>NC_141691.1:1091001165-1092254498 GCF_964263255.1 Lissotriton vulgaris
TGGCATGGGTGGCCCTTTATAGGATGGTTGGGCATACCCGCCTGGCCAAAACATCATTTGTTGATGTTGGAGGGTTGGGTTGAAATAGTTTCCTCTTCGTTGTCTGTGGCGTCCTCTCCTTAATTTGTTAAATGGTGAGTTGTTGCTTGACCATTCATCTGTGTCTGAGTTGGTTGTACCTGTATCGCTTTTTCCTGATGTTTCTATATCAGATTCGTCCTTCTTCTTGTAGTCATCTCTTTTGTAGGGGTATATACATTTGTGGGAAAATTTAGAGAAGTCTTTTTGAAGTTTGGTGATCTTACTTTGGAGCAGGAAGTCTTTGTGTTCTGAGAATTCTTTATTGACTCCTTCTAGTTTTTTCTTGTATAGGGTGATCTTGATCTGGGTGCTGAGACCGTCTTCGCTAGCTTTCATTTTTATCAGCATTGTTTCCGAGATGCGTTTTGCTGTGTTAATTGAGGATTAGCCAATCGCGGGTTCAGCGACACCCGATTAGTGACCAGTCTTTTCTGAAAAGGCAGTCTTGGTGAAAGATGCGAGGTTCATTTGTCACTGAGTCCAGTGGGTGCTGCATTGCCCCGTAGATACCCTGTCATTATGACTCTGTATAATAGAGTCTTCATTTATTCTCTTATCAGTTCTTTCATCCAGTTTTGGGTTTGTGCCAGACTTTGAGTGATTTTGGTGTCTGGCAATATAGAGGGGGCTGCTAGGGGGAGAGAGGCCTTCTAATCTATGTACGCTAGTCCCATTTGTTCTGCCATTTTTAGTATGTGTACGGATTGCTGAGAGTATGGGATAGTGTGCACGAAAAAAAGGATTGGTGAAGGACTAACTGGTCCTGTATATAAGGTACCCTATAGCTGTGTGCTGCGCTAGTAGTCTGTGTCACAAATTTCGGGGCCCTTTTGGGGTCTCGAGAGGGATAGAGAGGGCCTCACTGAGGAGGTGGGAAGGGATATATTCCCCCTATGTATAACTGGTTTAACAAATAGATATCCCTCTTGAAACCAAGAAGGTCCTTAACAACAGAAAGAGAGAGAAAAGGGGAAAAAACAACCAATGAGAAATGAGAGGGTGTTCTACAGTGAAGAACAACACCTGACAGAGTGTACACCTTGTTGATTTTTAATAATCCCCCCCTTGGTTGAAGGGTGGGAAGGGAGGAAGACCCTTTTGTTATTATAGCCCTCACTCATTCTAATAGTGACACGCTTCATCAGCGGGCTTACTCAAATAATAATATATGTACTAGTGGGATACATGTTAACTGCATGACCACTTTGCATTCACGTCTTTGAGGTAAGTGGCCTCATCGCATTCCACCCTGACGAAAGCCTGGGACCATTAAATAGGCCAGAATTTAGGGCTGAAACATGTTGGTGTTCAGCTAGAGCCATAGGACCATCATATCCTCCCATCCTACCATAGTCCGTTTTTAACCTTTCCTCCCTCTCCACCAATACAGGATACTTTAGGAGCGGGAGAAAAATGTTATCTTAATATTATGCCCCATACAAAATATCTTCATAAGTGCTCCCTGAAATACGGTTGAACCCACCCTGACCTTTAGGAGTCAGGGTGAGCCCCATGATGAAGCATATCACTATTAAAGTGAGTGAGGGCTATGATAACAAAAGGGTCTTTCTCCCTTCCTACTCTTCAACCAAGGGGCATTATTAAATCAGCAACGTGTAGACTCTGCCAGGTGTTCTTCACTGTAGAACACCCTCTCTTTTATCATTGGTTGTTTCTTCCCATTTTTTTTCTTTCTGTTACTAGGGACCTTCTTGGTACTAGGAGGGATATCTATTTTTTAAACCAGTTATACATAGGGAGGATATAGCCCTTCCCACCTCCTCAGTGAAGCTCTCTCTAACCCTCTCAAGACACAACCAGGGACCGGAAATTTGTGACACAGACCTTTTACACACCCAACTCCAGCAGTGACCATAACAACAGATGCCTCCCAGATGAGATGGGGAGCTCACATGAACATTCTCAAGGTAAGGGGAATGTGGCCGGACCAGGATGCAATACAACACATCAACATCCTCGAATTAAAGAGTATTTCTAGCCTTCACAGCCTTTCAGAAACAGCTCTTTGGGAAAACAATTCTAATACAAAGAGACAACACTACCACCAAGTTATACATAAAACAACAAGGGGGAATACAATCAGTAGCACTTTCAACTCTAGCGCAACAACTGTGGCGATGGGCAATCCCACTGGAGATAATCGTTGTAGCAAAACACCTACCAGGGAAGGACCGTATAGAATTGGATAGACTCAGCAGGCAACCTTCTTGGTCCCACGAGTGGGAACTGAATCGATCCGAACTCAAGAAGAATTTTCACAAATTCAACAGGCAAATATGGTCTGATATCAGTGCACTCATAGACCTGGTGCCAGAGGACAAAAGATTGACATAATTGATTGCGCTATGGACATATCCTCAACTGGATTTTGGCAGCTGGCAGGGGCTGCGTTTTTGAGGCGGCAAGGTTGGCTTAAAGCATCTTTCTGGCCTGCGGTACAGTCAGAAATTCTTGACATGTCCTGTGACAGAGAAGTCCACTTTTGTAAACATGTGGACAATGCCTTACAGGCCATCAAGGCAGACACTGACAGTGTGAAATCGTTGGCACCAGGGCCGGTGCTAGACATGGGCAGTATGGGCAGCTGCCCAGGGCCCCGTGCTCAGCTCAAAAACATAGGGCCTTGCTTCCACATGAAAGGCTGCATTATAGTCAAGCCACCTGCCCCTCCTGTACCCTTCCTCCCACTGCAATTTTTACATTTTTCTAATGAGGTGCCTTAACCTCATCAGTTCTAAAAGGGTGGTGTCAGTCCTGGCATTACAGGCATGGGGGGATGGAAAGAATGGCCAGGGGTCTTGGGACAGCTGCAAAGACTATTGTGTTTGTGTGACTGTGAGCAGGTCAAGGGCGGGGCTGTGCTCTGTGTAAAAGGTGCCATTTGCATTTCCACGCAACAAATGGCCCTTTTGTTTTCAGGATCGGCTAAACAGTAATAGGTGAGGAGAGGCAGTAGAAGGGGGAAAAGCCATGGCTGGGCAATGTTTATAGGCAAAGCACCACATCGTTTCTAAGTCCAGGAGAGGTGGTCCCCACTTCCCTGGGCTTCGATGTGCTGGGTCGGGGCCCAAGTGTGGGGCCCCCTTCTCTTGGCCTCACATCCCTTATCCACTGTTGTGAGGCCCAGGGCAGGAGAGGCCCCTCTCCTGTGCCGTGCAGCAATGGATCAGGTCTCAATACCCAAGTGTGGGCCCTCCTACTGTGGCACATATTCATTAATCTGAAAGAGACATGTTAGTGATAGATTCCTTACCTTAGAATATCCCCAGGCGTCAGACTGGATCCGGAAAATTTTGCATTGCAATACCCCTGCGCGCCGGTAGGCGTCGTCCGCGGCTCCGCGTCCGTCGTCGGCATCGTTAGCGCCGGAATTACGTCGTCTGAGTACTTAGACGCCGCCCATGCGCGCTGACGTCAGTTCTTCTTTTTTCCGCGCCAGCTAGCGCAGATCCGGAGAAGCTCTACCCCTTAGTCGTTTTTTGACTAAACTTTTTGATCTTTTTGATCATTTCTCTACTCGAGTCTTCGACGGTGCCGGTAGGGATGCCCGGGTTCAAACCCTGTTCCAAGTGCGACCGACTGATGTCGGTTACCGACCCCCATCGTCGTTGCCTGAAGTGTTAAGGCCTCGATCACGACGACCGCTCCTGCTCCGACTGCCGGGCCCTGACGTCTAAAGCTAGGCGGGAGCGGTCCCGCAAGCGAATCGAGCTCCGGCAGTCGGCCCCGCGCCGCTCCAGGTCCCGGTCCCACAAGAGGTTGAGGGACTGGTCGTGGGGTCAGAGTCCTTGCAGCTCCGGGAGTGGACATCGGTCGTCAGGATCCAAGTCCTCAGGTAAGAGGCATGAGAGGTCGGAGAGGCGTCATAGTTCCTCCAACCCACCCCGACGCTCGCACGATGCGGCCGGGGGTTCGGGTGACACCACCCACGCGGCTCCGACGAAGTCGCAGGCGTCGCCGCCTGCCCCACACCTTCGGGTCCCTGGGCATGGCGCGTCGCCAGAGGAGTTCGAGCGGTACCTCATGGCCATGAGGTCCCTCCCTTCTCAGCCGGGTCCCGTGGCGCCTCCGGGCCCAGCGGCCCCGGCTGGAGTGCCTAGCGGGTCGAGTGTTTCGGCTCCGACGCCGTCGGGTGTTTCGGCCCCGGCGCCGCTGGCGACTTCGGTCCCGGCGCCGCAGGCCCTCACTGGATCCGCTTCTGAATCCAGGTAGTCGCCGGTCGACCTCACGACCCCACCGGCGCCGGCCCTGCAGGTGTCGCCCCCGGCGCCCATTGTGGACTCCGTCCCCAATCCTCCCTGCGGTCCGGAGCAGCGCCGCTGGGCGCCACTTCCGACGGCCTTTGGAGATTTCTATTTCCACGAGACGGCCCCATCTGTTGCCCCTGCTCTGCAGGAGATGGGTGACGATGGTGATTGGGAGGGGTCTGTTGACCCTCTGGCACAAGACTGCCAGTCTCAACAGGACTGGACATATGAGCTTGGGGAGGCCAGTGGAATCGACACTTCGCCAGACACTGGATTTGTCTCCCCTCCCACCGTGGCTACGGAGGAGGGGGCTGCTTACAGTGTAGTGTTGACGAGGGCGGCCAAGGCCTTAAACCTTGAGCTCCCCGTCGCGGCCGTGAGTACTAACCTCCTCACTGAGGTCCTTAAACCGCAGGCAAGCTCCAATGAGCCTCTGCTGCCGTTTAATGAGGCGTTGTGTGACGTTCTTGTGGGCACTTGGTCCAAGCCCGCCACAGGTCCGCCTGTGGATAGGAACGTGGCCAGACGCTACCGCCCGGCCCCGGGCGACCCTTGCTTTTTGTCCACCCATCCCACCCCCGAGAGCCTGGTCATCCAGGCCTCCACTTCCCAGACCACATTCCCGATGGCTCCGCCCGATCGGGAATCCAAGAGATAAGAACAATTCGGGAAGAAAGAGTTCTCGTCCCTGAGTTTAGGGCTGCGGTCTGTCAATACCGCATGTCTCTTGGGCCGCTACACCCACACCCTGTGGGACACGGTCGCGGACGTGCTGCCACAATTTCCGGAGGAGGTCCGGGCTAAACTCGCCCAAGCCCTTGTGGAGGGCTGAGATGCAGCACGATATTCCATCCGGTGTGGGCTGGATACCACAGACTCACTGGGCAGGGCTATGGCAACGACGGTGACGGTTCGACGCCACGCCTGGTTGAGGTTCGCCAACTTTTCGGCCGATGTCCAGGCCACTCTTCTGGACATGCCGTTCGATGGCCGTCGCCTCTTTGGCGACCAGGCAGACCATGCTCTTGAGCGTTTTAAGGACCCCAGGGCTACGGCCAAGTCCTTGGGCCACGCGGCTCCAAGCCAACAATCGGGTGCCTTTCGCTCCTTTCGTGGCCACGGAAGGGGCGCCCCCACACGTGCTGCCAGCCACGCCCGTAGAATGTTCAACAGCGCGGTGGCGGCCGTGGAAACCGCCGTGGCGGCGGTCGGGGACAGCGGCGAGGCCAGTCCACACCTCCCTCCGCAGCACCTGCCTCAAAACCTTCCTAGTCCGTGTTTTCAGGCCCTTGTGACGCCAGTGGGGGGCAGGGTTCGCCATCACCTCTTCCACTGGCGCACCGTCACGTCGGACAGGTGGGTGCTGCAAATCGTCCGAAGGGGCTACTCCCTCCCCTTCGAGACGACCCCTCCAGCCATGCCACCGCAATTCCACCGCATGTTGGGGATCACTTGCATGTTGGCATTATCTTGGACCTACGGAACGTCAACGGCTTCCTCTGGAAGGAGAAGTTCAAGATGCTGACTTTGGCTCAGGTCTTAGCTGCCCTGGACCCTGGAGACTGGATGGTAGCGTTGGACTTGCAGGACGCTTATTTTCACATCCTCGTCCTGCCGCCCCACCGGCCTTACCTGCGGTTCACGGTAGGCCACGAGCACTTTCAGTTTACCGTGCTCCTCTTCGGCCTTACCAGCGCCCCACGGGTGTTCATGAAGGTGATGGCGGTGGTCGCAGCTCATATGCGCAGGTTAGGGGTGTCAGTCTTCCCCTACCTCGACGACTGGTTGTTGAAGGCGGGCTCGCCCCAGACAGTCGTCAGCCACCTCCAGACTACGGCCGACCTCTTGCACTTGCTGGGGTTCTCCATCAACGTGCCGAAGTCGCACCTGTGTCCCTCTCAGAAGCTCCTCTTCATCGGAGCGGTTCTAGACTCGGCACAGTTTCGAGTTTATCCTCCCGAACAGCGGGTTCGGGATATTCAGGCTCTGACTCCGATCTTTCAGCCTTTATCCCGAGTCTCGGTCAGGTTGACGCTGCGGCTTCTGGGGCTGATGGCCTCCTGCATCCTTCTGGTGCATCACGCCCGGTGGCGGATGCGGGCTCTGCAGTGGGACCTGAAGTTTCAGTGGGCCCAGCATCAAGGCAACTTGTCCGATCATGTCTTGATCTCGGAGGTCACTGCAAGACAGTTGCAGTGGTGGCTCACGGACCGATTGGGTCTGTGGTAGATCCCTCTCCCTACCCAACCTGGAGCACGTGGTTGTGACGGACGCGTCCCTCCAGGGCTGGGGAGGCCACATGGGAGAGGCGGAGATCAGAGGCCTCTGATCTCCGGCGAAGTCCAGAGGCCTCTGATCTCCGGCGGAGTCCCGAAGATCAGAGGCCTCTGATCTCCGGCGGAGTCCCGGCTCCATATCAACCTTTTGGAGCTGCGGGCGATCCGACTAGCACTGAAGGCATTCCTCCCCTCTGTCCGGGGGAGTGTAGTGCAGGTGTTCACGGCCAACACCACCGCCATGTGGTACTGCAACAAACAGGGCGGGGTGGGGTCGTGGATCATATGCCAGGAGGCTCTACGCCTCTGGCAGTGGCTGGAACATCAGGGCGTGACCCTGGTGGTTCAACACCTGGCAGGTTCTCTGAATGCCAGGGTGGACGAACTCAGCCGTCGGTGCATGATGGATCACGAATGGCGTCTGAACTCGAACGTGGCGCAAGGCCTCTTTAAGCAATGGGGAGAGCCTTGGTTAGATCTATTCGCCACAGAAGAGAACGCGCAATGTCATCAGTTCTGCACGTTGGAATTTCCAAGGCGGCACTTGCTCGGAGACGCTTTTCGTCGCGAGTGGAGTTGCGGTCTATTGTATGCCTTTCCGCCTATACCACTTCTGCCCAGAGTGCTGAAGAAGATCAGGCGCGACCGGGCCCAGGTTATCCTTGTGGCTCCGGACTGGGCACGAAGATACTGCTATCCCGAGCTACTCAGCATGTCAGTCCATCCCCCGATTCGTCTGCCTCTTCGGGAGGACCTTCTGTCGCAGCAGCAGGGGACGGTTCTCCACCCGAACCTGTCCAGTCTCCACCTACAAGCTTGGAGATTGAGCGGCGGCAGTTGAGGCCATTTGACTTGCCTCCCGAAGTCTGTAATGTAATTCTGGCAGCCAGGCGTCCCTCCACAAAGTCGGTATACGCCTGCAGGTGGAACAGATTTGTGGCATGGTGCACAGCAAAGGCTGTGGACCCACTCTCTGCACCCCTTTCTGAGGTTCTCCTCTTTCTTCTTTCTCTTGCCCAGCAGGGCTCTGCTCTGGGCACTATCAAGGGGTACCTTTCTGCCTTTTCCGCCTTCTTAAGGCTACCTGATCAGCCTTCCTTGTTCAAGTCCCCATTGTAAATAGGTTTTTGAAGGGCATCACACACATTTTCCCTCCTGTTCCTTTTGTGATGCCCCAGTGAGACTTGAATCTTGTGCTTACTTACCTAATGTGTGTTCCTTTTGAGCCGCTACATAACTGTCCTCTCCGTCTTCTTACTTTAAAGACTGCTTTCCTGGTTGCCATCACCTCTGCCAGGAGAGTGAGTGAGCTTCAGGCTCTTTCTTCTACACCTCCTTTCCTCTCTGTCCATTCGGACAAGGTTGTGTTGCGGACGAGACCCTCTTTTCTGCCCAAGGGGGTCACGGCCTTCCACATCGGGCAGTCCATTACCTTGCCCACCTTCTTTCCGCTTCCGCATCCCTCGAAAGAGGAAGAGAGGCTCCACCGTCTGGACCCAAAACGTGCGCTCTCTTACTATCTGGATCGCACACGCCAGTTCCGGGTGGATCACCAACTCTTTGTTGGTTACGTGGGCGCTAAGAAAGGAAAGTCGGTGCACAAGCGGACCATCTCTCGGTGGATCATCTTGTGTATCCAGGCATGTTACTCCTTGGCTAAGAAGGAGCCCCCTGTTGGATTGCCGGCTCATTCCACTCGGGCCACGGCGACTACCACTGCCCTGGGCCGAGGAGTGCCCTTGGAGGACATTTGCCAGGCAGCTACGTGGGCCTCGCTGCACACGTTTGCACGACACTACTGCCTGGACAGCCAAGTCCGGAGGGATGGCTTCTTTGGCCGTTCCGTCCTCCAGGACTTTCTGGTGTGATTATTGGTTCCCAGACCCACCACCGGGGTTGGTATTGCTGGGGTATCTATTCTAAGGTAAGGAATCTATCACTAACGTGTCTCTTTCAGATGCACAAATTACTACTTGTGTAACGACATATCTGTAAGAGACATTAGTTAGTGATAGATTCCTTACCGACCCACCCATCCTCCCCGTTCTGCGAACCGATATCTAGGGTTAAGGTCATCCCCTTTCAGGGCCCTAGTTTCATGGCACCAGTGTTGGTTCTATCATGGCTCTGCGTATCTGGCGCGGAAAAGCTGTGTATCAGAACTGACGTCAGCGCGCATGGGCGGCGTCTAAGTACTCCGACGTAATTCCGGCGCTAACGACGCCGACGACGGACGCGGAGCCGCGGACGACGCCTACCGGCGCGCAGGGGTATTGCTACGCAAAATTTTCTGGATCCAGTCTGACGCCTGGGGATATTCTAAGGTAAGGAATCTATCACTAACTAATGTCTCTTACAGATATATTGTTACACAAGTAGTAACTTGTGCTTCAGTACTGTGAGACCCAGGGTACGGGACCCCCCATCGCCTGAACTTCGTAGCACTACAGTATATGGCTCTGAAGCCCATGGATGAAAAACTTTCCCCTGGGCTATGCACTCATTGAGCAGCTTAATGGAACTGAGGAACTGGGTTAGAGTCCCAGCGTCTGCTGAACATCCTGTGATTCTGGGCATATCGCTATTTCCACATGCCCCTAAAAAATGAAAATATCCTTTTGTAATGTAACTGTTGATCATGTAAAGCTCTCTAATGCCTTAGAGCTAAGTTCGCACAATATACAACTGCAAATCCCCCTACGTTCTGGAACTGTGTGTCATGCCTGACTTTACTTCCACAGTCCATGTAACACAGCAGAGTTTTGTGGTACTGAAAATTCTAGACCCGTGTTATAAACATCGTCGATTCATGACTATTTTGGTATCAGCGAACCGCAAATGACGAGTGCGGTATCCACAAACATTTTCGTCATGATAGGGTGACGGAATCACCCTGAAATTGGCATTTCGGTCATGAACCCTCGGGTTCCATTTTGTGAACGGCAGCCATTTTGTGATTGCCCTCACATAGCCAAGTGACTAAAGCCAAAAACCGGTCCGAAGGACACGTACACCTTTGCTGTCTCTTCTGTGACCTGGGCAAGCTGACTCCACTGCCTGAAGCCAAACCTGTTCGGGCAGTTCCTTTCCCAGTGGCCGAGCGAGATTAGTATCAAGGCACAACGTACCATAAACCTTTCATCGCACACAAACCATGCCTAATCTTACACACACCTGTCCCTGTTTCTTGCTTTATGACTTACTTTACGAGGAGGAGGTGCCCGATTTTATTAGGGGTCCGTCGATATCTGATGAAAATACTGGGCCTTGCCGGGTATTTAATTGCGGGCTGGACGAACTGAAATATGGGCTTGTCATCATGACTCTGCTTTTTCTTTGTAGTGAAAATATGTGAATGGTCAACTGTAAAATAAGGAATGTTTGCCAGAAGCGCAATATTGTGTATAAAACTAGAAGGCAGGCTTTGTAAGTTTGAGCAGTCTCCTGAGAACATACATGCTGTTGTACTTCTAGGATACCTGTTATTGGCTGCAGCCAATAAATACGATCTTTGACTTCACCAAGAAGACTCTGTGTTTTTGTAGTCTGAAACAGGAAGAACTCGAAGTCTTTGGGTGTTCTCCCTGGCACCGCTGGGTTCTTGAAAACCCGGTACTTCAGTTGGCGCCCAACGTGGGGCGATATCAGCGGTACCGGTCCAAGCCAGAGGTTCGTGAGGAGCTTCGTGTGAAAATTCTGGAGGAAGGCCGCCACTTCATCGACCCCTGTATGTCGACGTGGTCCGAAAGTCTTTGCTGCGAGGTTCCCCGCGTCCCGACGGCTACGAAGGACTGCTGCCCTGACTATCGCCCTGTTTTGGACCCTTGATGTTTGGTAGAGCGAAACGTTAGACGAGTCTTCTGGTGACGTCATCGATACCTCAGTTAAGTATAAGTGGAGCGTCTCCCGGTCCTTAGTTTGATCCTTAGTTTTGTTTGGTATCCCTTCGGGATTACTTTGTTTGGAACTTGCAAGTGCCAAAACCGAAGGACTCGTGTATTCACGAGACTATCGTATTCGATAATCCTTTGAAGTTTGAAGCTGGACTAGAGAGCGAAGATGCCTGGTCTTAGCAGACTTGGAAATTTGTTTTGTCTTGGTTGTAATAGGGATTCCCGATTGGAGGACTCGTGTCCGGTTCCTCCAGTTGGAACTCCAACATATGAGCTCTATGTGAAACACGGCGTAGGCCCGATCACATATAATGAAGTATGGATCCGATACACCAGAAACGATGGTGTTTTAAAATGGCCCCAATATGGTAGTTTTAACACAGAGATTTTAGATAATCTAGAGGTAAAACTTTTTAAGAAGAAAGCCCGGCCGGCAATGTTTGACTCTTTCCGCCTTTGGCGAAAGGAGGCCAAACAGAAAGAAATTAAATTAGCCAAGAGAAATAAGAGAGAAAGGGGTATCTCGATAATACAAGCCGCTACGCAGTTTAGAGATAACGAATAAGAGCAGGCAAGCGAGCAGTTGCACAGGCAGCGTAAAATGGCGATCGATAAATGTTATCCAGTCTTGCCACCTCTCCACCCAGATTCGCGAGAATCCGAGAGGGATCCTTTAATGTCACACGTATTAAATTCACCACCCCCCTATGCACGTAGTGCTACAGCACCTCCGCAACCTTTTGTTATACAACACCCTGCCGTACAGCCCCTAGTTCTGCCACAGCCACCAGCTCCTCTTGCAGTGGCTCCTAATCTTCTGGTGCCGCCTCCTCAAGGGCCACCGATCACACCTGCTCCACCTGTGCTCTCTACGACTTTGCCTATTGTACCGACTACTTCTCCTAATACTCCCTCTGCTACTGCCTCCGCCTCTGCCTTACCTCACCCTGTCTTTCCTCCCGTCCTTCCGTCAGTTTCTCCTTCTGTTCGACAGAGAATGGCCAACACTGTTACTGGTCTTTTCTCACCTTTCTTTGGGTCGCCTAATACGACCCCTAACGCAGAACGAAGACAGTTGCGGAGTCAACTGCCTGACTATCAAGAGAGAGAATTACTGAATTGTTTAGCGCATAAATGGGTTGTCGATCCTATAAGATATGACGTACAGTCTATCGTGGAAGTTTTCCGTCAATGGGAAGCATCGAAGCAGAGATATGTTTTTGAGCAAATGTGTGCTTTTCTCTGTGAGGATTTGAAGGAAGATGACCTGGAATACGATCCGCCTAAGTTGTGCCGTGTGGGGTTCGAGTTTTCAGAGGGCATGATCGTAGGCCCCGATGTTGAGAGGGCGGTTGCGACATTGTTGTCGTATCAGAGTGAGAAGGGCACTTCTCGGTCACTACTTGGGCGTGACGATAGGAAAAAGGCGCAACAGTATCCCATGAGAGAGGTTCCGCCGGTATGGAAGGAAGAAGTGACCGCTGGTCCGGGTAATGTTCCGCCAGCCGTACCGGCTCACTTTTAGCGTGTTTGGGTACACGTTCCATGGAAACGAACAGAGGTTTTGGCTCTCAAGCAGACGTTACCTGACCCCCGTAAAAATCCTGCAGGGTATTATAAGGAATTATCACAGACTGTAAGCTCATGCATTATGAACCTAGCCGATATAGACATGTTGTTCGGTAATGTGGTTCCACAGCCCTTATGGGGAAAGATCCGCCACGCCGATCACGATCAGGAGTTAGGTGATACATGGGTTAATATTGCTGCTGTAGATAACAGACAAGTTGGTGGTGCCAAACCCGAGCCTTTAATTGCTGAACTCCCTGGTAGGATCATTACTTATATGAAAACTTTAATGCCCGAATTACGTGTTAATTGGGACAAGTTGTCTGCATGTAAGCAGAAGAAGGATGAGACTGTGTCCGATTTTTTCACACGGTTTGAAGAGACTTTTGTAGATCATAGTGGTAAGGATATGGCTACCGAGGGTGGCCAGAGATTGTTTGTTGACAAATTTGTACATAATTTACTCCCTGAACTGTGCAATAAGTTGAAGGATTCTGAGAGTGCTTGGGCTGTTTCCGCGTCAGCACAGATTTTAGCTACGGCCCAGTACTATGAAAATAGGCGCAAAGATGAGTTAGAGAAAGCGGATAAAAAGACTAAGGAAAAAGACTAAAGTTCTTTTACAGCAAGCTTATCCACCACGTACTAGTAGTCAGCGCGATTATCAGCAGCCTCAGCAATATTCGAGGAACCCGCAAAGAAACGAGTTTCCTCAACAACGTTCACAGTATGGACCCAATCAGTGTGCGTATTGCAAGGAAGAGGGTCCTTTTAAAAGTAGTTGTCCGGTTTTTGTACAGCGCAGAATGGTACTTCTGGTGTAAGAGGTCGAGGTGTTCAACAAGCCCCTAGAGGTAGGGGGCGTAGAAATTTCCCCCAGAACGCGCGTTCCTTTCCGCCTCAGAATTCGATGAATAGTTTTGATCAGCAGAATCAAGCCTCTGGTAGGACGGCTCAGTACTATGCTGATGACTACTATGCAGAAGAAGAGGATATGAATAATAATGATTGCTAGGACAGCCATAGACAAAGAGAGGGAGTTGTTTCAGTTCCAGTAGATCAGAGTGGACCTTATGTTGAGGTTATTACATCAGGTGTGTCAGAACCTTTTCTGTTGGATACTGGTGCTACAAAGAGTTCTATTATGCACTCAAAACTCCCTGGCGCACCTTTGTCTGGCAAAATTAATGTTTCAGTAGGTTTTTCTGGCTACCCGTTTAGAAACCCGATTTCTAGTCCTATGTCTCTTTCTGTTGGACCTTGTGAATTCGAAGCACCCCTTATTCTTACAACAGGTTGTGGCGAGAACTTGCTAGGATTGGATCTATTGAAAAGGTTGTATGCGACTTTATACTGTTCTCCTTCGGGAGTACAACTTACACTGGGTAGGAAAGTGGTTTCTCCAATGTCTTTGTCAAAGGATAAACTTCCGACAGAATTGTCTTCTCTCCCGGATATTCTTTGGGTTACGGGTCCTAATGATGTGGGCCTTTTGGAAATACCACCATATGTTGTGACATTGAAAGCCAATGTTAGAATGCCGCGCATTCCCCAATACAAGATCTCTAGCGAAGGCGAAAAGGCGTTGTTAGCGATCATTTACGATCTGATCGAAAAGGATGTGATTGAAGAGACAAGAGGCAATGTTTGTAATAGTCCTGTTCTGCCCGTTTTGAAGCGCACTGATCCTTCCCAGCCACCTGTTTACAGGTTCGTGATTGATCTTAGAGAGGTGAATAAAATAGTTGTGCCACAGTTTCCCGTTGTCCCTGATATCACTGCCCTATTGACTATGATTCCAGCTTCAGCGACTTGGTTCTCGGTGATTGACTTGAAGAATGCTTTCTTCAGCATCCCGATTGCCGAGGAGAGCAGGGACATTTTTGGCTTCAGTTTAGGAGGTCGAAGTTTCCGCTTCAAACGCGCTCCTCGGGGCTACTGTGAAAGTCCATCGATATACAGCCAAGCTTTAAAAACGCAGCTTGACACGATTGTTTTACCTACTGGCGCTACGCTTATTCAGTACGTCGACGATTTACTAATAGCTGCAGATATTGAGGAGATTTGTAAAGAAGCCACTTTATCATTGTTGCGTCGTTTGTCTGATTTGCATCACAAAGTGTCTCTGTCGAAATTACAATATTGTCGACAAGAAGTGACCTACTTAGGTCATCTCTTATCGAAGGAGGGAAGGAAACTAACCCCAGAAAGAATTCAGGCAATTGCAAAATTGAGTGTGCCAAGGACACAGAGAGAAGTGCGTGCATTCTTGGGCATTACATCATATTGTAGGCAATGGATACCAAATTTTTCTCTGTCGGCCAAACCTTTGGTGGCATTAACTCGTAAAGATACACCGAATCCCATTCCATGGTCTGAAGAGTGTCAGAAAAGTTTTTCCGAATTGCGTGATGCATTGTGCTCGGCTCCTGTGTTGGGTACCCCCGACTACAGTAAGCCCTTTACCCTATATGTCCATGAGAAGGAAGGTTGCGCATTGTCAGTTCTGACACAGTCTTTTGGGGATAAGCAACGTCCATGCGCGTATTTCTCGTCGACTTTGGATCCGGTAGCTAGGGCATGGCCGAGTTGTTTAAGAGCCACAGCAGCAGCAGGTGTTTCTATTCGACAGTCTGCTGGGTTAGTGATGAATAACATGTTGATCGTGATGGTTCCGCATGCGGTGGACACTTTGTTAAACAGAACCAAGACCCAGCACTTAACTAGTGCTCGTTTGTCAGGTTATGAGCTGACACTGTTAGCAAGTCATGTGCACATAGAGAGATGCAATGCATTAAACCCAGCCACGTTGTTGCCGATTCCAGTTGAGACAGAGAATGCTGAAAAGCAGCACGACTGTTTCTTCAGGACAGAAGAAGAAACAAAAGGGAGAGTAGATCTTAGGGACACTCCTCTTACTGAATGTAATGGTACTTTGTGGGTTGATGGTTCATGTTTCAAGTTGCCGAATGGCGATACGACTGCTGCATATGCTGTCACAACTTTGCGCACGATTGTCGAAACTGCACGAATCCCACATAATTCAGCGCAAGCTGCAGAGTTGATCGCACTTACGAGAGCGTGTGTGTTGGCGAAAGGAAAACGAGTGAATGTGTACACTGACAGTCAGTATGCCTTTGGTGTTGCTAACAGTTTTGGACGTTTGTGGCGTGAACGTGGTTTTTTGACTTCGCATGGTGCTAAGATCCAGCATGGTCAGTTGGTGAATGAACTTCTTGAGTCACTAACCTTGCAGTTGCAAGTGGCGATTGTGAAATGCAGTGCACACAAAAAGATTACAGATGATGTTGGTCGCGGAAATGCATTTGCTGATGAAGTTGCGAAAGAAACTGCAAGGAATGTGATGAGTCGAATGTATGTTGCAGGCCCTGCAAGATGGATTGGTGATGTTGGAATGTGTGAAGATACGATTGAGAGCGTGAAGTCCATTCAAGCTGAAGCTTCAGAGAAAGAGTTGAATGAATGGAGAGAAAGTAAGGGTAAATTGGACTCGAATGGTTGTTGGGTCAAATTGTCAGAACATCAGCGATGGTTGTTACCCGATGCGTATGTGCTTGCAGTGGTGACAATGGCCCATGGTATGGCTCACATCAGTGTGAAAGGGATTTGTAAGTTGTTGGCTCCGGTATGGCAAAATGCTGGAATCCCCAAGTGTGCAGAGAATGTGGTCAAGAATTGTATGGTGTGTCTGAAATACAACCCCGGTAGGGGAACCCCAACTCCAGCTGGTCATTTTGCGCCTCCAACGTACCCGTTCGAGGTTTTGCAGCTAGATTTCATCCACATGGAAAGGTGCAACAATTTGAAATACGTACTCGTTGTTGTTTGTGCCTTTTCGAGATGGGTAGAAGCATACCCCTTAAAGGACAATACTGCCTTATCCACAGCTAAAGCCCTTGTCAAGGAATTCTTCCCCAGATTTGGAATGCCGAGAATGGTCTGGAGTGATGATGGGAGTGAATTTGTGGGTCAAGTGATGAAGAACGTATGTGAAGGGCTAGGCATTCAGCAAAAGTTCCACGCTGCGGATCACCCCCAATCAGCTGGATTAGTAGAGTGCTATAATGGCACACTAAAACTGAAATTGGCCAAGATCCAAGCGAGCTCCGGTCTTAAATGGCCCGATGCTCTGCCCTTAGCACTCTTATCAACAAGAATGACTGCACACTCACGAGTGGGACGTAGTCCATATGAAATAGTGTTCGGCCGTCCAGCCAACATATGGGAAGTGCCAAGGCCCACCAAATTTAGCGAGGTAGAACACCCTGTACTGCTTGATTATCTGTATGAATTGACTGTTAAATTGCGTGTTTTACACCAACAGGTTCACAGTTCCTTACCGCCGGTTTCTGACGATTCAGGCCACGCTATTGAACCTGGCACCTGGGTCCTGGTGCGCAACTTCCAGCGAACAAAGAACGAGCAGCCTCGCTGGACGGGACCCCACCAAGTGCTGTTGGCAACCCGCTCCGCAGTCCGAGTGCACGGCAAGAAAAACTGGGTGCACGGCGCCCATTGTAAACGGGTTCCGTTGCCCTTGCCGTACGACCGGTGGGTCCAGGAGGGGATTGCTGACTCTGAAACCGAGACTGTGCCTCGTCTTCTGCACTTTAGCGACGCACGTGTAAAAGGAACAACTTCTGAACAGGAAAGCAATAATGTTTTGCAAGAAGCTGTGCCACCGTCAATTCGATTGAACACTACAGAGCCTGAACTCTTATTCCAGGACCAGACAACACCTGGAAGAACACGTTATAATTTGAGGTCAAGAACTATGACTATGGACTAATAAAAATTCCTTGCTTCTATTTTTGAAAGTGCAGCTCTCTCATCTGTTAAACTTGCTTATTTTTGTTTTTCGAACGGCCATCCGGTTCTGCTGCTAGGGTCGCGGTTGCCGAAGTCTTTGGGGTGCAGCCGAAGACGTTAAGTCGACGGTTCTGGTTGGTCTAAGGGAGTTGCCCTGGGCTGACAGAAGCATTCCTTAGCATAGAGCACCCTACCACCGCGGGCAGCAATTAGAGAGGATGGAGTTTTTCGAGATGGAGAGACCTGCCAAACAAATGAACTTTAAAAGCAGAATGTGTACATTGATGACCAAGAGACGATTTTTGATATTATGTATTTTCATGCTGATTAGTGTAACAATGTTTTTAATAGGATATATTTTATTCTCTTTTCAAGTGACATTTGCACCAACTACACAGCCCGTACCCCCTTCTACTGTCTCCTCGCATTCTTTTCACCCTCTGCCTGAACACGAGTCCGCTAGAAGATCAGAAATTGCCAGTAATTCCTTCATTCAGCTTTTACACCAACACCAACTAGTAGTTAACACAACTAATTGTTGGGTGTGTGGTCTTATGCCACATACGGCAGATAAGGGTATCCCGTACTTGGTCTTTCCGTTTAGCTACAGTGGTTCTTTGTGGGCATTTCAAACAATGTTCATATACGCCATCGAACCATATCCCCCACGTTCCACAAGGAGTAACTCGAGCAACAAGGCATTGGTAGTGGGAATCACAAATATGAGCAGAGACATTGAGTCGTATAGAACGATTCCCAGGGATGAGTTACAGGCGTACACTAGATGGAATGTAACGGGGTATGGAGTTGCACTGAGTGAGAATGAGCGAGCAAAGAGATCTTCCCCGATTTGGATCGTACCCCATCAGGGTCACCTGTGTCTGCAAGGTAATGGCAAGAATCCCAGAGCTCAGCTAGGGAAAAGTACCTGTACTGAAACATATGTTTTTGCATCTCAGACTTCCCCTTCGTTCCTGGCAGCTAAGGGTACCTATTTCATCTGCCATGATAGAGCCTATACCTGGTTGCCCCCTGACTTCTCGGGCACATGTTTTGTTTCGTTCCTGTTGCCTCGCACCTACACGGCCACGGCAGATTACCATAAGACAAGAATAGTTAGAGGTGTCATGAGTGAAGATGACACTGCCGGACAAGAATTTGGAGATTTCGTAAGGGGTTTTCTGCCACTTTGGGGGCCCATGGTGAACAGCAGGAACATAAGGCAATTGACAAGGGTGGTTGAATCCACTGTCATTGAAACAGCCGGTGCCCTTAGCAATCTGACTGCTGAGCTCCAGTCGGATCGCCTTATGACTCTTCAAAACAGGGTCGCACTAGACGTCATACTTGCAGACCGAGGTGGGGTATGTAAAGTGATCCAATCAAGTTGCTGCATTTTCATCCCAGATAACGCTCCGACAGTATACCAGGCCATCTCCAAACTGCATAAGATCTCTGAATCTATCCACGTGGATAAAGGAGACTGGTCATTGATGGGGTGGTTCTGGGAACTGATATCGGCCTGGGGATGGAAGATTCTGATAGTCATTGGGATGGTCCTAGCAATTCTTTTTCTGTTCTGTTTGTGTGTACAGTGTGCTCCTGCAATATGTGGCCTCTGTGCTACATCGTGTGTAAGGAAACCTGTATCCAGAAACGAGCTAAGTAATAGGATGATGCTACAGCAACATCTCAATGACTTTATGAATATAGACCTGGACTCAGATTAGCATGAGGATAGGTTATTGCCTATGTTAGGGCAAAAGGAGGGTCTGTGGTACTGAAAATTCTGGACCCGTGTTATAAACATCGTTGATTCATGACGATTTTGGTATCAGCGAACCGCAAATGACGAGTGCGGTATCCACAAACATTTTCGTCATGATAGGGTGACGGAATCACCCTGAAATTGGCATTTCCGTCATGAACCCTCGGGTTCCATTTTGTGAACAGCAGCCATTTTGTGATTGCCCTCACATAGCCAAGTGACTAAAGCCAAAAACGGGTCCGAAGGACACGTACACCTTTGCTGTCTCTTCTGTGACCTGGGCAAGCTGACTCCATTGCCTGAAGCCAAACCTGTTCGGGCAGTTCCTTTCCCAGTGGCCGAGCGAGATTAGTATCAAGGCACAACATACCATAAACCTTTCATCGCACACAAACCATGCCTAATCTTACACACACCTGTCCCTGTTTCTTGCTTTATGACTTACTTTACGTGGAGGAGGTGCCCGATTTTATTAGGGGTCCGTCGATATCTGATGAAAATACTCGGCCTTGCCGGGTATTTAATTGCGGGCTGGACGAACACGAAAAATGGGCTTGTCATCATCACTCTGCTTTTTCTTTGTAGTGAAAATATGTGAATGGTCAACTGTAAAATAAGGAATGTTTGCCAGAAGCGCAATATTGTGTATAAAACTAGAAGGCTGGCTTTGTAAGTTTGAGCAGTCTCCTGAGAACATACATGCTGTTGTACTTCTAGGATACCTGTTACTGGCTGCAGCCAATAAATACGATCTTTGACTCTGTGTTTCTGTAGTCTGAAACAGGAAGAACTCGAAGTCTTTGGGTGTTCTCCCTGGCACCGCTGGGTTCTTAAAAACCCGGTACTTCAGTTTTACATTTGTGGGTGAATTTGCTGTGTGGGCAGTCCAGAGAATTTTGACATGTGCTGGAAATAGGAGTGAGTGGGGTGTAGGAAGGTGGATATCTGACTATGGTTACCCCCAAACTTTTTGCCTAGTGTTTAGCTGGTTTTTGACTTAGTTGGCCTGGGATCCTGCTATTCAGGGCCCCAGGCTAATTGCTCTCTCCTTAAAATGGACTCCATGTACCTTAGGTGCATACACAATTGGAACTGGTTCACCTTATAGGCCCCTGTAACAGTGTACCATAGGTACCCAGGGCATAGGTGTAGCCAAGGCCTACCAGGGGCTGCAGCATTTATTGTGCCACCCCTGGCCTGGCATCCATATTTGACACAACTAGCTGATCACTCAGCTGGGGTAAGTTGATGTAATCACCTCTTACTTAGATATAGTATATCTATATCTAACCTAACTGGACACATAGTAACCTATAAGTCACTCCTATGGCAGGCCTTAACAATCCTGGAGGCAGAGTGCTTGGTTTTATGTGAGATGGTGCTCTGGCACGAGCTGAGCCCGTCTGCAGCTGTCGGGAACAACTCCATTAGCTGTTCCGGGATATTGCCGTACCATATACTCTTAAGTGCATTATAATCCTTGCGGTTATATGCTAACTTTGGTTTGGCTTTATCAAAACATGTCGAGTAAGGTGTCATACGATTTGGAATACTATCCCCTCGACAGTCCTGTCGACGGGGATAGCATTCCACCCTTCTAGAGGGACACGACATGTACATAACCTGAACCCCGGTTAAAGTTAACCAGAGCCTCAGCATCACAAAATGGATGCTGCCACCACAGACACAAATCTGACCTCCTGCTGCTGGGAGTCCTTCCAGCAAGGGAGGCTTGGACAAAGGGTTTCCTGCCTTGGGAGGTGCGGGCACCAGCCCAGACAGGATTTTGTGTACTGGGTAGGACAGGGCTGAATAGAATCAGACATGCCTGGGGCACACAAGGTGTCCTCGTGCATAAGCCAGTCCAAACCGGTGCTGGGGCTTTCCAGCCCCAGTCCTGGCGCGGAGCTGGACAAAGGAAAGGGGGTGTAACCGCCCCCCTTCCTGGTCCCACCCAGAGGAGGGACCTAGCAGGTGATCCACCCTGATGATTGGGAATAAGAGTGGGAGCAGTGCCATAGCACCTCAGATCATCCTGAAATAAACTTGAAACTAAGACGACGCTGGACTTCGACATTCTGCTGCACAGAAGACTGAAGAGCATCTCCCTTGTGGCCAAGGAGTGGCCACCCTGTGAACACAGGCACCATCCAGCACCTCGACGTCTGCTTTGCCGCCGCCTCCTGCCGGAGCCCGAGCCCAGAGCCCGACGAGTCCCAGACTTCTCACAGCCCGATCCACAGTCCCTGCAAAGAAGGGACCCGTGGAGGCACCGAGAGACGTGGGACCGGACATCTCGAAAGACCCCCGAGAAGCTGGCTGCGCAGCACCCGAGGCACCCTCGACGCTGTGCTTTGGGGTTTGAGAAGCCCCACAACCGAGCAGCCTTTGCACCGAAGATCAGCCCCCCAGCATCTCCACGATCTGCGTGGGGCCCTTTTGCATCGTGCCACTCGATGCGCCATCCCGGCCACTTGCCACGTGGTCAACGGCCATCTTGGCGACGAAACCTACAATTTACACTGCGGGTCTGGTTGCTCCAGACTTGCCCTCGCTCCTGTAAAAAGGAGCACCCGCTCTGACCTTGCTGGTCCGAGTGATAAGCTTTCTTCACTTCCTGCGTGGCTTGCATTAGCCAAGGCCTGTTTGCTCCAATCGAGTTTCCGACACCACCATCAGCTAGAGCCTTCGTGGGACAGCTCGTGATCGACTCCTGGACGTCCTCGACCTCTTCGTGTCCACGTGGCTGCAGAGACAAGCTACACCTCATCACCTGTTTGCACCCGACATTGCCTGGTTCCATCCTGGTTATACGGTAGTCACTGGCTAGTGACTCTGAACATTGTCCCCTCTGCTTTCAGGTCTTCACCACTTCAGATCCACCCTTGGATTCACCGAAACTCTCCTCGTCGACCCGCCTGCAGCATCTTCATCTTCATCTTCAGGCACCATCGACCTGCGTGACGAAACCCGACACTACTTCGCACCTGTGCACCCGCTTCCTGTGGGTGAGGTAACTCAGCAACGCCGGTGTTCCCACACTGGTACACACCTCTAGTATATGTGTCTAAAGTTTCATCCTTCTAGGTCACTCGGAAGGTTCCTTAAACAGTAACTTTATAACTTTTACGCACCATTGACATTGCATTGTGCTTGTCCCGATCAGCTCCAGCGATTCCTAAGGCCCTAGGCCTACTTCCTTTTCAATTGGTGGTTCTTATACCACTATTTTAGTATATGGTTTAGGTGGCCTCTAGGGCTCATCCATATTGTGCAACATTTGTGTATTTAAACTGTGTTTTGTTTTAACGCTTATGCTTCTGTGCTCATAAAGAGTATAGGGGATATTTGTAGTAAATAAATATATATATATTTTCAATATATATCTGTGTGGTGTCCTTTCATTTGGTATTCAAGGGGATTGTGTATGGTAAAACAGCTTGCTTCACATGCCTTACTGAGTTTAGCCTAAGACTGCTTTGTCCACGCTACCTCTAGGATAGCTGGTCTATAAGGTTGACTTACAACCAATCATCATAAGGGTTGCTTGGCATGGTACAATGTGATCACTAGAACTAGTGAGCATCATATACCAGGCCAACTTCTCACATGGGGTGCTACAGTATCCCCTAAATAACGCTGCTGTTGTTCTAAAGTAAAAGGAGCAATAAAGATGCTTTTAAATTATTGCTTTTATGTTGTCAGATATGTTGTGTGTGTTGACATCTGGGTCTGTGGTGTACTTTACCCTGCCTTTTAGGAGATAAGTGGATGGGACAGTGCGGAGCGAAAGTGTGAAGAAAAAATATAGCAATGGAGGTAAAATGGGAAGACTTCAAATGTGAGACAGTATGGATTAAGAGGAGAAATGTGATCAAGAGACAAGATGTTGGAGGAAGGCTGAGAGAGGAGAGCAAAGGGGATAATTGAGAGAAGTGAATATCAGCAACACACTGTCACTTTGGGGAAACGGTGTGCTTAGACCAGGAGGAGGCAAGGAAAAGTGTAAAGAAATAAGGTATATGCATAAGAGTGGGCTGTATAGGAGACAAGGAAGGATATAGGTGCTGGAAGTAGGAGTGCGGGGTGATGAGGGGGGAACTGCAGTACCCCCAACTTTAAAAGATCCGAAGGTGAATGAGCAATAAAGATGCCCGTAAATTTCGAATACAGACATCAAATGTCAGGGGATGTGTTCTGACAAATTGCTTCCTATTCTTTTAACATAGAGATTGTTTTCTTTTCTCTGGGTGCAAAGTGAGAGGACTTTACCAATTGATCTATGTGACAATCTTGTAGATGTAAAAGGAAAGGCTATAGGATGTCATTTTCTTTTAACACACAATAACATTTTAACATATGGTATTTGTAGTTGAGTTTATGCCATTATAAAGCAAGACCACAAGCCCCAGAAATCAAAGAAAAACCTGGACTGGAACATCACATCATGCATGGTCCGGGGAAACAGGCAGCTCTGAGGGCCTTGAAAAGGTTTATGCGTGTTAGTAGAAAGCATCTTAAGAGCTTTGAGGGTTGTACAAAGTAATTGCCGATCGACTACTAGGGAGTCCTCTGGGCCATAGCCACATGAATTTTAACCATTAACTCAGTCTGGGAAATGCTGGTTAGCTTCACTATATTTTTTGGGGCAGGTCTCCCGTTGATCTAGGACAGCTTCTTTGCAGGGGGTTTTATAATTTGTCCATATTTGCATTAGTGCTTTGACCTGTAAAGGACATCAATACTGAGCGACAGTGTCTTCTTTCAAAGTCAGATTTTAATTATTAGGGTGCCTGAAATCTAGAGTGACCTGAAAGCCCTGATCCTGGGTTTATGCTTTTTACTTTGGTTTTGTACAGCCCTTCGTGTTACTGAATATCCTGGGCCGCACAGTCATAATGTATTGCTACGAAGCCGAGGCAAAGAGCCCTTTCCCTGGGCCTGGCATCCCCGGATGATGAGTGCCAAGCCCAGGAGAGAGGGGCCCCCTATATTAAGGCTCATTGCAGACATGATCTATGCCTGTGAGGCCCAGGAGAGAAGGACCCTCTACTTGGCCTCATACTGCTGCATTATAACTGCAAGGTCCAGGACAGGTAAAAGCATTCATTAAAAGGCAGTGCTGAGTCAAAGCAAGATGAGCGGCACCCAGGGTCAGGGCTTTCAGTGAGGGTGGTGCCTCTGGGCTTCAGGCACTGCAGTAATTAAAATCTGATTTTGAAAGATATCCATATTGAGCTTTACTTTGATATGTTTTACAGGCAAAACACTGGTAGATATCTAATGACTGTTAAAAAAAATTACAGTAATCCATGTCAGTCACGCCAGTCCAGGGGTTGGCCTCCCTTGCCTGGGCCATGCAGCCAATATCCAGTGGTATGAGGCAGAGTGCAGGGAGCCACCCACTCCGGGCTGCACAGTGCTGCACTGTGTTGCACTACGGCTGCTATGCCCAGTGGCTGAAATCCACTCCTGGATCTCACAGCTCATGGAGCAGCTTGATGTTGTGGACTGTCTTTGTTGAGGTCTCGACCAGTGTTTTACCCTGCAAAGGAGGTGAATACAGAGCTGGTCCAAATTATTGGGGGTTCTTTACACTGCCCACCATGTTTTGGTTCAGCTCTGCCTTTTATTGAATGCTTTTCCCTACCCTGGGTTTTGAGCGTTGTGAAGCCCAGGAGAGGGTCCACCCGACCTTGGCAACACAGCATTAGATCATTGCTGCGATGAGGCCTAGTGTGTGGTGGGGGGGCTCTCCGGGGTTTGCCGCTCATTATCCAGCGCTGTGAGGTGCAGGGGAGGGGCCTTCTCCAGAGCCTCATAGCACTACATTATGCAGTAAGGCCCAGGGCAGGTAAAACTATTCATTAAGCAGTAGGGTTTTGAAAGGAGTCTATATTGTGCTCCATTTTGATATGCTTTACAGTGTCAAACACTGATGGATATCTAAAAAATGACTGTGAAAAAACATTACAATAACCAATATCAATCATGACCATGAGGTTGCTCCTATTTAACTTTCACATGTCTTGCCTAATTTACTTCCCTAAGTGTGCTCGTTTTTCCTGTATTTTTTTTCTATATTTTTGCTATACAACATATCAACCAATTGTTCTGCATACTATCAACTCACTTATAGATGTTTGTGCTAATTCAGGTTGTGGGCGAGTGAGTAAAATGAGCCATGATTTGAGAGCCCTGGAATTGAGTCTAAATGTAGTGCGCTTTTCCCACAGTGAATGCCAGTGGGTCACAAATGTATTTAGAATACGTGCTCAACCAATCTTTTTTGGCTCCTCTGTGGAGGGCAGAGGGCCATGGTGGCATGTACTAATTGCACTTGTAATTATGTGTAAAAGCTTGCGAAGGAAGTACAAAGCGCCTGTTGAAAATTAACCGGCCAAATGGAAATACAGTGTCCATAAGTGAATGGCTGTGTTGTGTGTTTGTGGTGGAGAATGGTAAAGTGAAGCAGATGCAAGAGAATATGTGCAGAAGGAGAAAGTGAAAAGAGGATTCAGAAAAGAAAGAGGAGGGCTGAAATATGTAGATGGAAGGTTTCAGAAAGATGCGGGTGGAAAAAGTGTAAGTCTCACAGAGAGGTGGCAGAGGAAAGTGGTGTGAAGAGGACAATAGGAATGATTCTGTCACTCTAAAGGCCACTACCCCTTCCACATGCCAAAGACGCACCAAAAGCAAACCTAGTCTCTGCTCATCCGCGCCCGAATGGGACCAGGGCAGAGGAACCCTGCCTGAATCCCTACGAAGATAACTTATTCAGCTCAATCCCTATACTCACTCTTGCCTAAACCTTCCCTGCTCACCTGTTCCCATTACGGCCAGGGAACGGGGATTTGAGCTGCTCCCTCTGTAGTTTTTCAATTAGCAATCCCGAGAAGTCAGAGCTAAAATACCTGGGCTCATGAAATGGAACCTTACAGTTATCAATTGTAGATCCCTGTCCCATCATAAGTTTCAACTACTAGCACTAATGAATGATGAACAACCGGATGTCTGGTTTCTACCAGAAATGTGGCTACATGATGTGAGAAGTTGGCCTGGCATATGCTGTCCACTATTCTAGTGGGCACCTTGCACCAGTCCAAACGACCCTTATTGATGGTAGGTTTAAAGAACACCTATATAGAAAGCTATCCTAGTGGTAGCTGTGGAGAGCAGCCTTCAGGCTAAGTCTTGAAGGAATGTAAAGCAGCTTGTTTTACCAGTCTATAATCTCACGAATGATCAAATGAAAGGAGAACCACACCAGGTATATATATAAAATATATGTATTCATTCTAAACACATCTCTCTAGTCGCTTTGAGGCTATAGGCAAAAGTACATACAGTAAACCTATTTAGCACACAGTAAATTAGCACAATATATGGTTAGCCCTAGGGGCGTACCAAACCATATACTAAGAAAGTGGTATAAGAACCACGACTGACATAGATACAAGGCCTAGAGCCTTCAGAACCGCTGGGGCCACCAGGGACCACCCAAGGTAGTGACACAGGGGACCCACGGGGGATGCGTGCAGTGTCTAAACACAGCTGCGAATCATCATTAACTTCTATGGGGAAATTCGCGGTTGCAAAATTACAGATTAAGGACACTTAGAAGAGGACTTGAAGCCAACCCCTTTAGAACTAGGCAGTTCTAGAGTCAATACCCACTGGAGCCACGGAGTACTCTAGTTGCCTCACCCAGGGAAGCCGGGTGCATAGGTGTCTTTTGGTGTTGGGTTTTGTCGTCGTTTTCAATGGCGAGCTGCTAAAAAGTGCTGCAGGCGACATAGTGGAAAGTGTTCGGATGGATCCAAGGGTGGATCGGAGATCTGAAGAACCTCAAAGCAGAGGGGACAGTGTCTGGGTCACTAGCCAGTGACCAGGAAGGCGATGAGAAGATGCCCACCAATGTCGGGTGATTTCAGGTGAAGAAGGTGAAGCTTGACTCTTCAGCCACGAGGACCAGGAGGGGTCGAGGACGGCCAGGAGCTGGATTCGAGCTGTCCCATGAAGGATGTCGAGTGCTGCGGCGTCGGTTTCCGGATTGGACCCAACAAGCCTTGGCAACAGCAACCCACGCCGAAAGCAAAGATTGGCTTTGGTGCAGACCAGCAAGGTCTGAGGGACTCACCTTTTGGAGGAGCGTCAGGGCACGTCTTGAGCAACCAGGAAAGCCCAAGGAACAGAAGAGTTACCTTTGTGGGGACCCACCAGTCGACGGACCAGGGATCGCGAAGGAGCCTCGAGCGGAAATGCTAGAAGCGGGCCCACGGACCACTCGTGGAGTGTAGGCCCACAATCGTCGGTGCAAAGTGTGCTCGGGGCTTGTACTACAAGTAGCCCAATGCACAACTTCGGGAAAGCTCGGGAAGTCGATGCACTAGGAAATGTGCACGGTGTCGAGGGGTTCCGGTTCCATGTCACTCATAAGGGCTGCGGGTCTCAGCTTTGCTGGGACCTCGTGTCTGCCTCGGAGAAGTCTGGAAGTCTGGGTCCTGTGTCGCAAATCCGGCGGGATCTGACGGGAGCCTTGGAAATGCAGACCGGCAAGATGCTTCATTGGTGCCTGCTGGAGCAGGGGAGTCACTCCTTGACCCCAATGGAGATTCTTCCGTCTTCTTGTCGAAATAGAATGTCGAAGTTCCAGGATATATGTTGCAGAGTTTCGTTCAGGTATAATCTAAAGTCCTAAGGACTGGGTTCCTATACTTATACTAGACCCGGAGGTATCAGAGCGCTTTACATGAACATCTGATCAATAGTTACAGGTTACATCGTTACAAAGGTTACACAGTTATTAGAGCATGGCAACATAGTTACTTGTAAGGTCGAGATAAACAATAAGCACAAATATGTAAGGGGAAAAGCAGGCAAGGGGAACGATTCAGGGGAGGGGGGTAGGCGCTGGGGAAGTAGACAGGCAATGAAGGCGGGAAAGAGAAGGGGAGGGTGAAGGACACAGCATGGAAGGAGGGGGGAAGGTTGACTGGGACACAAACCGGTGGACGAGTCAAAACAACGTCCAAAGTCCAGTAAGCTGTAATCCCAGGGGAAGTGGTATCACTTCTCTATCTCTGTTGCGGGCGGCTCCCTTTACCATGTGGACTCTCTCAGAGGGGTCTCTGAGTCTCCAAGGCCTATATACTGGATCCTTCCCCAAAAAGGGGAGAGGGAGTGCTTTGGCAAGGGGTGCCATACCATACCTCAGCTGTGAGTCGCTCCCTTGGTGCAGTGGACTCTCTCAGCAGGTTTGCTGAGACTCCAGAGTATAAATATTGGATCTTTCCCCAACAAGAGGAGAAGGAGTGCTTAGTCAAAGGGCACAAAGGAGAGGGGGCTAGGCAGAGTAGAAGGCAAGGGGGGAGATTCAGGGGAGAGGTACTAGGAGCTAGGGAAGTAGACAAAGAGAGAAAGAGTACTAAATGGGAACATATTTAATTAATGAGTTATTAATGAGTTATTATATAGCGCTGGCTAGACCCGAAGGAAACTGAGCGCTTTACATGAGGATCAATAATATTGCACTTTACATCAGTTTAAAGTTACATAAGTATGAAGAAAAGCATTTAAAGAACAAAAACACCCAAGTACATGCACACGCAAACACCATCACATGCACAAGCACACACAAATGCGCTCACACTCTCATACACCCACAGACTCACACACACACACGCACACATATAGAAACTACAAAAAAAAAACACAAGCACACATACAGTCACGTGATCCAGAACAAAAATACCCAAGGACGTACACACAGGTACATGCACACACACATATCACACGCACAGACATGCACAAGCACACACAGATGTGCGCACACACACTCTCATACGCGAACAGAGGGCGCACACAAGCACGCATACAGAAACATCCACACGCACGAGCACGCATACAGTCCCATGCTCTAGTATAAAAACACTCAAGTACATGCACACACCAACACACGCACAGACATAAGCCCACATACAGAAACATCTGCGCGCACAAGCACACATTGAATCACATGCTCTAATACAAAAACACCCAAGTTCATGTTTACATCATCACACTCACAGCCATGCACAAGTACACACAAATGTGAACATAGTCTGTGATTTTTTTGGGATGCATATGGGCAGTTCACGGGAGCAGGCCACATGTTGTTGTGCCCGTATGTGCCCCTCTCATTTGGCCTTGGAGTCTGGACTTGTAGCTCTCCAGTTGCATTGTATGTCAGGGTGGTCATTGCGTTTTGAGTCAAGAGGTGAAAGTCCATGATAAACGGAGCAGGGCCCCCGGGCCTCTAGGGGAGTATTGCTCTCACCTCATTGCAAAGTAGCAGCAGTCTCCAAAGTTAGAGGCATTTGTGTTAGGACACCGCCCGGTCTCCGCTCCCGACAGCCTCTGCCCGTTTCCTGCGTCCACCGGAAGTTCTTCGCCCCCTATGTGGCGACCCGCTACCTCAGCGCTTTAATATTAGTGGGAGGCCACCGCGCCGATGCACGCCGCAGCCGGGAGGGTCACAGTCCTGCTCCGGGACCACCATGTTAAACGCAGGTCCGCTCTCCGTCTCGGGTGCAAAAGTCGGGGCTAAAACACCTTCCGGACTCCGCAAAGGTATCGAAATGTTACACACATTTTCTACATTTATTTTCCTCACCGGCTCTCCGTTTTCCCCGGGCTAGAAGTCGCAATGACAGCAGAAATTCGGACTCCGGTGCGAGAGCAGAGCAGGCTCGCGTCTGCAACGCCAAGATGTCACTCAATCACCCTGCAGCTGGTCCGGCGAGGTGCCGCCACACAGGCGCCTCACCTCCGCACCTCGGCCCACGATGTCCGACAATTCCGCGATGGGGGGGCTGTGGAAGTGTCGATCGCAGCAGTCAGACGGCTCCAATGCGAAGCACCATATCACTTGCACCTCAACAGCTCCAGATCTCTACCTCAGGAGCCAAGCACAGTGATGGGACAGGCAACCGGCTCACTCGTGCGGTCAGTACAGAGCTCTACAGCGGAGCCGCCATATCTATCCATGCCCACCGCACTGCCAGAAGGCACCGTCTCGTCATCTTGTAAGGCTGCCGAATGTCAGGAGCACTCCCCCCGCGGGTCACACTCTCACTGCGCGGCTTCGCAGCGCTCCAGGGGTGCAGTCCGATCTGACTATCGTGTTGGTGCCACCGCTCACCCACAGCTCGTTCCTAGCCATCCCTTGATCAGGGCAGTTCTCGCACAGTCAAAACTCTCCGCAGCTTCAGTTCACCGCGGAGATTAGCTCCGTCGAAACAAAGCCATCTTGGGCTGCACTGTCCGAGCTCGCGGCGCAAAGGGCTCCTCTCCCTTCGAAAGTCCTCGGCTGCCTCTCCTCATGGCACGTCCCGGCATCGGGGGATGCTCCGTGTGAGAAGTTGGCCTGATATATGATGTTTCCAATTCTGGAACCACCTTGTATCAGTCCAAACAATCCCTTATGGTGTCTGGTTGTAGGTCAGCCTTATAGACAAGCTATCCTAAGGGTAGCATGGACTAAGCAGCCTTAAAGGCTTAACTCAAGAGGTCGTGTTAAGCAAGCTGTTTTACCAATCACAATCCTGTAATATCAAATGAAAGGACACCACACAAGTTATATATTATAAAAATATATGTATTTATTACTAGAATAATCCTCTATACTCTTTGAGTCTAGAAGCACAAGCGTTTAAACAAAAGCACAGTTAAACATACAAAGTTGCACAATTATGGATGAGGGCTGGTGGCCACTCAAACCATATATTAAGAAAGTGGTATAAGAGATAACAATCGAACAGTGGTCAGGCCTAGGGCCTGGGGAATCACTGGGACTGGTCGGGACTAGCAATGCTGAAGTCGGGAAAAGCACGCGGGACTCGGGTGCAGCGCTTAAAGCACGGCATGCACCAATGCAATGTCAATGGTGCGTAAAAGTTATAAAGTTACTGTTTAAAGATACTTCCGCTCAACCTAGAAGGACCAAACTTAAGACACATACACTAGAGGTGTGTGCCAGTGTGGGAACACCAGCGTTGCTGAGTTACCTCACCCACAGGAAGCGGGTGCACAGGTGCGAAGTAGTGTCGGGTTTTGTCACGCAGGTTGCTGGTGCTTGGAGCTGAAGATGCTGCAGGCGTCGAGACGAGAAGTGTCCGGTGTGATCCAAGGGTGGATCGAAGTTAAAGATGATCTGAAAGCAGAGGGGACAGAGTCTGGGTCACTTAGCAGTGACTAGGGTGGAACCAGAAGGAACCAGGCAATGTCGGGCGCTTTCAGGTCGTTGACGGGTCGCTTCTCTCCGCTGCCACGTGGACTCTGGGGCACCGATGATGTCCAGGAGTGGATCACGAGCTGTCCCACGCAGGCTCTCGCTGTCGGCGGTGTCGGCTTCCGGATTAGAGCAAACAACACTTGGCAAGGGCAACCCACGCAGGATTCGAAAATGGCGTTGTACTCGGACCAGGAGGGTCAGAGCGGGTGCTCCTTTTCAGAGGAGCGGGTGCAAGTCTGGAGCAACCAGAATCACAAGTCGAATTTCAAGGTTCGTCGGCACAGGGGCCACAAGCCAACGGGCAAGTGACCGGGCCAACGCGTTGAGCCAAAAGATGCATAAGGGCCCCACGCAGCACTCGTCGAGTGTGGAGGGATGAGCTTCGGTGCAAGAGAGGCTCAGGGCTGGGGCTTCTCAAACCCCGGTGTACAGCTTTGAGGGTCACTCGTGGGCTGCACGGTCAGCGTCTCGTGGACTTTCCAAGATGGCGGGCCCCACGCTTCCGGTCGCCTCCACGGGTCTCAGCTCTACAGGGACTGTGGATCGGGCTGTTAGAAGGCAGGCACGCTTGGTCTTGTCGAACTCTGTCGCTCGAGTTCCGGCGGGAACTGCAACAAAGCAAGGGTCGAGGTGCTGGATGGTGCCTGTTTGCACAGGATGGTCACTCCTTGACCACAAGGGAGATTCTTCAGTCTTCTACGTCGAGTAGGATGTCGAAGGGTCCAGAGTTTCGTTTCTTATGTTTCATCAGGATTATCTGATGTGCGTTGGCACTGCTCCCACATATATACCAATCTAGTGGGCTGGATTACCTGCTAGGTCCCTCCTATGGGTGGGACCCAGGAAGGGGGTGGATACACCCCTTTCCCTTTGTTCAGGGTCACGCTGGGACTGGTTTTGGTGTGCTCAAGAACCGGTTTGACCGGATTATGCAAGGGGAAGCCTTGTGCTCCCCAGGCAGTGTCTGGTTTCTTTCAAACCTCCCTGATACAATCCACTATCTCCTGTCTGGGGTGGTGTGACACCTCCCTGTGACAGGAAACCCTTTGTCCAGACCTCCTCTGCCAAGTTTCGGTCAGCAGCAGGAGGCCGGACTCGTGTCTGTGGCAGAAGCGTCCATTTTGTGATGCTGAGGCTCTTTTAAAGTCAACCGCGTTTTAGTAAAGTAACCTGTCTTCTCCCTCTAGAGGGGTGGAATGCTATACCCGTTGACAGGACTGTCGAGGGGATAGTATTCCAAATCGTATGACACCTTACACGACATGTTTTGATAAAGCCAAACCAAAGTTAACATATAACCGCAATGGATTATAATGCACTTAAGAGTATATGGTATGGCATTATCCCGGAACAGCTAAGGGAATTGGTCCCGACAGCTGCAGACAGGCTCAGCTCATGCTAGAGCACCATTTCACATAAAACCAAGCACTCTGCCTCCAGGATTGTTAAGGCCTGCCATAGGAGTATATATGTGTCCAGATAGGTTTAGATATGTGTATACTATATCTAAGCAAGGGGTGATTACACCACCTTGCCCCAGCTGAGTGATCAGCCAGTTGTGTCAATTTTGGATAGCCAGCCAGGGGTGGCAAAAGATATGCTGCAGCCCCTGGTAGGCCTTGGATGCACCTATGCCCTGGACACCTATAGTGCTCTGTACAGGGGCTCATAAGGTGACCCAAGCCAATTTAGTTATGCACCTAGGGTACATGGAATCCATTTTAAAGAGAGAGCAGATAGCCTGGGGCCCTGATTAGCAGGGAACCAGGCCAACTAAGTCGAAAACCAGCTAAACACAAGGCAAAAAATCTGGGGTAACCATAGTCAGGTATCCATCTTCCTACACAGTTATATTGTTATCTTTTATGGCCTGCAATCGTTCTGTTTTAGCCTTCCTACATGTTGAATTGTACCAGGAGCATTGGGCGGCCCTATTTCCCTTCTTGGAAACCCGAGGATTGAGTACCTCTGCCAAATTAAATACTAAGCCCACATGAAGAGCCTCCAGCTTGTTAAAGTAATCAGAAGGCGGTGGTTGGTTAACTAGCGTTGCAACCTCTATAAAAGCTGGAATTGCCAAGCTATATAGTTTTTCTAGTTGTTCCGGGTGTTCCATTAATTTATGCCATCTTACTCTGCGCCTGTCATTGGTAGGGTAAGATCGCCATCTGTATCCCCGGAAACTGAGGCACTACTCCTACTGATATTAGGCAAGCCCAGTTCTAGAATTAGGGCATTGTGATCAATGTCCACTCTTGTGGCAACATTGAGGTCTAATACCTTTGGCCATAATATTGTTTCATCCAAAATGTAATCAAGATGTGACGTTTGTCCTGGTTTGTTAAAAGTACATTTGGCTGGGGTGTCAGAGGGAGTGCGGCCATTGCATGCTCGTATGAAGGGAGTTAAGGTTAGTGCCATGATCTGTATAGCTAACGGGGACCACTCCCTGGGAGATGGAGCCTGGATGAAGGGGATAGACCAATGATCATCATCTGCCGACAAGACGTCTTCGTTTATACCCTCCAGAGGCTCGAAGTGGCAATTCAGGTCGCCCCCCACCAGGAGGTAGGTGGCACTCGTTGAAATAAAGAGGGACAGGTCCTCAATAGTACTAGACTCTTTGGCTACACTGACAAGGCGTGAATAGACATTAATCTGTGCTAGCTTAAGAGCATTGGGCCAAGCAAGGACTACACATTGAATATCTTTGGAGTAGGTGTTTAATGTCTTTGCAGTACAACCCAAATGGGATCCAACCCAGATAATAGGTCCCACTGATGGGCGACCTCTCCCTCCCCATACTGCCGGGACAAAGAATGAAGCAAATCCTGCCCGATATTGCTCCGTTCGGGCCCATGTCTCTTGGAAGAGCCACAGATCGCTTTCATCCACAAAGGAACCCCATTCGGGACAAGTCAGTTTGTTAGGCAGACCTGCCAGATTCCAGGATCAAATTTTGAGTGACTCTGTCCTAGGACCCATAACCATACTCCTCGGTGGCTCAGCATTTCCCTCCTCAGTTAAACCCACTTTGCATGATAATGGGGGCAATAGGTTACCTTCCACAACTGAGTCAGGTACAGGCTCCTTAATTCTATCAGTCTGGAGTGGGCTGCTACTTATGGTGGCTGAGGTCATTATATTCACCCTGCATCTATCAGCACTCCTGGCCCATGTGGTGCTAGAAATGTCTTTCCGCCATCATCCAACTCTCCACACTCTGTCTCGCGGGTTGTCCCTATTGTGTCCCTAGAAGTGGGCCGCAAGTTAGACGGATTCAGTCAATCCACCATGTCCAGGCAGCTATATCTGTTTTGTAGGCGGACGGCCACAGGGACTAAAGGTTCTCTGAGCCTTCCCTGGCTAGAACCACCCGCTATTGGACATTCTACAGTGTTCCAAGCTTGTTCGATGCCAGGCCTGGTGCACAGTGGACCGGGGGAGTAGAAGTGCGACAAGGGAAGCGACTGGATGGCTGACACGGGTCTGGACTGGCTCCACTCACAGATGTGAGACACCGTCCGTGTGTCTCTAAAATTTATCAGGATACAGTCTCCCCTTGTATCCTTTACTCTGTGACCCACCCATGACACCCTGCGGACAAGCAAAATTTCCCTAGTTACATGTGGCGGGAGTGGTCTGTTTTTGTTAAGCCAATCCGTAACTCTGTTTTTTAGTGACATGTGTGATTCCTCACTTTCGTTCCTCAGCTCCGGTACCCCAGCTAGAACCACTACATACGAACTGGATTCGGGGGGTAGATCAATTCTTATGGGCGGTATTTTGCTGTTGCACTGATATGACGTGGATACACTGTGGTCATATCTCGAAATAAATTTATTTTGGGGATGCTGTTCCAGTCCACGGTTAACAACATTCGCTACTGGCCCTGTTTTAACCAATTCCGAACTCCCAGCCCCCTGTAAACTTTGATCGTCTGCCACAGACCTCGCTACACCCATGATATTTAGATCAGGTGGAGTTAAAGATGTACGTTTGTTGGTAACATTACTTAGTCTGGCTAGGACCCCAGAATTCTGATCGGAAGCATTAGTGAGAGATAGTACGTTTTCTTCGATTGCAGCCAATCTGTTCCTGAGAGGTAATTGACTAGCAGCTATTATAGCCCCCACTTTGTCCCAAAAAGCATTGTGCAGAGTGGGCACAGAGACCTCTGGTGTATTGGGACGAGTCGGAGCCACTGGAGGTGTCTCTAGTTCCGTATCATCGTAATGTCCCAAGGCATTCCGTCCATCCTCCCCCAACCTTATTAGCTTTGATTTACTGGGACAGTTTTTCTTCGGATGGCCACCCTCCAGCTTCTTTTTATTAGCTCCTTGTGTCACCTTTAAGGGTTCCTTTCTTCTCATGGCTGGGGCAGTCTTTGACCTGGTTATGGCACATGATGGCTGATCCTGTGCACTGTTCTCTGATACATAATCTACTGAGACAGTTGCCGTTATGGTGTCCACCATGGGGGGATGGTCATTGCTGGTGATTGGACCTTGAGCAGGAGAGTGAGCCAGCAAAAGCCCGCCCACAGACGGGCACTTAGTTGGAAGTGGATCGAGTGATAACCGTTGTTCCGTTACTGCTATCTCTTGTGCAAGCACATTCGAAGCTTTCGTAATGAAGTAATCCAATGTTCCCATCATGCTCCCCCCTTCGTGCCCAACTTGACCTTATTGGCACCCCTCGCCATCGCAGACATTTATACAGTGTGCACATTTTAAACACCCCCAGTTGGCAAGACTTGGGCCAAGATTTTAGATCTTACCGCACTATGATGAGCACCAGTGTCCCGAACCAGGTGTTAGAGGATGGGCCCAGCCCAGCCTGCTCCGCCCTCGAACGGGCTCAAACGGGCCCGCCATTGGCCCGAGCTTCGCCCGGCGCGCGTCCCGCGAGTCCAAAGATATAGGCTGTGGGCAGCAGTGGGAGGAGCACAGGTGATGGTGGTTGCGGGGCTCCTGGTCGTTGGAGTCCCGCTTGGCTCCCTCTCTCCCTCAATATCCAGCAAAGTTCAGAGTGGGCAGAAATCTCGGTCAGGCAAGCACTGCTGCGAGCGGCACCCGAATACAAAATGCCAAGGAGCCTCTCAGGCTCTGATGCCTGCAATGTGCGTGGGAGCCTCATAGGCTCGAGACAAAATGGCTGGCACTAGCGTTGGAGCCACGGGGCTCTTAACAACAATGCCCCCGGGAGCCTTGTGGGCTCTAAATCAGCAAGGATTGCTGGCCAATGTGGGGGCGGCCCGCTGCCATCCGGAGCCGCTCTACCGCAAAAGAAATGCCGCAGACGTTGGAGCCTTTCAGGCTCTATCTGCCAGGAATGCCCCCGTGAGCCTTCGTGGGCTCTGATTACAACTGGGCCCCTCTCAGGAACCACGAGCACCCTTCGGAGCTTCTTCCCTGGCCCGTCGGCACTCACCGGCTGCTTCCTCTCGGTGCCGGTGCTCTTCGTGCCGGTCCTCTGTTGCGGCTGCCAGGAGAAGCTTTCTCTCCCCTCGGCTTTCCGAAGGGACTCTGGCTGTGCGCGAGGCTCTCCTTTCCGCACAGGAGCCCCGCCGGCCACTCCAGCACGCCTCCTCTCTCGCCTTTCTCATGTCTAGGTTATCAATAAAGAGATGTCTTCATTTTTTCCAAACTCTGGATCTGTTTTTCAATGCAACTAAGTGACAACCACATTCCTCCAGTTGCATTCAGTTTATGGGAGCAGTCCTGGACACGAGAGTAGTGAAACAGTCCTTTGAAAGAGGAGTTAGGCACTCAGTGGGTTCATATATCCAGATCCTTCGAAGACCTTTGAACAGTGACATGGTGAAAAAAGTTCAACCACAAGACAGGCTTATTTTCTACTGTATTCACTACAGTTCATAAAGACTATAGATACTGTAAGGATCAGTTGTTGGAAGCAACGTCTCTGGCAAAGAAGAAGTTCCATATCAACATACTAGAACTAAAGGCAGCAAAGATGGATCTACAGGCATTCATCACAAGGTTAGCTGGCTCAGCTGTATTCATGCAAACAGAATAGACAATGACTTAGTTATATATAACCAAGCAGGGAAGAATAAAGTTGTAAGCACTCTTGTAGGAGCGGCAGTATCAATGCAACTGGGCAGTTAACTTGCTTCACTTTGCTAACCCCTGATTATCTCCCGGAAATCAACAATACGTAGAAAGATACTTTCAGCAGGACTGCCTGTGTCAGTCAAAAGTGGGCGTTTCTTCAAGATATACAGACATAATTGTCCAAAAATGGGGTAATTAAGTGTTAAATCTCTTGCAAGACCGCAGAACAAGAGATGGCGTTTTTTGTAAGCAAGCCGTGGCAATGTGTTTTCAATGATATTGTCCAAGACGTTTGCTGTGCTTTTCCACCACTTCGCATTGTTCGGCTGGTGATCAGTAAGCCCAATAAGGAACTGTGCAGGCTTAGTCTCCTAGCCCTGCATGGCCTCCTCAATACTGTTATGCCATTCTTCTTCACCTATTAGAAGGCCACACATTTCATTGGGAGTCGGAAGGATCATCTATACATGGAAAAGGGTCAAATTCATCACCACGATCTGAGCTCTGTTTTCGGTTATGGTTCTAAATACTTGGTGTTCTCACATTAGGCTAATCTTCCACACTGTTCAGAAATTTTGAATGAAGCACAAGTACCTTCAACAGTGAAGGCACCCCTCCATTGGTTACTTTGCTGCTTTATCAGCTTCTTCCTTATCTTTTGTAACTAGCCCATGTGCGACTTAAACACACTTCCCTTAAAGTATCCCTGGAAGTGATATCAAGATGCCAGACATTCGGTTCCGTTTCTCTTCTGGCTACTAAAATAACCAAGCAGTTTGTTAAAGGACCCTTCAGTGCATATCCGCCAGTGCGGCATCCTCCCACCAGATGGAAGCTTCACCCTCTACTTAACCAAAATTCAAAGGGGCTTTTGAACCACTGCATAGAACATACATATGAAGTACATGCTTGGAAGATTGCTGTGTTGTTGGCTTTGACATCAGCCAGAACAGAGAGTGAAATTCAGGCTTTCAAGGTAAAAGAACTGTTCCTGACGTTTCAAATTGACAGAGTAATTAATTGAACGATCTCCAAATGTATACCAACAGTCCTGTTAGACTTTGAATGACCTGTAATACTCGAAGTCTTTTTTTCATCTTTTGATGTCTCTAGCTGAAAGATGTTTACATTCTCTAAATACATGTAACAAACAAGGGTCCCCTGTAGTGAGGATAGTAGTCACCCCTAGGTCAGGGAAAAAGCACTGTGAAGGTATCAACCCAGGCGGTAATGAACAGGACTTGCCCACGTAATAGTGATAGGACACAACAACCCACTTCCGTAGCAAAGACAGTTTTTTTATTTACCAAAATTCATAAAAAACCACAATAGCAATAATTTTTAAAAAAGCATGTAAAAACATGCGATACAATTGAGCAGTTAAATAAAATACAATGAGAAAAATAATACACAACAATCACAAATTCATAAAAACATAATATTAATTCCTGAGTCAAACATAAATAAATATGTTGTCGACGCGCGTTTCGGCGACCAGCGCCTTCTTCAAGAAAAACAAACTCTCAGGTTCCTAAATGTAAAAACATAATTACTAATCCAGAAGTACATTAATTTATCTCATAAAAAAGGACAACAACTCATATTGTCAGTCAATACAATAATCAAAAGACACCATAATGTAACATCTTATATTAACTGTCAAAACGACACTAACGGAAGTGGGTGAAAAGTTTGTGCGGCCCTAAGTAATAGGCAAGTGGCACCCAAAATGGGAGAAAAATAATAAGTGCAGACTTCGGTGCTCATTTGAAGGATATATCATAAAGTATGAATGCCATAATAAGTTATTACTACTAGGCTAAAAGTGAGCATTTGATAGTGGTCAGGTCAGAAAGGATGCAAGTAAGTTATTAAAGATAAGGAGAGTACAGGGAGAGTGCAACAGTCACTATTCACTTGTCTCTCAATGTATTCTAGCTAATCAATTTCAATCGATTATTTCTGCTGATATATATATATATATGGCATAAATTCATATTCATAATCATGATTGCTTGTTGAAGGACTGTGCTGACTGCTACATACAGTATATCGATCTAATAACCTACCTATAAATTCAAATGATAACGGACAAGTACAGATATACTTACTTGCAAAATGGTACATGCACACAATATGTATTGTTGGCACAGCTTCTCATACTAGGGGAAATGCTCTAAAAAATGAGAAAACGCTATTAGGTTTAAGTAACATAAGGTGTTAACGCAGAGGGCGGCAATTTATTGCGGCAAGGGGGGAGAAAACAATGTCTCCTAGCTTATTCATATATGTTTGCAGTTTTTTTTATTGATACAATAAAAACGTCCAGGAAATCTAACCAACGATTCACAGCCTTCGAGCCTCTACAAAAACTTCAGCCACCCTCCAAACAAAGTATAACTAGATTGATTATGTTGGCTATTACTTTCTGTTGTTTTAAAGCTGGTCATCCTCCACAAACTTCAGTGTCCGCTAATTTTACAAAGAGCATAAGAACTATGGCAGCATTATACGCTGGAGTCCACCCCCACTGACATCTGCAGAGCAGCAGCTTAGAAAAGTCGACATCTTTTTCTGAAATATTACTGTCTTAGATTCAGAAGCATCCAGTGATATTGCAGTGTTTCAATATATTTTCCATTAAGGTGACTGGATCTCTTCTCCCTAGAACGTGTACATTCAAATTGTCATAGTAACATTTAATTGTTTTGCTTTAATATGTAACAGATGTGGTTTTTTATTAAGTACTGCTTGATAAGCTGATTCAAACTAAGGAATAAATGAAAAATGTAATGCTGAAGAAGAAAAAAGTTACTTATATTGAATTATGCTGCTCTTATATTTCCTCTTTACACACTTGTGCTACCTGAATATCTGAGGCATTGTGGCTTTTGAGGAAATTGAGTTCAGTATGTTTTGATCTCATTGATTGGACCCTAGGGCCTTTTCTAATGAGGTGAATGGGATACTAAGGCAAATGTTGTTTTATGTATTTCTATTATGTTTTGACCTTACTGGTGAGGTAATGTGAATGTTGGACTCTCACTAAGTCAGCCATAAATGATTCAAGCATGTACTTCTATGAAAATATAAACACTGGATCACTGAAGTTCCGGGCAGAAAGAGGGAGGCCGGGAAAAAGGGGATTGGGGGTGTGTGTGTGAAGTGTTAATAATAAAAAAAAATACCTGAAGCTGCCGGCTGCCTCACACCTCACTGTACCTCTTCTTCCTGGTCCCAGCAGACACTAGGACAGCATCAGAGACTCCCTGTGCTGCATTCATGCTGAGAGCAGCGTGGGGATTGGCCTAAGTGGGCTTGTTGAACGTTTGCTCAGGCACAGGGAGTCTGTGCTGTTTCTCCAACCCGGCTGTGCAATACAGCTGGTTAGAAAAACCTAACTGCCCATGTCTGTTTGGCTGCCATGGAAGAGTCCTGCTCGTGCAAGAGATGGGAACTTGATTTAGTATATTAAATGATCGAGAAACATTGTGAAATTGTCTATAGACAAACTAAAGATTGCCCTCTCTGGAACAAACATAAATTGTATACTTTAAATGCTTAACCCAGGTGTGTTATACAGCGTTGCAGTTTACCAAGATGAAAGTTACACGAGATGAGTGTGAACATCCTTGCCTACATTTAATGCTGTCTTTTTTAATTGAGCCTACGCCTTCCTTCCGATTAACTAATTCTGGGGTTCAAACAGTAACGTGTGACATGCTGGGATTTTGTTGCTTAGTGTCATCCTAAGGATTTGTTGCAAGCACTTTTGTTTGGAAAGGCCACAAATTGGGAGAAAATGTTAGCTCTCTGATAGACAATCCACATATTGCTATGATGTGAGAAGTTAGCCTGGCATATGATGTCCACTATTCTAGTGGGCACCTTGCACCAGTCTAAACGACCCTTATTGATGGTGGTTGTAAAATCAACCTTATAGACAAGCTCTCCTAGTGGTATCATGGACCAACAGTCATAGGCTAAGACTTCAGAGAGCATGTGAAGCAAGCTGTTTTACCAATTATAATCCCTTGAATACCAAATGAAAGGACACCACACAAGGTATGTATCAAATATATATGTATTTCTTTCTAACACAACCCCTCTGCACTCATTATGAGGTCAGAGATCGAAGTACATCACAAGTTACTCAATTAGCATACGATAAGTTGCACAAAAACAGTTATGCCCTAGGGGCCTCACAAACCATATACTAAGTAAGTGGTATAAGAACCACTTCAGAAATAGTGAATAGGCCTAGGGAATCGCTGGGGCTACACTAAACAACCAAAGGTTAGGAAGTAGGAGACCCACGGGAGACACGTGCAGTGTCTAAACACAGTCGCGAGTTACCCTTGAATTATAATGGAGAACGAAGAAGTTACAAAGTTACTGTTTTAGGGCACTTCCGGATGGACTACGACAAAACCCCTTTAGACTAGGACACTTCGAGAGTCAAGACCCACGGGAGCACAGGAGTACTCGTGTTACCTCACCCAGGGAAGCCGGGTGCATAGGTGCCTTTTGGTGACGGGTTTCGTCGATGCTTGCAATGGAGATCTGCAAAAGAAGTGCTGCAGGCGGCCAGAGGAAGAGAGAGTGTCCGGGTGGATCGAAGAACTGAAGAACCTGAAAGCAGAGGGGACAGAGTCTGGGTCACTAGCCAGTGACCAGGAAGGAACCAGGCGATGTCGTGATGATCTCAGGTGAAGAGTTGAAGCTTGTCTCTGCAGCCACGAAGACCAGGAGGTGTCGGCGACAACCATGAGCTGTCCCACGAAGGATCTTGTTGACTGCGGTGTCGGTATCCGGACTGGACCCAACAAGCCTTGGCAAACGCAATCCACGCAGGAAGTGAAGATGGGCTTCAGGTCAGACCAGCAAGGTCTGGGGAGCTTCTCCTTTGCAGGGAAGCTGGAGCAAGCCTGGAGCAACCAGGCAAGCAGTTTAGTTTCAAAGGTTTTTCTTCAGGGTGCTCACTAGCCAGCGGGCTAGCAACCAGGAAGACGCGTTGAGCTGAAATGCAAGAGCGGGCCCCACGCGGCACTCGTGGAGGGTTGAGCTTCGGTGCAAATGGCGCTCGGGTCTGGGGCTTTTCGTACCCCAATGCACAACTGCGAGTTACCTCAGGAGTCGATGCAGTTAGCAAAATGCAGGATGTCCATGGTGTCCGGTCCCACGTCTCTCGTGTCCGCCACGGGTCTCAGCTTTGCTGTGGATGTGGGTCGGAGTCAGAGAAGTCTGAGAGTCCAGTTCCTGAGTCGCTGAGTCTTCGGGTTCCGTCGGGAGCGTCGACAAAGTAGACCGGCAAGTTACTGGTGGTGCCTGTTTGCACAGGGTGGTCACTCCTTGACCACAAGGGAGATGTCTTCAATCTTCTAGTCGAAATAGAACGTTGAAGGTCCAAGAGTTTCGTATCAGAGTTTCGTTCCAGGATAATCTAAATTCCTCGGGACACAGCACCTATCTTTATACTAAGAAAATGGGCTGGATTACCTGCTAGGTCCCTCCTATGGGTGGACCTGGGAAGGGGGTGGTTACACCCCTTTCCCTTTGTCCAGTTTCGCGCCAGAGCGGAGCTAGAGTGCCCCAGAAACTGGTTTGAACCGGGCTATGCATGGAGCACCTTGTGTGCCCCAGGCAGTGTCTGGAAAAGTATCTTTCCATTCAACCCACCCTGCCCCAATACACTACAGGCTGTCTGGGGAGGTGCTGGCACCTCCCTCGACAGGAAACCTATTGTCCAGGCCTCCCTTGCTGGAGTTTCCCCCAGCAGCAGGAGGTCAGACTCATGTCTGTGGCAGCAGCATCCATTTTGTGATGCTGAAGCTCTGTTTATCTTTAACTGGGTAAAGCAGTACATGTATTTTCCCTCTAGAAGGGTGGAATGCTACCCCCGCCGCCAGAATTGGCGGGGGGTAGTATTCCAAAAGTGTTTGACACCTTACACGACATGTTTTGATAAAGCCAAACCAAAGTTAGCATTAACCGCGAGGATTATAATGCACTTAAGAGTATATGGTATGGCTATATCATAGAACAGCTATAAGGAGATGGTTCCAAAAGCTGCAGAGGGGCTCCGCTTATGCTAGGGCACCCTCTCACATAAAACCAAGCACTCTGCCTCCAGGATTGTCGAGGCCTACCATAGGAGTGACTTATAGGTGCCTAGGTGCCTATGTGTCTATATGTATTGGTAGATATAGGTATACTATATCTAAGTAAGGGGTGATTACACCACCTTACCCAAGCTGAGTGATCAGCCTGTGGTGTCTGTTTGGATGGCCAGCCAGGGGTAGCATAATACATGCTCCAGCCCCTGGTAGGCCTTGGATGCACCTATGCCCTGGGTAACTATGGTACACTATACAGGGGCTCACAAGGTGACCCAACATCCAATTTGGTATGTACCTAAAGTACATGGAGTCCATTTTACAGTGAGAGCAGATAGCCTGGGGCCCTGAATGGCAGGATCCCAGGCCAACTAAGTCGAAAACCAGCTAAACACTAGGCAAAAAGTTGGGGTAACCATAGTCGGATATCCATCCTCCTACACCGCCCTATCTGTCCCCCTCTCTCTCTGTCTCCCTCTGTCTCCCGCCCTATCTGTCTCCCTCTCTCCCTCCCTCCCTCAGTTTCCCTCACTCTGTCTCCCTCACTCTGTCTCCCTCACTCTGTCTCCCTCACTCTGTCTCCCTCACTCTGTCTCCCTCACTCTGTCTCCCTCACTCTGTCTCCCTCACTCTGTCTCCCTCCCTCTGTCTCCCTCCCTCTGTCTCCCTCCCTCTGTCGCCCACCCTCTGTCGCCCACCCTCTGTCGCCCACCCTCTGTCGCCCCCTCAGTTTCCCTCCCTCTGTCTCCCTCCCTCTGTCTCCCTCCCTCTGTCTCCCTCCCTCTGTCTCCCTCCCTCTGTCTCCCACCCTCTGTCGCCCACCCTCTGTCGCCCACCCTCTGTCGCCCACCTTCTGTCGCCCACCCTCTGTCGCCCACCCTCTGTCGCCCACCCTCTGTCGCCCACCCTCTGTCGCCCACCCTCTGTCGCCCACCCTCTGTCGCCCACCCTCTGTCGCCCACCCTCTGTCGCCCACCCTCTGTCGCCCACCCTCTGTCGCCCACCCTCTGTCGCCCACCCTCTGTCGCCCACCCTCTGTCGCCCACCCTCTGTCGCCCACCCTCTGTCGCCCTCCCTCTGTCGCCCTCCCTCTGCCTCCCTCCCTCTGTCGCCCTCCCTCTGCCACCTCACCCCAGCTTCCTAGGCACACACACAGACCACTTCACAGGTCTTTATAAGACCATTTAGTTATTAATGACTCTTTGTTGTGTATCACCCGGCCCCCATAGAGCAGAGAGTCTGGCCACGTCGCTGTGGCGGTGTTTGCTGTCACACTTTAATTTTGTTTTAAAAAACACAGGTAGGATGTTTGCAAGGCACATTAAAGGCAGACGGCCCATTGTCATTCTTTGTGATTATCAGCAGCAGACAGAATGACAATGGGCCTGTCCACAGTGTGCTCAAGGTCGGGGAGGGGCTGCTGCTGCCTGTAGAGTTCAAAGGGAAGTGCAAGAGGCCCCAAGTGAGAGAATGTTTAAACTCCTGGGGCTTCTCGCAGGGGAACAGCACAGCCTACTGTAATTGTGAAAATTAAGGGGACCAAAGGCGTCCGTAAAAGGAATGTGGACGGCCTCCCTGCTGCCAGCAGTGGACGGACTGGCGATCCTGAGGGGGCAAGCGCCACCCCTTGCCCCTCCTGCCCATGGGCCGCATCTCCTTTCTTCCAAGGCGCTGTATGTTGCAGCATCTCTCTCGCTCCTCCGCTCTCCTTCCCTCCGCGCATCTCCTCCTCTCAACTTCCTTTTGAAGCGCTGTATGTGGCTACATCTCCTTCTCTCTCCCCGTCTGTCTCTCCTTGTCCTTCCACTTTACTCCCTCCACCTTTCTGACTCTTCTTAATTTTGAGGCGCTTGTCTGTGCCAGCACCTCTCTTCCTCTCTCCTTCCTTCCACCTCTCTTTCCTGCTCTCCCCTTCCTTCTGAGGCACTGTATGTGTCAGCAGGTCTCTTTCTTGCACCCCTACGCCCTCCTTCCTTTCGAGGTGCTTTATGTGGCAGGATGTTGCTCACTCCCTCTCCATCCGTGCGAGATCCTGTATGTGACTGCACCTCTTCCCCTAACTGATTCAGCATCAGCGGGTCATCAAGTGTGCGGCTTACACCAATGTCAACATGACACACGTTTTGTACTTTGTATTCCTGCACATGAAACATATTATTTCTGCTGTGTTAGTGCCCACAATATTTATTACTGCACAATATAAGTATTTTTTTTTTGGGGTATAATTTTTATTTTATTGAAAAAAAAGGAAACCAATACACAAGGCAATGCGACAATACATTCGGACATGTGTTCAAGGAGGAGTGCAACTGCATGACAGTGTAATACAGACATCAATGGTGCAAAAAAGGGGGGGGGCAAGTGGGGAACCAAAATCAGTAAACATAAGTTACACATGACTGGAATGCCGGATCAGGGGGAAAGGGGACCTTCCGGGGTCTCCACGAAAGGAGGTGTGCATACATTTCCACGGTAGGAGTTCCACTGGCTCCAAATTTTATTCCATTTCCTGGGTCTACCCCGTGCCACATACACCTTCTTCTCCCTCAACATACACCATCTCCCTCAACATACACCAGTCCATGTTCTCCTTCCATGCCCGAACCGTGGGAGGCCGCTGGGCGCCCCACAACTGGGCGATGTCTCTCTTGGCAATCATATTTCCAAGGGTCGCCCACTGCGTCTGTGCCACATCATAGTCATTCGGTTCCCAGACATTCAACAGGCAACGCCTAGCTTCAGGCAATAAAGCCACCCCCGTGACTCTTTCCATCACAGCATGTACACGATTCCAGAACACCACCACCTCCGGACACTCCCAAATTATGTGGAGGAAGGTTCCAACTAGTCCACAACCACGCTTACATAACCCATCCCCTGAATAACCCATATGCATTAGGCGCGGGCCAGTGACGTATATCCGATGTAGGATTTTAAGCTGAACGAGTCTGAGACGGGCCGGAATCGCGACCTCTTTAGGCGAGGATAGCGCCGACTGCCAATCCTCGTCGTCCAGCTCCAAACTGTCGCTGGTCCAAACCTCCCTGAGCCGCACCAACAGATCCGTTCGATTATTAATCAGTTTCTTGTATATCAAAGAGATAGTGCTGTCGGGAACGTATCCGTCAAGCACCCGGTCTTCTAATGGGGAGGTTTCGGGGATGTCGTTACCCTCAGGAAATACCGAGCTCAATGCGTGGGTAATCTGTGCATAACAGAAGAATTCCCTATCACTCAGCTCATACTCCACCTTCAGTGCCCCGAAGGTCTTGATTTTACCCTTGACCCACAGATCACTCACCCTACTGATACCAATCATGTCCCACTTTTCAAATCCTTTCGTCTTCCACAGGCAACCCAATCTTTCAGACGCGTAAAGCGGAGTCGCACAGGTCAGTCGATCCCTCCATCCCGTTGCCGCATTTGCATCGTGCCACACTCGTACCGCTATCTTGGTAGGTCCAGAGAGCTTCCTTCCCGCTGCTTTGGAATAAAGGGCCTTGTAATAGTCCCCACCCGGTAACAAGTACTTATCCATCTCGAATGCAGGATTAGAGGCAGGTCCATACATTCCATGGTTAATCGCTCCCAACTGAGAGGCCCAGTAATATAGCCTGATATCCGGGAGGGCTTATACCTCCGTCATACCAGGGAAGTGTGAGTTTGGCTAGGGCGATACGCGAGCGTCCATCCCAGATCAATCGTCTCTGCAGGCTTTCCACCTCCCGAAAATAGCTTGCCGGAACTACGTCAAAGGTATTCTGGAGCGCGTATAGAAATCGCGGTAAGGACATCATTTTAAAAAGAGCTGCGCGCCTGAGTGGAGAAAGCGGTAACCTGAGCCAGCCCACAACGTCGGATTTTAACCTCTGAAGAGGAGGGAGCAGGTTACGATCGTAACGAGCCACTGGATATAATGTTATGAAAATCCCCAAGTACTTAAATCCCGTCTGAGACACCTGGTTGGGACATCCGCGTGGTAAAGGGGGGGCATCACCCGATAGCACATACACACAGGACTTGGTCCAATTAATCACCAGGCCAGAGTTCCTTCCGAACGAGGTAAGCACATCAAACAATACGTTCAACGACTTACGAGGGGACGTGAGGTACAGCAAAATGTCGTCTGCGTAAAGCGATATACGATCCTCGAACTCCGGGGTCCACCGAATACCCTTCATAGACGGCTCCCAACGCAGCTAGGCAGCCAGAGGCTCCAAGGCGAGGGCGAAAAGAAGTGGGGATAACGGAGCCCTGCCGCGTACCCCTACCAAGAACAGAAGGCTTAGACACACGACCATTCACTACCACCTGCGCCAATGGCTCCTCATACAAAAGTTTTACCCAGCCAACGAAACCAGGACCAAAACCGAATTTTGCAAGAGCGGCCCAGAGTTACGGCCATTCCACCGTGTCAAAGGCCATCGTAGCGTCCAAGGAAACCAAAATGGCCGGCTCGCGCAACGACGTTGCCCTCGCGAGAGCACCGTGCAAGCGCCTCAAGTTAAGTGCTGTATTGTGGTGTGGGATGAAACCGGACTGATCCGGGTGGATCAAGTCACTAATTACTTTTATCAAGCGGTTTGCCAGCAACTTAGCGAGAATCTTTGGTTCGGCGTTTAAGAGCCAAATGGGCCTGTAGGACGCACAGCGGTCCCGCAGTTTCCCCTCCTTGTGAATCACCACAATGGTAGCAAGACGCTGATCCCGAGGAAGGGAGCTGATATCTCGCGACTCTAAAAACATATCTCGGAGATACGGTGCCATTTTGTCAGGACGCAACTTGTAAAGTTCGATGGGAAGACCGTTAGGGCCCATAGCTTTGCCCGAACGCACAGAGCGAATGGCGAGGGCTACCTCATCAGCTGAGAATGCAGCATCCATTAGGTCCCTATCTGAATCCGATAGACGGGGCAACGCAATGTCACGCAGCAACAGATGGGAGTCCTCATCCGGTCTATCGGAGACTGAGGTATACACCTCTCGAAAATGGTCCGCGAAACACTCGACAATCTCAGTCGGGTCAGTCACACATACTCCCTCCCGTTTCTCAATCACAGGAACCACACGACTCGCCCTCTCCTTTTTATCCAGCCAAGCAATCAATTTCCAAGCCTTGCCACCCACATCATACAATCTGCCCTGCTGCTCTCTACTCATAACTTTGGCGGCATCCGTCACTAGGGCCCTATAATCCAGTTGTTTGAGACTAAGGGCATGGAGTTTGTTACGAGTTACCCCTAGTTCCAGATCGCTTTCTAGCTCAGTTATTTCGATCTCTAAACGGACCACCTCCTCGTTTTTCTTTTTCTTGGCACCAGCGATTAACAATAATGCCTGACCTCGGGTAACTGTCTTGAACGCCTCCCACAGCGATACTGAAGAGGACACAGACCCCTCGTTCTCAGCAAAGTACTGATCCAGGGACTTAATCAATTCAGCACGAGTTTTGGGGTTACGAAGGTACCAGGGGTTGATCGGGGCAACTCATCCCTCGGCACCCATACTAGTGCTGATCTGGAGCCATAGTGGGGAGTGATCTGATATACCCCGGGCCAAACGCCTGATTTCCCTGACAGAGGAGGCCTGTGCCGCCGGCATCAAAAGATAGTCAAGTCTAGAGAGGCTACCGTGGGCTCCAGAATGGAAGGTGTATTGTACTTGTCCCGGATGCATCAATCTCCAACAATCTACCAAACCCAGTGTCTCCAAAAACCCACTTAACCAAGACTGTGACCTAGGGAGGTCTCTGGGGGGGCAGCGATCTACCCCACCGGAGACTACCAAATTGAAGTCTCCGTCAATTAACAGGATACCATCCGGAAGCCCCAATACCACACGCCAAAGCTCAGCAAAAGTCGAGGTCTGTAGACCGGGCGGGACATATACAGAAATCAGCGAGATAGTCCTCCCCTCCCACCTCCCCATAAGAGCGGTGTAGCGCCCCCTTTAATCAAGGATCACATCATCCATTTCCAAGTGGAGAGAGTTTTTGACTAGGATGCCCGCGCCCCTAGAGCCAGTAGTGAACCCAGAGTGTGCTGCGAGACGATATCCTCGCCGATTCATAGCGTGACAAGTGTTTCCAATCAAGTGCGTCTCCTGCAACAACACAACATCAGGGGAGAGGCGTCTCAACAGTTGCAACACTACTCCCCTCTTTATCCTGTCCCCCAACCCATTTACATTCCAACACAGTAGTTTCAACCCACTACCCCCATCCCAGAAATGAGCGCAGAAACCACCCCATAGCGAACACAGTACCCAGATCCGAAAATAGAACAATACGTTGCCTTGTGAAAAAACAAAACCTACCCAAACTCCCCCCTCCACCCCCAAACATATACCCGTTAAGTACCCCCCACCCTGCACCCTTGCGTTAGACTCAAAAGCCACCCCAACTTGCAGTGTGCCTGTCGCCCTAACATTAAACTAGTCTACAAAAAGAAACCCAGAGGAGGAAAGAGTCCCACTCCCCCCGCCACCCTCGGGTATTCCACCATGAATTGCTTAAGTATGATAGACGTCAAACTAGCTGTAAAGTATGATAATTGTTCGGAAATCCGGAACCACATTGTCATTGTCATTCTTGCTCCGGCACGCCACCCTCCGCTCCACCCGAGTGTTCCGTTCGATCGCTCCGCATTGGTAATGTATCCAGCCAGTCACTCACACTCTCAGGACGATCAAAGAAAAACGTCCGGTCCTCATATTCGACACGGAGGCTGGTTGGAAATAGCATCGCGTATTTCAAATCCATGTCTCTCAATCGTCGCTTCACCCCCTGAAACCCTATCCTCTGCCTCTGGACAAACTGGGTAAAGTCTGGGTAGAAGCTCACCGTTGCGTTTTCTAACTTCACGGGGCTGCCTGTCCGCGACGTCTGCAGGATAGCGTCTCTGTCTCTAAAATTGAAGAGTCTGGTGATAATCTGCCTCGGAGGGGCACCCGGCTTCGGCTTCCCACCTGGCACACGGTGCGTGCGTTCCACAGCAAAGAATTTACTTAGGCCTTTGGGGGTGAGGTGATTTAGGATGAGGTCCTCCACAAGGAGATCTGTAGCAGGATTTTCCGATTTTTCAGGGACCCCAATAATACGTACATTATTGCGTCTGGCCCTATTTTCAAATACGTCCAGTCGACGAGCCATGAGATCGTTGGAGGATCGCAGATTGCCGACCTCTGCCTGCAAGTCTGAAACGTCGGTCGTGAGGCTGGAGGTCTTCAGATCTAAGGATTTGACCTTCTCATTAGTCTTCGATAAGTCAGCTCTAATCAAGTTGACGTCAATGGCCACAGTGTCGAGCTTAAGGGGGAGAGCCTCATATTGCTGGCCAATGGAAGTCTTAATACCAGCAATGGCGCCCATGACATCCTGTAGAGTCTGATCGATCGACGCAGCCGGGTCCTCCCCTTGCCTCATCTAGGTTCTTCGTGACACCACCGGGGGACCCCTTGGGATGGGTGTATCGATCCATGACATTAGTTTGAACGATTTCCCCCCGAAGGGGTGTCTTGGTTTTTCGCTTCTCGTTGTCGGGCCTGGCCGCCATGTTGGGCAATGTGCCCCCGAGGGGCCTGTGAGACCTGGTGAGAATGGCCCTTCACGGTCGACCCACCGGAGTTCTCAAAAGCAGGCGCCAGCAGCTCACCACACCGTCTTTCGCGATCGTTGGCGCACAGTGGAATCACAGAGTTCTGCCAGACCTCGGGCAACCAGATCGATCTAGAGGTGGGATATGGCCAAAGACCCAGAAACGAAACCGAAAGTTAATTCCAAGGCAATGAGCAGAGCCCCACTGGCCGTTGTTGTTCAACTTCTGACTGGGCGTCTAAACGACTCAGGCCCCAGGCGTCGCCATGGGGTGGGCCTCAAAAGCTCAGGGTGTCGTAGTTGCGGTTCCCAAAGTCCAAATTAATTTTTGAAAGCAGCTAATATATCAGCTGAGTTTCATCTCCAATAACCCGTCTTCGTAATCAGGATGCCGATCAGGATATATGCGGAAGACGGCGAGGGTCTCGGGAGCCCTGTGCTCACGCGGCCATCTCGGATGCGTGCGAAGCTCCTCTCCCCAATATAAGTATTTTATGCAGATCATTGCATTTTGATTGGATAACCAGCTGGCTTCGTGGGCGTAGCTCTCATGTTACCTCTCGACCTTCAGTACTGCCCTTCTGCCCGCTGTTCACAAACCCAATACCTGGTATAGCGCCTGGTGCATACATCTCGGGCATGGCACTGTCCCATTTTCCCCCGCCCGCTCCCACAATCCATTTATATAACCCCTCTGCCGCCCATCATGTTGGAGGGGACGACTCGGTTGCCTATCCTTGCGAAGCCAATAACACGTTTACAATTATCTTCGATAACAATTTGTACTTAACGGCTGTCTCTCCACTCTCCTAGTCATCCGGCCCCTTCCTTCCCCAGAGTCTCTGTTTCTTGCTGGACTCCTCCTTTCACCTCCGCCTCTCCTAATAGCACTCCCCACAGGCTGTCTCTCCCTCCTCCGTGTCATTATGTCCCTCCTTTCACTACAGGCTTCCTATTTTTCCACCCAGTCCCTCTTTTTAGTTCTCGCCTAAGCCATCCCATAGGGATTGTGGGGCGAGATTATATTAAGCCTTTCGAAAAGTCTACCCAAACTACGGATCGCGTATAGTGCATGTGAGCCGGGCGCGTGCACATCGCCAGAATCAGACTTCAAAGGAAGCCGCTGCCCCGCCCCCGCCACCCAATGCCGCTCCTCCTCCACGCAATGCAGAGAGTTTGTACAGGTCTGATGCTTCACACCATTTGGCAGCCTGTGAGCCTCGGCATCAGACTTCTAAGGAAGCCGCTCCCCCACCCCCGCCACACAATGCCGTCTCTCTTACTTCTCTTAATGAAAATCTGGGGCCCCTGCAGTCCGTGACTGCTGCAATTCTAATCAACCCCTTTATACAAGACCTCCCAATTTGATGGCGTTTGCGTCTTATTTAATAAGCGCGACAGGCATTCCATTCACAGCTTGATTGCTCTACCTTGTTCGTCATTTGCAATGATGCATCGCACATTACAGATTGAAGAAGAATTGCACGTCAGGGTCGCATTTTTCAGAATTGGTCCCATGACATCGCGCATTGTGAGCGCGGGCCGCCTGGGTTGCCCCTGCCCGCAATCCGTTCTTTTTGCACCCCCACCTGCAATCCAGCACGGTGCGCGTGCTCATAATACTGCTGCAATGGGGTCTGTGCCTTATGTGAATTTTCACACACCTCCTCCGCCCGCCCGCACTCAATGTGAGCCTTCCACGGCTCACCTCAGACAGGTTCCACTACACTATGGTGAAATTCACCAGGAAACTTGGCATGCAGGCGATGCTGCTTTGAATCCTCCAGGGTACGCCGCGCACATTCCTTTCTTTTATTTTTCAGGGCGCAGCTGCCGGGTAACTTTCACTTTGTCAAATGTGGCTCAGGTCGCTCCCTCCGTCCCACAACATCGCGCAATGTGAGTGTGGGCCGCCTGGGTCGCCCCTGCCTACACTCCGTTGTTTTTTGCACCCCCTGCCCGCAATCCAGTACGGTGTGCGCACTCATAATACTGGTGCAAAGAGGTCTGTGCCTTTTTATAGACCCCCCCCCCCACAAAAATCGATTTCCTGACGGCGGATGGCTCAGAAAAAGTGTAATGACAAAATGTATGGCTGACTGTTGGCTAAACGCTCTGTGCAGCAGAAAAAAGGAAAAAAAGTGTTAAATTCAACGCAAAAGTGACAACTCAAATCATCTCATTTGGTATTTTATTTTATCAAAACTTTTCACTTTCTTTTTTTCATCTCATTTTTCATATTTTTGTTTTTTTTTTTACCAAAAAAACTTCATTTTTACAAATTGTTATCCTTATCACATAAAAAGTACAAGGATATATTATTCTGGATTTCTCGGCTCACAAATACATTTATTTTTACAACAATGATTATTTACACTCCAGAAAACACGAAACCAGTTGTAAATAGAATATATAGAGAGAAACAACTTCATGAAGAAAAACAAGTTCCCCTGGTTAGGAATAAATACATACAATCATACTACAGTCACACCAAATCATACAACCACTACACTCATCCAATATCTGTACACAGTTGAGTATTATCTGGCAAGAGAAAACTGCTGCCAGCTTCAGAGTCTCCAAATGGAACATGAGACTCAGCACTAGGTCGACGCGCGTTTCGGTGGATTCAAGATGTAAAGACCACCTTCCTCAGGACCTTTCCAGATATATAACAATCAGTTCCCAGGAGACCTATAAATACATAAAAGTGTGAGGACTGTTGCACTTAGAACAAAGAAACCTTTTTACCAAGGCAAGTGTCATAGTCGGACCCAACATGGACATCCACATATTTAACCTGGCCATATCATGTTCAAACTTTCAATAACGAAAAGTAAAATAAAAGGAAACATTGGAAAAAATGACAATAATATATACATATAGCATATCACAATCAAATCAGACATGTCTTACATTACAGCAAAGAGAAACACTCAACCACCAAAAATGATACTCCAATAGACCTCATAGTTCAAGCAACCGTCACCATCACCCTGTGAAAAGAATATTATCAGAAAACTGTTCTTCATCCACCAAAACCACCCTTGCAACAATATTTTTACATAAACTTACATAAAGCCAAAGGGCAATATGTGTTCAGTTCAGTACTGTCAATCCCAATAATGTGGATCCAACGACAATTTTTCATTAAATTTTCAAAAGGTAATCTTGTCCAGGTTCCTAAAATTAGTAAATATGTAGTTAACAGTTCAGCCTATCACCTTTAAGTGAGGAGACCAAAGAGATAATGTATTTCCTAATCCTCTTACCAAAAGATTATTTTGTGTGATGTCGTCGTCTAATGCTTATTTAAATAGATATAATCCTCCTAAGTAGCAAGTCGCCACGTCCAAATTGCACCAAGTATGCTGGAAAACGTGTAGCAGGATTAATTTAATTTCTACACTGCTAACTCTTTTGACTATAAGGTGGATGTCATGATTGCTTCGAGGGTACCTACCTAATATAGATGTGTTACGTCACAAACAGCAAGTCACCCCGTCCAAATTGCACCAGATATACTGAAAGACAGTGTTGCAGGATTTAATTAGTTTCTACACTGCTAATATTTATGACTATTGGGCGGGTATCATAATTACTTCGAGGGTACCTACCTGATATAGACGTTCTATGTCACAAGTATGACTCTTTTTCCATTCGGACTGTATTTTATTACCTCCCTTCCCATCCAAGATGATATATGTCGATACCTGTAGGGTGACATTGATATATGCAGTGCTTACTCATGGTGTATTTATGGGGGAGTATACCTCTAGAAATTCTGCAATCTATATGCGGCCAAACAAATTATGACTAAAAACTTCAATATTTTTGCAAGCCTGCACAGTTTACAACGTCATGCGGGCATCTATTCCAGAATTAATTAAACCCCAAGGGAGTCACTCCAAGACATAACATTAATAACGGTAGGCTAACCCCTATTTGACATACGCAGTTATAAATCCTTCTCACCCTAAACGGCATATTAACGCAACCGATAATGGCGTGCAGCTTTAAAAAGAACATGCAAGTGTATAATTCCCCAACGATGTACAACACTAAGCAGTTATTGGCAAGGGTTTGTAGACTCATATTGAATGCCATCTTAACACATAATCGGACTCTCTACTCCCAGATATAAAAAACAACCACTTAATAAGTCATTTTCATATTTGAATATGTAAACCGAAAACCTTTTTATCTCAAACAATGTATAGCATAGACAAAATATCAAAGAGAGTCTGTAGACTCATTTTGAAAGCAGTATTGTTTTTTTTAAGTCTCTACCCCCAAATGTCAATAACCAACGCCAAAGTTATTAAAATCACTGTAATCCACTTCTGACTCTGATGCCCCAAAGTTCCTCTTACCTTCTAATTTCTTTCAGCGCTCTGCTATGTCGGACACCCGATGACACCACGTAAAACCGGTACCACAATGCCGTCGGTCAGTGAGCGATTTAAATAGCCAAATTTCCCGCGTTTAGAACTCGCCATTATTACATCTTGCGATTTTTAAACCGCAAGCCTAACTCAGTTAACACTCTATATAGAAAGCGGACTGATTATAGTCGCCATCTTTGTGACTTGAAACTGACATAACACGCGGTATCAAAAGCGCGAGCTAAACCAAGTTTCCAATCTGTATAGAAGACAGACTCATTCCAGACACCATCTTAGGTGTATAGCGTGAGCTTAGCCAAGTTTCCAATCGATCTAAAAGACAGACTCATTCAGGTCGCCATCTTGGGTGTTTCAAGGATCTCCAGTAGGTATCTAATTACAATTGCCCCATACTGTTTATCTATTGCGTTGTATCCAGAGACAACAGGAAGTGTTAATGATCTCTATATAATAACCCAACACAATTTCTCCCAAAATTAATCCACACATAAGGCACTGTCCAAAAATGTCTCAAACATTCACAACCTGCAAAGCAGCCAACAACTCCAACGTATTTATAATGGCCCCAAAAATTTTTTGTTTTCATATCATTACTTCAGCATTAGTTTAATTCAACTACTCATCATTTCGACAGCCATGAAATATGAGATTTAAATACAAGAAGGAGGAAGAAAATGCGATCACATATCGTCACAAGTTCATTATTATTTTTTTCCGATGTCAAAAAGAACCCACAAATAATACTACTGTGGGATTCAAAAAATGAACACTTTAAGTGAGAATATATGCTTAGCAGATTTCAGCAAGGGATATGAATTGATCAACTACTGAAGCTCAAAACATATTCCTAAATGATATCATAAGAAGGTTCAAGAGATATCGCTCAACATCAGAAGTAGAACGATCAGGTTTTAGTGACATACCAAGCTATGTCGTCATTTAGACCCTTACATATACTGTCAAATTGGAAAATCCAGTATGTTTCACGTTTTTTGCGCGTCATCTCTATGGGTTGCCCCCCCTTAGTTGGATTTTCTCTATAATACACAATTTTAGGTCTAATTCTGTATGATGGACCTCAAGAAAATGTACTAACGGCGCAGAAACCCTCTTTGTCCTAATAGCGGACTTATGCTCACTGAAGCGTAACCGGAACTCACGGCCCGTCTCCCCCTGGTATGCTAGACCACATGGGCAAAAAAGTATGTAACCAATGTTACTGCTTCTATAATTAGTGAGATGTCTCAATTTCACCACTTTGTCATTGTAACTGAATTGATCTGTTACTAAAGCTGCCTCACACACATGGCAGGAGCCACATCTATGATTAACCAGTATGATCGGTAAACCGGAAATGGACGTCTGATTTGCAAGATTTCTAGCTTTATTGCGTGTATGAACCAACAGGTCCCTGAGGTTCCAATTTCTACGATACGCAACAAAAGGCAAGGGAAGTTGGGGTTTCTTTTCATCCGTATTAAGGATTCTCCAGTTTTTATTGAACATATTTTTAATTTTAAAATCTAATGTTGAGTGGTTCACTCAAAAATGTGCCTCCTTTATACGAGACACTGGGATATTATAGGGAAGGTTGAGAGGTTGCCCTTTGATTCTGAGAAAGAAATACTAGTAACGCTTGACATTGAGGCATTGTACAACAACATTCCTCAATTTCAAGCGTTACTCTCAGTGGTATCCCTCTTGCAAAGATTCCCCAATGGTAGACCGGATGGCTTCATATTGCAATGTCTAGAGGTTGTTCTTCTCAATAATTTCTTCGATTTTAATGGATCCCTAAGCAAACAAATAAAAGGTACAAGTATGGGAGCATCTTGTGCGCCCAGTGTGGCTAACGCCTACATGGGAGAGTGGGAGCTTAAGAACATCTTTAATGAAGCTGCACCCTTTTTCGAGAATGCGTCTATATGGAGACGCTTCATTGATTATATTTTTTTTGTATGGAGAGGGTAAAAAAACAAAAATATGAAAAATGAGATGAAAAAAGAAGTGAAAAGTTTTGATAAAATAAAATAACAAATGAGATGATTTGAGTTGTCACTGTTGCATCTTTTGATCTTTCATGAAATGTATAGGAACTATGTTCAATGGTAAAAAGATGATGGTCTGTAAGGGAAATATTTATTCTTGTGTGCATTTCAAACCCCTCTTTTCCCTGACCTAGATTTATTGCAGAGGGGGTCAATTGACTTTAGCCTCAGAAATTCAACGCAAACCTTCACCTTTGTTTGTGAAGTTCCCTGTCTACAGTAAGCGCAGCTTTTTAATGTGTGTTTACCATTGCTGTTCATACATACTTTCCCTTTAAATGCTTGTATGCTGTCTCCAGAATACTTAAGGACCATTGTGTATTCAGTCCCTGATGGCACCTAGCAGGCTGTATGCTTTTTTTTTTTTAAACATGGGATTCATAACATGCAAGGCGTTGCGCTTGTTTCTGGGGTGTAAAATGCACGGAGTCTGCTTACAGACCTGCAGTTGAATTCCGAGATCTTCTCATTATTTTATTATCGCTCTGGGCTACATATCATCAGCATTGCAAGAAAAACACATTGCAAAATTGCAGAACAGCCTTTTTCGTTTTTCTTTTTTAGGTCTCGCCTAAGACGTCCCTCGGCAGTACCCGGTCTATCGCCCTCCCCATCCTCTCTCGCTCTCTGAGCTGTGAGCTGGCCCTTCGAGCAGTTAACGCCATCTCCACTGAGGCCTCCTCAGCAGCCTCCCCCTCCGCCTCCTGTCCCCATCCCCCACCTCCCCTCTCCCGCCATCTTGGCTTCATGAATTCTTGCTCTCTTGTCGTCATCAATCAGAGTACTTGTAGGGGGGCGTGGCTAGCCAGCCATCATGGAGGACAAGACCTGCTAGTTCTCTGGCACTAGTCCCCTAATTATCCTGCAAAATCTCCTGAAGAGGTGTCTTGGGCGATTCTCATACATGGGGAACGGTGCGGGGACACAGAGGGGAGCTTGTGAGGCCCAGAGGCTCCCGAACGGAGAGAGCAGAGAAGGAAAACGCAGGCCGACTGCTGTTGATCCGCCCCGGGACCGTGGGCCGAAGTGAGCTCCGAGGCTCAGCGGCTGCTGGTGTGCCCTGCGTCGGCGCTGTGACACTGCCGGGGACGCCGGGAGCTGCCCGGGTGCCGACTCGGCGGAGTCTGGTGCTTCTGAGTAAGCAGCTAGACGGAGCGGCTGGCGACTACGGCTGGGCCTGTTGTCCTGGGCTGCTGGCGCCTTCTGCTTGTGGTGCGCGGCCCGGAGTGGGCGGCGGGCGAGCGCCGAGACCGCAGCGGGGAGGCTCGACTCGAGGCCGGTGCGGCCTGCTGAGGCGGTATCGGCGAAGCTTGGGATCTGGAGAGCATCCCTGTGCCGAGGCAGGGGACTGCAGCGGAGGCAGGCGCTGGAGTAGAGAACGGCTGGGGAGCCCCTCAAAATTCCCCCAGTTTCGGTGAGACGGAGCTGCTGTCCGGGGCCCTCATCGCCCAACGCTGAGGCCTACTGTGAGCTGCGGGCCTGGCCTGTCTGCCGCTCTGTTGATACGCCAGGTGAGGAGTGCGGACCCGGGGCGGAAGGAGGGCCTGGGAGGACTTGGCGGCGCCCCACCCTGCGGAGAGTGCACCCGGCACTGCATCTGAGACCTGCGACGGCCATCTGTGATCCCCGGGGGGCTGGCTGTCATCTACCTGCTGGAATGGAGCTGTGAGGAGACGCTCCTGAGGGTCCGGAGGTAGCTGTAGCACCTGCAGTCTGTGGCCATTGTACCAACAAGCTTGGAGGTGGTCTGCGCCTGGCTACCGTCCTGGCCCACTGCGGTGTGTGACCCCAGGGAGGCGGAGTGAGCCAGCGATCCCCCCGCAGCTGATGGCACAGTGGAGTTTGTAGGGACTATAGCAGATGGTGGATGGTGTGGCGCAGTCCTGGTGCGAGCCCTGATAGAAGATTGAGGAAGGCCACGATAGCCATTCTGCCGGGTGCGCTGGGTGTGGGAAAAGGCTCCCCCATCCTCTCCCCCTCCCCGGTGAGACAGTGCCTGTGACGCCGCGCCGTGCCTGCTGTGCTAACCAAGAAGTAGTCTGCGGGTGCAAGGGAATAGTGCTACTGGTGGGTCAGCAGCGCCCGGAGGTGCTGCGACAGCCCCAGCCGGTGCGGCCTGAGCGACTGTGGCCCGCCATCTTACGCCATTTTGGAGGCGGCGACAGTTTGGGCGCGACTGCAGCAGCGGTGACACACCCCCTGCGTGAGAGATACACCGTGCAGAGAGGAGCCTTGTGAAGTCAGTGGCGGCCTGGGTGTGCTGTGCCCACCCTCTTATGGTGTTGTGAAACCTCGTAGGCGATGGGTGATGGCTAGAACTGTGCGGTGGTGTGTGAAGGGGCGAGAGCAGCAAGACACCAACTGGTGAAGTGCACGGAGAAATATCCCTGGGCCACAAGCGGTGCATGAGTTACTAATCCGGTCGCTCCCTGGCTGGGTAGCTCCTTGACCCCTCAGGAGAGGTCTAGGTCCAGGCGACCAGTGGTTGATAGTGCTCGCCTGAGTCAACGGCCGCCTGCGGATGCCAACGGGGCAACAATTAGCGATGGGTCGGCTGAGGGACAAACCGAAAGTTGGACAACAAAAGACTGACAATCTTGATTCCCCCTCGGGACGTCAGAGTAGAAGCATGGAGCTCCAGGCGGCAACCCTTGCGGCTAAGATGGACACCGTGCTGGCAGCAGTGGAGCGGATCAGAACCACCCTGGAGCAAACTAAAGAGTCGCTAGAATCACGGATTGATAGTCACGTCGGACTTCACTCTCCTTCATGCCGATCATCACAAGTTAGCGAACTCAGTTGCCTTGCAAAACCAGACGCTCCAAGAGGTTCAACCAGTGGTGCAAAATCACACTGTAACGCTCCAGGATATGATCGACCGAGTCCATGCACTGGAGGATCGTATCAAGGATGCAGAAGGGTGCTCTCGGCGCAACAATGTCCGTGTGGTGGGCCTTCCGGAGGGCGAGTAGGGCAGAAACCCGGAACAGTATGTCGAGAACTGGTTGCGTGACCTTCTGCCCCATGGGGTGCTGTCACCGCAATTTGTGGTGGAGAGGGCGCATAGAGTGCCGGCGCAGAAGCCCAAACCGGGAGCTAGACCTCGTCCATTCCTCTTCGGACTCCTTAACTTTCGGGACCGAGACGTGGTGCTCGGTGAAGCCAGGAAGCTAGGCGACTTCAGGGTGGGAAATGGTCTGGTGATGTTCATTCCAGACTACACAGCAGCGGTTCAGAGACGGAGGAGCACCTACATGGCGGTGAAGCGCCAACTGCGGGAGCTTGAGCTGCCATACTCCCTGTTATCCCCATCGCGGCTAAAAGTGATCTCAAAGGAGGGCGCCCACTTTTTCGATACTCCGTCGGACGTCAGGGACTGGCTGGAGGAGACGGGGCAGTGGAAAGAAGCAAGACCCACAGGCCTGGACGACGGTGGTTGGCAGGAGAAGAGGTCGCAGAGGCGCAGGCGGGCTCGCCGAGGAGCAGAGTTAGGTACAGTTGCACCCAGCCCAGAGAAGATTAGACTGGAAAGGCAGGAAGTTCTTGAGGCGGTGGCGACTCTTGGAACAGTTAACAATACTAGCCGTGTGGAGTCGCGGACACACAGTGGTTCATCATCCCCATCCACCGTGTTCTCAGAAGATTTGAATATGCCAGTAGTGACACCCCAGACGGCCGACCAGATCATGTGACTGAGAGGCGATATGTTGCTTTCCTCCATGGCCTACGCACACGTGTGCACTGCATGTTGTCTCTCTTTAGTATGTTCGCGCATGCTCTGTTGATATGTTATTCGTTTGAAGCGCTTCTGTCACACGAATTAATGCATGTAGATGTCCAAGAAATGTCTCACTGGTTGAAAGGCGGGATAAGCCGTGCAGCTGTTGCATTTTTCGCAGTCTCCCACAGCGGTGATCCGCACTGAAACTGCACGGTTACACACTCTGTGACACAATGTACACCTCTTGCGAGCACGACAGGCTTGAGAGAGGGGCGCAGCGCAGACTAGTTGCGGATACTACACGCACCCCACCGGTTCCTATACTGGACTAGCACTTCATTGCAAGTGGTTTAGCTTGCGGTTTGGACGTATGCCCTTTCGGGAATTCGCCCCACTAGTTGCATTGTTCTTGGTTTTTGTTATGTTTACGCTGCGACACACAGATGCGCTCCCCCTGTTAGTACCTCTGGCCCCCCTGGGAAAACTCCTTCGCCCCGCGCTGCGCTAACTACTCCAGGGACATGACACATACTAGCATCGCGACCTGGAATATCCGTGGTATGCACACACCGTCAAAACGTTACTCTATCTTCTCCTATTTGCAGCGCCATGCGATAGGGGTTGCCCTCCTGCAAGAGACCCACATGACACAGATTGAACTAGACAAACTCCGCAGGCGTTGGAGAGGGCAAATCTATGGCACTGTCTTCTGGCATGCGCGAGGCACCCTGGTATGGGTAAGAGCGGGAATTCCCTTCATTTGCGAGGAAACGAAGATAGATCAGGAAGGCAGGTACTCCCTGGTGCGGGGGAAACTAAATGGTCACGAGGTGCTATTAGGATCGGTTTATGCCCCGAATGTAGATCAACCCTCCTTCCTAGGGCGACTGACCCAGGCCCTCCACTCTATGCTGGGCTTCCTTGGCTACTTGGCGGAGATTTTAATATGGTGCTGGACTTGAACCTGGATAGGTCCTTTCCCCCCCTCAGAGCTGGAGCGGTAGAGTCCAACGTGCAGGCGTTTTGCAATCGGCTTACACACTGGGCGATACAGGACCTGCGGCGAGTGCAACACCCGGTAGATAAATCTATTCGTATTACTCATCAGTCCACGACTTACACGTGTGGTTGGACAGGATAGTGGGTTTCCAGTCCCTGCTCCCACTCATCACACAGTCAGAGTACCTGGGTAGAACACATTCCGATCATAATCCCCTGCGGTTCCGGATTAGTTGGGAGGCGGACCGACCACCCATTCCCACGTGGAGCCTACAACCTACGGCGTTAGAGGACGCAGAGTTTCGCTCATCGCTGGGCACGGCCATCCTTGCGTACTTCGATGCCAACGAAGGGACAGCTAGCAGCTCCTTGATAGAATGGGATGCGCATAAGGTGGCCGTTCGGGGACACTGCCTGGGGACCACTTGGAACATACACAGAACGCTCTCCGACTCTCTGGCGCGTCTGGAGACTGAGCTCCTGCAATATGAGCGGGAAGGGGAAGGGGGGTGGGCACTCACTCAGACTGGGGGACCTTCGCACTAGACACGCGGAGCTTCTAGAGAAGCTGAGATGCCATAACTATGCGGCACTCACAGCCAGAACACACGCCAAGGCAGACAGGGCAGGCCGACTGTTGGCCTGGTTGATAAAGCAGGAGGGGCGTCGTTCCCCAATAGGGGCCCTTTGCACAGCTGGGGGAGGGATGGTGTTCACGCAACGTGAGATACACCGCGCCCTAACGGATCACTATACGCAGCTGTACAAGGCCCTGGACACTGGCCCCAGGCACGTCTTGGAGGAGTTCTTGGACTCTGTCCTATTGCCCTCGGCCTCTGAGGATCACAAAGGGGCACTTAATGCGCCCCTCTCGCTGGAAGAGGTTGGGGAGGCGATTCAGTCCATGGCATCCGGGAAGACCCTGGGGCCAGATGGCTTACCAGCGGAATATTACAAAGCATATAGGGAAACCCTGCCACCACTGCTTCACAAGATGTACACTACAGCGATAGAGGAAGGATCGCTGCCCTCTTCAATGAGGGAGGCGTTTCTGGTTTCTCTGCCTAAGCCAGACAGAGACCCCACAACCCTGTGCTCATACAGGCCTCTGGCGATGCTCAACGTGGACTATAAAGTCTTTGCTAAGGTGTTGGCGGAGCGATTGACACCAGTAGTTCCCCACCTGGTACACACTGACCAGAACGGGTTTGTCCCAGCGAGATCTATGTCGCTCAAACTTAGAAGATACTTCAGGGTGGCAGCTGAGGCTACGCGGGAGTGGCCTAGGGCGGGATGCCTGATATTGGATTTGGAAAAGGCGTTTGATTATCTGGAATGGGGATATCTATCGGCATTGTTACTGCGCTACGGATTGGAGGTGGACTTCCTCCAAATGATAGACTTGCTATATAGAAATCCGGTAGTCCGAGTGCGGTTGGGCCCTTACATCTCCGAAGCGGTGGCGGTGGGCAGAGGCACTCGGCAGGGGTGCCCTCTGTCCCCTCTGCTATTCACGCTGGCAACCGAACCCCTGGCAGCGGCCATACAACAGACTCTTGGAGATGGTATCCTGTTGGGAGACGCAATACATCAGGTATAGCTTTACGCTGACGACCTGTTGGTATTCGTTAGGGATGTGGGATGCATACCGGAACGGCTGACCCAGCTGCTGCGCATGTTTGCTGGAGTCTCGGGACTCCGTGTGAATGCGAGTAAATCCTGCCTTTATGCTTTTAGTGAAGGGACCGGAGACCCTGAGAATTACCTCGAGGGCACACGAGTCCTGTGGAAAGCAGACACTTGGAGGTACCTGGGTATACAGATATACCGCCGGCCGGGTGATTTGTTTGATGAAAATCTTGGGAGGGCGGTCGCAGCTCTCAGGTCCCAGATACGCTTTTGGAATACGCTCCCGCTAACAACCACAGGTAGAATGGCACTTGCCAAAATGGTCATGCTTCCCCGCCTCCTGTACTATTTTGTAAACTTACCGCTCTTTGTCCTGGCCTCCTTCTTCACTATGCTCAATAGGATACCGAAGGACTTCATCTGGGGCACTTCTAGGCACAGGCTGGCGCTGGCTAAGCTATTCCTGCCAACAGAGCGGGAAAGATTAGCTGCCCCTTGCTTTGAGCATTACTACCTAGCCGCGCAGCTGCAGTGGGTTGCTCGTTGGTTGGCAGACAAGGGCAGAGAGGAGTCAGCCACGGTGCTACCACCATACTCCCTAGAGGGTATAACAAAACTTTTCCACCCATTAGCAGTGACTCGGTGCCCAACACTGTAGGAGAGTAGGGTCTGCTTTCCTGTGGTCACCCAACTTTTTGCTACACTGGTTTTTGACTTAGATGTGGCTGTGGGCCTGCTAATCAGACCCACAGCCCTGCTGTTCTCTCTCTGAATTCACACCATGTACTTTAGGTACATCACCAATTGGGAATTGGATCACTCTTGTGAGTCCCTGTACAGTGTACTATAGGTACCCAGGGCATAGGTGCATCCAAGGCCTACCAGGGGCTGCAGCATATCTTATGCAACCCCTGGCTGGCCATCCAAATTGACACAACTGGCTGATCACTCAGCTGGGGCAAGGTTGTGTAATCACCCCTTGCTTAGGTATAGTCTTCCTATACCTACCATTATATATAGACACATATGCACTGTAGGAGGGTGGATACCTGACTATGGTTACCCCAGATTTTTTGCCTTGTGTTTAGCTGGTTTTCGACTTAGTTGGCCTGGGACCCTGCTAATCAGGGCCCCAGGCTATCTGCTCTCTCCTTAAAATGGACTCCATGTACCCTAGGTACATAACTAATTGGATTGGGTCACCTTATCAGTCCCTGTACAGTGTACTATAGGTACCCAGGGCATAGGTGCATCCAAGGCCTACCAGGGGCTGCAGCATATCTTTTGCCACCCCTGTCTGGCCATCCAAACAGACACAACTGGCTGATCACTCAGCTGGGGCAAGGTGGTGTAATCACCCCTTGCTTAGATATAGTATACCTATATTTAAACCTATATCTGGACATATATATGCCTATAAGTCACTCCTATGGCAGGCCTTAACAATCCTGGAGGCAGAGTGCTTGGTTTTATGTGAGATGGTGCTCTAGCATGAGCTGAGCCTGTCTGCAGCTTTCAGAACCATTTCCTTATAGCTGTTCCAGGATATTGCCATACCATATACTCTTAAATGCATTATAATCCTCGCGGTTATTGCTAACTTTGGTTTGGCTTTATCAAAACATGTCTTGTAAGGTGTCATACACTTTGGAATACTACCCCCTCGCCAGTTCTGGCGACGGGGGTAGCATTCCACCCTTCTAGAGAGAAAAGACATGTTACTTTACTTAAACGCGGTTAAATCTAACCAAAGCCCCAGCATCACAAAATGGATGCTGCTGCCACAGACACGAGTCTGGCCTCCTGCTGCTGACCGAAACTCCGGCAGGGGAGGCCTGGACAAAGGGTTTCCTGTCACAGGGAGGTGTCACACCACCCCAAACAGGAGATAGTGGATTGTAGCAGGGAGGGTTGAAAGAAACTAGAAACTGCCTGGGGCACACAAGGTGTCCCATGCAAAATCCAGTCAAACCGGTTCTGGGGCACTCCAGCCCCAGCTCTGGCACGAAACTGGACAAATGGAAAGGGGTGTAGCCACCCCCTTCCCTGGTCCCACCCATAGGAGGGACCTAGCAGGTAATCCAGCCCCTTGATTTGGAATAAAGGTAGGAGCTGTGCCCAGGAGCATTAGATTATCCTGACTGAAACTTATGAAACGAAACTCTGGACCCTTCAACATCCTACTCGACGTAGAAGACTGAAGAATCTCCCTTGTGGTCAAGGAGTGACCACCCTGTGCAAACAGGCACCAACCAGCGCCCAACGGTTTGCTTTGTTGCAGTTCCCGCCGGAACTCGAGCGACAGAGATCGACAAGACCTAGCTTCCCTGACTTCTAAGAGCCCGATCCACAGTCCCAGCGAATCTGAGACCCGTGGAGGCGACGTGAAGCGTGGGGCCGGCCATCTTGAAAAGACTGCGAAGTGCTGACCGTGCAGCTCCCGAGGCACCCTCGAAGCTGTGCATTGGGGTTTGAGAAGCCCCAGCCCTGAGCAGCTTGTGCACCGAAGATCTCCCCTCAACACTCATCGAGTGCTGCGTGGGGCCCTTTTGCATTTTACTGCTCGACGCGTTGGTCCGGTCGCTTGCCCGTTGGCTAGTGGCCCCAGAACCGACAAACCTTTGAAACTACACTGCTAGTCTGGTTGCTCCAGACTGGCCCTTGCTCCCCTGAAAAGGAGCCACCTCTCAGACCTTGCTGGTCAGAGTAAGAAGCAATCTTCAAATCCTGTGTGGGTTGCATTTGCCAAGGCCTGTTAACTCCGATCCGGAAGCCGACACTGCCGACAGCGAGAGCCTTCGTGGGACAGCTCGTGATCCACTCCTGGACATCCTTGATGCCCCAGAGTCCACGTGGCAGCGGAGACAAGCTTCACAACAACCACCTGATTGCGCCCGACATTGCCTGGTTCCTTCCTGGTTCCACCCTGGTCACTGCTGAGTTACCCAGACTCTGTCCCCTCTGCTTTCAGGTATTCTACATCTTCGATTCACCCTTGGATCCAACCAGACTCTTCTCTCCTGGCCGCCTGCAGCATCTTCATCTCCAGGCTCCATAGATCTCCACGACGAAACCCGACACACTTTGGCACCTATGCACCCGCTTCCTATGGGTCAGGTAATGATCTAACACCGGTGCTCCTGTAGTGGTTTACACCTCTAGTGTCCTAGTTTAAAGTGGGGTAATTCTATTCCAGTCGGAAGACTTCCAAAACTGTAACTCGATAACTTTTACGCACCATTGACTTTGCATTGGTGCATGTGTGTGCTTTTAGCGCTGCACCCGAGTCCCGCGGGCCTCTCCCGACTTCATCACTGCTAGTCCCGAGTAGCCCCAGCGATTCACAAGGCCCTAGGCCTTACCATTGTTCGAGAAGTGGTTCTTATACCACTTATTTAGTATATGGTTTGAGTGGCCACCGGCCCTATCCAAAATTGTGCAACTTTTGAATGTTTAACTGTGCTTTTGTTTAAACGCTTGTGCCTCTGCACTCATAAAGATTACAGAGGATTATTCTAGGAATAAATACATATATTTTTATAATATATAACTTGTGTGGTGTCCTTTCATTTGATATTACAGGATTGCATATGGTAAAACAGCTGGCTTCACATGCCCTCTTGAGTTTAGCCTAAGACTGCTTAGTCCATGCTACCACTAGGATAGCTTGTCTATAAGGTTGACTTTACAACCACCACCATAAGGGATTGTTTGGACTGATACAAGGTGCCCACAGAATTGTGGACATCATACATCAGGCCAACTTCTCACATGCACCTATAAGTCACTCCTATGGCAGACCTTAACAATCCTGAAGGCAGAGTGCTTGGTTTTATGTGAGATGAGGCTCTAGGATGAGCTGAGCCTGTCTGCAGCTTTCGGAACCATGTCCTTATAGCTGTTCTATGATATAGCCATACCATATACTCTTAAGTGCATTATGAACCTCGCGGTTAAATGCTAACTTTTGTTTGGCTTTATCAAAACATGTCGTGTAAGGTGTCATACGCTTTGGAATACTACCCCCTTGCCAGTTCTGGCGACGGGGGTAGCATTCCACCCTTCTAGAGGGAGAAGACATGTTGTACCTACTAATCTCGGTTAAAGTTAACCAGAGCCTCAGCATCACAAAATGGATGCTGCTGCGACAGACACAAGTCTGACCTCCTGCTGCTGGGAGTCCTTCCAGCGAGGGAGGCTTGGACAATAGGTTCCTGTCTTGGGAGGTGCTAACACCACCCCAGACAGGCCATAGTGTATTGGGGCAGGGAGGGCTGAATGAAATGAGACACTGCCTGGGGCCCACAAGGTGTCCCATGCATAGTCCAGTTCAAACCGGTGCTGGGGCACTCCAGCCCCAGCTCTGGCGCGAAACTGGACAAAGGGAAAGGGGTGTAACCACCCCCTTCCTGGGTCCCACCCATAGGAGGGACCTAGCAGGTAATCCAGCACTATCATATCCTATGGTATATAGGTAGGAGCTGAGTCCCAAGGCTTTAGATTTATCCTGACTGAAACTTGAAACTAAACTCTGGACCTTCGACATTCTACTCTACATAGAAGACTGAAGAATCTCCCTTGTGGTCAAGGAGTGACCACCCTGCAAAGGCAGGCACCATCAAGCGATCAACGGTTTGCTTTGTCGACGCTCCCGCCTGAGCACAGAGCCTGACAAGACCCGGACTTCCAGACTTCCAACAGCCCGATCCACAGCCACAGCAAAGCTGAGACCCGTGGAGGCGACGAGAGACGTGGGACCGGCCATCTTGGAAAGCCAGCGAATTGCTTTCCGTGCAACTTCTGAGGCACCCTCGAAGTTGTGCATTGGGGATTGAGAAGCCCCAGCCCCGAGCACCAACTGCACTGAAGATCAGCCCTCCACACTCCACGAGTTCTGTGTGGGGCCTTTCTGCAATTTCCTGCTCGACGCGTCTGTCCGGTCACTTGCCCGTTGGCTAGAGGCCTCTGTGACGACGAAACCTTTGATTTATACCGCTGGTCTGGTTGCTCCAGACTGGCCCTTGCTTTCCTGAAAAAGAGAAGCCCATCAGACCTTGCTGGTCTGATCAAGAAGCCATCTTCGATTCCTGCGTGGGTTGCCTTTGCCAAGGCTTGTTGACTCCAATCCGGAAGCCGCCACCGCCAACATCGAGGGCCTTCATGGGACAGTCCGTATCCAGCGCCTGGTCGTCGTCGACACCTCCTGGTCCAGGTGGCTGCAGAGACAAGCTTCACGACATCACCTGATTGCTTCGCGACATCGCCTGGTTCCTTCCTGGTCACTGGCTAATGACCCAGACTCTGTCCCCTCTGCTTTCAGGTACTCTTCATCCTAGATCCACCCTTGGTTCCAACCGGACACTTCCCTCCTGGTCGCCTGCAGCATCTTTCTTCGAGGCTCCATAGGATTCAGCGACGAAACCCGACACACTTTGACACCTATGCACCCGCTTCCTGTGGGTGAGGTAACGCGAGTACTTCGATGCTCCTGTGGGTATTTACTATCCTAGTGTCTAACTTTCAAGTAGCTTTCTCCTTGTCCATCCGGAAGTGACCTAAAAGAACTTGTTTCCAATTCTTTCGTTCCCATTCTATCTCTATGGTAACTCGCATGTGTGTAAAGACACTGCACACGCATCCCGTGGGCCTCCTGCTCCCTATCCTTTGGTAGTACAGTGTAGCCCCAGTGATTCTCCAGGCCCTAGGCCTGTCCTTTGTTCGTGACGTGGTCTTATACCACTATTTTAGTATATGGTTCGAAGTGCCCCTAGGGCATTACTGTATTTTGTGCAACTTATTGTATTTTAATTAAATATCTTGTTATGTGCTAGTGCCTCTGACCTCATAAAGAGTTCAGAGGGTTGTGTTAGTAATAAATACATATATATTTTATATATATAACCTCTGTGGTGTTCTTCCATTTGGTATTAAAGGGGTTGCATATGGTAAAACAGCTGGCTTTACATGCCCTCTTGAGTTTAGCCTAAGACTGCTTTGTCCATGCTACCACTAGGATAGCTGGTCTATAAGGTTGACTTTACAACCATCACCATAAGGGTTGTTTCGACTGATACAGGGTGCCCACTAGAATGGGGGACATCACATATCAGGCCAACTTCTCACAAACACTGCTCCTTTTGGCAGTGGTATATAAATGTTACCGGAGAGCCTTATACCTCACACACACCACGACGCCTTATGCGCCTGCAATACCATTGGAGGGTTCACCCTGTTGGCGACGGGGTAATCACATCGTCCATGCTTGCGGAGTGGCGGGAAGCTGACATACACACGCTTGGGGACCTGTATAGGGAAGGGGATCTTACGGCATACGAGACACTGGTAGCAAAAGAGGGACTTCCACCCGGGGGGTTCTTAATGCATCGCTCACTGATAGCGAAATGGACTGCCAGTTGGGGAGATGTTGCAACGGAACCCAAACAGCATCTAACTATGCAGTATCTCCACGTCATGGGGAGGGGCAGACACTTGATCCGCTGGTTTGCGGCCTCACTAAGGGAGCACGCAGCGATTAGTCTAGATCCCCTTAGAGGCAAATGGGAGCTAGATCTGGGGCGACCATTAGCAGACAAGGAATGGGAAAGAGTCCTTAAAAACCCAGTGCGCATCCCCAGAAACGTGCAATTCCGACAGATGCAACTTTTCATTGTTCAGAGGGCCTACCTTACACCCGAGTTGATCAACATATACTTCTGTCGCGACGATGCGTGCTGCCCCAGGTGTAATGAGCTAGGGGCGGGGCTTCTGAACATGCTATGGAGCTGTCCCGGGCTGGGCGCTTACTGGCGAACGATCAGTGAGATGCTGCAGAACTGCACAGGTAGAACCATACCCTTTGATTGGCCCGAATATATACTACACCACTTCAGGAGAACCCCCAAAGACAAGGTGGTATCCCGATTCCTGGACCTGGGGCTGGTGGTGTCACAGCGCCTCCTCACGAGGAGATGGAAGAAGCACGATCAGCCATGTGCCAGGGCGTGGACCTCCTCCTTCCAGGCATGGGCCAGGGCGGAAGGGACCGCTTTACGTAGGGAAGAGACGGTGGGGCTTCGGAAGGAACCCATGGCGGCACTCTGGGGGCAAATGCTTGATGCATTACAGCAGGCAGATAGGGAGGGGGCCGCGGATGGCGCCACGGGGATGGGAGGCACACACGGGGTGCAGGTGCATATCACAAGTCGTTCTCCTGCCGGGATAGTCTGATGTGTTCATTTCCTGGTCCAAGTGGACGTATGAATGCTCACGCCACAGCAGTCATGGGTGAGGGGCGTGTGCGACGGGGTGAAGGGGGCGGGAGCTGTGGCCGGGGAGGGGAAGGGGTGGAGAGACAGTCCAAGAATGAGAGCCAGAATACCAGGGGGGGAATTTTGTTGCCGCAGCTTATGTTTTTCTTTCCTGTTGTTTCATCTGTTTGCAAGCTCAACTTGGAGGGTCAGCCTGGAACTACACGGGTTATTGAGAAGTCAACGCATCGGCCCCCCTGGACAACCTCAGAGTCTGAGCCTGCATAAGGGCAGGCGCACTACAATCCAAATGACTCTAGGCAAACATCACATGTCTCATCTATTGTAACAAGTAAATGATGGTACCATGACGTGCTAACGCGACAACGCATACATGGCGGACGGACCACCGCCTATGAGCTTATATATCTTTCTAAAATGCTAATAAAAACAGATTTGAAAAAAAAAAATCTGAGTACTTGTAAAGCGTGCTACTTACCCGTGAGTGTCCCAAGGCGCTGAGGGGAGCGGAGGGGCAGGGGGTGCCGCTACTGCTCGAAGAGCCAGGTCTTGAGGAGTCTTCTCAAGGCGAGTAAGTCTTGGGTCTGCCGTAGGTGGGTAGGGAGGAAAAGAAAAATTGAATCAGACAGTCCCTTATGGTGGTGAGCCATGGGGTTTTGGAGTGAGTCATGCAGCCTTCCTGCCTTACCTGTATGGCTGTCAACTATGTCAAAGTTTTTTTTTTAATACAAAACAAGCATTGGCATAGACAATAGTTCTCGCCTTTGGGACCTTATAAGTGTATAGTTATCCTGCACAATATCCTTGGTGCAACAACACCAACTGTTGCATGACTAAACACTTATAAGGTCCCAAAGGCAAGACCTATTGGCTATGCCGATGCTTGTTTTTTTCTTGCCAGAGTCCTTTCCCTTCTTTAGGACTTGCCTGCGACAGCGCTTGCACTGTTGCTAGCGAGATATTTTGTTTACATGCAGGATGCTTAGAGCCAGCCCATTCCTTACCATTTGTTGACTTCATGGTCACTTATTTGCTGGCTCCTGTTTGGTCAGTGTGTGCTGGCTTCATGTTTGCTTGACTTTGTGTTTTTCCCCGTCCCTGGAGCATGGAAAAAGTACAGATTGAGAGTGTCAATTCGCCGCTTCCGCTTTCTCTTTGGACCTATGTTTTGTCTTCTACTTGGCACACTTTGTAATAGTGCACATGTTCTTAGGGTGTCTTACTCCATGTTTTACGCTATGCTATTGTCTCTCTGCTGGTTTCCCATGTTTGTGCCTGTCCTGTTTTACTCTTCAACCTCTCACTTGTATTCTTTGGTGCAGCATAATACAACCAGCAGGCCACTGGTTGTTAGCGTCTCTTTTAACAATAGTTTCACAATACATTAATGGCTTTACACTATAGCTATTAAGTAATCGCCCATTTAGTGTGTCACAAAGTGCTTTAGGATGTCTTGGGCATGATTAAAATGTTTTATGCAAAAAAAAACGGGCGTGTTTTAAATTGGTTTGTTTGCACGAATACGTGTTGGATAGAACATTTTAGAGTGGGAAGAACATATTGCACAGGGTGTTTTTTGCTGGTTTGGCCGATCCTATTGCTTTTCTCCCTGTAGCTTAATGTATGCATTGTATCAAAAATGACTATACTATACAATGACAGGACACTCCATACAATACAATGACAAACCATGCCATATTTACAATAATTGACCATAACATAGTGTACAATCACCGGCCTTACCATACCACACGTTCTATACAATGACAAGCCATGTCATACCCCACTATACAACAAAAGGCCATACCATACAATACAATGACAAACCATGCCATACTTTCAATAATGGGCCATAACATAGTATACATTCATCAGCCTTACCATACCACACGTGCTATACAATGATAAGCCATGTCATATCCCACTATACAGCGAAAGGCCATACCACACAATGACAGTTCATACTATATCACACCATAAACAATGACAGTCCGTCTCATACCAAATTATACAATGGTAGGCCAGGCCATACCATACTATACAGTGACATACAATACCATATACAATAACATTCCTTACCATACTTGGTAATGACAGACCATGCTATACCATACTGTACAACGACAGTCCATACCATACCATGCAGTGACAGACCATACCATACTATACAACAACAGGCCATGCCATACAATGACATATCAAAGGAGAGCCGCTACGCTGGTGTACTACAGAGGAGGACGATTTCTACGAGGGACTGCAAGTCCCAGGGGGCCAGTGTCTTTTGCCCGCACCTGAGCCTGCTTTGCCCCGAGGATTTATAACATCTTGCTGCTCCAGCTTCGCGGGAGCTGCTACGCTGGTGTACTGCAGAGGAGGTCGATTTCTACGAGGGCATGCAAGTCCCAGGGGGCCAGTGTCTTTTGCCCGCACCTGAGCCTGCTTTGCCCCGAGGATTTATAGCATCTTGCCGCTCCCGCTTCGTGGGAGCTGCTACGCTGGTGTACTGCCGAGGACGACGATTTCTACGAGGGACTGCAAGTCCCAGGGGGCCAGTGTCTTTTGCCCTCACATGAGCTTGCTTTGCCTGGAGTCTATATATTCAATTAACATCCCAGCGTCGCGGGACGCACGCGGGTGCGCGCTGGGCGGGCCCATCCTGTGCCCGTCAGTGGCCGGAAGAGGCTGGGCTGGGCCATCCCTCTTGACCTTGACTTTTGGTGCATGACATTTTGCTCATATTCTGGATAGTGACCTCATTTCCACCGAGCAGGTGTATATCTTGAAGTGTTGTGGTATCGCCCTTTTATGTGGGAGAGGTAGACTTTATTTGGGTTTTTACTGTGGCTATTTGTATCCTTGCTGCGGTAAAACTGTTTGTGGTTCTTTGTCTCGCTGTTGATAATCTATTGCTGGACTTGGTGGCTCACTCAGGCCTGAAGCCATGGGGAGGCGGAAGACTCAGGTCTGTCTAGAGGGGGCAAAAGCCACAACTAGGTCTACTGTTAAAACTATGGATGCCTTTTGTCAAGAGCCGCCTCAGTTATTGACAAGGAGATCGAATTAGTGAACCGACGTCTCTCTAGATCTTCCTCTAATGGTCTTTTCACTTCCCGGGATGGGCAAAACAAATCGTCAATACTGTCAGCGACTTAGTAAGCACGTTTTCATCACTGGGGTTGGGTAATGTTTCCCAGGTTATCGAGGCCCTATCCCCTCTTCCAGAAACTCACCGGGAGGTGCCACTGAGGCCACTGTCACCCGTTGTGACCGTGGGAAATAGGAAGAGTGGCACCCCCTCTCTTTCTCTGGGAAATGAAGGGACGGGTGGTAGTTTCAACTTCATAACAGCAAAAGCCCGTAGTGTGGATGATATCCCGCAACCGCCAAGGGTGTCTCCAAGGCCCAATGTGAGCATGAAAAGAAAATGTAAACCAAAAGGGAGCCAAGCTAAAAAGTCCAAACCGAATGCTCCCACTAAACCTCTTATTAAAAATAGGGCTCCTGCGCTCCTTGCCCCGAACTTAGTCAACATGGCCACGCTGGCGGCCCTTAAATCAACCATTTGTGGCCTGTTAGATGCCAAGTTGAAACCTATCGTGGCTAGGTTAAATCGTATTGAGCAAATGTTAGCTGCTCAATACAAGCCTTTAGAACCTACCAATCCCTCTCAACCCCTGGTCCCGGATCCGTCCAAGGTGAACATAATTACAGATACCTTGTCAGTTTCCGGGGCAGCAGCCATCTCTCACTCATCTGACAATCCCCCCGCCTGTGGTGTAAATGGGGCTCTTAGAGATCAAGGGGGGTTGGCCGTTGGCTCAACTTAAATACAAGGCAGGTTTCTGGTGGGTTTTCTCCCACAAATTACCAGGGGCAGCCTATTAATAAACCAAGACACAACTCGGCTAAGCGACAGGGATTTTCAACCAATGTCCCCTCGAACCCAGTGGTCATTGATTTTCCAATCCAATCTACACCACTGGTAGTAATTTTGGGGAATGTCCCTCCTCTTCCACAAGGCACCCAGGAGGATTTCAATCAACTTAAGAATAAGGTTACACATTGGTTATCGTGTAACACCCCTGTGGGGCCAATGGTGGAGCGCAATATCATCTTGGTACGCCATGTGGGAAGGATTGGTAGTTCAAGGAAACTTGGTGGGGGAGACTGCATCATAGTTAATTTTAACAGCCCTCTCCTTGTGGGAACAATCTTAAGGGGTGTTTTTTATTAACAGACTCTCAGGGACCCTGGTATCCAGATTCTGCCTTTGTTGTTTTTTTCACAAGGCTGACCGTACAAGGGGCATCAATTTTGGTATGCCTTGTAATAGGCGGAATCAGAGACCCTTTGAACCCATTGGGGGTAGCCAATTCCAAGCCATTGAGGGGATGTCTCGCCAGGTTGGGCACCTTGCTGCCCCCCAGCTGGAGTTATCAAATAGATTTTCGGCTCTTTCAAGGTTGGATGAGTGCGATTGACTACATAAGAGCACCGAGCCCACCCGAGATTTAATTGACTACTTGGAGTCCCCTTGCCCTACTATTTGTAGGGCCGTGCCCTGTAGGACGGAGCTGACGGAGACACTTAACCCCCAGCAGATGGTGCCTTCCCCAGTTGCACCTCAAGGGGCGACTACTTCTTCCGTAGCCTATAACATTTTGTCTTGGAACATAGCAGGCTTGGCAAGGAAATTCCAGGACCCCTCGTGGTTTCAATTCATCAGGCAATTCTCCGTTATCTGTTTGCAGGAGACATGGCTGGTGAACTGTGACCTGTTTCCGGAGGGATATAAAGCTTTATTTGTTCCTGTGTCCCCGTCAGTCAGTGGTAGAGCTAGGGGTGGTCTGGTCATTTTTATAGCACTAGCTGTGAACTGTAGGATACAGCACTTGCCCACCAGCTATAGGGACTCTCAAGCTAATATTTTAAGGAGAGGTAATGACAGCATGGGCATTATACATTTTTATAATGCAGTTAGCATACAGGGGGAATGTAAGATCGCTCAGTTATGCTGCCTTTTAAGGCAGTCTTGTGTTCTTGTGGCCCACAAACTTATGGTGGCAGGGGATTTTAATGTGCACCCCTGTGGTGACCCTAAAACAACCTGTATGAGCAAGCTGGGGTGTGCTAGGATGCGGGGCCTCCACTTTGAGCATTCAGCCCTGGGGGAAGCGCTTAATAATGTGCTTATTGAGTTTGACCTGATACCATCTATGTCTTTTTCTGCTCCCCTTAGTAAACAGTCCGTCCCGTCATTTAAAGGACGTGGGGACGGCTCTTTTATAGATCATATTCTGATCTCAGCAGGGCTCCTGTCTAACCTTTGGGGGTTTAGAATCGTGAATAGTGTATTCAGCGATCATAATCCCATTTGCGTGAAGCTTGGAGGTCGGTTGCTGTCTAGACAAGATAGGGTGACAGTGCCTGATATGCTGAGACCTACGGGTGGAAGGCGCCGTCTAAAGTCGTCCCAGGTCTCGCCGGATTTATTTTACGGCAAGGTACAAGTGGCGTGTGCTTCTGAAATTGCATCCTGTGTGTCCCCTTGCTCCTTCCCTGGGGGTGTTCTTGAGGCTTTTGATGCTATCATCAGCAAGGTTGGGGCTTTGCTAAGTGCACCCTCCCATAGGACGGTGTCGTGTGATCCGAGATGGTTTGACTCTTGCTGGTCCAGGGCTGCGAGAGATCTAAAGGAAGCCTTAAAAGCGACCCCGAGAGATCAAACTCTGATTCGTGCCTTTCGCACTAAATATTAACAGGCACTGGCCACTCGCAAGGGGGAACTAAAGGAAGCAACATGGCGAGAAGTGTTGGAACCAGATACTTTAGGTAGTAGCTCCAAGTTCTGGGGCATTATTAATCGTGCCCTATTTGTGAAGGACGGGCCTGGGGTACTAGGCACCAACATAACAGAAGACGAATGGGTGTCTCATTTTAAGTCTATTTGTAAAAGTGCCACATATTTTCAGAAATTTGTTATAGAACAGGGGTTGACCCAATATAGTCCAAGGACCTGGGTATTCAGTAGTATAGACAACAATTGGTCCTCGACATAATTTTACCATTGAAAATAATCATAACATTTGGTCAAGTTGATTCACTCCACACCAAGACTGGACAGGACAGGCTCATGTTCCTTTGTATATAAATGATCTACACTGTTTTTCTGATCCTCTTGATCATTCACTTGAGCACATACTTTATCCTTCTCTGTGCACGGTCTCTTTTTTTAGAAAAGTGTATTTTGCCTTATGATTCATGTAAATATATGTACATAGATACATTGATCTTCAAACGTTATTATATTGTATATTAAATTGATCGTCCTAATTGGACTTTTTTCGGTTTCATTGGTTTATTGGCACTTACTGTAAAAAAAAATTTGTGGATGTGGGCTAGTATTATCTATGTTATTAAGACTACAGATTCAGTCTTGGTGTGGAGTGAATCAACTTGACCAAATGTTATGATTATTTTCAATGGTAAAATTATGTCGAGGACCAATTGTTGTCTATACTACATATTTTCAGCAGCCACAACCTAGAGTCCTTAACAAAACCCCTGTATCATTCACACAGAAAGAGGTGGAGAAAGGCATCTTTGGGCTGTCATGTAACAAGGCCCCTGGCCCGGATGGCATTCCGCCGGATCTTTTTAAATCTAACCCTCTATTTTGGGCTCCGGTTCTGGTAGCTGTGTTAAACGCTGAAGCAAGGGCAGGATGTCCGGAGTCTTGGGGCACCTCAACCATTGTGCCGGTCTTCAAGAAGGGCGATCGGAATAGCACTTTGTGCTGTAGACTGATCTCTCTTATTGATTACGTGGTAAAGGTTGTGGGTGGGGTTTTATTGAATAGACTAGCTTCCTGGGCGAAAGTGAATAAGATTGTTGCAGATATACAATATGGGTTTCGCCCAGGCATTCCACCTTTGCCCAATGCCTTAACCTATGCATGATCCTGGGGAAGTACACGGTCGCCCACCATGGTACGATCTACATGGCCTTCATGGATCTTTCCTCCGCTTTTGACTGTGACAATCAGGGGAAACTGGCAATTCATGAGGACCATGGGGGTGGAGGCTGGCCTGGTAGACTTCTTGGGGGACCTGCATAGGGATACCAAGGCCAATATCGGATTTGCCCAGGATCTTCGGGTCTCCAAGGATTTTAAAATTGAAAGGGGAGTACGGCAGGGATGTATCCTGGCCCCATTTCTGTTCAATTTGTACATTAATGACCTAGAAAAGGCTTTGGTAGAAACAGGGGCCGACTTTCCTTATTTGGGCGAAGAGGACTGCCAGTCCTGCTATATGCGGACGACGCGGTCCTCATCGCAAGGACAGCAAGGGGTCTTCAGACGCTACTTGACACCTTCAGGAACTTCATGGTCGATCGTGACTTAGCCGTTAAAAACTCTAAATCCTATATCATGCAGGTCTGGATTCGATCTAAGAAGCAGTTCTCCGTTAAAGTGGCTGACGTGAAAGTGCCTCTGACCCCGACATTTCCATATCTGGGTGTTTTAATAGATGAATTGGGGAGCTCTTATCCAGAGCAAAAAGGGTGAGGTCATAAGGGCAAATGCAGCTATCTTCAACATTACCGCAAAAATGGGTAAGCGCCCAATTGCGGCCTTGTTGAAATGATACCAGGCCAAAAGTGTTGCTATTGCCAGTTATGGGAGCGAGCTATGGGGCTATGCTGCAACTGACGCTCTCCAGGTGGTAGAGAATATTTTTTTTAAACAACTATTCGGGGTGCCTAGAGGTTGTTCAAATTTGGTGGTACATAAAGAAACTGGGTTACCATTTATTTCCGATATTTTATATATAGTTCTTAATCACCGATTTTGAGAGAAGTTCTGAGCCTTGAACACATGTTACGCATTCCATGGTTAAAGTATTTAAAGGGCTGTTTTGATGAGCTGGGGCGTCCAGACTTTTTTTTTAAAGCCTGATCTTGTTACCGCTGCGGATGTGCAATTTGTAAGGAAGTTTTGTTCTTCTTTTGAAAGGCTCGACAGAGATGGGGTCGAATTGTGTAAACCGAGCGACCGTAAATTTGTGATGCTAAAAACGACACCATCCATTAAACCATACCTTTTGTGGCCTTTATCGTCTCATGAGCGTTTTTTACTAACTAGGTTTTGGCTGGATTATTTTCACTTTTTACTTGCTGTTCCAAAAGGGAGTAGCAGAGGCCCAGTGCTAGTATCCCGTGGCTGCGACGGTGTGTCTCCACAGGACTTGCTGCACTTTGTTTTTCTGTAGATTTTATGAAGTACCTCGCAGGTTTTTTTTAACCCCCCTTTTAAAAAAGTTGAATTTTATACAGGTATGTCCAGCTTTCTTTTATCTACAGATGTTGAAACCTGAATGCATTCCACTCGTAGTAGGCTTTTTGAAATCCTCACTGGGATCCAGAAACTGTATGGAAAATTAACAAATCCCCAATTTTAGTAAGTAGTCCATCACCCTGTAGCTATGAACTAGTACCTCCAATTATTGGTAGCCGTGATCTCCCCCCCTTTTTTATTATTGAACCTGCTGTATTTATCTTGCTGTATTTTAATGGAGTATCTATTACATTTTTTTTGTCATGAAATGTATATTTGTTATATTTTTGATGGTGCTGTACAACTTTTATGGTTTTTGCTTAAAACCGAATAAAGTCTTTTGAAATTGAAAATTGAAATTGACATATCAAACCATACTATACAATATCATATAATGACAGGTTATCCCATACCATGCCATTCCATATACAATAACAAGCCATGCAATACCATAGTATACAATGACAGGCCATACCATAGTATACAATGACAGGCCTTACCATACATAATCATTCTATATAATGACATGCTATGCCATACCATACTATACAATGACATACCATACTTTACAACGATAGGCCATATCATGCAATAAAAGATCGTACCTTACAATACAATGACAGGCTGGCTAGCCTATACCACATTATACAATGATAGGTCAATCCATACTATAGAATGACATATCTTTCCATACACAATAACAGGCCAGACCATACCATACTATACAGTGACAGGCCAGAACATACCATCTTATATGACAGACCATAAAATACTATACCATATTATAAAAATAACAAACTATACCATACTCTACAATCACCTGCCATGCCGTACCATAGTGTACAATGATCAGCCTTACCATACCATACAACACCATGCTTAATAAATCCCCCACTGGCATCATTTTGGGTTTATCAAGACAATGTGACTGGTCCCAAACACCTTGGGGTACAGCGAAGCCATCATGTAGCTGGGTAACTCGTAATCATGAGTGTTCAGCCCATGTACTCGTAAAATCTTTACATGTACTCGTCATGGCTTCCCTGTGCACTTGTAATATCTACGGTTCTGCTTAGATCACAGGGACACATCCACTCACTCAGATATGCCCACACATGGAGTATAGTGTACCCTGCCTTAGGGCTGTAAGGCCTGCTGGAGGGTTGACTTATCCATACCACATGCAGTGTTTTGCTGGCATGTCACACAGGGGTGTGTGCTATGTCGACTCTTCATTTTTCTCCTCACCAAGACACATGGACTGCAATGGCAGTTTGCATGATCTTGGTGAGGGGCTCGTTTGGTTGGCACAATTTATGTTGCAGCCCTTAGGGACCCTCTTTAGTTCTAAGGCCTTCGGTACCAGAGGTACCAATTACTAGGGGCTTACAGGGATCCTAAAAGGGTGCCAGTGACACAGTTTAGGGAAAGAACACTGCTACTGGGGACGTGGTTAGCAGGAACCCAGTACACTTTCAGTCAAAGTTGCACCGGATACCAGGCAAAAAGTGGGGGGTAACCATGTCGAAAGGGGCACTTTCCTGCACAACCCCCCTCTTCATTGTCTACGTGGAAGAATCTGAAAAGGCCATATGCATTGGCATGGTTAGTCCCAGGTCTGTGTTCCACTTCAAAGTACATTCCATGTAGGGAGATGGACCATCTCAAAAGTTTTGGGTTCTCACCTTTCATCTGCATAAGCCATTTGAGAGGTCTGTGGTTGGTTTGGACAAGGAAGTGAGTGCCAAACAGGTATGACACCACTTTTCTCAGGGACCAAACCACAGCAAAGGCTTCCCTCTCAATGGCACTCCAACTCTTTTGCCTGGTGAGTAACCTCCTGTCCCTAGCTCAGATGCATACATCTGCACAACAAACTGTCTAAAGTAATCTGGAGCTTTGAGAATAGGTGCTGAGCACATTGCCTCTTTCAGGGTTTCAAAAGCATTTTGACAACTGTCCAGTTTACCTTTTTAGGTATCTTCTTGGAGGTGAGTACTGTGAGGGGTGCCACAATGGGGCCATACCCTCTCATGAACCTCCTGTAATACCCCATCAAGTCAAGGAAAAGCCTGTCTTGAGTACGAGTTGTGGGAGATTCCCAGTTCAGAATAGTCTGTATTTTGGGTTGTAAGGGTTGAACTTGGCTCCACCTACAATGTGGCCCAAGTATACAACTGTGCCCAGCCCTTTCTGGCATTTGGATGTCTTGATAGTGAGGCCTGCAATCTGCAAGACCTGCAAAACCTTGACAAGGTGGATCAGGTGGTTCTACTAAGTGGAGCTATAGACAGCGATATGGTCAAGATATGCTGCACTAAAAGCTTTCAGTCCAGCAAGGAGTTGATTCCCCAACCTTTATAAGGTGGCAAGGGCAATTTTTAAGCCAAAAGGCATAACCGTGAACTGCACATCTGGAATGGAGAATGTGGTCTTTCCTTTTGCTCCTGGAGTCAGGCCAATCTGCCAGTACCCGATATCAGATCTAGGGTGCTGAGAAATGTGGCTGCTCTCAATTTGTCTTATCAATGCATCAGCTCTGGGTATCGGGTGAATATCTACCTTGGGCACAACATCAAGACCTCTGAAGTCCACACACAGCCTCATTTCCGGTTTCCCACTCTTGGAGTGAGATTTGGGAACTAAGACTACTGAGCTAGCCTGGGCTGCCAGAGGGTTCAATAACCCCAACTCCAACATATTTCTGATTTCAGCTTTGATGCTCTCCTTAACATGTTCAGGGGTTAAGGAGAAGAGCCCAGCATACTGCTCCAGGACTTGCGTGCAGTCAACTTGCTGTGGGACAGAGAGGGTGCCCATAGCTGCCAAGGTTTCATATTGCTATGTATGACATTTTCATCATTTCAGTTCGTTATGAGTGACACATCAAGACCATGAGTGACACTTTTTCACGAGCAAAATAAAGCAATGTAAAAGAGGGATACATTATATAAATATCAGAATTTACACTCATTAAAGAAACAAGGAAAAGAAGATTTTAAAACTGCTGCAAAGCACCAGAAATTGAAGTGCACTAATCTAGTTCCCCTGTAACCTTATGGTACTGTTAAGCTGCACACAGCCCTATACTTACATGCAGTACTAGTTGACTAACATGGCACCCTATTATACATCCTCCATCAGTTAAACTTCAGTAATGTCTGCTAAAACGTCATTGCTCAAGCAGAGACAGACTGCTTGACAGCACAGTTGCTAGAGTACAGGGGTATGGAAGGCAGCTCAGAATGAAGCCAGTTTTATACCAGCTGAGTGCAACTAGATACCGGGCAAGCACCGGAGGTGAGAAAGCCGTCCGTGCTGAACGAAGTATAAAGGTGTGGAGTGGGCAAACGGTAAGTGATTTAAAGTGCTTGTCTGTGCTGCAACTCCAGCTCATGCCCGTGAGTGAATAAGTGGTCACAGTGTGAAGCGGCAATTAGTTTTTCAGGCGAGACCGCCTCCTGTCCTAGCCACAACAACTCATCCCGCGACGGCAAACCGGCAATGATTAACTCCATTGTGGCCCCAGTTGTCCCGGGAGTTCAGGTTTGAGTAGTCACAGGATCCTAATGTACATGATTTACTTTAAATTTGAACTCCGCTGTGGGAGCAGCACTGCCATTTGCCACACAGTAACTCTGCTGCCTGACCCCTGCTGCGCCACAGGCGGAAGCAGGACGTGATGTACTATGGCTATTGAGAGTATTTTTTGGGCAGTTTTTATATAGTACAAACTCGACCTGAAGGTATCATAGCGCTTTACATGAGGACCAGTTGCGTTACAGATGGACACATTCGTTACAGACGGACACATTCATAATTTTATTTTTTAGGCATGGGGAGATTAAGTGATTTGCCCAAAATCACAGGATGTTTGAGCCTCCCACCAGACTCGAACTTAGTTCCCCAGCAACAAAGTCAGCCGCTCTAGCCATTAAGCCACATCATCGTGGTAATGAGTACTCCATTAGGTGTAAATATTACGTTGTAGCCATTAGGTGTAAATATTACGTTGTAGCCACGGCTCAGACTGCCAGCTCCAGCCTGCCGGCAGCAGCACACACACCATGGCGCTGCTGCCACTCCAGCTGTGTTTCAGACTGACTCAGCATTGGAATTACCAGCGCTATGGCTTGACAGCCTGGGGGCAAGCGCTAATGCCTATAATGCATTACTAATGCATTTCAGTGCGGTGACGTGACCACCCCACTGAAATGCATTAGTCTAACGTGGTACTTGGCAGGGCTGGGTGTTTGAGGAGATAATTTCATCTACTGTCACATCCTTGGGGCTCGTGGAGAGGAGGTTAGGGAGAGGTTCACTCTTGGCTTCCTGATCCTCATCAGTGACCTTAAACATAGTCAATTCAGCTCTGTCATTGAAAATATTTAGACAGTTAACATGGATGACTCTCTTGGGGTTCCTGCTAGAGCCAAGGTCAAACAAATAGCTGACCCCACCTTTCCTTTCAATGATAGGGTAAGAACCACTCCATTTGCCTGGAGGGGTCTAGGTGCTACTGGCTCCAACAGTGATGCCTCCTGCCCTGGTTGGAACTCCACCATGGCAGCCTTTTGGTCGTTCCAGAGTTTTTGAAACTGTTGGCTGGCCTCTAGGTTTTTCATTGCTTTACCCATGTACTCTGCCATCCTGGAACGTAGACCTTGTACATAGTCCACAATATTTTGTTTAGGATCTTTGAGAGGCCTCACCCAGCATTTTTTAACCAAACAAAGTTTTCTCCTCACAGGATGTCCAAATAGAAGTTGAAAGGGGGACCAACCTTCTCCCTTCTGTGGCACTTACCTGTAAGCGAAAACAGACATGGCAAAAAGACATCCCATCTCCTTCTGAGTTTTTCACTCAGTCCAATGATCATGCCTTTGTTGGTCTTGTTGAATCTTTCACAGGCCATTAGTTTGTGGGAGATATTCAGTCCACATGTGCTTTAGGTAGCCAGACATGGAGTTTGTACCTCTGTTTGACACCACTTAGGAAACCCCACCCTTGTAAAGTTACCAATGAGCGCCCTTGCAACTGCATGATCTATCGTTGTCCTAAGTAGAATTGCTTCAGGATGCCTGGTATCATGATCTACTACTACCAGAATGAATCTGTTTCCTGATGCAGTTGGAGGTTCAAGGGTACTGACAATGTCAATCCCTACCATTTCAAAGTGTACCTCAACCACTGATAGTGGAATTAAGCGGGTCTTTGGGTGCCACCTGCCTTGCCACTGGCTTGGCAGGTGGCACAGGAGTTGCAAAACTTCTTTACCTTCTGGGACATGTTTGGCCAGTAGAAGTGGCTGACCAACCTATTCCAAGTTTTGCACTGGCCAAGATGCCCAGCTAGGGGGGTGTTGTGGCAATGTAAGGAGAAACTCTCTATACTGCGTGTGAGAAGTTGGCCTAGTATATGCTGACCACTAATTAGAGTGGGGACCTTGTACCTGTCCAAACAACCCTTATTGATGATTAGGTTAAAGACAACCTTTATAGAAAGCTATCCTAGTGGTAGCTGTGGAGAGCAGCCTTCAGGCTAAGTCTCGAAGGAATGTAAAGCAGCTTGTTTTACCAGATCAGAACCTCCTGAATGACCAACTGGAAGGAGAACCACACAAGAGATAGATAAAATATATGTATTTATTACGAAACACTATCTACTAACCTCTTTATGAGAGTAGAGCACAAAGCACACAATATTAAATCACTAAAACAACAGTAAATAGCACACTACACAGCGGGCTCCAGGGGGAGACCGAATCATATCCTAAGAAAGTGGTATACCAACCACAACTTAACTAGTCACAGTGCCTAGAGCACATAGAATCGCTGGATCCCCAAGGAACCACCCAAAGTGGTGATACAGGGGACACATGGAGGATGGGTGCAGTGTGTGAAAACTGGCACGAGCTCTGTACAATCCTGTGGGAAAGTCACGGTTGGAATTTTAGAGTTGAAGGACACTTCGGAGAGGACTTTAAGCAAACCCTTTGGAACATAGAAGGTTCTAAGGCCAGCACCCTTGAGAGTATCGAGATACCAGTGTTACCTATCCCAGAGGAGCCGGGTGCATAGGGGTCAAGTGGTGTTGGAAACCTTTGTATTTTTCAATGGCGTGATGCGAAAAAGTGCTGCTGCTGGGAAGATGAAGTGTCCAATGGAATCCAAGCCTGGATCCGAGGGGAGAAGAACCTGAAAGCAGAGGGGACAGAATCTGGGTCACTTCAGGGTGACCAGGGGCACGGTAGACGAATGCTCACCGATGTCGGGTGCTTCAGGTGAGAAGATAGGGTGCTTAACTCTGTAGCCACGGGGACCAGGAGACCTCTACGACGACCAAAGTCCGTAGGTGAGCTGTCCCACGAAGGCTGTCTAGTGCTGGGGGGTCAGTGTCCAGATCGAACATCAACAAGCCTTGGCAACTGCAACCCATGCTGGCAGAGGAAACAAGCTACAGTGTGGACCAGCAAGGTCCTGGGGACTCTCCAAGCAATGGAGAGTCAGGGCACGTCTGGGGCACCAGGAAAGCCCAAGGAAAGTCAGTTACCTTCACAGAGACCCACAGGCCAACGGACCAGGGATCGCGAAGGGACCTCAAGCTGACTCACAAAATAACAGCCCACGGAACACTCATGGAGTGTAGGCTGGAAATCTACGGTGGAAATACTGCTCGGGATCAGGACTACACGTAGCCTCAGGGATCACCAAAAAGCATATGCTGCTGCAAAAGTACACCGTGCACAGGGGTTCGGGTTGCACGGTCTCCACAAGGGATACAGGTCTCAGGATTGCTGAGAGAACTGATCGACCTCGGGGACACTCAGGAACCCACCTCCTGTGTTGCAAAAATCTTCGGAGTCCTCAGGAGCTCGGAAGATGCAAACCGGTCAGATGTGTTAAAGGTGCCTGCCTTGCACGGGAGTAACTCCTTTACTCCAAGGGAGATTCTTCAGTCATCTAGCGTAGTGTAGATCGTCGAAGTACTTGGTTTCTGTAGCAGAATTTAGTCCAGGTAAAATCTAAAGTCCTGTAGTCAGGGGTTCTTACTTTATACCCAAGAAGGGGTGGGACAAACTCTGGGGACCCACCTATGGGAGGGTCAGGACATAGGGGTGGCTACACCCATGCCCTTTGTCCAGTTTCATGCCAGAGCAGGAGCAAATGGCTCCTGCAACCGGTTTGAACTGGACTATGAACAGGGACACCAAATTTGCCCCCAATGCAGACTTTCAAACATTCTCAGAGTGCACCCACCCAGCCCCAATACACTAAATCCGGTCTGGGAGGTGGTCACACCTCCCTGTGACCGAAAACCTATTGTCAAGCCTTCCCCTGCTCAAGCATGGCTCAGCAGCAGGAGGGCAGACTTGTGTCTGTGGCTGGCAGCATCCATTTTGTGATGCCCAGGTCGAGAAAGCTGGTACCAGGTGTACCGGTGTTTCACATACGTCCCACTAGAAGGGGTGGAATCATACCTCCACGCCTGTTACTGGTGGGGAGGTATGATTCCAAGGTGTTTGACACCAAACATGACATGTTTATAAGCAGCCGTTTTAAAGTTGGCATTTACCGCAAGGTTATAATGCACTTAAATATATATGGTGGGTGCATCACAGACAACCCCGGAAAACAGGTTCCGAAGGCTGCAGAGGGCCTCTGCTCATGCAGGTGCGCCGTCTCACATAAAACCTAACACCCTGCCTTCAGGATTGATAAGGCCTGCCATAAGGATGATGTAAGAAAGTGGCTCTGTATATACTGGACCAAAGTAAGGTACATTGTGCACAGAGTCTACAGTCCCCAGAGGTATGGCAGAGGCTAAAGTTAGATATAACCTTACTCTCTAAAGTGGTAGCTTGGTCGAGCAGTAAGGCAGTATCAGAGGACAGTGTAAAGCATTTGTTGTACACACTCAGTCAGCAAATGGTCTCACACACTCAAGAACTGAACTCTAGGCCAATGTTTTGTATAAAAATATACAGTATTTTTATTTTAGAACCAACAGGGTATCAAGATATACTTTCTCAGAATGAGTTACTTTAGTTAAGCACTTTTCAAAATAGGCAATAGACTTTTGAGTACAATAGATACAGTTGTTGCAATAGGCAACACAATTTCAAACACGTCACATTGAGCTCAATGGGAATTTCTAGTTAAATGCAATTAATTACTTTGTGGATTACTTTTCTAACCACAGGTTTGGATCCTAGATTCAGTCCTGGGACATCTCCTGTAAACAGTTGAGTAAAAGCGTTTTGGTTACAGTAGTGATTTTTTTATTTTTATTTTTTAATTTTTGAAAACCTTTATTGCGCATTAATAAAGAACAAATACGGGCCCACAACCCACTGGCTGGCCACGTGCACATTTGAAGCACGTGAATAAGCAGTACGGTGACACAGTAACGCATAAGTACAATAAGCAAGAATGCAAAAGTTACACTGTAGGTCGTCGCGATACTGTGTCTCAGGAATAATGAAGGTTTGTTTTATATTTTATGGCAGCTATTGAAAGTAGACAATTATAATTTTACAGAAACAATAAGCAAAGGAAATGGAGTCCGTGTTGACCGTAGCAACAATCTAAACAACAGAATCAAAGTGTCCAGTATTCAAGTCCCACCAGGTAGTATGGCGGCTCAAAGTCTATGCAGCAGGAGTTACATACCTAACATCATCCCAGTGACCACCGCCACCCATCCCTTACATGACTCAGACACGGACCCAAGATAGAATAAAGAGTGAGAAATAAAAACTAAGAGAAAATCAAGGCACCATAGTAACCGAAAATGAAACTAAAATCCCTTCCCCCAACCCCCAACCCCCCACCCTACACGCATGCAGAGGCTACGGCCTACCCCCCCCCCAGCAGTGTGTCTGTCGCCCAATAAACCCGAAATATAGAAGGAGAAAGAAAGTAAAGAAAAGGAAAAGTATAAAGATTACACCAGGGATATAGAGAGTAAGAAAAGAATGTTCTAATCTGTAACTCTCAATAAAGAAAATAAGTGGGGAGGAGCCCACCAAATACCATGTCTCCCGGACACCCCAGCCGTGAAATACTTTCCGTCCCATATACAAAAGCAGAATCAAATCACATCAAGTTCAGAATAATAGGGAGAGACATCCCACAGGTCACAGCACACGTTGAGAGAGCGTCCCGTCTCGAGTCACCACCCGCCATTCAAAGACAGTACATAGAGAAAAATCTCCTAGCCCTGGCCAGAACGTAAGCGTCTCCCCGAAGATGGCCTCCAAGGCTGTCCCGCCCCGACAGAACAAAGGGGTAAAATGGCCGCCTTCGGCAATGAGAAGATTCCCAAAACCAAAACGAACAACGCCAGTCGCAGATAGTGTCATAAGTTCCAATGAGCGGTGCTTCCAGGTGTGCCAGACATCGCAGAGTACCAAGGAATAAGAGTGTAGTTTGCAGAACGTAGGCAGCCAATAATACCAATCGCTGCGCCAGCTGCACCATGAGCAGGGGCTTCAAAGCTGTAAGCGAAAGCAATAGGTCTGGCAGAAATGGCAACACTGTAGTCTCGCTGGAAGGGGCGGATAACAAGCCGCTAGCATTTACACTGTCCGACATCTGCTCCGTTGTGCGCCCGTGCGGCAACAATGTATCCCGGTCTTGGCGTATCGTGGGTCGATCAGAGCAGTGAAAGGGATAGGGAGACGCCACACACCTCAAGTCGGAAGCGGCTGCATCCAGCCGGACACACAGCGCCATAGAGCTCTCAAGCCATTCCGCCTCAATTCAGCAAGAGCGGCAAGAACAGAGGCACAAGTGCAAGCAGGCTGTAGATCGCTCACTCCTACCAGCCGAGGCGCTGCAACCTGATCCAATCTGCGCTCGGGTCCACGGAGGGAAGGACAGTCAGGCTCTGAGGCGTAATCAACCAACACTCCATAGGGGCCGGCCGCCATGTTAGGTCCACCAAGGGGCTCACTTAGGCGAACTGGCGAGGTACGCAGTGAGTGGCTGGGGTACAATACCCCGCTACAGGCAGGGCCCGCTGACACCAGGCGACAGTCAGTGAGGTTCTCCCCCGGTGCGATTCCAGGCAGGGGCAAACACAGAGGCGAGTCACGGCAGCCCGATCCCCGCCGGACAAAATGAAGGGAAGTAGAGCGGCTCACCGTAGCGTCGCTCGGAGGAGATTCCACAGGCTCAGCTTCCAAGCAGTCGGCGTCCCTGTTCCGCTAAAGCCAGTGCAGGATTACCCCCAGCAAGCCGTTGGGCACTAGACGCCCGTTTCGTTTCAGGTCAAGCAGCCCACGGAGCTCCAGCCGCCCCCGGCGGCGCACTGTGACACGGGTCCGGACCCAGGGTTTAGACAAAGCCGACAGATCCACACGGCGATATCTTCGGGTAGCAGGCAGATAGAGACACCGGAGAAACACCCTCCGCAACAGCGCGCAATCATCTACCTCCCGCGGTAGTGCAATCGTAGAAGAAGGAACAGGATAGTACTGCGGGGAGTAAAGGCTCGGGGAGCCGGGAGATTACACGTCCTTCTCCGCCGCCATCTTGGCTCCTCCCCCCTACAGTAGTGATTTTTAAGGAATATTATTGTATTTTAAAAGTTGTCACTTCAAAACTCTTTCACATAGAATCTCCAATATTATCATATGGAAGGACATTCGCTTAGGAGGTAAGTAGTGTTATCGTTACTTTTTCTTACTCCGTGTTGGATCCAGCACTGGTGCATCTCCTGTAAACAATTTAAAGAATTCGTTTAAGTCATAAAGGAAATTTTTAACTAATATTTGTAAGTTTCAGAAATCGACACTTAGAAACTTTTTCAGCAAAAAGCAGGCAATGTTATCCTATGGAAGGAAATTCATGTTACTGGTAAGTACGGATAAAATTACTTTTCAGGGTCAGTGCTGGGCATCAAGATCCAGCACTCTGACCTCTCCTGATAACAGGTGAGTAAATCGGAATTAGTTGTTCGGCTGATGTTAGATGAATATTTTAAAGTTTCAAAACTCCACACTTAGAAGAATTTCCAAGTGAAACAGTCAGTGTTACCCTATTGAAGAAAAGTGAGTCATCGGCTTTTGGGTAAGTACTCGACTGGCAAAGTTAAGGTTCTGGGCATATACTCAGGGGTCTCCCACGGTCAGGTAGGTACAGTTGTTACACCCTCAGCGGCACAGGGGCAGCCGGGTGCAGAGGTAGTTAGGCCGAATGTTCGCCTATGGGTGATGGGGGGCATTTGGTTGGTGCCAGCTGGCAAGCAGGCCACGTGGCTGTGGGAGCTGGCTCCCGGTCACTTGCAAAAAATCAGGTAGGGGGGAATGAACCACTTGTCCTGTGTTCCCAGGGTCTATGGTAAAGTGCACGGGGTCATATTAGTAAAAAACCCTCATATGCAAACGCAAACGTCAGGCGGTATATCTTGGTTCTCCGTCATTTTAGTGTCGCAACAGCATTATCATTGTGTCTTCTCCTTTGTATGTTATGCTGACCCCCACATGGAGGAAGACCAACTGGAATGACAGTAGTGGCCAGGAATAAAAGAGGTGTTGGTGATTAAGTGGGTGTGGTATAAAATTCCTTATGACAGCCTCAAGTGTTTTTATTCTGTCGATGACTGGCATAGGAAGCTAAAAACAAAAACGTGCGTTTTTAGGCCTAGTTACTAGCCTGTCGCACTTGTGTAAGCGATCAACATGTTTCAGCCTCCTGGCATCTCTAGAGGCTTTTGTCAGGATCAGGTGATAGGAGTATATATTGGTTCCTAAGTGAAAAAATGGTGTACTCACCACTTAAATTTTATAGAAGGTAGATACATTTTATCTGAAAGGAAAAAAATAATTTCACAGTGTACCATCGCTGTTGCAGTGTATTGTAATCTTAATTCCTTATTGTAAACCTTTTTTGTGGGCAAACAACGTGTATTAACGTTAGTCAACTTGAAAAGAAGGGCAAGAGTTAAAAAGTTTGAGGATAAGGTCAAAGCTACATGCAGTATTTCACTATACTGTAAAGGTTATGTCGAGAAAAACACGTGGCTAAGTAGATTATATACCACATGTTCAGCAATGCAGTAATTGTCGTAGTGGTTCCTCTATAAATTAACATCTCGTATGTTTCGGAGCATATGTTGTTAAAGAGGGCTACGACAAGTGGTGATTGCCAACGTTTACTCTCTTAAAGAGGTTCGGAATACATCGATGGTCTTTACGAGTGGTTATTGTATGTTGGCAAAGGATGTTAAAATTGTAGTACCCCTAGTGCGAGTGGTCGTTGTCTTTTAGTTAGTAGCAGCGTTTGTTTCAAAAATCCTGTTTTCAAAATGCCGCTCGCATCACGAAGCTAACAGCGCGCAGAACGTACATTGATCGTCTATAAAGAGCTGCATTAGCGCCGAGGACTCAAAATATATAAACACATATAAACGCCCGGCAATTACCTAGGTGCCAAGAATTTACGGCGGCATTGAGGGAAACAGCCAGTTACAGAAGACCTGTTGCTGGTAGTTACATAAAGGGAATCCATTAGCTCATTGCCAGTTTACTTACAGTTCGTTAGTTTTCCTGCGGGCGGACATTTTCTGTCTTACCGGTGCCACTGTTGCAGAGACTTGTTATGACACTGATTTCCCCAGATGGTGTGTAACCGCTTCGGACCGGTTTTGTTGTACTTTAGCGGTTGACAGTAAAAACAGACTATAAGGATGGCACAGTAGTTGGTGTTATATATTAGGTTGGGAATATGCATGTCCTAGTAAGATAATTATGTGTATTCTTTATGGAATATTTGATAGATGGGTTTACATTGACTATTTTGGGAGTTGAGAGTACAGAAAGACTAAATGGTTGGCAAACGAAATACACCTATTCTATTGGATTACTAGGTAATAGTTAATGAGTTTGTTCATACTAAGGTCATGAATTCCTTTCATAATTTGGATCGTATGGCTGTTTTCTGTAGTCTTATTGTTGGGAGTCAGGAGGGACTTGTGAATAAAGAAGAGGTTATCTTTCAAATTGGGTACTCCCATATGGTGGTCATAGTTATTGGGTTCATAACACAGCTCTTCAGGCTCAGTTCGTATTGATTCCTTTGCACGTGGACTGAGAGGGATACATTCCTATGAGGCAATATAGAATGATAATTCATGAAAATTTATGTAGAATAATTTTATGCTAGGGAATGCCAAGGGATGTTATCATTCAATCCTTCTCTGTCTGTTTTTAAACGGTGGACCCAGCGTTGTTCTGTGTTGTATAGAACTTGTTCTGCGTTGTAGTTTTTAACAGTGAGGGTTTCCAAGATCACCCACTCAAGGTCTTCTGTAGAGTGGTTGCTCTCTATGAAGTGTCTGCTCATCTTCGTTGTTGCTTTTCTGCACAAGATGTTACTCCTGTGTTCAATGATTCGTTGTTTTGCTTTGCGGCAGGTCATTCCTATATATTTCAGGCCGCAAGGGCACAGGATCATATATATCACATGTGTGGTATTGCAGTTTGTGTGACTGCATAACTCCCAGTTTAAATTGGGGAGAAGTTGGAGATTCTTAGTCATTTTTGTGAGTTTGCATACAGAGCAACTACCGCAAGGGTAGTGTCCCACAATAGGTGTTAGGTTCCATGCAGTCGTTAAGGTATTGATCTTCTTAACAGTATTAGGTCTTGTATGAAGTGAAGTAGTGAAGTAGTGTGGCTCACTGGTTAGAGGCGGCAGACCCGAGAGCAGAGGACGGCCCGGGACCAGGGTTCGATTCCCGGCGCGGCAGGTTTCTGTACCAGGGTCAGCGGACTCGATAATTCTCTCGCCTCGGTGCCCACTCTGATCAGCGATCACACTCGGCAACTCTGGGCATTAGCTTGCCTCATCTTCACTAACGGCCCCACCAGACCGCCGGGGATGCCTGGTCTCTCCTTGGAGATACCCATTAAGGGACCATCTCTCAGGGAAGCCAGGAAGGGTTTCGCAGCGGTCGAAGCGTGGAGATACTCCCCCGGGAGTGATTCTAGCGCTATATAAACACACAAATTAAATTAAATTATGTAACAGTATGTCTTTTAGGTTTTTTTGTTCTCCTGTTTGCAAACCTTGGTTTTGGCCATTTGAGAGAGTGTGAGGTAAGGATCTTCCAGTTCTTATTAATGATCTTTTTCACTGAATTAGATACTGTGTTGGATGTGGTAACACAGGTTAGTAGGTCCTCTTGGTCCTCCCGAATATTCGTTTGTAGCAGGTTCTCTCTTGGTTGATTCTGTGCCCTCTTCGGGCACTTTTTTATGGTTTTTATCGGGTAATCTCTCCTCCTCCTGAATTTGTCCTCCAGGCCTCTGGCTTGCTGTTTGTAATCATTTAGGTTGCTGCAATTACGTTTTAAACGCAGAAACTGGCTCTAAGGTAGATTATCCCTCAGTGGCCGCGGGTGAAAGCTGTTATATGAGAGGATACTGTTGCGAGCTGTTGGTTTATAGAAGGTTTTGGTGTGCAAGGAGCCCTCTTGTACAAAGATAGTAATGTTAAGGAAATCCAGGTTGTTCTTGTTGCTGTGTAAGTGAATTTCAGGCATTCGTCCCTAGTGTTGATCCATGCTATGAATTCTGTAAGCCTAATAAATACTAAACAATGTCAAATAATAATGTGAAGGTTACTTAGGATGTAAGAAGGAGAAACAAACTCATGACACCTAATGAATTACCATCATTTGTTATTTTTGCAAAAAATACACAATAAAATACACTGTAATGTACATATCACAACGTGAAGATTTTTAGAAAAGGGAAGGGGATGAAAGGGGGGGGTCCCAAGTATAAAGTGTGAACCAAAGGAGTGGTTGAAGCACATAGAGAAGACAACAAGTGACAATATGTGCACGGTTTCAACAGGGGTGTATTTACAAGGAATTGGGAAAATGACCAATTACACAATATTCAATAATTTAAACAATGACTATTAAATTCATAGACATTGACTGAGAGGTTCATTCCCCTTTGGGAATGAACCTCTCAGTCAATGTCTATGAATTTAATAGTCATTGTTTAAATTATTGAATATTGTGTAATTGGTCATTTTCCCAATTCCTTGTAAATACACCCCTGTTGAAACCGTGCACATATTGTCACTTGTTGTCTTCTCTATGTGCTTCAACCACTCCTTTGGTTCACACTTTATACTTGGGACCCCCCCCTTTCATCCCCTTCCCTTTTCTAAAAATCTTCACGTTGTGATATGTACATTACAGTGTATTTTATTGTGTATTTTTTGCAAAAATAACAAATGATGGTAATTCATTAGGTGTCATGAGTTTGTTTCTCCTTCTTACATCCTAAGTAACCTTCACATTATTATTTGACATTGTTTAGTATTTATTATGTATACTCTTATCTGTTCCACTGGAACCATTGTTTTTTGATATAAATATGCACCCTGGTTCCTTAGAAGGTAGGGTTTCCTTGTTGTAAGTGTGATGAATTCTGTAAGGGCTTCCAGAGTATTATTCCAGATCATAATAATGTCATCAATGTAGCGCCGCCATAGTTTGATGTCTTGTAGGTGTGGATTATTTGGGGTATGCACATGTTCTTTCTCGAAAGTGCTCACATACAGACCCCCCATGCTTGGAGCAAAAGTGCTGCCAATTGATGTACCATGGCACTGTCCGAATAGGGTCGCTTCATATTCGAAATAGTTCTCGGTGAGGGCCATTCTGCAGCACTCTAACACAAAATATCTCGGTGTTCTGTGTTCCCAGGTGTCTATGAAGAGAATATCTTCCAGGGTGTCTAGAGTTTTCTGCTGGGGGAGACTCGTGTAGAGACTCTACATCTAATCCTACCAAAAACATGGTGTCTTCATCATATGTTTGTCCATCAAGTAGATTTAGCAGGTCACAGGTGTCCTTCAGATAGGCCGGTGTTTTTTGCACTAATGGTCTGAGGAATTAATCAGTGAATTGAGATAATGGTTCTAGAACCGAACGATGCCGGAGGCTATGGGACGTCCCGGGGGTGGATCTTTGTTCTTATGCGTTTTTCGTAGAGAGTAGAAATATGGTACTCTTGGAGATTTGGTTCTTAAGAATTCTGCTTCCTGTTTTGATATCCATTGGTTGGTTTCAGCTTCTTCAACCATACATTCAATTGCCCTCTGTAATCTGTTGGTAGGGTCTGTGGTCAGTTTTTTGTAGAAATGATGGTCGGAAAGTAGGGTGGTACAATGTAGGTTATATCCTTCCTTTGTCAGGAGGACAATTGCTCCATCTTTGTCCGCTGGTTTTTTGATCAGATTCTCATTTTTCCTGGTCACTTGCTCAGGGCAAATAGGGAAATGGGGAAGTAGGTTAGGACAAAGGATGCACTTCCAGGGGCACTCGGGCGGCTGGGTGCAGGGTGCTACTTAGCCTTCGGGCGCTCAATGTTATTCAATGCGAGACATAAAAGTTGAACAAAGGCTGCAGGCTCGGGGACAGCGATTCTTCAGGAGCGACCAACACTTTGAGGGGTAAGTTGGGATCTTGGAGGATAGGTAGGCACCCAGGAGTTGGGCACAGGGGGCGTGGGGGGCCGGGTGTAGGGGTGTCTTTTGACGTCGGGAAATCTTACCCTCTGCTGGTCGCGGTTGGAGGGGTCCCTGGTTGTGAGGCTGCAGGCGTCATCTGGGTCGTCGAGGAGGGTCCTTGGGCACTGGTTTTCAGGTCATAATTGCCGGGGGATGTCCTCAGGGTCTTTGTCCACTCGGGCACAGCCCGGGCTTGGCGGGTGCAGAGTGAGCTGGATTTGTAGATCCTGGCTGTCACCAGGGGTATTGCTTTCTGAGCAGAACAACTGCTCGTGGGAGTCCCAGTCTTGGTAGAGTCTCACGGCAGTCAGGTCCTCCACGGTTTTTGATGTTGCTGACCACTGAAGGCGCCGGAGTTTCGTAGGAGAGGTTCAAGGATCAACAGACCGGTAGGTATGGGGCCAAGTCAGTTGGTGTCGTCCTCTTGTGAGCAGATGCACGGCAGGTCTTCTGGTTTCTTGATCTTCTTGCTTGTTTCAAATCGGGATCTGAAAAAGGAAGGTTCAGGGTGCCCCTAAATACTAAATTTAGGGCTTTACAGGTAGGCTGAGGCAGGGACCATGGGTCCATGCCCTGGGGTGAGTACACCCCCTATCCTGCTCCTCTCCTGTGGGACGGGGGAAGGAGCCTATCTCTGATTGGGTAGGGCTCCCCATCCTCAAGATGGCCGGAACCCGGAGTTGTGCTTCACCTCGCCTCTCTCACCTGAGGGGTGGAGTTGGCACAGGCTGGCACACCCCCTTTCCTCACTTAGGGTTTCCCGCCAGTCTTCCTGCCAGAGTGGGGGTCAGAACCATTGGGGGCCAGTTGCTGAGAACAGCAAGTGGCCTGGAGCAGCTCACAAAGGCGGCATGCCTTTGAAGCTTCCCCTGCCCTTCCTGGGGGAGGAGACCTAGCACCTCGCCCGGGATGTGCATTGTTACAGGCCCAGGAGAGCGGATGGCTCTCTACCCAGGGGTCCAGCAACATATCTGCTGTGTGGCAGCCTAGGCAGCCTCTCAGACAAGACGTGGATTGTAGGTTAGGTTCAGGGGGCAACTCTAAGTTGCCCTCTGTCGTGCATTTTACATTAAATCCCACACTGGCATCAGTGTGGGTTTAATGTGCTGAGAAGTTTGATATCAAACTTGTCAGTCTTCAGTGTAGCCATTATGGTGCCGTGGAGTTCGTAATGACAATCTCCCAGCACTATATACTCTTAATGACGTCACTGCATTTACAGTGCCCAGGAATGGCCCTGGGTACTGTAGGGGCGCAGGGCTCATGCACCTGTGCCCACACCACTGGCATAGTGCACCCAGCTAGAGGGGTTACTGAGGTATGCCAGGGCAGTGGGTTTGTGGGCATGGCACATAGGGATGTGTGCCATGTTGACTCTGTTTAGTTCTGCGCCAAGTCACTCAGCCTGCAAAGGCAGTATGTGTGTCAGGGCACAGGGCCCCTAAGAGTGGCACAATAAGTGCTGCAGCCCTTAGGGGTCTTCTCTGGTCACAGTGCCCTGGGTACCTAGGGTACCATTTACCAGGGGCTGACCTGTGGCCAGAGATGCCAATTGGGTTTAGGTTTCAACACAGGTTTAGGGAAGGAACACAGGCCCTGTGTACCTGGTTGGCAGGAACCCAGGGCACACTCAGTCACAGTACATCAGCCATTCAGCAAAAGTGGGGGCCTACCATGCAAGAAAGATGGCACTTTCTCACAGGTGACTGATCGGTTTATACGTGCAGTGATTTAGAATAGATATAGTGAACCTATATCTATGTAAGGGGTGCATGCAGTAGCAGACCTGTGGTGTCCGTTTGAATGGTCTCAGGGGTGGCATAATACATGCTGCAGCCCCTGGAGGCCTCTGGGGTACCTATGCCCTGGGTACATTGTGTACCATATACTAGGGACTGATAAGGGTACCCCAGTATCCAATCTGGAGTGTACCTAAAGTACATGCACAACCAATTTAGGGAGAAAGCAGGATCCCAGTCTGACTAGTCAAAAACCAGCAAAACACCAGGAAAAAAGTGGGGGTAACCATGCAGTCCGATTCCACCTTCCTACACTGCTGAGGCACTACCACTTTACTCTCCTGGTGGCACCCAGTTTGGCGCCTCAGTTACAGGAGCCCTTCCTCCCAATAGGTCCTGCAGGAATCACTGACATATCTCTTTTCCTGTGCAGCAGCTTGCTGTTTCAGGCTTTCAAGATTAGGACAGGACCTCTGCCCTTGACACAGCTTTTACCAAGCGGGTGCCCCTGGGCCTAGGAGCTCTGCTGTGTAAGGTTCTAGTTCCTTGGGCTCAGTTCCCTCTGGGGCAGACAGGTCTTCTCCCTGAGGAGAGGGGATCTGAGCTGGTTGACTGTTCAGTAGCTGGTTTCCCAGTCTTCTTAACTTTCCTTCTGGAGGGTTGGTACATCATTTCAGGCTCCAACACCTCTTTTTCAACCTGGGCCTTGCTCTTTGCCCGGGTTTTTACGCACACCCATTCAGGAATTCCCTGCATGATTGCATGAGACCTAAGCTTGACCTCGGTCCATGCTGAGGACTCCGGATCATTACCTAGCAGATATTCCACTCTAATTGCATTAGAGACCACTACCTTGTTCATGCCAGTAACCCATCCCATTCTAAGTACACTATCTCCATGGGATGGACCTTAGTGACATTATCAGCGTTGGTGACTGGATAAGTCTGTCCAGTCAGGTACTGTCCTTCAGATATCAGTATTTCTGTCACCATGGTGATACTTGCACCTGTATCTCGCAGAGCTTCTACTCTAATACCATTAATCAAGGGCTGCTGTTTGTATTTTTCCATATTAGTAGTGTTGCAGGGATTCTGCACATACACAGAACTATGCGCAGGAAACCAGGACCTCGGTGTGTAGTGGTGTACCAGAAAACCCACCTCAGTACCCAGAACTCCAATCCTACTAGCTATAGTGTCTCATTCGTTTTCCGTACTACAGCTAAACTACCAATGATTAGACCTCTTAGAACATGTCACTCCGTCCCTCTCAGAAAGAAGAACACTCTTTCGTTCAAACACTCATACGTGTCCACAACGTGAGTAATTAGAGACACTGTATAGTTTGAAATGTTTATTTTAACTAACGTGCTCTACAATGCAGTATACTAGCCAACACAAGCAGCGAAATGCATAAGAACAATATAATCAGCATGGTTACAATTCCATAAAGCACAAACGGGGTAATCACCTTATAGTGATAGTGGAATGATAGTGGAAACAGGGCTACAGTGCCTTACCACCCTCTCCTTGCTATAAGCTAGTTTATTATAATTATAAAAGACCTCTAGGCTATGTCAGGGGACCCAATACCTCTACGTTTAGATGCAAGGAATCACATCTCAGGACAAGCACAGCCCTTCTTCATTGGAATGAATCTCTCCAAGTGCCTTTTCATGCATGCAATGCCATATTAAAAGCATTCGACTTTCAGTAGTGCAGCTGTGTTCTATGTTGTGTCTATGGGCGCGTGACTGGCCAAACTGAATCAACGCAGTACAAAAGGGGGTGGTGATGGACGGAGCTTCTGAACCGATCAAACACTCACACCCAGTCAACAGATCTGGGTTTAATCCATCACCGTTCTTTAGCCCACTCTGCCACCCCAGTTCAGACACGGCCATATGCAAATCAGTCTGACCCTGTGCCTCATGGGAACAGTCCAGCCCGAACTGCCAAGCCATGCCTTCCCTGGACCGGAAACAAGCTTCCTAGGACCGGTTTCTGGCATTTCAGCCGTCTTCAGCCAGGCTTGCTTGAATCCAGTGGCAAAGTGAGCAAGGGACTCCCGTCTGAGCATACCCTGCCAACTTGCAAGCCTGGCTGAAGACGGCTGAAATGCCAGAAACCGGTCCTAGGAAGCTTGTTTCTGGTCCAGGGAAGGCATGGCTTGTCAGTTTGGGCTGGATTACCAACACTCCACTTATCAGACGGGAGTGGGGGAAAGCAGCTCACACACCTAATCCCTGGGGAACAACCAAGTTTTCAATCTTTTTCTGAAAAGTTGTAAATTCTCAATCTGTCTGAGATCGAGTGGGAGTTTGTTCCACAGACGTGAGGCTGTATAGCTGAAGGCCCTGCCACCTGTCCTCGCTCTCCAAATTTTAGATGTACACATCAGATGCGCTGATGCAGAGTGCAGGCTTCTTGATGGTCTATACCAAGTAAATCTGCTCTGCAGTGGACTAGGCCCTTTTCCATGAGCCACCTTATGAATCGAGGGGAGAGACTTAAATTGTATGCTCTGCAAAACAGGGAGCCAATGGAGGTCCCTCAAACAAAGAGAGGCAGTGGACCTACGTTGTCTATTAAGGGCTAACTTGGCGGCCATGGTCTGGACTCTGTAATTTTTTTATTAAAGTGTCTGGAGCTCAAAGCAGCAAGGCGTTACAATAGTCAAGTCTACTCATAATAATGCTCCTCACCACCTGTGCCCTCACTGAAGCCGGTAAAACTGGTAAGATTTTCCATAGGGCTCTAAGCAGTGATAGGCAGACACCAACAGTTTTATTAACTTGAGAGTCCAGTTGCAGGGTGTTAGCTAAGATCCCCCCTAAATTGCGCACTGACTGAGATGGCAATAAGGGTTTAGCAGTTGACAAAGGCCAAAAATCAACTGGAAGGGGACGGGAAAGCTTATTAGTTGTAAACTGTAAAATTTCATTTTTTTCTCCGTTGAAATGTAGGGAATTATCCCTGAGCCAGTCAGCAGTTCTTTTCATACATTCGTAAAACTTATCAATTGGCACTGCCTGATTACCCTCCATCTTGAAGACAAGCTGAGTGTCATCAGCATAGTTCACAAGTTCTATACCATAGGAACTTATAATGGGAATGAGGGGACACAGCTATATATTTAAAATGATTGGGCTTATTGCAGAGCCCTGCGGAACCCCATGTAAGCTGGGGCTCCTTAAGTCTTTCTATCAGGATAGTGTGACTGACCGTGTCAAATGCGGCAGACATATCCAGTAAAACCAGTATCACTAATTGCCCAGTGTCAGCTCGCGTTCTGAGTCCATCAAGGACTGTTACCAGTGCCGTTTCTGTCCCATGTGCTGGGCGAAACCCAAATTGAAAATCATCTAAAAGATGATTATCCTCCAAAAATTGTGAAAGTGTTTGGCTAACCAGCCGCTCCGAAATATTAACTGGGTAGGATAACAGAGAAATATGCCTGTAATTAGCCAGACACGTGGGATCGAGTGTGGCCTTTTTTTAGCAATGGCATCACTATTGCTTGCTTCCAACACTCGGGAACTATACCATTACTTAAGGATTGTTCACAGATTAGACGGAGGTGAGGAGAGAGCTCCTGAGAAAACTCTTTCCACAGCTTATGCGGAAGAGGATCTAAAGGTGACCCAGAGGAGACACTCATGGCCAGGATATTGAAGCCTTCCTCTGTCGGGATCTGGAACTGGTCCAGGATAGCCTGCACTTCTTTATCTATTCTATCTTCCTGTACCTCCTGCAAAATGAACTCAGGTGGGCTATTTTATTTTATTTTTTTTAATTTTTTTTTTATTTGCGAAAACACATTACGATACACACTGCAGAATTGGTTTTTAGACCCAAAAAAACATTGCAACAAAATAACATTGCACATCAATGTAAATAATCTAATGATAGACACTTGTGGAGCAGTTGACAAAAAAGAAAACAATTGAGGCAAAGACAGAATAGGCAACAATCAGAGAAAGAAAAAAAACAGATCAATCAGTGCCCCGTAACACAGTAAGTCTTTAACCAACCCATTCGGACACCGGCGCCCAGATCCTGGTTGCCAATTGTCGGCTCCTCCCCCCTTTACAAGAAAAAACTGAAAATTCTAACCTATGGAGAGCGAACAGTCTTGTTCGCCATTGTGCGAAAGTTGGGGCTTCCGCAGATAACCACTGATATGTAATGCACAGACGTGCCTGAGACATAGCGATAAATAAAAAAGCTGAGTTGTAAAAGGAGTAAGTACCGGCTAGACTATTACCCACGTCCACCCCAAATATCACTAGTGCTGGAGTCAATAAACAGCTTATCTTGAGTGTAGAATTGATAAAGCGCTCAATGTCATCAAACAACCCTACTAGTACTGGGCAAGCATAAAGCATATGTATTATATCCGCCGTCAGTCAATCACAGCAAGCACAGGTATTGCCCTTCCTAGCACCCCATTTTGCAATTTTCATTGGCGTATAATAAAGATCTAACATTGCCATATAGCTTTGAGTCTTCAACGAACCTGAAACAATGACCTTGCTGGCAAAGTCCATTACCGGGGCTAGGTCAATACCCGTCCTTCCTAATTTAGATTCCCACTTAGCACTTTGAGCTGACATATCATCCGGGAAAGTTGATACTATATATTGATAAAGTACCCCTATTCTACTTCTTTTCCTAATCATCTCAATGATTGGTATCTTATCCAGTATGCCTGGTGAAGTCTTCAATTGTTTATACACAAAGCTTTGTATTTGCAGATATTTGAAAAAATCACGCGGGGATAGTTTGTATTTATTCCTGATATCACTGTATGCTAAGATTTGCCCATCCTCTGCTAGGTCACCCAACATATAGGCACCCTGCCTTTGCCAGCCAAGCGTTACATAATCTTGAAAGACACTAGGAAACACTCGGCTGCTTTTAAATGGTGTATAGAGATTCAAATTTGGAATGGCTAATTTCTTCCTAATTTTCCGCCAGATAGTACATGCAGCGATCAAAACTTTGAAGCGTGTCCTTTTATAATAACTAGGCTCCAGAACCTCCAACAATATACCCTTGGCAGCTTCACCCATCCCTATCTCATAGATAGTAGGTCGGTTGGACATCCGTACGTTCGCCCTATCTCCACATATCAGCACTCCCATAACTTGTAGCATTGCTGCCCAATAGTACATAACAAGGCTGGGGACCGCCCAGCCCCCCTGATCTCAAGGAAGGCACATCCACTTAGCTGCTAGTCGTGGGCGCCTATAACCCCACAAAAACCTACTACACACCCTCTCTGCCTTGATCAAGCTATTTTGAGAAAATAACAAAGGAATGGTTCTAAACAAATATAGAAATTTTGGGAGGACTATCATTTTAAGGACGCTACAGCAGCCATATAAGGATAAATGTAAATTATCGAATCTCTCCAATTTAGTATTGACTGCCTCTATCACTGGAAGAATATTTAAGTCCGGGATCCTATCCACTGCGGGACTTATCCGCACCCCTAAATACATAGCTTCCGGGACAACGGGAGCGTCGGATATAAGCATATCAGGAGTCTGAACCACCTGAGTTTTTGAGACATTGAGCTTATAACCCGACACTGCTCCGAACTGTTTTGCTAGTTCCTTCAATGCAGGGAATGCAGATGGAACATCAGATGTTATAACAACTATATCATCTGCGTAAGCTAACAGATTGTAGGAGATATCGCCAGCCCTTATTGAAACTATAGCCTGATTAGCCACGATTTTAGAGAGAAACGGATCTATGTATAGGGCGAACAGCAGGGGTGAGCAACGACACCCCTGCCGTGTACCCCTAGTAATAGGGAAAAAGCTAGTCTGCTGCCCTGAGATGCGCAATTGAGCTATTGGGGAAAGATACATAGCAGAGACTGCATGTACAAATTCATCTGGAAACCCCTTCCATCTGAGTACCACCCACAGGAACCCCCAGGAGACCCTGTCGAACGCCTTCTCGGCGTCCAACAGGATCAGCCCAAGGGGAGATTTCGTGACATGAGCCCAGTCTAGCAATGCTATGGAGCGCCTGAAATGATACGCTGTGTCCCTGCCTGTAATAAATCCATGCTGATATATGGAGACCAACGGAGTAATCACTTGCGCAAGTCGACAAGCCAAAATTTTTGAATAGACTTTCGAATCGCCATTGATTAGTGAAATCGGCCTAAATGATGATGGGAGCAGCCCTGGTTTCCTTTTTTTCTTAAACAAAACTATAGTTGCATTTTGCCATGATTCCGGCACTATGCCCTTCTGCGCTGCTCTAAGGACCTCAAGAAAAAACAATTTAATATCTTCTAAAAAGATTTTATAGAATTCCAGTGGAACAGCATCTGGGCCACAGGCCTTGCCATTGGCTAAAGATTTAACAGCCAGCTCAAATTCCTCCATTTGAATAGGTTACCCCAAAAAATCAGCCTGTTCTTGAGAAATTTTAATTGTTTCCATATCAATTAAAAACTCCTCCATGGCCCTCTCGATATCCAACCTAGGAATATCGTGCCTATACAGAGAAGAGTAAAAATCCAAGAAAACTCTATTAACTGCCTCCTGAGTATCATGTATTGTTCTATATTGATCTTGAATTTTTACTACCTGGTTCTGTATACTGCGCTGGCGAAGTCTCTTGGCTAGAACCCTACCAGAATTCTCCCCAAACTCAAACATCTCTGTACGATATTGCAAGTACTTCGATGCGAGATCTTTTCCAAAGGACTCCAATAATTGGGCTTTCAAAATTGCTACTTTTTGTTGACTCAACAGAGTTTCGTGACCATTCTTGATATGCAAAGTAAGTTTGATCTCTGCATCCCTTAAATCCTTAAGCCGACTACGCATCTGCTCTTGTTCAGACTTCCACCTATATGAAGAGAAACTTTTGGTCTCCCCCCGTAGTCCAGCTTTCAATGTGTCCCATACCACTTGGTCGGATGCAGATTCAATATTTATATTTAGAAACTGTACTATCCACTTTTTAATATGGGCCCGATACTCTTCTTCACATAACAGCTTCCTTTCGAACGTCCACTCCCTAGGGGGTTTCCTAATTCGAGGCCATTCACACTCTGCAATCAATGGATTATAGTCCGATATAAGTCGTGGAGAGCAAGAAATGGAAGAAACAATTGCCACCTGCTCTGTAAGGAAAACATAGTCTAGCCTAACATTTTTATTATGGGGGATAGAGTGATGCGTGAACCCATCTTCCATTTTATTATGTAGGAACCATAGATCTACCAGACCATGCTCCTGTAGAAGAGCCTGGAGCGCTTTAAATACTTTTGGCTTTCTGCCCACATAATTTGAATCTCTAGCTAAATCGAAATTGCTTAGAGTATTAATGTTCATATCACCACACACCGGAAGTGGAGTAGGCCAGCCTGCCAATTCCACATCCAGCTGTTGCACCACCTCCGGATCGTTAAATTCGACCCGTACACATTGCAAATCATTAGATGTTTACCACCTATACAGACTTCGGCTATGGCCTACCTGCCCATTCTATCTCCCAATGCCCTTTTGCAAGAACCTAAACCCCGCCTCATAAATATATTGACCCCTCTAATCATAGAGGTCTGTTTGGAACAAAAAAGGAGCTCATAGCCAGCCAGCCTGAGAGAATCCCGCTTCCCCCACGGTACATGAGTCTCCTGTATACAAAGGATATCTGCCCGCAGCAAATGAACAATTTTAGCAAAAAGAGCCCGCTTTTTACCGTCGTTAAGGCCGCATACGTTCCATGTACATACAGCCAATTTATCCTGCCCCATCAGAATGAAAAAAAAGAATCAAACATAAGTTTGGGCTATTTTCACTGACTGTGTTAGTCTCTTTGCTGGGTTTAAGACCAACTATAATTTTGTTGATTTTGTCTTCAAAGTAGGCTACCAGATTATTGCATAGCTATGGTTTTGTTTTTTACACATTCTGGGTTTGAGAACTCCCTCACCACCTTAAAGAGAGTCCTTGCACTATTAGGGGCTTGCATAATCGTTGTAGTATAATGTGCCGCCTTGGCCTTAGCAATAGCTTCTTTATAGGCACCCAGTGCCACTTTCAGCAGTATTTTGTCCCTTTTTTCATAATGTTTCCTCCATTTTCTCTCCACTGTTTTACCGGCCTTCCTTTGACTCCTTAGCTTCTAGTTGTACCAAGGGGCTAACAGTTTTTCTCTACACTGAATCTTTTTTTTAGGAACCCCTTGGTCCAGCGTAAGTTTAATCTGCCTACAGAAATGGGAATAATTATCTCCCACAAGTTCACTTCAGTGAATATTAGACGATGTTTGTTTGTCAGCAAATGATTTCAAACCCTGCGAAGTCGGTAGGTAACAGTATTGTTAGATTTACTATACTCCCTGTTTAGAGGGTATATTATCTGGAACTGAATTAAATAGTGGTCACTACATTACAAAGGTTGTATCTCTGTCACTTCCACTATACTATGCTCGGCAAATATAAGGTCCAAAATATAGCCTCCCTGATGTGTAGATTGCAGCACTAGTTGATGCAGATTAAAATTTTCACAAGCTTGTTGTAACTCTCTTGTAGCAGCATCCAAGATTCAGTTTTCCCATAAATTAAAGTCCCCCAGGATAATCATTCTAGAGTGGGTGATAGAAAAATTATAAAGTATGTCAATTAACGCCTGACATCGGAAGTTGGCTCCTCCAGGCGGCCTATAGCAGACTATACCTGAAACTAAATGTCCTTTGGCTTCCTTGAGGGAGAAACCTAGTAGTTCCATACCCTCTACTTCATCCACAGTTAGTTCCATATGTGTTTGTAGATCACACCCACCCCTCCACCTCTTCTAACTAGGCTTGGCTTATGAAACACCTTGTATCCTGGGGGACATACTAGTCCAAGTTCAACCTCTGAATCAGATGGCGTCCTGGTTTCTATAAGAATCAAAGCATCCAAATCGTAGTTTTCCAACAGAAGAAATATCTCATGATGGTGCTTAACCAAGGATCGAGTATTAAGTCCACATAAGTCCTGTGTTTCGTTCTATACGTTTAATGCAGGCGCCGCTGTGCTCACCTATAGCAAGAAAGTTTTTTCCTTTGAATAGCAGATAGTCGCGTCCCTGGCTGGAAGGCGCTTAGAACCGGCTGAGCGTGACCGGAGCATGAATGGGCACAGACAGACTTGCATTAGGTGCGCCTGCGGCACGCGCACACTGGGCGCTTGCATTACCTCACATGAAATAGGGAGGAGCATGGTAAGTTCAACAGCTAGAATACTTTCACCAAAAGCGATTCTGACAAGCGCAGCGATAATCTTTACTATTCACATGTTTGCATTACCTCACCTTGAATAGGGAGGAGCGTGCTAAGTTCAACAGCTAGAATGCTGACCAATATGGCGTGTGCCTGGTCATCCGCTCTTACAGGCGGCGTACACCAGCTCACCTTGGTCAGTAAAGTGCAGATGCAGGAAGAAGCTTGAGCAGCTAGTAAACGTGGGCTAAACAGTTTTTAAAATCACACTAAAAGCTTTATAAAAACAGACAGTTCCTTCCTTTCTACTGTTATTGACTACCCAGCTACTTTCACCAACAGCGATACTGACAAGCGCAGCGGTAATGTCCATGCAAACTGCATAACTGAACGCAATCGATTCTGTCTATGATATAAAACAGACACATCTTCTTGTACAATATCAACAACGGATGAAACAATACTGCCCAATGTATAAATGAGGAAGGAAAGTGTGTTAATACTATTATCCACAACAGCAAGGACTTTTTCCAAATTAGCCTGGTCTATCGCCCTTAATCGGGAAGCAGCCTCAATTTGAGACAGCTTCCATATTTCATTATAGGTTGCGTAAATAAATTGCTTCGATCTAGCACCAGCAGGGCCCTTTATAAAATCTGTCAAATCAATGTCACCTGATAATAACGGCAAATGTTGGTTCACTGTCGAAAGTGTCGAGTGTTTTAACCAGTTTTGACATAATTTACCAGCAGAGTAGGTGGTAACCGAATGGGAGTTAGAAAAACGTGGATCCGGCCTATCCTGTGTATAGCCAGGGGTCTTTCCATGGAAACTGAGTTGGCAAGCATTTGAGCTGGTTTGCCAAACCAATCAACCTTGGGGGTCTGAAGCAGAAATATTCAAAGTAACATTCTGGAATAAGGATGCAAGTCGTCCATGGAATAATCAGTATGATTGGTCCAGTGTAGATATGCAGCCAGAGCGGGAATGGCAGGGGCATTCATTTGCTTTGCAGTTGCCAATCCAGAAAACGTAATTTGATAGACCAAATCATTCAAAATTTTAATTTGAGTAGTAATGAGGCACGCACGATGTAAAGCTTCAGTGCCTTGCACCTGCCAGGGTCTGGAACCCCACACAGATTTAAGATAGTTTGTGGTCTTCCACAGATCATAGCCACTCACTGACACATCATTAATAAAGGATTGGGAATACACAAATTTGGTGTGGGTGAGCATCACTTTATGGTTAACTTTGTTTTATTGATTTTCAGGCACATGAAAAGGCACATTACATACAATGGGCAGTCCCCTATTTCTTCCACCCTAACTCCCTCCTCCTCCCAATCTGGCCAGACCAATGCATAATTGTGGGAGCCCCAGTGAGTTCCCCTAGTGCGATCAGGGGCCAGTGCTGTCAGAATAGGATATGGGTCTGACCCAGACAAACAGTATAAACAGCCTAGAAAAAATGGTGTCAAATTCCAGTAGGTTACCACCTTGACCGCCGATTCCCTACTGGCCGTATTGTGGGCCATGTGGTTGGTCCTGAAGTAAACATCACGCCTGTCTTTCTTTGACAAGTCTCTCCACAGTTCCCGCACCCAACTCTTTTGCCTGCTGAGGGCACAGAGGAGGCTTGTGGACAAAGCATGTTGTATAGTTCAGAGATCATCTTTTTGTCGGAGTATTTTGTTATGAGCCATTTCTCATACATCGGTAGCTTTCTGCTTACCAGCGTGTGCACGTCGGGGTGGAGGAGCCAATGACGGAGTTCAAAGTATTGGAATAGGTTTGGTGCTATTATAGCATAGGATTGTTTCACATCTGAGAATGAGAGGAACCCCTCCAGATTAAAGAGATGTCCCGCCGACTTGCAGTCGGAGACCCGCCACTGCGAGACCTCTCGCTCCTCTAGCCTTGGTGTAAACTCTGGGTTATAGAATAAGGGTGTTAACAGTGAGGGGAAAGACGTGAGTCCGCGCTTGACAGTTACCGCGTCCCAGACTCGTAGCACCCTCTAGGTTTGGCGGTCTATGGGCTGCTTCAAAAAGGGTACCTTCCATAGGGATAACTTCGCCAGTGCACGGTCTTGGAACAGCCAGCTTTTTTCAGACTCTGGTCTGCTCCATTCGACCAGCTGTCTAAGTTGCATCACCCTAAAAAATTCCAAGAAGTTTGGGATACCCAGCCCTCCTTCATCAGGAGGTCTGTGGGAGATATCGCTACGCATCCGGGGATGAAGTGCAAATGAAGTGTTGCACTGCTCCTTGCAACTTATGGAGGGTCCCCGGTGGGGGCCAGGCCGGTAGGGTCTGGAAAACGTAAAGAACTTTAGGTAGTACGGCCAGTTTGGTGGCAGCAATATGGCCAAGTAGAGACAGAGTGTTTCTGCCATTGTCAATGGTCTTTCTGGATTTGTGAGACGATTTTGGTGTAATTATTCGTGACTATCCGCTCGATAGAAGAAGCCAGATCTATCCCCAGGTAAGGGATTGGAGCCCGGGATTGGAGCTCTCCGTAGGCCATTTGCTCTTTCCTGGGCAGGTGCTCGTTTCGACCAAGATGCAAGATCATTTATTTCCCCATTTTCATTTTAAAACCGGAAACCCTGCCAAAGAAGGCCAATTACCGAAGGAAGGCTGGCACAGAGCGCTCAGGGAACTCCAGAGTCACTAAAATGTTGTCAGCATACAGACTTACTGTATGCCTCTCTCCTCCAAATGGGATGCCTAGGATGTCAGGGGTATCTCTTATCCTTTGTGCTAGGGTCTCCACATAGACCGCAAAGAAGAGGGGCGACAGCGGGCATCCATGTCTCGTGCCCCACTGGATTTCGAAAGGCTGTGATGTTGTCCCATTAACCCTTATCGTAGCGCTGGGCCTATCGTAACAACTCGCCGCCCTGAACCGGTCTCCAATGCCAAAGTGAGCCAGAGTTTTGGCTAAAAAAAAACAATCGACTGTCTATTCCCTTTTCGGCATCGACCGACAGCAGCAGAGCATCCATCTTGGTGTGGTGTGCTTTGTCGATGAGATGCAGTATGCGTTTGGTGTTGTTACTGCTCTGTCGGTTATATATATATATATATATATATATATATATATATAAAGCCAGATTTGTCCGGTTCGATGATACCAGGCATACGTGGGCCCAGTCTGGCCGCTAGAACCTCTGTAAACAACTTCAAATCCAGATTGAGTAGGGAGATCGGGTGGTAGGAGCCACATTGAGTCGTATCCTTCTCGGGTTTAGGAAGGACTACATCAGCAGCTAGCATGTCAGGGGGAATAGTTCCAGGACCCTGAAAGGAGTTAAAAAGCTGTGGTCAAATCTGGGCAAGGAGTAGACAGAAGGCTTTATAGAACCCTGCCGAAAAGCCATCAGGCCCCGGTGATTTCAGAAGTTTGAGACGAGAGATTGCCCTAATTACTTATTCAAACCTTATAGGTGCATCCAGAGCTTCTGCCCGCTGTGTTCAGCGCCGTTGTGGTGGCGTTCTGGAGGTAGGCCTCCCCATCCGCAACCAGCTGTGGGTCTTTACCATATAAGGTAGAATAGAAGTCCCGAAGGGCTTCAGCTATCTGCTCGTCCTGTTCCAGTGTCTCCCCCTTGGCATTCTGAAGTGCCAGAATTTTGGAGCGCTAGGTGCGGGCTCTGAGTTTACTCACTAGAAGACGCCCTTTTTTATCTCCCCCTATATAATAGAAGTGTTTGAGCAGGAGTGCCGCATATTCAGCTCTGTTTAGGTCAAGACTTGCTAGTTGCGCTCCAGCTGCTTTCAATTGGCACCACACCCTAGGAGCGCAGGTTAGACTGTGCACTCTTTCTAATTCCACCTCTCGTGCCGTGAGCAGTTCTCTCTTGTCTCTACGTTCTCTGGCTTCAGCAGCAGAGATAGCAATTAGTTCACCCCTCACTACAGCTTTGAGCGCCCCCCATAGTGCCGCTAGAGGAGTGTCCGGAGAGTCATTCGTCGCTAGATAGTCAGTAATACATTTGTAGAGCTGCTGAGTTACGCCCGCACGTTTAAGCAAGTTCTCCCTAAGTCGCCACCTCCCCGCCGGTCTATGAGTCGGGGCATAGCGAGTTTCAATGTCACTGCATCGTGATCGGAGAGCGCTATTGGGGTGATGTTAACTTTGTCTACACGTGCGTTCAGTTAGGTAGAGCCTATGAAATGATCAAGTCTGGCATATGTGTGATGTGCATTGGAATAAAAGGAGAAATGTGTGCCCTGAGAATGAGCTTCCCACCACATGTCCACTAGGCCCCTGTTTTTCCAGCCACTCCTTCCCGGTTTTAGATAGGGCTCCTGTTTGGCCATATCGTTGGCCTGATCTGTCCTTCTCCGCATCCATACTAGATTGAGGTCACCCCCCACCACTATCCTCCTATCATGGGAACGCAGGACGTCCGACAAGGCCCCCTTGATGAAGTTTCCTTGTCCTGAGTTGGGGCATAAAGGGAGCCCACCACCAGGGGAGCCCCCCCACCCATAGCCTGTAAGCCAGTAGACGGCCTTTTACTAATGCCAGCTTGTCACCCACCATGCCCTGAAACGATCTGGCAATCAATATGGCCACCCCTGCTTTCTTATCCATTGTGGAGGAGTAAAATTGTTGTGGAAAGGTGCGGGACCTAATTCTGTGCCAATCTTTGGGAAGGAGATGGGTTTCTTGTAAAAGGCACATCACTGCCCCTGAATTCTCTAAGTAAGACAGGATGGCTCTCCTCTTATTGGGGTTGTATAGCCCCTTCACTTTAAGGGTGATTAACTGAAGTATGGATCGCGATACGAGGTGGTCATGAGTGTGATCTGTTGTCGCTGTAGGAGCATGATTCCTTCATCTGCGTATAAATGCCCTCGGGCCCTGACGCTGTTGTTTGTGACCATGGCCTTTGCTGAGACTCCTCCTAAAGCAGTACACCAGTTCCCATGCCTAACCCCAACAACACCCCTGAGATCCGTTCCAAGTCCGTTTCGGTCTCATCCACCCCCCTCCCCCGCCCTTGAGTCCCCCCGAAGCCCTGGCCTCCTGGATCCCTCCCGGATCTCCCCACCCCCACCCCAACTGAACAACGCCCAGGTTTTACTATAGTCCATTGCCCATCATCCGAGGACGCGGGCATGTGGGAAAGAAAAAGCTGGGGTATACGTGTGGTCCAAGTGTCCCAGGCCCCCCGCCCCAGCCCCCCACCTCCAGTCAGCTCCAGTTCAGTGCCATTCGAACCCATTGTTAAGTTCACAGACGGTCAGGCGAGGTGGTATCCTTCGTTGCCGCTTCAAGGGCTGCCATTCACTACTAAGTAATAGTTTCGGAATCCGGCCGCAGTTCAAGGTTGGGCGAGCGTCTGCGGCCTACTCTCTGCCATCCTCCCCCAGAGGACTTTTGTGTGCGGTTTGGTGACTCGTCCAGGCTCTGATGCTCCAGACCAAGGATCATGCAAGTTTCTTGGAGAGATCAAAGTTGGTGTAGCTAGCCATTCCAACTAAAAATCAAGCAGAAAGAGTGACCCCAAGAGTAGGCCACCCCCTTTTCCCTCAAGTAGACGGTCACCTCCCTGAAGGCTTTCCTCTTCTGTAGGGTAATGGAGGCCAGGTCTTGATATAGGGCTACAGAGTGTCCTTGGTACTTGAGGGGTTGTTTCAGCCTGGCTTCGCGTAGTATGCGTTCCTTGAGGGGGAAATCCGATAGGAAGGCAAGTATAACTGGTGGAGGGGGGGAAATCACATCTCGCTAGGCCCATGTGGTGAGCCCGGTCAATGTGCATTTCAAAGTCTGGTGCCTCTCCCAGAATTTCTCTAAACATTCCCTGGAGGTAGCGGGTGACATCAGACCCCTCTTCCTTCGAGGGGACCCCCCCTAACGCGAATGTTATTCTGCCTCAAGCGGTTTTCGAGGTCCTCCACGTGGGCCTGCAAGTCCAACTGCTGGTCTCGTAGACGTATCACCTCCTGCTGAAGTTGCTCAATCTCCTTGCGTTTGGTTTGCTCGCGGTCTTCAATAGCAGCTACTCGCTCCCCGATCTCGTCAACGTCAAGGCGGATCTCCTTCACCTCTCCCACCACTTAATTTTTGAGTGTTTGAAAGTCCTCCCGAAGGGTGTTGAAGAGCGATTCGAGGAATGGGCGGGTAATCGGCACCTCTCCCTCTTCTGTATCCGCCTGTGGTTCAGGTGCTGGAGACGTTCTACTCCCTTTCTTCCCTGACAGGGAACCTTTGGCGAGCATCTCCTTCAGGGATCTCTCCCCCTTCTTCTTCACTGAAGACATCGTAGGGCCACAGACCAGCTGGGAGTCAGCCTCGACGCGCAGTTCGCTCGCGTATCACTTGAGTAGCACTACTGTGTGCAGTTTTAGGTCAGGTAAGTTCCTAGCCAAGCCTGCAGTGGTTAGTCTCCCCTAAACTCTGTCTCCCCCTCTGTCCCTGAACTCCGATCCAGGCTCAGTTGCACCCTGGTGCCCACCGGTTTACGCAGCTTCTCTGTTCCTTACCCCTGTGCTCAGCGGGCCCCAGACGGTTTCAAAGCAACGTTCCACAAACTTGGCCTCATTCCGGGCGACACCCAGCTCCTCGGCTGACCGTATATTGATGCCCCCGCACCTCTGCCAGGCGAGGGCCCTGGCCGGGTAGAGCCGCCTCACTCCACCCTGTCGAGCTGGGCCCTCTTCTTACCACTGCTTTACTCGATGCTGTCGCTGAGGGTCTCCTAACTCCGTCACCTCTAGCGTGGAGGGTCCTCTCTTCAGTTGCGCTGCAGCATGCAGCTTCTAGGCCCCAAGCGCTCCCTGCTGTGGGCGATCTTTGCCACCGGCCCTGCAGCCTTAGGGGGAAGCGCCGTGGAGCCCCCCCACAGCACCTTAAGTCCTGACACTTGCTGGGGCCCCCTCACCTCATCCAGCCTCTTCAGTGGTGGGTCTCCTCCACCCTCACTATGCGGTCACCAGCGCCGCCTTCGTGGGGCCCCCTGCCCCCTTGACAAGGGCACCCTCCAATGTGCGGGAGCACCCGTGATGCGCTTTTTCCGCTTACTGCTGGGGTGCTGCTGTAATCAACAAGGGGGATCACAGGCCTGTCTCGCTCTCGCCACCAGGAGCACTTCCCCTATCCCGCCTTGGCGCCAACCGCAGATGATAGCAGCTCTGTCGCCGAGGGCTCACCAGATTCCACCTCCGCATCGATGGCAGGCGCGCCCCGATTTGGGTTCCGCTTCTCTCTCGACTCCTGGGTTCCCAGCAAGTGTGCGCCGCTATTTTGCGGGGACGCTGGAATCACGCTCGTTCAGGCCCGCAATCCGTGCCTCCGCTAACACTCTGCCGCCCAGGGGGGACCGCTGGCCTCACCCGGCTCCGCTCCCTGCCGTCTCCGCTCCTCTGCTGCCGCTGCGGGCACTCATCCTGTCTGGATGGACAACAGCCGCTGTCGCCTGAACGGCCACTCTAGACATCTTCCGGCCTGGGCGCCATTTCCTTTTCCAACCACCTGTACCCGGAGGGCCACTCAGAGTGCCGATCGGGAGCTTACCTTTGCCGCTTTCTCTCCCTGGATCGCAGATTTGCTCCTGCTCGCCGTTCCGCCATCTGTGGTATCCAAACGGGGGTCTAATGCTAAGATTTTGCCGGATTAGGGGTCTAGGAGCGAGGAGCCTCCGAGCCAAGTGACCGTTAAGACCACCATCTTGGCCATGCCCCTGTGAGCATCACTTTAGAATTGTACGAAACATCTAATTTAAAATAAAAGGATTCTGGTTTGGATTTATCAAAGTCTGTAAAATATGTAAATTTTTTCAAAAACGTTTTTGAGCTACCTTCCAATGGAGCCGGGCATTGTTTCCACTGAGTGTAAATTTATGCAGGAAATGATGGACATAATGCTGGTAGCAAAACAAATCAGCATAATGTGCAGTATTCAAATGCAAATCTTCAGCATTAAAAGCAGGATAGTACTTCAAATCTGAAATCAGAGATTGTATGGCATGTACGTCCCAATCATCAGACGGTATATTGTGTTTCACTACATCACCCATGGAAACAGGAAGTACATTTGGCACCTTAAAATATCTCTGTAGGGCCATGAATCAGAAAATCCACTGCATCCCAAACTATGCCATCCGCAACTGGCCAGGAGGATATGTTGACAGAAGTCAGGTCCCTCTTCATGATGTGAGAAGACGAATGTGGGGCCAAAGTTCCATCGACCAGTTTCACAGCAGGGCGTTCAGGTATGTAGTGACCTTTTATGAAAAGGAAAAAGAATGTCACAAATCCAATTGACATGAAAAGAAAAATGGCAAAAAGGACCATCCAAATGTGTGTCCCAGGTGGAATCAAATAAGTTTGTTTAAACCAGGCTACAAAAATAGAGAATTTGGTAGGAGTTAATGATAATGTAGAGTTTTAGTCAAAAGAGAAACGTGACTGGTGAAGGGTATCCGGTTGCAAACCATGCGATGACTCTGTTGCAGGACAAGTATACTCAGTTTCTTCATTTAGACTGGAAGTAGGGAGGTTTATCAAAGGGTTATTGACATATTCCATTTCAATGGCAGTATCAGGCTGCGCAGTGTCAGAAACGTCTAACACTGGATTCCTGGAAATTGCTGTACATGAAGACGCTGGTGTGATACTATTCAGGATTGGCCAGATGTTGCAACTTGACATTGTCCACAGAGGCGTTTCTGTTGTCTTTTCGACCAGGAAGTGTTAGTAAAATGACTGTACGAGTACCCTTCAAGCCAAGCACTGGGACAGGTGTACTATAAGAGGGGCCAAACTCCTTTTTATTTTCTACCTTCTCTCGGACCAGGTCTCCGACTTTGGGTAGCCAGCCAACTACTGGAATCTGCAGTGCTGCATCTGTGGCAGAGGGTAAATGTTCCTTTGCAAGACTGTCCTGGGTCTCTTGTAGCTTCTGTATTACAGCAAAATGATTAGATACGTCAAAGGATGCGGCAGAGGCCGCCATGTCTAGACCATCAAGGTCTGGCACAAACATTTTCATGCCAAAGAGCATTTTGCATGGAGTCCGCCCACCCAGAGATCTTCTAGGGAGATTATTTAGTGTGCGTTGTACGCTATACAAATGGGTGAACCAGTTCCTGCCAGTACCTAGGTCCCTAGCTGTCAAGGATTGCTTTAAGTCACGGTTCATTCGCTCCACAACCAAATTGCCCTCAGGCCTGTATGGAGACAAAAATGTGACCTGCTCTTCCAAAGACCCCATGGCCTTCTTAGAGGCGAACGCAGGACCCTGGTCAGAATGGAAAGTACCACATGTAAAAATTCTCACAAAGACAGGCAAATCCCTGATGACATTTCGAGCTTCAGCACTTCGTTGTGGCCACACCCAAAGAAAACGTGTGCACGAATCAACTCCAACTAAGATGAATTTATAATACACTATCGCGGCATTCAGGAGGTGGTTAAGGAGATGTGGCCTCAGTACCCGGAGGCGCCTCAGACGTCCCATACATTGAACATCATTCTCTCATGTGGCAGGGGCCGTAGGTTGATTTCTCTGCTTTACTCTGCACTGCGCCGGGACACGGAGCCCCCGGTCCAGCCTGCGTGGAGCGCGTGGGAAACTGATCTCGGGGAGAACCTGGGGGCCGGGCAGCGCAAGCGTATAGGGGGTCTTACACGTAAAGTGTTGTGTAATGCACGATTCAAGCTCACACATTTTAATTTTATGCACCGCACTTAAATGACACCGGTCTCCTTGCAGCGCTTCTCGCCAGATAGGGAGGGCACCTGCCCCAGATGTGGAGCCGAGAGGGCTGGGTTCCAACACCTCGCCTGGAAGCGCGCCCTGGTGCGTAGTTTTTGGTCAGTGGTGGTGGGACGTATAGCCGCTGCTACCGGCCTTGCGATGGATTTGACACCGCTCCACTGCTCTCTGGCGTTGGTTCCCCGGCCTAGGAAAGAGAAAATCCCCTATAAACTACTACAACTCATGTTGGTTCTAGCGAGGCGGAGAGTAGCCATTACCTGGATGGGGAGGAGGGCCCCGGAGATCTCTACATGGCTGAGGGATGTCCAAGAGTGGTCTCTGGCAGAGGAGACTCATATGCAATGTGCGCGCAGGGATGGGAGACTGCAGGAAGACCTGTTAGCATGGAGAGCAATGTGTGCCGCGGGTCTATCCCTGAGCGATTCTGATGGGACTAGTGCTGAACTGTTTACGCCTAAGGGGTCCGGAACTGACGGGGAGGTGTGGTAAATAAATATTTACCGTATACTTAATTTCTATGCGGTATAAGTTCAATAAAATAGCTCAATCAAAATGAGAGGCAGAGTCCGTGGAGTCTGAGTTATAAGGGTTTTATTCCAAGTAATGGAATGGTTCGAACCATGGTATCATGTTCCATCACCACTAAGGTTCAGGAAGGGATAGACAATACTTTATTAACAGTGCACAATATATATAGTAAAAGCATACAATGGTGATGGATTCAGAAGGCGTAACAGCTGAGAGAAACGAGATAAGAACACATGTGCGTAACAGAAGGCGTGCACGAGGGCGTACACGGAGGTGTGTGCTAGAAACGTCACATGAAAGTATCATAAGTGGGTGGATTCATAGAGGAATCCTGTAGTGTCAGCAGAAACCTATGGCATAGATGCGCGAGCAGGCAGCATGACGTGTAATTGACGTGAAGTTGGAGGGTGCAGGGGACTTGACATTTAACGTTACTGAGGGGAGACAGAAGTCTGGCATGTCAGAACAACCTAAACCCAAATCATATCTGATATCTTGTGTTTGGAGAACTGTACTATCTAGAGGTAAAGGTCTCTCGGGCAGAAGCTATTCTATACTGACTGTTAGTGCGTGCATATGTGACTACGTGCAATGTGCGGGGGCCATGGGCCTACCATGGTAACGGGAGCAATGAATTACTTGCATGGAGACAGGAAGGCTTGACTCTTTACTCTGCAACCGGGGAACTGTTTACCTATTTCACTAGACTGGAATGTGTTTTCGAGGAGCTGAACAGATAACTTGAAGGCAAAATACTGTCTTTGGCAGGCAGGCAGGCCGAGCCAGGCACCGCTCGCCGAGTAGGGAGTAAGGTAAAGGTCATGGATGCAGATCCGGGCTGCAGCTTTCAGAGGCAGAGATGACTTGAGAAGAGGCTTCGAGCCTCGAGTTCAGGGCCTAGCTCAATTGAGCCAGAAACGTGAAAAGTGCACCATGTAAAGACGTTGGCATGGCATACTTAAGAACTGAATTATCACTCCATTCATGGTGCATCTGATAGAGGACATGTTAACGTTGGACGCAAATGTATTTGCGTCTTCATAGCTGGTCGAGAAGGGAAGTTACATGTACTTTAGGCACGTACATGGAGACGTTGGGGTACACGGTAGGGGACATATTTGACCATAAAAATTCTAATTATCTCAGAGGGAGGGGGCAACTGGGATGAGTAGATCTGGGATGTCGTCTGCGCTCGACCGCAGCCTCACGTTAACTGTCGTTATGTCCTGATTGTAATGTATGGTCCTTTTTTATAACCCTAATGTCTGATTTTTGTCTAGTGATATTGTTTTCCTAATTTGCCTTAATGAGGTCGTCGTACTGTTTGCAATAGTTCTTATATGATACCGCTATTGGGGGGGAATGTTTGTGTTCTCTTTATTGCATAACGAAAAAATAAAGTAAAAAAAAAAATGAATTTATAGGCAGAATCTGAAGAAAATTGACTGCAGTGATCTAAATAAACACATCCAAAAGGTCTATTAGAAATACACAGCAGTGTTTGTGGTGGACGTGTTACCGTAGACTGCTTAATCTGTTGGCAAATTTCACATGAAAGCACATAATTACAGGTCTATTTATACAACCTACGCCACCAGTAACGCTGCTGTAAGATTGAAACAGTCGCAAACACTCCAGCATGGGCCGAAGCTAAACCTTTGTCTGCGGCTGTTACCAGTGAAAGTCTGCGGTCCGTGTTGGAAATGAACCTGTCACCAACGACGTTAATCCTCACATAAGGAACTTTATCAGGATTTAAGTTTTGAGTATTTTGAAGGGAAACCCTGCGGGTAATTGCCACTCTTCTCTGTAGCAGCAATAGTTGCCAAGATGTCATTATCAATCTTATTCATGGATCTAGTAACCGCTGCAACTGAAAACGTGGCTACTGCTGATTTAGCTGCTTCATCAGCTAAACTGTTGCCAACCGCGTGTACTCCTACATGTTGGTGGCCAAGAGTATGAATTACATTTGTGAGAGGCAGACGTTCTTTAAGATCTGCGACTCGAACCCAAAGCATTTTATGTTTAATTGCGCTGCCTTTAGAATCACAATACTCATTTTGAGACCAAAAGTGTAAGTTGTCATTGAAAGACTGAACACAGTAGTAAGAAGCACTTACAATGAGAATAGTCACATTCGGATCTGCAAACTCAAGTGCGAGCACCAGAGCGCGCAGCTCAGCTAATTGGGCGGTACAGTCAACTAGTGCCTGTGTGTACAACACTCGATTTGAACTTTCCGTTCACTATTTCACCAGCCACAATTGCGCATGCTGCCGAATAAGAATGCTTTGACGCCGTCGCCGGTTGCGCTGAACCGTGATGAGTAATTGATACAATGGTACTCCTCCAACGGACGCATAGACATAGGAGCAGGATAACAAATTCATACTGTAAAAATTCCTGTGTTTGCGGGGAGGAGTCGAAGATGAAGGTGACATCCTAAGATGTCAATGAAGTCGCCCATTGTATCCAACGTGGATGCAAAGCCTTTGAGTTTGGTACACTTGCCTTTGTCACTGCTTCTAGAGCAGGATATGGTGTCACAACCAAAATGCGATTCCCGTGTGCCAGTGCGCGTTCCTTCAGGATCGCCAGCTAGACAGCCGTCAAGATTTTTAGTAAAAACATTCCCATGATTAATGCTACAGAGACTATTATACACTCCAGAGAGCCAGGGAATATCCAGACATTTATCACAGTTCCAACAGTCAGTAATAATATCTCTGGTAAGTGATGCCGCCGGGTTCTTCCAAATAGAAAGCCAAAGCAGGGCAGGGCGGGCACGAATGAAGTCCTCGATAAAATTCAAATTTAACTCTTTGTGACAAACATATTGTGTAGTAGAGATAGGGACACAGAGCATCTTCCTCAGGAATCTATTCTCTTCCAATTGTATGGGTCCACACTTGGCCACACCCCAGACCTCCGCGCCATAAGTGGCAACGGGGGGACACTGGGCTTTATACATTTTTAAGATAGCAGATAAAGTACCAGTGTGTTTAGAGCGGGGTAGGCTGAGGATTGAGTTGATGGCCATTGAGAACCTACCCCTGGAGTGAGCAATGTGCTCAGTCCAGGAGTTGTTCGCAGCAAAGACCACCCCTAAATAAGGAAAACTATTAGTGGACCACAGTTTGTCTGCGCCTACCGAAATACTACCTAGCTGTCGTTTATTAGGGCCACAAGACATAAAAATAGATTTCTTGAAGTTGGTTTTTAAGTGGAGACTCCATGTAATCGACAAATCCCTTCACCAGGATGCGTAAAGCATTCGGAGTGCGGCCCATGAGGACCGCATCATCTGCGTAGAGCAGAACGGGGAGGGAATTGCCCATAATTTTCGGGACATCATGGGAAAGAGGGGTAAGGGTTTTATGAAGACCATTAATATAAATAATAAAAAGGAGGGGGGCTAAAACGCATCCTTGTCCAACCCCTCTTTGGACTTTAAAAGTATTTGTTACTTCGCCCCCCTGGCCAATTCTGACACAAGCATTCAAATCTTTGTGCAAGTAAGCCAGGAAGTGCACAAGGGGCTCGTCTAAGCCGTAATTCAAAAGAGCTGTCCAGAGTTTCGATCTATTGACAAAATCGAACGCAGAGGACAGGTCCATGAAAGCGAGATAGACTGGCGATCTGTGTGCAATATTGTATTTCCCCAGAATTGAATTTAGGTTGAGACACTGCACAATGGTTCCGACCCTATTGCGGAAACCTAATTGGCAGCGTTCCAAGATGCCATTGTCCTCAGTCCAGCACAGAATCTTATTATATAAGATCCTGCCAAGAATTTTTTGCGTATTATCGATGAGGGAGATGGGCCTGTAACAGCTTGGTTGAGAACGATCTCCCTTTTTAAAAATAGTGATGAGGGTAGTTTTATAATTTTTACAAACTATACTGTCCACTAGAGCAGCACTATGGGTATTCTGAACCACAAAGGTACGACAATGAGAATTTAAATGCCTATAATCCAAAACTAGGCGGTACGACCCATCGTGTTTGGTTACGGTAAACAGAGGGTTATTCAATGGTGACACACATGTCTAAATTACTCCTTCATATTTTAATTGAGCCAGAATTTCCGAAACAGGAACTTTTGCCTCCCGACGGATGGGATAATGAGGTTGTGGCTGTGGCATAGACCATAATGGTATCTCATGCGGGTGAGAATCTTTATCCCATCCCACCTGAGTACGGAAACAGCGCAGGTGCAAGCACCAAAGCCCATTGTTCTGCAAAAGCCTCTGCGTGCTCCTTGGAGACGTTACGTGAAAAACTCTGGAGTATTACTTCCTCCCCTCTCGAAGCTGCAAGAACAAAAGGTGGGGGCCAATCTGTCTCTGCCAACAAAATGTCTTAAGAAGAAGTCAGATATTCCCAAAAGATCCCTTTAATAACACGTTGTATGTCACCTTCAATCATAAGGACTATGTCATGTAATCTGTCAGGGGGTGCCACTCGGGTATCTGCAGTTTCAACTGCGATGAACGTTTCAGTTGCTGTCACATCCAGAAATGGGTGCAGTGCTTGCCACACTATGATAACTTCCGCTGCGCTGTCTAGCAGCGTTACTGCCCATGTTAGGTTCTGGAGCTGTGTCCTCGCAGTATGTGGCATATCTTGCTGTTAAAACAGCAACTTTCTTTTTCTGAAACTGTGGCCGCTGACAAGGAAAATCGTCCATTTTCCCTTTTCCGTCAGTCAGATGAGGTTGCTCACGTCCTTGCGGGGCACCTCGACCTCTTCTGCGCTCCTGGCATTCCCTGCTGTGAGAAGTTGGCCTGGTATATGATGTTCACTATTCTAGTGAGCCTGTGCACCAGTCCAAACAACCCTTATCGTGATGGTTGTAAAGTCAACCTTATAGACCAGCTATCCTAGTGGTAGCATGGACAAAGCAGTCTTAGGCTAACACAACAGAGAGCATGTGAAGCCGATTGTTTTACCAATAATAACCCCTTGAATACCATATGAAAGGACACCATGCAAGGTATATATTAAATATATATGTATTTATTACTAACACAACCCCTCTGCACTCTTTATGAGGTCAGAGTTCGAGATACAGCACAAGTTACTCAATAAGCATACTATAAGTTGCACAAATACAATTTGCCCTACGGGCTTCACGAACCAAATACTAAAGAAGTGGTATAAGAACCACTTCAGGAAAGAAGAGTTGGCCTAGGGCCTAGGGATTCGCTGGGGCTACACTGAGCAACCAAAGGACTGGAAGTAGGAGACCCACAGGATGCGTGTGCAGTGTCTAAACACAAATGCGGGTTCTCATAGACTTTCAATGGGAACGTAAAGTTTAGAAACTAGTTGATTTCGGACCTTCCAGGTGGACTACGGGAAAACCCAGTTCAAGTAGGACACTTGGATAGTTATTACCCACGGGAGCACCGGAGTACTTGAGTTACCTCACCCAGGGAAGCCGGGTGCATAAGTGTGAAGTCGTGTCGGGTTTCGTCGTCGAATCCTATGGAGAGCTGCAAGAAGATGCTGCAGGCGACCAGGAGGAAGATGTCCGGGTGGATCCAAGGGTGGATCGAAGAAGTGAAGAACCTGAAAGCAGAGGGGACAGAGTCTGGGTCACTAGCCAGTGGCCAGGAAGGAACCAGGAAGGAACCAGCCGATGTCGCGAAGCAATCAGGTGATGTCGTGAAGCTTGTCTCTGCAGCCACGTGGACCAGGAGGTGTCAACGACGACCAGGAGCTGGATACGGACTGTCCCACGAAGGATCTCGTTGTTGGCGGGGTCGGCTTCCGGATTGGAGGCAACAAGCCTTGGCAAAGGCAACACACGCAGGATGTGAAGATCGGCTTCTTGTTCAGACCAGCAAGGTCTGAGGGGCTTCCTTTTTGCAGGAAAGCAGGAGCAAGCCCAGAGCTACCAGTCAAGCAGCGTTGTTTCAAAATGGAGTCTTCAAGAGGGCCACTAGCCAACGGGCTAGCAACCCCGAAGACGCGTCGAGGAGAAATGCAGGCACAGGCCCCACGCGGCACTCGTGGAGTGTGGAGGGCTGAGCTTCGGTGCACTTACTACTCGGGGTTTGGACTTCTCAGGGTCCAATGCACAACTTCGAGGACGTCTCAGAAGCTGCACAGTTAGCAAAAAGCAGGTACTGCAGGATGTCCGGTCCCACGTCTCTCGTGTCCACCACGGGTCTCAGCTTTGCTGTGGATGTGGGTCGATGTCAGAGAAGTCTGGAAGTCCAGAGACTGCGTCGCTAGGTCGTCTGGTTCCGTCGGGAGCGGCAGTGAAGCAAACCGGCAAGTTACTGGTGGTGCCTGTTTGCACAGGGTGGTCACTCCTTGACCACAAGGGAGATTCTTCAGTCTTCTAGTTGCAGTAGAATGTCAAAGGTCCAGAGTTTCGTTTCAGTTCAGGATAATCTAAAGTCTCTAGACTCAGCTCCTACCTATATACTGATTTGAGGGGCTGGATTACCTGCTAGGTCCCTCCTATGGGTGGGACCAGGGAAGGGGGTGGTTACACCTTTTTCCCTTTGTCCAGTTTCACACCAGAGCTGGAGCTGGAGTGCCCCAGCAACTGGTTTGAACCGGGCTATGCATGGGGCACCTTGTGTGCCCCAGGCAGTGTCTCATTTCATTCAACCCACCCTGCCCCAATACACAAGAGGCTGTCTGGGGAGGTTTCGTCCAGCAGCAGGAGGTCAGACTCGTGTCTGTGGTAGCAGCATCCTATTTTTGATGCTGAGGCTCTGTTTAACTTTAACCGGGTAAAGCTACAACTACATGTCTTCTCCCTCTAGAAGGGTGGAATGCAACCCCCGCCCCCAGAACTGGCGGGGGGGGGGGTAGTATTCCAAAGCGTATGACACCTTACACAACATGTTTTGAAAAAGCCAAACCAAAGTTAGCAATAACCGCGAGGATTATAATGCACTTAAGAGTATATGGCATGGCTATATCATAGAACGGCTATAAGGACATGGTTCCGAAAGCTGCAGACGGGCTCAGCTCATGCTAGAGCACCATCTCACATAAAACCAAGCACTCTGCCTCCAGGATTGTTAAGGCCTGCCATAGGAGTGACTTATAGGTATAAATGTGTCTATATATAATGGTAGGTATAGGAATACTATACCTAAGCGAGGGGTGATTACACGACCTTGCCCCAGCTGAGTGATCAGCCAGTTGTGTCAATTTGGATGGCCGGACAGGGGTGGCATAAGACATGCTCCAGCCCCTGGTAGGCCTTGGATGCACCTATGCCCTGGGTACCTATGGTACACTATACAGGGGCTCACAAGGTGACCCAATATCCAATTAGGTATGTACCTAAAGTACGTGGAGTCCATTTTACAGAGAGAGCAGATAGCCTGGGGCCCTGATTAGCAGGATCCCAGGCCAACTAAGTCAAAAACCAGCTAAACACTAGGCAAAAAGTTAGGGTAACCATATAGTCAGATATCCACCTTCCTACACCTGCCACCAGCCTGTGAGCCTGATGTGTCCTGTAAATTATGAGGAGAACGCTGATCCGGAACCGGACATCTGTCAGGAGACCTAATTCTCGTGCTGTCGCTCAAATCACAAGTGCGCTCAGAAGACTCGGGTGCTGGTGACACTGCACGCTTCCCTTGTTTCTGTTGTTGCTTCCCTTGTTTTTTATTTTTCCAATTTTTCTTTGGAAATGGTGGACGGTCGTCTTTTGCAGACTGCAGACTGTGCCGTCTGTGTTTGCTGTTGCGCTGGTATTTTAGCAAAAGGTTTAACACCCTAACTATTGCGGCCAATCGTCTTATAGGCATTTGCAATTATTTTTGTTAATGTGCGCGGTTTCTCACCTTCCGGGACAAGGCGTAAGGCATTAGACACTTAAAAGTTGACTGCATCCTTGACATTAGCAAGGATTAGATCAGCAATAACATTTGAACACCCCAACCAACCTCATCCCCAATTCCAAAGTCGCCTCAGGTTCATACTCGTCCTGAACATGCTTAATCACGGAGGGGAGCACCGTCATAGATGGTGTGCCAAAACATTTCGCATTCACTGCCGCAAATACTTTACCCTAATTTTCACAATCGGTTACCTCGGGTATAAAGTCTTTCTGCAAACTAATAGTTAAAATCCTGTCTTTTTCCACAGGAGTGGTATTTGGAAATACCGCTTCCAGCTGGTCAAATTTCTCAGCAAGCCAGTACGGTAAATCATCCTTATTTTGGGGACGCGTACCCATAACAGAATTAACCATGACAGGACTATAGACATCCCGGCAGGTCCAGCGGGTTGCCCAGCAACCCCAGGTGCTCCCACCTGGAGATACATGAAGTTCCTCCACTCTTACTGCCAAATAACGTGGCTGTGAACCCGGCCAAAACTGGGCAAGTGGCCCCGGGAATTGATAAAGGGCCTTAATGGACCGGATTCACTGTGTGGGGTAGGGCACCATTAAACCAAATACGGTGTTGCCATGCCGAAATCGGACCCTCAAGAGTCCTATAAGGCCGATAAGCCACGGGTGTTGCAGTGGGAGTGTATACATGGCACAAGTCATCATCTCCATTCACTGCCGGGAAAGTCACCCAAGAATAAAACACCTCAAAGTGGTAAGCTGGATCAGCTCCAACTACAAAAATAAGATCGATACCCGCATCTGGTACGCCATATGCTTGCAAATGACGGAGCGGTGCGCGACTATGAGCCACAATATCGACTTCAGCCATAAGGACTAGAAAAGAAGAACAACTTAATGCGTGGCAGCGCAATATAGGGTAGTAATACAAACAAAAAAATGTTTAATTATATCATGCTTGAAAAGACATCAGTATAGGTAGGTTATGCCGTCACACCTGTTTACCGGAAAACAGAAGTGAGGTATTGTGGACAAGCAGCAGTACTACTCGAGTGCTTTTAAAATAAGAACCAGACCAAACATTAGGTGCGCCATATTGCAGGGATTCTGCACATACACAGAACTATACACAGGAAACCAGGACCTAGGTGTGTAGTGCTGTACCAGAAAACGCACCTCAGTACCCAGAACCCCAATCCGACTAGCTATAGTGTCTCATTCATTCTCCGTATTACAGCGAAGCTACCAATGTTTAGACATCCTAGAGCATGTCACTCCGGCCCTCTTAGGAATCGCGGGAAAAAGAACACTCTTTTGTTCAAACACTCATACATGTCCACAACATGAGTACATAGAGACACTGTATAGTTTAAAATGTTTATTTTAACTATTGTGCTCTACAGTGCAGTATACTAGCCAACACAAGCAGCGAAATGCATAAGAACAATATAATCAGCATGGTTACAATTCCATAAAGCACAAACCGGGTAATCATCTTATGAGGATAGTGGAAATAGGGCTACAGCGCCTTACCACCCTCCCCTTGCTATAAGCTAGTTTATTATAATTATAGAAGACCTCTAGGCTTTGTCAAGGGGACCCCATACTTCTGAGTTTAGATGCAAGGAATAACATCTCAGGACCAGCACAGCTCTTCTTCGTTGGAATGAATTTCTCCAAGTGCCTTTTCATGCATGCAATGCCATAATTAAAGCACTCGACTTTCAGTAGTGTAGCTGTGTTCTTTGTTGTGTCTATGGGCGCGGGACTGACCAAAGTGAATCAACAGCATACATTGTTTTTCGACCTTGAACATGCTGTGCAGACTAAGAGCACAGTGTACAGCTAAATGTGTGAAGGGCAGACAGTTCTAATGCACAAATGCACCAGCAGTTTATCCACAAGAATAAAGCCATGTAGTAACGTGCGCAAAAGCGGCAAGATGGCTGCCTAGCATATACTAACTAATGCTAACTTAGCAGTGTCGCAGTTAATTCTATGACCTCACTACAGTAGACCAAACAGATAAGGTTGCAAGATTCATCCCACCCTCAAAGACTGGTGTAGCTTCTGTGTGCACCCAGATTTGCTCAGGGTATCCTAGGGATCCCACCTGGAGACTTGCTATTCTAGTGCTAACTAGAGCAGTACCAGGGTGATTTTATTGTGGGACAGGCAGAATCTACAGTTTGGTGTCCAGACTGTTTACAGTTGTGATCCCATGCCTTTTTGAGATTCCAGTTCTTTCCTTGGTACCCAGATTTTGGTTGTGAATAGTTTGGGGGCCCTCCCTCCTCAGCAGTTTGTTGGGGTCCTTTAGAAGACTCTTTACCCTTAGGATGTTCACCCTCTTTCCCCTGGTCAGGTTTAGTAACCCCTTTCTTTTGGTCACCCCCACCAGTGGTAGTTTTGATCACCCTAGTCTTGAGCCAGTGGTCTGCCTTCTTTCCCATTTCTTGGGGAGAAGTTGGCCCTAGGTCTACCAAGTATTGGTGCAACTTTTCAGAAACAGTTACTCAACAGGTGTCTTATATAATCAAATTATACTGCCCATTATAGTTTTGCACCTGTCTTCCTTTTAACCAACCACCTAGTGTATTTACTGAAAAGTCTACAAAATCAACCCAGGACTGACTTGAGGTTTTTTGAGTTCCCCGAAACGTAATCCTATATTCTTCAGTAGTGAGTACAAAGCCCTCAATCAGGGTACCCTCATATGGTCGTAGGACTCCGCCTATCCCTCGTTCAGTGTCAGGAGTCTATCCCTGCACTTACCAGAGAACAGTTCCCAAAGGAGAGAGCCCCAATAATTCTGGCTGACCTTCCTGATACTACAAACTCTCTCGGGAGCTGCAAACCATTTTGTGATATAATCACTCTCTATAGTATTCAGGACATTTCCCTTTGGGGATTCTAGGGTGCTGACCCCATGGCTGCCCTTTCCCTTTCTATGGCCAGTATGGTTTCCTCCAAGGCTATTCTGTGGGCTAGTCTTTCCAGAAGGATCTCATCCTCAGGGAGATCTTTAGTGTACCTTGATGGACCTGAGCCATCCTCACTAGAGGCAGGGGTCTTTGGGTCAGTGGTGAGGTAGAGGTGCTGTAACCTCTCCGAGTGGGGAAATGTCTGGATCATCCTCCTTGCTCGTTCCACCCTGGTTCTCCGGGTTTGCGGCCTCATTAGAAGGATGGGCCAGCTCATACTCTGCCAACAGATTCTGAAGCGTTGCAGTGGTAAAGTATGACGCAAAGACATAGACCCCACAGCTGATTCACCAATGTGGGAAGCTGGCTCTCTATATAGTGTACTAAAAAGAAGTACGCAGTGCAGAGTTTTCAGTGGGTCCCCAATTGGTTTACAGAGGCTAAAGAAGATAGTAATGCTCTCTTTTTTGGTAGTGTGGGTGAGTAGTTAGGCTTATCAGAGGATAGTGCTAAGAATTTGTTGTACTTACAAAGCAGTACATGAGACACACACTCAAAGAATAAATCTGAGACCAATTAAAAAAATAACACTTCTTTTTATATATGTTTCAAAACCAAGAACTTAGTTCAAAGGTAAGTAAGGTTTTTAATAGCAATTTGTACAGGTAAGTAAAACTTTTAAAGTTATGCGCCTTTGCACACAATGTAATCTTATGGAAGGAAAAGTCTGAGATGCATAAAGGTAGGTACAGTCTGCTTCAGGGATTCACCTTCAGGGTTAGGAGTTGTAGTAGGCCAAGGTCAAAGGTACTACCAATAGTTCTTCGGGAGCTGCTCGGGTTCTGTTAGCAGCAGGGTGCTGGTGAAGTTGGTAGCTGGTGCGCTACAAGAAGGGGGCATCCAAAAACAGGCTGTACAGGGGGACAAGTCAGGGAGCTCCCAAACGGGTGCTTGGGTCGTTGGGGATCTTAAAGCAAGGGGGCACAGGTGGTTCGTTGGGACCCTGGTTGGGCGGCTCGGTGCAGAGTGGTAAGGTCGGTTGGGCTGACTGTGCAAAGATGCTCCTCGCGGTCAGTGACAAACAGCTGGCAGGGGCAACATCAAGGCAGCTGGGCCACTCACAAAGTGGGTCTCAGTGATTCTGACATCTCTCTGCTGCTGCTAGGTCCTGGCGCAATGGGAATCCCGACCAGACTCTCACTGGTGCTGTTTGGTGCAGGGAGTCGGAGTACCCCAGGGGTGGGTGGTGCACGGCTCTGTTTGGTCCTGGTGTCTTCACACTTGTGGGAGACAGATGTGACCTGTCAGAACATGAGAACCTTCTTGTGGTTGTGTGTGGCGTTAGTCAGGCCGGGGAGCTGCAAGACGGTGGACTGGACTCTACATTTTGTGCAGGCGGACTGTAGGGAAGTAGCTCATCTACTCCAAGGGAGACTGTACACAATTTTCGAAGTGGAGGCAGGCTACCCAAGGCTTTGGTAGTTCTTCAGCTTTCAGGACGATTCACTCAGTCGCGATTGTCGAGAGAGGGCGGAGGACTGGCTAGGATTCACACCAAAAGTCGACAGTTCTGCTGCAGTTCTCCCCAGGTTTTGACTCTTCTTCATCCTTCTTCTCTTGATCCGTTGAATCTGAGTTCTTAGGTTCAGGGGTGCCATCTAAATACTCAATTTAGGGGAGTGGCAGGTAGTAGCCAATTGACTACCTACCTTTAGGGTGTCAACACCCCCCTGACTACTTCCTGTGGGAAGTGGGCATAATCCTGATCCTAGAACTCTAATCCTGTCCAAAATAAGATGGAGGAATCTGAAAAGTGGTGTCCATATCAGCTGGTCCGCCCTACTGGCTTAATGTGGGCACACCTCCTAATCTTACTGATTTTCCCATCTTTGTTGCTGCCATAAGTGGGAGCTGGACAGGGGAATGGACATCTCCACTATCTGGAGAGCTCTGGGTCGCATAACAAAGGCGACAGGGACTTAGAAGCTTCCCGACCTGGAATGCACATCCTGCGTGGAGGTGGTGTGAACACCTTTGCCCAGAGCAGGCATTGTTTCTTGCCTCTGAGTCACCTCAGGAGGTCAGAAGCCTATCTATGGTGGCTGGCTGGTAGATGCACTAGTAGTTGGTAGGTTTTCAGGGGGTAACTCCAAGGTGCCTTTGGGGTGCATTGCTTAATAAATCCCCCACTGGCATCAGTGTGGGTATATCAAGACCAGGTGTTTGGTACCAAACACCTTGGGGTATAGAGAAGCCATCATGTAGCTGGAGAACTTGTAATCATGAGTATCTGAAAGAAACAATTATTTGTAGATTCCTTACCTTAGCATTTTTTTGACCGCAACATTGAGCTCTGCAGTGGGAGGTGAGTCTCCTGCAGGAAGGCAATATCGACATTATGTCTAGTGATGTAGTTCAGCAACTTGCGCAATTTGCGGTGGTCGTTGAGGCCCCTCACATTCCAAGATAATGCTCTGAGGGAATCTACAGGTCTCTGGCCCGTGGCCTCTCTAGTCATTACCATCCTGTCTGTTGTGTGTGACATGGCAGCCTGAGTCCTGCAATTGACCTATGTACTGTGCGGTATACAACATTATGTCTGACCTTTCTAGCCTCCCAACCAAAAACATTGTCCCTACCCTACCCCCCCTCCCCCCACGGCTGACACCCACAACTCGGTTGCGCAACATCCCTTATAGGGACTTCCCACGCCACCTTCCTCCCACCCCCAACTTGGTTAACTGTAGTGGTTTGTTTCACTTGCGGGCGGAGGTCGCTCTATACACAACAGCTAACTTAATGCCTGTTTTCCCCTGTCTCGACCTCCCCGCACCGACTTCTAGCTTTACCCCATCACCCCTACGCAATTTGTAGCAACACATATCAGAGTGGTACTCCCCAACCCAATATCGTAGGCCATATAGATCCTATCGTGGAGTACCCATGGCCCATGCTAAGGCGTAATAGGGTCTCCAGATTACCCTCTGACTATCGTTTGCCTAAATACAGTGATTATTCCAAAAGAAGATATGTTTATTGGAGTGCCTGTAAATGTCCACCCTAGCAAAGATATATATTCAATCCCACCCAACCTCCTCTTTCCTCCCCAGCCCCCGGGCCCACTGTATACTTATCGAGTGCACGCCACTGACCCGGTCTCAGTCTTGTTCTTCGAGTGATCCCCCAGCAGCCTCATCTAAAAGCTGCCGTTCCGGGCTCTTTCGTTGTTCCCTGTTCCAGTATTTAAGCGCCTTCTGCAGAGCCTTCGGGTCCGTGAAAATGTGGGAGCGTCCCTGCCTGTTCACCCGCAGCTTGGCCGGGTACAACATCGCATAGTCTAGTCCCAACGCCCGCAGCTGCTTCTTCATGGGGACAAATTGCCGACGTGCCTCCTGTACTCGGGCGGTGATGTCCGGATAGAGTGAAATATTGGACCCTTCGTATGTCAGTGTTTGTTTTTCCCTTGCCTCTCGCAGAGCAGCGTCTCGGTCAGGATAATTTAGAAGTTTCGCTATGATTGGATGTGGCGGGGCTCCTGGCTGGGGGCGGGGTCCTGAGGAGCGGTGCGCTCTTTCCACCACAAACATGCATGAGAACGCCTTTGCTCCTAATAGATCGACCAGTAGCTTCTCTACAAACCGCTCCATATTTCCAGTTTGTCGTCTCCGGCAGGCCCGTGATCCGTTATTTGCAGCGTCGCAAGCGGGCCTCCAAGTCCTCTGTTTTATCCTGCAGCACCTGCATGATCCTGCCCAGTTTTTTATGATCCGTATCCAATGTTGTCTGCGCCTCTTCCGTGAGTCTTCGTTCGGACATGTCGAGCCTCTCCGCATGCTTATCCAGCCTCTCCCCCATTCTATCCATCCAGTAGGAGAGGGTATCGATTTTTGTTCCCAGGGAGGAAATGCCGCTCTGCAATCCCTTTTCCATTGATTCAGATGCACCATCAGGATTCAAGCAGCCGGGCCGAAGACGGCTGAAATGCCAGAAACCGGTCCCCGGAAGCTTGTTTCCTTCCCAGTATAAGAATTGGCTTGGTAGTTTGGTTTGCCCTGTTCCCATCATGCACTGGGACAGGAACAGACTAATTTGCATGTAGCCAGGTTCTGAGCTGGGATGGTGTAGTGAGCTAAAAAACGGTGATGGATCAAACCCTGATCTTTGGACTGGGTAAGAGTGGTCTGCTTAATTCAGACACTCTGTTCATCACCACCCCCTTTTCTGAATCATTTTTGTCCACCATAAGCGTGGAAGGGTATACTCAGATGTGAGTCCCTTGCTCATTGCACCATCAGGATTCAAGCAGCCGGGCTGAAGACGGCTGAAATGCCAGAAACCGGTCCCCGGAAGCTTGTTTCCTTCCCAGTATAAGAATTGGCTTGGTAGTTTGGTTTGCCCTGTTCCCATCATGCACTGGGACAGGAACAGACTAATTTGCATGTAGCCAGGTTCTGAGCTGGGATGGTGCAGTGAGCTAAAAAACGGTGATGGATCAAACCCTGATCTTTGGACTGGGTAAGAGTGGTCTGCTTAATTCAGACACTCTGTTCATCACCACCCCCTTTTCTGAATCCTTTTCCATTGATGGCAGCAAACTTTGAATGCCCTGCTCGTCTTCCACAGGGGGTGTGGGTCTATTGGCCTCCTCCGAGGTGGAATTGTGTGACTTAGAGCGTTTCTGTTCGAAGGTCAGCTTAGACTGGGTCCTGTCCATTTTGCCCATTGTCTTCTCTTATGCCGAGTAGATGTGCCCAGGCCGTTACGTGAGACCCCACTAGTAGCTAGCTGCCAGAAGCCTGGACTTGGAACCCACTTTGGGCAGCAGTCCAGAGGGATACTATCTCAAAACGGCTGCGCTTAGTTCAACCTCAGAACCACAAAGTATCACCCCCCGGCTGCATGTGCGTCTCCTATAGGTGCTTGTGCCACCGTCAGTTTTCGTGCCAACTCCTCCCCCGGGAATGTCTGGGTGGGCCGCAGCACCCAACGTCGCGTCCTCAGACAACCAGGCCTATCCTGCAGGGGACTCTCTGCAGCGCTGTGCTCGGCCCCCTCAACCCAGTAGGAATGGCGATGTCGCAACTGCTAGGCAGATCGCTATTGATGGTGATTGCGCGACCCCTACGTGATCTTCGCCCCTGCCTGGCTTGACTTGGACCCTCAGGTCTCACCTCCGATGGTCTGCAGCCCTTGGGTGTGCGCCCTGCAGTACAGCAACATCCAGTCCTCCACTGCGAGCACCGGACCGATCAACCCCCTGCGAGACCGCACCTCTCGTGCTCCCCAGTTGTAGCTGTTACATGTGGGGCGTCTGTGGGCCCTCAGTATTGCAGCCTAGCCCAGGCTAAGGACTCTGCACATTCAGTCTGTAAGGCAGCAATCATAGGTACAGTGCAGCGGGGCCCCGAGGCCACCTCCTCCACGTTCGTCTGCGCAGCCCCACAATGCCCGTCTGTGTCACCCCAGTAGAGCCTGAAAACATGTCCCACAAAGCTGTGCAGTTCAGCATTCTTCCATCATCGCCAGCCGCCACAGTGCCAAGGAAAGTTGTCAGGCGCTTATTCAGAGTGTGCTCCCAAGTTTGCTGGTGTCTCTGGGTCTCTCAGCTGTGTCCAAAATGACGGCCCAGCTCAGCATCCAGCCTTTGCCTCCTCCGACCTGGCCAAGAGCTGCAGCCTGCCTCCCCGAGCCCCTCAGCACAGGTTTCCCCCGCTGTCCCGTACCTTCTTTGATAAGTGTCTCTTGCTTCCGATCTTCTCCTTGGTTTCCTTTTTTCCTTTTTAGTAACAAAAAACAAACAAACACTGGCATAATTTTGTAGGCAAGTGTGCGTGCCTTTAAAATGACACTGCCATTCGTATCATATTTTTTTTTACAAATTCTTTAGCCATGCTACACAGCACTATGCATACTGTGCAGCATGGCTAAAACCCAGTAGCAAAACTAATAGTTCCCAAAGACAAGACTGATTGGCTTTGCCATAGTTGTAACAAGTCAGACCAAAAATGCATGTGCGTCGCCAATGTCCCTCCCACCCTTCCTTTGATCTCCGCTGCGAGTTCTTACAGGCTCCTCCCCGCCCATTCCTTTAATGGCCCTCCCCCTACCCCAGCACAGAGCGCGCATCGCTTGTTAATAAAGGCTTTGAGTTCGGCCTCGAGACGCTTTCATTTTTATTCCACTGCAAGCAATTTTCTTTCCTTGTCAAGCTCTGACAGCAATGCTGAGTAATCTTTCAACATCGTAGTTGGGTGCCTCAGTATTTTTGTGACTTTCAGCATCTGTGTTGTGTGGCTTTTCACTGCTGCTGTGGATCTGTTTTCTTGCATGGCATCAAGCTGGCTTTTATTTCTCCCTGCCATGCCAGTTATTCTCTCTCGAGGTCGAAGCAGGTTTCGAGGGTTTGCCTCCATCGGTGTACCTTGACTTAGACCCATGTGGCTCCTTGGGCTTCGCTCGTTCCTCTGATGTGGAAAATTTCTGGGCTCTCGCGGGGAGGGGGGGAGCGGGGGATTCTTCACCACTCGATCGTCCGGGTCTCACAGCGCTCTCCGCCATCCCGCGAGGACACACTCGGGTCTCCTCAACAAGTCCTCGGTAGCTACACACGCGGTGCCGTTAGTCTGCACTATTGCCCAGCACCAGCGATGCAGGGAACCGGACCAACAGCGCTACACTCTGCCGCACGTTCAGGGACATAGCTCCGCCTACATCAGCACGGGGATCAGCGGCCTTGCACTCCGCAGCTCGTCCGCCGCTGCAACTTCAGTCAGGAAGGGGCCTGGGGGCCTGGAGTCGGACGCTCAGGCTGCAGTGACCTTCCGATGGCGGGGAGTCTGTCCAAAACCTTTATTGCGGTGATGGGAAGCCGGATAATTTGAGGATCATTGACAAGTGCAGTGGAGCCGAGCTCTGCCCCCCTCCTTACCTTAGAATTACCCTCTGTCGTTAGACTGGATCCGGGAAGTTTTTTCGTCAGCAGTACCCCTGTGCGTCGGAAGGTGGCGTCGGTCGACTCCGCGTTCATCGTCGACGTTGTGGCTGCCAGGATGACGTCGCAGTAGCTACATATACACCGCCCTCACGCGCTGACGTCAGTTCTTTCTTTTTCCGTGCCAGCGAGCGCGGATCCGGAAAGAGTGGTACCCCCAGTCACTTGTTGACTGACTTTTTTTCTCGACTTTGGTCGATACCGTTTTTTGAGTACGACTCCTGGTGCACAAGGGATGCCTGGCTTCAAAGCTAGTGGTTCCTGTAGCCGACTGATGTCAGTGACAGATCCGCATTGTAGGAAGGTGGATACCTGACTATGGTTACCCCAGATTTTTTGCCTTGTGTTTAGCTGGTTTTCGACTTAGTTGGCCTGGTTCCCTGCTATTCAGGGCGCCAGGCTATCTGCTCTCTCTTAAAATTGACTCTATGTACTATAGGTACATAACCAATTTGGTACTGGACACCTTGTCAGCCCCTATATAGTGCACTATAGGTGCCTAGGGCATAGGTGCATCCAAGGCCTACCAGGGGCTGCAGCATATCTTTTGCCACCCCTGGCTGGTCCTTAAATTGACACAACTGGCTGATCACTCAGCTGGGGCAAGGTGGTGTAATCACCCCTTGCTTAGATATAGTATACCTATATCTAAACCTATATCTGCATTACACAAAAAGGGGGTTGTTACCCATGCAGTCACGGGGACCTGGGCGCTATGTGGTACATGAAAAACAGGGGGTCCCCGCAAGAGGAAGAATAACAATAAGAAGTTTGTGAAAGTTGGGAACACTTCCAAACGAAAAATACGAAAACTTATTCACAGTATTGCAATTTATTAACAAAACTGGACACATCAAATTAATGACATATATTCGGTAGTCAATCAGCAAACTTAAGAAGCCCCGAGGAGGGGAGAGGAAAGAAGGGAAAGGGGGTGCTCATTAGAAGGAATTACAGAAAAAGTGATAGTCATATTGAGTCAGACTAATCACGAAAATGACATAGGTAATTCAACATTTCAAAAGTAACATCCAAAAATGGAGGACAAAATAAATGCTTATTATGGAAAAGACATTGTCCGGTGTTAACCACATCAATGGTAATGTCAGGGACTTGAAACCGGATGTCCGAGAGTAACAAGCCGTCGACGTTTCGACCCCTGTATTGTAGGTCAAGTTAATTCCTTAAGTGGGGTCTTCATCAGGACAGACGGGGTGAAGTAGGGAGGGGCTCCAAAATCATGAGCAGCAGGCTACAAAGCGCTCTGCTGTAGGAACTGAGGTATCCCAATCAATCGTAGAGGAATATCCACCGCGAAACCCAAATCACGAACGCTGCCGGTGTCTGCGCTGTCTGATGACTGCCTTCCTTTCTCGACCCCGACAGCGTTCGTGATTTGGGTTTCGCGGTGGATCTGCATTTTGCTGCTCAACGCGTTGGTCCGGTCGCTTGCCCGTTGGCTAGTGGCCCCAGTACCAACGAACCTTTGAATTTGCTCTGCCAGTCCGGTTGCTCTGGACTGGCCCTCGCTCCCCTGAAAAGGAGCACCCGCTCTGACCTTCCTGGTCCGAGTAAGAAGCGATCTTCAAATCCTGCGTGGGTTGCGCTTGCCAAGGTTTGTTTGCTCCAATCCGGAAGCCGACACCGCCGACTTCGAGATCCTTCGTGGGACAGCTCGTGATTCAGTCCTGGACATCCTCGGTGCCCCAGAGTCCTTGTGGCAGCGGAGACAAGCTTCTCGACAACCACCTGATTGCGCCCGACATCGCCTGGTTCCTTCCTGGTTCCACCCTGGTCACTACTGAGTGACCCAGACTCTGTCCCCTCTGCTTTTAGGTACCCATCAGCTTCGATCCACCCTTGGATCCAACCGGACACTTCCCTCCTGGACGCCTGCAGCATCATCATCTCCAGGCACCATCACACTGCGTGACGAAACCCGACACACTTTGGCACCTATGCACCCGCTTCCTGTGGGTGAGGTAACTCGTGAACGCCGGTGTTCCTACACTGGTACACATCTCTAGTGTCTAAGTCTAAAGTTTGGTAATTCTAGTCCAGTCGAAAGACTCCTTTAACAGTAACTTTTATGCACCATTGACTTTGCATTGGTGCATGCGTGTGCTTTAAGCGCTGCACCCGGTTCCCGCGGGCTTTTCCCGACTTCACCACTGCTAGTCCCGAATAGCCCCAGCGATTCCCAAGGCCTCAGGCCTTACCACTGTTCGATTAGTGATACTTATACCACTATTTTAGTATATGGTTTGCGTAGCCCCTGGGCCTCATCCATAATTGTGCAACTTTTATATGTTTAACTGTGCTTTTGTTTAAACGCTTGTGCTTCTAGACTCATAAAGAGTATAGAGGATTATTCTAGTAATAAATACATATATTTTTATAATATATAACTTGTGTGGTGTCCTTTCATTTGATATTACAGGATTGTGATTGGTAAAACAGCTTGCTTCACATGCCCTCTTGAGTTAAGCCTTTAAGGCTGCTTAGTCCATGCTACCATTAGGATAGCTTGTCTATAAGGTTGACTTACAACCAACACCATAAGGGATTGTTTGGACTGATACAAGGTGCCCCCAGAATTGGAGACCTCATATATCAGGCCAACTTCTCACACGCATCGTGTGTGCCTCTTCTGCCTGGAGCACGACCATGACCCCAAGTCGTGCTCCGATCGCCGGATCATGAATCCGAAGTCTTTGCGAGAGTGGTCCCGAAAGCTTCTTAAGGCCTTGCAGTCTGCTCCGCTCCGTTCGAGGTTCTGGTCTCGGAGGATGTCAAGGAAGCGGTCGCGGGGCCACTACCATTCTTCGTCCAATTCTTCGCTCTCGGGGGTCAGGTAAGTCAAAGCACATGAAGAAGCTTCGGAGAAAAGCGGATTGGACTCTTCCCGGGAGAGTTGGTTCTTACCCGAAGGCACCAGTAAAGGGAACAAATGAAATTGGATTTCTCAGGAAAGTTGGGTCTTTCCAAAGAGAATTGGTTTCCTCAACACTAGAGACGGATTCCTCTGTTGTACAGGAAGTTGGCTACTCCGTGGTAATTTGTGAAGTTTCCAGGGTTTATCAGAATTTCTAGAGTGCCTAAACTTTTCATGGGTCAGGCATTTGCCACGTGCAACGGATTACATTTGTGAGCCTTGACCACCCGAAGGATCTCCAGCTCATGAAATGATGACTAAGGTTCCTCTGTCCACATGTCTTGTGGTATGTTTGTGTTGTTGTGAAAGTAAGAGATTTTATGAGACTGCACTGTCACCAGACCCTCATATGCTAGCATGGAATATGGTCAGAAAGAAGGTTTACCACAGGAGACTTTCTTGACAATTGGATGTATATTATGCACAAGAACCCACAGAAAAGTAGAATGAAAATTGTTCCTTACTCTTGTGTAGGAAAGTTTCAATTCTTTTTAGGACACAGAGGCCAGGATTATGCTTTTTTTACTCTCTTTGCTTTACTAACAGAACTCTTTTTAAAAACATCTCCTTTGACTTTTTTGAAAAAGAGAAGAACTAAGTCCCATGAGTTTCTGGTAACGTATTGTAAAAACAACCAATAAGAACACAGTGGTAGTCCAACACAGTAACTAATCAGGCTCCTCCTTTGCCTGTAATAGTGCTTCCTCAACGTTGAGCCCCCTCTTTCGTCATACAAGTCAAGTCTTAGCAACTTATTCACTGTTCCTTTTGGTCCCATCCGATATAATGAGCAAAGAGAAATCAGTATGGATTTCCATCTTTGTGAAAAGACACAGTAATTAACCTTTTCTAAGAACATTGTTAACAAAATCTCGTAAAGGTCACACATTTGACTTGTACGTCAACGTGAAACTTGGGACTAACTCCTACACAAGAGATGGAAACAATTTTCATTCTATGTCAGGACCGGAGGTGAGGATTATTCTGGTTCAAAGCTTGCTCACCACCAAATGAGCCATATCCAGCACCTTCTTAACCCCTTCGGTGCTCATGACGGAACGGTTCCGTCATGAGCGTCGGTTGGCCTGTGCTCATGACAGAACCGTTCCGTCATGAGTCCATAGGTTCTTTAGAACCTTCAGCACCGCAGAGGAATTCGCGCAGCACTGAAGGGGTTAAAATAAAATCTCTCATTCATAATGTCCCCCAACCTGGCTTCTAGAGGAAAAGCTTTAGAAGTCATGGCTCCTCTGGCCGAATGCACCCCGAAGGCAGTCAGATCAATACCTGCTTCTTACATCACCCAACGCATCCACTTCGTATTGGTGGGAGAGGACACAGCTGTATGATGTTTCTTCAGTGCAATAAGGAGTTCTCTCTCGCCCGGGAGTCTTAGCTCCTCAGACATTTGTCCATACGTCTAAAGATATTGAACCATGCACAACTTCAGGGAATCTAGAAAGGCTGGGTTCATGATAGTCCTGGTATTGGACAAGTCCATCTACAAATTGTAAATGATACCCCTGAAGGGAAAAATATCCTGCCTGTTATATCAAGGAATCAGACATCTGACACCCTTCTGCTGGAAACTAAGCCTAGCAGCATTGTCAATTTCGCTGAAAGCTCCTTACACGACAGGAACCTGTTCAATTGCCAGTATAAAAATAGGTTGAGCACCTGGTTGAAATACCAGAGCGCAGAGTATCGCGAAGATGGTGGGAGGGACAATCAAATTCCTCTAAAAAGTCTGCACAAGAAAGGGTGCCCTCCCGCATGTGTGCCATCCACCGGAGTGTGGCCGGCAGGGATAGCAGAATGGAATGTGTTGATAGACTAATAGGCCAGTCCTTCGGTCGCCAGGTCCACCATGAAATGTAATACCTGTACGACGTCAGGTACCACCAGATCTATACCCCTTTGTAGATACCAACATGTCCATCGGGTGCAAGCTGACATGTACATCTTGTTAGTACTGTCTGCCCATGCCTGGAATTGGAGTCCCTCAGCCTGGCACGAAAGGCCCAGTCCTGACCATCTACCCTTGCAATCCGCCAAGCCTTCAGGATTAGGGAGCTGTTCAACACCAATTGGTGGGGAATCAGATCTCGATTGAGGTCAGGAAACTGGGGGGGGGCTGGTGTTGGTATGGAGAATCCCAAGAAAGTTCTGGAAGAACCAGAAACCACATGGAGCACTCTGGACTGGTGTGACCATGACCACCTCTGCCCGCTGTTGTCGGATCTGGGCCGAGGCCCGAGTAATCATGGCGAAAGGTGGAAAGGCATACCCCTTCTCCAGAGCCCAATCCTATAGAAAAACATCTGTTGCGGCCCCCTACTGGTCCAGCCTCCAGCTAAAGAACCCGGGATTTTGATGAACCAGCGGGGATGCAAACAGGTCCACCAAAAACTGACCCCATCTCTCCTGCAACTCTGCAAACACATAGAGTTTCCACCTTCTGGAGGCCAACAAATGGTGGGAGTGCCAGTCCACCAACTGATGATCCAGGCAATATTGCCAAAACTGCTCTCTTAGTTTGAGAGGGGAGCACGTGCCCCTAAGATGGTTGATGTATCGGACAGCTGAAACATTGTCCATCCAGAGCAGCATACAGGATTGGGCCCTTTCCTGCATCCAGCACTGACTGCCAAGGAGCCAGCCAAGAGTTCCAGGCAGTTGATGTGCAAGTATTGCTCCTGTGGGGACCAATACCCTCCTGTTGAGAACGCGCCACAAAGCGCTCCCCTTCCAGACCTGCTCACTCTATGACGAGGTCCGGTGCTGATCCGAAGATCGCTCTCCTATTCTATGCTTCCATGTGAAAAAGCCACCAGGAAATTTCTGCCCACACTTCATCCATGAAGGCGATAGTCTGAGAGTAAGTAAGGCCCGTGTGAAGGTGTGACTCGGATCCGCTGTAGGGCCTGTTAGTGCAAGGGACCCGGAAAGTTGGCCTAGATCGAGGAGGACAAGAGCCCACTAGGCGGGCGATCTGTCGCAATGAAGTGCATGGTTCCGCCAGGGTGCGACATATTTTGTGCCTTATTTTTGTGATCTTCCAGGATGGTAGGCTGGGAAAAGAAGTTGTGGAATCTATTGTGAACCCCAAAAAGGTCGCTTTTTGGGATGAGACAAGGAGGAGTTTGCCTAGTTGATCACAAACCCAAACTTTCCATGAGGTCTATTGCAGCCTACAATTGGCTGACCACTGATGAGGAGACTGGGCATGTTATCCGGAAAAACAATGAGGCAGATTCCCTGCGCTCAAAGGTGCTGCACCACCAGTCTGAGAACTTTGGTGAATTACCAAAGAGCGGAGGATACACAAAGGGTAGGCTCGACAATTAGAACGCCTTTGGCGACAAAGAAATTGAGGGAAACTCTGGTGTGGCAGGAATATGGGAACCACTACATATGTGTCCTTGAGGTCAAGGCGCACCAGCCAATCGGATGGTCGAAGAACATCTCCCAGGAGGTGAATACCCTCCATTTTGAAATATCGGTATACTACTCATTTGTTGAACTCCTGTAGGTTTATTACAGGGCGTTAACCTCCATCGGTCTTGTACACCAGAAAAATGTTGCTGACAAAGCTTAGGGGGTGAATAGCTCATTTAGACAACAAAGTGTGGACCATTGCATCTATTAGAGTGGTTTCCCTCTGTGAGAATTGAATCGGATGCGGCCTGGTCATCTGAAAGGGTGTGCCTAAAAGGCTGTTTGGAAACCCTGTGCAGTTTGGAAGACCCAAGCATCCGTAGTAAGACCCTGCCAGGCTTGGATGAAAGATGCCAGTCTTCCCCCCACCTGTACCATAGACAAAGGTAGAACATTCACCAGAATTGATAGCTTTGGTTTATCCTCTAGAACCTCTCCCTTGGTACTGCTGACTCATGGTGGGGTAAAAGTTTACAAAGCAGGGTTGTTCTTGGTAGCTGTAGCCTCGCCTGGAGCCTTCCCTTCTGAGATAGGGTTGGAATGCAAACTGGCCAGCCGAGTGGCCCCTACTGCAGCCGGCCCAGGGTTGGAATGTAAACTGGCCAGCTGAGCGACCCTACTGCGGCCGGCCCTTTGGAAAACCTGGGAAGGGAACACCCTTGTTATTGAAGTCTGAGCTTTGTCTAGGGAAGTGAACATATTCACAAATTTCCTGAGTTCCTTTATGATGGGTTCTCTGAAGAGTTCCTGTTGGGCCTTTGCTTCTGAAATGGCAAGGTCCCCAAGTTTTAGATCCACCTAGATCAGCAGAGACCGTCGACGTTCTGTAGACAGCATGCAGTTGGCGTTACCTAGAAAGATAACTGCCCTCTGCACCCATCCCGAAAGGGCCTCTGGTGAGATCATGGAACCCGAAGCCTTGGCATCCTCTGCCATGTCCAGAATTTTAATTATTGGGTCTATTGCGTCCAGCATCTTGTCCTTGCAAGCCCACCAGGAGCGGTCTGTGCCCTTTTTAGGGTCTTTGACAAACTTGGCCAGGAAGTTGGTCATCTTGGGGTTTATGTCGGGCATTTATGCGACTTTCCCCTCTAAATTGGGTCTAGGGCACTCAGCTCTGAGGCACCTATGCACCCCTTTTTCCAGTGGTCTGCATAGGTGGTTGGCCACATACTTCGCCACCTTGTCACAGGGAACCGACTCAGCCGACCTTGGATGGAGGATCTAGTCAGGATGCAGCATGTTTCACTCCATCGCCACTGAGGATCCTTCACTGGGAGGAGGGGATGGGCACCATGGTCTGGAGGATCCTGCCTTCTTATCAGAGGAAGGTTTATCATTTTGCGGGTCCAGGGAGAGTAGGGCCAGGATTGCCTGCCGGGTTTCTGGGTCTGAAGGGGTTAAGGCAGGGAGACTCTTCACCATAGAGGCGAGCTTTAACTAGTCAAATACGTCGAGGTCAGCACCCTCCTCTCTGGGGAACTTTGCTGGCTGTATCTGTATTCAGCACAGCTGGGAGCACTGAGGAAGTGGGTACATCTTAAGGATTTTGGGGGCCATGGGCCAAATGTGTTATGGGGGCCCCTGTTCAGAACCGCTTTGAATTTATGATCCAATTTCACCTCTTTTTAGCAGTCTTTGGCCAGCTCACTGACAGTGCACAGGCACACGTCTCCAAATTCTAAATGTTTTTACATCTAATAGTCAGGGGTGGAGAGGTGAGATTCCAAGTTTGTAAAACAGCAGCAGCTCACTAACATTACTGTAAATACTGACCCTCCCATGTCTCATATGTCTGGTCCTGTTTCGATCTAAAAGAAACTTATTATGGATGTTGCATGAAACAAACACTACACTTCTCTTCAAAATGTCTGCAATAGACTCCCACATTAAAAATAAATTAAATTAAAATGGTATTTAAAACAATTTAGAATAATTCAAGGTCATCAGGGCAAGACTTTCTGCAGAACAGAGCTGGCAGTGGGTCCCCTGAAAGGGTGGGGCCCTGGGCCAAAGCCCACTTTGCCCATGTCTTAAAACATCTCTAAGAGGAAGGGCCTGGTTAGTTTGTCTGGGGGTCTCTTGGCGCTTGGCTCTTGGTTGAGGTGCTCCTCCATGGGGGCCATGGCCTTGTCTACAATTCGGTAGCGAAGATAAAGACTTTCACTTAATTATAAAAGTCTTCATCCCAGAGGAGGTATGCCAAAAGGTCTTCATATACATCTCCTGAGGGACACAAAGGAGGCTATGGTGTATGGTTCCTTTCCTGGGTGACTCATAGCCTGGCTGATGGGTCTGTCCTGCATCTAGGGTGGTGGGAGGAGTTTCCACATGCACCTGAATGGTCAGTGTCTGCCTTCCACAATGCTGTCTCCACCTCCTGTAGTGAACCTGGCCTGAGCAGGACAGAACTGGATTATGTTTGCCCGGAAAACTTTGTGCCAACAGAACAGAACCTCAAAGGAAAATATGGTATAAATATTGGGGCTCAGACCCAAAGACATCACAATTCTTTTAGATCAATGAACCTGCCAAGAAGAGCTGAAGAAGCTGTTAGGAGAGGCTACCACTTTGGTGTGTGCTTTGCTGTGTTGGCCTTGCAGAAGCTGTGTCTGTCTTCGGCAGAGAGAGGACTGGACTGAACTTTCTGCAATATCTTCCGGAGTGTCTCCAAGTACTTGAGGTAGAACTTGCTTGTTCAAGAAGTCTCAGGTACAACAAAGACTTCAAGCTCCTATGGGTACCAGCTTCTGGAACTAGGTGTGTTAGTTGCCACAGAGAAAAAAGCAACACGATGCAGTCCCCGACGCTGCTGCTGGCTCCGTGACCATAAGGCACCGCTGCACTTTTCACTGCAACCCTGATCTCTCGATGCCATTCGCCGTCGCCATTGAGCCGCTGCTTCCACCGTGACCTGTGGGCAATGCCACGCCTCACAATGCCACCCTGGTATCCCCGACGATGACGGAACGCTGTCACAGACACCGCTGCCTGCACCATGACCTGTGGAGCACCGTCCCGCTTCGCACCGCAGCCCTGGTCTCACCGACGATGCTCGAAGCTGACCTTGATGCCCATGCCTGCACCGTGATTTGGGGGCGCCACTCGTAAGGTGCACAGTGCACCACCCATCTCACACTGCCGCCTTGGCCCACCAATGCCAGCGCTGTTGACTCCAGATCATCCACCCACGCCGCTGCTTTCACCCCGACATGTGGGACATGCACTCCACATTGTCCTATCACACACTGCAGCCTTGGGTCTCCCGTCGACACTGTCCCACCAACGATGACGCCGCTGCCTGCACCGTGACCTGCACGCACTGCGACGAACACTGCCCCACTTCGCACCACGGCCCTGTTCTCACCGTTGCCGCTGGACAAATGTCACTGAGTCGCTGACTGCACCACTGACATTGATCTAGCACTGGCAATCCCAGAAGGTCACTCAATTTTCAGGGTTGACAGGAAGGGGTGTAGTGTAGTTCCTATATTCCCAATAGGCTCTGCGCATTGGAATAATATATCCTATAGATTAGACGTAGGACTGAGGTCGACTAGGTCACTAGAAAATTTCTCGAATTCACAAGAAGGGATTAGTCTCTGACAACCGCATAAACATGACAACTTTTTTTCCCCAAGATAAAACGTATCATCAGAGTCGTGGAAACAATAGATAGATATTTCACTCAGTCAATCGTGCATGCTTCGTTTCACTAGAGGTGCAGAGAAAGTAGAAAGACGGGCGTTTTCAATAAAAGGTTTTATTGAACAGTCTTCTTTCTCAAGCATAAGAAATGAACTGCTACAATCGTAACACTGTTTGTAAAATATAATGCCTACAGTATAAATAGTAGAATAAAATAATACTGTAAGAGCATTGTATGGTTCATAAGCCATATATAAATACATACAGAGGCTAGAAGTACTCAACTGGTGCTTCTAAAATACGCCTACCCCGGTGTACCTAACCTAAGCTTAGTACGAGGGAAGAAGTAAGTGAGGTGTTGCATAAATATAGTATTCTTTTGCCAAGAATCTGCTCAAGATTTCTCTATGGGTCTAATCAGCTCCGTACCTTAGTTTAGAATGGAGAAGGTCAGGCTCAGGACTCGATTTCCCAACAACCCGCAAGGGTAGCTTGGAAACACTGGATCTGGATTTCTCGGCAGGAGAAAAGACAGCGTCTCTCTCAGTGCGTCTGCTGGCGGGTCAGCTTCCTTCTGCACTTGCTGCAGCAGGACGCATCGGGCAAGTAGATAGTCAAACTGCTCCAAACCACCGTGTGTTTGCTTGGGCGAGTGTGGGCATATTTATACCTTGTAGGTGCCGACTTTGACGTACAGTTGGACATAATAACGTCATCAAAGAGTCTCAGTTCTTTGAAAACTCCAGGAGTTCTTGGACAAATCAATATTCAAGCAAGGGGAAGTCCCCGGCTACTGAAGCTGAGTTTTCCAAGAAATCGTTGTGGATTTTCGGAACTAGTGGAAGTAGCCCTGCCGTATTTGGACTGCATGAGCTATGCCTAAATATGGGTATGATTTCTATGCCTATATAAGGATAATGGTGATTTATATATATAAAGGCATTAATCGGGAAACTTACAATAGGGTCCTAAAATGATACATAACACCCACTCTACTTTATCATGTTCATCTAAGTTCAAGCACTAAAACATATAATCTAGAGCATGTGTTTACAACCCCCAAAAATCATATAACATGCATTTGAAAATGGTTGCACACGAAAAATTAGTATATTGTATAGTAAGCGAAACTCCCAAGAAGGGCAACCCTTGCCCTTGTGCATACCCAAAAAGAGAAAAAAATCTTTCTCTTTTAAAAAAAGGACCGAATGTCTCCCCAGCGTGCTACAACGCCTGTGTTACAGCGGAGCGGGTAGGTGGTGTGTGCAACAGTGCTACAACTAATCTGTGAGTGGTGTTAAAAAATACATGGTTGTAAACTATAAAAAAAAATTTTTAATAAAGGCCAACCAGTATTGGGTTAAAAACAGTGCATGGCGGACAATCCAAGGTTCTATGTTATGAGAACCCTTGTCCTTAATTACAAGTGGTCAACATGTTTCTGCTGTTAGGGTAGCCAATTCGCTCAGCATTCGTCAGGACCTATATATAAAAAAAGGTGTTCCTCTGAACTTCACAGGAGCCAAATACCTGCAAAAATAGTTCAGTGAGCCACCACGGGTAATATCCGTGAGTAACACTATTGAACAAAACTCTTTTTCACATTAAGATCCTCAGGGGAGGGCGCACCTTAGCGAGTGTATACCACCGGAGGAACACCTTTTTTTTATATATAGGTCCTGACGAATGCTGAGTGAATTGGCTACCCTAACAGCAGAAACATGTTGACCACTTGTAATTAAGGACAAGGGTTCTCATAACATAGAACTTTGGATTGTTCGCCATGCACTGTTTTTAACCCAATACTGGTTGGCCTTTATTAAAAAATTTTTTATAATTTACAACCATGTATTTTTTAACACCACTCACAGTTTGACTCACATATTAGTTGTAGCACTGTTGCACACACCACCTACCCGCTCCGCTTTAACACAGGCGTTGTAGCACGCTGGGGAGACATTCGGTCACCCCAGCGGGGACCCTATGATGAAGCATGTCACCAACTAGTGGTGAGTGAGGGTCCTTTTTTAAAAAGAGAAAGATTTTTTTCTCTTTTTGGGTATGCACAAGGGCAAGGGTTGCCCTTCTTGGGAGTTTCACTAACTCTTCTTTGCCTTTTTAGGGGGAAAGAATAACACACATATATATATTTTTTTTCACTTTTTCACTAAGTCACTCTTCAGTTGTTTAATAATATATGACAGGGGTACAGGAGTGACTGTCCATACCCTTACTCTCTAGTTGATATTTTTGTATATTGTATAGTACACATTCAAGGGAAATGACTTCATTGTAAGCATATGATATGATATTAGTAATGCTAACTGAATGAATAACAAAAATTACATTTATGAAATGGCTCTTAGTTACAGAAGAATAAAGGTCGAGACCATCCCATAGTAGAATATACAAACTGTTTTTGTTTGTGGATTAGGCTAATATTGTTTCTAGGAAGTGTTCAAGGAAGTCTTGTGCTCTAAGATTTGTTCTACTTTAAGCAGATTACTTTTTGTGCCAAAGTTTATTTTGTTTTTTGGAAAAAGTCAAATAAATCTGTTGTTAAAATAGAGTTCCAAACTTGGTACCTTCTGTTTTGAAAAAAGTGAAGGTCGAATTTCAGAGTTCGAAAGAACGCTGTGTGCTAATTTCAAAAGTTATTCTCGGTGTCAGAAGAAAACATTAACTCATCAAGGCTGGCAAAGAAATCGTCTACCACAGTAGATGAAAGTTCGACTACTTCATTAAGAACGTCAATTGTGCACAGATGCGAAGCATCGCCGTCCGCGTCAGCCGCGTTAGCAATGTTCATATCAGATGGTTCCTGTGTGCCTGTTGTTCCGCGTATCTCACCTCCAGTTGGATTTGCCGGTGAGATCTCAATGAATGTCGTCATCAGGGTTGGTAGCCGCTGGGGGCAACACAACACAACACATGAGCCGTTACCGGACCCAGTAATGCGTCAGCATCCGTTGGCATAACGATGGTAGTGTTGGACAGATATCTAACACGCATTCCTCTCCACAAAGCAGGCATCGTAGAACAGGTAAGATGCAATCTTGCCAGATTGGTCTGAATGACAGGAACCATGTAGTATTCAGTTCTCTCTTTTTCTTTCTTTTTTTTTTACATTTTTTATTGACAACACAAGAAAGCAAAACAAAACAAGAGCCATTTTTACATGTGCAGTAAGAATATCATACCGGCAAATCATATGTTAAACTAAATAAACATTAGTCATCAAATCATATAACAACATTACACATCTATGTAGCAGGATACATTTCTAGCCAGTACTTTCTTTAGGCATTAACGTTCTACACTCAGAGTGAAAAAATAAAATAAGTTTCTAGATTTAAGTTCAGAGAAAAGTTCCCCAAATTTTATCCAATTTCATCATTTATCGGACGCCTCTGATTTTAGCCAATGAGGACTCCATGGTATAAATTTTATTAACAAGTGCCCACCATTCCATGATCTAGCTATAACCAATTAAGCACACGAAAGTAAAATAATTATTAAATCCTTGTGTGGATGATCTGATATTTGTAAGCCCAGTAATACCGCTGTTGCTGATAAAGAAGTAAATATAACTTATTTTTGATTTAAAATATTTTCAAATCCAGACCAAAACTCAGATAATGTTGGGCAAGAAAAAAGCATGTGTTCTAAGTCTGCTGCCACCAGACCACATTTAGGACACTTAGTACGATCACCTGTTAGGTTACTTCTGGACCATTTTGAAATTCTTTGCGGGTGTAATATAGAAAGCATATTGTTTTATAAAATTGGAGCCTTAAACTAGAGGATAGTACCAAATTATTAATACTACAAAGGGTAGTAGAGATATTATAAGCGGTTATATTAGCGCCAAGTCTTGTAGACCATTTTACCGCAGGTTTAGGACAATCGTCCACTTTATAATAACAGAGGCATTTATAACCTTCACTTATTAGAGATTTCGTCTTCTCTGAATATGTACAAGACCATATATCCGAGTCAGAAACTTCTTTCATATTCATTTTACATATTAAAAAATCTCAAATTTGCATATATTTAAACCGCATATGTTCAGGAAGCTTATGAAGAAGTTTAAGTGTCTCAAAATCTAAAAAACCCTCCGTACCATAGAAATCCCCTAAAGTGTTTATACCAAGATTAGCCCATGCCCTCCCTGCTCCATCCCTAAATATTCCCGGAAGTCCCGGATTATCCCACAACGGCAAATTAGAGTGAAAAAAAGAAGTCCTACCAATAATCAAAATTAAATTCCATATTCTAACCGCCGCTCTTGCCGTCTTAAACCTAACTCTTTTGAAATAATTCGGGTCGTTTACGCTTGCTAGAAATTGGTTAGAATCCATACCTAGCATAAACTGATGAAAATAGAATTGATTGTTGGAGTAGAAAAGACTACGGAGGCGGCCAAAGAAAGTAGCGAAAAAATATAATCTAAAATCTGGAAAATCAAGCCCACCTTTATTAAGTGGAAGTTTGAGCAAAAAAAATGGACCTTCAAGCTTTTTTATACCATCAAATGAAACTACTAAAGATCCCATCCAATTTTTAAAAAAAAGAATTATTCACGCATAAAGGGATTGACCTAAATAAATAAAGAAATTTTGGCAAAATCTTCATTTTAATAAGATTAATCCGCCCTGTAAGATTGAGAGGAATCTTATGCCACTTTTTTAAGAGAATAGACACTTCTCTCAATAAGATATCATAGTTATTTCTCCTATTTTGGATGAGATTTTCACACCCAGATATATAGCAGTCTGGCAAATACCTTGAACTGGGACCTGAACTTTATAATTCATTATTACCTGAGTTTTATTTAAGCTTAATTTATAGCCAGAAATGGTTCCAAATTTATTTGCTTCCTCCGTAATCCCAAGTATAGCTTCCACGGATCCGTTGAATATATGGCTAAATCATCAGCATATGTTGTAATTTTAAGAATATTTCGACCGAATTTAAAAGGGGCAATGCGGGGTTGCGTCTGAAGGGCATTTATAAAAGGCTCCATAAAAAGCGCAAATAATAAAGGTGACCGGGGACATCCCTGACATGTACCCCTTAAAATAAAAAAATTAGAAGATAGCATACCCGCATAACCAATTTTCACATTAGGGTGGTCGTACAGCGCCTGTATCTGCCTCAAAAATTGGCCCTTAAAACCATATTCAGTCATTACAGCCCAGAGATAATCCCACCCCACTCGGTCGAAAGCTTTTTCAGCATCTAATAGGATCATACCGAGTGGAGTGGGATTAGTTGCCGCTACATCAAATGCTGTTATCGCCATATTTTCGTGGGCAGTTGTATCCCTACCTGTCATAAAGCCATGTTGTTGTGCATTAACTAATTTTGGCATAAGAGGAGCAAGCCGCTTAGCAAGAGCTTTAGCATATGCCTTTGCATCCAAATTAATCAATGAAATGGATCTATAAGACCCACATTCCATTGCAGGTTTATTCTTTTTTAGGAAAAACATAATCTTTGCAGTCCGCCAAGAATCAGGAGCCTTCCCAGTTTCGTCAATCAAATTAATGACCAAACAAAAAAGAGGGAGCAATTCTTCAATGCAGATTTTGTACAGTTCTATAGGAAGCATATCCTCCCCTGCAGCCTTGCCTGAGGGAAGAGAAGTGATCGCGAGTCTAAGCTCTGCAATAGTAATCTTCTCCTCTAGTCGTTCCATACATTCTACATCTGTATCTTTATTAATTACCATATTCTGACGGATACACGTTTGTATGCTATCCTCCGTGGGATGGCTTCCGGAGTGTACAATTTACTATAGTAATTGATCAATTGCTCCAATATTTGTGCAGGTTGATTATAGATGACATTATTTGGTCCCCTAATAGACTTAATCAATGTATCGGCCATATCGTCGGCAGCTTTGTACGCAAGAATTCTCCCTATTCTATCTCCGCTCTCATATTGCGACAGTTTGTACTTAAGTTTAATACTATTTTTTTCTCTAAAAGAATTTTTAATAACGCACCGAAGATCTACTAGTTTTAATTCCAATTGAGCAACATCATTTTGCGAGCTTTGTACTCCTAGTTGAAGAGTTTCCGCCAATTGTTTTTCAAGTGAGAGAATGTGAGATGTCGTAGCTTTAATCTCATTCCTTCTTTCTGCATTTTGTCGCAAAATAAACTGCTGGGCAAATCCCCTGATACTCGCCTTGAGAGCATCCCACACATAAATAAGTGAAGTAGAGTTAAAATTAATTTCTATAAATTCCTTAATGTGTACTTTTAACTGTAAAACAAATACTGAATCTACTAATAAGTATCTGGGAAATAGAAACAGCCTTAGCTCCTGTGCCCTTGTAGTAACTTTAAATACCAAAAAAATCGGGTTATGGTCAGAAGTGACCTTTGGGCAGATCTCCATAGTGCTAGTCTCTAATATCTTATCAGATGCCCATGCCATGTCAATACGCGAACCAAATTTATGAGGTGCTGAATAATAAGTATACCCAGCTTTATTAGGATGTAGGTTTCGCCAGATATCCTTTATATTATGCAAACGAGCAAGTTCAAGTATAGCAGCTCGCGTCTTACACATCCGTTGAGAAGTTCCTTGCCTCGTAGTATCCAGTTTATAGTTCATTATACAATTAAAATCACCCATAAGTATGATTTCACCTTCCCAATCCAATAATTCCAAATTTTAACCAGTCAAAAATAGGTGAATTATCAATATTGGGTCCATATACCACACACATTACATATTTACATTTTTCCAAAACTATTTGTGCGATTGTCCATCTCCCTCCTTTATCAGAAGCAGTTTTAATTACCTCCAGTTTTAATTGCCTTTTCTTAAGAATAGCAACCCCTCTGTTAGAAGCATTTAATGTGGAGCAAACCATTACCTCGTAGCCCAATTGTCCTAATAGTTTTCTATCTTTATGACATATGTGAGTCTCTGTTAGTAACACCAAGTGGGGGTTGTACATTTTGAGTTCCTCATATACTAATAGCCTCTTAATCTTACTATTACGTCCTGCCACATTCCAAGCTAAACATCTAATTTGATACATTTCAAAAATATAAGTAAATAGCAGTTTCTATTCTTAGCATATGTATTGACCCTCCCTTATATTCAGCTTCCATATTTCTAATTCTCATGTTATCATTTTCAACATTTTTAAACTCCTCCCTGATCCTACCCCCTCATTCCTCCACCCCTTGGTCCCTTAGGGAAGAACCCCCCTCTATTTCTTGCTGCCGCTGTTGAGGCAGCCTCTCGGAGAGGTAGCATAGAAATCCCCCATAACCCTCTGGGACCAATCACCAAAAACCAGTGAGATAAATACCTAGCTGAAAAGTGGATTAACAAATGGATATAAGAAGAAGGGAGAGACGAGTTTCCACTAATCAAATTTTATTCTACTCATGAAAAGAAGAAGAGAAGAAAGAATTAAACCAGTATATACAGGCCTTCCCCCCAAAAAAATGAGAGAAAAAAAAAAGAAAAATTGAAAGCAAGAATTCTTGGCCATTTTATGGAAAAATATCTATCATATCTCATATCGACTACTACCAAGAAAACCGCATAACTTATGATAATAATACAAGAGTTCTCTACCCAAATTTGGAAAGTATTGCCTCAGCCGCTTTAACATAAGTAAAAAAATATGTATGGCCAGCTTTAATTACTTTGAGACGTGCTGGTTCCTGAAGGTATGCCTGCTCACCCAGAGATTTAAAAGGGTCAATAAGCTGACGCAGCTTCCATCGCTTCTGCATTGTAGCTTTACTCAGGTCAGATCTAATGAAAAATGTTACATTTTCTGCTGTCAGCGGAGAGTTGGGTCTTGCTTTGAGAGATACTGCCTGTCTAAGTAAAACATTTCCAAAATTGATCAAGAAAGGGCGAGGAAATGTACTCTTTGTTCGGATTGACTATTGGTAGCCGGTGGACTCTTTGGAGTTGTGAGTCCCAGTCCCAGTTAGCCAGGTCTGGAAAAGCCCTTTGAAATTGTCTTACTACATATGCACGGGGATCTGATCCCTCTGACCCCTCCGGGATACCAAAAAGTCTGAGGTTGTGCCTCCTTTGTCTGTTCCCCATATCTTCCATCTTACTTTGTAGATTCTTAATCTCCGTATCATGTTGATCGATTGAAGCCTCAGTTCGAACAGATAGTTCTTCCACACCCACCACCCTCTGTTGAAGTTCTTCAATTTCTTGTGTTACACCTCCAAGCTTGCTGGTCACTTATAATAAACAGTTCTTCATTTTATTATTGTCCCCCCTTAACTGCATGAGATGTTGCTGCACTTCCTGTCGATGTTCTGTTAAAGTTTTTAGAATCAGATCTCTCAAACGAGCCAAGCCAAGGATCTGTGTTATTCTCTCACGATACCTCATGGCCTGGAGCGCATTTTCCATGCTGACTTGGGTATGATGGCCGGATTTGCCATAATGGAGCAGGAGGAATAAAAATAAGATCCCTGCTACGAGTCCCAAAATGAGAGGCAGGCTGCCGAACACAGAGTGGATGACGTTAGAAAAATGCCCAGGACTGCTTCAAATGGTGCTAACAGTCCCGAAAAAATAGTCTTAAATACATGTGCAATACCGTTGGACATGTTAAAGATACGACCAAACATTTCTACGAAATGTATTGGGCAGTTTGTTGATAATAATGCATGTATCTCTGCAGGGGACCTTGCAACTTGCGGATCATACGTCTCTCTGGACGAGGTCAGTGGCACAGTTTTTTGCAAAAGAATGGCTTTCATTCTGCTTAAAGTATCAATTTGTATAGAAGAGATGTTCAGTGAAGGCCATAAAGGCGACTCCCTGGCTGTCTTAGTTTTAGGAAGCAATACTTGCATACAGCAAGTGACCCTGGCTGACACAGTAACGAGATAGCTTATTCCTGGCATCATTCCACAGCAGCTGTGATCATTTAACATAATGTAGCTACCATTGGAAAGCTTCCTGAAAATTGGATCTATCACCGCTGTGGGCGAACCCTGCAGGTGGTAAGAAAGGTTATTGGAAGAACCTTTGCAGGCTACTTGTAAATTAATACCTTGACTCAATAGTGTACCGCTTAGTGAGTTTTCACAATTTTTACCACTAAGAAATACTTCCTTTCCCCCACTCCAACATTTGTGTGTGTATGGTAAATCCCAGGTCGAATTAATGTATTCTTTACCCAACCTTTCATACAGGCCTGCTGGTATATGTTTTAAGCAATACTGAAACTGGAAAGTCATCACTGGTATCGTGATGGTGCCATGTATTATCCATTCGACTGATGGTTTTTCAGAAACAGTCAATGGTAATCTCTCCAGTTTTTCAATGCTTAGCACCATATAGTCTGCTCCCCTCTGTGCCAACAAGATTTGTTTATCTGTAAGGTTAAATACAGTAAACAATGACGTAGTGTTGATTAAACGCCAGGGCACATAACCAGAATGAAGGTTTTGCAACGTCCAGCTTAATAGCATTATAGAACGTAATTGAGACTGGCCATGTTGTAGCATTCGATTCAGAAAAGGGGGTGGTGATGAACAGAGTGTCTGAATTAAGCAGACCACTCTTACCCAGTCCAAAGATCAGGGCTTGATCCATCACCGTTTTTTAGCTCACTGCACCATCTCAGCTCAGAACCTGGTTACATGCAAATTAGTCTGTTCCTGTCCCAGTGCATGATGGGAACAGGGCAAACCAAACTACCAAGCCAATTCTTATACTGGGAAGGAAACAAGCTTCCGGGGACCGGTTTCTGGCATTTCAGCCATCGTCTGCCCGGCTTGCTTGAATCCTGATGGTGCAGTGAGCAAGGGACTCATGTCTGAGTATACCCTGCCACACCTATAGTGGCCAAAAACGTTGTAGCATTAGCAAGTACTGTTCCATTCTGTCTATGGCAGATGATACAATGCTGTCCAAAGAATATATTCTGGACGACAGAGTTGTTAACCCATTGCAGGGGGGGGTCCTGGCCATCATCCACAGATATGAGTTCAGAACCAGGGGCCTAAATCAGGGTAATGACCCAGATTGCGAGATTCTGCACTTTCAAATAAACGTTACCAACAACAACACATTCAAAGGCCTTCTGATCTACAGATCGCCTAGGGCTAAAACCCCTTTGATACAACTGCTGAGCCCTTTTTTGGAATCCAGTGTGAAAAATGCAGACTTTACGGTTCTGGGTGACTTTAATCTACACCTAGAAAAGAGTTCAGACACTAGCGTAACAACACTGTCTGATGCACTCTCTAACCTCGATATGGAGCAGATTGTAAAGCAGAACACCTACGAGGCAGGGCACACACTCAATCGGATTTTTACCTCAACAAGAACATTAGGGCACTTGAAATCTTACCGGTACCCTGGTCGGATCACAAGGCAATAATATTTGCGATAAACGTAGAAAAGGATATAGCGATACCTGCACCATCACATAAACAAGCTACTTTCTTTAACTGGTCAAAAATGAACTCACCGTTACTAAAAGAACATCTAATAAGGTCTACCCCGGAACTAGACAAAGACTGCAATATAGCCACTAACCAAATCTCGAGCTGGATACACTCGGCCATTAAAGTAGCAGTCCCCCAAAAAAACAATACATCAAGGAGGAAAACTCCATCCCAACCTTGGTTCACGAATGCACTCACATTACAAAAACAACACTGCAGAAAATTAGAAAAAAAGATGGAGGTCAAACTATGATCAAGGGCTAAAAGAGGACTACAAAACCTCACTGGCCATTTATAAAAACTAATACTAACAGAGAAAAGCAAATACTTTACGCAAAAAATAGAGGAGGCAAAAAACTCTAGCAAAGAACTCTTCTCCACAGTCAAAGAATTAACAAAAACGGATAGCTCCATTCAAACAGAAATGAGCTCCGATTTCTGTAATAATCTTGGCCATTTCTTTGTAGATAAAGTCTCTAGTATGAGTCCTTCAAGTGGTCCATAGATCCTACACACAAGCTGCCCAACACAGAATTGCAGGATGAGATTTCACCTCACATACAGGATCACTCATTTCACTTTCAGCCACCTTCTATTGAACAGATTCTCCAGGTGGTTAGATCAACGAAATCTGGGGGCACAACTGACCCTTGCCTGCCTAAGGTGATGCACCTCTTCCCTGACCTACTGAGTGAGCAATTAGTTCTGCTTTTCTCAGAAATAATTAAATCCGGCCACTTTCCAGAGGCATGGAAACAGCATCAGTGCTACCGCTACTAAAGAAACCCAGTTTAGACCCACAAGAACCAGGAAATTATAGACCCATTGCGAGAATTCCGTTTGCTGCTAAAGTTCTTGAGAAGCTATTGAACAGGCAGCTGTCTCAATTCCTCGTGGATGCAAATGCATTAGACTACTCGCAATTTGGCTTCCGAGAAGGGCATGGAACGGAAACAACACTATTGATGGCTACGGAGGAACCCAGGAGTGTACTGGATGCCGGAAGAAAGGCCTCCTTGATTTTGTTAGATCTCTTGGCGGCCTTTGATATGGTAAACCATGACACTCTCCTCAGCCGTCTCGCTGAAGCAGGAGTGCACAAGACGGCCCGTACTCTGTTGGCTTCTTACTTATCCAATAGAACGTTCACAGTTGAGCTGGGAGAGGCTAAATCTAAATCCATTAACTCCCCATTTGGGGTACCTCAGGGGTCTTCGTTAAGTCCCACTCTATTTAATTTGTACGTGGCACCCCTGGCGGCAATAATAAGGAATTGCGGCTTCCTTCCGGCCTCCTACGCTGATGACACCCAAATCGTGGTGTCAATTGCAAACAATGCGAAAGAGACAGCAGACAGGTTACAAAACTGCATGGAACAGATCAATCAATGGATGCAGGACAATTGCCTAAAACTAAATGGAGATAAAAGCGAAGTAATGCTGTTGGGTTCAGACATGCAAATCTGGTCCCAGGACTGGTGGCCAGAGAGCCTAGGACACCGCCCTTCCCCAGTTAATAAGGTAAAAAACTTAGGAGTGCTCCTGGACAATAAATTGTCATTTGAGGCACAGTCTAACATCATCCATTTGGTATATCCTGAAAGTGATCAGGATACTCCTACCTTTCATTCCCCATGAGTCCTGCAAAACAGTGGTAACAATGCTGGCCTTATCAAGACTGGACTACGGAAACGCTCTATTTGCTGGGATCCAGGTCCAGCATCTGGCAAAACTACAGCGTCTGCAAAATGCAGCAGCCAGGCTGGTTCTGGATGTCCCCAGATAGGAGCCAATAGCACACAGATTGAGCTCCCTACATTGGTTCCCAATTGGAAAAAGAAAAAAATTCAAATCCTTGTGCCTGGCTTACAAAGCCCTCCATGGGATGGGTTCACAGCTCCTGAAAATCCACCTGAAATGGTATGAGCCGTCCAGGACCTTGAGATCTAGCCATCTAAAATTGATCCAGGTGCCAAGATATAAACAGGTCAGGTGGGGGGTAGAAGCATTTTGCTGCACGCAGCGAAGGCAAGGAATCAGCTCCCAATTGCAATCAAAAACAGCCCCTCGCTGCTTTCATTTCAGAGAGAGATAAAAACTTGGCTTTTCACTTCTGGTTAGAAATGTTAAAATCTAGCAGCTATCTGGTCTCCTATTTCACCCAGCGCCAAGACGGCCATGGGCAATCGTGCGCTTTATAAATCTACAAATCAAATCACCACGACCTGAGGGCACCGCATGCCGCACCGCTACACTTGACACTGAAGCCCTGATGCCCCCCGTTGCTCCGGACATCAACCGCACTGAGTTCGATCTGCAGCACATGTGACTTCTTCGTAGCTCATCGCAAGGTTCCCAACACCCTGCATTCCTAAAGGTACTGTTGTGCGGCTCTTCCCGATGCCATATGACTCTGCGGCTGGCCAGAGCTGTCAGACGGAGCTATCGACTTCAAGGAACTGTTTTAAAGTCTATTTTTGCTTATTAATATTTTTAAACAACTGTATGTTGGATTCCTATTGTTTTGTCTTGTTTTACACAGATACATTTTGGAAATTTTTCCAAAACTGGTGTTGTGTCCTTTTGTAGTGCTTTCACTGTATTACTGGATGTTCTATGCAAATGCTATACAAGCTGCCTCTGAGATAAGCCTGACTGTTCGTGCCAAGCTACCAAGCTGGTGAGCAGGGGTTATTTTAGAAGTGTAGCTCCCTTATCTTGGGTAGGAAGAAGAGTTCCTACTTGGACAGAGTAATAACTGCCAACTAGAGACCCCCATTTCTAACATTGGTTGTCCGCGCCGAGGATAGGACTTACATTTGCACTTGACCTACAGTGATTGGTGTACACTATTACCATATCGCAGACCACTACATACCACATACTGTTTTTCTTGCATCTATTTTTGTATTCCTATCTCTTTTTGTATTCCTATCTCTTTTAAGCCTAACCTCCTTACTTCATCATGCCTGAATCAATAGCATCATCAGGTGCATCCCTAGACGTGGTTTTTGAAGACCATAGGTTGGAAGGTTTCTACACGAAAACAAAAGGCTGTCCTAGCGCGAAACAGGATTCACGTCAGCAAACATCTTCACCCAAGTCGGTCTTAAGTCTGCTCTTGAACACTCGCTCTCTGCCTAAACATAACACTGAATTTGCAGAGTTGCTGACAGCACACAAAATAGATATGGCTTTCGTCACCTAAACATGGGCAGACAGCACCTCTGATCTTGAGCGGTCCTTAGCTATCCCTCAAGGGTATGTACTAATTAGAAATGATAGACCGGGTGAGCAGGGAGGTGGCTTAGCGATCATTATTAAGGATACAATGGTTATAAAAAGTTCCCCCGCAGGAAGCAGCCCAGACTACAAATTGCTCTCTTTTAGAATCACTTTCAGTGACAACTATACATTCAATGGAACATTACTGTATGGGCCCCTGGGGCGAAAAACAAATTTGAAGAAATCTTTAGCCCCATTATCGTATCTAGTACTGATTCACAGGATTTCTCTATATTAGGTGATTTTAATTACCATCTAGAAAATGCAGATGACCATTACACAGCTTCTTTATTAGAGATGATGGCCAGTGCCTTCGATGCAACAGATGACCAAGCACCCAACTCACGATGCAGGTCACACTCTAGATGGAATTTTTGCATCCAATTCCCAACTGAAAGTACAAGAGGTTTTGCCAATCCCATGGTTCGACCACAAGACCATTTTGTTTGTATTCATCACATCCCTCACCCCCATATTACCCACCGGATAATTATAGGGCGCAACTGGAAGAATATCGTCCCTCAGCTGATGCAATCCACACTAGCATCCTCACAACCGAACCTATTGTCGGAAGTAAATACGGCAACTGATAGTTTCATCAACTGGATTGAAACGGCCGTAAATACATTCGCTCTGGAAAAAAGCCTCACTAGTAAGCGCACGAAGAAATCAGAACCCTGGTTCTGGGACACACTGCGTACTCAGAAGCAACTCTGTAGAAAATCTGAGAGACGCTGGAGAAAAAACTACACTGATGCTGAGAACTTTATATGCACAGTCATTGAAAACGTATAAAGAAATGATCCTGGACAAGAAAAGTAGTTACTTCTCAGAGAAAATCAGGCAGGCAGGCAACTCTAGCAAAGTACTCTTTGTAACTCTATAGGAACTGGTAAAATTACCTGTACCATTAATAAAGGACGGCAGTGTGGCATTCTCCAACCAACTTGCAGGGTTTTTTAAGGACAAAGTGCGGTCTATTTTTGATTCACTTTCAGACAAGGGCACTGACCTCCCAGTGGACATCCTCACTACATCTCCTTTACCTTCTGTCCATGGTATGGATTGCTTCGTTCCTCCGAATGCAGAACAGATCTCGCATGTAGTTAGATCAATAAAAACTGGAGCACCATCAGATCCATGCCCTCCTAAAATATTTCAACTGGCACCCAATAGTATTAGCGAGCAACTCATTTTGCTCTTTAAAGAGATTATTAGTTCTGGCATTTTCCCAGACGCATGGGAAAACTGTCTCAATCCTTCCTCTCCTAATAAAAACAATCTTGATCCCAGCGACCAGAGCAACTATAGACCTATCGCTGGGGCCCCATACACGGTGCAAACCTCACTATAAATATTCTACGCTTCCAGCAGCAGGCCCGGACTCTTGCCGCTGCTGTTACAAGTAGCAGTGTGATGTTTTCGTAGATCCCTATATTTCACCAAAACAACCAATCAGTCATATAATTTGTAAAGCGCACTACTCACCCGTGAGGGTCTCAAGGCGCAGGGGTGGGAATGCTGCTACTGCTCGAAAAGCCAGGTCTTGAGGAGTTTTCTGAAGGTCAGTAGGTCTTGGGTCTGCCGTAGATGGATAGGGAGGGTGTTCCAGGTCTTGGAGGCGAGGTGGGAGAACGATCTGCTGCCGGAGGTCGCTCTTCGGAAGCGGGGGACTGTGGCGAGGGCGGCAGAGCGGAGCTGGCGGGTGGGGGTGTAGAAGCTGAGTCGTCTGTTGAGCTACGTTGGTCCGGTGTTGTGGAGTGCCTTGTGTATGCGGGTGAGGAGCATGAAGGTTATCCTATTGTTGACCGGGAGCCAGTGCAGGTCTCTCAGGTGGGATGTGATGTGGCTGCGGCAAGGGATTTCTAGGATTAGGCGTGCAGAGGCGTTCTGGATGCGTTGGAGCCTTCTCAGGAGTTTGGCCGAGGCTCCTGCGCAGAGGGCGTTTCCGTAGTCCAGCCTGCTGCTGATGAGGGCTTGGGTGACCGTTCTTCTCATTTCAGTGGGGATCCACTTGTAGATCCTGCGGAGCATGCGGAGGGTGTTGAAGCAGCAGGAGGAGGAGACGGCGTTGACCTGTTTAGTCATGGAGAGGGTGGAGTCGAGGATGACCCCTAGGTTACGTGCGTGGTCTGTGGGTGTTGGAGCGGTTCCCAGTGCGGTCAGCCACCAGAAGTCCCAGGCCGAAGGGTTGGATCTAAGGATGAGGACCTCTGTCTTTTCCACACCATTATGGACCAGCGTTTCCGCTCCTAGGCATGCAAAGAGGAAAAGGGACAACAACTGCAACAGACTTGACCACTTGGCACGCAGCCGGTATACATACATGGGGGATTTCTACCATGATGGCACTCTCATCCCATATATTGAACTGGCACGAGAAGAGGGCATACCTGCAGGGCAGTTTCTTAGATATCCTTCATGGACAGGCATATTACGAGATAGATGGGTTGACATGTTGCAGAAATTTGACACACTTAGTGATCCATTATTTTCATATCATGGGTAACGGAAGCCACTTAATTCACTGGCACTACGTATAGATACAGCAATGGATCTCACCTCACTGCAAGGGCAATGGGAGACAGATCTTGGATGTTCATACACCACTAAAGAATGGAATTCCATACTAGCAGGCCCCACAAATATACCCCGAAATGCTAGGTTCAGGTTGATCCAATTATATAGTGTGCATAGGGCATATATGACCCAAGAGAAAATAAATTGCTCCTTCCATAGAGAATACATGAGCTTCCCTCGATGCAGTATGCGAAATGCGGGCATAATACATATGTTATTGTCCTGTCCGCGGCTGGGAAATTATTGGGAGGGAATAACTCGTCAGCTGGCTGTGTGCACAGATAGAACCCTGCCAAACACATGGGAAACATGTACACTGGGTATGTATGCAAAAGACCGAAAGCTCGGAGCCACAAATAGATTACTGGAGCTTGGACTAATAGTAGCCTGACGGCTCATAACGAAGCGTTGGAAATCCAAAGAGCCACCAGCTATAATAGCATGGGACTGTTCCCTCGATAACTGGGTCTGGGCCGAAGGGGTCTTCCTCTGCAGGGAAGACACATTGGGAGTACACAAGTTCCCGATAGCAGATAGCTGGTATGAGTTTCTTAGATCCTTTCAGGAGTCTGCCGGGCAGAATACACAATCAGAAAGGTTCTTGGAGGAAGACCAAACCTAGGACAGGGCAGGGGAACCTAAAAAGCATGTTAGCTGTATCTGGTGTGAATTGAGCAATATCTAATATACTACAAGTTGGCTGGGCTATAGACCACAGGCACACCAAGCAAATACAATACTACATGCCAGTAGAAGAAAGGCAGGGAGACACGGGGTTTAGATAAGCTGGGAACAAGTTGATATCAGTAGTTGATATGTTTAAGAGAATTAAAAATGTATCCACCACAGGCAACGGCACTCCCCACAGGTGACACCACATAGCTGACTCGATTACAAATGAAAGCAGGAAAGATGCACACATCCTCACCTGCAAATCAAAGCTACCGCTATATCACACACTACTAATAACCCCACTTCAATTAGCGCAGTAAAGTGAGGAAGGAAACAACAGGATGTCACTAAGAACCTAAATTATGCACACACGAAATTGATGAGAGGTAATACAAGTTATAAGCGAAGCATGTAAGAGTGAATGTGATCCAAATATTGTCGCTCAGGGGATATGTAACACCCGTACAAGAATATAGCAATTGCATATATACTGTAAATGGTTGTAACTGCTCTGGTACGATTTCTCATAAATGAAAACTCAATAAACTGATTAAACAAACAAAAAAAAGAATGTAGGCAAGGAGTACAAAAAGGGGGATGATATACAGAGGTGGTTCAGGGCTGTGAGGCAGCCATCCACATAAATTGGGCCCCTGAGAAGAATTGGGGTGCAAGATTGTGGTAACACTTCACGAAGGAGGAGCTGTACAATTTGATTGTGTGGGTTGACTTGTCTAGTCTGTTTTACAGAACTGTGCCAGCACCTGACAGATATTAAACTGACTGACTGGCTGACTGAGGCGGACTGTTGGGTGAGTACCAGGGTCCATAAGAAGGTATATGGGGGAGACTCTTCCAAAGGTTGGCCAGGTCCCCAGCAGAAGAGATGGGGGGGGACAAGGGTAAAGCAAAGGAGTTCTCTAAAGGGTCCTAAACTAGTACCCAGGGTATAGAATCCTGCCCCCAGGACACAAGAAGCAATAGGGCTCTTCAGGGAGGCCTGCAGGGACGGGACCCTGTAAGTATTATACATGTGACTAGGTAGGCCACCTGAAGGGGTATCCCGGATGCCCAAAGGTGACACAGCCGCCCACTGGTAGGCAGTCCAAAGTGTTGGCCAGTATAGTGTTTGGGAAGGAGGAGAGAAATGACTCTTGTCCCACTGGGGGACATTGAGATGGCCCAGTGCCTGCAAACACTTAGAAGTACAGTCAATGGGTTGCCATCAATGGGGAAAAGTGTAGAGGCTCTCCGAGACACTGGAGCCAGTGTGACCTCAGTCCGGTGTCACCTGGTATCTGAGGAGCACGTAGTCCTTGGTGCATTCCACCTATTAGTTGGGACCAGGGCACAAGTCCTTAAAACTACCAAACACAAAGTTCAAAGCAGAAGGGTCCTAGGGAAATTTTAAAGACCACACAGGATTCACTCACCAACAATTAATCGCAAAACAGTACGGAATCCTTGGGTCTATTCCAAAAATCAATAGTGATGAGCCAAAACAAAAACAACACAGAACCAATGACTATTCACCACAGAACTATCTGTGGGCACTTCCCTTTTTAGGACGAAATCCCTCAGCAGAGGTGACATGCTTCATCATATGGGATTCTGATCTCAGAAAAAAAACCTAGTTCCTCTGAGGGCTACGACCCCCTCTCTGAGAGGGAGGAGCTCAGGGATGTTTTGAGTGTTTGATGGGATATTCTAAATCCACATATGGTGAGCAAACTGTGTGAATGAGAGCGTAGTGCAAAAGAAAAAGATAATGTGAGGATGGTGCAATTAAAACTAGCTAGGGAGCATACAATAGTATTATTTATTCAGATACACCCACTGCCAGGATTAAAACACAGTGCACCAGCGGTATGGCTTTAAACCGCAATGGTGAGATGGAAAATAGTGGTCAACATGTTTCAGCCACAAACCTAAAAGTAGGCAAGGCTTTCATCAGGACCTATGATGCTGCTGCGTAACGTGTGTAAGTGATTCAACAAAAAACGATACAGGGACAGATACTATTCTTAGTCTGTCTGTTCCATAGGGAAGAATTACCTATAATCAGAAAAGAGGATCACAAACAAAAAATGATTCATGCAAACATTCATCAGAATAAAACGCAAGATGATATATGTTTCTGTGAAGTGAAACACTAAAGTGTACTTACCTGCAACTGCTGTGTAAGCAACCCCACCTCAACCTGGCGACCGCTCAGGAAAGGGGCTCAGCTCTGCATGAAACAGTGTATCGTGTCATTACCAAACCATGTCCTATCTATGGCCAAGGGTTATGTAATCAATATCAATATCCCAAATAGGCATGTAATAAGGAGCAAGATAAAAACCAGGGAGACAACAAAGGGACACTGTAGGAGATTAGGGTCTGCTTTCCTATGGTCACCCCAATTTTTGCTTTTTGCTTCACTGGTTTTCGACTTAATGTGGCTGTGGGCATGCTAATCAGACCCACAGCCTGCTGTTCTCTCTCTAAATTCACATACATGTACTATAGGTACATAACCAATTTGGTACTGGACACCTTGTCAGCCCCTGTACAGTGCACTATAGGTGCCCAGGGCATAGGTGCATCCAAGGCCTCCCAGGGGCTGCAGCATATCTTTTGCCACCCCTGGCTGGTACTTAAATTGACACAACTGGCTGATCACTCAGCTGGGGCAAGGTGGTGTAATCACCCCTTGCTTAGATATAGTATACCTATATCTAAACCTATATCTGGACACATATATACCTATAAGTCACTCCTAAGGCAGGCCTTAACAATCCTGGAGGCAGAGTGTGTGGTTTTATGTGAGATGGTGCTCTAGCATGAGCTGAGCCTGTCTGCAGCTGTCGGGACCAACTCCCTTAGCTGTTCCGGGATATTGCCATACCATATACTCTTAAGTGCATTATAATCCTCGCGGTTAATGCTAACTTTGGTTTGGCTTTATCAAAACATGTCGTGTAAGGTGTCATACGTTTTGGAATACTACCCCCTCGCCAGTCCTGGCGACGGGGGTAGCATTCCACCCTTCTAGAGGGAGAAGACATGTTACTTTACTGAAACGCGGTTAATCCTAACCAGAGCCTCAGCATCACAAAATGGATGCTGCTGCCCCGACACAAGTCTGACCTCCTGCTGCTGACCGAAACTTGGCAGAGGAGGCCTGGACAAAGGGTTTCCTGTCGCGGGGAGGTGCTACACCACCTCAGACAGGAGATAGTGTATTGGAGCAGGGAGGGCTGAAAGAAACTAGACACTGCCAGGGGAGCACAAGGCTTCCCCTTGCAAAATCCGGTCAAACCGGTTCTGGGGCACACCAGCCCCAGTCCTGGCGCGAAACTGGACAAAGGGGAAAGGGGTGTAACCACCCCCTTCCCTGGTCCCACCCATAGGAGGGACCTAGCAGGTAATCCAGCCCACAGATTTGGAATAAGAGTGGGAGAAGTGCCAGCGCACATCAGATTATCCTGACTGAAACTTTGATACAGAACTCTGGACCCTTCGACATCCCACTCGACGTGGAAGACTGAAGAATCTCCCTTTTGGTCAAGGAGTGACCACCCTGTGCAAACAGGCACCATCCAGCGCCTCACCGTTTGCTTTGTTGCAGTTTCCGCTGGAACTCGAGCGACAGAGATCGACAAGACCCAGCTTTCCCGCCTTCCAACAGCCCGATCCACAGTCCCAGCGAATCTGAGACCCGTGGAGGCGACCTGAAGCGTGGAGCCGGCCATCTTGGAAAAACCACGAAGTGCTGACCGTGCAGCTCCCGAGGCTCCCTCGACGCTGTGCATTGGGGTTTGAGAAGCCCCAGCCCCGAGCAGCTTTTGCACCAAAGCCACCCCCTCCACACTCACCTAGTGCTGCGTGGGGCCCTTCTGCATTTTGCTGCTCGACGCGTTGGTCCGGTCGCTTGCCCTTTGGCTAGTGGCCCCAGTACCGACGAACCTTTGAATTTGCTCTGCCAGTCCGGTTGCTCTGGACTGGCCCTCGCTCCCCTGAAAAGGAGCACCCGCTCTGACCTTGCTGGTCCGAGTAAGAAGCGATCTTCGAATCCTGCGTGGGTTGCCTTTGCCAAGGCTTATTTGCTCCAATCCGGAAGCCGACACCGCAGACAGCGAGAGCCTTCGTGGGACAGCTCGTGATCCACTCCTGGACATCCTCGGTGCCCCAGAGTCCACGTGGCAGCGGAGACAAGCTTCTCGACAACCACCTGATTGCGCCCGACATTGCCTGGTTCCTTCCTGGTTCCACCCTGGTCACTGCTGAGTGACCCAGACTCTGTCCCCTCTGCTTTCAGGTACTCTACATCTCCGATCCACCCTTGGATCCAACCGGACACTTCTCTTCTGGATGCCTGCAGCATCTTCATCTCCAGGCACCATCAGACTGCGTGACAAAACCCAACACACTTTGGCACCTATGCACCCGCTTCCTGTGGGTGAGGTAACTCGTGAACGCCGGTGCTCCGGCACTGGTATACATCTGTAGTGTCTAAGTCTAAAGTTTGGTAATTCTAGTCCAGTCGGAAGACTCCTAAAACAGTAACTTTGTCACTTTTACGCACCATTGACTTTGCATTGGTGCATGCGTGTGCTTTAAGTGCTGCACCCGAGTCCCGCAGGCTTTTCCCGACTTAACCATTGCTAGTCCCGAATAGCCCCAGCGATTCCCAAGGCCTCAGGCCTTACCACTGTTCGAGTAGTGATACTTATACCACTATTTTAGTATATGGTTTGAGTGGCCCCTGGGCCTCATCCATAATTGTGCAACTTTCATATGTTTTACTGTGCTTTTGTTTAAACGCTTGTGCTTCTAGACTCATAAAGAGTATAGAAGATTATTCTGAGAATAAATACATATATTTTTATAATATATAACTTTTGTGGTGTCCTTTCATTTGATATTACAGGATTGTGATTGGTAAAACAGCTTGCTTCACATGCCCTCTTGAGTTCAGCCTGAAGGCTGCTTAGTCCATGCTACCCCTAGGATAGCTTGTCTATAAGGTTGACTTACAACCACCACCATAAGGGATTGTTTGGACTGATACAAGGTGCCCCCAGAATTGGAGACATCATATATCAGGCCAACTTCTCACAGACACATACCGTAAAAGTAGATATAAACAGAGTCCTGTAATAGAGTCCTATTACACAAACCAAAGTAATGGCTGGAAGACTCAGAACACTGTCTTAGAGACTCAAAAAAATGTTTAAAGCCAGGAGTGGGGGTCTTTGTTGTACCAACACATTCAGAAAAGCCCTTTGAAGAAAACCACACTCAAGTGGCTAGTGAAAAGACAAAACCACCCCTCTACAGATTATTGTGGATAGTTAACAAACTTTTGACAGGAGAGGCAGGTTAAGTAAAGACTAGAGGATCCTAGCACTAGCCATAAAGGGAAGCCTATGTCCGAAAACACAAATATAAAAGAAACGAGAAAAAGGCAAGGTAAAACCACCGGGAAACTCACCTCTCCGTCGGTACGCCGACTCCGATTGAGCCTGTGACAGAAGGTGAGAAGAACCCGGACCGGACCTTCTCTTATATAGTTAGTTGCGCGCTGTTGATCGGCTACAGGTGAGGACGTTAATATGACCAAGGGGTGCAATTACGCATATGCAGGCTCAGGAATGCTTTCAACCCGCACATGCGCTCTGCAAGGGGGTATAACAATTCCCAATGCTCCTAGAATAATTCTAGATTTCACTCACCAGGCAAATTTATATATGACGCTGTCTTCTGAGTCCACACATATGGCTGTTGTGTTCCTGGCTGTGGGGAACCTCTATTAACTAGGCCCTGCATGTGGTGGTGGATAATGATGGCACAAACACGATGTGAAGTTATACTGGTCTGCCCGGCGTCACCAACTGGCGTACATCAGGGCAGAGACCTCTTTTATTAGCTGACATCACGTGTCCTGACGTCCCACGCCCATTACGTGAAAACGCTAGAACACAACATTCCTCCCCAACCAAAAGAAAAACAAACACACGGGCCCACGAACATTTTTTTCAAATAGGCAGTCCTCACATCATCAGTTGCACTTCGAGATTCAAGCAGCGTACGACAACATCGGTACAAAAAGGGACAGTCATACGTGAAATGATCTCGGAGGCGACAGGATGGCGCTGGGTTTCTTCTCAGCCGATGTTGGGAGGCCCCTCGACCCGGAGTGGCTCCGGCCCCTGCTGGGGATAGTGCCTCACGGGGAGCGGGCTCGGGATCACCCACACTGTAGTCTGCGCCAGAGCTTTCAGCCTCATCCGGTCGGGGAATTTCATCGATAGTCCCATCCACATCTCCTCTCGAGTGCTCTGTGTCCCACCGTGGTGGAGAGCTGCCTTGCCCCAGACGTGGTGACATCTGGATCTCTTGAGCATCTGGAGACTCGACAGCACTTTCTTCAGAGTGATATTTCTTGAAATGAGATACATTGCGAGTCACTGTCTCTCTGCCCCTGGTGGCAATGACTCTGGTTCCTCTTACGTTGATCACAGTCCATGGCCGTGTTTCATAGGGCAACCTGAACTTCCCACGGTGGCACGATTTTTTAGTTGGACGGTAGCTCCTCGTGTGATCTGTGGCGCTCTGGCTCTTCTCCGCTGGCTGACTTGAGCATATGCTTTCCGGCGCCTGGCTTCCACTTGATCTTCATTTGAGGGATCAGGACGCCACTGGGGGTGATGGGGTATGGAATCGGCAACCACCCGTCCCATAAGGAGATGTCCAGGGGCAACCCTCGTGGTGGTGTGGGGTGTCTGCCGATAGCTACTCAGAAATGGGAATATGGCCAGCTCCAACGATTGCCCCTTGTCATGGGCTATGCGGATGACTTTAAGTGTCCGCATGAACCTTTCCACTTCGCCGTTGGCCTGGGGCCATCTTGGGGTTATTCGGCGATGTTGGATGCCCAATGTGCTGAGGTAATTGGCCAGTTCTTGTCCTTGAAAAGGAGGGCCGTTGTCCGTCCTCAGCTCTCGCATCAATCCATGTGCTGCCATGATTTTTTCCAATTTGGGGATGACTTCTGTGGCACTCGTGGTCGATACTATTTCCACTTTCGGGTACTTGTACTGATCATCAATGGCTACCATGGTGTGCCTGCCGTCCGGAAGGCTGCCGAAATCGAGGCTGACACACTCCCAGGGAGAATTCAGCCGAGGTTCCATGATTATTGGCGCCGCTCGGGCCCCTCTCCGGTCACCTAACAGGCAGCACATGTTCTCACTGTGGCTTCCATGAGGTCGTCCATTAAAGGGAACCATACCTTGGTTCGCAGTCTGGATTTCATCTTGACCATTCCTTGCTGGACCACGTGAGCTAGTTGCACCACTTGAGCTGTCAGAGTGGATGGTATCACCAGCCGGTGACCTCGTAATAGACACCCAGTGCTGTCTTTGTTGAGCTCTTCTGGTATATGGTACAGGCTGTCCATAATTCTTTGAGCCTCAGGAGTCAATATTTTCCATTCCTCCTTGGCCTTGTGCCAGTTCCCGCTTTGGAGGGCCATCCGGGCCCTTTGTAGACACTCATCCCTTCGGGTGGCTTCCGCAATGCTCTCTAGGGACATGGGCATGGGGCACGACCTGGCAGTGACGCATCTTACATATTCTTCGGTGTCGTCTGCGTCCTCAATTTCACCCGGTGTGGCTGCCCTTGGGTGGCGGGACAGGTAGTCCGCTGGGTTGCGAGATCCCGGTTGGTACTCTACTCTACAATTGTAATCTTGTAATTGTAGCATCCATTTCTCGATGCGGGGCGGAGGCTTCATGGAGGTTCCTGAGAACAGGGCCACTAGTGGTTTATGGTCTGTGGCGACCAAGAATGGCTTTCCGTAGACATATAGGTGGAAGTGCCGGCACCCCCAGTTGATGGCTATCGCCTCCTTCTCAATCTGGGAATATCTTCTTTCGGTGTCTGTAAGGGACCGGCTGGCAAAAGCTACCGGTCTTTGCCCGCCCTCTGTCTTTGCATCAAGACGGCCCGAGTCCCACCGGTCCAGCCTCTACAGCCACCAGCGTTAGCTTCCTGGGGTCGAAGAATGCCAAGGTAGTTGCTTCAGAAAGGGCGTTCTTTATCTCCAAAAAGGCTTTCGATTGGTCTGGGCCCCACTTCCAGGGCGTGGCGTCTTTCGTGAGTTCCCTCAATGGCAGTGTTAGGTTGGCCAGATCTCGGATGAACCTTCCACAGTAATTTACCATTCCCAGGAAACTCCTGACTTCAGGACAGTGGTAGGGGCTGCGGTTTCCTTTATGACTTTGACCTTGTCCGGGTCAGGGTTGACACCCTCGGCAGAAAAGTTATATCCGAAGAACTGCAGCCTCCGTTTTAGGAATTCGCACTTCTCTCTATGTAGCGTGAAACCAGCTTCTCGCAGCCTCCGAAATACCTGGGTCAGGCGGCTGTTATGCTCCGGAATAGTCCTGGCATGGACCATGATGTCATCACTGACATTGATTACACCTGGTATATCTGCAATTAGCTCCTGGATTACGTTTTGGAATACTTCGGCCGCGCTGGAAACGCCAAAACTGAGGCGAGTGTATTGGCGAAGTCCCAGATGCGTGGAGAAGGTCGTGATGTTGCGTGACTCTTCATCTAGCACCAGCTTATGATAGCCTGACCGTAGATCCAGTTTAGAGGATCAGCCGGCTCCAGCCATTTCCCCTATGAGATCATAAATAGTGGGCGTTCTGTGTCGCTCCCGATTGATAGCAGCGTTGGGGAGCCGCATGTCTACGCAGATGCTCACTGCTCCCGGTTGTTTGGGCTTTCTCATGACCACGATGGGCGACACCCAGGTGGTGGGGCCGGACACTTTTTCTTTTATTCCTGCCGCTTCCAGCTTCTTGAGTTCTTCTTCAACCAGCGGCCTGAGGTGAAATGCAATTCGGCGATATCTCAAGGCTACCGGTTGTACGGTCGGGTCGATGTGAAGATGCACCTCCTTCCCGGTGAACCTCCCGATGCCTTGGAATACGTCCGCAAATTCCGTTACTAGCTGTTGGATTGATTCCTGGTGCACTCCAAAGGCGAATGTGACTACCCCGAGGTCTTCTGCCGCTCAACAGCCTTAAAGCATTCCTTGCCCATCTTCGGATATGAACACGTTGGTGGTGATGGACCGATCGCCATGCGAGATGGATGTCTTGAGCTTTCCTCGAATTTTTAGTGGGGTATCTTGTCCGTATGCGAACACGGTGATGGCCGAGGGGCTCAGCAATGGCGGTGGATTTAGCGTTTGGTGGAGAGCAGAGGCCATGAGATTTATGGTCGCTCCTGTGTCCACTACGGCCATGACTTCTTGCATGCCCACCTGGATGCCGCACTGCGGTAGTCGCCGGGCTCTTAGAGTGGTATTGCCAACCATGTGCACCCTGTGCACCGTCCGTTCTTCCTCCTCGTCATCATCCATGTCACTCTGGCTGGGGTCTCCCTCCGGCACGGTGTTCACCACCTGTCGTGGTTTGCGAAATTTCTTAGAGCGGCAGACCTTTTCGAAGTGGTTGAAGCGCCTGCACCCTGAGCACCTTTTCCCTTTGGCGGGGCATTCTGCTGGAATGTGGTGTTCCTCCACAGTAGCCGCATGTCTTTGGCGGCGCTCCCGTGGCGGCTCCCGGGCCTTTCCTGGTCCATTTCGTCAGGGATCTGACAGTCACTTTGTTGACCGGCTCAGCCTTTACCGGCGCTTGGAGGGCGGTCTCCATATGGGCCGCTCAGGCCTTTTGCCGGATTCTTCAAGAATACGCTCCCTAAGCTTGGCCGATGCACAGCCTTGGATTATCTGGCCGCGTATCTCTTCGGTGGTATCCGCGAACCCACACGTTGAGGCTAGGTTCTTTAACCGGGCATGATACGTGTCCAGTGACTCTTCCGGTAGTTGTCGTGCCTGCCGGAATATGAATCGCTCATAGTCCTGGTTAGCCATGGGCTCAAAATGTGCGTTTAGAGCATTGATGAGCGAGTGGTGATTCTTTGATGGGACCTCCACTAGGGTTTTGGGTATGTTGTGGACATCTTTCCCTCCCAAGTCAAGGACCATGGCGCGCTTTTGGTCTTTATGCACTTTGGTGGCTTCGAAAAATATCAGTAGGCGATCTACCCAGTCCTTCCACTTCGGTGCCAGGGACGAAGGGGAGCCTTCCACCACAAATGGCTCGATGGGGAGTATGGTGGCCATGTTTCTAGAGCCAATACACGCTTCCACTGAATGTAGCTGTAGTCAGGCAGTGATCCCACTGTTCCCTTGGTCAGCTTTGGCAATTGGTTGTGCCAATGCTTGGTGGTTGCTGGGGTCTTGGGACACGTGCTCCCTCGTGGTTGCACTCTCTCTGGGCGTGTTTCTCCGCTCCCTGCGGCCTGCGCGAAGGCTGTGGGCGTGGCTGTCGCCTGGGGCTCGGCGTTCCCTCCCTCTGCGTTTCTCCACACCTCGTAGCGAGGCTAATAGTGTAGCTCGGGCTGTGGTTGCCTGGCTGAGTGGAGCGCTTCAGGGGGGGTCATCAGACCGCCGCAGCAGTGCAGAGGGGCGTGGCAGGTCGCGGGGTGCACCGTGGCTCACCTTTGGCTTCTGCCGTCACTCAGGCCTCCTCATCGGCCTCTAGGGCACGAGCGCCGCGAGCGGATGTCTGAGCTCACGGCCGCCCCGACACTGAGATTCCTTCACGCCGCAAGGGGAGTGGGCGATCCCACCCTCGTCGCCAGATGTTGTGTTCCTGGCTGTGGGGAACCTCTATTAACTAGGCCCTGCACGTGGTGGTGGATAATGATGGCACAGACACGATGTGAGGTTATAATGGTCTGCCCGGCGTCACCAACTGGCGTACGTCAGGGCGGAGACCTCTTTTATTAGCTGACATCACGTGTCCTGACGTCCCACGCCCGTTACGTCACGGACGTGAAAACGCTAGAACACAACAACGGCAACGACAATCACCTCTAGATTATATAAAGATTGAGTAGCGCCCAACTAGAGGGAGTATTAATGCGCTTGTGTATAATAAAAGCGAGCGCTAGCTGTGGCTGCAAAATGCTATACATCGGCGCCTGTGCAAAACAGACCAAGTTTTGTTCTGTATTTATTGGTACTAAAGAGAGCTATTGCAATTGAAGCGTGTCAGAGATACAACTCACCATCCTCAGATGGTAACAAAAGATATCAGGCATCTCAAAAGGATGTGTAACTGAGCATATATAACAGCTGCGATGTATCAGCCGTTGTTGCTGAATCTACTGAAACGCTGGTGAAATACAGACTCATTTATGTAGGTCTAATATAAAGCATCTGTCGGAAGGAGCAAATATGCAAGCATACTCAATGTCCATGTAATCTAATGTGTTGTGCACATACATATATGTAACATCTGATTCCCAGGTGTACTCCTGATGCCAAAAGCCAGACGTGAGCAGCATCCTGTAGATAACGGTCCGTCACGGAGGAAGGTCGATCCTATGTGCCGTAAACAACCAAACCATTAATAACCCTTCAGGGACTTGGGAATCAGTGTGTTAAAAAATCATCACATTGGTTGAAGCTGATAAGTGCAGAAATACAAAACACATTAACTAAGTGTAGTAAAAAATACAAGATATCACATCTAAAGTGAAACCCACAGAACCTCATTGTTGAGACCTGCAGCATCAGTTTGCAGTTTGTGGACCCACCATTGTTCTCGTCTGAACAAATAAGTTGTAAGGTCAGTGATGTGCGATGGAATGAATGGTTTTTCCAAAACTGTCCACCTAAGATCTTGTGGACTATGCTGAGCTGACAGAAAATGACTGGTTAGTTTAGTCGCCGCCTTTTTGCACCTGATGGTGCTCTTATGTTCTAGAATCTGAATTTTCCCTCTCCGGGTGGTCATGCCCATGTAACGAAGAACACAGGGGCAACTGATCAAGTACAGCAGATTATCACTATTGCAATTCCTCCCTAACAGGAGCTTTTTTTCGAAGGTTGAGATTCTTGGGCAGGCACATACTTTAGTTTTTTCAAGGCTGACTTTCATCCACTTCTTTACACTGAAATGGCTGAGCGACAAGGTTTAGCTTTTGATGCCACAGTGGCTCAGTCCATTCTGAGCACACCCAGCATCATATACACCTTCCAAGGGGGTGCCACAGCACAAGGTGATGACTGGACCCAACCATTGGTACTTAAGAAGTCTCATTCCCGGATCTACATACAAGGTGCCATCATGACAGAGTACCTCAGGGGTGTGGGAAGTTAGCCTGGTATATGATTTCCACTATTCTAGTGGGCACCTTGCACCAGTCTAAACGGCCCTTATTGATGGTGGTTGTAAAGTCAACCTTATAGACAAGCTATCCTAGTGGTAGCATGGACCAGCAGTCATAGGCTAAAACTTCAGAGAGCATGTAAAGCAAGCTGTTTTCCCAATTATAATCCCTTGAGTACCAAATGAAAGGACACCACACAAGGTATATATCAAATATATATATATATTTATTTCTAACACAACCCCTCTGAACTCTTTATAAGGTCAGAGATCGAAATACATCACAAGTTACTCATTAAGCATACTATAAGTTGCACAAATACAGTTCTGCCCTAGGGGCCTCACAAACCATATACTAAGTAAGTGGTATAAGACCCACTTCAGGAATAATGAATAGGCCTAGGGAATCGCTGGGGGATACACTAGACAACCAAAGGTTAGGAAGTAGGAGACCCATGGGAGACGCGTGGTGTCTAAACACAGTCGCGAGTTACCATTGACTTATAATGGAGAACGAAGAACATACAAAGTTACTGATTAAGGACACTTCCGGATGGACTACGGTAAAACCCCTTTAAACTAGGACACTTCTAGAGTCAACACCCACGGGAGCACCGGAGTGCTCGAGTTACCTCACCCAGGCAAGCCGGGTGCATAGGTGTCTTTTCGTGTTGGGCTTCGTCTATGTTTTCTACGGAGATCTACAAAGAAGTGCTGCAGGCGACCAGAGGAAAAGTGTCCGGGTGGAACCAAGGGTGGATCGGAGTCGAGAAGAACCTGAAAGCAGAGGGGACAGAGTCGGGGTCACTAGCCAGTGACCAGGAAGGAACCAGGCGATGTCGAGTTGATTCAGGTGAAGAGGTGAGGCTTGTCTCTGCAGCCACGAGGACCAGGAGGCGTCGACGACGACCAGGAGCTGGATTCGAGCTGTCCCACGGCGGATCTAGTTGACTGCGGTGTCGGTATCCGAACTGGACCCAACAAGCCTTGGTAACCGCAATCCACGCAGGAAGTGAAGATTGGCTTCTGGTCAGACCAGCAAGGTCTGGGGTGCTTCTTCGTTGGAGGGAAGCTGGGGCAAGCCTGGAGCAACCAGGCAAGTGGTGTAGTTTCAAAGAAAAGTCTTCGGAGGGCTAACTAGCCTACGGGCTAGCAACCGGGAAGATGCGTCGAGCTAAAATGCAGGAGCAGGCCCCACGCGGCACTCGAGGAGTGTGGAGAATTGACCTTTGGTGCAAATGGCGCTCGGGTCTGGGGCTTCTCAAACCCCAATGCACAACTTCGGGGGTGCCTCGGGAGCTGCACTGTTAGCAAAATGCAGGATGTCCAGGGTGTCCGGTCCCACGTCTCTCGTGTCCGCCACGGGTCTCAGATTTGCTGTGGATCGGAGTCGGAGAAGTATGGAAGTCCAGTTCCTGAGTAGCTGAGTCTTCGTGTTCCGGCAGGAGCATCGACAAATCAAACCGGCAAGTTACAGGTGGTGCCTGTTTGCACAGGATCATTTTCCTAGACCACAAGGGAGATGTCTTCAGTCTTCTAGTCAATATAGAACGCCGAAGGTCCAAGAGTTTCGTTTCAGCGTTTCAGTCCAGGATAATCTAAAGTCTCTAGACACAGCTCCTATCTTTATACTGATTTTAGGGGCTGGATTACCTGCTAGGTCCCTCCTATGGGTGGACCTGGGAAGGGTGTGGTTACACCCCTTTCCCTTTGTCCAGTTTCGCGCCAGAGCGGGGCTGGAGTGGCCCAGCAACTGGTTTGAACCGGGCTATGCATGGAGCACCTTGTGTGCCCCAGGCAGTGTCTGGAAAAGCATCTTTCCATTCAACCCACCCTGCCCTAATACACTACAGGCTGTCTGGGGATGTGCTAGCACCTCCCTCGACAGGAAACCTATTGTCCAGGCCTCCCTTGCTGGAGTTTCTTCCAGCTGCAGGAGGTCAGACTCGTGTCTGTGGCAGCAGCATACATTTTGTGATGCTGAGGCTCTGTCCAACTTTAACCGGGTAAAGTAGTAACTACATGTCTTCTCCCTCTAGAAGGGTAGAATGCTACCCCTGCCACCAGAACTGGGGGGGGGGGTAGTATTCCAAAGTGTTTGACACCTTACACAACATGTTTTGATCAAACCAAACCAAAGTTAGCATTAACCGCGAGGATTATAATGCACTTAAGAGTATATGGTATGGCTATATCATAGAACAGCTATAAGGAGATGGTTCCGAAAGCTGTAGAAGGGCTCAGCTCATGCCAGAGCACCCTCTCGCATACAACCAAGCACTCTGCCTTCAGGATTGTTAAGGCCTGCCATAGGAGTGACTTATAGGTATATATGTGTCTATATATAAGGGTAGATATAGGTATACTATATGTAAGTAAGGGGTGATTACACCACCTTACCCAAGCTGAGTGATCAGCCTGTGGTGTCAGTTTGGTTGGCCAGCCAGGGGTGGCATAATACATGCTGCAGCCCCTGGTAGGTCTTGGATGCATCTATGCCCTGGGTACCTATGGTACACTATACAGGGGCTCACAAAGGTGACCCAATTCCCATTAGGTATGTACCTAAAGTACATGGAGTCCATTTTGTAGAGAGAGCAGATAGCCTGGGGCCCTGAATAGCAGGATCCCAGGCCAACTAAGTCAAAAACCAGCTAAACACTAGGCAAAAAAGTTGGGGTAACCATATAGTCAGATATCCACCTTCCTACACGGGGCAACTGTGCACCTACTGGGCTAATAGTCACCAATGCTCCCCGGTTGTTTTTGACGACAAGTTATTTCGTTACGCTTGGTCATTGGTGGCCTGGCGGTGTACCCGCGATTGGCTGATTCTTATCATCAATACAGCTACACGAATCGCGGACACCATTTCAATAGAGATACAGGCCTTAGAGTCTCAGATGAAAGTAACGTTGTGAAGTACTGTTTTCAAGTAACAGAATGAGGAAGGCAATAAGAACAATAAAGAGTTTAAAGACTCAGTACTGATGGCAAAGATCAACAAATTTAAAAAAGATCTTGCGTGTTTTTCTATGGAGAAATTATGTTCGTACACTAGTGCGGATTTTGTGCCCCCTCAATACAATCGACAAGGGAGGAGGTACGGGTCAAACTACTCCACGTCGGGAATGATGAATGGTCCAGTGATTCGGATACCTCTAATCAAGGCGATCCATCAAACAGAGGATATGCCAGAAGAGGTAGAGGCAACTGGAGAGGCTACCGAGGCGGCCTTCAACAAGTACCGCCTTCTCAATCGTGGCCACCAGGACCTTTCCATGACTCACCATTACCACCCCAGGGTCACCTCTTTCCAGATCAGCCTCAACCCCAGATGTATCCTAATCAGCCTTTTTAGGGTTTGGCCGAGGGAGATCCAGAGACAAATGGAGACAACAACAAGCCCAGGTGCATTGGCCAGGCTATCCGCCGGCTTGCTCCTCTCTGAGCATGACAGAAGCACAGGCAGGACCGAGCTCTGAGACGATTTAGTGATCAATTTAAGTAGCAGGATCCTGAACACCGATGAACAAGCCCTCCTGAACAAAGGATTAGGCTTTGTACCCTCCTATTGGGGTGATACTTTTGAGATCAAACAGGAACTTGCTAAATTTTTCTGCAAGATCCGTATCAATTTTTTCTTCAGAGACAAACCTCTGGATGTCACTGAGGAGGTGGACTCCAACACTGGTCTTGGGAACAAATCCACAATTAAATCTCTTGCCAATCACTTTACCCCTCAAGTCCTAGCTTTTGAGAAGGCGGTGTTCTCACAAGTCACTAAGATCTGTACAAGTAACAGCAGGCCGTATCAGAATTTAATTAAAAAAGAACGAAGGTCTTGCTATCGCTAACCACTGATGAGACTATAACGATTAAACCCGTTGACAAGGGGGAGCTATCGTTATAATGGACACTAACTCATATCGGATGGAGTGCCTAAGACAATTGCAAGACACGCGCTTTTATAGACCATTGAGAGAAGATCCAACTAAGAGACTGGAACATGATATCAGAGCTGTGTGCTCTCCAGGAAATATGGACTAGGTCTTTTGAGGTGGTGGAGCGCAACAGTGTTGTCAACTATCTGGTTGACTTGAAGAATCCCAGGAACCCTCTAAGGGTCTTCCACATGAACCGCCTCAAACCACACTTTGAGAGGTCCTAAGTAGGCATGTTCTTGGCCGCATGATGGGGTGGAAGAGGAGAGTGAACCTCTTCCTGACCTGTCTACCAGGGAGCCTGATGGGACAGTGGAAGGTGTGATTCTCTCCTCTAAACTGACCCCAGAGCAGCAGGTCATTTGTCACCGGATGTTGGGACACTTTACCAGCCTGTTCTTCCTCACCCCAGATGTTAGTCATTGGTGCGTCCATTATGTGGACACAGGGGGCAGTCCTCCTGTCAAACACAAAATGTATAGGTTGATTGACAGGGTCAAACCCAGCATAAAAGAAGAGGTTTCTAAGATGTAGGTGCTAGTGGTGATTGAGAGCTCCAACAGTCCTTGGGCCAGCCCAGTGGTCTTAGTCCCAAAGGCTGCAGCACCCGGTGCCAGATCCGAACTCCGATTTGGTGTGGATTACAGAGGGCTCAATTCCGTCACCAGAACTGACGCACACACCACCCCTAGAGTTGATAAGCTGATAGATCGGTTGGAAGCTGCCAAGTTCCTCAGCACGCTTGATTTGACATCTGGGTACTGGCCGATTGCCTTGACTGGTGGGGCCAAGTAGAGATCTGCATTTTCAACCCCGGAGGGGCACTATCAGTTCCGGGTTATGCCCTTTTTCGATTGAAACATGCCCCTGCCACCTTTCAGATGTTGGTTAATCTGGTGCTGGCTGGACTGGAGGATTTCAGTGCTGCCTACCTGGATGCCATTGCAGTGTTTAGTTCCACTTGGTAAGAACACCTTCAGCATCTCTTTGAAGTGTGGAAGGCACTGCCGAAGACGGCCTCACGATCAAGGCCAGTAAGTGCCAAATCAGGCAGGGATCTTTGGTATACTTAGGGCAGGGGTCTCCAAACCGGTCCTGGAGGGCCGGATCCATGCCAGATTTTTAAAATAACTACATGTATCTAAATGGGGATATGCACAAAATCTGGCATGGATCCGGCCCTCCACGACCGGTTTGGAGACCCCTGACTTAGAGCATCAGGTAGGCAGCTGCCAGGTGGCGCTCCTATAACCTAAGATTGACACCATTCTGGCTTGGGAGCCCCCAAGAACTAGACAGAGGTAAGGACCTTCTTAGGTCTCACCGGGTACTATAGGAGGTTTGTCCAGGGCTATGGCACCATTGTTGCCCCCTTAACTGAGCTGACTTCCAAAAAGCAGCCCAGGAAGGTGATCTGGACTGATGCCTGCCAGACAACTCTTTATGCCCCGAAGGCAGACTTGCGTTTGGCGCCCGTGCTCAAGGCACCTGACTTCTCCAAGGAATTCAGAGTGCAGACGGATGCTTCAGTGCATGATGCGGGAGTGGTATACATCAAAGGGAAATATGGTAAACATATTGGGGCTCAAATGCCAGGACTTCAGATCTCTTTCAGATCAAGGAACCTGCCAAGAAGAAGAGCTGTAGAAGCTGTGAGGAAAGACTACCACTTTGCTGTGTTGGCCTGCAGTAGCTGCTTCTGTCTTAGGAAGAAGTTGCAGAAAGTACTGTCCAGCCCTTTCTCTGCCTGAGTGTCTCCAAGGGCTTGAGGTAGAACTTGCCCCCTGTTCAAGAAGTCTGAGGAACACCAAAGACTTCAAGCTCCTCTGGGTAACAGCTTCTGGAACTAGGTGGTTCAGTTGCCACAGAGGAAAAAGCAACATAACGCCGTCCCCGTAGCCGCTGCCGGCTCCGTGACCTGAAGGCACTGCCGCACTTCGCACCACTACCCAGGTCTCACCGATGATGCCATTTGACGCTACCACTGAGACGTTGGTTTCACCGCGACCTGTGTGCACCGCACCGCCTCACTTTACATTGCTGTCCTAGTATCCCTAGCGATGCGGTCACTGATGCTGCTGCCTGTACCACGACCTGTGGATACCACTCATGGAGAACACGGAGCACCGTCCCACTTCACACTGCAGCCCTGGTCTTACCGGCGACAATGCTCCTAGCTGACCTTGACGCCACTGCCTGCACTGTGGTTAGGGGGCCCTGCTCGTAAGTTACATGATGTACCACCCCCTCCCCATACCGCAGCCTTGGCCCATCGACGCCAGCAGCATTGACTTCATATTATTCACCGCTGATTGCACCGAGACCTGTGGGCCCCACACTCTGCATTACCCCGTCTCGCACTGCACCCTTGGTTGCCACGATGACCGTGCCCCAGCAATGATGACGCGGCCTGCAACGTGACCTGCATGCACTTCAATGAGCACCACCCCACTTGGCACCGTAGCCCTGGTCTCACGAGTCGCTGCCTGCACCGCAACCTGACGGCACCGCATACCGCACTGCTACACTTGACACCGTAAGCACTGGCGCTCGCCAGCACTCTAGACATCAACCGCATGGATTTTGAACTGCAACGCACATGACTTAAAGGGCTGGACGACTCCTGCACCAACTTCCGGAACCAACGCCAGCTCCTTGGAGCACATCACAAGGTCCTTGACGCCCTGCATTTCTGAAGGTACTGTTTTGCAGGTCTTCCTGACACCGTAGCTGGCCCGCTGCCGGCCGGAAGTGTTGGATTTGTTGGTTCACAATGCCGTGTTAGCCCTGGACGGAGCTATTGACTTCATGGAACTGTTTTTAAAGTCTATTTTTTCTTATTGATAATTTTACACAGCTGTATGTTGGATTCTTATCGTTTTGTTATGTTTTACTAAGATAAATATTGGTTATTTTTCTAAAACTGGTGAGGTGTTCTTTTGTAGTGGTTTCATTGTATTACTGTATGTTATGTGCAAAAGCTTTACACACTGCCTCTTATATAAGCCTCACTGCTCGTGCCGAGCTACCAAGGGGATGAGCAGGGGTTATTTTAGAAGTATAGATCCCTTATCCTGACTAGGAAGAAGGGTCCCTACTTGGACAGGGTAACAACCTGCCAACTAGAGACCCCGATTTCTAACATATACAAATTTGTTCAACAAGTGGGTTTATGTTTGGGGACACCTTTTTGGTTGAAAAGGGTGGAAAGAATGGGACACAAAGCGCAGAAAATAAAAATTTTGACTGTGCCATTTCTAAACAGACTAAAACAGGTGTGCACGTTTAAGGAATGGCTGGCTACTGCCGTCACTGGATTTAAAATCTATACTATGGGCAAATACATTATTAACTTTTACCCTCAAGGGCACACTCAAGTCTATATCTCAAACAAGTGGACCATGAATGTATCTTCCTTGCCACTTGGCAAGCTCTTTTGCGAACATCTTGCTTTAGGGTTCTTTCTGCATGACTATTTGAAAGACTTTCATCCTTATGTTCATGAGTCCCACATATGTGGCTTGCTTGCAAAGAAACTGTGTGTTTCTCTGCCTTACTAGGTGTAAATGCAACATTCTGAAATACTACTACCTCAATGTAGAACATGCACAGTGACTCTTTTGATGATAATGAATGCATTTATAGAACAGATGCTACAAACGAGTCACCTTATGGATAAATATATTCATTCTTGTATATATGAAACATTGGACTGGTTTAATTAGTGTGCACCAAGTTTATCAATTTAATAATTTCAGGGATTGGTATAACATGTGCAGGTCCAGAATGTTAATACACTTCACGTTGCTTTCCCTTAGAGTGCATTATGCCAGGTCTGGTGGTTCAGTGGACTGATGCTTCCACTGTAGGGGCCTGTGTTTGACCGCATAGTCACAGGTTCAAATACCAGCGGGTCCACTCATCCGTTCATCTTTCAAAGGTTGATAAAATGAATACCATTGAGTTGTGTAAAAAATTAACATCTACTATTAAGCACCAAGAGGTCCACGGGTAAACATGTGCTTTACAAATGCACATTGTCATGTTGTGGATTGGAAAGGGAGCGCCAGTGACATGTCTGTTTCACAGAGCCGATTGGGTTGTGCATGAGAACATTTTTGAGTTACTGACAAATTACATAATGTATGACTTTAGTAGTTTTTGCTTCAGTTAGGATACAAATTTGCAGGCTATGTAGGTTTGTCTGAAACCTTCTACCAGAGTACATTTGAGTGTTTGAGATAAAAGTGCATAAGAGCCAGTTTGCCAAGCTTTTTGACAGTTCACAATTCCCTGAAGAGGCCAAGGGTATGTGTCCAAGCTCTGTTCACAGGCAACCAACACCGAGAAACCGTCTGTGAACCTCCTTCCTGCAGCTGTGTAATCTCAATGACTCTCTTGACCTTTTTAATGTTTTCCTGCTGAGATGATTGCTGTACACTGTATTCTATGTAATCCTGAAATGTAGAAAATTCTTGTTACTTTTGTCTGCCAGCAAACTCTCTGGTCGCATGACATGGAGACCATCGCTGCAGCTATATAAATAAACTTAGAATACTGGAAGATCTCCCTACTGACTGACTGCTTTTTTTAATTTAAAGAACAAGATTCTGCTTTCTCAGATTGACCACAAAAGAGAGACGTTGCCTCATTCCTCTGGCCACACCTCTTACGTGGGCACACAGGCTCTGCACAAGGGGAGAAGAGTTTTAGCATCTTGGATATAGGTAGAGAGGGGCATTGTGTCATTGTAGTAGGGCACTCGGGAAATTCTGCTAAAGTATGTAGGGTAACCCCAGGGAACATTGACCTCTTTGGTAAAGGAGGAGCCAAAAGTCCCCCCCCCCCCTACCTGCAAGCTGGTGACAGGCATACATGTGGCATCCTCAGCACCCTCCTCAAAACACTATTGTACCTGAGGAAGATCAAAAGATGATTAAACCTGCTGTCAGACCTGAGAGCATCCATGAAGGGCTGTACCTGCTCCCTCCTGTACCCAGGACAAAGAAGTGGACTTCAAGAGTCCAAAAACTTGGCCATCCTGTTCATGCTACAGGTACACACAAGCTACAATAGGCTCTTTTTGAAGATCCCAGGTGACCAATTCCAACTGAACCAGACCTGGACTTTAATGGTGGCCTCTGCTGGAGTGAATTCTGACCCCCATGTGCTGTTCCTGAGGTCTTGGATCACCTGCCTGTGTCTGGGTGGACTTCTACCACCTCTAAAAACCTTGAGTTTAGGAGCTTTTTGACTTCAAACATCCCTGAAATGAAGGACCGGGACAAACCTGCCAATCTGACCAAGGCGTGTTACCACAGTGCTTATGATTCAGGATTCCCCCTTCTCTGAGCTTTTTTGTGATGGCTAATCTTCTGCAGCAGGGCCTCATGGAGACCGGATTCAGCTCTGGGAGCCCTATTCAGCTGCAGCCTTGTCCTTCTGGAGAAACCCAAGATCCAAAAAAATGACTACATGCAACAAAAGAATTTTGACTGGGTGAACGCACAAAGGTATCTAGTATTTGGTTGCAAAATTTAAATTTCTTCTCCTGAATACCAACCACTTCACCAGGACCTAGTCCAACGGCTAGCTTACCTTGTGGAGCCCTCTTTTGCTGTATTGTCTGATACCTTCTACCAGAGTACATTTGAGTGTTTGAGATAAAAGTGTATAAGAGACAGTTTGCCAAGCTTTTTGACAGTTCCCAATTCCCTGAGCCTGCTACCTTGTCATGCTGAAGACTATGGGCTTCCATTTGTGAAACTTAAGTCCTCTAAGGTAAATCCTCTGACTGGGTCAAGCCTGGATTCTGTATCCATCACAGGCTGCATTAAGTTGCAGTCATTGTTGTCCTCTACATGCGGCAACAGAACTTGAGGGGGCCCACCTACAGGGTACGTGGAAGGGCCCCCTCTGGACTCAATCTGGAGCTCTCCGTCCGTAGTGCGGGCTGAGGGTGCCCCCTGTAGGTCTGCCAAACCACACCGCAGGGACTGCGTAGGCCTATGGGGCCTGTGTTACACCCCTGTTTCTGCGGCATCCAGATGACAGCAGTTGGTGCTTAACGTTTTTTGGCTTTATTTCTATTTAAAACTTTAAAAATTCAAACCTGCATATCTCTAGTTCCTCTTATAGGATTCGTGTTGTTTTGGTGTTATTTTATTTATTAAAATATACAATTATTCCAGTTTGCTTTGGGATTTTTATTGTGTTGGGTTTTGACTTTATTACTCTTTTGTTACTGCCTAAATGCTATACCACATTGCCTTAAGTTAAACCTGTCTGCTCTGTGCCGTTGAGACCAAGGGGCTGAAATCAGGTTGATTTAGTGGTTCACCCTAAAAAGGTTTGTGTCTGCTTAAGATGGGTAGTCACCTTATTAACTAATGGCACAAGTTTTTTACATCCCTTAACATTCACTCAGTTACTCGACCTGCTGAAAGCAGAGGCAGCCTAAGGGTGAAATACGGGGAATAATTGGGAATCAAACTTACTATTCCCCTGGTAATTCCTCATTTTGAAGGCCACCCTCACAGTCCCTCTGGTCTTTCCTGTTATTTCTTCGCCACCTCCCTTCACGTACTTATCAATACCCCCGTTATTGAGAACTCAGGAGGAGTACCTGGTGTTACCAGGGAAGTCTTTATAAGGCCCTTAGTGACTTTCAGCAACACAGAAATTCTTACCTCATTAAATAGTTAGAAGAATGTTTTTTAGGAATAAGTCCGGTTTCACCAATGAGTAGCTCGTGAGCTACTGGTAGCTCTCCAGCTATCCGTATTCCATATGTAGCTCTCCTGTGTGCAGCCTAGCTTGCTAAATTAGAAGTATTTTCTTGGTTGAATTAATACGTGTATAACAAAATTGAAACGTGTATACTTGAGACGAAAATGTGTGTATTTATTAACTCATAAGCAGATGTTTGGCAACACCTATCACTGATATTAACTTTGTGCCAGGGGCATTGCTGCAATGGCTGATATGATTTTAGCCATGTAGAGGCATTCCACATTAATAAAACAGTTTTAAGTTACTGCTGAGGCCGATGCCTGATGAACTCGCATTGCTGGTTATCTTGCTATCAATGTATATTGTCTGATGTGGGCAATATTAAAATTCTAATATGTTTGTAGCTTGGGAGGATTTTCATTGAACATAAGTAGTTCTTACAACAGAAAAGGTTTGAGACCCTTGGAATAGTGGAAGCACTGTCGGGACTACATTCTGCATTTAAAAAAAAAATCTTTTTATTAACACATTCCACAAAGAAAATACAACGAAAAAAGCATCAGGTGACAATCTTGACTATCACATAAAGCAATTACACATGCTCAGATATCAGAATCAGTAATCGGATAAGGTATTAGGGATCACTGAGGCTCCGACACCAATATCTCCTGTCTCGCCACCTGAGGTGTGCATATATCTCCTCTGTATCCATTCCATGCCTCCTCTACCTCCCCCCACTTCCCGGGGCAACCACTGGCAATATAGAGGGACCTTTCCCTGAACATGCATCAATCCAGATCTTCCATCCATTTCCCTATTTGGGGTGCCTGACTGGCACCCCACAACTGAGCAATGTTACGTTTAGCGATCATGCATGCCAGCGTTACCCACACTTTCCCAGAAGTAGTCAGGTCAGTGGGTTCCCAAACATTTAGGATACATCTACGGGTCTCCAGCGCCAACTCTACCCCCATGACCTCTCGGATCCTCTCGTTAACTTCACCCCAGTAGTCCTGTATTACGGGGCAGTGCCATAGGATGTGCATAAACGTACCAATCTCCCTTCACCCTCTCCGACATTCCTCACTATTCACCAGACCCATCCATACCAACCGGGGCCCCGTGATATAGGAGCGGTGTAGGATCTTTAACTGGACCAACCGGAGTCTCATGGGTACTGCTACTACCTTAGGGGAGGAAACTGCTTCCTTCCAGTCCTCGTCATCTAACACTAGTCTGTCCGCTCCCCACTGCTCTCTTAGTGTTGCTAACGGATCCCCCATATGGTTTATTAGTTTTTTGTAGATTAATGAAATAGTTTTCTCTGGGAGGCGGCCATCCAATAGCCGGTCCTCCAAAGGGGAGGCCTCTGGGAGCACTGTTCCTCTGGGGACATTTGTTAATAAGGCATGTCTAACCTGAATGTAGCGATACCGCTCACTCTCCTGTAAATGATATTTTTCCCGTAGGGCGTTGAATGTGAGGATGCCCTCTTTCCCCCAGACATCTTTAATCTGCGAGATCCCGATGAGGTCCCATTTGTCAAAGCCCTTCGTTTTCCACAAGCTACCTAATCTCTCCGATTTCCACAACGGGGTAACCAAGGTTAATTTCCCTTCCATCTGGAGGTTCTGAGTGGCAGCGTGCCACACTTGTACCGCGTGCGCCGGGGGTCCAACCAGGGGAACCTAACCGTTTCTGGCATACATGGCTCTCGTAATATCTCCCCCTGGTATCTGACCGCGGTCCATCACAAATCCAGGGTCCAGAGGGGACCCATACACTGCGTGGTTAATCGCTGCCAGCTGTGAGGCCCAATAGTACTTTCGAAGGTCTGGCAGACCAATTCCTCCGTCATACCATGGAAGTGTGAGCTTGGAGAAGGCAATGCGCGGCTTGCCCTCCCAAAGAAGTTGCCTTTGGAGGGACTCTATGTCTTTGAAATATGATGGGGGTACCGGGTCCATCGAGTTCTGTAACGCATATAAAAAGCGAGGGAGGGCCATCATTTTGAACAATACAGCTCTACCTAAAAGGGAAAGTGGCAACTGTTTCCATCTCTCCATGTCTCTACGAAATCTAGCCAGGGGGGGCCCCAAGTTATTATCAAATCTCGATTTCGGGTCCAGGGTGACATATATGACCAAATAACAAAATCCTACTGCTTCAATCTGTAGTGGGCAGGACTTCGGGACCACGGGGGGATCACCACTGATGACGAAGAGTACCGACTTCGTCCAATTAATGGCGAATCCAGAATATCTCCCTAAGATTGCCAGAACATCCAGAAAGTTGACCAAGGACTCCCCAGGAGTAGTGAGATATAACAAAATATCATCTGCGTACAGTGAAATCTTATCCTCCCACTCCGAGGTCCAACGCAACCCTCTAATCGATCGGTCCCATCGGACCCAGGGCTCCAACGGCTCAAGGGTCAATGCAAATAGCAGTGGAGACAGTGGAGACAGTGGGCACCCCTGTCACGTGCCTCTATGTAGAGCTATGTAGAGTGCCCTCTAATCTCCTTGCGGGCACTTTCTGTCTTTTACCTTCACTTCCGAAAGGAATTTTAATATTCACTGTATGCACTATTCACAATAATCACTGCGCCAATATTCAGACTTCCCGCTTACTGCACCAGCGGTAATCGTGCCTCTGCACGCCACGTCAGGCGTTTTAACCACAGTTAAATGCTTCTCAATCCGTCCTCAGGGCCCATCACTATACCTCACCTCACTCTTCCAAGATGGCCCCCTTATTGTCAAATACCTCAGTCTGTCTTATGTTTCCATCACCCTAAACAAAAAACCCGCCCTCCTCACCCAAGATGGCCCACACATTAACAGTTACCCTAGTCTGTCCTCAGTTTCCATCACCTAATTGACTCACGCTACCTATCGGCGTAGTTGTACTTAAAGCGCAACTTCTTGCCTAATTCTCAGTTCCCGCCATCGAGCCGAGGAACCGAAGGCACCCTGCTGCCGCCGCTCATTGAAGGTAAGAGCTAATTGCCCAACGAGCTTGCCCAACACCATTGTGGCTTTCACGCTTATAAGGCAGGGCGCAATCTGGGTCTTAACCACCCCATGGAATTTTTTTTCTCCCCCCCCCCCCTTTTTTCCTAGCATTCCAAACTCCGACCGCCACGGCAAACCTCAGAACCCACGGAAAAAGTGGCTTACATCAGAAACCACCAATCCTACCTAAGGCTGGCGACAGACTCCAGTAGCCTTGCTCCTGAATCCCCTTAGAAATCGAGTGAGCCAACACGCCAAGGTATGTGTTGCCCATGGCTCATTCACAGATCATCGTCCAGCGGTTGCGTTACATTCACAATGTTTAATTCTAATGCACCGCTCACTACTTATTTCCCTCCCTTCAGTACAATTGCCGAACTTCGGCAATATAACCGTTCCAAGACCACCCTCCACTGGAAGGTCCACGAAACCTCTCTTGGCGGTAAGCCAATGTTCCCTTACTCTCATCCCCGCCTTGAGCCCAACTAGGTGCCATATCACAGCATGTTTTTTGCATAGCCCGCACACCTGGGAGGACGGTATTAACTCTCTACCTTTTAGACAAGTACACACCTCCTTGTACTCGAGGCGCCAACATAGGAATACCACCACTGCATGTTATTTAATGGTAGCGTCTCTCGCCAACAGAGACCACACCAATTATATAGCAAATGACGCCACCTCAAAATGACTGTGCGCACGCAACTCTTGCTCCGGGTCAGTACACTATAAGAATGGATGTCACTTAGGAATGATGTCATTATACCACTTGCTTGTACCATAGGATCTGCCTGTAACTAAATCCTTGAGTCTGTTGCTTACTGAGACCATGCCTTGAGTGTATGACGAAAGACTCTATCGCAAATCACTTTATGTACAAAAACCCGTTACCCGGGATAGCACGTTGTGAGAATAGATGCCACATACGCTTGATGTAACCACACTCACACGTGTAATTTCCTCCTCTCACTCGCCGTCCTTATATGATCTGCCATTGTTTGATAAATAACATATGTCTAAATATTCAATCTATTGCCAACCTTAATATTGCACTGTAAGAGTGGGTGCCACAGGTAAATGATGCGACCTTACCAACACGGGACCTTTACTTCTTTTTCACTCGTCTTGGTTCACTGATTGCTAAATACATAACAATTGCTGACATGTGTAAAACTCTGTCGTCTACCTGTAATTTCTGACCGGCTGCACCCCTGTTTTTATTTTGTCTCACTGTTTTCAACCCAACAGGCACTGTGTTCTATATCAGGCAATTTCAACTGATTAGTCCTGAGGATGATCCCTTTTATTTAATGAGCTTGGGATCGAAACGTCGTTGACAATTCAAAATAGTGCCTCTATGTCCTAATTTGCATTAGTTATGTGGTCACTATTGTGGTTAGCTTGCTTTATTCTTTTGATTTGTACAAGCTCCTTTTTGCTCTAGTTTTTGCCTGTTATTTGTTCTTCCTATTTGTTTGTTTTTGCTCCTTTGTCTTCTGTACCGGGTGCAGGATTGCGTCCCGTTCTATTAATTTTTTTCCCTTGTATCACTTGATATTCTGAAAACATTGTGTATTAAAATTCTCTGTCCGGCTGGACACTGAATACATATATAGTACCCATTCAAGTCTATATTTCATTTCTTCGTGTAGATTTTCGTTCTAAGGACCATTGTTTTACAAAATATCTATGTAGAGCAAAATCAGCTGACCTGTGGTTATTCACCACTACGCTGGCCAGGAGACTCGTGTACAAAAGACGGACCCATCCGATAAAATCCTGGCCAATACCGAACTTCCCTAACACGGCGAATAAATAGGGCCACTCGACTCTGTCAAATGCCATGGTCGCATCCAGGGACAACAGTGCCGCTGGTTCGTGGATCTTTGATGCCCCCCCTAGGATCCCGTGCAACCGTCGTAAGTTGAGGGCTGTATTTTGGCGCGGCATGAAGCCTGATTGATCTGGGTGTATCAGATTTGAAATAACTTTAACAAGCCTGGTCGCCAGTAGTTTTGCTAACACCTTAGGTTCAGCATTTAATAATGAGATCGTCCGATAGGAAGAGCATTGCGTCTTAGGCTTACCGACCTTATGGATGGCCACGATGTTTGCCACTCGTTGGTCGTAGGGGAGTTGGCCCTTTTCCCTGCTCTCCACGAACATTGCGCGAAGAAACGGCGCCACCTTATTCGCGTTAAGTTTGTATAATTCAATGGGAATACCGTTCGGGCCCGAAGCCTTCCCGGAGTGAACATCCCTAATGGGCTGCGCCACTTCATCATTGGTGAGGGGGGAGTCTAGGTATTTCCTGTCCTCCTCTGACAATGTAAGCAATTGGATGTCATATATCAATGTCCCGTTTTCATCCTCTGTATAGTCACTTGCAGACTTGTACACCGCACGATAATAGTCCGCGAACTCCTCGACTATCACTTGTGGATCTGTCACTTTGCCCGATTCTCCTGTATTTAATTCTGGCACCAATCTCGACGCCCTCTCCCCTTTTTCTTACCATGCTATAAGTTTCCCTGCTTTGTCGCCATGTTCATACACCCTACTCTGGGCATCTGCATGCTGTACTTTGGCTCTATCTCTTGCCAGCGTTTTATATTCAACTTGGAGTAGCCGCAAACGGTGCGCTCCCTCGGAAGTAGGGTCTCTCGACTCCTCCCACTCCAGAGTTGCTATGTCTTAGGTTTAATGTTTTATCAGGCCTAGAAGAGTGCGATTGACGCCCTGTGAATGAGAATTTCCTGCTAAATACTCCCAGTGGAACATCTACCCTTGCATTGTATCGGTGGGAAATGATATAACTACTACCCCCAGTGAGGAAATAGTACCTCACCCTTTGATCGAGGAGGGAATGGGAGAAATGGGGGAAATTGTGTAACAGTTGGGTGTTTGCACTCACATGGAGGCTGTACCTAGTGTGGAAATGAGAGAAGGGATAATCCAGTTAGGGACCATCATTAGTGATAACTCCCCCGATACAGGAATAGGGAAACTACAACCCAATGCTGAGGTAGTTGATGGTAGTATAAAAATCCTCTTGTGGAACGTAGCTGGATTAAAGAACAAGCTACTTACGCCTGATTGGGGTACCTTTATGGCATCACACGACATCTGCCTGATGTAGGAAACCTGGGCATTGGAGGAGAGTGCCAGCCTAGGTTATGCAACTTTTGATATCCTGGCAACTACTAGGGGTAGAGGTCGCCATCAGGTGGTTTATCGATCTGGGTAGGTACGCATTTGGGCGTCCAGACAGTCCAACTGCCAACTAATTCTCTAGACGTCCAATGTGTGCTACTGACACCCCAAAACATGCCCCAACTAGCCATAATAAATACCTACTCAAGGCCAGTCAGGAATGGGCAGGAATCAAATACAATTAATGTATTGGATCTCTTTATCCAGGCACTTGACCCCCAAATCGCTATAATCCTTGGTGGTGATTTTAATTGTCAATTCGAGCCTCTGACCAGCCTCGAGCTGGGTGAGCTAGATGATGACGACTCGTTTTGGCATATCCCTGACCCTAAAATCCCCCTGTTAGGGCATGGACCCCGTTGGTCCTGCAAATGAAATCTTTCTCCCTTGCAACGTCTCTGCGGGCGTGCAATGGGAGGCTGGACCCTGACCGACCGGGGTCAGCTACATTCAATAGGGTAGAACAAACTTCCATCATTGATTATATAATGATGGAAGCAAAACACTGGGATAGTTTGATGGAATTTAGGGTCTTACCGAGGCAAGGTAGCGACCATAATACCCTTGTCTTATCACTCAAGCCAGGGAGCTTCGGGTTGAGAAACCTGGATGCCAAACCCAATACTGAGATCTTGCCCCTCCTGGTAGCCAACAATAGGCACAGGGTTAAATGGTCCTATTTTCAGGACTCCCCTAGCAGGCTTGCCGACATATATGAGATCGCTGTACCTAGGATAATTGAGATGGGTGATTCGGGCTCCAACGGTCAAGCCTTAGAAATCCATAGGCAGTTGGCTCTTGCACTGGGAGATGTGTTTTGCCCAGTAAGTGGGAATAAACGGCGTGGGGCTAAGACACACCCCTGGTATGATGATATCTGCAGGAAAGCAAAAAGGGATCTCCTTTTGGCAGTCAAACCTAGAGATAGTGTAGGAATCAGGCTATCTAGACAACTTTATAAAAAGGCAATTACCAGAGGTAAGAGGGATTTGGAGGAAACGAGGTGGGAGGACTTGAGATTTGAGCTCCTTTCTAAGGATGCCAACTCGTTCTGGGCCATTGTTAGTTCAGGTGTAGGAGGGGGAGGGGAGGCCGTTATCCCGAATATTGCGCCCTCAGTGTAGGAGGAGCATTTCGGAGCATTATATACAAATATGGAATGTGGTGACGTCCATCGCCTAGGTTCCAAATCTGCCCAAGAGTATAGAACGACTGGGACGAGAAATTTGCTCCTGGAAGGAGATGTGTCCCTTCCGCCATCCCCGTCCTAGACCCCCACCACAAGTATCGACTGGTGGGGGACTCTGGCGCGGTGTCGTGGGTGGACTACCTGGAAGCTCCAGAGACTTACCTCCCTGTAATGCCAGAGATCATTACTCTGAAGGAGGTAGAATCTGCCATAGCAAGGCTGACCCCCAATAAAGCTCCTGGCCTTGATAAATTGCCTGGGGACTTGTTCCGATGTCAACCCAAAATATGGGCACCATACCTGGTTGTCCTGTACAATGCGGTTCTCACTGGGTTTGATCTGCCGGACACCTGTTTGAGAGCTGAGATCGTCCCCATTCACAAGAAGGGTTGTTCGCTAACCCCATCTAACTATAGGCCCATTAGCCTTATCAATACAACACAAAAACTAATGGGTAGGAACATATTGGACAGGATACAAGGGTGGATGGAGGAATACCAAATACTGACTACTCTCCAGGCCAGATTTAGATCAGGCATCTCAACCCTGGACCAAATCTTTCGGCTCCAGGTCCTATTCTGGAAAACAGCAAGAGTGGAGGGTGGCAGCCTCTACCTTGTCTTTGTGGACCTACAGGCCGCCTTTGATCTAGTCCCCAGGGAAAAGTTGTGGAAAGTACTGGCAGATCTGGGTCTCCCACCTTACCTATTGGATATCCTAATCAGATTGCATACTGGCAACTATTCTCAGGTTAGGTGTGGGAGACATGGGGATCTTTCATCCAGTTTTCCCGTATCTAGGGGTGTGCGACAGGGGTGCGTCCTATCTCCCACGTTGTTTAGCCTTTTCATCAATGGCCTTGTGGACGCCTTAAATGGTGTAAAAGACAATGACACTCCCTGGTTGGCCACTGGTCGGGTGCCCGCTCTGATGTTTGCGGATGACACCTTGTTGTTATCCAAAACATCATCGGGCATCCAGCGTGTTCTGGATGGGTTTGTATCATTCTGTGCCTCGCGGGGATTGGAGATCAACTTGAATAAAACCAAGTTTATGATCTTCAATCCCCCGAGGCAGACTCGTCCGAACCCTGTCCTGAACAGTATTCCCCTGGAACGGGTCAAGACTTTTGTCTACCTTGGCATCACTTTGACAGAACATTTTGGCAGGGGTCACCAAATTTCTAAATCTGCGCTTAGATTATTTATCGCAAATAGTAGGGGGTATCAATAAGCTCCACAGAACCGCAGTATTTAAACCGGTAGCTCCTGTCCTTGAAATCTCTGGACTCCAGGCCAGGACAGCAGCTATGTATGACGCTGAACTCTGGGGACATAAGAATACATATAGCGTCTTGAGGGTTGAGCAGTCCTTTATGAGGAATTGGGTGGGCTTACCACAAGGTACACCACTTACCCCCTTAAGGTTGGATTTGGGACTAGAGTCCATAGAGGAACTGGTAGCCGCCCGGCCATTGCTCTATTGGAGGAGGCTCTGGTCAGCACCGTAACTGGTATCCTACAGAGCGGAATTTTGGAGGTCTCGGAACATATAAAAAACAAAAATATTCCTTGGCTATCTCATATTAAGGCCTTCACCAACTATGTAGGATTGCCCCAGCTATGGGAGACCCCCGAGTTGAGCTGCCTGAGTACACCTAGGGCACAGCTCTTAACTCTGGTGAGGGAGAAAAATCTACTTGCATTACACCAATCAACAACCCAGGGTAGGCTGTCTATGGAGTTCCTCCTAGTAAAATCTGAACCTCGACAGGAGGAATTTCAAGATGTAGTCCAACCCCCATCTTGCGAGGAAATTATATACTCAACTGAGGCATGGTTGCCTGCCAATCAGGGCATTTACTTCGTAATGGGCTAAAACTGAAAACGGAACCTGCCCAGCATGTAACTACATCCAAGAAGATGTTGCCCATGTTATGTTTTTCTGCCCAGCGTATGTTACTATAAGAAAATGCTGGCTGATCCCACTATGTAGAAACTTGGGCTTCAGGCAATGTATGCAGGCATGTAGAGTTTTAATGTACGATACCTCGCCATTTATTGTCTTTGCTGTTTCTCGTTTTTTACATGGTATGTGGCGACGAAGGAAAGGCTTTATTTAAAGTTATTGTAAATATACCTGGATTAGTTCTTTAAAAAAAAAATATCCTATCTAGATTGCCAATCGATAACTATTTGTTTAATTAACTTTTTACTGTTTAATATTAGTCGTTCATATTTATTGTTTTAACTACTGTGCCTTGTATGTATTTTATCTGCACTTTTATGGTCTTCGACCGAAATAAAGTTATCATTGCTTGCTAAGTCTGCCTCAATTTTGGCCACCTCCGCTCTTCCTTTCTTCCGTTTCCCTGAGACCAGGGATAGCACCTCACCTCTGATAACCGTCTTATAGGCCTCACACAATGACTGAGCCGACTCCACTGTTCCCACATTCTCCTGGAAATATCGTTCCATGACTTGTAGCACCTCCTTTTTAATGTCAGGATCTCTCAGTTGCCATGCATTAATGGGCGCGACCCTTCCCGCATCCCGCTGCCCCACCTCTACTCTGAGCCAGACTGGTGAGTGGTCTGATATCCCCCTCCCTATATGACGTGCCTCCTGCAGCCAAGCTGCCTGTGATGCCGGCACCAGGGCATAATCAATTCTCGATAGGGAGTTGTGTGCAGCTGAGGCGTGTGTGTAATGCACTCCATCGGGATTTCTTAATCTCCACCCATATATAAGGCCTGTTGTGGCCACGAAATCCGGCAGTCACCTCTGAGACGGCGCCAGAGTTCTAGCCGGGCATCTATCCGCTTCACCGTCCATCACCGCATTAAAGTCTCCACCCATAATCAATATCCCAACAGGTAGTGTAAAGAAGATCACACAGAGGTCGCGATATGTATCTGTCTGGAGACCCGGTGGAACATAGACTGACAAAAACGTGACAACTCTTCCCTCCCACAGCCCCGAGACTCCAACATATCTGCCTTGATTATCGGCCCACGTGGCCTGTATAGCCAGTGGAAAGGAGTTTTTCGTTAATATTCCCACTGCCCTAGACCCGGTTTGTAGCCGCCCCTATGGAGGGCCATACAACGATTACCTACCAAGTGCGTCTCTTGATCAACACCACGTCTGGGGAGTGTCTCCTTATCAACTGGCTCACCATGCCCCTTTTAATCTTGTCTCCCAGGCCATTAACATTCGAACTAAGTGTGGATACCCCCAATCCCTTACTACCAATAGACATTGTAATGATAGATCCTGTGTAGGTCACTTGATGCTATACCAAAAGAAGCACAAATCGGCAATACTTCTGCGTCAAATTGAATCTGAAATAGAAAAAAAAAACAACACTCAAACTCCCTCCCCCCACCCTGCACCTCTGCATGCAGCTTACGCTCATCTCCAACTAGCAGCGTGCCTGTCGCCCCCACACCAATCTACAACTAACTAAAGGTAGAAAATAGAGGGAGGGCCCGGACCGTCCCGCCAACCCCCTCCTTCCCCGCCTCATCACCCCTGCCCCTGATCTGTACTTCAACAGTAATAACGGTCCAATGGTCCTTGGCAGGAAAAAACATTACCTAGCCCCACCCCCCACCCCTGTACACAAAATAGCACAATTTAAACCCTTTTCCTTTTCTGGTCGGTTCACGATATGTTATTGTTCGTCCACTTCGCTCCGGGCCTCGGTCTCTGTCTCAGCATTGTACATGGTTTCCAACCAGTCCGCCGCCACTTCTGGATTGTCAAAGAACTAGGTCTTTCATTAAGTTCCACTTGTAGGCGGGCCGGATACATCATGGCATATTTCAGTCCTTTATCTCTGTTTCTTCTTCACCGATATGAAGCCTTGACGCTGTTTTTGAACCATTTGGGTGAAGTCTGGGGAAAAAGGACAGTGTTGCGTTTTCATATCTCAGGGGAGCCCCAGCACGCGCCGCCTGAAGGATGACATCCCTGTCCCGAAAATTCAGGACCCTTGCGATCATGGGGCGAGGGGGTGCCCCCGGCCTGGCCTACCCCCCGGGATCCTATGTGCCCTTTCCACCGTAAAAATTTGCTAAGACCTTTGGGCTGAAGATGTTGGAGGACTATGTTCTCGACAAAAAAATCCGGCGTTAGACCCTCTGCATTTTCCGGAACCCCAAAGATGCGGACGTTATTACGTCTGGCCCTGCCCTCGTACTCGTCCAGCTTGCGGTTTGCGAGGGTTCCGGAGGTCTTGAGGTCTCGCACCTCTTGCTGCAGTAGGTTCAGGTCATCAATTAGACTGGTTGCCTTGAGCTCGAGGGACTTAACCTTCTCGTTCGTTTTTGCAAGATCCGCCCGCATCAGCCCCATCTCAATTGTGACAGTGTCCAGCTTGGTATCTAGGGCCTCCATCTTCTGGCCCAGTGACGTCTGTACTCCAGTGATTGCGACCATGAGATCCGCCAGGGTTGGCTCAACAAGGGGTTGTGTGGCGTCTACCCCCTCTGACGGGGTCTTCCTCGTTTCCACTGGGGACCCCTTTGGCATGGTGTATCTGTCCAGCTTGTTCGTTTGGATAGTCCTGGACCCCTTGGACGACCGAGGTAGGGGCTTCTCCTGTTCCGGTTTTGTCGCCATTTCACCTCCCTGGTCTCCCTCGCCAGATATCACGTACCTCCTCAACGTGGATCTGGTCTTGTGTCTCTATCTGGTGTCTCCGACCTCCGGGTATCCACCGGTATGTTACTCAGCCTTCCGATCCAGAGCGCACCCCAGCTATTCCACTCTCAAGGGCAGCACCCGTCGCACCGCTCAGAGGTCTCCCGGTGTCGCCTTCTGTCTTGCGAGTACGCACCTCCGGATCCAAATCAAATTCAAATTTCAAAAGCTTTATTCGATAGCAAGTCATAAAAGCAATTTACATCCTATCACTACACAATAAATACTAAACCTAACATTCATATATATTTAAAACACACATTAAACACTTTATGCTGTCACTTCTGGTACTCAATATAAAATATTCCATCAAGAATTATTATAAAAATTGATCATACATAGAAAGCATGGTGACGATAATTCATTAAGCTGCATCAGATAGTTGTAAAGTGCGGGTGTGAATAGTCCAGGCCCATCCTAAAAATTTTGCAACAGCGATCGCAAAGTAGGGTGTGCAATCTGTTTCCAGTATTCTAAGCGCCTCTATGTGCCTGCGTGTCCCTAATTTGAGACACACTGGTTTTATCCATTTACGACGTGGGCAGACATAAAGAGGGCAAACAAACAGCGAGTGAGAAGCATTCTCAGTTAGATCTTTGAAATAATGGCATTTCTCATCCCGGTTCGCAGACCAGTTTTGTGTAAATGCATTTAGGGGAAGAGTTCCAATTCTAAATTGAAAGTACAATTTTCTGTTGAGCGGCTTTTCGATAATGTCCCAGTAGGGTTCACAAGATGGTACTGTTTTGATATCAAGAAAACGACGGGTTAATTTGGAGTTGGATCCAGTACAAAAAGCAGATGACCGAACCATGTCCCAATACATTTTCTTCAAAATAGTCTTTGATGGGAAACATGATGCATTGGTATTAGCCCATAGGTGGTCTGGATCCAGCTTAGTTAATAGACCCCGTATTTCTTTAAGCCACAAGATGGTATGAAAGCGGTCAGCATTGATGATATCCACTAGTGCGGCAGCATAGTGAGCTAGTTCCGGGGTTGTCATTATCCGTCTCCAATATAACAGAGGGCGTAGGCGAGCTAAGTCCTCTATACTTTTCCTGCCGAGATCAAGCAACAAAGGAACAGTGGGAGTACTTTGTGGTGCCCCAACTAGGCGCCGCAAGAACCTATTCTCTGCCAGTGACAGTTCCTTCAAATTAGAGAATCCCCATAATTTCGATCCGTGCAGTGAAGCGCTTATCACCTTCATGTTATAAATTTCTAAAGCAGGGGTGATTGGTTTAGTCAGTGAGGCTCTATGTTTAAGCGCTACTACACCTGCTAACTGATGGAATTTTAAAACTGCCATGTCGATATGATTTTTCCATCTCATATTACCCTGAAGGGATATTCCTAGATATGTAAAGGCCTCTACCTGCTCTAATGGGGTACCATTAAAAGTAATTGAGCCTTTGAATGTCTTCCCTTGGTTCATACATATGAACTTAGTCTTAGAAGTATTCAACTCTAGACCGTGGTTCTGACAAAACTCACCAAATGCATTAACTGCCTTCTGAAGCCCACTAGGAGTTTGTGATACTATCAGCGTGTCGTCCGCAAACATGAGGACTGGCACACGAGCCCCTGCTAGTACTGGTGCATCGGTGGGGGGCCTTCTTAGGTAGTCCACAATGCCATTGATGTATATGGAAAACAATGTGGGGGCCAAGACACACCCCTGCCTAACCCCACGTTCCACAGGGAAAGGGTCAGTCACTTCACCCTGTACCCCCCACCTGATTCTAGCGTAGTTGTTTTCATGCAAGCGGACAAGCAGCGTTAGCAGTTCTGGGCTTATACCAGCTTCAGCAAGCACACTCCAGAGTTTTGGCCGTGGAACTAAATCAAAAGCTGATTTTAAGTCAACAAATACAGCATAAAGAGGGCCATTGGTCAGGGTTACATTCCTCCAATAGAGGGCTATAAAAAAGAAAACCTGGTCAATAGAGCTTGTAAGGGGGCTAAAACCAGCTTGATATGGAGACAAAATATCTTTTTCAACTATCCAAGATTGGAGATTAGAGTTGGCTAGCCATGTAAAGTACTGACACCATGATTCCCGATCACTTAAAAACACATCGGCCGGAATGCCATCCATGCCTGGCGCTCTACCCCCTGTCACACAGTCTAATGCGATACTGACATCTTTTATGGTAAATACTTTGCAGTTGTAGAAGACCGTGGGGGGTAGGGTATAGCAATCTGTAGCTAAGTTACAGGCATACTGTGGCTTAAAAAAATCTATCCACAGGTTTTTAGCAACATTGTTTTGTGGGGATTCTGCTGTCCCTCCTCTGTCCCACTTAACAATTGCCCAAAATTGCTTTTGATCTTTAGCAGCACAAGCAAATTTCAAGTCACGCCAGTGATCCTCATCCCACTGTTTCTTGACTTTTTTTTTTTAGCTTTTCTATATATATCCCTGGCCTTCCTCACTCCTGTAATATTCCTAGACCTGAGTTCGGTACTAAGATTCTGGCGGGTTCTACAGTGAGGTTGTTGGTGCAGAATCGGTACAAAAGAAGAATGGGGTGTTGATTCTTGTCGCAAAGAAATCGAAGGTGGAGGTTTTGTCTCATGAGGCAAGCTTAGACGGGAGGTGGGTCACGGCCAAACTAACCAAGGATAATACAGAGTTTTATGTCACGAGCGTATATGCCCCTAACAGCGACCTCAAGTTTTGGGAGGATTTAAATAAACACATGGAAAATATCCCAGATAGCGCTGTTCACATAGTGGGTGGTGATTTTAATCTCCCAAAAGACGCAACGCTAGATAGGGACTCCCACTGCCCTTTCAAACCTAATAAATCTCATAGAGCCTTCAATAATCTGTGTGAACGCTTTCATTTAGTGGATGCTTGGAGGCTCCAGAACCCTACAGGGAGGGGGTACACTTTTTACTCTACACCGCATGACTCATACTCCAGGATTGACTACATCCTCATAACACAGAACGGGGTACCCAGAATAGAGTCCACCATTATAGAGCCTCGTGTGGTGTCGGATCATTCTTGTATTTCCCTGTCCGTTGTAAATGCCAAATCATCTCCTCGGCAGACGTCTTGGCGCCTGAATGACGAGATACTAAGCGATGCTCAACACAGAGCTACAATACAAGCTGCCATTGCCTCTTACCTGCAAATTAATAAAGAAGGAGACACATCTGATCTTATTAGATGGGATGCTATGAAAAGTACAATACGGGGAGTATGTATCAAGATTAGGTCCGCCATGAATAAAAATTATAACGCGAAATTAGATTCCCTTGAAAGTGAAATTGGAGATCTAGAAAGTAAGCATCTAAGATTAAGAGACAATATGACTCTTTATGCTCTGGCAAATAAAAAATATGAATACAATAAGTTAATAAGTGAAAGGGCGGGAATCTGGCTAGACAAAGGCAGGAGGTTTAAGATTTGTGAATCCAACAAAGCGGGTAAGAGTCTTGCTTCATATTTGAAATTTAAAGTACAAAAGAACTGTATTAACATACTTAAGGACGCCTCAGGGAACTCGCACTCTGAGCCAGACAAGATAGCTGAGGTGTTTAGGGTGTTCTATGAGGATCTGTACGCGAAAAATACAAAGGTGGAGGAAGATAAAATTAAGAATTATTTGGATGAGTGTGATCTTCCAAGGTTGACTGCTGAAGATCAGGTGGGTCTAAATGGTCCGATCAGTGCTGTAGAAGTGGAAAGTGCTATTAAAAAATTGAAATCAGGGAAGGCACCAGGCCCGGATGGCTTTACAGCAAAATTCTATAAAACATTCCCAACTATGTTGACAAGGCCCTTGCTAAACCTATTCCAAGAAATAAATAGCTCTGGGGAGGTAAAGGGCACTCTGGCGGAGGCAATAATTGCAGTACTCCCTAAGGATGGGAAAGACCCATCGCTCCCAAAAAACTACAGGCCAATTTCACTAATCAATATTGACTGTAAGATCTTAGCAATGATACTTTCTGCACGTCTCCAAAAGGTGCTCCCGCAACTAGTTCATCCATCTCAAGCGGGCTTTCTAAAGCATAGGTTGTCCAGTGATAACACACGAATTTTGGCGCATGTCCTGGAGAAAGCTAAGCTTTTGGAAACCCCTACAGTGGCAATAACGTTAGATGCAGAAAAAGCCTTCGATAAGGTTAATTGGGCCTTTCTCGAAGCAGTCCTCAATAAATTTAACTTGGGGGATACATTTACACGGCTAGTGATGTCCCTTTATTGCTGCCCCTCGGCACGAGTCAGAGCGGGAGGATCGTTTTCGTCCTCCTTTTGCTTGAAACAAGGTACGAGACAAGGGTGCCCCCTATCACCATCGTTGTTTTTATTGGCAATCGAACCGTTCCTACACCATATAAGAAAAGATCCTAAAATCACAGGTATACCGTTTGGAGACTGCACGATCAAGTTGACCGCATATGCGGATGATGTGCTTGTCCTATCTGAAAGGGCGGATGAGGCAGTGTCTGCACTCATGTCGGACATTGAAGACTTTTCGAAGGTATCGGGTTACAAGCTAAATAAAGACAAGACGGAGGTTAAACTGCTGAACAATATAGGGGATAAGGGGATAAGGGGGGATTCTGGTCCTACATGGCAGCCCAAATGCTTTAAGTACCTGGGGTTGGACTTTGATAAGGATTTAGTCTCCACTCTAAAAATAAATGAAGAATCGACTCTGAAAAAAATATCCACCCTTCTAGAAAGTTGGTCCCCAAAATTTCTGTCCTGGTGGGGCAGGGCTGAGACTCTCAAAATGATGTCGACACCCTTAGTTAACTACCTGGCCAGTATGCTCCCCATGACGTTCTCTAATAATTTTGTCCTGAAAATAGACCAGCTGTTTGGTAACTTCCTGTGGCGGGGCAAGAAAGCCAGGATATCTCTAAAGAAACTGCAACTGGCAAAAGATAAAGGCGGCCTGGGTCTGCCATCGTTCAGGAACTACCAGACAGCCTTTCTTTGTAAACAAGGTGCTCAATGGTTGATAAAATCGCCAACTTACACTCCTGTGTGGATTGACATCGAGAAGTCATTAGTTGGCAATGCCCCACTTGAATCTTTACTCACCATGGATCTATCCCACCTGCCTCACTCCAGATATATAATGTTAAATACCAGAAGGGCCCTACTCAGACTTGACCAATCCCATAAAACCACATTGACATTCTCTAAATCATCATGTATGTCATTATGGAGAAACCCCTATCTTAAACACGTAGGCGTGGAACTCTTCTGGGAGTCATGGTCCGGGAAAGGTATTAATCTCGCAGGAGATTTGTATGACAATAGCGAACCAATCCCGTTCTCAAGCTTACAGACGAAATTTGACCTGTCCCCGATAGACTTCTATAACTTTCTAAAAGTCACGGCGACACTTACCAGCCGTAACTTCAAACCCTACACTCCGTGGCTGACAACACATCTCCCACGCATTATGCACACAGGTCACTTCGTTTCCAAGGTGTATAAACTGTTGCTACCGATGCCTAGCAAATCTCATAGAATTGTGGAGGCGAAATGGGAAGCGGAACCTAACTCCACAGGAATAGAGTTGGATTGGGAACTGATTCATAAGTCAGCACTTGCCCACAAAATATCACCCATCCTTTTCCAGACAAAGTATATGCTCATAAATAGGTCCTTCTGGACTCCCGAAAAGCTATTTAAATGTAAATTACGTGACTCTCCGGAGTGCTGGAACTGCCAGTCAGGGACTGGTGATCTCCCTCACATGCTATTCAAATGCCCCCTACTGAGTGAATACTGGGAGAAAATATTTGTATGCATTCATCATGTATTTAAGATAAAGCCAATGAAGGAATTTATATATGTCATTCTAGGGGGGCTGGAACCGCGATTAACAGATGTGCATGACCGCCAGCTTTTGGATTTAATGTTGACATTGGCTTGTAAAGTTGTTTTATGCAAGTGGAAATGTGCTAAGGAAGTAAATTTCAAGATTTGGCAGGAATGGCTGTCTTTCCTAAGAGGTGCCACGAATCAGGCGCTACAGTCCTCTACGTGGTGTCCATCCAATAAGAAGTTGTGGAAGTCACTAGACAATTCATCCCTTCATTTTGAGCCGCCTTGAAGTGATATGACCTTGTAATAGTACCTTGGATGTATGGGTGTGAACCTAGTCCGTATGTTAAGCTATTCCCATTACATCCACACGTCGAGTGTTTAACAACTTAATCAACAACCATGTGGCAAGCAAGAGTGTTCCTTCTCTTTATCTTTATTATTTGTAGTTTCTGTACTGGTCTGACAACATCTGTATCAATTCACTTTTGATGGAAGATTTAATGTAATGTCTTTTGCTTTTGTTTTCTTACTTCAATAAAAACGATTTGAAATAAAAAAAAAAAAAAAGATTCTGGCGGGCTGTTCTACAGGATTGGTCATACCACCCCATCTTAGGTAACTTTTTCGTAGCCTTGCTTTGTTTTATTGTTTTCAAAAAGAACCCTTGAAGCCTAGTAAAAAAATTAGTGTGAGCCTCTGCCATTATTTCAGAGAAATTTGGTTTATTACTATGTAATTTCAGGTTATTTACTTCCTCGGCCACTACTCTCTTAAGATCCTCAAACTTCTCAGGATCTTCTACCAATCTACCCCATTTTACATGGCGCTGATTGTTTGAGGAAACTATATCTAAGGTCACCTTGTCACCCCCAAGACTTGATTCTCTCAACCCTAAATTAATTTGGAAATCCATGCAAAGAGGATTGTGATCACTTTCAATTCTACTTTTTACGATCATATCTAGCAGCCTATGCCAATCCCTGATATCCACCAGGAAGTAGTCTATTCGGCTAGTTGACCTTCCGTTATCAAATGTGTTACTCCCCTGACGATCTGATGGGGTACGCCCATTTGCTGCTCTAAGTCCCCTTGCTAGGCATAGACTCTTAATTTGGATGGCCACAGCAGACCATCTCTTGACCACAGCCAGTTAAAGCTGGGGAACTCCCCATTTGCTATCCTCCTCCGAGGCCAAAATCTGATCCTCTTGTCCTAGAGGTTCAAAAGTGGTGCTAATGTCACCCCCTACTATGATAGATAGCTGAGTTGGCAGCAACTCGAGCTCTTGGTCAAGGACAGATATTACTTCAGATGTGTTTCCCCCCCCCCAACCCCCCTGGCATAGATATTGAAAATAGCCACCCCTTGGCCAGTAGCCCACGTAATGTTGACTGGCAGTATGTCCCTTGATGGGAGGGTCCTTCGCTGGATTTTACAATGTAATGATTGGCGTACCCAGATTGTCAAGCCTCCAGATGGGCGCCCTTTAGGATTTTTTATAGCTGGGATATGGAAGTTAAGAAACCCAAGCCGATAGACTGGACTCAATGACCATGTTTCCTGAAACAAGATAATATCATGTTGGTCGATAAAGTCACACCATTCTGGGGAAGTCAGTTTATTAGCTATTCCGGCGAGATTCCAAGAAAGGAAAATCAGCCTTGTCTTATCTGTAGTTAGACATGCATGCCCTGGAGGTGTCAGCCTGTCTTGTCTTGCAGACACCAAAACAGCTTTGGGGTCTAGATTAACAGGGGGGTGGTCTAGTGGTTCGAGGGAAGAGACTACGAGCCCAAGGCCAATATTTCTCTCCGAGTTGCTCACAGTCAGCTGTACAGGGACTTCCCTCTCTAGCCCTCTTTTATTTGAATTAGGTAGTCCCCTCCTTCTTACTAGGGGCGCAATAGACACACTGCCCTTCTCAGCGGTAGTACAGAAACTATCAAGCACTGTTGAATCATTACATTCGGTGCTTTCACCCCAACCAAGTCAATCACATTCATTAAGATTGGATAGTGCTGAGAACCTATTTTCAAGACTCAGACCCCAGTCACTAATTTGGCCACCCTTAACCCTTCTCTTTGTCACCAAATTCCACTTAGTCCTCAATATACTTGAATTCAGAACGTTTCCTCTTCTAGAATAGAAGAAATCAAGAGTAAGTGGGATTATGTCACTGGCTCCCTGTTAAGGAGCGGGTGAAATTCAAGGCGTTGTGTACGGCCCATAAAATTCTCCATGGCAAAGGCCCCCCCATCCTTTTTAATATGGCTCGTCCTTATAAACCTCCCCGCCTTTTGCGCTCAGACCAGCAACATCTTTTGCAATCTGCGAGAGTCTGGAGAGCTCGGACTGGGGGCAGGCGCTTCTCGGTACAGGTGGCATCTCTGTGGAACTCTCTGCCCCTTAAGATTCGCTCAGAGCACAAGATCCTAGTATTTAGAAAACTTCTTAAAACCTACTTGTTTCCACAGTAGTGAGTTATCGAGTTCCTCCTTCTTTGGTCTGTTGCGCCGGGATGCCCCCGGGTAAGCTGAGCGCATTACAAATTTCATATAATAATATGTCTGCAGTTCTACGTTGAGGGGGGAATAAATTTGGCAGGATGTTGGGGAGTACATCAGGCCCTGAGAAATTCAACACTACACAGTCACCCCCAAATTTTTTAGGGCTGTTCCCTATCCAATCAACTCTTCTTGCCATGACTAATTCCCCCGCTAACTGCTGCTTACCCCATGGGGATATTGCCATGTTATTAGATAGCCAATGTAATGCTTTACTTAGCAAAGACGGTGTAGATTCCATCTGGCCAGGCTTCAAGGGTGGTACATTAGCCAAGACCAAGACAAGGGGGGAGGCCTCTACGATGAGCTCTACTGGGCCTTTCTCTGGACACGATGCAGTTTGTCCCGCTAGCCTTACTGAGGGACCGTATTCAGATAGTACATGGTCCCCTACCTCTTGGTGATGAATAGGGGGAGGGTTAGGTACTGTTGTCTCTCCACCCCCCACCATGGGCCCCACAGGTGCTCTTTTTGGCTCGACTGTTCATGCCACTTGATTCGGTATATCTCCCACCTCCTCTATAGTTTTCTTTAGGAGCCCCCCTAGCCTGTGAACCTCTTCTGTTAATTGATCGATTTTTGCTACCAATGGTTTAATGATGCCCTTCATCTTTAAGTCAAACATGCTCACTAACTTCTTAAGCTGGACATCATCCAAAAATATACTCCCCCCGTTCTCCCCCCTTCCTTCGTCTATATCACATTTTTTGGGCGGAGAGGCTGGTCTTTTTCTGCTCGAACGTAGCCCACCGCGTTTAGGTTGTCCCTTATTACACCCTCTAGTGACTCTAGGTGCAGGCACGGGCGCTAGGGGCGGGGATTTTTCCTCTGCTATATCAGGGTCATCCTCAGCTACCTTTTCGGACACAGCAGTTGCCGATATATTCTGTATAAGGATGTCATTATTGGTCTGGTCAAACACTGAAGCATCATTACTAGTATCCGGCTCCAATGAATCTACTGGAGTAGGTTCTGGCAAGGTGGTAATAGGGAAGAGGCTCAGGCCCAATGACTACCTTCTCTCACTATTGATTTTTGCAACAACCTGTACTAGGTAATTGTCCATGGTGTTATTAGGTACAGTGGGAGTCTTTTCTTTAGACATGACGGCCTGTACTAATATATTAGCCCGCTTGCAACTTAATGATTTATTGCCCAAGAATAAATTAGAGTCCTAAATTAAACATAAAGCTCAATTTGTCCACAATGAAGCAACAATTTTCAAAATCTAACAGGGTGGAAAGTAGTGCGACTCACAATGTTTTACGGGCAGAGGTCTTGGCCCAGTCCAGTCGCGTCCTGTCTCGGACTGTCTAAGACTGTCCGCCCTTTGTCCGGGCTTAGTCCGGCGTCCCGCTAGTGTCCCGCGACGCCAGCTGTGCGGGGCTTTATGCCCCCTCCTCGGGGCGGGAGATGCCGGTGGCGGCTCCTGCCGCTAAGCACCTCGGGAACTGTAGTCCCCCGCACTGTGGTCGCAGCTGGCTGGAGCGACGGCGGGGGGACTACACCAGTGGGGGGTTAGCTGTCGGCTGTCGGCGCTGTGGTTGATGCCCCTGGAACCGCTACTCTGCTGCTTTTCCCGGTGAGAAAGAAAGACGCCCGCTCCACGGGCAGTGCAGGGCTTTATGCCCCCTCCTCGGGGCGGGAGATGCCGGTGGCGGCTCCTGCCGCTAAGCACCTCGGGCCCCGCACTGCGGTCGCAGATGGCTGGAGCGATGGCGGGGGGACTACATCAGTGGGGGGTTAGCTGTCGGCTCTCGGCGCTGTGGTTGATGCCCCTGGAATCGCTACTGTGCTGCTTTTCCCGGTGAGAAAGAAAGACGCCCGCTCCACTGGCAGTGCAGGGCGTTATTCCCCCTCCTCGGGCGGGAGATGCCGGTGGCGACTCCTGCCGCTAAGCACCTCGGGAACTGTAGTCCCCCGCACTGCGGTCGCAGATGGCTGGAGCGACGGCGGGGGGACTACACCAGTGGGGGGTTAGCTGTCGGCTGTCGGCGCTGTGGTTGATGCCCCTGGAACCGCTACTGTGCTGCTTTTCCCGGTGAGAAAGAAAGACGCCCGCTCCACGGGCAGTGCAGGGCTTTATGCCCCCTCCTCGGGGCGGGAGATGCCGGTGGCGGCTCCTGCCGCTAAGCACCTCGGGCCCCGCACTGCGGTCGCAGATGGCTGGAGCGATGGCGGGGGGACTACATCAGTGGGGGGTTAGCTGTCGGCTCTCGGCGCTGTGGTTGATGCCCCTGGAATCGCTACTGTGCTGCTTTTCCCGGTGAGAAAGAAAGACGCCCGCTCCACTGGCAGTGCAGGGCGTTATTCCCCCTCCTCGGGCGGGAGATGCCGGTGGCGACTCCTGCCGCTAAGCACCTCGGGAACTGTAGTCCCCCGCACTGCGGTCGCAGATGGCTGGAGCCACGGCGGGGGGACTACACCAGTGGGGGGTTAGCTGTCGGCACTGTGGTTGATGCCCCTGGAACCGCTACTGTGCTGCTTTTCCCGGTGAGAAAGAAAAGACCTCCGGATCCTCCGGCCGGTCCGGCGGGGCAGCGTCTGCTTTTGCCGAATGTACGCTCACTCGTCCCCTCCGGCGGCACACATTTTAGGGGCTCCCCCTTACCAATCCGCACTCCCAGCCTCAAGTTGTAGCAACGTGAGGGAACCGCATGGGACTCAGTCTTTCTCTTTGTGAGAAGTTGGCCTGGTATATGATGATCACTATTCTAGTGAGCACCTTGCACCAGTCCAAACAACCCTTATGGTGATGGTTGTAAAGTCAACCTTATAGACCAGCTATCCTAGGGGTAGCATGGACAAAAGCAGTCTTAGGCTAAACTCAAGAGGGCATGTGAAGCCAGCTGTTTTACCAAATGCAAACCTTTTAATACCAAATGAAAGGACACCACACAGGTTATATATTCAAAATATATATGTATTTATTTATAAATCAATCCCCTGAACTCTTTGAGCACAGAACCACAAGCGCATAACAAGTAACTCAATATAACATACAAAAGTTGCACAAATATGGATAGGCCCTGGTGGCCCGCTAAACCATATACTAAAATAGTGGTATAAGAACCACGTCACGAACAATGGTAAGGCCTAGGGCCTTGGGAATCGCTGGGACTACACTGTACTAACAGTTGTTAGAAAGCAGGAGGCCCACGGGATGCGGTGCAGTGTCTAAATGCACATGCGTGCACACATAGGAGTCAATGGGTACGTAAAGTTAGAAAGTTAAAGATTTAGGAGACTTCCGGCTGGGCTAGAAGCTAACCACTTGAAACTAGGACACTAGGAGAGTTAATCTTCACAGGAGCACCGCAGTACTCGCGTTACCTCACCCACAGGAAGCGGGTGCATAGGTCCCAAAGTGTGTCGGGTTTCATCGTGGAGTTCTATGGAGCCTTGGAGAAAAGATGCTGTGGGCGACCAGGAGAGAAGAGTCCGGTTGGATCCAAGGGCGGATCGAGGATGATGAGTACCTGAAAGCAGAGGGGACAGAGTCTGGGTCACTAGCCAGTGACCAGGATGGAACCAGGAAGGAAGCAGGCCATGTCGGGGAGCGATCAGGTGATGTCGTGAAGCTTGTCTCCGCTGCCATGTGGACCAGGAGGTGTTGACGACGGCCAGGAGGTGTTGACGACGGCCAGGAGCTTGGCACGGACTGTCCCACGAAGGCTCTCGCTGGTGGTGGTGTCGGTTCTCGATTCGGAATCAACAGGCCTTGGCAAATGCAACCAACGCAGGAATCGAAGATGGCTTCTGGGTCAGACCAGCAAGGTCTGATGGGCTGCTCCTTTTCAGGGGAGCAAGGGCCAGTCTGGAGCAACCAGACCAGCGTTGGAAATTCAAGGTTTCGTCGTCGCAGAGGCCACTAGCCAACGGGCAAGTGACCGGACAGACGCGTCGAGCAGGAAAATGCAAAAGGGCCCCACGCAGCACTCGGTGAGTGTGGAGAGGTGATCTACGGTGCAGTTGGTGCTCTGGGCTGGGGCTTCTCAATCCCCAATGCACAACTTCGAGGGTGCCTCAGAAGTTGCACAGAAAGCAATTTGCTGGCTTTCCAAGATGGCCGGTCCCATGTCTCGTGTCGCCTCCACGGGTCTCAGCTTTGCTGTGGCTGTGGATCGGGCTGAAGGAAGTCTGGAAGTCCGGGTCTTGTCAGGCTCTGTGTTCAAGCTCCGGTGGGAGCAACGACAAAGCAAACCGTTGAGCGCTTGAAGGTGCCTGCTTGCACATTGTGGTCAGTCCTTGACCACAAGGGAGATTCTTCAGTCTTCTACGTCGAGTAGGATGTCGAAGGTCCAGAGTTTTGTATCAGAGTTTCAGTCAGGATAAATCTAAAGTCTTGGGACTCAGCTCCTACCTATATACCAAATCTCGGGGCTGGATTACCTGCTGGGTCCCTCCTATGGGTGGGACCCAGGAAGGGGGTGGTTACACCCCTTTCCCTTTGTCCAGTTTCGCGCCAGAGCTGAGGCTGGAGTGCCCCAGCACCGGTTTGAACTGGACTATGCATGGGACACCTTGTGTGCCCCAGGCAGTGTCTCATTTCATTCAGCCCTCCCTGCCCCAATACACTATAGCCTGTCTGGGGTGGTGCTAGCACCTCCCTGTGACAGGAAACCTATTGTCCAAGCCTCCCTCGTTGGAAGGACTCCCAGCAGCAGGAGGTCAGACCTGTGTCTGTGGCAGCAGCATCCATTTTGTGATGCTGAGGCTCTGGTTAACTTTAACCAGGATTAATGGAAGTAACATGTCTTTTCCCTCTAGGAGGGTGGAATGCTACCCCCGTCGCCAGAACTGGCGAGGGGGTAGTATTCCAAAGCGTATGACCTTACACGACATGTTTTGATAAAGCCAAACCAAAGTTAGCATTCAACCGCGAGGTTCATAATGCACTTAAGAGTATATGGTATGGCAATATCCTAGAACAGCTATAAGGACATGGTTCCGAAAGCTGCAGACAGGCTCAGCTAATGCTAGAGCACCATCTCACATAAAACCAAGCACTCTGCCTACAGGATTGTTAAGGCCTGCCATAGGAGTGACTTATAGGTGCATATGTGCCTAGATATAAGGTTAGACATAGGTATACTATATCTAAGCAAGGCGTGATTACACAACCTTGCCCCAGCTGAGTGATCAGCCAGTTGTGTCAGTTTGGATGGCCAGCCAGGGGTGCCAAAAGATATGCTGCAGCCCCTGGTAGGCCTTGGATGCACCAATGCCCTGGGTACCTATAGTACACTATACAGGGGCTCATAAGGTGACCCAATATCCAATTAGGTATGTACCTAAGGTACATGGAGTCCATTTTATAGAGAGAGCAGATAGCCTGGGGCCCTGATTAGCTGGATCCCAGGCCAACCAAGTCGAAAATCAGCTAAACACAAGGCAAAAAATCTGGGGTAACCATAGTCCGGTATCCCCCTTCCTACACTGTTCCAGCGCTGCCACCACCCATAAGAGTCTTTCCTCCATCGGGCCCTCTCTCAGTAGGGAAAGCACCTACCTCTTCCCCGGCCACCACTTCCGCTGTTGAAGGCAAAAAATCAATTTGATATTCTCAGATTGATTAATCGGAGGAATGCCAGTTCTTCAACAGAATATAATGTTGATGATGAGTGATCTTACCTGAATTTAGAAAAGCGCCAACCTTAAATGTAAAATTTTGATTTGGTTGTGAAATATGTCTGGCTTAACAGCACAGCTGTCTGCATGACCTATATTCGTCAATTCTTAAAAATATCTATTATGTGTGCTTTGGCTTGGCTCCACCCAGAGGAGTATTTCTCTCTCACCTCATGCTATCAGCTGGTTATGTTATGCAGGTTTGTAAGATTGACTTTCACCCAGGAGGGTATTGATGCACTGAGCAGGCGTGAGTCCAGCCACTCCTAAGACCTAGTGGAACTACTCAAATCAATCACCACAGGCAACGAACGGTTACAACGCACTTGCACTTTCCCATACCTGGGGCTGGTATTTGCAGCCAATGGCTCCTGGACTACTCATGTGGCACACAGTAGGGGAAAATTTGCTAAAGCAATTAATTTGGTATTGTCAATACCCCAACCAAAAAAAGTTGAGGTGGTATTACCCAGCACTAAAATGTTTAAATTACAATGTATCCCTGTTGCAATCTATGGGGCAGAAGTTTGGGGCTTCACAGGTTGCAGTGGCATTCAGGGTGAGGAAAATAGATTCTGCAGGAAATTGCGGGGACTCTGATCTCCGTATAACAGTACATCGGCCACTCAGATTTAAAATTGTCATATATTGAGGATTTTATTAGGGCCCGGCCCAGCATATTTTGGCTTACAATTTGGCAGAACTCCGCAGCAATACTTAAAAGAAATATAATCTCCGAGTGCCTTAAATGTGAAAAGGAGATGGACATACCGTGGCTCGTTTCCCTACGGGAAAGTCTGATCAGTGTAAACCTCAAATATTTTTTCTTAAATCCAACAAATATGGGCGGTGTAAGCAAAAAATTGTTTCAGGAGGCGTTCTATGATAAATATAGCAAGGCAAGATATGATAAAGAGCTCCTGAAATCCTCAGTAGTAAGGTACATGTCCGTAGAAGATGTACTATTGTTGCCATCCCATCTGCCATCTAGTTATTCTTTGAAGAATATTGGCCGCTGGGAAAGAGGATTGTTGTTTTGTTTAAGAGCGGGTACTATGAAATATATATGCTCTGTTTTCCCCTAGGGTTTAATGCCAAGCTTGATCAAATGTTATGCCCATGTGATAACCATAGCAAACAAACAATGCCACATTTTCTATTTTTCCGAAATTTTTATCAAATGTACACAAAATTGTTTTTGATTACTTTTTTTTAAGAAAACTGCTAATATTGCGCCTAAGCCTGTGGCGTTCCGTGCGTGTGCTTACCTGCACGCTGCTTGCCAACTGGGGATCCCGACCTGCCTTCAGCCACGTCCGCCTGGGGACTCGAGCGACCTGCTGAGGGAAAGCTGCTGCCACTCCACCGCACCTGCTGTCTCCTCCCCCCGCCGCAGCCCTCTAACACCGGGACTGCCGCAGAGCGGGGGAGTAGAGACTACAGCCCCCAGAAGCCTCCGCGACTGGCCCGGAAGTCGCGTTGAGGCTTAGCGCCCGGAGGCGCCGTTAAAGGGGCTGGCCTTGCGGCGGAGTGGGTGTCATTGCGCCTAAGCCTGTGGCGTTCCGTGCGTGTGCTTACCTGCACGCTGCTTGCCAACTGGGGATCCCGACCTGCCTTCAGCCACGTCCGCCTGGGGACTCGAGCGACCTGCTGAGGGAAAGCTGCTGCCACTCCACCGCACCTGCTGTCTCCTCCCCCCGCCGCAGCCCTCTAACACCGGGACTGCCGCAGAGCGGGGGAGTAGAGACTACAGCCCCCAGAAGCCTCCGCGACTGGCCCGGAAGTCGCGTTGAGGCTTAGCGCCCGGAGGCGCCGTTAAAGGGGCTGGCCTTCCCGCGTCGCGGGACCAAGCCCGGGCAAAGGGCGGGCCCTCTGTGGCCCTCAGAGGCCTGAGGAGTCTGGGCTGGGCAATACCCCCTGGCCGATCCATCGCCCATTCAAAAGGTATTTATTCACTTGACTAATAAGCATACTGTAAATGGCACCAATGGAGCCCAAGTTAAATGCCAAGATCACGGTCAAAAAAACGCCTATTCATACACGCTCTGTCACAAGGAATACTGCTCCAGTAAAAACACCACTACCAACGTTAACTGCAATTGACCGCATGCTTCAACAGACAATTGTGGTGGTAGCGAACGCCATTGAAAATACTGAGAGACGATTGTCCTTACCACCCAGCGCCTGTTTAATTCAGCAGATATCACAACCCGACGATTGCAATGTAAATAATATAAATGTGACATCATTATCAAACGACTCTATACTAATGCAATCTTACACGGGTCTCCCCGGGGCCGAACCAATCCGTGTGGAAGATCATCCCATAGTCCCTGCAGTGTTTCAAGATAGGGAAAGTCGGTTGTCCCTAACTCCCAATTTGCAGATTAATGTCACACCACCTGAGGCACCGGGGCACAGTAACGCGCCTGAGACTAGTGCAATTCTGATTTCCTGCGACAATGAGGATCCCATCCCCACAATTGACTCACCTAATAATAGCTGTGTAGATAGTACGACTAATCACGGCTCTGCCCATCGCAGATCCAGACGCACACGTAATAGAAAACTATTGGTCCCAAGTAGGGTATGTGTGAAACAAAGGGGCAGGAGAAAGAAGGCAACCTCGCCACTATGAGAACAGGCCAACGGAAGAGAGCCACCCCCACCTCAGCCAAGCTCAAATCGGGGACTAAGAGGCAATATTAACCCTACCACACTCAATGAGGAGTCTATAATGTGTCACATTGTGGATGCTATGAAGCTCCTTATTGCCCCCCTAACTGACAAACTTGAGCAGATCTGTAAAAAGGTGGAAAATTTGGAGAAATTAGGTCTAGCTAAGTTAGATATCCTCGAACATCTGGGCCCACAAGTCACTCCAACTCCCTTGCACGTACCTCCTATGAATCAGGACAATATGTCTGCTACTAATACAACTAATTCACAGGTTCCTCCCGCCGTAAATGTGGCCCCAACAGCAGCTACCGGCAAGTCCACTAACCAACACACCTATTCCACAGGTAACACCACAAGTGGTTCCTCTGGGGTTAGAGGTAGAGAGGCAATGGATCATATCTCAGCAAACAGGAATCCACCAGCACGCAGCTACTATAATAACATCATTCCTGCAGTGATTAATCTCCCGCCAGAAAGTAGACCATATATGGCAATTCTCGCTAATGTCCCGAAACTTAAACCCAACCAATTCGAAAATAATGAAACACTCAAAAACAAAATTTTGCACTGGCTTGTCCACAACTGCGGATTCCCCCTGAGAGGGGCAAGTCAGATTCTTTCAACCCAAAGGGTAGGGTGGGTGGGCCCCAGTAAAAAGGAAATAAGTGGGGACTGCGTAATCATAAATTATAAGACCACCGAATGGGCAAGGGATTCCATCTTGAATGCGCCGATCCCATCAGATAATGATTACAACACCACCCTGTTCCCACTGGACTACTTTTACAGGAATCAGGTGGGATTTAAAATTCCCGTGCAGAATTTCAAACACCCCAGAGCTATAAACATGCCTCATCCACCTGTACAGCAGGCACCAGTGCAACTAGTCGGGCACCCTTTGATTCCTTATGACCCAAACAACCAATATGTACCACAGCAACCACTGAACTTATTCAGAACACCAAACCCCAACTATTGTAATAACTTCAATGTCTCCGGGTTGGGAACTAGCATTTATGGCCAATATGCAGTCCCAACATCTAATAGATTTCAGATATTCAACTCCCTAGATGAAAATGACTGACTAGGGGATACTCTCGCTGTTGAGTCATTTGTAGCTGAGGAACCTAGGTTGATGGCCGTTAACACAGTTGAGGAATTTCCAACAGACACCACTGCAGCTAATTCTAATGATTCAACCTTGATAGATGCCACCATATGTACCGGTGGAAATCAACTGGAGAACCCGATAACACCTTCAGTCATAACAGTTACTGACCCACCCTATGTAGCTTCAGAAGAGAACCTGAGGGCCATTACGTGGAATATAGCTGGGATAGCCTCCAAGGTAAATACCCCCATATGGGCTGACTTTATAAAACAGAGTTATGACATAATCTGCCTGCAAGAAACTTGGGACAGGGAAGAAGTAAACGTCGAGGGATACACCTCCTTTAGTGTGCAGGCTGTGGCATCCAAGGCTGGTAGAGCCAAGGGCGGACTAGTGACCCTGATATCTACCACATTGACTGAGTTTAGTGTTAGTGATCATGTTGTACTAGGAGAACACGCTTCCGTTCTGCTCATGGTCCATAGCAGATGTAGAGATCTAATAGTAGTGAATTTTTACAACAATATTGTGGAGCATAAACGGGGAACGTTCATTTCTGACATTGAGCGGGCCATTGATGCGATCTTATCAAGTACATCCAAACCAGCTGCAATCCTATGGGTGGGAGATTTCAACATCAAAACATGTAACTACGCACTCAAGGGGGCATGTGGCCACAGGGAGGAGTACTCGAGAAGGGAAACAAGTGTATATAATCATTTCCCGCACAACAAGTATGGCAGTGCTTTAAATAACCTACTTGCCAAATATGACCTGGACCTCCTAGAATGTAACAAGAACATAAATAATGTAAGGTGTCCGACATTTCATGGGAGAAACAGCCAATCATTCATTGATCACATTATGATATCCTGCTTTGTAGCTTACATCAATGTCTGGGTGATTGAACAAACTGTCAGTGACCATAATTGTGTAACCGTTGAACTTTTGGGTTGGGGAACTAAAAGAAACACCTATGGTCAACCAATCCAGGACATTGCGGCCGAAAGACCAAATGGGATGAGGGTGAAATGGATAAAAGTTGACCCCACTAAATTTGTAGCCAACGTGATCACAAATTGTTGTAGAGAGGTTGAGTACTGTTTGTCCTCTAAACCATGCCCACGAACTTTGTTATCAAACTTCCTAAACATAACAAAAATGATTGAGAAATCCTTGACACACAAAGCTCGGAAATTAAGGAAGGTCAAGGCGGTGTGGTTTGATGACCATTGTGCTCAGTCATTAAAAAGGCTGAAAACTTTACTTGATGCTATTCCAAGAGACGCTAGTAAGATCAGGGAAGAGCGCTATAACTACAAAACTGCACTCTCCACCAGGAAGAAGGAATTGCAGGACGAGGCATGGGCGAAATTAGATCTGGCCGCTGACACTAAAGACCATAAACTTTTTTGGGACACTGTAAACAGTCCGTTCTTGAAGAACGACAACATTCCTGAACTAACCTCGCATGTCAGTTGCCGGGCTTGGATAGCACACTTCACTGGGATTTTTAACTCTGATTTTACCTCTGGTTTTACTTCTGATTCTAATTCTAATGTTTTAACTGACACACCAACCTGTTTTAAATGGGAGAAATTATTGTTTCTGTGACATTAAGCGAGGTGATTGAGGCAATTGAGAAGAGTAAGGGGGGGAAAGCCCCGGGGCCGGATGGGGTCCCTGTGGACTTCTACAAATTTGAGATTACCCTATGGGCCCCCATTTTGACCCGCTATTTTAATGCCGCAATCGAAGATAAGTTACCAACTTCATGGGGTCAATCAATTATAGTGCCACTTTTCAAAAAGGGCTCCAGGGCAGAAGCACGAAATTACCGCCCAATTTCGCTTTTGGACTCATCGTTAAAGATTCTGAGTCGTGTACTCTTGGTGAGACTAGAGTCCTGGGTAGAAGACAATAACATTCTTTCACCTATCCAGTACGGGTTCCGAAGGGGTCTAGGAACTATGGAGCAGTGCGTGAACCTGGAACTTATTATCGGCAAGTACACGAAAGCCAAGGAAGGGAATTTGTTAATGTGCTTTGCCGATCTAAGTTCCGCATTTGACTTGGTGGAACACGCACTGCTCTGGCCAACACTACTTGCCATGGGCGCTCCCCCCGAAATCATCCACCTCTTGGCTAGAATGTACAGTAGTCTCTCAAGTAAGGTCAGATTCGGAACAGACGGTGAATGTACCCCCTTTTTTTACAAGAATCTTATGCTGATGCCCCTATCATTAATGGAAAGCAAATACCCGTCCTTTTATATGCGGACGACGCGGTCCTGATTTCCAGGACCGCGAACGGGTTGCAAAAGTTAATCGAGAAGTTCCATATTTTTATTCAGGGCAGAAAGCTCAAAATCAACAAGGGCAAGACAATGACTATGACCTGCGGAAAGAAAATGAAGAAAAACAAGACATTCTTTTTAGATGGGGATAAACTTGAGGCTGTCCAATATTTTTGTTATTTAGGTATTACCTTTTCAGGAGATGGGAGATGGGTAAACGAACAATCCTGTGTTGGCCTGAAAATGACCAGAAATGTAAATTGCATCTTTAGATTTGCCTCTAAACTGGGGGGCCGTAGAATCCGAGAGATGATCTCCATTTATAATTCAAGGTGTATGTCCTCTGCCCTGTATGGAGCAGGGATATGGGGATATAATCCTCAGATTGCCCTGTCCATCCAGCAGGAGGAAAACAAGTACCTAAAACGACTATTATTCCTCCCCGTTTCTGCCTCAAACGAGATTACTCGCAGAGAGTTAGGCATAAATTATGTTACAGATTTGATTGCATTGCGTCCCCTGTCCCTATGGCGGTCCATATGGGCCAAAGAAGAAACCAGGTTCACCCAGGAAGTAATTATGGATTGCATTAAACTTGACCGTCACTCGAAAATCCCCTGGCTAAAACACATTCAATCCTGGTACAAGACCCTTTTTGGTCAGGATATTTTTAAAGATATATTAACAGAATCAGTTTTAACAAAGCGTGACCTCAAATCCACTTACCTGGACCATGTAAAAGGGACCAGAATGAAGGAATATGCAATGCAAAGTACGTTCAAATTATATATAGAATACAACCTTAGCACAGGTCTCCCCTCCTATCTTACATTTGTTAGTATTAATTCCCATCGCTTTGTTCTAGCTCTCCTGAGGCTGGGAATAGTCCACCATTTAGTGGCTTTCCCTACAGTAAAAAAACCCGGGATATGTCTGTGCCCATGCGATGGGAAATCTAAACAGAGCATCTGCCACTTTTTACTCTTTTGTAATTTTTATACTGGTTTTAGAAAGTTTTATCTGAAGCAATTATTTTTAGATCATAATATGTGCAATACAAGAGCCGCAATGCAATTGTTGTTTGACTTGGCTTCCCCAGATGTGTGTTATCGTGTGGTCACTTATATCTTAAAATGTATGTGGCAAAGGAAATCAATTATTATATGATTTCTTACCCCCCCGTATACCCCCTGGCTGTTACATCTTATGACTTATTGTTTGAGTTACATTGTTTGCACGTGTATCTATCTGTATGCACTTTATATTTCATACTGCATATTTGCACCTGCCGTAAGTACCTTTTGGTAATGATTGTCTCCCGGTTTTTGCACTTTTTTGCACTGGCGTTTTTGCACAAACCTTTATCGTAAACAAATTGCTGCTAAAATGTTTAAAGTGATCAAACAGACTTTGCACTTTATTTTTATTTCTGCATATTTGCACATGTCAATAGCACTTTATGCACATAATAGGTCTTTTTGAATTTGCACTTTACATTGGCGTCTTCTGCATTAACTCTTTCTACAACAACTGCTGCTAAAACGTATATAGTGACCAAATCTAACTTTGTACTCAAATGAGATACACTTTATATTATTCTTGAACTGAAACAAAGACTGGTATGGATATTGATGTAATTTTAACTGTTTCATTATCTAACTTACATAAATATGAATTTGAAACTGTATATATGTATGTTGCTATATGGTTGTACTTGTACAAACCGAATAAAGCATTTTGAAACTGATTACAAAACAGCCTACACAGAAATTCCTAAATTAGAAGAGGATGCTCTGGTTTTTCCTGTAGGTTCCTTTCTGAAAGCGGCAGTTCGCTCACACACTTCTATGAGCACTAATGAAGGTTGATTTTTATGCTTGCGCTTCACATGTTATTTCCTTTTTGGGACCACACAAAACTGAGGTATTTTGTAAATAATACATGTAATTAACTGCACTTTAGAGCTATATTTTAGTGCTATTTTGTATCAATAAGCATGTTTTTAAAAAAAATGTTTTTAATGGATATTGTTTTGTACAAGGTCGCTGGTTTTTTATATCTATATTATGTATTTTAATATCGATCTATTTGACGTGCTTTTATGGATACATCTTTGAATCCGAATAAAGTAAGTGTGAGAAGTTGGCCTGATATGTGATGTCCACTATTCTAGTGGGCACCGTGTATCAGTCCAAATAACCCTTATGGTGATGGTTGTAAAGTCAACCTTATAGACCAGCTATCCTAGTGGTAGCATGGACAAAGCAGTCTTAGGCTAAACTCAAGAGGCCATGTGAAGCCAGCGGTTTTACCATATGTAACCCCTTTAATACCAAATGAAAGGACACCACACAGGTTATATATATAAAATATATATGTATTTATTACTAACACAATCCTCTGAACTCTTTATGAGGTCAGAGGCACAAGCACATAACAAGATACTCAATTATCGTACAATAGGTTGCACAAAATACAGTAGGGCCCTAGGGGCACGTAAGACCATATACTAAAATAGTGGTATAAGGACCACGTCACGAACAAAGGATAGGCCTAGGGAATCGCTGGGGCTACGCTGTACTACCTAAGGATAGAAAGCAGGAGACCCAAGGGAGGCGTGTGCAGTGTCTTAACACACACGCGAGTTACAATAGAGTTAGAATAGGAACGAAAGAATTGGAAACTAGTTCTTTTAGGGCAATTCCGGATGGACTAAGAAAAAACTACTGAAAACTAGGACACTAGGATAGTCAATACCCACAGGAGCACCGGAGTACTCGCGTTACCTCCCACAGGAAGCGGGTGCATAGGTGTCAAATTGTGTTGGGTTTCGTCGCTGAATCCTATGGAGCCGTGAAGAAAGATGCTGCAGGCGACCAGGAGAGAAGTGTCCGGTTGGATCCAAGGGCGGATCGAGGATGAAGAGTACCTGAAAGCAGAGGGGACATAGTCTGGGTCACTAACCAGTGACCAGGAAGGAGCCAGGCGATGTGGCGAAGCAATCAGGTGACGTCGTGAAGCTTGTCTCTGCAGCCACCTGGACCAGGAGGTGTCGACGACAACCAGGAGCTGGATACGGACTGTCCCACGAAGGCTCTCGCTGTCGGCGGTGTCGGCTTCCGGATTGGAGTCAAAAAGCCTTGGGAAAGGCAACCCACACAGGAATCAAAGATGGCTTCTTGATCAGACCAGCAAGGTCAGATGGGCTTCTCCTTTTCAAGGAAGCAGGGGCCAGCCTGGAGCAACCTGGCCAGCGGTGTAGATTCGAAGATTCGTCGTCACAGAGGCCACTAGCCAACGGGCAAGCGACCGGACAGACGCGTCGAGCAGGGAAATGCAGAAGGGCCTCACGCAGAACTCGTGGAGTGTGGAGGGCTGATCTTCGGTGTAGTTGATGCCCGGGGCTGGGGCTTCTCAATCCCCAATGCACAACTTCAAGGGTGCCTCAGAAGCTGCACAAGTAGCAAGGAGCAGGCTTTTCAAGATGGCCGGTCCCACGTCTCTCGTCGCCTCCACGGGTCTCAGCTTTGTATGGACTGTGGATTGGGGTCAAAGAAGTCTGGAAATCTGGCTCTTGTCGGACTCTGTGCTCGGGCTCCGGCGGGAACGTCGACAAAGTAAACCGCAGATTGCTGAATGGTGCCTGTAGGTACAGGGTGGTCACTCCTTGACCACAAGGGAGATTTTTCAGTCTTCTATCTTCAAGTAGAACGTCGAAGGTCCAGAGTTTCGTTTCAAGTTTCAGTTCAGGATAAATCTAAAGTCTCTTGACTCAGCTCCTACCTATATACTAATCTGAGGGGCTGGATTACCTGCTAGGTCCCTCCTATGGGTGGGACCAGGGAAGGGGGTGGTTACACCCCTTTCCCTTTGTCCAGTTTCGTGCCAGAGCTGGGGCTGGAGTGCTCCAGCACCGGTTTGAACCGGACTATGCATGGGACACCTTGTGTGCCCCAGGCAGTGTCTCATTTCATTCAGCCCTCCCTGCCCCAATACACTATGGCCTGTCTGGGGTGGTGCTAGCACCTCCCAAGACAGGAAACCTATTGTCCAAGCCTCCCTCGCTGGAAGGACTCCCAGCAGCAGGAGGTCAGACCTGTGTCTGTAGCAGCAGCATCCATTTTGTGATGCTGAGGCTCTGGTTAACTTTAACCGGGATTAATAGGAACAACATGCCTTCTCCCTCAAGAAGGGTGGAATGCTACCCCTGTCGCCAGAACTGGCGAGGGGGTAGTATTCCAAAGCATATGACACCTTACACGACATGTTTTGATAAAGCCAAACCAAAGTTAGCATTCAACCACGAGAATTATAATGCACTTAAGGGTATATGGTATGGCTATATCATAGAACAGCCATAAGGACATGGTTCCGAAAGCTGCAGACAGGCTCAGCTCATGCTAGAGCACCATCTCGCATAAAACCAAGCACTCTGCCTCCAGGATTGTTAAGGCCTGCCATAGGAGTGACTTATAGGCGCATATGTGTCTATATATAATGGTAGGTATAGGAATACTATACCTAAGCAAGGGGTGATTACACGACCTTGCCCCAGCTGAGTGATCAGCCAGTTGTGTCAATTTGGATGGCCAGCCAGGGGTGGCATATTTCATGCTGCAGCCCCTGGTAGGCCTTGGATGCACCTATGCCCTGGGTACCTATGGTACACTATACAGGGGCTCACAAGGTGACCCAACATCCAATTGGAGATGTACCTAAAGTACATGGAGTCCATTTTACAGTGAGAGCAGATAGCCTGCGGCCCTGATTAGCAGGATCCCAGACCAACTATGTCAAACCAGCTAAACACTAGGATGCTCTTCTGTGAAGCAGCAGGTAATTCCTCGCTTTAGGAGCAATGTAGAAGGCTTGACCACCAGATCTGGTTTTCAGTATGTGTGTGATTTGTGCAAGTAGGAGTCCGGATGAGCGAATGTGTCCGAAAGTTTTTTGTAAGCTGATGTAATTGCTGGGGTATGCTGGGACAGTGTTGTGTAGTGCCTTGAAAGTGTGATTGTGTAGTTTGAATTGTGCTCGTTTATGAATAGGGAGCCAGTGGAGTGTCTTCAGGTGTGTTGTGATGTGAGTGCAGAGTGGGAGTTAATTCTGGCAGCCCAATTCTGAATTGTGCAGCGTTCAGGTGAGTTTTTGGTGATCCCGGCATAGAGGGTCTTCCCGTAGTCCAGCTTGTTTGTGACCAGGGCGTGCAATGCAGTTTTTCAGGTTCTAATTGGCAGCCATTTGAAAATCTTTCCCGGCATCTTCAGGTTATGGATAGCATGAGGCAGTGACAGCATTGGCTTGGGCGGTCATGCCAGGTTTGCTGTCAATGATGATTCTGAGGTTTTTGGGCGTGGGTGGGGAGTGTCTTTCCTGGCGCTTTTGGCCACTAGGTGGATTTCCACAGTAATATGCTCTTCCTGAAGATCACAATTCCAGCCTTGTCGATGTTCAGCTTTACAAAGTTGGTCTTCATCCAGTGGGCAATTTAAATCATCCAGGCATTGAACTTTAATCCGGTTACTGGGCGTCATTTCCGTGAATGAGTAAAATGAGTTGCGTGATGTATTGTTCTGCCTACCTAGTAGTGCTTCTGTTAAAATGCACGGGGGATTATTCTAAATCTGAAAAACTGAACTATACCATTTGTCACATTATTTTCCTCCTATATGCGTTCCACATAGAAAACAATATCTTTGCTACTTTTTCTCAGCATTGGCAAAGCCACTATGTGATAAACATTTCTGCATACATTCATGCAAAACACATTTGTGAATTCCTGTGTGTACCTTTCTTGGTAAATTAAAGCTAGATGTATTGCCTTTGCCATTGCTTGTTTTGCTTTTTTATGCCTAGAGGCGTCCAGAAAGAATGGAGACTGCCAGCTCCAGCGCATTTCTTCCTGAACCAGATTTTTGCTTTTCCTGCTATCAATGCTCCAAAGCTTTTTCTTGGCTCGCAAACAGCCCTATTGAATGTGCTGTATATTTTATTAATTTTCTCTCTTTCAATATAAACATACAATTGTATATGAATTACTCACAATAAAGACAATGCTGTTATGATCCAGTGTGCATGAGTTTAGACATTTTCATCATGTAATCACAGCAACATATACATCTTTAGCATATGCATTCGTGTCCAAGTATGAACCATTGTGTTCTTCCTTTACACACGTATATCTAATGACATATTAATATTTGCAGACCATGAGCGCAGCTTTCTATCAACTGCTGACAGTCTCCAAAGTCGCCTGAATACTTGCAAGTACTCTTCACATATATAACACTTCTCAAAACTCAACGTTCAAAACTCAACGTTCTTTATCGCGTTACCAATATATTTGCATTCTTTCAAAAATGATAGATATTGGCATTTTAATACGAAACTACAACTTTTAAGGAAAGGATAAAAAAGAATTACCAAGTATAAGATTAATGATGAAGCATTGTGGGAGGTGCCGTCTATGAAAAGCTGTGGCTAAGTCAAATGTATAATTATTGGTCTGAGCTGGGGTTCATGTTGTGTACATGGCGGAATAGAAGTCAGGGCGTCGTATGATAAATTTTGCTGTCATGGAATGCTTCTGAGCATGCAAATTCAAGTCCTGTCTCAACAAATGCTACAGAATACTTCAATACATGTTGTGGGACGAACTCACTGGGTGGTATTTCCATCATTGTCGCCTGCTTGCTCCGCCGGAGGTGTGTGTGTGGTACATCATTAGGATGCATGAATGCTTTAAAGATGAAAATCCCAGGATTGCGCTATGGGATACTTGCACAACTCTGCTGTTTCTTCCATGTGGAGGATGGTGCGCTCTGCCTGTGCCCACACCTCTAGGGATTTTTTCCAGCTAATCGATGAAAGGGGGTTTGTGTGTTTCCATCGATTGGTGATCTCCTTTTTGGCGGTTGAGGCCAAGATCGCAGAATCTGGAGCTCACCCTGTTGTCCTTGGTGTGAACATAAAACCCTAATATACATACCTCCCACGTATTGGTCATTTGGGTGTTAGTGCATGCTGTATAAAACTTTATAAACAAAACAAAAAAGTGTCTGTGATCATGTTCCAGTATGACCCTGACATTCTCCACTATGGTCCAGCTTTCTCAGTTCATTCACAAGTACCCTGCCAGCCCAGATCTTCAGAATATCAACATGGGTCATAGCAGTGCTCCTCAGCTAGTTTCCTCGTCATATTAAATAACTTCGGCAGGGAGGATGGTCCTCCCCCCTCCCCCAAAAAATGCGTCCAGCAGCTCATCTGAGGGCAAATATAGTCTACACACATGTGCTGCATGTGATCTGAAATGCTCGCAGAAATTTCTACCATGTTTCAAAGTACCTACGTTATCTATAGAATAGAGCCTGCACCCGAGACAAATGCATTTTATTCAGAACTCAGCTAAATGCTACCCATGGTATATTTGTGAGGAATGTGTTGATTTTCTAGCACGTTCCACTACAACAAACTCTGCATTGGTTTGCCTGTTATTCTCAGATGCATTTCCTTCTTTATTATAATTTGGAATAGATGTTTACGTCTTTGATTTGAAGGTTTTAGTTATTATATACCAACAGCTCACCACGGGCTGCCTGCATAAACTCAAAAATTTGCGGAAATTTCGGCCTTTGCTACCAGTCGAGTGCCGAAAAACGGTTGTTCACGCAACAATCACTTCTCGACTCGATTACTCTAATGGCCTCTATCTTGGTCTACCTAAATATGCGGTGCAACGCTTACAAATCGTGCAGAATGCGGCTGCGAGATTAATAAAACGGGTCCCTTTTAGGCAGCATATCTCTCCGCATCTGCACGAGCTGCATTGGCTACCAGTGGCAAGCAGAATTAAGTTCAAAGTGCTAACCCTGGCTTTCAGAGCGCTAAAAGGCACATGTCCAAATTATCTGAAACTCCGACTTCCCCGCTACCACCAAAAACGTGAGCTACGCTCAAACTCCCTACTCAAGCTAACTGTACCGCACATAAGGAAAGCGAGACTTGGAGGCAGGTCCTTTTCGACCGGCACGGCGAAACTTTGGAATACCCTGCCTCCTGCCATCCAATCCGCCACGTCAGAAGCAAGCTTTAGGAAACTCCTAAAAACCTGGCTTTTTACGCAATAATCCTGCCCCCCTTCCTGACTACTTACTCTTGTTGTGGGACTCGCTAGCGCCGGGACACCTCCCCAGAGGTAGCTGTTCGCGCTCAATAAATTTCTGTATTATTATTATTATTATTAATCAAGGTGTTTTGTTGCATTCCAATGTACCCTTTCTAATTTTGTGTACATTAAAATTGTCATTATTGAAAAGAAGACATACCCGAGTCTGAAAATTATCTGTTGTTGAATATTCATGTTTTAAATAATTACATTGATGTTCTGATTAATTAATAGTCAGCTACCAGTTGGGGCTAGACCAATCAGTGATTATTTTGAATAGATTTGACTGAGAATAATAAGTGAAATTCCTTGTAGGCACTGCTTCCTAGATGTAGCATCAAACAGTTCAGTTATTTGTGATGTATGAGTTTGCTTTACTTTCTATATATTCTTCTACGTCAAAAAATATCCTTTGAAATGTAACATTTATGACAATATAATCCATGTAAAAAGGGGACCACGAGAATGTTGTGATTTAGTTATTTGCAAAAGGTTGAGAAATATACTAAAATGTGATATTTTTAGGTGATGTAGGTCCTGTTTTACTAGGTGACTCGCGTTTCATGTATTCATATGTCACCATATGAATTGTAATTTTCCAAGCCAGAAGTGAACTAATAAATGAATTATTCCTTGCAGCTTCTATTTGATTTCCTGGCATTCAAAAATGACATCAGTTTCTGGAAGAAAAAAAAAAATATGGTTGGAATGTCTACTAAAGCAGGTAAATGTTCTGTTAGTAGTATTACAACTCTCTCAATGTGACACATGAATCCGTAAACGTTATCCATTGTTGTTCCTTTTGTAAATTACCATTGCATGATGAATCAAAGTATTTTGAGACAGTGTGCCTCATGAAGAAAAGTACATTAGATTTGCAAAATCTAAAACAGCTGCGTTAGATGTTATCAGTCCAAAGTACCAATACAAATGCAAGTATGTAAATTGCAAGTGCCAATAAGTATTACACTGTAAGTTATCTTATAAGTATTTATTTGGTGAACATTCCCCCATTGCTATGGCCTCACTGCTCTAAGTGTGCATGCATTTCTTTCTCCTTGCTCTTCGCTGGGTTATGCACGTTAAATGGTTGCAAATAGCCAACAGGTTTCACTCTGCATGAGCAAATTGGTGAGCTTCAAGTGGAGCAGACGGCTGTCTCATGGACTGCTGTATGCTCCTCCTGATGCCCCATTCACAGTGTGCCACGTTTCCATTGCAAAGATGAATGCTGAGCCAAATAATTGCTGTCACATATAGGCCTACATCCCAGTATTCCCCTTTTGTGCACAATGTATTGTACTGTAACATTGACAAAGCACTTACTATCTACTTGTTGGGGACTGAAGAACTTACCTAAATAGGTTGCATGCTAAACTGTAAGGTGTTTGGTTGGGAAGGCACTGCCTTTGTTTTGTTGTTATATGGGAAATGTTTCCATGTCTTGTATGACCACCACTGAAGTGCGGTTATCATGTAATGGGATGCATCACTTACCAGTGCGATGGCTGAAGAAGTTTGAGAGATAGGCTCACATCCTATGTTGTTTTTGTAACTTAGCTGCTTTAATCGGCTCTGCGGGTCCCTTTATGCTATTTCTTATGATCACAGTCCTTATGTTTACTGCACAGACTGTCCTTTCTAAGACTTTAGTTTGTTTATTGACCTGAGCAGACATAGATTAGTGAGAAAGGTAGTCTCGAGGTAGACTTAGTTACAATAATTCTTATATGACTGTTAGTCAATGTGATATCTCAAGAAGCAGTCAGTACGCCAGAAGTCCCCAAACTGTGGGGTATGCCTCCTTAGGAGTCCGTTGCGTCATCAGAAGGTGGCACTTATTCCACAGCAAAATGATTTCCCTTTTTCTCCCTAAAAAGCGTTTGGATTGCGTTTGCCCAAGCGTGGGCATTACCTAGGGCTCTTGTATTGTAGGAGGTCCTAACAGCAGTCAATCATTGCATGGCAACGTTAGCAACAACTCCGTCAGTCAGAGAGACTGCAGTGAGTATAACCAGGAATGCCGGGAAAATATATGTGCGAAAGAGGCACATACAAAATGTAGGCTCTGTGCTGCGTGTGGGTGCTTCTGGCCGAGTTAACATTTTGTTTGTCGCTGCTTGAATTCTCTCGCGCCACTCAGCTGCCTTACCTTCACGTTCCTTGATTATGTCCTGCGTGGCTCCTGCCTGGACCTTTGTGCCCCTGGATTCTGTCCTCTTCCTTCGCCTAAATTTCACTTGCAGTTGCTTGAACGTTCGTGCTGTTGATTTTTTTTACTGCTGATTTGGATATTTGTGCCTAGCTCTCAATAAATTGCAGCTAAGCTTGCACCTTACCCCTTCACCATGCTTCCTACCTGTTGGCAACCTGATGCCCCTGCCCTTTCCCTTCTTAATGTACTAGGCACTTTCACCCTCCCACCAGTGGGCTACCTTTCCAAGAGAAAGATATCCGCCATCTGTTCACATTTAAAGGTTCTGCAAAGACCTGGACATGATTCTTAAGAAGAAGTTTATATGAAGTTGGCAGTGGTCATTTTTAGGTCTCGAGATGCAGCGACTGTGCTGTCTCTTCGAGGCATGCTGTATTAGGTATGGACTTTAAACTCCACCTATTTCCCGGTCCAATTGGTTCCTGTTACTGTACTCTGTAAATGGAGGTTTTTTATTTGTTAATAGGCTTAGTAATCCCTCCTTAGTAACTTCTTTTCTCATGTTGTAACCTCCCATGAGGACTGCCCCTCTTACATGTGTTGTTACTTAGTATGTTATTTATTACACTTGTGAGGACTATTCTTTTAGCTGTCCTCTAGCAATACTCCTGCTCAGCTTGTCTCTTTTCTTTCTTCAGACCTCCGAGCTTCAAAGTCTGCTGCTTTCCCCCTCCTGGTTCACATTAGAAGCCCCCCCACACCTTCTAAACCTAAAAAAAGCTACTCACCGGGGGGGGGGGGGGGAAGCAGCTCCGGTTCAGTCGAAGAGCCAGGTCTTGAGGTTCTTTCTGAAGGTGTAGAAGGTGTTGAGCGTCTGATGTTTACTGGGAGCTCGTTCCAGGTTTTTTCTGCGACGTAGGAGAAAGCGCTTCCTCCTGCTCTGGTTCTGCGGATGCGGGGGATCTGTGCGAGGGCGAGGTCTGCGGAGCGGAGGTTCCTCTTGGGTACGTGGAAGGAGACTCTCTTGTTGAGGTATTTGGGCCTGATGTTGTGGAGGGATTTGTAGGCGTGGTGAGCAGTTTGAAGGTCTCTCTCTTCTCGACGGGGAGCCATTGGAGGTTACTTAGGTGTTGGGTCATGTGTTCGTGCCATGGGGTTCCGAGGACGAGTCTGGCTGTGGCGTTCTGGATGGTCTGTAGCCTGTGTAGGAGAGTTCTGTTGATTCCGGCGTAGAGGGCGTTCCCGTAGTCCAATCTGCTGGTTATGAGTGCGTGGGTGAATGTTTTTCTGCATTCTAGGGGAATCCATTTGAAGGTCTTGCGGAGGATCCGAAGGCAGTTGAAGCTGGTGGAGGCGATGGAGTTGATCTGGCGGGTCATGGTGAAGGAGGAGTCCAGAATGATGCCGAGGTTCCGTGTTTGGTCTGTCGGAGTGGGCGGACTTCCGAGGGTGGATGGCCACCAGGTGTGCATCTTGTCAATGCTCACTACTCAGGCTCAGCTAATGGCTGCCTTTCCTTTTATTCAGCGCGCACAGCTTAATTTTTGAGCCACTTAGACACCAAGTGACAGACTAATACAAACATTTACACAACCAGTCACTAACCCATACATTGACTGAGAGCCCTAATCATTCACTTATACAGTCATGCACCCACTGAATCATCCATAGGGGCACTCATACAGCCGATTCACCAATACACCTTAGCATATATATTTAACATTCATAAACGCTTTTAAAACACACAGTCAATATACGCTCCTCCCCCGCCCGCATACACCACTCTTATTCTCGCTGCTCTGTCTTATCTCTTTTCCTATTCTTTTCACTCTTGAGGTCCTCTTACCCACCTATGTCTGCCTGTTGTCTTTGGGCTCGTTGCCTGTGCGCTAAAGTTACAGTTTTTCAGAGGTCTTGTGCAATCCCACACCTAGATGATATAACTCTATACACTATGTTATGCAGCCGGCCCCTCAGGGGTTGTAGGCGACATGCTGTTTTTAAACCTGCTCCTTGTGTTGTCTCCTTATATCACCAGTGAAACATCCACAGACGCGGCCGGCCCTATATAGGGTTTTGGGCTTAACGCTGCGTACAACCGGACCTGTATTCTGTGTTTTCGCTTGAAAATAAAATAGATCTGAAACAAAATACTCAGTCACAGATGATGTAAACATTGATGTCATTTGAGATGTCACTGACCATTTCATGAGTGTTGATGTGCATTGCGGAGGCACAAGTTATAGATCTGTAGTAGGGGATCTCTGTTATAGTCATAATCTAGTGAATAGTCCCGCTCATGTGCGGGGACCCCGGAGCAATCACAAATAATCTCTTAAGCTGTCTCAATGTGCAGTCCTCAATAGACACTTAAGAGAGAATTTAAAGACAAATAATGCAGCCTATACTACAAAGGCTACACTGTCCAGTACTTCAACTAGATATTCCACCAAAATTAAAATTCAGCACAGCCTGCCAAGTTTCTCTCATAGAAAAACTTCCCCTTTTACCAAGAAAGCCTCTGGAAGATAGAGAGGAAGGGGTGGACAGACAAGCCCCCATAGGCTGCCATTATGTGGCTCAAAACAGGATACTGTCCCTTTAAGGAAACTTTCTAGAACTCTCAGTATCCCAGAATGCACAGCAGGTCCCCTCCACTTTCAGTTCTTTTTTCCGGCTCCTGCTAGCAGGACCCTGGGGCATTGAGCTCTCCATTTTTAGGGTTTATTTCAATTTTATTTTGCACTTTTAAAGTGTTAGAGAGTGTTCACTCGATGTGTTTTTGAGCCTTCCTTAATTACTGGTGTTTTTCTGGTAATTTTGAGCCTTCATTTATCAAATATGCCTGCCTTATTTGATAAATGCCCTGAATGCTCTAGGAAGAAGGCCACGTCCGATCCACACGAGGTGTGTATCCTGTGTCTCCCTTCTGTACATGTTCCTGAGGAGTGTGAGATTTCCCAGACTTTCACCTCCAGGACCCTGAAGGACAGACAGAAGATCAGGCTCCAAGGACTGGAGCAGAAAAAACATCGAGGTCAAGGTGGGTCTGGGCAGGCTGGATCTGCTTCATCTGCCCGTGCTGAGGCCTCGGGGGGGGCTCCCCAGTGAGAAGAAGGCCAGAAAACGCCACCGGTCTCAGTCGACGTCGATAGCCTTGACGTCGGTGTCGAGAGGAATGACCACTGTCTGTTCCCCGTCTCCCCCAGGCTCGGGGTTGAAGCGGCGTCGACGTTAGTCATCGAGGGGACTGACGTCGAGACCTCCGTCGAGGTCGACGTCGGATACAGATTTATTGTCGTCGTCGACCCATTGACGTCGAGAGAAGTCATGCCGGCGCTCGCCGTCGAGGCGACACCGCCGTTCGCCGTCGACGTGGCGTTTGACGTCGAAGAGGAGATCGTCGACGTCGAGAAGATCTTAGATGTCGAGACGAAGAGCGTCGAGGTCACGGAGATCTTCGACATCGAGATAGAGAAGTCTGACGTCGAGACATAGATCATCGATGTCGAGACGCCGTTCGTCGGCGTCGAGAAGGCGTTCGTCGACGCCGAAGAGGCGCTCGGCACCTAAGACTAAGGCTTCGTTCTCCAGGAGACGTTCTAACACCAGAACCTCCTCCAGATCATCGGGGGCACGGCGACGACCTCGTTCACCAACAGTGGGCACGGCCTCTCGGTCTCCCCAGTCGGGTCAGGCTAGGACGAAAAGGAGAGAGAAGTCTCCGGGCTCTGTGTACTCTGTGGTATACTCGCCCCCTAAACCGAGGTCGCCTTCACCACCACCACCGTTGCCAAAGGATCGGCCCCCTCGGATTCCGACGCCACCTCCTCCTCAGCACCTCCTCCTCAGCACCCTCCTCCTCCGCCGCCTCATGGGCTGCCACCGAATCCACCTCCGCCACCTCATGGGCGGCCACCTGCTCCACCGAGGTCGACCTCGTTGCCACGCTTTCCGACTCCGCCTGCATGGCCTCTTCTTCCGAGGCTTCCGGTCAGGCCGCCACAACTTCCGCCGCTGAGACCTGCGGAACGACCAAGGCCGAGGAGGTCTAGATCCCGCTCCGTACGGAGAGGGAGATCCAGGAGTCGCCGCCGTTCGTCTACTAGATCTAGACGGTGCCACAGGAGGGGCAGGTCTAGATCTCATACGGATTCGTCCAGCGCCATGGGCTACTCTCCTACCCTGTCGGGGTCCCCTCGGACGAGGGTGTCGCCTGTGGACGACATTATATCCTTCCAGGATGTACTGCTGAGAGGGACGAGCAAGCTGGGCATCACGCTCACTGTGCCCACGCCGACGACCTCAGTCATTTTTGAGACTCTTCACAAGAAGCAACTGTCTCGACCTCTGTTGCCGTTAGTTCAGGGTTTGGAGGAGCCCGCCATGGAGTTGTTCCTCACTCCTGCGACTACGAAGTCAGCCCCCTCCAGGCTCCAAAAGAAGTACAGGGCTCCTGACTCGGACCCAGTATTTCTCAGGGTGGATCCAGCACCGGATTCGGTGATAGTGACGGCGGCGCAGAAACAACATGCCACCACCCCGTCATCTACAGTGCCTCCAGACAAGGAGAGCCGCTGGATGAAAATTTGCAATGGTTAACCACAGAATTAAGGGCGCTCAGCAAATTCAGAGTCAGTAAAGATATACGTACAGTGGTGCTCTGAAAAGAGGAAGTGGTTACCTACATCCAGAAGCAGTTCTACCTAAGCAGAACCCCAAACATGCAAATACCCTTCCGAGCACTCAAAATGATCAATAAATTATTGCAAAGTTTCAGAGTTCCAAATGTCGTAGTAAGCGCACACTTCCACGTTCAAGTCCAAAATCAAGTTCCAGGATTATATTCCAGATCTTTATTTCCTTGTAGTACAAATCAATCCAATGATCAGCATAAATCTTCACAATGATGCAGCCAACACGTGTTTCGTCGTGATTATTTGATCACAGACTGACTTCCTCAGGGCTGCAACCCAAATAAATAATATCATAAATAAAGAGGACCCTTCTACAACCATTACCACTCACCAGTTAACCGAGTATTAGAAGAGTAGTAAAGTCAGAAGGCCCCTATGAAAACTAGATACAAAATTGAAAAGAAAGGGAAACTATCACCCTCAGCATGCTTCACCTCATGCGTGGAAAGTTTACCTTATATCTCATTATAGAGAAATATACGGCTAAATGAGATCTATTAGAAGATAGTATTGTATTTCACCTATTTGTTAGCACTTTTCTCCAGCTCAAATTGGTTCTCCTTTAGTAGTTATATCCAAATCTGTAATTATAATATATAATAATGTATCGGATTCCCAAACATAAACCACATAATATCAGACCTGGTACCTGATTCCTAAATAGTTGTATTAATTCATGTATTACCACATTTAAAGTGTATCACTGACGCTCGTAATTAAAAAATACGCACTTAGTATGTACTTATAATTACCATCAAATCCAAAGCAAGTTCCAATATTATCTTTATCGGTTTGGTTAGTACTGGTACATCTTTTCCACAACAATGCAATTGTAGGGTTCAAATCTGAAAAAAGAAACCAATTTTGTTCTATACTCGTCACTCACGATATAGTATTAAGCTCACTAAAATAAAATACACCCTACTCACCCCCTCTCGTCCGCACTTCTAGCACATCCTTATCTAGTATCCAAATTCTGACCGTCCTGCTTTCTTCACAACAACGTATATACGAAAATTATCACATTTCCACATGCGTCCCCTGAGAAAATAATATAATCCAGGATATAAACTCAAATATAGTATCTCGTGTCTCGCAGGCTAATTTGTCATTTCCAAATAAAGAAACAGGGATTCAACACTCACCCTAGGTCACCTCGGGTATCTTCGCGTAAAAAATCCGGCGTTTCACACGGGCGCCATCTTGTACTTCCTATTTAAGTGTTTAGAATATAAGCGCCATCTTTTAATGTGCAAAATTCACTATAATAAAGCTCGGGTCGCGTACCTGTTTTACTGTACCACACCACTCAAGTATTCACTGTAATCTATTATTGTTGCCCCAAAGTAAAATTAGGGTAAGGGCAAGGCACACTGTTAATAATGCCTGCGAGTATCCCAACTATCATAATACTCCAAAAACTAGTCGCCAACTCGTAATATGCAAATGATAAGTTTACGTATCTCTTTGCATTAGATCAAAGTTATAAAAATTGTATTCGAATATATATTTAAAACGCCATATGTTCCTCAGAGTATAAAGAGGATACTTATTGGCCACCTTAATGTACATATTTTCCTTGAAAGAATAAAAGAAAAAGAAGGACCATGTTAAGAGTGCTACACAGGACATGCAAGTGCGAGAGAGAGAGAGAGAGAGGGAGAATATCCTACAGTCTTAGACTACACAATTTGAGAAGTGAGTGAGAGTACAGAATGGATATAAGAAGGCGTATTGGTATTCCTCGTTGCGTGAAATCAGTTAGTATTTCTACCACAGGAAAAGGCTAAATTGCAAAATTAAATATAAATCAGTATAAATCCATAACTGCGTGTTTTTGAAGAAGTAGTACTCCGAGTGTACATTTCAAAACATCTCCAATATAACCCAATTTACATCATGGTAAATTCCTATATACAGGATAGGTTGTGATATATTACAATTGGTTATAGTGTTTACAGTATACAAGTTAGTCTTAAACCAATACATAGTCAGTATCTTATCAAACACATTATACACATTGAGGCATCGCCTGTTCACATAAAGTTGAGTCTTTGTCAATAGTATATCTCATTCTTGACCCAGGAAGAATTGGTACTCATTATCAGTATTCATTCCGTCTTCAACTGCCCTTAGTTTCATTAACCAGATCACCTCCTTGCGTCTTAACTTCAGGAGTCTGTTACCTCCCCTTGGATCTTGCACTACATGGTCAATGCCAAAATAGCTAAATTTGTGCTGTTCCTTTTTATCAAAATTTTGTACAGCATGAGCTGCAATGGGGTACCTAGTATCCCCATTCTTCCACACTCTAAAATGCTCCACTATTCTGTCACGTAGTTTTCGAATGGTACTCCCGACATAGATTTTACCACAGGAGCACTCTATTATGTACACTACAAACGTAATATCACACGTAATGAAGGTATTAATCTCAAATCTTTCTGAGCCATTAAAGCTGAAAATAAGCCACATTCTTCTGTGCCCATCTGCATGAACTGCATCAACCACATTTATGAAAGCCCATGATAGGGCTCGTTAGCCAAATCTTAGGTAACCTGGTACGATAACTAGGACTCAAATCATTAGAAAGTGTTTTACCTTTCCTAAAGGTAATACTAGGTCTGTCATTGATAAAAGGTAGGAGATCCTTATCTGCCTTCAACAAATGCCAATGTCTCCTTAATACAGAATACAGTTTATAACTCTCAGTATTATAATTGGTCACAAGACGTACTTTTTGTAATGTCTTATCTTCAGATACCTCCTTCCTTGATGCCAAGGTATGAATTCTTTGTAGTCCATACACCCTTTTCCTTGCCTTCTCATTCACATCACGTTTATAACCTCTGGCTTCAAATCGATTAGCCATATCTTGAATGTTCCAGAGGAATTCTGAATTCACTGAGCAATTCCTACGTGCCCTAACCATCTCACCATAGGGTATCGAATTTATCTGGCTCTTTGGGTGACAGCTTGTCGCATGCAGTACTGAATTACAACTCGTCTCTTTCCTGTACATCCTGGAACAAAGTTTGTCGTCCTGAACATATAATTCAATATCTAGGAAAGAAATTCTCTCATGATTATATTGGGTGGTAATTCTCAAGTTAACATCATTATCATTCAAATAACCAAAGAAATCATGCAAATCATCAAGGGTCCCAGTCCAAATCATCAACCAATCATCTATAAAACGACCCCAATAATAAATGAAATCCACCCACCTCTGACCGCGACGGCCCCAGATCCACTCCGCCTCAAACCACCCCAAAAAGAGGTTGGCAAAGGACGGAGCGAATCTGGAACTCATCGCAGTACCGAGGCATTGTCTGTGCCATTTGTTGTCCTGTATAAATACATTGTTCTTCAGTACAAGTTCAGTCATTTCCAAAACCATTTTGGTATGCTCTAATAATTCAGCCGGTCTCCTGTTGCGAAAGGTTTCTAGAGCAGCAATTCTTAAATGGTGCTGTATATTTGAATACAGGGAGACCACATCTAGGGTCACTAGATACAGCCCAGTCTCCCACGTCACATCCGTCAAAATATTGAGTACATGTTTGGTGTCTTGAATATGGGAGGGAAGATTGCATACATATGGTCTTAAAAAAGTATCAATAAATTCTGACAATCTCTCAGTTGGACCACCAATCCCCGAAATTATGGGCCTACCCGGTGGATTCTCTCTGTCTTTATGAACTTTGGGTAAAGTGTATAAACATGGTGCATGTGGGTAGGTTACTGTCAAGTAATTGAATTCATCCAAATCTAAAAGTGTCTGGTCATACCACAGTCTGAATCTGTCATTTATCATTAATTTAAGTCTTTCAAGTGGGTTCCCCTTTAATGGTTCATAATATCTCACATCATTTGATTGTGAGAGAATCTCTGCCTTATATTTGATGGTATCCATAATAACAATATTACAACCCTTGTCCGCCACGCGAATAGTAATGTCATCATTATTCTTCAGTATTTTGAGTGCACTTCTCTCACCTTCAGTTAAATTGTCCTGTTTCCTATAGGAACCACTTTTAAGCTGTTGTTTAATCAATTTATCAATATCCAACTCTACTGATCTGTAAAATGCGTCTATAGTATTACCAGTCGAGACTGGTGGAGTCCATTTAGATTTTAGTTTAAGACCACTGCTTTCACTAAGAAATCTATTTACCTCCAAGTCTTCCAGTAATTGTGATGTCGTAATAGGATCTTCTTCATTCTCAGTTAGAGACAATAGTAATTTCGTTGCATTAATCCCTTCAATAGTCAATTCACTCATATGTTTTATTTCAGTTGTACATTTCTCCTTTCTTGGTACATGTACAAAAAAATTGTAATGTGGTAATACATGAATTAATACAACTATTTAGGAATCAGGTACCAGGTCTGATATTATGTGGTTTATGTTTGGGAATCCGATACATTATTATATATTATAATTACAGATTTGGATATAACTACTAAAGGAGGACCAATTTGAGCTGGAGAAAAGTGCTAACAAATAGGTGAAATACAATACTATCTTCTAATAGACCTCATTTAGCCGTATATTTCTCTATAATGGGATATAAGGTAAACTTTCCACGCATGAGGTGAAGCATGCTGAGGGTGATAGTTTCCCTTTCTTTTCAATTTTGTATCTAGTTTTCATAGGGGCCTTCTGACTTTACTACTCATCTAATACTCGTTTAACTGGTGAGTGGTAATGATTATAGAAGGATCCTCTTTATTTATGATATTATTTATTTGGGTTGCAGCCCTGAGGAAGTCAGTCTGTGATCAAATAATCACGACGAAACACGTGTTGGCTGCATCATTGTGAAGATTTATGCTGATCATTGGATTGATTTGTACTACAAGGAAATAAAGATCTGGAATATAATCCTGGAACTTGATTTTGGACTTGAACGTGGAAGTGTGCGCTTACTACGACATTTGGAACTCTGAAACTTTGCAATAATTTATTGATCATTTTGAGTGCTCACGAGGGTATTTGCAGAGCAGCTGGATGGATTCGGCAGGCAGGAAGATCTGCGGGACGTCCGCCACCTCCATGAAGGCTGCGAGTGCCTAAGTGTTGTTGGGAAGGTACGATCGGGCTCTGTGGGAGTCCCTCCAACAGTTCGCTGACCTCCTGCACAAGGAGAAGAGGGAGGGTTTCATGGAGATCCTGAACGAGGGGCTGCTGGTCTCTAATCAACTGATCAGCGCAGCTGCGGATTCATCGCTCCTGGCAGCCCACGGGTACTGCCATGGAGTCAACCAGAGACGTCATGCCTGGCTGCGGCTTACGTCCTTGAAACCTGAGGCCCAACAGAGGGTGGCCAACTTACCCTTTTCGGGCGAGACCCTCTTTGGAAAGCACGCTGACGATGAAATGGCCCGGATGAAGGCAGAGGCTGAAACCCTGACGGCTGTCGGGTTGGAGAAGCCCAAGAAACAAAAGAAGACCTACTGCCCATTCCAGAGACGGTATGGGGCGCAGGGCAGGGGGCGAGGCCAGCAAACTGGACAGCAACAACAACAGCAGTTCCAGAGGAGGCCCTTCCAAAAACGTCAGAAGGGCCGGGGTGGGCAGCAATCTGCCACCGCGACCAAAGGCCCGGCCGGGTCTAGGCCCTGAGCTGTTACTTCCCCGTCTTCCGTTACCCACTCCGGTGGGGGGAAGTGTCCAATACTACCTGGCAGAGTGGAGAAAAATTACTCAGGACAAGTGGGTGCTGAATATTATTTGCAATGGATACAGTCTTCGGTTCATCAGTCCGCCTCCAGCAATTCCACTGGTTTGCTCGCAGTTTCAGCTGCGCGAGCTCCAGGCGGAGGCCAATACCCTGTTAAGAAAAAGGGAGATAGAAGACGTCCCTATGTCTTAAAGGGGAAGAGGTCTTTACTCCCGGTTCTTTCTGGTACGCAAGAAAGACAAGAACGAGTTCAGGCCCTTTCTGGATTTGCGGCAAGCAAACAAATAGATTCGCAGGAAAAAGTTTTGCATGTTGTCTTTGAACCAGATTTACCCTCAACTGCAATGGGGAGACTGGCTGTGCGCGATAGACCTACAGGATGCATACTTCCATGTGCCCATTGCACAGAAACACCGGAAGTTCCTGCGATTCCAAGTCGGCGCCAATCATTATCAATACACAGTACTACCGTTCGGGCTGAAGTCTGCACCCAGGACATTTTCAAAATGCATGGCAGTGGTAGCGGCACATCTGAGAAATAACAAGGTGTTTGTCTACCCGTACCTGGACGATTGGTTGATCAAGGCATCCTCCTTCGCGGAAGCTCAATCGCACTTCCAGAAGACGTCCGTTCTCCTGAACAAGCTGGGGTTGCACATCAACATGTCCAAGTCTGTCCCGACACCGGTCCAGTGTCTCCAGTACTTGGGAGCCTCCATCAATACGCTGTCAGCAAGCGTGTCTCCTTCGGAGGAGAGATTTTTATCACTCCTTCGGAAGGCTCAGGCTCTTATGACCGTTCCACCTACAACAGCGAGGATGGTGTCTTCTCTACTGGGGTTGACAGCCTCCTGTATCTTCCTCACGCCACACGCACGGCTGCACATGAGACCGCTGCAGGAGTGTCTGGAGGATCAGTGGGACCAGAAGCGAAGAAACTGGGACAACAAGATACGACTGTCTCTGCATGCTCTACAGTCTCTGAAATGGTGGTGTTCAGCGGAGAACCTCCTCAAAGGGGTTCCCTTCCACAAGGACATTCCCACTCAGACCATTGTGACGGATGCTTCTCTCCACAGCTGGGGAGCGCATTCCGGAGAGTTACAGATACAAGGAACGTGGTCCCCGACGGAGTCCACGTATCATATAAATTTCCTGGAACTCGGAGCGGTTCACTTGGCACTGAAGGCCTTTCATCCGTCCTTTCAGACCACCTCTCTGCTTGTACAGACGGACAATACGACCACGATGTATTACCTCAACAAGCACGGGGGTTCGAGATCGCGCACTCTGTCTCAGGAGGCGCAGGCGATCTGGCACTGGCTGCTGGCCAGAGGACTGACGATAACGGCTACCCATCTGCCAGGTGTGCAAAATGTTGAGGCGCTGAGCAGACTGATTCAGGAAAACCACGAATGGGTCATAAACGACAAAGTACTCAGAGACGTCTTCGCCAGGTGGGGCACTCCAGACGTGGATCTGTTCGCCACCGCCGAAAACAGCAAATGCCGAGACTTCGCGTCCAGGTATTACCAGCATGGGATGCTGGGGAATGCGCTATGGATCAACTGGTCGAACAGCTTTCTGTACGCTTTTCCACCCATTCCGCTGATTCCGGCGGTGCTCATCAAACTGTCCCAGTCCAGGGCGCGGATGATCCTAATTGCCCCGGAATGGCCCAGACAGTGGTGGTTCACGGACCTGCTTCACCGGTCTCTTCTCCCTCACATACGGCTGCTGTGCAGGCCGGACCTTCTCACGAAGTTCGGGGGACGGATGGTACACCCCAACCTCTCGTCTTTGAGTTTGGCGGCATGGCTCCTGAGATAGTACAATATGGCCATTTGAATCTCCCTGCGGATTGTATGGACATACTGAAGGAGGCTAAGAGACCTTCTACTAGGACTTCTTATGCTTACAAGTGGAAGAGATTCTGCATCTGGTGCAAGTCCGAGAACTAAGATCCGACAACATGTAAGGAAGATGTCATCCTTCCATATCTTTTGCATTTGGCGCAGTCTGGCCTTAACTTCCATTCCATTAAGGTCCATCTAGCTGTGCTGACTGCCTACAGGAAATGTCCTTCACAGACTTCCTTTTTCCAAATTCCTGTGATAAAGGATTTTTTGGAAGGCTTGAAGAAAGTGTTTCCTCCTGTTCGTCTTCCTTCGCCTTCATGAGAATTGAATGTGGTGCTGTCCAGATTGATGAAGGAATCTTTTGAACCTATTAATAAGGCTTCGCTACAGCACCTGTCCTGGAAGGCGGCGTTCCTCGTGGCCATTACATCGGCCCGCAGGGTGAGTGAAATTCAGGCATTGTGTTGCCAAGAACCTTATACTGTATTTCATGCTGCTAAGGTTGTAATGCGTACTCACCCTAAGTTTCTTCCTCAGGTTATTTCTGATTTCCATGTTAACCAGACTATAACGTTACCTACATTTTTTCAGAATCCCTCCACTCCAGCGGAAATATCTCTTCATTCCCTGGATGTCAGAAGGGTGTTGAAATTTTATCTGGATAAAACCAAGGATATTCTTAGGTCAGACCAATTGTTTATCAACTATGGCTCAGTCAAGACCGGTCTCGCTACCTCTAAACAATCCATCTCGAGGTGGATTGTGTCCTGTATACAATTGTGTTATCAAAAGGCTAATAAGACCTTAGGGGGTAAGCCTAAGGCTCATTCCACCAGGGGCAAAGCGGCCACGACCGCTTTGCTCCGTAATGTTCCCATTGCAGAGATCTGCAGGAATCTACACAGGTAAGCCAGTAATCATCAGGGGGCGGAGCGGTTGAGCTACGTTAACAAGCAGGAAACAGAAGTTACCATTTGCTTGCTGCTACTTTTCCTGGACACTTGGGCGCTGATGAAGGCAAGGAATTTGCAGAAATGCATTCGCTAGAAACTCGAATAAAGTGCTCCAAAAGGTTTCCCCCTCGTGTGGCCTCCGCTCTTTGATAAAAGGAGGTGTTTGGACATTTGATCGCGTCAGCCAGCGACGCGCCTTGGAGGCCCCCGCTTCGTTTAAGGGCACACACTTATACTGGCTCTACTGCTGTCACAGCAGTTTCGTTTTTCCAAGGTGTTGGAAAGTCTGTAGCCCGCCCTGCACACCGGGAGGAGATACGGCGGTTGTGAGGTTATTAACCTCACATTGGGCAGTGTGCCTTGTCACGTTAGCCCTCACTTAAAGGTTTCCTGGTCTCGGGGGCTGAAGCGGCAAGGGGACCTGAGGAGCCACGATGTTCGGGGTTCACAAGCAGGAACATTGTTTTAAAGGGCAAGCATCGTCTCCTGTACTCCCGCATTACCACTCGGCAGGAACTTTCACCCCCCTGCACCAGCCATCTGGAGCCGCAACAATGCATTCTGGCCCGTGTAGTTCACCACCACCATTGGGAATCTACACAGGTGAGCCAGTAATCATCAGGGGGAGGAGCGGTTAAGCTACGTTAACAAGCAGGAAACAGAACTTACCATTTGCTTGCTGCTACTTTTCCTGGGCACTTGGGCGCTGATGAAGGCAAGGAATTTGCAGAAATGCATTCGCTAGAAACTCGAATAAAGTGCTCCAAAAGGTTTCCCCCTCGTGTGGCCTCCGCTCTTTGATAAAAGGAGGTGTTTGGACATTTGATCGCGTCAGCCATCGACGCGCCTTGGAGGCCCCCGCTTCGTTTAAGGGCACAGACTTATACTGGCTCTACTGCTGTCACAGCAGTTTCGTTTTTCCAAGGTGTTGGAAAGTCTGTAGCCCGCCCTGCACACCGGGAGGAGATACGGCGGTTGTGAGGTTATTAACCTCACATTGGGCAGTGTGCCTTGTCACGTTAGCCCCCGCTTAAAGGTTTCCTGGTCTCGGGGGCTGAAGCGGCAAGGGGACCTGAGGAGCCACGATGTTCGGGGTTCACAAGCAGGAACATTGTTTTAAAGGGCAAGCATCGTCTCCTGTACTCCCGCATTACCACTCGGCAGGAACTTTCACCCCCCTGCACCAGCCATCTGGAGCCGCAACAATGCATTCTGGCCCGTGTAGTTCACCACCACCATTGGGAATCTACACAGGTGAGCCAGTAATCATCAGGGGGCGGAGCGGTTGAGCTACGTTAACAAGCAGGAAACAGAACATACCATTTGCTTGCTGCTACTTTTCCTGGACACTTGGGCGCTGATAAAGGCAAGGAATTTGCCGAAATGCATTCGCTAGAAACTCGAATAAAGTGCTCCAAAAGGTTTCCCCCTCGTGTGGCATCCGCTCTTTGATAAAAGGAGGTGTTTGGACATTTGATCGCGTCAGCCAGCGACGCGCTTTGGAGGCCCCCGCTTCGTTTAAGGGCACGGACTTATACTGGCTCTACTGCTGTCACTGCAGTTTCGTTTTTCCAAGGTGTTGGAAAGTCTGTAGCCCGCCCTGCACACCGGGAGGAGATACGGCGGTTGTGAGGTTATTAACCTCACATTGGGCAGTGTGCCTTGTCACGTTAGCCCCCGCTTAAAGGTTTCCTGGTCTCGGGGGCTGAAGCGGCAAGGGGACCTGAGGAGCCACGATGTTCGGGGTTCACAAGCAGGAACATTGTTTTAAAGGGCAAGCATCGTCTCCTGTACTCCCGCATTACCACTCGGCAGGAACTTTCACCCCCCTGCACCAGCCATCTGGAGCCGCAACAATGCATTCTGGCCCGTGTAGTTCACCACCACCATTGGGAATCTACACAGGTGAGCCAGTAGTCATCAGGGGGCGGAGCGGTTGAGCTACGTTAACAAGCATGAAACAGAACTTACCATTTGCTTGCTGCTACTTTTCCTGGACACTTGGGCGCTGATGAAGGCAAGGAATTTGCCGAAATGCATTCCCTAGAAACTCGAATAAAGTGTTCCAAAAGGTTTCCCCCTCGTGTGGCCTCCGCTCTTTGATAAAATGAGGTGTTTGGACATATATATATATATATATATATATATATATATGTATGTATATATATATATAAAAATAAAGGTCATATATACTCTAAAAAAAAAATGAAGGTTAAAGGGACGTTAGAGTTAGGAAGTGGAATAAAAAAAACGTATTAATTCACTGACTGAAAAGAACAGGTTACAGAGACGTTCTAGTAGTTAGACTCCGGTTTCACTCGTACAAAACCAGAGGAATTCAGCAGTTATAGTTAGCTGAGCTAACTATAACTCACACCTCTGCAATGCACCGCTTATGACCTCACATTATACATCATTCATGACATGGTCAGTGAAATCACTGATGACATCATACAGTGACTTTGAGTTTTCTTAAAAAGTTTGGTTGATAAATATATATACCAAGGTGTATTGGTTATTCAGTGGGTGTATGAGTGAATGATCCAGTGGTTGTGTGACTGACCATATATGTGAGTGATTAGGTGTCTCAGTGAATGTATTGGTGAGTTGGGTGATTGTCTGCATCCTTCTGTTACTTGGTGTCTAAGTTGCTGTATGGTTTGGTGAGTGGGTACATGAGTGGCTGTCTGGGTAATTGATTGGTTGTCTGAGTACCTGTATGGGTGTATGAGTGTCTGTGTGGGTGAGTGAGGGTGTGTGTGACTGCCTGCATGGATTAGTGAGTGGGTGAGTTAGTGGCTGTATGGGTTAGTGAGTTTGTCCGTGAGGGGCTGTACAGGTAACTGAATGTGTGTTTGGCTGTGTCGGTGAGTGAATGGATGTGTCAGTGGTATATGGGTGAGTAACTGTATATGTGAAAGGCAGTATAGGTGAGTGTTGGAGTATATGAGTGACAGTATGTTTGAAAGAGTGATTATGTCAGTGACTGTACTTGTGACTATATGTTAGTATCTGTATGAATAAGTGAGTGGCTGTGTGATTGACTATGTGGGTGAGTGAGTAGGTGTGTGAGTAGCTCTATGGGTGACTGACAGTGTGTTAGTGGCTGAATGGGTGTAAGAGTGGATATATTAGTGGCTGTATTTAGTGAGCTGTATGGGTGACTTAGTGGCTCTGTGTGTAGACCTATGAATCAGTGAGTGAGTATGTAAGTACTGGTATGAGTATGTCAATCGTTTTGAGAATGGTAGTGTGGAAGTTGGAGTGGATGTATGAATGGTTATATTGAGGTGGGTGTGTCATATTCTATGAATGATATCAGTGATGCCCTTTGAGATGTCATCAGTGATATCATTGACCATGTCATCAGTGATGTAATATGTGAGGTCATAAGCAGTACATAACAGGGGCGCGAGTTATAGTTAGCTCAGCTAACTAGAACTGCTGAATTTCACTGGTTTTATACGAGTGAAACCTGAGCCTAACTATAACGTCCCTGGAACCATTGTTTTTTTCAGTGAATTTCTATGTTTTTTTAACTAGTAGTCATGTTTACAGAGTGGTGGAGAAAGGGGGCTGGGCCTCCCATCAACTCTCAGGAATCCCACTGTGTAAGACTTGCAGGAGGAGATACTAGGAGAGCTTCTTGGCCCCCAAGGTCCCTCAGGAGTAAAGTGGACTTCATCCCCCATCTAGTTGTGCACCACGAACCACGTTTGCAGAGTGGTGGAGAAAGGGGGCGTGACCTCAGAAGATCTCTTAGCAATCCTGCTGTGTGGGACTTGTTGGAGATAACAGGATGGGTAGTTGGCCCCCAAGGACATCCTTGGGGGCCAACTACCCCTCCTGTTACCTCAAGTAAGTCCCACACAGCAGGATTGCTGAGACCTGGTAGGAAGACACTCCCTCTTTCTCCACCACTCTGCAAACGTGCCTCCTGGTGCACTACGAGTGGGGTAGATGAAGTCCCCTTGGCTATTGAGGGATCTTGGGGGCCAACTACCCCTCCTGTTACCTCCAGCATGTCCTACACAGTGGGTTTGCTGAGAGGTTTTCGGTGCAACAAATTAAATGTAGTAAAAATACTTTTAACTCCCAGCCGGGTCCCTGTGGGACCCCCCCCCCCCCCAATCTGGAAGATCAGGTTATTCCTACTCTGCCCCCTTTTCGTTCTTTTTTTACTTTTTTGGTGGGACTCTGCTTCAAGCCAAGTCCCAGGATGGCTGCCAATGCTTCCTGTTTGAATTGTTGGCAGCCAATAAAATTTTAGAAGGAACTGCAATTCCACTGCAAGGATTCGAGTCCCCAGATATCTGTATTTTTTAAACCTAAATCTCTGAAACTACTGAAAGGATTCACACCAAATCAAAAAGCACACTTCATGGACCAACATCAAGTTTTCTGCCAAATTTGGTGTAATTCCTTTCAGCAGTTCTGGCTTTAGTCGTTGTCAAAAAATAAAAAATCCCCATAGGCACAACGTGGGTGAAAAAAAACGTTTTGGGACTCCCTTTTTTCTCAGCCCCTGGTTGACGGACCCCCCATAATCTTTCAACATAGCAGCTGAACCAACAAGCATTTGCAATGCAGTAGGTCTCGCATTTACGCGAGTTTGAGCTATTGACATTGCAAATAACAATGCCTTTATTTTTGTTTTCGTTTTTACAACATAAATAAAAGGCATTGTCATTTACAATGCCAATAGCTTAAATTCACGTAAATGCGAGACATTACATTGCAAATGCTTGTTTTGTTTGCAGTGAAGCTTTTTTTTAAAGTCAATTAGAGTTAAAGCTATATTGAGGCTGTAAATCAAGCGATCAGCTCTCAGGAGAGCGCAGGAAGGGAAGTGTTTCAGGGTGGGGAGATGAGAGCCTGGGACATGCAGGGGTGTGGACTTGAATAAAATATCTACTTGTCCATGGGGCAGGTTGCTTCATACATTTACTTTTTCCTGTAACAAAATCCACTTGTCCATTTGGTGCCATGTAGTGCAGCGACAAATTATTGCAGCAATCTCATTATATAAGAGCCCTGATATAGTCTGTCTGATTATGCCAGGGCTCATACAATAGTAGTGTTTGAATATTGGTAATCTGCTTATGTTGTCACGTTTCCGCAGATCTACACACAGGGGTTGAAGGTAGTGGTAAGCAATAGTTCCAAGGTTAGAATGCCCTTTTGAGTCTGTGCAAACCTACGAACTTAACTGTTTTAAGGGTTTTCAAAAACTCTTCTCAAATCTTTTCCCATACTGAAGAAAGTTTGGAAATTTACTCCTGACAATGGCAGACTTAAAGCTTCTTCCAGAGCTGGGGAAAAAAAAAGATGGAGAGAAAGTGAACTTGCAAACACTCAGATTTTCACATGAACAAATCCACGCATAAATATTTGCTCATGCTAAAATGCAGTACCTAAATATTTTCTAGGAGGACTACTTTTTGTCCTACTTCTGTAAATTCTTGGGCATTCACGAAAGCCGTATAGCTGCACTTAATGCAAGGACATAAACCATGGGTGCACTTTTTAGACTCAATTTAATAATTGAACCCCTAATTTGGTCTAGCGTTGAACGTGACCTTTTGTGTTTATTTAAATTCTGTCTCTCTCTCTCTGCATCGGCAGTGAGTGACAGCATTCTGCTCTTTGATAAGGAGCATATCGGCACACAACATCGTTTTATTCAGTGCCAGTAACTACTGTGGTAGTATGTCCTTTTGGAGACCAAAAACTATTTTTGCTTTTGCCAATGTTTGTTATAATGGTGTCGGCCTGGCAGCTCTCACACCAATAAGGTTCTATAAAAGCCATGCCAAAACAAGTTTATTTTTATTTCCCATAATCTTATTGAAACTGTTACACTGATATTTCCATTTTGAATATTTTTGGGAAATACTAGCATGCATCAACACATGTTACTAAATGATGCTGCAAGGAAATGGTACCTGCAATTTTACAGTAGAAATGTTGTTTACTTTCTTTCATTTTTTTATGAACATTTTGAAAGCAAAGGATCATCAATCTATCTTTCAAGCTTCTGCAAATATTTTCAGCAAATCAGAGAGCATTCTGGGAGCATTATGCATAACCTCTTACTGCTAAACTTTGGAAACCCGTGCACATTTTTATACTAGAACCACTGCCAGTAGTGCAGTCCGAGCTTACAACATTTACTTAGAGCACTCACCATAATAAGAAAAGATTTTTACCATAAATACTAGTTTGAACAGCATTAACATATGGACAACAATATCACCTTAACTGCAGACAGTGTTCTTCCCTGGTCCATAATGTGGTACTGCAAACTGGCAGCCAAAGGGTTTGTGCTACAGGGGTTGGGCCTTCTTGACCCAAGGTCAAAATGCACATTAAAACTTGTTGCCCTTGACCATAAAGAATATGTCCTGGGCGTCGGGCTATAGGAATTCCACATCCCTGGACAAGAGAGCAAGTTAACAGCAGGGCCAGGTGATCTGGGTACGGGAGAACAACCAGCTGCTGGCCCAGCAGTTTCGGAAAAGCAAATCAATTGGTTTACCAATGTAAAATAAAGAAAAGTAAATCCGTTGTGAAAGCAACTCAATTTTTAAACAATGAAAGGCACGCTTAAAGTCAAAGCATCGCCTTTTTGAAATAAATAAAGATGGATCTTACAAAAAAATGTTTACATGTCTGTCATTTATGTTGTTTAGGCCTTTACCAGAGAGAAGATATCTACACCTTCAGTGTAACCCCTTCGCAGCTAGCCCCCCCACCCCCAACCCCGTGCTAAGTCTTTTTTGGCTATTTAGAGTAGTTTGCGTTAGTCCCCTGTAACTTTTTGACCACATAAGGCATCCACGGCAAATTTGCGTCCTTTTTTTTCCAACATCATGGGCATTCTAAAGGTACCCAGGGTTTGTGGATTCCCCCTGGAGGGGACCCAGAAATTAGCCAAAATACAGCTACATTTAGGTCTTTTTTGGAAAAATGGGAAAAAAGGGCTGTTTTTTTTCCTGCAAATGGTATCAAATAAGGGGTTGTGGTGCTGAAATCACCATCTTCCCAGCTTTCAGGGCCAAGCAGACTTGTCAGACAATCAAAACATTTTACACAATTTTGGCATTTTTCTGGGACATAGCCTATTTTTGCTATTTTTTCTGCTTTCAACCTCCTTCCAGTTAATGGTAGAAATGATATGAAAGCAATAATGGATCCTGGGAAGCTATACATTTTAGAAAAGTAGACACAATTCTGAATCTAGCAAGGGGTCATTTGTGTAGATCCTTCCAGGTTTCTTCATAGAAACTAACAGTTAAATCTAGAAAAAATTGAAAATTAGTTGAAAAAAACAGCCATTTGTGTCAACGTTTTTACCTGTAACTCTTTCTAATTATGACAGCTGTTTGAAAGCAATATACCGTTACATTTGCAGGACCTTTCTGGTTGTGACATTTACAGGACCTCTCTGGTATGGGGATATATAGGACTTGTAGGTTCACCAAGAACCCGACGAACCCAGAGCCAATAACTGGGCAGCGTCTTGCAATCTTTTTTTATTATGTACTGGGTATATAGCAATTCTTTTGGGAAAATGTATACATGGAAAAATTGGTATGAAAGACACCTATGTATTTCTGAAATGGGAACAAAATATAGAGTTTAGAAACAGTAGATATTTTCATATTTCCGAAATTGGGAGTACCTATACTACCATCAGAATTATAAGTAATTTTTCAAAATGACTTCTTTTTTACACATTCTTTCATTTGGAAGGCATAAATGCATCGAAAGTCAATAGGTAGTAACAGTTGTTCTACCATTTTCAGTTTTTTTTATTTTAAACACATTTTATTGAGTTTTCAGTTTGAGTTTACAATATGCAAAGATCGGTGACCCGAAGTGGCAGTTACATTGAGTAAAGTAGATTGAAAGAGAAAAAAAAAAAGAAAACCAATAAAAACAAACCCTGCTAACATCAGTACACAATAGTAGAAGAGGGTACGTAAAGGTGCATACATTATGCTTGATCATTCTGCAATACCCACGATCACAACCTAATGCAGGAATCATTCAATTAGAAACTCAATATAATATAAGGCAGAAAAAAGAAAGCATAAACCCCCTGAATCCCAACTACCCCCCAGCCCTGGGTTGTGGACTAGTGACACCTTCATCAATGGAACGTTCAGTGTATAGGCCCGGATACAGATGTACATTAAACAAAAAGACAATTAGATTTCCATATATTTGTGAATACCAGCCAGCACTTTCATACGTTGTGAACATCCTACTGATATCTACCCATATCGCACGCTAAAACAGCTGACCTGCCTGCGAACGCAACCCCTCCAACATAGTATCCCATTCAAGGGAAATCGGATTTTTGCGCAGGCCCCTGGTTTCCTCCCTACGGATTGCTGCTCCTTCTGCTGTGGCCCATCTCATTAAATCTGCATGCCAAACACAAACTTCAGGGGGCTTGCGGGATTTCCATTTTCTAGTTATGTTCCGTATGGCCAACAGGCATGCCAGGTTCACAAAGCGGTACTGCACCTTGTTGGTAGTGAGCCGCGCATGAAGCCCCAATAGACATTCAACCGCTGTGTCAGTAATGTCCAGTTGTGTGGACAACGTTATCATGTCTCGTACTGTGCCCCAATACTCCCTCAATCGTGGGCAATCCCACAACATGTGCTGTAGACCCGCAGCCTCTAGAAGGCAGCGCGGGCAATGATGCTGCGTCTGGGGGAATATCACGTCTAGTCTGTGTGGTGTCAGATAAGCACGGTGCAGTACCATTGTCTGTATAAATTTGAACCTCGGATTGCGGGGAATCTTCCTGGGGTGTCCCAACACTACCGACCACTCCCTGTCCGATAAAACCCTACCTAGTTCAGTTTCCCAATGTAGCTTTAAGGCTTGTAGGGGGGTTCTCGTATGGGTGCTAATGGCGGTGTATATCCATTTGATCAAGTGATGCCCACCTCCCATGTAATACATCATTGTTATCATCTTGTTCTCGGGGGGGTGTCCTTTGAGGAGCCCATGTCTTTTTAATGAACCCAAGCAGGGCCATGTGTGTTAGGAACATGCATGCCGGGGCGCCAGTTTGTGGTAAGAATGTATTGTGGTCCATCAGCCTCTCCGCCCCAAACAAATCAGCTACAGTATACACCCCGACTTCCAGCCAAGGTGTTAGAATGCGTTTCGTTAGCCGACCTCTATGTAGTGTGATCCCTAGAAGAGGTATATTGCCCGCGTACTTGCCTCCCTGCTTTGTGTATGTTAGAGCCGCTTTCCAGCAGCGCAGTGCTGTTCGCAATAACAGAGGGAGCTCGGTCGGAACCTTATTGCCCGGTAGTAATAAAGCATGTAGCCTACCATTGTCGATATCCGAAAGAGTATAATCAATTTCGTGTAAGTTACGTCCCGCTAACCAGTAGGCCAACCATTGAAGTTGGCATGTGAAATAATAAGCCCGGAATTCAGGCACCCCCAGCCCCCCCATTGCAGTACCAAGTTGGAGTTTCTTCAAACTAATACGCCGCCTACCCGCACCCCATATAATCATGTTCACTATAGATTTGGATACCAAGGTAACGGAACGTTGTGGGCGTCACCTGGAGCACAGTACCGCCTACGTCCAGTGCAGTTAGGTCCGAACCAACCCGAAAGAAAAAGGCATGCGATTTAGAGGTATTTAAGGCCAGCCCTGACACACTTTCAAATTTGCGAAACGCATCAAACAGTGGGGACAATGGAGTGTGGAGGTCGGACACGTACAAAAGTGTGTCATCAGCATAAGCTGAGAAAAAGTGGACCGTATTGCCTATACGTATCCCCTGGGTTAAGAAATTGCGGCGCAGCTGTATGGCTAGTGGTTCCAGTGCCAAGATGAAGAGGAGGGGGGACAGTGGGCACCCCTGACGTGTCCCTCTGTGTATAGCATACTCATCTGATATATGCCCCCCTGTTCTAGTGCGTGCCGTAGGGGCCTCATACAGTAATTTCACCCATTTGATATAATCGTCCGGAATGCCAAATTTCCGGAGCGCTTGAAACATGTATTCCCAATGTATGCAGTCAAAAGCCTGCCGCAAGCCAAGAGAGATGCAACGGGCATGCGGGTACACACTCGGGGCCTCTGTCAGTAGGTAATGTAATTTCCGTATGTTCAGGGACGTGCTTCGGGCAGGTAGGAAGCCAGTCTGATCAATATGGATCAACTTTGGGAGATGCGGGACCAACCTGTGGGCCAGAACTTTACTTAGAATTTTGTATTCGGTAGATAGAAGTGATAGCGGACGGTAGTTTGCCATGTTCGTGTGGTCCCGGCCTGGCTTGGGTAATGTAACTATCAGTGCCTGCGCTGTCATGGCCGGCAACGATCCACACTCCCACGTCTCTTTGTATAACCTCACCAACTGTGGCACTAACATCTCCGCATAAGTCCGGTAAAATTCAATGGGCAGGCCATCAACACCGGGCGTTTTGTTACTTGGCAGCTCTTTCATGGCCTCTCTAATTTCTTGTGCCGTGATCGGGCCCGTTAATCCCTTGCGCTGTGAGTCTGGGATCGTTGGATAGGTCAAATCCGATAGGTCAAATCCGACCGCCCCCCCCTCCCCCCCCCCTCTTTGCAAAACCAGGTCGTTTTGTGATAGGCAAATTTGATGTTGCGTCAATACGTTTTGGGCCTTTGCCTGTCGCGGGTACTTGGTCCTCCCACACGAGTGAGGCATCATTTTTTCAGGAGTCCTGGGGGAACGCTGGGTGATAGGAAAGACCTTTATACTGCAACACTATACCACTCACTTGCCAGGAGCAGCTAGACTCACCACCACCACCTAATCTGCACAGACACAGTAAGGACCAACACCATCTCACTAAAAAAGAAAAAAAAAAAAAGAAAATTACAAATAAGACCATGCAAAACACATCGCAAAGAATTTCATGCACAAAACACTAACTAAATATGCTGCTATTATGACACCTCTTACAAAAAAGTGTATTCATGCATGACATTAATACTCATTTGGAGAAAACACAACAAAAACTGCAGATCAACTACTGCCGAAACCGCAAACAAGAATTAAAAACTTCGCACTAGAATAAAAATGAGAAATAAAACATTACAATCACATATGCAAATAATGCACTAGTCCACACACTATCCACCAGCCAAACAAAGGTGGTATGTGGGCCTAAAAGCATAAAGCCGATCTGCCCCCATGGGGAGCAGAAACAACCAGGTGCAATCGTGCAGCATGAATGCTATGAAAACGACATCGGAGGAAAGGAAAATCCTTTCCTTTCCTCCGATGCCTTTTAAAACATACCCCCACCCTCCCCAATGAGAAACTCACCTGCTCTCCTCCGGACGCACTGGAAGCATATGGCTTCCAGTGCATCCGGTAGCCTCTAATGACGTGTGTGTGTGTGGGGGGGGGGGGCAGCTTGAAGGGCGGCCCAATGGGGGAGTGCCAGCGCTTCCTACGTGGGCAGGTGCTAGGACGACCGGGAGCCATCCGACGCACAAGCCCACCATGACTTCGGATGGCTCCCGGCCATCCAACGCATGGAAAGGGTTAAGGGGGCACTAGCGGTTCCATTGAACGCATAAGGCCAATGGGCAATGCTCAGGCTTTTGCTTCTGGTTGTTGGTCACAGCTTTGTTATCATTTAGGAAGCAACTTTTTCATCACAAGGATTATTTAGTTCCGACTAATAATATGGCATGATGGAGTGTTGTAAGGTGACCAGATTTTAAAAATCATAAACTGGAACATTGCACAAACATAGAAGCAGGAGTACAATTTTGCATCAGTCATGGGGAACAGAATAACTTAACTGACAGTGCTCAACAACGTTGAAAGTACAGAAAACAAGGCACTAGGGAGAATTAAATACACCTATTACACACAGTATCAGCTGTGTTAGCTGAATGGCTTCATGCCAAAGGTTGAAATAAATGAAAACCTACCCCCATCTGTGTTCAGTAGATTCTCTCTGAAAACAAGTACAGACTGTGAAAACGAGGATGCCCTGGCAATTCCAGGATGCCTGGTCACCCTAGTTGTATTGTCAATAGCTTACTTAATAGATCTAGCAAGATCAAAAGCAGTTAGAAAACTGCAACCAAGTAGCCCAATGGCAACCTAAGAAAGAAAAAGTGCATTGCTTGTGACCCATAAAGTGCTGCCGGCCTTTGCTAGGACTTTTACTTTCTAGAGTGCTGCATGGCTTTCTGGGACTGGGTAAGGAAGCCTTCGCTTACAGACAGGTGCATATTTTATTCTGAAGCCCTCTGCGTCTCTTCGCCTTCCTCTCTTCTGCCCTTTTGTTTCTCTCTCTTCACAATACACTTTAATTGAAAGTGGCATCTTTTGCATGACTCAAAATATCCATAACCTCCCAAAGCTCTTTATGTAAAGATTGCTGGTAAAATATAATTGAGCAGCATATCATTTTTCCTTGCACATCAATACTAATGCAGATTCATTTTGCATATACATTGAACGTTTAGAGCAGGGCTTAATTTGTGCCGGTCCTATCCGGTGCTTAGCACCGGCACTTATATGACAGGGCCGGGTCTACATTCTACACGCATCTGCTGCACTGCGCACACCAGGCACACATCACATTTTTCAATTTAACTTACATTACTGTGTGTTTACCTCCCGTGCATGCATTGTAGCGCTGTAGTGCAGGGTGCGCATACGTCCTTGCTTAATGTAACTGTGCTGGTGCAAAGCGCCCCAATACCTACGGTTCTGTAGTAGTGGATCTCTGTGTATAGTCATAATCTAGTGAATAGTCCCGCACATGTGCGTGTACCCCGGAGCAATCAAAATAATCTCTTAAGTCGTCTTCTTTGCAGTCCTGCATAGACACTTAAGAGAAAATTAAAGACAATAATGCAGCCTGTACCTACAAGGCTACACTGTCCAGTACTTCAACTAAAAATGCTAAGGATGTTTTACCAACCTCACATTTACCATAATGTGAAAGGTTCCATCCATAGAGAAACTTTCCCTTCACAAAAACCTTGGAATGATAGAGAGGAAGGGATGGACAGACAAGCCCCCATAGGCTGCCATTAGATGTCTGGAAAAGGGATTCCGTGCCTTTAAGGAACTCTCCAGAGACCCTCGTTATCCCATGATGCACAGCAAACGCCTTTTACTTTCAGTTCTTTTTTCCGGCTCCTGCTAGCAGGACCCTAGAGCATTGAGCTCTCCCTTTTTGGGTTTAATTCTGATTTTTTGACACTTTTCAAGTGTTTAGAGTGTTTCACTCGACGTCCACCTGTTCCTTCTTCCATTTGCTGGAGTTTTTTGCCAGTTTTTGCCACCTTTTCTGTCGGAAATGCCTGCATTGTTCGACAGATGCCCTGAGTGTGCCAGGAAGAAGGCCAAATCGGATGGCCACAGAGTTTGTATCCTCTGTCTCCCTTCATCCCATGTTCCTGGGGATTGTGACATCTGCCAGTCCTTTTCCAAAAGGACCAGGAGAGAGAGGGAGAAGATCCGGCTCCAAGGCCTGGAGCTGAGGAAACTGCAAGATCAAGGTGGGTCTGAGCATGGGAGGACTGGATCTAAGTCCTCTGCCTGTGCTGAGGCCTCTTGGGGGCTCCCCAGGAAAGAGAAGGCCAGAAAACGGGACATTTCTCCGTCAACGTCGATGGCCTTGATGTCGGCGTCGAGAGGATTGACCACCGTGTGCTCCCCGTCGACCCAGGACTCTAGGTCGAAGGGGCGTCGCCGTTCGACGTCGAGGGTGCTGACGTGCTGACATCGAGACCTCGGATGAGGTCGACGTCGAGAACTACATCAACGTCGAGGAGTCAACGTCGGGATGATTCCAGGCACCGGCGCTTGCCGTCGAGGCGACACCGCCGCTCGCTGTCGAGATCTACTCGGCGTTCGACGTCGAGGAGCAGGCACTCGACGTCGAGGCATTCGACGTCGAGGAAGAGGTCGGCGACTAGAAAAAAGAAGTCAACCTCCAGGAGGCGATCCAGGGCAAGGACGGCGTCCCCGGGCTCGGTGGTCAGCCTGTCCTCTGCTTCCCGAGCCCCCGGTCGGGGCGGTGCCGACGCTTGCCTAGTAGAAGGTCTGCTTCTAGGACTTGGTCGCGAAGACCTGCAAAGAAGAGAGAGTGGTGAGATCTTCCGACTCGGAGTACTCTCAAGCTTACTCCCCTTCTCGGCCGAGGTCGCCTACACCTCCTACGTTGCCGCAGAAGAGTCCCACTCCTCCGCCACTTCCGAGGACTCCTCCTCCTCCTCCTCTTCCGAAGACGACGACTCCTCCGCCTCCACATCGTCCTCTGCCTCTTTCACCAAGGCTTCCTCCACGGTCAGTCTCGCTGCCGCGCTTCCCGTCACCACCTAAGGGGACGCCACAGCCGAAGACTCCGGCTATACCTTCGCAGCCGACCAGGCCTGTGGATCGTCCACGACCTCGGAGGCCCAGATCACGGTCGAGATCCAGGCGAAGACGCCGTTCAAGAAGTGACCGTCATTCATCTACAAGGTCAGGGCGGCGTCACGGACGTGATCGATCGAGATCCCGTCATACGGATTCGTCCAGCCTCAGGGGTATTCGCCCACACTGTCAGACTCACCCCGAGTGTCGCCAGTGGACGTCATTGTGTCGTTTCAAGAGGTCTTATTGCGAGGGGAGGCGAAGCTGGGAATTACCCTGACAGTGCCCACGCCTTCTACGTCAGTGATTTTCGAGACCCTCCATAAGCGGCAACTATCACGACCACTGTTGCCCTTAGTGCCGGGCTGGAGGAGCCGGCGATGGACCTTTTCCTGACGCCAGCGTCAGTGAGATCCGCCCCTTCCAGGCTGCAGAAGAAATACAGACCTCCAGAATCCAATCCGACGTTTTCTCAGGTCGGCCCGGTCCCAGATTCTGTGATTGATCGTTACGGCCGCCAGGAAACACGCTACTGCTCCTTCATCCACGGTACCCCCTGATAAAGAGAGTAAGCAGATGGATTCAGCGGGGCGTAAGGTCTGCGGTACGGCTTCTAAGTCTATGAAAGACGCGAGTGCCATGGCTCTCCTGGGACGTTACGATCGATCCCTGTGGGATTCCCTACAGCAGTTTATGGAGCATCTCCCTAGGGACAAAAGGGAGGATTTCCAAGAGATCAACGAGGGCATGATGGTGTCTAATCAAGTGATCAGCGCGGCGGCGGATTCCTCGCTCTTGGCTGCCCATGGCTATTGCCACGGGATAAATTTGAGACGTCATGCCTGGTTACGCCTGACATCGCTGAAGCCAGAGGCCCAGCAGAGGGTCGCCAACCTGCCGTTCTCTTGAGTGACATTGTTTGGCAAACAAGGTGATGAGGAGATGGCCCGCATGAAGGCGGAGGCTGAAACCCTGACGGCCGTCGGGTTAGAGAAGCCGAAAGAACAGAAGAAGTCGTTCCGCCCCTTCCTCTGCCCTGGGCCTTTCTGTATGTATTATGTTTTAGTTATATATGTATATTCAATATTTTTATATGTTTCACGTTGTTTACAGCCCTGACAAAGTTTCCCTGGGTAGGAACGAAACGCGTTGGCTGTCTTTTGCATTACCTATCACGAAGAAAAATAAAAATAATTCCAAAACAACCTTAAGCCTCGACTCATGACTACATAACTGGTGCTGCCTCCACGTTGTTTGAAGTCCTTCCAGACCAACTCCTTGCTTGTGCAGACGGACAATACGACCACAATATATTATTTCAACAAGCAGGGGGGCTCACGATCGCGCACACTGTCACAGGAAGCGCAGGCGATCTGGCACTGGCTGCTAGCCAGAGAACTGACGATAACGGCGACTCATCTGCCAGGTGTGCAGAATGTTCAAGCGGACGCCCTCAGCAGGTTGATCCAAGAAAACCACGAGTGGGTCATAAACGACGAGGTGCTAGACGACATCTTCGCCATGTGGGGCACTCCAGATGTAGATCTATTCGCCACCGCCGAAAACAGAAAATGCAGCGACTTCGCCTCGAGGTATTACCAACCGGGGACTCTGGGGAACGCGTTATGGATCAGCTGGTCCAACAGCTTTCTGTACGCTTTTCCACCAATTCCCCTGATTCCGGTGGTGCTCATCAAGCTGTCCCAGTCCAGAGCGCGGATGATTCTCATTGCTCCGAATGGCCCAGACAGTGGTGGTTCACAGACCAGCTTCACCGGTCGCTCCTACCTCACCGGCGGCTGCCGTGTCGGCCGGACCTTCTCACGAAGTTCAGGGGGCAGATGGTGCACCCCAACCTCTCATCGTTGAGTTTGGCGGCAAGGCTCCTGAGATAGTGCAATATGGGCACTTGAATCTTCCTGAGGATTGCATGGACATATTGAAGGAGGCTAAGAGGCCTTCCACTAGGACTTCTTACCCTTACAAGTGGAAGAGATTCTGCATCTGGTGCACGTCTAAGAACTATGATCCGACGACCTGCAAGGAAGATGTCATCCTTCTATACCTTCTGCATTTAGCTCAGTCTGGACTTAATTTCTCTTCCATTAAGGTTCACCTCGCAGCTTTGACGACTGCGTACAGGAAATGTCCTTCGCAGACGTCCCTCTTCCAGATTCTTGTGATAAAGGATTTTTTGGAAGGATTGAAGAATGTGTTCCCTCCTGTTCGGCTTCCTTCGCCTTCGTTGGAGCTGAATGTGGTGCTGTCCAGGTTGATGAAGGAACCTTTCGAGCTTATTCACAAGGCTTCACTGCAGCACCTGTCGTGGAAGGCGGAGTTCCTCGTGGCCATTACATCGGCCCGCAGGGTGAGTGAAATTCAGGCATTGTGTTGCCAGGAACCTTATACTGTGTTTCATGCTGCTAAGGTTGTTATGCGTACTCACCCTAAGTTCCTTCCTAAGGTGATCTCTGATTTTCATGTTAATCAGACCATAACTTTACCAACGTTCTTTCAGAACCCTTCCACTCCAGCGGAGCGTTCCCTCCATTCCCTGGATGTCAGGAGGGTGTTGAAATTCTATCTGGATAAGACCAAGGATATCCGTAGGTCCGACCAATTGTTTGTCAACTATGGGTCGGTCAGGACTGGTCTGGCTACCTCTAAACAGTCCATTTCCAGGTGGATTGTTTCATGTATCCAGTTTCATGTATCCAGCGTGGAGAAGTGTGGCTCAATGGTTAGAGCGACAGACCTTGATGCAGGGCTCTGGCCAGGGACCAGGGTTCGATTCCTGCCTCGGTGGGATTGGGTTTAAATTCCTCTGACCGGATATTCTCGCCTCAGTGCCGAATCTAAGCATGGGCCCCGCGCTGCAACTCTGGGCAATAGCTTGCTTAGTCTCCACAACGGCCCCCGATACACAAGGGATGCTTGGTTTCACCATGGGATGCCCAGGAGTGGACACCTCACAAGGAAAAGCCAGGAGGGGTTCCCTTGTGGTAGGAGTACAAGCGCCGGGATGCTTACGGGTTACTGTTCGCGCTATACAAATACAACACATTTATGTTATCAGAAAGCAAACAAGACCTTAGGGGGTAAGCCTAAGGCTCATTCTACCAGGGGCAAAGTGGCTACAACAGCTTTGCTACGTAATGTTCCCATTGCAGAGATCTGCAGGGCTGCCACGTGGAAGTCGGTCCATACCTTTGCTAAGCATTACTGTGAGAAGTTGGCCTGGTGTATGATGATCACTATTCTAGTGAGCACCTTGTACCAGTCCAAACAACCCTTATGGTGAGTGGTTGTAAGTCAACCTTATAGACAAGCTATCCTAGGGGTAGCATGGACCTAAGCAGTCTTAGGCTTAACTCAAGAGGGCATGTGAAGCCAGCTGTTTTACCATATGCAATCCTTTTAATACCAAATGAAAGGACACCACACAAGTTATATATTAAAAAAATTATGTATTATTTACTAGAATAATCCCCTGTACTCTTTGAGGACAGAAGCCCTGGCGTTAAACAAAGAACTTCATATAACATACAAAAGTTGCACAATTATGGATAGGCCCTGGTGGCCCCTAAAACCATATATTAAAATAGTGGTATAAGAACCACGTCACGAACAATGGTAAGGCCTAGGGCCTTGAGAATCGCTGGGGCTACACTGGACTAACTGAAGTTAGGACGGGAGCGGCCCACAGGATGCGGGTGCAGTGTCTAAAGCACACGCGTGCACCAATGCAAAGTCAATGGCGCGTAAAAGTTACAAAGTTGCAGATTTAGGAGTCTTCCGACTGGACTAGAACTTAGCCACTTAAAACTAGGACACTACAGGTGTAAACCACTACAGGAGCACCGGAGTACTCGCGTTACCTCACCCACAGGAAGCGGGTGCATAGGTGTCAAAGTGCGTCGGGTTTCTTCGTGGAGTTCTATGGAGCCTGGAGGTAAAGATGCTGCAGGCGGCCAGGAGAGAAGAGTCTGGTTGGATCCAAGGGTGGATCGAAGATGTAGAGTACCTGAAAGCAGAGGGGACAGAGTCTGGGTCACTAGCTAGTGACAAGGATGGAACCAGGAAGGAACCAGGCGATGTCGGGCGCAATCAGGCGGTTGTCGTGAAGCTTGTCTCCGCTGCCACGTTGACCCGGGGGCATCTATGATGACCAGGAGTCGGACACGGACTGTCCCACGAAGGCTCTCGCTGTCGGCGGTGTCGGCTTCCGGATTGGAGTCAACATGCCATGGCAAATGCAACCCACGCAGGAATCGAAGATGGCTTCTGGATCAGATCAGCAAGATCTGATGGGCTGCTCCTTTTCAGGGGAGCAAGGGCCAGTCTGGAGCAACCAGACCAGCGGTGTAAATTTGAAGGTTCGTTGTCACAGAGGCCACTAGCCAACGGGCAATTGACCGGACAGACACGTTGAGCAGGAAAATACAAAAGGGCCCCACGCATCACTTGGTGAGTGTGGAGAGGTGATCTTCGGTGCAAAAGCTGCTCGGGCTTCAGTCCCCAATGCACAGCTTCGAGGGTGCCTCGGGAGCTGCACGGGAAGCACTTCGCAGGCTTTCCAAGATGGCCGGTCGCACGTCTCACGCCGCCTCCACGGGTCTCAGCTTTGCTGTGGTTGTGGATCGGGCTGTTGGATGTCTGTGAATCCGGTTCTTGTCGATCTCTGTCGCTCAAGCTCCGGCGGGAGCTGCAACAAAGCAAACCGTTGGGTGCTTGATGGTGCCTGCTTGCACAGGGTGGTCACTCCTTGACCACAAGGGAGATTCTTCCGTCTTCTACGTCGAGTAGGATGTCGAAGGGTCCAGAGTTATGTATCAAAGTTTCAGTCAGGATTATCTAAAGTCTATGGACGCAGCTCCTACCTTTATTCCAAATCAAGGGGCTGGATTACCTGCTAGGTCCCTCCTATGGGTGGGACCCAGGAAGGGGGTGGTTACACCCCTTTCGCTTTGTCCAGTTTCGCGCCAGAGCTGGGGCTGGAGTGCCCCAGCACCGGTTTGAACTGGGCTATGCATTGGACACCTTGTGTGCCCCAGGCAGTGTCTAGTTTCACTCTTCCCTCCCTGCCTCAATCCACTATCTCCTGTCTGGGGTGGTGGTAACACCTCCCTGTGACAGGAAACCATTTTTCCAGGCCTCCCCTGCCGGAGTTTCGGTCAGCAGCAGGAGGCCAGACTCGTGTCTGTGGCAGCAGCATCCATTTTGTGATGCTGAGGCTCTGGTTGATTTTAACTGCGTTTAAGGAAAGTAACATGTCTTCTCCCTCTAGAAGGGTGGAATGCTACCCCCGTCGCCAGGACTGGCGAGGGGGTAGTATTCCAAAGCGTATGACACCTTACACAACATGTTTCGATACAGCCAAACCAAAGATAGCATTTAACCGCGAGGTTCATAATGCACTTAAGAGTATATGGTATGGTAATATCATAGAACAGCTATAAGGACATGGTTCCGAAAGCTGCAGACAGGCTCAGCTCATGCTAGAGCACCATCTCACATAAAACCAAGCACTCTGCCTTCAGGATTGTTAAGGCCTGCCATAGGAGTGACTTATAGGTGCATGTGTGTCTATATGTAAAGGTAGATATAGGAATACTATATCTAAGCAAGGGGTGATTACACCACTTTGCCCCAGCTGAGTGATCAGTCAGTTGTGTCAGTTTGGATGGCCAGCCAGGGGTGGCAAAAGATATGCTGCAGCCCCTGGTAGGCCTTGGGTGCACCTATGCCCTGGGTACCTATAGTACTCTGTATAGGGGCTGATAAGGTGACTCAATATCCAATTAGTTATGTACCTAGGGTACATGGAGCCCATTTTACAGAGAGAGCAGATAGCCTGGGGCCCTGATTAGCAGGGTCCCAGGCGAACTAAGTCGAAAACCAGCTAAACACAAGGCAAAAAATCTGGGGTAACCATATTCAGATATCCATCCTCCTACAATTACTGTCTGGACTCTGATGCCAGAGCAGATGCTCAGGTTGGGCAGGCTTCGTTAAGAAATCTGTTTGCACAGTAGTGGTGTCCTTTTCTCCACCGCCGGTTAGATTGTTGGGTTGGGCTTGCCATTCTATTCACTAGATTATGGCTATACACAGAGATCCCCTACTACAGAAGGAGTAGTTTCTTACCTGTAACTCCAGTTATGTAGTAGGGGTATCTCTGTTATAGTCATCAGCGCCCGCCCTCCTACCCGGTGGAGAAAATGGTACTGTACTGTATGCTACAGGCCTTTCTTTATACACCTTCAAAAAGAACTGAAAGTAAAAGGAGTTTGCTGTGCATCATGGGATACCGTGGGTATCTGGAGAGTTTGTTAAAGGCACAGTATCCCTTTTCCAGACATATAATGGCAGCCGATGGGGGCTTGTCTGTCCATCCCTTCCTCTCTATCATTCCAAGGTTTTTGTGAAGGGGAAATTTCTCTATGGATGGAACTTGTCACATTATGGTAAATGTGAGGTTGGTAAAATATCCTTGGCATTTCTAGTTGAAGTACTCGACAGTGGAGCCTTGTAGGTACAAGCTGCATTATTATCTTTCATTTTCTCTTAAGTGTCTATGCAGGACTGCAAAGAAGACGACTTAAGAGATTATTTTTGATTGCTCCGGGGTCCACGCACATGGGCGGGACTATGCACTAGATTAGGACTATAACAGAGATACCCCTACTACAGAACTGGAGTTACAGGTAAGAAACTACTCCTTCTAATTCGAGCCGTATAAAAAGTGGTATGGCATCCGATCCCAGGCCAATCGAAATCAGGGCCTTTGTTAACTGGTGATCAGCAAAGCCAGGTCTTAGAGGAGAGGCAGGTGGGGGTACAGGATGTTCAGATCGAGCCGTATAAAAAGTGGTACGGCATCCGATCCCAGGCCAATCGAAATCAGAGCCTTTGTTGTTAACTGGTGATCAGCAAAGCCTGGTCTTAGACGAGAGGCAAGTGGGGGCACAGGATGTTCAGAACAGAGGGAGTGTCCCAGACCGGCCCCTGGGCAAGTATTTACTGTTCACTCAGCAGAGGACAAGCTATCTGCACATCCTTCTTGCTAACAGCGAGCCTCTTTCTAACCTTCACATCCCCGCCCCCCCTTTGAAGGTCAAAGCGCCTTGAAGGTCAATGTTGCAGCAGGATAGGATGCATGCGCATTGTGGCTCTGTTTAAGTGCCTCTTTATGATAATTACCTGCCCCGGATCGCGGTACGACAGATAGATTTTATTTGTTTGAATGTCTTGAGAGAAGGAACTTTAAATTTATCAGGGAAAAAGACCGCCGATCAGCCCTCAGCAGTTGTGCCATTTTCTAGCGCTATATATGTAGTATGTGCTTCTGCTACTCAAACCAATGGTGATCCATTTATCGATCTGGAAAAGCTGAAGTTGGGGGTCTCGATTTTTCGCGATCCTGCTTGCTCTGATGAAACCATGCCTAGAAAAATGTATTGATGTGAACAGAATCTAGAAAAAACGTGATATTAAAAACACGAAACTCTATCTAAGCATCCGTTTGAGTTACATGTGTACATCTAACATGCAGTCTTTCTACATACCTGTTATTTGTACGATCACATCGCTGAATGAAACACCGCACACGTTTTCATATAGTTCAGGGGTTAAGGACGCGCTCCTGAGATCTTACAGAGATCTCATGGTCACTGATTCAAGTCAAGTTCATAGTAAACTCAGCTTTTCACCCTCCCGAGGTCGATAAAATTAGTACAGCTTTAGAAAGAATAATATTTTTTTACCACTATTGTACTATGCAAAGACGTTTGGATAAAAACACTATATAAATAAAAAGTGTGTAGTAATAAAGAATGAACCATTCCATCCACCCTGTTATTAAAGTGTGGTTTGTTTACAAGCAGTGACCAGAGGTGTTTCCCTGGCACATCACACAAAGCCAGAGATCTCTACTGTAGGGAGACTGCAGAGTCAGTGTCACCTATTTAGGGTCTTATTGAAGCAAGAAACCGGTAATTGCAAACTGTCCGAGCCGCCAAAGGGGCTCTCTCCTGTGCACTTCTTCAGAGGGCAGATGGAAACGGGGGGCGGGATGGGGGGGGTGGTGGTAGGTTTGACAGGAGGAAGGGATGGACTGGTCTATAAGGCAATATGGCAGTGGCAAAGAGGCTGGTCTGATAGGTCAATCTATGGGCCGTTTTTTGGGATGTTTGTGGCCCTGTTTTACAGTCTGGTGGTTTGTTTGTACTGCTGATTCCACTGAAATTACCACAAACATTTGATGTAAAACCCTAAGTGGCAACGGGCATTCCCAGACATGGGTTGCAAGCACACTATAACTCTAGAACACCAGGGAGTGTCTGGTGATGTGTTAAAGATGCAAAAAGGGTGCTCAAACCTACCCCGTCCTGGTACTCGGCACCACGACTTTCTGAAGTTCTGGCGACGGCAGTTTCGGAGCAAATTTTTTGCCCGGGCACTTAATTATTTTTACAACTAAGCACTGGTTTAGAGAATTAAGATCACCGGATTTCTGGATCCCCAGGTAAGGCGTATGCATTTTTTTTGGTTGGCTAATATTTCACGGTGCGGCATAATATGCAGCATTCACAATGCTTTTGGCATCACGCTATCATGTGGAAAAACCTGAAGTCCGCTTCTACATGGAGCTTATCGTGCAAAACGCACTCTCAGTCATTACTTCTCGCCGGTTTCATAGCCTAAGCCTCAAATTAGTGTGCAGTTACTTAAATGAAAGCGTATTGTGTGTATTAAGTTGAACAGTGATCAGCATTGTTAGGACGTCACCTTTTTAGGTTTCGCCTGGCGTCCACTGCACAGCAGTGTTCGGGCAGGCGAAATCTTTTGAGTTTCAGTATGGGGCTTTAACCCGCTTCTCTGTTCCATTGGCTAGCTCCATAAATGGAGGCTAGCCATTGGAACAGAGATGCGTCAGTCATTGTCCGAGCAGATTCGTGGGCGTTCCAGGGATTTTTTCGCTCTCCGCCCCTTTAACAACGTCATTGCGGCGGTGGGCGGATGGTTTTTTTTTTCCGTCATGTTTTGGTCTTTTTCGAAGTGTCTTTTGCCGGAGTGGGCTGCGAGATTTACGTTGCCAGGAAGTACTTTGTATTTGCGATCAGGTAAGCAGCATTGTTTTCCGTTTCCGTCTTCGTCTTTGCCTCCGTGTTCTGGTGTTCTGTTGTCTCCTTGTATTGTTGTGCGTTTTCGTGTCTGTCGTCTTTGTTTTCCGTCTTTGCGTGGCTCGTGGCTGTCTTGCTGTCCTGCCTTCCCCGCCCCCCCTCCCGCTGTCCGTGTCTCCGTTCCCACCCCCCTCCATTGCTTTGCATGTGCTTGTTTTTCCCTTGTTGGGCTCTCTCTACTTCACTCATCTTTTTCCCTGACTCGGTGTGGAAGGTGATGGGGGTGTAAGGGAACACAAACCGGAAGTCGCTTGGGAAGACTGACGTTCTTAGGGTAAGGCGTCCCTCCTGCACGCATTTTTGGGAAGAAGGGGCAGAAGGAAGAAAGTAGATCCCATGAACGCGCACACTAAAAGCCTCGGTTCGGGGGAGCTTGAGATCCTTATCCTCACGCTGGAAGTAAGGGCACCAGGCACTACAGACTTGAGCAGGGCAACAAGAGGGCGACTCTCTGCTCAGCGTGTGGAAAGGACTGTGAATGGGAAATCCTCAACGCCCGCGCACATATTGATCTGCACAGAGTCACTCACCTCCCAGCCAGCCACACACACACTCAGTCTTCCATACAAATACTTGGGCAACCAATCAATAAGCTATATAGCCACTCATATAACTACTGATCAACACATGCAGCATCTTGCACAACAACAGACATATTGATGCAAACTTTTAGACAGTTTAGTCACTAACCCATGCATTCAGTAAGACACATTCATTCACTCGCTCAGTCAGTCACGCACCTACTAAATCCTTCATCCACACACTTATACATCCACTCATTCTTCAATATGTAAAACATATTTAAACTTTACAGAAACACACAGTCACTGGATGATGTCATCAGTGATGTCATCAGTGATGTCACTGACCATGTCATGAATGATGTAATATGTGACATCATCAGCAGTGGATTGCGGGTGCGCGATATATAGTTAGTGCAACTAACTATATATGGAATTTCATTGGGTTTTATGTCAATAAAATGTCCAGCTAACTATATATGGTCTCTAACCTATGGTTTTTTAGTGAATTTTCAAGGTTTTGTAAATGCAAATTCCTAACTATATATGGTCTATAACCTATGGTTTTTTCAGTGAATTTCAATGGTTTTTTAAATGATAATTCCTAACTATATAAGGCCTAAAACCTATGGTTTTTTCAGTGAATATATATATATATATTCACTGAAAAAACCATAGGTTATAGACCCCTAGTCCAATTTAGGAAACAGCTGAAGACGCACTTCTTTCCCCTCTTTAAGGAACTCTACTCTCAGAAGTCTCTCACACACACACTCTACTACTCTGCTGCCTTGGAGTAGGCCTTGGGTATATAGATACCATATACATACATATATAGGCCCACACCTACCACACTGCCCCGCAGTGTTGCCTTCTCACATTGGCCAACGGCTTTAGCTTTCTCTGTCAGCATCCTGCACTGCCCACCAGTGCCAGCCTCTCACCTGCCCCACCGCTGACTTCCCTGCTCCAGACCACACCTGTCCACCCTGCCCCCCTCAGTGCTATCTGCACACACACTGCACGCCGGACCTGCTGATTAAGGTCGGGGTGCGGGCAGCTCATCTCCATACCATTGAAACCATGTCTACTTTCTTGTCCCTAGTCCGCCTCTTACTGAAACCATATAATGAGCAAACAGCGTTCTTCACACAAGTGAAGAGATGTTCTCCGAGTGCGTAGCCAGCGTCACCAGCCCTAGTGCAAAGACGAAAATTGGCCCTCTGACTGCTGTTTGAATGGAAAGTGTTCTACCTCGCAGTATATCCCAAGCAAAATCGTGGGCTTTACATTTCCATGTTTCTCCAAATATAGCCATTACACAAACAGCTGAAATGCGAGACATTTGCATTAACGACACATGGGTCAAAAGCATCTTTGTACCTGGATACCTGGTGGGACAGCAGGTGTGCAGGTGTGCAGTGTTACTTCCACCGTGGGAAAACAAGGGACGCTCTGGGCACCGTGTCTTGTGCTCTTCAAGGGCTGGGGCTGGGCCTGGGCCAGCAGCAGCAGTGACACACGGACTCACTACGAGTCCTCCTCCCGACCTCCGCTCCTCCCCAGCAAGCAGCCCGGGCTGTCAGTCACTCACAGTCAGTGGAGTGCGCCTGCAGTGCAACAGTGACAGTCTGCCTGTCAGTCACCACCGGCGCAGGCACCACGAGTCCACCACTCATCACCGACACCGCATCCGCCGCCCCGGGGCCCGCACCGAAGGAGAGGGTGCTCACGTCAGCCCCCCCGCATATATGGGAAGCGTGCGGGGGCTGACCAACGCAACTGCTACCCAGGGCCGTCATTGGTAGCGTTTTCGCTCGCTACACAAATGACGGCCTGGGAGACCCCCACCACATTGGCGCGCTATGATTGGCCGGCGGGTCTGAAAACTTCCGGGTCGTCGCGGGCAGCGCGGCGGCCCGTTCCAGGCACTCGTAGGCGGGGGATAAGCAGCAAATACCGGGTGGGCACCGGCTCTTTTAAAAATACAATAAATCGAGGTGGGCACTCGATCTTAGGGCGGCAATGTCCCTGGCAGGGTGGACACCTGCCAGGGGACTTCAAAATCGTCCTCCCGGCCCCGCCCACAACCAGGCGGCGGCCATCTTAAGGCAGCTCGGGCGGCGGCGGTGATCTCGGAGTGCAAAACGAGGCGTGGGCACCCTCGAAATTAAATTAAAAACATTGAAATGAAAGAGAGAAGCCCCCCAAGCCCCCCCCCCCCCAAAAAATCGCGAAAAATCGCGGGGTGCGCGCACGCATTCGCGCTTATAGATATATAACTGATTTCTCTTTGATTTCTCTTCTAATTTTCTCAGGAACCACTGGAGGGATTTACACAATTTTACCAAAAGCGTGATCTGCATACCAGACACTACCATTTTGACAAGTTTGGTGTAATTCCCTTCAGCGGTTCAAGCTGTAGCTGAGTCTAAAGGTCCTATGGAAATTAACATGGGGAAAACACGTTTTGGGACCCCCCTTTTTTTTCAGCCCCCACTTGACGAATCCCCCCCAAACTTTCAGGGAAGGAGCGGAGCGGAGCGAGCCATCTTCTTTGAGAAATTTGTGAAGATTCATCAACCAGGGCCAAAGTTATTCCCAATAGAATGTTGGGGATTTCCTATGTAACTAGGTCCTAACTATATATACCTACTGGCTACCGCCAGTAGGTAATATATATATATATATATATATATATATATATATATATATATATATATATATATATATATATATATATATATAACCTACTGGCGGTCGCCAGTAGGTAGTTATAGTTAGGATTTTTTTCAATGTTAAATCTCAAAATTCTATTTGGAATAACTTTGGCGCCGGTTGACGAATGTGCCTCAAAATTTCCTCAAAATGGCCTTGCGGCGTTCCGGTCCTTCCCTGAAAGTTTGGGGGGGATTCGTCAAGCGGGGGCCGAGATAAAAGGGGGGTCCCAAAACGCGTTTTCCCCATGTTAATTTCCATAGGGCGGTCGATTTCACTTTTAGCCCGAACGGCTGAATGGATTTCCACCAAACTTGGCAAAATTGTAGGGACTGGTAGCCCGATGTGCCTTTGCTATGTCTCAAGATATGTGCTCCAGTGGATTTTGAGTAATTAAGGTTCAAAAAAATATATATATCTATAGCCGCGCTCCGGTACGCGCACCGGTACGCGCACCGGGCGCTTACCGCGACTTGCGCGCAGAAAGCTGATTTGCTCTGGGGTGTCTGTAAACATTCTAAACAGTCTGGAGCGGCCTCCATCTTGTGTCTCGGTAGGATCGAGACACGAGAGGCGGCCAAAACAAAGAGGGAAATGACCATAAGGGGGCAGAGTAGACCCCCCCTTGACCCCCTAGGTTTGATGTGGGGGCCATAAAAGGGCCCCGCGGGGCAAAAAAATAATAATTTTTTTTTTGATTTTCGCGGGGGGAGCGCCCGGTACGCGCACCGGTACGCGCACCGGTGCGCGTATCGGGGAGCGTACCATGGGGAAAAAGAATGACAGTTTTAAAAGTAGCTGTTTAAAAAAAAAAATGTTTTGTTGTTTTTTTTATACATACACATACATATATATAAATGCATATGCATATATATATATGCATATATGTGTATATGTGTGCGTGTAGAGAGAGGTAGAGGTGTAGAGGTAGAGAGGTAGAGAGGTAGCGGTAGAGAGGTAGAGATTAGTAGAGAGAGAAGAAGAGAGAGGTAGAGAGTAGAGAGTGAGTAATAGAGAGTAGAGAGTGAGTAGTAGAGAGTAGTAGAGAGCAGTAGAGAGAGTAGCAGAGAGTGAGTAGTAGAGAGTAGTAGAGTGAATAGTAGAGTGAGTAGTAGAGAGTATTAGAGAGTGAGTAGTAGAGAGTGAGTAGTAGAGAGTAGTAGAGAGTAAGTAGTAGAGTGAGTAGTAGAGAGCAGTAGAAAGTGAATAGTAGAGAGTAGTAAAGAGTGAGTAGTAGAGAGTGAGTAGTAGAGAGTGAGTAGTAGAGAGTAGTAGAGAATGAGTAGCAGAGAGAATAGTAGTGAGTAGTAGAGAGTGAGTAGTAGAGTGAGTAGTAGAGACTAGTAGAGAGAGAGTAGTAGAGAGAGAGTAGTAGAGAGTGAGTAGTAGAGAGTAGTAGAGAGTGAGAAGTAGAGAGTGAGTAGTAGAGAGTAGTAGTGAGTAGTAGAGAGAGAGTAGTAGAGAGAGAGTAGTAGAGAGTGAGTAGTAGAGAGTAGTAGATAGTGAGTAGTAGGGAGTAGTGAGTAGCGAGTAGTAGGGAGTGAGTAGTAGAGAGAGTAGTAGAGTAGTAGAGAATGAGTAGTAGACAGTGAGTATTTGAGAGTAGTGGAGTAGGAGAGAGTAAGTAGTAGAGAGTAGTGGAGAATATTCCAAAGTTTGGCACAGCACCACTTTCACAATGAGTCCAATCAAATCATATCACTTAGAGTCCTTATTGAAGCGCTGAATCTTGGTGTATATTCAAATGCTTTTATTTTCCTTAAGTTTATGTACCACAGCCAGCCGAAAGGTTTCGTTCTGTACAACAGAACTTCTTCAGGGCGTTCTTATGTCCTTCAAGTTATGTCGGTATCCAGTTGTCATATAACTAGATATTTCTTCCAAATGTTAGACAAGACATAAGTATATTCTTATTCAAAGTGACTAGGTATCAATTTTACCCACACAATTCGGGCAGACTTGAGTAATTTATAGCATCCTCAAAGTCAGTCTTTCAAAAATTCCAAAGTATAGGACATGATAATCCAAATCCAAATGTTTCTCAAGAAAAGTCATTTACAATCGTTCGGAATATCGGTGTTTAGGCAGATATGATCCAGGGACCCCCAGTATGCAAGGGGAATTAGTCCCCCCTCTGCAAACGCGCCAGTGGCCTGCATTGCAGAGAGGTGTAACAAGGGTGTGGCCTCATTACACTTCTCTGCAATGCAGCTCCCTCGCGCATACTGGAGGCTCCTGGTGGACTAGTTGACCCCAGGGACCCCCAGTATGCAAGGGGAATTAGTTCCCCCTCTGCAAACGCGGCAGTGGGCTGCGTTGCAGAGAGGTGTAACAAGGGGCATAGTCTCATTACACCTCTGCAATGCAGCCCCTGGCGCATACTGGAGGTTCCAGGTGGGCTAATTGGCCCCCAGGGGCCCCCAGTATGCAAGGGGAATTAGTTCCCCCTCTTCAAACATGCACGGGGGCTGCGTTGCAGAGAGGTGTAAAAAGGGTTGTGGCTTCATTACACCTCTCTGCAATGCAGTCCCCTGGCGCATACTGGAGATTCCTGGTGGGCTTTCAGGTCTTATATAGTTAGGAATTAGCATTAAAAAAACCTTTGAAATTCACTGAAAAAACCATAGGTTTCACACTAGTTATAGTTAGGAATTAGCATTTAAAAAACCTATTACATTCACTGACAAAACCATAGGTTTCACACCAGTTATAGTTAGCTGGAAATTTTACTGACATAAAACCATTGAAATTCCCACGTTATAGTTAGTTGGACTCACTATAACTTGCGCGCCTGCAATGCACTGCTGATGACGTCACATATTACATCACTCATGACATGGTCAGTGACATCACTCATGACATCACTGATGACACCATCCTTGTGACAGAGTGACAGACCTAATTTCAGTGTAATGTAACGCTTGAAACACATATTCAAAAATAGAAACAAACATTTTCAAAAAAATTGAGATACCCAAACCAGTAACAACAACCAATTCAGTAATTCCACCATCTATATACACATCCACTCATTCACCAACAGTTCTATATAGTCACTCATATATATACTCACTCATCATATGTAGTGATACACCTATACATCCTGTTACACATCAGCAGTCATCCAAAAGTTACTCACACACATACTCACACATGCAAATAAACTATTGAACATCCATTTATTTGCATATACATTTATACACACACTACCACCTTACTTCTAAGGAAACTTACACATACTTACTCTCTTAAACAATCACTTATAGAAACACATACTTATTTAAACAGGAACTCCTACAATCTCTCACTATATATACTATACTCACTTATATACATCACTACTCACATATACTAGATTAAAACATATGTCGTTACTAATGAAGACACTAGTGAGACAGTCATTCACTCACTAACACACACATATACACACTCATCCATCCATACAGTCCTGCACATATGCTGTCTTCAAAACACATACAAACAGTGAGTCAGTCACCAACCCCTGCAGCCACTTATACACAAAGAGAAACACTGATACAAACATTTAAATATTTAAACAATACTCGCTAATATATGTATTCACTAAGATACACTTAATAAGCCAGTTAACCAACCAATTAAAAAAAAAAAAACATCCATTTACACACTTATTTAAACATTTATTCTTCCATCGACCTTTACAAATACATATATAAAACAAATTTATTTTTCAGAAAGACACACATTCACTGGATGGTGTCATCAGTGATGTCATGAGTGATGTCACTGACCATGTCATGAGTGATGTAATATGTGACGTCATCAGCAGTGCATTGCAGGCGCGCAAGTTATAGTGAGTCCAACTAACTATAACGTGGGAATTTCAATGGTTTTATGTCAGTAAAATTTCCAGCTAACTATAACTGGTGTGAAACCTATGGTTTTGTCAGTGAATATATATATATATATATATATATATATATATATATATATATATATATATATATATATATATATATAATATATATAATATATATATATATATATATATATATATATATGTGTGTGTATATGTTGCTTTCCATTTCCGTCTTCGTCTTTGCCTCCGTGTTCTGGTGTTCTGTTGTCTCCTTGTATTGTTGTGCGTTTTCGTGGCTGTCTTGCTGTCCTGCCTTCCCTCGCCCCCCCTCCCGCTGTCCGTGTCTCAGTTCCCACCCCCCTCTATTGCTTTGCATGTGCTTGTTTTTTCGCTTGTCAAGTCTGCCGCTTTCTCTGTGAACCATGCCTTCTGGCATTTCTCCACGCAGTCCATTTTATTTCACTGTGGGGGGTAAAAAGTTAGAGGCTTATTAAAATTCCTCCCACTGTCTGCCTGGGCTGGAAATCCCCCACATGCTTCGCGCCGTCCAATGGGGAGCCCTCGCCACGCTCTTGTTTCACTGGCTGCCGCCATACCCTGCCGACGAACCTCCTGCCTGGTGCGCCTATCACTGGTGCTGCCCGGAGGTAAGGCTATTCTCTCCCACTTGTCTTGCCGAGCTGGGCTCCCTCTACTTCACTCATCTTTTTCCCTGACTCGGGCCGAGGCTGATCCATGGATTGACAGTGTGTCCTGGAGATCTGCCCTGCTATGCAGACTCACGGTCACAAAAACGACTTTCTCGAGGTGCCTTGCTCTGTTGTCCTAAAACACACGGGCGATCCCAAGGGGCTAATCATGAGCAGCAGTAGAAGGAAGCACAGGGTCAGAAATCTTGCACGAACTACTAAGCGCGGGGTGAGTTGCTAATTTACAGACTAAAAGAAAGCCTCATCCTATTCAACAATGCAACACATTTCCATGTATGTATGAGACCGAGCAACATGGCCGATGCCCGGTGGAGCTGCCTTCCCTCTAGCCTTGTGGGTATTTGTCCCTTGTCTACCCCGCCCTCCCAGTAACACTTCCGGTCACTCCACTCTCTCCTCGCGGCGTCCCCTGTTTCATTCCCACTGTAAAACCCTCTTGTACTTCCCTCGCGTGCGTTTCTACCTCGCCACCCCTGACACATTGCACTTTCCATGTGTTTCTCCCCAGTCCCTCTCATTGTGTCACCTGTTCTCTACAATCTGCTTCGCGTTCCTGCTTCTCTCGTCTTTCTCTCTCCCCTACAGATCCCCCCTCTGTTTCTGTAACCTAGTCTCCTGTTTCTCTCTCCTCCAATGTTGTAATGAAATCTCTCTCTTAAGCCTCTACCTTCTGTGTAGAGTACATCTCTCTTCGGGTTCTCTCTCCTCTCGACAATCTGTTTCTCTCTCCGCTTTACTCTGTCCTTTCTGCTTCTCATTTGTGGACGATTCACTACACCCAGCCCTTCTCACACACACTGGATTATCTCTAGCTTTCCTTTTGTTTCTCACACTTGTGTGAGTGACCCCTCTTGCACACTCGGGGCATTACTGTTTACTACCCTACCCCTCTGTGTTTCCCATAACTTCTCACCAGCAATGCTTCCCACCCCTTATCCTATTGGGTCTTTGTTCTCACGCTCCCTTCTCCACTATTACATGGATCTGACACCCCCCCCTTTACTCCATACTTTACCCTCCCCCTGCACACACACAGCTATGCAGTTTAAACTTTGCGCCCACGGGATTCCTCCCCACCCACCCCCGTATAGCAGGAGAACACTCTGCAGCCCTAGCCCCTTCTTTTGTTTTTCCTCTTCTTTAGGGGTTCACACCTCTCTCAGGTGCTTTTTACCTCAATCCTACTCTACCCCCCTCTGATTCTCTGCCTATTTCCACTCTCTTTCTGCCCGCCGTCTCGTGTCCCACTCTGTCTTCCCTCACAGACGGGTCTCTTCAGTTCGCCCCTTGGATACCAGAATCAGGGTGCATTGTGTACGCTGGTACATCATTGTGATTTTTTCCTTACAGTATAAAGCAAGGTACATTGAGTCTGCAGGTCCTCAGAATACCCTTTATTCTTAGTATAACTCAATGATGTTGCCTTGTGAATGGTAGTACATCAGACTAGTCTTGATTTATTTTGCTCCACATCAAACTGCACAATGTTCTTTAGTATATCGCAATGCAATGTGTTTAGAGCAATTCCCATTGTCTTTGTATGAATTATACCACAATCTGGGCGCATTGTTCTCTAGTACATCACAGTACCCTTATTTTATACACCATGTTCAATGAATTGTGTTTACTGGTACATCACAATGCCTTTTGTTTATATTATAACACAACCACATACAGACAGACAGCATGCTACTCCACTGGGACTCAGTGTTATTAGGGAAAGGTGTTTAGTAGTTAATGGTGTATTGCCTCAGTCAGTTTCACTGTTAGGGGGGAATGATTAGTGTTTTGTTTTTGTTTAGTGATTAGTTATGTTTGGTAGAAATTAGAAGAGCGAGCTGCTTACAGTATTGACTGTGCGCGGACTATTAGGTTGGGTTTATGCAACCGGCTAATATGTGTTTTTAGTTTGTTTGTTACACCTTTGCTTGAGTGAATGCGGCGCTTGTTTAGGATGCATGTTGGTGGTGGTGCCTCTGAAATAAATCTGACGTGGTTGGGGAAGGTTTGGTTGGTTGATCTTGTATGAGTTTATTTCTGATTCTGGTGCTCTGTGGCGTGACTTGTACAGTCAGTTGATTCCAGAGGAAGAACCAGGTATTTTCTGCCTTCCTGAATGTCAGGTGAGCTTCAACGCACCCTTCACCCACTGGGAGTGAGCACCATCGTTTTGCTGCTTGCACAGAGAAAGATGTGCAACCAATGGTTTTCTTTTTGTAAGTCAGAAAAACCAGTTGTGGTGTCAATCTACAGCGAGGTAATCTTTTCAGGTAGTGTGTGTTGATCTTTTGATGGAAGGTTGGTGCTGTTCTATTCATGGCTTTGTGTGGCATAAGCAGGGTTTTGAAGGTGGCTCCCTTTGTAATGGGCAACCAGTGAAAGGCCTTCAAAGCAGCAAGATGTTCTCTTATAGGTTTATGTGCAGGAGCTGTTGTAGGGGCTAACTTCTGGATTCTTTGTAAACACCTCAAGACACAGAATCTTTGGTTAGGCTGGTGGCATAGTTGTCATGGATGTGCTCTGCATTATGAAGTCAGGAGTATTGCTGACATGCCATATATTTTCAAAAGCTAATTTTGCTGGGGCAAAGTCAGACACTTATAGGAGTACTTCTGGGAAAGTTATGTTGGCTCTTAAAGGCCAGTGCTGCAGAGGGGGGGAGTTGACCCTCTTGTCAAGCAGCCTGGACAATTCCTTTATAAATGATAATTTGGTCATGATATTTCTGGCAAACAGTATTGTTACTAATGACCACTGTCTATGAGGTCGTCCGAGTGGGCGAAGCAAAGGTATGCAGTCCCAGAGTGCGGCTGGAGAGTCATGGGGACATTGCATCTACTTTGACTCTCATGGCGTCTGCTGACCAAGTTTTCCCCTGTCAGTTAAATACTAAACCCTCTCGCCCACCATAACCATGCAGGATGGGAGGGGAGTGGCCAGAGCAGGTGGATTAATTTACAAATATATTCGAAATTCTCCCTTCTTTATTGATGTGAGCACAAACACGCATACACTCACAGCAATGCATATTGAAAAAGAACTACTCAACATATGAGCTCTTACACCTGTTTTTTCGATTATCAGCCCTCATGTCTAACAAGTAATGGGATCTTAGGTGAGAATGATGGCAGCACATTTCTGGGAGAGAATAAAAGTGACACGTGGAAATGCTTGAATTACTCTAAATCACTAGCAGTGCATTCCATGCTATCGTTTTAGCTCATCACTATCATTTCAGAAAGAACCAATCACTTGGGCCTTGGTTTTGCTCCTCGCCCCCCCCCCCATTTCTGTGTGTGTGTGTTTGTGCTCTGTGTGTGTGTGTGTGTGCAAATGCAATAGGTCTCGCATTTGTGAGAGATTAAGCTATTGGCATTGTAAATGACAATGCCATTTATTTATCTGTTTTCAAAACCAACACATAAATACAAAATTTGTCATTTACAATGCCAATAGCTCTAACTTTTACAAAGGCGAAACCGTTGCATTGTAAATGCTTGTTCAGCTTCTGGTTGACTCTGAAGACTTCAGAGTGTTTAAAGAAGATGATTGTGGCAGAAATGGCGGAAACTAAGGTAAGACGAAAATGAAGGAGTTCAATGAAATATGGCACCAGAAAAATGTAGTATTACGATCACATATACTGACGATGTAGGAAAGCTCTTTACAAGGTCCTAAATTTCACCTGGCCTTGACGTCATCAAAGGGCTTTCTGCCTTTGAACTAACAGTATTGCTCACAATTAACTCTGTATTTGCTGTGTATGAAAACGTAAATTAAGACACAAAAGGCCATTAAAAAAAAAAAGGGCATTCCTGCTGCACAATCGCGCCCCAGGCATGATCGTGTAGCAGCAATGCTTTTAAAAAGACATCGGAGGAAAGGAAAACCCTTTCCTTTACTTTCCTCCGATGCCTTTTAAAACATACCCCCCACCCTTCCCGAGGAGAAACTCACCTGCTTTTTTCCGGACGCACTGGAAGCAAATGGCTTCCAGTGCATCCGGTATCATCTAATGACGTGGAGAGGGGGTGGGGGGGGAGGGGAAGGACTTCCCTTGCCTTCCCCGGTGGGGGCAGCTTGAAGGGCGGCCCACAGAGGGGAGCGCCAGAGCTTCTCCCTTGGGTGGGTGCTAGGACGTCTAGGAGCCATCCGACACACACGCCCACCGTGACTTCGGACAGCTCCCGGCTGCCCGATGCATGGAAAGGGTTAAATCGCAGAGGGCAGTTTCATGAAAAAAGAGAGGAACAGCGTTTGCAGTACACCATAAATAATTATAAAATGATTACCTGATTCTTTCGTTCGGACTATGGGATAACTAACTTCATTAATGTCAAACGTGAGCGGTGGATGCAGTGGAACAGATGGCACGAAATGACCTCACCGCAGTCACCGTTTTCCTTGCTCTCACTATATTTCTTTAATGTAAAATGCAAAACAATTCTTTTGAACCTCATGCAGTGTTCCCCATCCCAAGCCCATCCTACGGCCCTGCACCATTTCTCTGTGCTTGCTCTGCCGCCATGGTGGCTGCTTCCGTTAACTTAAGAGTCGCTGAAATTGTATAAGTCTTGCACTTTTGTTCCACATGGAGGGCGAACAATGGAGCAAAATAAGAGGCTCAGATTACGTACTTGTCACAAGTTATGCACTTTTCTTCCATGTGGATGGCGAACTACGAGCAAAATAAGAGACGCACATCACCAAATGTGGCTGTGCTATAAAGAAATAAGTAGTCCCCAAAGAACAGACAACACTTATATGTGTAAGGAGTCTGTAATTTAGCAGTGCTCCTCGCCGTAAAAACTTAAATTATCTAACGTATAAGGAGCCAGGAAAGGCAAGCAACTAGCGCAAACCAAATTCAAGCAGCAGGCGGGATTACACTCAGCACGAGTGATCCCAAAAGGTCTTGCAGACAGTGCTTGTGTGCTGATGCTCAACCTAAAAAAGGAGCTTTTTAAAAATAATTTTGTGAAGATTCATTAAGCGGCGCCAAAGTTGTTGGCAAAACAAAAAACGCTTATCCGATGAAAAGTTTGGTCCTAACTATAACTACCTACTGGCCACTGCCAGTAGGAGAGGTGTGTGTATTTGTGTGTGTTGTGTGTGTGTGTGTATTTATTTTATTTATTTATTTATTGAGTTTTATATAGCGCTGGCTAGACCTGGAGGTATCAGAGCGCTTTACATGAGGAAGAAACATTGTGTTCGAGGCATATGAGCTGCAGATTCTACACTTTGCATTAGATCGCCACCTGGTGTTGGGCTCGGATGATTGCATGTTGTTGTCGTCTTGGAAGAAGTCTTTGTAGTCACAAGATGGGTGACTCCTCCCTTGGACGATAGTGCGTATGGGCATCGGCTCCATCCTTAGATTGTTTTTTTCCGCCACTGGGTTTGGATGCAACTTTTCCGCTCTGGTTCGAAAATCTATTTTTCAAAGACTTTGACGCACAAAAACCTCTGAAACAAACTTTAACTTCAATATACATAGACTCAACCTCATCACCTCGATTCCGGTCGTCGGCGCGGGCCGTTGGGCCTACCCACGTGGTGAGGCCTACAACTCATGGAAAGGACACCATTCAAGAAATGTCCACACAATGACCATCACGAGGTGTGTAACCTGTGTTTATCACCTGAACACGATAGGTCGAGCTGCACAGCTTGTGCGTCCTTTTGATCCAAGAAGACCATTCTAAATCTGAGGGCCTGTCGACGCGACATGCAAAGATCAGCTCCGGAACCGGTGGATATCTTCGAAGAAGCTCCATATGTCCCCGAGGAAGATTTCGATGATCTCCAGATCGTACCTGAGGCATACGTCTCCAATGACTCCATAACATCAGGTCAACGCGTGAGTACGGCTGCCCCTACCCTAGCCCCAACCCATAAACCAAAGGCTAAGGTCAAAACTCTGCCTTCGGGGCCCAGTCGAGACCAAGACACTGCTTCGAAAGCCCCTCCATGGAGCCCGGCTCCGAAGAAAATATTAAAGCCTTCTGGTAGCTCCATACCGAGCAAACCGTATGTGCCGATACTACCAGCTCCCTCGGCACCGAAAGAAGTCCCGGTTATGAAAAAAACTCTGAAACCGTCGACTCCTACACAAAAGACGGCACCGAAACCAATGAAGCCTGCTTCGACCCCAAAATCTTCGGTGCCGAAACCCACAAAGCCTGATTCCGATGCCTCCAAGCCCTCGAACCAGGCCTCGACTCCAAAAACAATACCTTTGGTGCCGAAAAGTACGCCAAAGGACTATACAACAACACTTGAGGCTAAAGACAAACAAAAACCAGGCACCTGATCCTCTTCAAAAAAGGATATACATAGATCCAGAAACAGGACATGTTTCCACCACACCACACCGGAAGAGGAAGTCAGATACAGCACCTACACCTCCAGTGCCTGTCCAGAAGAAGGACTCTGCCACATCTTCCATGCACCCTTCTCCTGTATCTCCTTCTCCTGCTCTACCTTTAAATATTTCACCTCAAAATTCTCCTCATTCTCCACAACATACACCTCCTCAGGATGCTGATGATGATCAGTGTAGCATGGGGGGAGGGAAAGACCCAGATGACCCTTTCCCATACCCAACAGTTTCACCAGACTGGGAATATCCAAAACGACAGGATATACCAGATATCCAGATATTCCTGACCTACATATATATCCATCTAAACCTTCTCCTCCAGAAGACAATATTGGGTTTGGACACTTAATTAATAGGGCTGCCATCTATCACAATGTCACCATGCATTCAGATGAGGCAGAAGAAGATTTTTTTCTAGACACTTTTCAATCCCAAAAATCTGTGCAAATACTACCAATGATTAAAGGAGTCATTAAACATGCACCAGAAGTGTTTAGGGATCCTGTAAGAGCTAGAATCATAAACCCAAGGATTGAGAAAAAGTATAGAGCTGCTCCTGCGGATCCTGCTTACATTAAAGGACAGCTACCCTTAGACTCCCTAGTAGTTTCAAACGCTAGAAGAAGAGCAAATTCCCAAACATCAGGCAAAGCACCACCTCCTGATAAAGAATCAAGGATCATAGATTCTTCAGGGATAAGAATAGCTGCCCAAGCTAGCAATACATGGCGCATTGCTAACACACAAGCCCTCCTCGCAAGATATGACAGGGCACACTATGATCAGCTAGAGAGGCTCTTACAACATCTACCTGACCAATATAAGGCACAAGCAGATGACCTCATACAAGAAGGTAAGCTTATCTCAAATGCATTCATTAAATGTGCACTAGATGTAGCAGACACTGCATCCAGGGCAATAAACACCAGTGTCCTCCTTCGATGTCACGCGTGGCTACGCGTTTCAGGATTTAAGGAAGAGGTCCAGACTACTATCTTAAATCAACCATTCAACCAACAACAATTGTTTGGTCCAGAAGTAGACACAGCTCTTGAAAAAATTAAAAAAGACACTGACACAGCCAAGTCTATGGGAGCTCTGCAGTCTGCCCAAGCGAGAGGCTCCTTTTGTCGCTCCTTCTACAGAGGAGGCTCCAAACAGGTTGGAGCAGACAATTCAGCTTCATTTAAAACAAATTCACAAGCATCCTCTAATAAAGGATACTTTAGAGGAGGCTACAGAGGTGATAACAATAAGGGAAGAGGTTGAGGTAACAACAACAATCAATCCTCTTCCACCACTAAACAGTGACTTCCTTCAGCTCCCCCAACAGCATACCACTCCTGTAGGGTGGAGACTAGCACAGTTCCTACCTGTCTGGAATTCCACCACAACAGACAAGTGGGTAAGACAGATTATCCAGTATGGTTACTGCCTAGAACTTACAGCTACCCCTCCAACTATACCACCCAGACAGCGTCCAATGTCCACAGAACATCTAACGCTGCTGCAACAAGAGGTTCTCTCATTGCTGCAAAAAGATGCAATAGAGCTAGTTCCACTGCAACATCAAGGAACAGGGGTCAACTCACTATACTTCCTAATACCCCAAAAGGATGGGACACTAAGACCAATTCTAGATGTAAGGCTTCTCAATCTGTACATAAACTCAGACCATTTTCACATGGTCACTTTACAACAAGTGCTCCCACTATTGCAACAAGGCGATTTCCTCACTACACTAGACCTCAAAGACGCCTACTTTCACATTCCTATACATCCTTCTCACAGGAAGTACCTCAGGTTTGTGATAGAAGGACAACACTATCAATTCAAAGTCCTTCCATTTGGGGTCACAACTGCACCAAGAGTGTTCACAAAGTTCCTAGCAGTAGTAGCAGCACATCTCAGAAGACAACATATCCATGTCTTCCCATACTTAGACGATTGGCTCATAAAAGCCAAGTCATTCAACCAGTGTGTTCAATACACATCTTACACAATTCAAACACTGCACAACTTGGGGTTTACAATAAACCACACCAAGTCACATTTACAGCCCTGTCCTGTACATCAATACCTAGGGGCTACCATAAACACCAATACAGCTCTAGCTTATCCCAGTCCAGCAAGGATACAGAGCATTCAAGCCTTAGTCACAAGGTTCCAAAGCCAACACTCTCTCCCAGCCAGAGTGTTCATGCAATTAATAGGCATGATGGCATCTTGCATTTTTATTGTACCATATGCAAGACTGCAGATGCGCCCATTGCAGGAATGTCTAGCACATCAGTGGAATCAAGCACAAGGACAACTAACAGACCTTGTGTTGGTGGACAGCCGCACACATCGCTCTCTGCAGTGGTGGAACGTTCCTCGAGCCTCTTCCACAGATAGTACTGACAACAGACGCATCCCTCACAGGATGGGGAGCACATCTGCTCCACCACACAATTCAGGGAAGAGGGACCGCTCAACAAAAAGTGCTTCACATCAATCACCTAGAGTTGCTGGCAATTTTAATAGCACTGAAGTCCTTCCAAGTGCATATTCAGAACAAAGCTGTCTTAATCTGGACGGACAACATGGCAGCCATGTACTACATACAATAACAAGGAGGCACACATTCCCTGTAACTGTCCCAGCTCGCACAAAACATTTGGAGATGGGCCATTCCACAAAAGATATATCTGCTTGCAGAACACCTTCCAGGAGTTCACAATCCGATAGCCGACAGACACAACAGATTCATGAATGGGAACTACATCTGCAAGTTCTTCAACCATTCTTTCACAAGTGGGGTCATCCAGACATAGACCTGTTTGCCACACACGAAAACGCAAAATGCCAAACCTTCGCCGCCAGGTTTCCACACCCGTTGTCCAAGGGCAATGCGATATGGATTAACTGGTCAGGCAGATTTGCGTACGCTTTTCTGCCAACCCCACTAATACCACTAGTGGTACGCAAGCTCAGACAAGTGTCTCTCAAAATGATCCTGGTAGCTCCCACATGGGAACGCCAACTGTGGTTCACCACACTGCTAGAACTCTCTCTAGTTCCACACCAAAAATTGTCTCTGACACCATCCATGCTAACGCAGAACCATGGAGACATCAGGCATCCAGATCCAAGTCAACTGAATCTGGCAATCTGGCTCCTGAAGTCTTAGTTTGGTTACCTTAACCTGCCACCAGACTGTATGAATATAATTAAAGAAGCCAGAAAACCTATTACTAGAGCTTGCTATGCTGCTAAATGGAAAAGATTTGCCATTTACTTCAATAATAATCAAATTGATCCTTTAGATGCTTCCATCCAAAATATTACCTTCTCCATTTACAAAGATGTAATCTAGCATATTCATCTATACGTTTACATCTTGCAACTATTGCTGCATATCTACAAACAGACAACACATGTTATTGTTTAGAGTACCAGTAATAAAAGCTTTTATGGAAGGATTAAAAAGAATCATTCCTCCTAGGTTACCACCCTCTCCAGTGTGGAACCTAAACATTGTTCTTACCAGGCTCATGGGACCCCCTTTTGAACCTTTACACAAACTACAATTTCTCACATGGAAAACAGCTTTCCTCATTGCTATTACCTCTCTTAGAAGAGTTAGTGAGATTCAAGCTGTCACTATACAAGAACCATTCTTACAATTACACCGTAACAAGGTGGTTCTAAGAACTAATCCTAAATTCCTTCTGAAAGTAATTACTCTTTTTCATCTAAACCAATCTGTTGAGTTACCAGTGTTTTTTCAAAACCCAGACTCTGTAGCAGAGAGAGCTTTACACACACTAGATGTCAAACAAGCTCTTCTCTTTTACATCGATAGGACCAAGTCCTTTCGCAAAACTAAGCAACTATTTGTAGCTTTATCTCCACCACATAAACGCAACCCCATTTCTAAATCAGGAATTGCAAGGTGGATTGTTAAATGTATACAGATATTCTATCACAAAGCAAAACGCACATTAACAGTTCCTCCTAGAGCGCACTCCACACGCAAACTAGGAACCTCCATGGCTTTCTTAGGGAACATTCCACTAGAAGACATCTGCAAGGCAGCAACATGGTCTACAACACACACCTTCACTAAACACTATTGTGTTGATTTTTTTTTTAACTCTGTTTATTGTTTTCCGAATACAAACAACATACATAATGACCAATCATATCTACAACAAGCATAATATTCTAAGGCACTTGGAGAATTGTGTGTTATGTAATGCTACATTCAGGGCAGAATACCTGATAGACAAACCATGGTGTCAATAACCTGGTAATAAGTAAATTGTTCCATATTAATACCAGGATAGTCATGCACAACTGTCTACATATATTGCAAGGCCTTATTTAACAGGTCTACTTATGCTACCCTCCCGCCCCCCACCCTCTAACTGGCGTGTCAACTATAATAGCAAAGTTCAACAAAATGGCACATTATATCGTTGGAATCTAGACATAATACCTTATATATAGCAATGTTAAATATTATGACTATTGCAGGAAGGGGAAAAACAAAAAAATAACAATTCACCCACGCTTTCCCATTTTTCGCTTGGGCCAGTCCCTTTACGAGTCCCCATCCCCGGTAAGGGCACTCGATTCCGAGTCGGAGTCCATATCTGTGGCCCTCAGCTCTACAACCAGGTCCTCCCATGCTTGTGCTGCTTCTAATGCGTTATCATTATGGGACCTTTGAGCCTGCTGTAGGCAAACCGTGCTCTCACTCCCCGCCCACGTGAGTAGCGCAGCCTTCCATCTGGGAAAGCTGGGCCCCTCTACTGCTTTCCAACGGGACGTAATTTACCTTTTGGCAAGCACTAACCCTAAATCTAGGAATTTACTCGTCAATTTACTCTTACTGGTATGTGGAAACCAATGTAGTAAGCAGGTTCCTTGTCTGGACTAATCTGTTGCTCTGTTATACTACAAAGTAATGTAATGATATCATCCCAGTATGTACCCAGTTGCGGACAATCCCATAGCATATGTAACAGGTCCGTGTCTTGCAACTTACAGCAGGGGCATTGTGCTGTGTCTACATGAAAATATTGGTTGATCTTCGCCGGCGTAAGATTTGCCCTGTGCAGTATGAAAAAGTGGACCAATTGGAATCTGGCATTTCTAGTGCCCTTCCACGCCCTTTTAATTATTTGCGACCAGGCCGAGTCAGGTATTTCTTTATCTATATCCACCTCCCATTAGGTGCGCAGCCTCTGCAGAGGTGACATCCCCTCCCCAAGCATCCGTGTAGGAGAGTAGGGTCTGCTTTCCTATTGTCACCCCATTTTTTGCTTTTTGCTTCACTGGTTTTCCACTTAATGTGGCTGTGGGCCTGCTAATCAGACCCACAGCCTGCTGTTCTCTCTCTAAATTCACAACCATGTACTTTAGGTACATCACCAATTGGGATTGGATCACCTTATGAGCCCCTGTACAGTGTACTATAGGTACCCAGGGCATGGGTGCATCCAAGGCCTACCATGGGCTGCAGCATATCTTTTGCCACCCCTGGCCGGCCATCCAAACTGACACAACTGGCTTATCACTCAGCTGGGGCAAGGTCGTGTAATCACCCCTTGCTTAGACATAGTATTCCTATGTCTAAACCTATATCTGGACCCATATACACCTATATCTCACTCCTATCGCAGGCCTTAACAATTCTGGAGGCAGAGTGCTTGGTTTTATGTGAGAGGGTGCTCTAGCATGAGCTGAGCCTGTCTGCAGCTTTCGGAACCATGTCCTTATAGCTGTTCCACGGTAATGCCATACCATATACTCTTAAGTGCATTATAATCCTTGCGGTTATTGCTAACTTTGGTTTGGCTTTATCAAAACATGTCGTGTAAGGTGTCATACACTTTGGAATACTACCCCCTCGCCAGTTCTGGCGACGGGGGTAGCATTCCACCCTTCTAGAGGGAGAAGACATGTTACTTTACTTAAACGGGGTTAAAACTAACCAGAGCCTCAGCATCACAAAATGGATGCTGCTGCCACAGACACGAGTCTGGCCTCCTGCTGCTGACCGAAACTCCGGCAGGGGAGGCCTGGACAAAAGGTTTCCTGTCACAGGGAGGTGTTACTACCACCCCAGACAGGAGATAGTGGGTTGATGCAGGGAGGGCTGAGTGAAACTAGACACTGCCTGGGGCACACAAGGTGTCCCATGCATAGCCCAGTTCAAACCAGTGCTGGGACACTCCAGCCCCAGCGCGAAACTGGACAAAGGGAAAGGGGTGTAACCACCCCCTTCCTGGGTCCCACCCATTGGAGGGACCTAGCAGGTAATCCAGCCCCTTGATTTGGAATAAAAGTAGTAGCTGTGTCCATGGACTTTAGATAATCCTGACTGAAACTTTGATACATAACTCAGGACCCTTCGACATCCTACTCGACGTAGAAGACTGAAGAATCTCCCTTGTGGTCAAGGAGTGACCACCCTGTGCAAGCAGGCACCATCAAGCACCCAACGGTTTGCTTTGTTTCAGTTCCCGCCGGAGTTTGAGCGACAGAGATCGACAAGAACCGGATTCCCAGACATCCAACAGCCCGATCCACAGCCACAGCAAAGCTGAGAATCGTGGAGGCGACGTGTGACGTGGGACCGGCCATCTTGGAAAGCCTGAGAAGTACTTCCTGTGCAGCTCCCGAGGCACCTCGAAGCTGTGCATTGGGGACTGAGAAGCCACAGCCCCGAGCAGCTTTTGCACCGAAGATCACCTCTCCACACTCACCGAGTGCTGCGTGGGGCCCTTTTGCATTTTCCTGCTCGACGCGTCTGTCCGGTCACTTGCCCGTTGGCTGGTGGCCTCTGTGACGACGAACCTTTGAATTTACAGCACTGGTCTGGTTGCTCCAGACTGGCCCTTGCTCCCCTGAAAAGGAGCAGCCCATCGGATCTTGCTGATCTGAACCAGAAGCCATCTTCGATTCCTGCATGGGTTGCATTTGCCAAGGCCTGTTGACTCCAATCCGGAAGCCAACACCGCCGACAGCGAGAGCCTTCGTGGGACAGTCCGTGTCCAACTCCTGGTCATTGTCGATGCCCCCGAGTCCACGTGGCAGCGGAGACAAGCTTCACGACAACCGCCTGATTGCGCCCGACATCGCCTGGTTCCTTCCTGGTTCCATCCTGGTCACTGGCTAGTGACCCAGACTCTGTCCCCTCTACTTTCAGGTACTCTTCATTTTCGATCCACCCTTGGATCCAACCGGACTCTTCTCTCCCAGCCGCCTGCAGCATCTTTACCTCCAGGCTCCATAGAACTCCACGAAGAAACCTGACGCACTTTGACACCTATGCACCCGCTTCCTGTGGGTGAGGTAACGCGAGTACTCCGGTGCTCCTGTAGTGGTTTACACCTCTAGTGTCCTAGTTTTAAGTGGCTAAGTTCTAGTCCAGTCGGAAGACTCCTAAATCTGCAACTTTGTAACTTTTACGCGCCATTGACTTTGCATTGGTGCACGCTTTAGACACTGCACTCACATCCTGTGGGCCGCTCCAGTCCTAACTTCTGTTAGTCCAGTGTAGCCCCAGCGATTCTCAAGGCCCTAGGCCTTACCATTGTTCGTGACGTGGTTCTTATACCACTATTTTAGTATATGGTTTTAGGGGCCACCAGGGCCTATAATTGTGCATCTTTTGTATGTTATATGAAGTTCTTTGTTTAACGCTTGTGCTTCTGTGCTCATAAAGAGTACAGAGGATTATTCTAGTAATAAATACATATATTTTATAATATATAACTTGTGTGGTGTCTTCATTTGGTATTAATAAGGATTGCATATAGTAAAACAGCTGGCTTCACATGCCCTCTTGAGTTAAGCCTAAGACTGCTTAGGTCCATGCTTACCCCTAGGATAGCTTGTCTATAAGGTTGACTTGCAACCACTCACCATAAGGGTTGTTTGGACTGGTACACGGTGCTCACTAGAATAGTGAACATCATACACCAGGCAAACTTCTCACAATCCGTCTATATAAGCAGGTGACAGCCTTATAAGTGCCTGCCGCCATCACTGTGTACTGGCACGCCGCACTCACCGGTGGCTCCAATAGGCCCGTTCCCCAGTATTTTTGGATGGCAGCAACCAGAGCCGTATGGATTAAGTAGTGTCCTCGCGGGAGCCTAAAGCTCTCCTGGATCGCACTATAGGGCAATAAGACACCATCTCCATACAAGTCTCCCACCACTTGGAATCCTAAGGTCTCCCATTCCGCAAGGGCCGACCAATCTCCACCATGCGGAAGGGCTGTACACATGCCCAGTGGTATCTCTGGGGTGTAGGGTTGCTGCATCCCGACCCTGTTGTGGTATAGTTTCCAGCAATGCCGCAGAGTGCTCTCTTCTATGGATAGGGAGTCCGCATGCAGCTTTTGGTGTAAAATCACAAAGTACAGCACATGTTGCGGCTCCTCCGGCTCAAAATCGCGCTCTGGCCCCATGAATTCCTGCGTCACCGCCTGGGTAAGGCCCTGGAACGGTGCAGCCAGGTAGTATAACTCAAAACCCGGGACAGCAAGTCCCCCCTCAGCTCTTGGGCGCATTAGTGTGTCCAGTGCCATCCGTCTTCTCCCCTTCCCCCAGACAAAGCTGCTCATTATTGAACGGAGCCACCTAAAAAGTGCAACAGGTATCCGTATTGGTAATGTTCGGAAAAAATAAAGTAGCCTGGGAAGTGCCACCATTTTCAACAGAGCCACCCGGCCCGCCACCGACAATGGCAAAGTTCCCCAAAACAGCATGCTACCCTGAAGTCCTCTCATTGCCCTGCCGATATTACCATCGAGCAAGCCGTCCTGGGCGTGATAAATATGCGTCCCTAAGTAAGGGAGGCAACTGGGCTCCCACGCAATACCATGCATAGGCACAGGTGGATCGCATGTCCGGACCACTGCAAAGATGCAAGTCTTTGCCCAGTTGACTCTTAAACCAGAGATGTCCCCAAATCTGCGAAGGAGAGCACGCGCTCCCTCTAATGCCTCTCCGGCATCCTCCAAAAACAGCAAGAGGTCGCCCGCACATAATGAAATAAAATGCTTCCGGCCGCAGAGCTGCAGGCCCCAAAACGCTCATCCCAGCCTGGTGCGTTTTGCCAGTGGTTGTATGGCAAGTGCGAATAACAATGCGGAAAGCGGGCACCCCTGCTGGGTGCCACGCCCCACTGGGTACGACGAGGAAACTACCGTACACACCCTCACCCTAGCACTCGTCAAGGAATACAATATTTCAGTCCAGCGAACATATCCCTCTCCAAGCCCAAAGGCTCTCATAACAAAAAACAAGTAGGGCCACTCCAAGCTATCAAATGCTTTTGCAATGTCCACTGAGAGGACCATCGCCCTACAGTCCTCGCCGTGGTCCCCACCCATTATGCGTATCAGCCTGCATATATTACCGGCGGTGTTGCGAGTTGGAATGAAGCCGGCCTGGTCGGTATGAACCAGTCGCAACATGTGGGGGAGGAGCCGAGTAGCCAGAATACGACTCAGAATTTTATAGTCAGTGGTGAGCATAGATAGTGGCCGATACGCAGATGGGTCCGTAGGGGCTTTCCCCGATTAAGTAGGGGGGCAATGATGGCTTCCCTAGTTGAGGACGGCAGTACACCCAGCTGTTGGGCTTCCTTAAAAGCCGATAACAGCCTAGGAGCCAGGATATAAACGTAAGCTGAGTAGAACTCGATGGGTAGTCCTTCAATTCCCGGACTTTTTTTGCGTGCCATTTGTTTGATAGCGCAACGAATTTCAGCAAGTGTGATATCTTGGCCGAGGGAGTCTGCCTGCTCCGCATCCACGGTAGGCAGCTCCAAATCCTCCATTAACGCTAGCATATCTGCTTCTCCGGCCTGTAAGTGGCTGTCATATAAATCAGCGTAATAGTTACGAAATCGGGTATTTATCTGAAGTTGGGTGTATTCTAGGTGCCCAAATGAGGAGGTCAGCGCTAAAATAGGAGCGCTTTTAGGGAGGGGGTTGGCCAACCATGCCAGTAAAGTCCCCTCTCAGAGTGTGCACGGGCCAAATAGGCCCAGTGGTCAAAGCACCTCAAACGTTCCACAACAGCTGCCACAGCCTCTTTCAATTTTAGGACCATTTCCCGCGCCTCAGAGTTAGTGGAGTGGGCCCGCTCGGCCTCTCTAAGGTTCCTCTCTGCAGAGTCTATTTCTTGCAAGAGCAATTTGCGCACTCCCACTTGTTTAGTTATGCAAAACCCACGGATCACCACTTTAAAGGCGTCCCATTCCAAGACGGTCGTCGTAGCAGTGCCTTCATTCTCACTAAAATACTGCCCTATCCCCCTTTCCAACTCAGCACGGAAGACCGGGTCTTCCAGCAATTCCGGATGCAGTCTCCAGGACGGGCCAGTTGGGCGCTCCAGGGCCCAGCAGAAACTCACCCACAGTGGATTATGGTCCGAGATGGTGCGCGATAGATATTCACTACCAGCTACCATAGTGGCCAGGCCAGAGCTACATAGAACCGCATCGAGCCGCACATGCAAATCGTGCAGAGCTGAGAAGTAAGAGTAATCTCGTTCATCAGGGTGTTGCGCCCGCCAGACATCTATAAATCCCCAGCTCTCTTGCCATTGAGTTCTAATCTTTGACAGTTTATGAATTGGGGCGGTAGATAACGGAGGGTGGGATCTATCCATGGTTACATCTGCAATGGAGTTGAAGTCTCCTCCTAATAGTACCGGGTTCGTGAAGTAAACTGCCAGGGTGTCGGATAAGTGTGCAAAGAAAGTCGCCTGTTCCACATATGGGGCGTAAATACTACAGAGGGTTACATCCCGCCCATATAGGCGTCCCCTAACGGCTACATAGCGGCCCTCAGGGTCCATCAGCTGGTCAGTCATCTGGAAGGGGACCCCTGCTCTAACCCAAATCAACACTCCTCTCGCGAAAGCCGAATAAGTGGTATAATAGTGCTGCCCCCGCCATCTGCGCTGCAGTGCTAGCCCCTCCGCCTTAATCAAATGTGTCTCCTGCAGAAACACTATCTGCGCGCCCTTGCGTACTAAATATGAATTAATTTTATATCTGCGCTGCATAGAGTGTAATCCCAGCACATTCCAAGTCATACACTTTACATCAGGTAATGGACCTATCGTACAATTGCAACCAACACAGGAGTTCAATGTTCCTCTCTAGACACGCCGGTGAATGCCATCCCTTAGTCAAGGCATCCGTTTCCCCCCCCCCAACAATCCCATCCCACCCTCAACGTTACCCTACCTCCCTAGAACAGGCACTAACATAGTGAATCCCATCCAAACTAACCCAACAATCGCCCCACAAGGTGTTAAGGCGTTCTAACTGGGAACCATCCGGTGGGGGCTGGATAGAGCCTAGTAATTAAACAACAATCAGTCAAAACAGCACCTATTTACCGCCTCAGAAACCCCACAGGAGCATAGCATTCCCAGTTCCCCCGATATGTAATTCCATGTCTCTTTAGCACTCGGCCATCATTCAAGTGTGCCCTTGGAGAGCCAGGCCCGGGGTTCCACCCTTCAATATTTCGGGGTAGCTTCATATTGAGTCAGCAGTAATGACCCCATTTCCATCCCCAACCCCAACAGACACATCCCTTCACATACTACAGATTCTACTCATCCAGTAGTCCATCCGCCGTTCTCGGTGTGACTAGCGATAAGTGCACACTATCCGAACCTGAGGAGTCTGCTTCCGATTGTTCCTTGTCCTTCTCCGGTTCTGAGTCTCTCGGCGAAGTCACCGACAATTCACTAGAAATCGCCGACACCGCATCCAGCGCTCCTCTGCGTTCCAACTCTGTCTGTGAGGTTGATGGCTTCTTCAATCCCCGCCGTCGGTGTCTTATCAGTTGTGATTTATGGAGCTGAGGGTTTACAGCAAGTTCTCGGGACCCCCGTCCGAGTCCATCTTTACCAGCTCTATAAGATTCCAGCCATGTCCATGCATCCTCCGGTGTTTCATGGAAGCAAGTCTTCCCATCTAGAATTATGCGCAGTTTGGCCGGGAATAATAGGGAATACTGGAGCCATTCCGCTCATAGTTCCATTTTGTCTGATTGGTAGGACACGCGGCGCCGCTGAGTCTCGAAGGTATAATCTGGGAACAGGGTGACCTTACTATTTCCCACGTGGAATGGGCCATCAGTCCGGGCCTTCTGGAGCAGCAAGTCTCTATCCCTGAAATGCAACAGATGCGCTACCACCGGTCGGGGGGCGCGTCCCTGCTGCGGATGTTTCGCGGGGTCTCCGTGCGCACGTTCTAGGGTGTAGAAGGTAGGCAAACCTTCAGGAGCCACTACTGTTTTCAGCCAGTCCTCCAAGTAGCGCACCATGTCTGGTCCCTCTGCTTTTTCAGGTAGACCCACTACCCGGATGTTGTTCCGTCGGTTTCTACCTTCAGCGTCCTCAGCACGCTTCTTCAGCGCCGCAATTCGGTCCAGGGCACTTGTCACTGTCGCAACCAGCATAGTCTGTGCAGGCGCCACCTCCTGGACCACCCCTTCCACATGCTTTACCCTGTCCGCTAACTTCGAGTGGTCCGCCCGCAGGAGGCCAAGACCCGTCGCCACCTGCGCGATGTCTTGTTGCAGGGCAGCACGAGAGTCTGCGATGGCTGTCAGTATCCTATCAAGTTGTTGCTGTAGACCAGAGTCCTGAGGGGGTTCCTGTGTATCTTGCTCAGCTTGAGATGGGGACTCAGTATCTGAGAGTTGGTGCGCCTCCTCCTTTTTCCCCTCTCGGCTTGCCCATATTAAAGTTTGCCAGCTCGTGCCCGAGGGGCCTGCAGTGCCAGATCACCTGTTACCTATTAGTCAGCTGCAGGGGATGAGCACCAGCAAAGTGACTTCAAATATTGGTCTGTCAGTTGGAGCTAGCCTCCGCAGTCGGTGCCATCCATATCATTGTCTCTAGATAGGTCCGCTTGACAACTGCGCTGTCAGGGTGGGCCAGAGCAGGGCAAGCTCAGCAGCACTGCTCAATCCAGTGTGCACTGGGCCATAGGTACCATAGTAGTAAATGCACAGGTACGTGGCTCTCTGTTTACCCCCTGCTGTTGTGGTGGTACCAGCCCCAGTCCCAATGGTCCCGTCTGTTATTGCCTCTCCAGCACCCAGTTGCGTTCTCTGCCCTTCAGAATCACTCCAGGCTCTGAAAGTCTCCCCGGTTTAACACGCATTCCTGCTCAGGAAGCAGACCTCCCTCCGGCACAACCTCAGGTCTCACCGTGCAGCACAGCACCTCCAGGGTTCACTCCCAGGCATAACCGGGCACGGCCCCACCAGTCGCGGCCACGTCACTCTCCCTCCAAGCGCCGGTACAGGTCTCAGACCAGCGACCTCCACCCGTGCCCTGGTTCACAGGCAGCGGTGTCCCCAGGGTCACACGCCTGCCTCCGCGGCCCGCAGTCCCAAACCCCACCGCTCCCCACTCACCAGTGCAGGGCCTCCAAGCAGCTTCCGGGCACCAACAGCTGTCCCGTTGCCCCCACCGCGCCACTCAGCCTCCGGGGGGGGGGGGGGGTAAACCTTCCACGCCCCCCGGTTCTGATCCACGCGCCCTCCGCGGCGCCGGATGAAGTCGCGGCAGACTCCGGAGCGTCGGTCGATGCGGGCCGCTCTCCACTGTTGCAGCCTCGTGTTGCAGCCCGGAAAATAATGCTGTTCTGTGCTCAGATTCGATCCTGCACTGCCTGGGAGTTAGAGACTGCGGTCCGCAGCTCCAGCGGCACAGCTCGGGAGCCTCTCGTCAGGGCAGCGCCGCCATTTTGAAGGCGCCGCTACCAGCCAGTTCAGCCCTGAAAACCGCTATTGGAGTCCCAGAACTCGCCGTTTTTGGAGCGAAAGTGCCCCGATGCAACATCCCCTCGCCATCCGACCCTCTGCTGTTGCTAGGGGGGGGTCAGGGGATCGTTAAATCCGGATATTGCGTGGTTCCCTTAGTGGAGCTCGGTGCTCCTGCTCACATCGGCTTCCAAGCCATGCCCCCAAACACTATCTGTTGATGTGCAAGCCAAGCAGAAAGCTGCAGTAGGCCAAGCTGTCCTTAAAACTCACTTTCAAACTACTGCAACAGACACAGGTGCCCACCGCTAGGGGAGACACTGCTGCACAATCGATGCAAAGTGTAGACTCTGCAGCTCATATGCCTCGAACGGAAAATGCTACTTACCAGTATGCATCTGTTCTTGGCATGTAGAGCTGCAGATATGTACACGCCCTCCCGCCTCCCCGAGACCTGTATCTGTTCCAGTTTTATCATAATTAGATATACACGCATGGACATCGTTTCTTTCTTTCTACTGACTCCATCATTTCACATCATGGTGGAAAACAATCTAAGGATGGAGCCGATGCCCATGCGCACTATTGTCCAAGGGAGGAGTCACCCATCTCGTGACTACAAAGACTTCTTCCAAGAGGACAACAACATGCAATCATCCGAGCCCAACACCAGGTGGCGATCTAATGCAAAGTGTAGAAATCTGCAGCTCTACATGCCAAGAACAGATGCATACTGGTAAGTAGCATTTTCCTTCAGAACATGGTTACAAAGTTACAACAGTTACTGGAGCTTAGTTGCAGGAATTACATGAGTACAAAAGCATAGCATAAACATGAGGAAAAAATAGGCAAGGGGAGAGAAGAATTAAGGAGAGAGGGAAGGAATATGGGAGTTAGAAGAGAATAATAGGGGGAAGAGGAGGGGTGCCTGACCGCGCCCAGCGCCAGAAGCCCTGGCCCCCGACGTTGCCAGCCCACACGACGGACCTACGACTCCGCCACCCTCAACGCACTCAATTCCGGAGGAAACCCCGCCTGATACCGAGCTACCCCGAAACGCACCCACGGACCCTTCACCTGCCAAGCCTGCAAGTTCTCCTGCCTCCGGACCTGCACCGCACCCGCCAAGCCGAGCACCAGCAGCAACCACCTCAAGTGCATCCTGCTCAACACCCGCTCAGTCCACAGACACGCCGTGGAACTCTGGAACCTGCTCGACACAGCATCACCAGACGTCGCCTTCCTCACGGAAACCTGGATGAACGCCTCCTCAGCACCCGACATCGCCATAACCATCCCGGACGGATACAAGATCACCCGGAGGGACCGCGTCAACCAGACTGGAGGAGGCATCGCCATCGTACACAAGAACACCATCCGCATCTCGACCAACTCCAACGACACCCTCGCCGCCGCCGAACACCTCCACTTCCAGATACACACCGACCCCAAGACGACCCTCAGAGGCACCCTCATATACAGACCCCCAGGACCACGCACACAATTCAGCGAAGACATCGCAGACTTCATCAGCCCGCACGCCCTCGCCTCCTCCGACTACATCCTCCTAGGAGACCTCAACTTCCACCTGGAGAACAAGGACTGCAACACCACCACCCTGCTAGACAACCTCGCCAACCTCGGACTCAAGCAACTGGTGAACACCCCCACCCACTACACCGGCCACACGCTTGACCCCGTCTTCTCCTCCAGCAAGCACATCTCCTTCAGCCACTCAACCGGACTACACTGGACTGATCACAGCTGCGTCCACTTCAGCTTCAGGAGAAACACGACCCACCACCACCCACAACAGGGTCCTCGCCGGAGCTGGAGCAAGATCACTGCCGAGCACCTCACCACCTCCCTCCGCCAGAACCTTCCCGCCAGCACTACGGACCCCAACGAAGCAGCCAGCAACCTCACACAGTGGCTTACCGCCTGCGCCGACGACCTCGCACCCCTAAAAAACCCCCCCAGCAGGCCCAGAAGCAAGAAAGCCCCCTGGTTCACCAACGAACTCCAGAACTCCAAGAAGAACTGCCGCACCCTCGAGAAAGCCTGGCGCCACGACCAGACCTCAGACAACATGACCGCCCTCAAGCACGCCACCCGCAAGCACCACCAGCTGATCCGCACCACCAAGAAGACAGCATTCAAAGAACGACTGGACAACAACGCCCATGACACCAAGGAACTCTTCAGCATCGTCAAAGAGCTCTCCAACCCCAGCGCCGGAAACAACGACATCACACCCTCGCAAGACCTCTGCGATTCACTCGCCTCGTTCTTCCACCGCAAGATCGCCGACATACACAACAGCTTCGACGCACCAACCACGCACCCAACCGCCGAACCAACGCCCCCTACCACCAACTGGACCCCGGTCAGCACCAAAGACACCACCCGCACGATGAACACCATCCACTCTGGATCACCAACCGACCCCTGACCCCACCACGTCTACAACAAGGCCGACGCCATCATCGCACCCCAACTCCGGGACATCATTAACAGCTCCTTCGCATCTGCCACCTTCCCAGAGAGCTGGAAGCACGCCGAGCTCAGCGCCCTCCTGAAGAAACCAACAGCGGACCCCACCGACCTCAAGAACTTCCGCCCCATCTCGCTCCTCCCTTTTCCTATCAAAGTCATCGAGAAGACCGTCAACAGACAGCTCGCCGCCTTCCTCGAGACGAATGGATCCCTCGACCCCTCGCAGTCCGGCTTCTGAGCCAACCACAGCACCGAGACCGCCCTGATCGCAGCCACCGATGACATCAGATCCCTGCTCGACAACGGGGAAACAGCAGCCCTCATCCTCCTGGACCTCTCCGCAGCGTTCGACACTGTCTGCCACCGCACCCTAGTACAGCGCCTCAGCAACATCGGAATCCAAGAGAAGGCACTAGAGTGGATCGTCTTGTTCCTCGCCGGAAGAACCCAGAGAGTCTGCCTCCCCGAGTTCAGTTCCGAGGACACCGAAGTCAACTGCGGCGTACCACAAGGATCATCACTCAGCCCAACCCTCTTCAACGTCTACATGAGCCCCCTCGCAGCCATCGCATGCCAACACAACCTCATCATCTCCTACGCTGATGATACCCAGCTGATCCTCTCCCTCACCAACGACCCAGCCACCGCCAGAACCAGCCTACACGAAGGGATGAAAGACGTCGCCGAGTGGATGAAGAACAGCCGCCTGAAACTGAACTCAGATAAAACGGAAGTCCTCATCCTGGGATCATTGCCCTCCGCCTGGGACGACTCCTGGTGGCCTCCGGCCCTGGGCACCACTCCCAAGCCAACGGACCACGCACGCAACCTGGGCTTCATCCTGGACTCCTCCCTCTTGATGACCAGACAAGTCAACGCCGTCTCCTCATCGTACTTCGACACCCTGCGTATGCTCCGTAAGATCTTCCGCTGGATCCCCACTGAGACCAGGAAGACCGTCACCCACGCACTCGTCACCAGCCGACTGGACTACGGGAACACCCTCTACGCTGGAACCACAGCGAAACTGCAGAAAAGACTCCAAAGCATCTAGAACGCCTCCGCACGACTCGTCCTGGACATCCCCCGACACAGCCACATCTCCGGCCACCTGAGAGACCTACACTGGCTCTCCGTCAGCATGAGGATCGCGTTCCGGCTCCTCACTCACGCACACAAGGCTCTCCACTCCTGGGGCCCCAAGAACCTCAACGACCGCCTGACCTTCTACACGCCCACCCGCCTGATACGATCGACCAGCCTCGCCCTCGCCGCCGTACCACGCATCCACAGAGCCACCGCGGGAGGAAGATCCTTCTCCTACCTGGCAGCCAAGACCTGGAACTCCCTCCCCATCCACCTTCGGATGACCCAGGACCATCTTTCCTTCAGGAAGGAACTCAAGACCTGGCTGTTCGTGCAGTAACCTACCCCTCTCCCCCAGCGCCTTGAGACCCTTCCGGGTGAGTAGCGCGCTATACAAATGTCTTGATTGATTGATTGATAGGAGGCACAACGGGGAGACGAGGAAAAACAGTGTCCAACGTCCGGCTGGGTAGGTGACGGCCGAGGGGTGAAATAGAGCCAAACTCCTCTATAGCTGCGTGAGACAGCTCCCCCGGTCATCGGCCAATGTTTGCTCAGGCACCTCAGTACATACAGAAGGGTTATAGTTTCCGCCTGGGGGCGGCATAGTCCAAAAAGTTCCAACAAGTGCACCGATCAAGGGGTACGGTGCTGTGCTCCCAGCGGTAATGGGGTTAGAACCCAGGCCTCTGCTGTGTGAGACTCCCTTGTCACTGTGGACTGTCTCAGAGGGGTCTCTGAGACTCCCGGGCATAAATGCTGGATCCCTCCCCAACAAGGGGAAAAGGAGTGCTTTGGAAAGTGGCCCCCACATGGTGGCCATTATTAGAAAATTGGTGTGTCAGATGTCCCCAAAGCGGCCATTTTGACCTAATATTGTTGTAATAGACCAGATAAGCTGGTTCCCCTGATGCTGGCGCCTGCACATCTTTGCTGTTTGAGGGGGCAAAGTAGGAGGAGACTATTATTCAGTTGTTTTTTCGGTGGCAAAGATGAAGCTTATATCAGTGCTGATCTTTTTGGTGTCTTGTGTTTCTTCACCTGGAGCGCTGGAGGAGTTTAGAGATGACGTATGATGAGTGTGTACTGGGATCTATGCTAGGAATAGTTTTCTCCTCTTGCCATGGAACTTTTCTCCCGTGGCGCTAGGGTTTTCTGATCCCTTTATCTACTTTGCGTGAGCACCACTCAGCGTCTGTGTTATTATTTATTTATTTATTATTTATTTAAAACACTTATAAAGCGCACTGTCACCTTGCAGGCATCCTGGCGCTGACTGGCTTAGAAGGGCGGACAAGTAACGGGTGGAGCGTGACCTTTCAAGGAGTTACTTTGGGAAACAGCCAGGTTTTGATCCTTCTCCTAAACTGAAGAAGTTCCGTGATTTGCCTAATCTCGAGCGGGAGCAGATTCCAGAGTTTAGCAGCAGCCACCTCAAAGGATCTGCCCCCTGCTCTGACCTTCCTGAATCTAGGTACCTTCACCAACCTGGCCGATGATGATCGAAGCAGCCTGGTTGGAGTATACCAAACGAATTTCGATTGCAGGGAGGCAGGGCCGGTTCCATGGAGAGTCCTGAAGACCAGGCAGAGGGCCTTAAATTGTATCCTCTGCCTCATAGGTAGCCAATGCAGTTTCGCAAGGGTAGTCGGCCCATGTGCTCTTCTAGGAAGCCCCAGAGCCAACCTAGCGGCCGTTGATTGTATCCTTTGGAGCCTATCCAGCAAAAACTCAGGGGACCCCAGCAAAAGGAAGTTGCAATAGTCCAGCCTGCTGAGGATTGTACACCTTACCACTTGAGCACGAGCCTGAGATGGTAAGAGTGGCAAGACTTTCCTCAGGGAGCGTAGGATGGCAAAGCAACAGGCAGTCGTTTTTTTTACATGAGTCTCCATACTGAGCTTTTGATCTAGCATGACCCCTAAGTTACGGACTGAATCCACAGGCCGTACTTTAGTCGCTGTTTCAGGAGGCCAAAAGTTTTCCGGAAACGGGCGGGAGATCTTATTCCCGGCGCTGAAGAGCACCTCCGTCTTCCCAGCATTAAACTGTAGGGAATTATCCTTTAGCCACCGTGACGTATCCCGCAGACAATTGTGGAAAACCTCCACAGGTGTTGATTCCTCTCCCTCAAAGGAGAGGATCATCTGCATATCGTCAGCGTAGTTTACAATCCTGATGTTATAGGTTTTAATGAGCGAGATCAAGAGTCTAAGATACAGATTAAAAAGTATGGGACTGATTGCTGAGCCCTGAGGGACCCCATGAGGTACCTGAGTGAAGGCCGATTGAAAGGGGGCAAAGACACTGCCTGCTGCCTATCCTGCAAGAATGATCGAAACCACATCAAAGCGCTACCTCTCACCCCAGCCTCAGATAACCGGTTCAACAAGATCTTGTGGTTGACCGTATCGAAGGCGGCAGACATATCTAGCAGGATCAGAAACGCTGTCTGCCTCCTGTCTGCACGCCTCTGAAGCTCATCCATGGCGGTGACCAAGGTCGTTTCGGTCCCGTGAGCTGGCCGGAAACCAAATTGATCATCCTCTGATAGATGATGCTGTTCCAGGTGTTTGGAGAGAGTAGCACTAACCAGACGCTCGACAATCTTGGCTGGAAAAGGCAACAGGGAAATGGGTCTGTAATTTTTGGAACAATCCGGGTCTAAAGAGGGCTTTTTCAACAGGGGAAATATCACCGCCCGTTTCCACTGAGCTGGAACAATACCAGTAGCAAGAGATTGTTATTAAAGCCTTGGAGAGATTAAAATAGGCTTGTAGCTTAGATTCGTGGTGTTTACAGCGGCCTCTTCCCCTTCAAATGCTGACTGTTTTGTAGTTAAGCCTTCTTTATCACCTGCGGTACAAAAGGGGGTGGTGACGGACGGAGCATCTGAACCAATCAAACACTCACACCCAGTCAAAAGATCTGGGTTTAATCCATCACCGTTCTTTAGCCCACTCTGCCACCCCAGTTCAGACATGGCTATATGCAAATCAGTCTGACCCTGTGCCTCATGGGAACAGTCCAGCCCGAACTGCCAAGCCATGCCTTCCCTGGAGCCTTCCTCAGCCCGGCTTGCTTGAATCCAGTGGCAAAGTGAGCAAGGGACTCACGTCTGAGCATACCCTGCCACACTTAAGGCGGCCGGTGTCCGCCTTAAGTGTGGCAGGGTATGCTCAGACGTGAGTCCCTTGCTCACTTTGCCACTGGATTCAAGCAAGCCGGGCTGAAGAAGGCTGCAATGCCAGAAACCGGTCCTCGGAAGCTTGTTTCCGGTCCAGGGAAGGCATGGCTTGGCAGTTCGGGCTGGACTGTTCCCATGAGGCACAGGGTCAGACTGATTTGCATATAGCCATGTCTGAACTGGGGTGGCAGAGTGGGCTAAAGAACGGTGATGGATTAAACCCAGATCTTTTGACTGGGTGTGAGTGTTTGATTGGTTCAGATGCTCCGTCCATCACCACCCCTTTTGTACTTCTTTATCACCTGGGCACAACATTGCCATGACGCTAGCCTTCAACTTGGGTTTACGTGGACCCTGGTCGTGCCTTTGCTTTCCCCCCCTCTTGGACTCCGCCAGTTATTGGTTAAATTATGAGCCTGTTATAGGGCACTGCCCCAGGTAGTGCTATGCTGGAGCTGTTGGACCTGATGCTCGATTAAGCGTCTCGGCTGGGGGACATTTTAAAGTGGTAGCAGGTCAGTTGTTCGTTGACGGTCTTCTCAATGACGTTTGCCGGGAGCAGGGAGATGGGCCGGAAGTTCTTGAGGTCCTTGGGGTCCGCTTTGGGTTTCTTGAGTAAGGCATTGATCTCAGCGTGCTTCCAGCTCTCCGGGAAGGTTGCTGTCTCGAAGGAGGTGTTGATGACTTTTCGGAGATGGGGTGCGATAGATGTGCTGGCTTTGTTGAAGATGTGGTGTGGGCATGGGTCTGACGGAGATCCGGAGTAGATGGTGTTCATGATCTTGATGGTGTCGTCGTCGTTGATGTTGGTTCAGGAGAGCAGGCGGATGGTGGTCGTGATGGCGGAGGTCTCCGTGGTTGTCGGGCGGTCGTGGCGTTGAAGCTGTCGTGGATGTCTGCGATCTTGCGGTGGAAGAAGGTGGCCAGCGAGTTGCACAGGTCTTGGGAGGGTGCGACGTCGTTGGTGTTGAAGCTGGGGTTGGAGAGTTCCTTCACGATGTTGAAAATGTCTTTGCTTTTGTGCGCTTTGTTGTCTAGGCAGTCTTTGAAGGAGGCCCTTTTGGCGGATCTGATGAGGTGATGGTGTCTGCGCGTGGCGTTCTTGTGGGCTGCGTGGCTGTCCGGTGTTCGTTCACGGAGCCAGATCTTCTCCAGCTTTCAGCAGCTTTGCTTGGAGGCCCAGAGGTCTTCAGTGAACCAGCTGGCTATCTTTGTGATGAGTTGTCTGAATCCGAGGTTGGCTAGGTTGTCGATCAGGGTGGTGGAGTTGGTGTCGTTGTTGTTTTCGAGGTGGAAGTTCAGGTCCCCGAGGAGGATGTAGTCCGTGGAGGCAAGGGCGTGTGTGCTGACAAAGTCGGCGATGGAGTCGCTGAACTGTGGTCGAGGTCCGGGGGGGGGCTGTAGATGAGTGTTCCTCTGAGGGTGGTGTTGGGATCGGTGTGGATCTGGAAGTGCAGGTGTGGCATCGGTGCTGAGGGTGCCGTCGGTGTTGGTCGAGACTCTGAGAGTGTTGCTGTGGAAGATGGTGATTCCTGCTCCGTTGGTGCAGTCCCTGCGGATGATATTGTAGCCTTCTGGGACACCTATGGATATGTCGGGTGCCGAGGCAGGGTTCAGCCAGGTCTCCGTCAGGAAGGCGACGTCTGGGGAGGTTGAGTCGGGTAGGTCCCAGAGTTCAACGGCGTGTTTGCGGGCGGAGCGAGTGTTCGAGAAGGATGCATCTCAGGTGGTTGGGTTCTTTCCTGGTCCGAGGCATGGTGGGGCGGATGCTTGTGAAGCTGCAGTTCCGGCAGGTGAAAGCTCTGTGGGTGTGCTTCGGGGGGGCCAGGAAGCAGGTGTGTGATCGTCCGGTGTTAAGTGCGTGGAGGTTTCTGGTATCGTAGCGGTGTGGCGTTGTGGCGTTCGCCAGTCCTGGCACTGGACGTGGTCCAGGCGCGGACGTGCGCAGACAGGCTTGCCTTAGGCACGCCACCGACTCGCTAGCAGCACGCCCTCTGTGCGCGTCCGCTGAGCGGCCTCCATATGAGGGGATGTGGGAGGGAGGGGATGTGGGAGGCGGGATCAGGGCGACAAATGGGATTGCAGGGGGCCAGAGACGCAGCGGAGGGAAAAACGGGCGGGCTGCGGGAGAACTGGGCACAGGAAGGAAAAACAAGTTTAGGAAAGAAAACAAGTACAGACACAGAGGAATAAAAACAAGTCTGGGCAAGAAAGCAAGTTAGGCACAGGGGAATAAAAACAAGTCTGGGCAAGAAAGCAAGTACAGGCACAGGGGAATAAAAACATGTCTGGGCAAGAAAGCAAGTACAGGCACAGAGGAATTAAAACAAGTCTGGGCAAGAAAGCAAGTACAGGCACAGGGGAATAAGGACACGTCTGGGCAAGAAAGCAGGCACAGGGGAATAAGGACACATCTGGGCTAGAAAGCAAGTTAGGCACAGGGGAAAAATACAATATTAGGCAAAAACAATGTAGGCAGAGCCGTGCAGCAGCGTGGGGAGTGACCTGCCTGCAAGCAGGGTCAGTTGGTGATATATATTTATATATATATCTACCAAAACCACCAACGGGGCCTCTGCAGACACCGACCAGGTTGGCTCAGGTATAATTCAGTTTTATTCCTTTAAGTACTGTGCTGTTTCGAGTTTCGACAGGATCCCCTGCCTTGCTCACACAAAGATTTCAAACTCTTTTCTCCTTCATAGGGAGTACTAGGTCACATGATGTCATAGACAGAAGCAGCATACTACAAGTCCCAAAATGCATCACTGCATAAAATCAAGAGTTCAATAGCATTGCTAATTTCTTCAATATCTCCCATAATCCTTCAGCCATAATGGATGGCGACCCTGAGTGTGGTTGTAAGTTTATTGATGTCTGTCTACCAGCAATGATTTGGTGCTCGGCGGCAGTCAACAAAACACATTGGAAAAGGAATATATACATATTTGGGATGGAGACATCTGCCTATGGATTTCTTACCTTTATTATTACCCCAGTGCGTAGCATTCCACATAAACTTTTCCCCCCCAACTCTCCCACGTTGATGTGGATGTCATAATGGAACAGCTCCGCACTCGGCTCTGCATGACGTCATCAGAGCCATAAGAAGATCTTGTTGGCGTGCTGACGTCAGTTCGTTTTTTCCCGCGCCATTGACACGTAACTTTTTTTTTTCTTAGGCTCTCCATTTCCTGGGAGTTTTGTTGCTGTTGTCGAAACTTTGTAGCCATCGAAGAGGACTAATAGGAGGAAGTTGAATTTCAAGCCCTGCAGAGAATATGGGGGCCAGATGTCAATCACTGACCCCCAAGTCGATTGTTTATGGCGTGTCTCGTCAGACGTGGGATGTGTATGCTCAGATGTGAGTCCCGTGCTCTCCATGCCACTGGAATCAGGCTATCCTGGCTGATGAGGGCTGAAAGCCCGAAACAGATCCTTGGATGCTTGTTTCCAGTCCAGGGAGGACCTGGCTTGGCAATTTGGGCTGGACTGTTCCCATGGGGCACAGGGTCAAGACTGATTTGCATATGACTGGCTTCAAACTGGAACGGCATGGTGAGCAAAAAAACAATGGATTTAGGCCCAGATCTCTGTACTGGGGTGAATGTATGACATTGTTTAGCATTCTGTCCATCAACTGTTGTTTTTGCATTTGTCACCCCGAGTGGGACGGGTATGCTCAGACGTGAGTCACGTGCTCTCCATGCCACTGGAATGAAGCTATCCTGGCTGATGAGGGCTGAAAGCCCGAAACCGGTCCTAGGATGCTTGTTTCCAGTCCAGGGAGGACCTGGCTTGGCAGTTTGGGCTGGGCTTTTCCTATGGGGAACAGGGTCAAGACTGATTTGCATATGGCTGGGTTGAAATTGGAACGGCATGGTAAGCAAAAAAACGATGGATTTAGGCCCAGATCTCTGTACTGGGGTGAACGTATGACATTGTTCTGTATTCTATCCATCAACTGTTGTTTTTGCACACGGCATCGTGACATACACTTCATGCAGGCTCATGAATCCAAAAGCGCTGAAGGAGAGGGAGGCCAAATTATTCATGACCAAGGCCAAAAAACAGAGGAGAAGTCACAGGAGGTCAAGGACCCTCTCGAAGTTGCCGACTCCACACACTTTGAGGTCTTCAAAGAAACACAAGAAGATGCGGAGCCTTGGTTCTCGGTATCGATCTTCAAAGGATTTGACTCTTAAGTCAGTGGCCCCTAGCCCAGATGTCATTGCAGGGATGAGATCTCTCCGACTCCTTCACCGTGGGTGAATCCAGCCCGTCTCCGTGAGCAGTGACTCCACCGTCTCTGAGAGATGCAATGCCTCATCAATGCCAAAGTCAACATCTCCACCTCTGGCTCCGGGGCCTCTACTTGAGCCCAGTTTAGTGCCTCCCTAACAGCTCCAGAGCCTGTATTACCGGATCATACGTATCCTGCTTTCCCGGCTCGGATCTGTCACATTTTTTAAATGCGATGTTTGGCTTGTTTGCTAGAGCAGCAAACCCTACTGGTGCGCCTGTTGGGCCCATGGGTCTGTTGGCATATTCGCTGGGAGGTTTGCCACCTCACTTTCCCAATGCACCGCTCATAGCTTTCATGCCTATGGCTCCATGGAGTTTGCCTCTTCTGACGCTGAGATTTTCGATGTTGTTGCAGTCTTTGGAGGGTCTAGATCCTCTAGATAGTTGATCCCCAGCACCATCTGGTTCCAAACCAGCACAGACTCGACCTCAAACAGCTTCGACTCCTGCTCTTGTGGACTTCCCTTCGATGCCGACCCCGATATCACCGACGCCGTGTCTGGCGCCGCAGACAGCGATTCTGAGGAGATCTAGAAGAGATGCGCAAAGACTGTTGGAGGAAGAAGAGGACCAGAAGGAACATAGAGAGGCTGAGGAAGGGGAGATTGTAGATCCTGACCCGGATTTTAAAGTTTTACAGGAGACTAGTGGCTTGGACACCTCTTCTGAGTGGGAGCTTTTTTCACCAAAGGGCTTGCCCATGCAGAGGTGACCACATATCACGTTGTGATTAGAAAGTGTATAGTTCTCTTGGAGGTGCTCCATTCCCCTTCATCTATTTCAGAACCTTTACTTCCCTTCAATGAGGTGTTGACAGAGCCCATTTTCGATGTCTGGCAGCAGCCAATGTCCACTCCAGCGGTTTCTAGGCACATGGGAAGGAGGTACAAGGTGACTCCGTGGATCCTGCGTTTCTGTCCACCCATCCTGTGCCGGAAAGCTTGGTGGCTAGGCTTCATGTTCTTAAACGATATCTGCAGGTTCCTTCCCAACTACACCTGCGCATAGGGAGTCCAAGCGCATGAAGCAATCGGCAAAGAAGGTGTTCTCATCGGAAAGTATGACCCTTAAGTCCACAAATGCCATCTGCCTTTTAGGTCGCTACAGCCATGCCCTCATGGGTTCAGCCAGGGAGGTTGTCCCAAAGTTGCCCGAGGAGGTACAAGGGCATTTCTCAGAGGTGTTGTCGGATGCCTAGCTGCTGCCTGCCAAGTGACACACCGATTCCGTAGCCAGGGCAATGGAATAGTCTGTGGCTACTAGTAGGCATGCATGGTTGCGTGGTTTGGGAGTTTCTCCTGATGTCCATGCTACATTGCTAGATTTACCCTTCAATGGATCTTGCCTGTTTGGGCCTGAAGCGGATTCAGCCCTGCAGCGCTTTACGAACAGTAAAGACACAACAAGATCTTTGGGACTTCAATGTCAACCCAGAAGCTTTGTGAACTTCTGCAAGTTTTGTTGCATTGGAAAATACCTGTCCTTTCATATCAGGCAAATCCCTTTTACAGGTCCTACAGGTAAAAGGTAGAGGTCGTCTGCGGGGTACTGCACGACAGAAAGTCTCCTCCTCCTCTTCTGTCCCTCCAGCTGGTGTGGCAGGGAAGCAGCTCTAGTTCCACCATCCTAGAGCATACTTATCCTTTGGGAGTCACTTTTTCTACAGCATTGGAGGTCTGTTACTACAGATCTCTGGGTGTTAAACATCGTAGAGAATGGGTATGCCCTATCCTTCTGATAGTTCCCTTCTCCTTTCCCTCCCCGTCAGGGCTTTTTGATCGGAAAAGCATCATCTGCTTCTCCAGCAGGAGGGTCTGCCATTACTGCTAAAGAATACAATTGAGGTGGTTTTGGAGCAGGAAAAGAGTCAGGTGTGCTACTCAGTACTTCCTGATTCCCAAAAAGGACGGTAGTTTACGACCGTTCCTCGATCTCAGGGTTTTGAATTTTTACCTAAAACAGGAGAAACTCAAATGTTGACCCTGGCTCAGGTTCTTCTTGCGCTGGAGTAGAAAGACTGGATGGTGTTGATTGATTTACAGGTTGCGTATTTTCACAAACCTATGTTGAAGTCGTATCAGAAGTATCTTCGTTTTACGGTGGAGTCACAAAATTACCAGTTTGCGGTCCTTCTGTTCCGCCTTACTTCTGCACTGCAAGTCTTCACAAAGGTGATGGCAGTGGTGGCAGCTCAACTCATAAGGTTGAGGATTCCTGTTTTTCTCTATCTGGACAACTGGCTGCTCAAAGCAAAGTCAGCAGAGATGATGCTGCATCATTTGCAGGTAACACTACTGTTGTTCGAGTTGGGGTTTTTGATAAATGTACCCAAATCTCACCTGGTGCCTTCTCAGCGCAACCTGTTCATAGGGACAGTACTGGATACTACTGTAAGTTGTGCCTTTCTTGCTCTACTGAGGATTCAAGACATCCAAGATATGATTCCACTTTTCAGAATGGAGCGGATATTTGTGCCTGCTTGGTCTGTTTGCTTCCTGCATACTGTTGGTCAACCATGTCTGCTGGTATATGAGGGCCCTCCAGTGGTTCCTCTGCAGGCAGTGGTTTTAACACAACGGAGATCTCGAAGAGGTGGTCAGAATCTCTAGGGACACTGCAGCAGAGCTGCTATGGTTGAGTGTTCCAGGCAACCTGTCTCAAGGAAAGCCATTTCAACCTCCTCCAGTGGCCATAGTGATAACGGATGACTTCACTTCAGGATGGGGAGCTCATCTGGGGGATCTGAAGGTCAAAGGTATTTGGTCTCCAGAGACAAAATGTTTCACATCAATGTTCTGGAATTTTGGGTGATACGTTTGGCTCTCTAGGCCTTCCTTCCCTTCGTGGGCAATTGGTTCAGGTCCTAAAGGACAATACTACCGCGATTTGGTACATCGACAAACAGGGAGGAGTAGGGTTGTATCTGCTCTGCAGAGAGACTCTGCGACTCTGGTTTTGGGCTCAGGGCCATCAGATTTGCGTAATTGCAAATCATCTGGACGGAGAACTGAATATGCATGCGGACAGACTCAATCAGCGGTATTCGGCCGATCACGAGTGGCATCTCCATTCGGAGGTGGTCCTTCACATTCTCAGGATGTGGGGGGTTTCCTCCGTTGGACCCGTTTGCCACTCATGAGAACATGCACTGCCCGGCATTCTGCAGTCTCCAGTATAACTACGTGGAGATCGTGGGAGGACATGTTTAATTTAGAATGGGGTTCACAGCTTCTTTACTAGTTTCCTCCCCTACCCTTGATACCTTGGGTTCTGAGGAAGATTCGCCAAAGACTAAACCCAAGTTATATTGATCTCCCTGGATTGGTTGCAAAGGGTATGGCGCACAGACCTCCTTTGCCTCTCATTGCACCCTTCGTTCCGTCTTGCTCTTAGGGCAGACCTCCTCTCGCAGTCGCAGGGGCAGGTTCTACACCCACACCTTCAGAGCCTTTACCTTCATGCCTGGAGATTGAAAGAGTTCCCTCTCTCTCCCATCAGATGTGGTGGATGTTATATCATCAGCCAGAAGACACTTCACCAAATCTGCCTATTCTGGTAGGTGGGCTGTTAAATGGTGGGGAGAGAGATCGATTGATCCTTTGTCGATCCATTTCTCTGATGTTCTGAGTTTCTCTTTTCTACTAGCACAACAGGGTTGTGCAGTAGCTACTGTTATGGGCTACTTGTCTGCCTTGTCTCTGTTTACCAGATCAACCCTCGTTTTTTTAAATCGCCCATAATTATGAGATTCATTAAGGGACCCACAAATAGGTTTCCTCCCACTCCTTTTATCATGGTTCAGTGGGCTTTGAATTTGGTTCTCATATTCTTCACCCTTTGAACCATTACATAGTTATCGCTTAAGGTTTCTAGCGTTTAAAACTATATTTTTGGTTGCAACCACTTCCGCTAGGAGGGTGAGTGAATTGCAGGCTCTTAGCTCCAACCCTCCTTTTACATCATACCATGGGGATACGCTGCTTCTTAGTACCAGAGCTGCTTTCCTGCAAAGGTGGTCACACCTTTTCACTCGGGGCAGTCCATCAGCTTACAAACTTTCTATCCCCCTCACCCTTCTAAGGAGGAAAGACTTCATCCCCTAGACCCAAAAAGGGTGGTCAGCTTCTACTTGGACAGAAACAAGGACTTCAGGTTGGACGATCGACTCTTCATTGTTTATGCGGGCAAGATGAAGGGCAAGGCTGTCCACACAAGAATGCTGTCCAGGTGGATCATCATGTGTATCAAGGTCTGCTATGCCTTGACCAAGAAGGAGCCTCCCGAAGGTATTTGTTCTCATTCTACCAGAGCTAATTCTTCGACTACAGTAGAGGTGTCCCTGTGGTAGACATCGTCAAGGCAGCAATCTGGGCCTTCCTCCACACTTTTGCTAAGCTCTATTGATTGGATTCGGAGGTGAGGAGGGACGGGCATTTTGCACGTTCTGTGCTGCAGGTTTTTTTGCTATAGGCAGGCACCCTCCCCCCGGAGTGGGACTGCTTGTGGATTCAATTCAAAAGATGAGGAATCCACAGACAGATGGATCCATCAAAAGAACAAGTTACTTATTTTCAGTACGTTTTTTCTGGTGGATTCAATATCAGCCTATGGATTCCACACTGACCCACCTGTCTCCCCGTTGCATGTCTGCTTTTACCAAAAAAATAATCAATGTGTATTTTATGTGATTTATTCTTGGAATCATGTGATACTTAGCACTAGGAATCGTCTATGTTTAGGAATTTCTATGATTTGTTGTGCTTTGTATACTATGTGAACTTGCAAGAAGGTTGTTAATTCACCCATTCACCTCCGCACTGGAAAAATGGGTGGAATTGACGTCAGCACGCCGACTAGGTCTTCTAATGGCTCTGATGACATCACGCGGAGTCGCGTGCGGAGCCGGTCTATTGTGCGGTCCTCGTCGACATGGGAGAGCTGAGGTGAAATGTTTCAGTGGAATGCTGTGCATTGGAGTAATTCACTCACAACTGTTGCCTTTTCTCAGATATGGTCAACAGCTCACTATGGCTGGTAAGTCAGTCTCTTATCCTCTGGCCTCCTTTGGTTTTGTGTCCTTTCAATTTACCACTAACCCTTCGCAGCCATATTGGGAATGGAGGCAGCTGTGGCTGATGTTGAAATGGGGCGCCTGCACTTTGCAGCATGGAACAGAGCTCACTAATGCCTCTCCTGCTCATAGACCATGCAGAAGGGTGCTGGTCCTGGTGAAGGAGTATGTGTGATTCTCCAGTATTGGGGTACCTTTCTGAGATTCACATGCTTGAATCATTCCCCGTCGGTGGAGTGGGAGTCCCACGGTACATAAAAATAGCAATAAATATGCATGAAATAGCCATAACATAGGTGAATTAGAACCAAGAAGTAAAATAGCTAGAAGTTAATAGGAAAACATCTTCCACTTTCATGACTCGTCCAAGTCATTATATATAGTCCAAACTACAGCCAATCAGGCGACAGCACCCTCCAGAATGTTCTCCTCAGAGGCTCAGGCTCTCAGATTTTCTACCGTACGTCGTGTGAAGGGAGTCTCCCTGAGCTCTGCTCAGTACTTCTTAGGTTTCTAAAGAATTTCTTCATTTCATGATGTCTTCTAAAAAATCTGTCTTTAGACCTTGAGTCTTGTAGGAAGCTCCGGCTGTTCTCTGAAGACCCCCACAAGCAGGTCATTTATTGCTTGTATCCTGACCACCAGGTGAGAGACTGCAAAATCTGCAGAACTTTCCCTCAAAAAACTCTGAGGGACAGAGAGGGACGTCTACTTCTGTGGCTACAGAAGATTAAGGATCAAGACAACCCTTTATCTGAGGTTGGAAGTGTTTTCTCTGTCAGGACTGCTGCCTCTAGGAAGAGGACTAGCGACACAGATTTGACTTCTCCTGGGGCTAAGGTGTTGAAAAATCAGTGTAGGAAGGTGGATACCTGACTATGGTTACCCCAGATTTTTTTGCCTTGTGTTTAGCTGGTTTTCGACTTAGTTGGCCTGGTTCCCTGCTATTCAGGGCCCCAGGCTATCTGCTCTCTCTTTAAAATGGACTCCATGTACCCTAGGTGCATAAACGAATTGGCTTGGGTCAACTTATCAGCCCCTGTACAGTGCACTATAGGTGCCCAGGGCATAGGTGCATCCAAGGCCTACCAGGGGCTGCAGCATATCTTTTGCCACCCCTTGCTATCCAAATTGACACAACTGGCTGATCACTCAGCTGGGTCAAGGTGGTGTAATCACCCCTTGCTTAGATATAGTATATCTATATCTACACTTAAAACTGGACACATATGTACCTATAAGTCACTCCTATGGCAGGCCTTAACAATCCTGGAGGCAGAGTGCTTGGTTTTATGTGAGATGGTGCTCAAGCATGAGCTGAGCCTTTCTGCAGCTGTCGGGACCAACTCCCTTAGCTGTTCCGGGATATTGCCATACCATATACTCTTAAGTGCATTATAATCCATCGCGGTTATGTGTGCTAACTTTGGTTTGGTTTATCAAAACATGTCGTGTAAGGTGTCATACGATTTGGAATACTATCCCCTCGACAATCCTGTCGACGGGGATAGCATTCCATCCTTCTAGAGGGAGAAGACATGTTACTTTGCTAAAACGCGGTTGATTTTGACCAGAGCCTCAGCATCACAAAATGGATGCTGCTGCCACCGACACGAGTCTTACCTCCTGCTGCTGACCGAAACTTGGCAGAGGAGGCCTGGACAAAGGGTTTCCTGTCGCAGGGAGGTGCTACACCTCCCCAAAACAGGAGATAGTGTATTGGGGCAGGGTGGGTTGAATGAAACTAGACACTGCCTGGGGCGCACAAGGCTTTCCCTTGCATAATCCGGTCAAACCGGTTCTGGGGCACACCAGCCCCAGTCCCAGCGCGACCCTGGACAAAGGGAAAGGGGTGTAACCACCCCCTTCCTGGGTCCCACCCATAGGAGGGACCTTACAGGTGATCCAGACCACTAGATTGGTATAAGAGTGGGAGCAGTGCCAAAGCACTCAGATTATCCTGACTGAAACTTATGAAACGAAACTCTGGACCCTTCGACATCCTACTCAACGTAGAAGACTGAAGAATCTCCCTTGTGGTCAAGGAGTGACCACCCTGTGCAAACAGGCACCATCCAGCACCTCGACGTTTGCTTTGTTGCAGTTCCCGCCGGAACTCGAGCGACGGAGATCGACAAGACCCAGCGTGCCTGCCTTCTAACAGCCCGATCCACAGTCCCTGCAGAGCTGAGACCCGTGGAGGCGACCTGAAGCGTGGGGCCAGCCATCTTGGAAAGACCACGAGGCGCTGACCGTGCAGCTCCCGAGGCACCCTCAAAGCTGTGCATTGGGGTTTGAGAAGCCCCAGCCCTGAGCCACTCTTGCACCGAAGCTCACCCCTTTACACTCACTGAGTGCTGCGTGGGGCCCTTCTGCATCTTTTGGCTCAACGCGTTGGTCCGGTCACTTGCCCGTTGGCTAGTGTCCCCAGTACCGACGAACCTTCGAATTTAACCTGCCAGTCCGGTTGCTCTGGACTGGCCCTCGCTCCCCTGAAAAGGAGCACCCACTCTGACCTTCCTGGCCCGAGTAAGAAGCGATCTTCGAATCCTGCGTGAGTTGCGCTTGCCAAGGTTTGTTTGCTCCAATCCGGAAGCCGACACCCCCGACAGCGAGAGACTTCGTGGGACAGCTCCTGAGCCACTCCTGGACATCCTCGGTGCCCCCGAGTCCACGTGGCAGCGGAGACAAGCTTCTCGACAACCACCTGATTGCGCCCGACATTGCCTGGTTCCTTCCTGGTTCCACCCTGGTCACTGCTGAGTGACCAAGACTCTGTCCCCTGTGCTTTCAGGTACCCATCAGCTTCGATCCACCCTTGGATCCAACCGACCTCTTCTCTTCAGGACGCCTGCAGCATCATCTCCAGGCACCATCAGACTGCGTGACGAAACCCGACACACTTTGGGACCTATGCACCCGCTTCCTGTGGGTGAGGTAACTCGTGAACGCCGGTGTTCCTACACTGGTACACATCTCTAGTGTCTAAGTCTAAAGTTTGGTAACTCTAGTCCAGTCGGAAGACTCCTTTAACAGTAACTTTGTAACTTTTACGCACCATTGACATTGCATTGGTGCATGTGTGTGCTTTAAGCGCTGCACCCGGTTCCCCCGGGCCTTTCCCGACTTCATCACTGCTAGTCCCGAATAGCCCCAGCAATTCCCAAGGCCTCAGGCCTTACCACTGTTCGAATAGTGACTCTTATACCACTATTTTAGTATATGGTTTGCGTGGCCCCTGGGCCTCATCCATAATTGTGCAACTTCTATATGTTTAACTGTGCTTTTGTTTAAACGCTTGTGCTTCTAGACTCATAAAGAGTATAGAGGATTATTCTAGTAATAAATACATATATTTTTATAATATATAACTTGTGTGGTGTCCTTTCATTTGATATTACAGGATTGTGATTGGTAAAACAACTTGCTTAACATGCCCTCTTGAGTTAAGCCTTTAAGGCTGCTTAGTCCATGCTACCCTTAGGATAGCTTGTCTATAAGGTTGACTTACAACCAGACACCATAAGGGATTGTTTGGACTGATACAAGGTGCCCCCAGAATTGGAGACATCATATATCAATCCAACGTCTCACAATCAGTACACCTCTAAGAGTTCTGAGTTGCCTTCCACTTCCAAAAAGGCTCCTTCACCTAGTAAGGGTAAGACTCTACCGTCTACACCCCCAGCAGCAGATTAGAAGAATCTTTTAAACAAGCATTTGCAATGCAATAGGGCTCGCATTAGTAAAGTTTGAGGGATTAGTATTGTAAATGACAAATTTATTATTTATGTTTTTGTTTTGAAATTTTGGAAATTAATAACTTTGTCATTTACAATGCTAATAGTGTTAACTTGTGGAAATGTGACACCTATAGCATTTGTAATCCGTTGCTTGTGCTACACAAGGGCCGATATAACAGCAAGTTTAAACATATGCAACAGAAGCAATGAGTGAGAGTTACCACGGACAGCAGGACGACAGCGGGGGTGAAAGGAACTACAGACAGCAAGAGGAGGGCAGGCCTGTGGCCGTGAATAAGTGACGGCGGGGGGCGGGGCAGCGAAGCCTTTGATGTGCCAAATGCTGCTGGAGAACCGAGTTGGAGCCTCGGCGTGGGCTCAGCATCCTGTGATTCTGATCAAATCACTTTATCTCGCTGCGCCTACCACACAATGAAAGTGTCCTTGTGTAACATATCTAGTGCTCATGTGAAGCGCTCCAATACCTGGCAGAAATTGCAAATGATTTCAAGTGAGTGGTATGTGGCATGGCATCAAAACATGACATCTTGAAAGCTATGAAAATAACTATGGGTACTCCTTTCATCATCCTCATGAGGGTGAACGGCTGAGTAGAGTCTGTGACACTTCTCTGTTGTCAACGTTCCTCTTCTGAGCTATCTTTCCTTCTGTACTAATTTTCACGATGAGAGGTTGGAGTCCGTTGCTTATGCTACACAAGGGCCGATATAACAGCAAGTTTAAACATATGCAACTGAAGCAATGAGTAAGAGTTACCACGGACAGCAGGACGACGGCGGGGGTGAAAGGAACTACAGACAGCAAGAGGAGGGCAGGCCTGCGGCCGTGAATAAGTGACGGCGGGGGGCGGGGCAGCGAAGCCTTTGATGTGCCAAATGCTGCTGGAGAACAGAGTTGGAGCCTCGGCATGGGCTCAGCATCCTGTGATTCTGATCAAATCACTTTATTTCCCTGCGCCTACCACACAATGAAAGTGTCCTTGTGTAACATAACTGGTGCTCATGTGAAGCGCTCCAATACCTGCGGGTCGAGTTCGCGTTATATAAAATCTGCGCACAAAAGAAGCTATGAGCAGAACGGGCTGCAAGGCGATTCAGGGTAATCGCTGAAGAGTAAAGGGATCAATATACGCACATCCGTTTTAGTTGGAGAGCAAAGGTCACTAGTCTGAGTTTGGGAAGATCCAGAACAGATAGAAAGAGCGCATAGCTCTATTTTAGCAGGACTGGCAGGCTCAATCGAGGGCAATCTACCGAAATGAGCGGTGACATGTTTCCAAGTATCTCTAATGACAGGCAGCGCAGAGTGCATGCATTCTTTATAGCAGACGGAGCATAAACACAACTCAGGACCAGAGCAAGAGGAACATTTACCAAATAAGCACTGGGGGAAGAGAGCACGGCCTGCGGCCGTGAATAAGTGACGGCGGAACATTTACCAAACAAGCACTGGGGGAAGAGAGCACGGCCTGCGGCCGTGAATAAGTGACGGCGGGGGGCGGGGCAGCGAAGCCTTTGATGTGCCAAATGCTGCTGGCAGGCGGAAGGATCGGGCAAGCTCGTCCACGAGCTCGTGAACTGTTGGGAATCCTCCTTGAGGACAGCCAATCAGCTGCCTGAAGAGAGCCTTTGGGGAAAGAAGCAGATCAGCGACATAAGGGCTCCCCCTGTTCTATTTCTGCGAAATAGAAAAGGGACGAGCCCTAAAAATAAGCGACCCTGTGGACCGGTATGAGCTGGAGAACAGACAAATAGAAAAGACAGAGCCCTGATGAGAACCCGAAAACTGATGTCATAGGGTTTGAAACGCGTCGGCACACTTACAAGAGATTGACTTGGAAGTCCAGTAGACTATTTCATTCATTTGTGGTCTTTCAAAATCTTTTGCTTTCCGAATTTCTTTTTCTACATTAGCTTGCAATTGAGGAAATACTTAGTGTAATGTGACGTAGCTTTGTCATTTGGTGTTATTAGAGAACACCTTTCATAAATTGATGTCTGGTGATGAAAACTGATGAATTGCCTATATGTATTGTTGAATTGTAGTATATATATGTTGATTTGTATTGTATTTGCGTGTAAATATGTACAGTTCAGAAAAGGGGGTGGTGATGGACAGAGTCTCTGAATTAAGCAGAACACTCGTACCCAGTCAACAGATCAGGGCTTGATCCATCACCGTTTTTTAGCTCACTGCACCATCCCAGCTCAGAACCTGGCTACATGCAAATTAGTCTGACCCTGGCCCAGTGCATCATGGGAACAGGGCAGACCAAACTACCAAGCCAATTCTTTTACTGGAAAGGAAACAAGCTTCCGGGGACCGGTTTCTGGCATTACAGCCGTCTTCGGCCCGGCTTGCTTGAATCCTGATGGTGCAGTGAGCAAGGGACTCATGTCTGAGCATACCCTTCCACGCTTATGGTGGACAAAACGATTCAGAAAAGGGGGTGGTGATGGACAGAGTCTCTGAATTAAGCAGAACACTCGTACCCAGTCAACAGATCAGGGCTTGATCCATCACCAATTTTTAGCTCACTGCACCATCCCAGCTCAGAACCTGGCTACATGCAAATTAGTCTGACCCTGGCCCAGTGCATCATGGCAACAGGGCAGACCAAACTACCAAGCCAATTCTTTTACTGGAAAGGAAACAAGCTTCCGGGGACCGGTTTCTGGCATTACAGCCATCTTCGGCCCGGCTTGCTTGAATCCTGATGGTGCAGTGAGCAAGGGACTCATGTCTGAGCATACCCTTCCACGCTTATGGTGGACAAAACGATTCAGAAAAGGGGGTGGTGATGGACAGAGTCTCTGAATTAAGCAGAACACTCGTACCCAGTCAACAGATCAGGGCTTGATCCATCACCGTTTTTTAGCTCACTGCACCATCCCAGCTCAGAACCTGGCTACATGCAAATTAGTCTGACCCTGGCCCAGTGCATCATGGGAACAGGGCAGACCAAACTACCAAGCCAATTCTTTTACTGGAAAGGAAACAAGCTTCCGGGGACCGGTTTCTGGCATTACAGCCGTCTTCGGCCCGGCTTGCTTGAATCCTGATGGTGCAGTGAGCAAGGGACTCGTGTCTGAGCATACCCTTCCACGCTGGGCCAGGGACAGACTAATTTGCATGTAGCCAGGTTCTGAGCTGGGATGGTGCAGTGAGCTAAAAAACGGTGATGGATCAAGCCCTGATCTGTTGACTGGGTACGAGTAGTCTGCTTAATTCAGATGCTATGTCCATCACCACCCCCCTTTTCTGAATCGTTTTGTCCACCATAAGCGTGGAAGGGTATACTCAGATGTGAGTCCCTTGCTCACTGCACCATCAGGATTCAAGCAAGCCGGGCCGAAGACGGCTGTAATGCCAGAAACCGGTCCCCGGAAGCTTGTTTCCTTTCCAGTTAAAGTATTGGCTTGGTAGTTTGGTCTGCCCTGTTCCCATGATGCACTGGGCCAGGGACAGACTCATTTGCATGTAGCCAGGTTCTGAGCTGGGATGGTGCAGTGAGCTAAAAATTGGTGATGGATCAAGCCCTGATCTGTTGACCTTACAAACTTAATTGACATTAGTTTGTAGTACTCAAATTTGAGACATAAAAGAAATGTGCAGTTGGTAATGCTGTGTATATTTGGAATCCAATGAAGGTCCAACCAACTGCATGTCCCAGGACCTAACTCCTTATTTTAAAAAAAAGGTCTCCTCGAGGTAGCGGGTCAGTTGTTTGTTGACGGTCTTCTCGATGACCTTCGCCGGAAACGGGAGCAGGGAGATGGGACGGAAGTTCTTGAGGTCCTTAGGGTCCGCCTTGAGTTTCTTGAGTACAGAGTTGATCTCAGCGTGTTTCCAGCTCTCGGGGAAGGTTGCAGTCTAAAAGGAGATGTTGATGGCTTTCCGGAGATGGGGTGCGATGGTGGTGCTGGCTTTGTTGAAGATGTGGTGTGGGCATGGGTCTGACAGAGATCCGGAGTGGATGGTGTTCATGATTTTGATGGTGTTGTCTTCGTTTATGTTGGTCCAGGAGAGCAGGCGTTCGGTGCGGATGGTGGTCGTGAGGGCGGGAGTATCAGTAGTTGTCGGGGCGGTCTTGGCGTTGAAGCTGTCGTGGATGTCTGCGATCTTGCGATGGAAGAAGGTGGCAAGCGCGTCGCACAGGTCTTGCGAGGGTGGGATGTCCTTGGTGTTGGAGCTGGGGTTGGAGAGTTCCTTCAAGATGTTGAAGAGTTTTTTGCTGTTGTGTGCGTTGTTGTCTAGGCGGTCTTTGAAGGAGGCCCTTTTGGCGGATCTGATGAGGTGATGGTGTCTGCAGGTGGCGATCTTGTGGGCTGCGTAGCTGTCTGGTGTTCGTTCACGGTGCCATTTCTTCTCTAGCTTTCGGCAGGTTTGCTTGGAGGCCTGGAGGTCTTCAGTGAACCAGCTGGCTTTCTTGTTGGTGTGGCTATTGGAGGGTTTCTTGAACGAGCGAGGGTGTTGGCGCAGTTGTCGATCCACTGTCTGAGGTTGCGGGCGGTGGTGTTGGGGTCGGCGGGTGGGCTCCGGGCGAGGGTGGTGGTTAGCTGGTCTTCGTTGACTTTGCTCCAGCAGTGACGAGGGGTCTGTTGGGTGCGGTGGTGTGTGGTGGTTTCCCGGAAGGTGAAGTGGATGCAGCGGTGGTAGGTCCAGTGGAGTTCAGTGATGTGGTTGAAGGAGATGTGGGAGCTTGCGGAGAAGATGGGGTCGAGTGTGTGGCCGGCGGAGTGGGTGGGTGTTGTGACGAGTTGTCTGGAAGTGCAGGTGTTCGGCGGTGCTGAGGCTGTCGTCGGTGTTGGTCGAGACTGAGAGTGTTCCTGTGGATGATGGCGATTCCTCCTCCTGTTCTGTTGGTGCTGTCCCTGCGGGCGATCTAGTAACCGTCTGGGATTGCTATGGCAATGTCTGGTGCCGAGGAGGGGTTCAGCAGGTCTCCGTCAGGAAGGAGACTTCTGGGGAGGTTGTCGAGTAGGTCCCAGAGTTCAACGGCGTGTTTGCTGCAGAGCGGGTGTTGAGAAGGATGCATCTGAGGTGGTTGGGTTCTTTCCCGGTGGGTGGTCGGATGCTGGTGAAGCTGCAGATCTGGCAGGAGAAGGGTCCTTGAGTGCCTTTCGGGGCGGCCAGGCAGCAGGTGCGTGATCGTCCTGCATTGAGTGCGTGGAGGGTGCTGGAGTCGTAGCGGAGGCGGGCGACGTGACGTTCGTGGGGGCCAGGCGTTCTGGAGCTGGGCGCGGTCCAGGTGCAGACGGGTGCAGATGGCTTGCCTTAGGCACGCCATAAGAAGGGGAGGTGGAAGGGAGGAGGCCGCGGGGAGGAGGGAGCAGACAAATTTGCAAGCAGGGAGCGGGGCCGCAAGGGACGCAGCGGAAGGAGAAACGGGGGCAAGAGCGGCGAAGGGAACAGAGGAAAGAGGCACAGGGCACAGAGTAAAACGGGGAACAAGGAGGAAGAAAACAGTAGTCAATAAGGCAATACAGTTTACAAAAAACGAAATGGGAAGTAGTACAGCAATACAAATACGGAGGAGACCGATAAGGCAATACAGTTACGGAGGAGGCAGAGGGCCACGGGGCACAGAATAAAACGAGGAGCAGGGAGGAAGAACAGTAACAAATAAGGCAATACAGTTTCAAGAAACAAAATGGGAAGCAGTACAATAACAGCAGGACAAAAATCTACCTACAGCCTACCACTGGCCACCAGGGATGAGGCGCAGGTGGCAGCCTGCGGGTGGAGAGGACCTCGACCTTCCTTAGCAACAGCAGCTGGTGCTAAGAGCAGGGCACACAGGGGGAGCTGTGCGCGTGGGGAGCGACCTGACTAGAAGGGTCAAGGGTCGCTCTCCTCACTGCTGCACGGCCGACATAAGAAGGGGAGTTGGGAGGGAGGAGGCAGCTAGGAAGAGGGATCCGACGAATGGGCGAGCGAGGGGCGAGGCCGCAGGGGATGCAGCTGCGGGAGAAACTGGGGCAGGAGCGGCGAAGGGAACAGAGGAAAGAGGCACAGGGCACAGAGTAAAAGGGGGAACAAGGATGAAATAAACAGTAGCAAATAAGGCAATACAGTTTACAAAAAACGAAATGGGAAGCAGTACAGCAATACAAATACGGAGGAGACCGATAAGGCAATACAGTTACGGATGAGACAGAGGGCCACCAGGCACAGAATAAAACGAGGAGCAGGGAGGAAGAACAGTAACAAAGGAGGCAATACAGTTACAAGAAACGAAATGGGAAGCAGAACAATAACAGCAGGACTAAAACCTACCTACGGCCTACCACTACCCACCAGGGATGAGGCGCTGGTGGCAGCCTGCGGGTGGAGGAGGGCCTAGACTTTCCTTAGCAACAACAGCTGGGGCTAAGGGCAGGGCACACAGGTGGAGCTGTGCGCGTGGGGAGCGAACTGCCTAGAAGACGTAAATCAAGAAGAGGACGACTACCCTGATACTGCTTCTCCAGCTCCAGAGTCAAACCCTACAGCATAATTGCCTCCATAACTTCTGAACAATCTGCAGTACATGTTAGATGGTTATTTTCATCGATTTCCTCTATCTGAATCGGCTTCTTCTGTCCCACCAAAACCCGTTCCACAATCTTCAACAGTGTTGAGGTTGCCTAGACCTGTTTCTCCGGTACCTTCAATGTCGCATCATCAGGAAGTTCTCACTACGGATGATGACAGCGAAGATGGAGAATTGGATGACAGGTCACTCCTTATAGAATGGGATGACTACCAAATACAAACGCCGTCTCCGTCGACTCCGGCTCCTGTTGACTCACCTCCAGTTGACATCGGAGGTTTTGATGTTCTGATGGGAAGAGCAGCATAACGGTTCCTTCTTCCCATGGAAACAAAGAAGGATGATTGTTTCCTTTACGATTTTAAAGACCAGCCAAGGAAGCAAGTGCGAACTATCCCTATTATTGACTTTATTTGGCAGGAAGGTCTGAAAGTCATGCAGACTCCTGCTTCCATTCCGGCAGTCCTGCCTCGCCTTGAAAAGAAATACAAGGCACCAGATAATTCACCAGCATGTCTGATAGGTCAGCCTAAGCCAGATTCAATTATCACCCAAGCAGCGCAGCGCCAAGCACGGAATCCTTCCTCTCCATTGTCAGCTCCCTCGGTTCGGGATGGGAGACGTCTAGACGCAATTGGAAAAAAAGGTTTCGACCATAGCGGCCACTACTGTCCGTGCAGCTAACTCACTGGCCCTCTTAGGCCGCTATGATAGGCAGATGTGGTCCGACATCTCCCCCTACATCGACCTGTTACCTGAGCCCTCCAAGGCGGAAACGCTCAAGATCCTCCAGGAGGGAGAACTAATCTCGGCTGAGATTATAGATTCTGCTGTGGATGTTGCATCTACGGGTTTTCAGCAACTGGCAGGTGCAGCTGTTCTGCATCGACAGGGCTGGTTGAAGTCCACATCTTTTAGTCAGGAAGTTCAGACGAAGATAATAGATATGCCTTTTGACTGCGAGTCTCTTTTTGGCCAGCATATTGACAATGCCTTACAGGAAATTAAAAAAGATACTGAGACAACAAGATCTCTCAGTACTCTTCAGTTTCGAAAACCACCTTTTCGTGGCGCTAGAGACCGTGGATCCTTCTCCAGCCGTGGAGGCTATAATCAGTCAAGGCAATACCAGTCCTATCAGGGTAATCAACGCTACTCTTCACAACAACAACAATCCTTCAGGCAGCAACCAACTACGTCTTATGCACAAAACAGAAATAAGTCATCTTACTGGGCAAGGAATACATCTAAAAAGCAATGACAACTGCCACCTGTTCTACTGCTCAATCCTACAAAAGTTGGAGGAAGGATCTCCTGTTTTTACTCAACCTGGTCTGCTATAACAACAGACAAATGGGTCTTGACCATTGTGGCTAGAGGCCACGTTCTAGAGGTTACCAAGCTTCCTCCGAATTCTCCTCCCAAAGGCCCGTCTCCAGCTCATCTCACAGAGTTATTCTCCAAGATAAATTTGATGTTAAAAAAGGGAGCGATCGAAGTGATTCCAAAGTTACAAAGAGGCACCGGTTTCTACTCCAGATTTTTTCTAATAAAAAAGAAATCGGGAGAATGGCGCCCCATCTTGGATCTTCGTTCCCTAAACAAATATTTCAAAAAACAATCCTTTTGAATGTTGACTCTACAAGAAGTCCTTCAACTCCTCTCTGCGTGGGATCACATGACCACCCTCGACCTCCAAGACGCTTACTTTCATGTCCCGATTTTACCCAGACCCAGAAAGTTCTTGAGGTTCAGAGTAGCTGGCATTGACTTCCAGTTCAAAGTCCTTCCCTTCGGACTATGTTCCACGCCCCGTGTCTTCACCAAAGTTTTATAACAACAAGAAGGGGATGCCAGTACTGATACAAGTAACCATTTAGCAATTTAAGACACTCAACCTGAAGTAAAATTCAAGGCTTGGAGCTGATCAGTAGCTTTTATTATTTTGCTTAATGTTATCAAAGAACAATTGGTTCAAAATTAAACAGTATTACATGCTAGGTACAAAAAATGTGGGAAGGAAAAATCTATCATTCTATCAGGCATGTCACAAGCTTACAACAATCAATCATACAGGGACAGTGGGGGACATAGAAACTCATATATTACAGTGGACAGTATTTACAGTGAACAGACAAGCACAAGAATAGTGCAATAGGCCACAGTCTGCTAAATTTCTAAAAAGTTTAGTTATAGAATTATTTACATAAACTGTACATTCCTAACGCAAGTTTTAAATAATCACAATTTTTGATGCAGTCAACCAAAAAGATGAATAAGGTAATGTACAACTAAGGGTGAAAAAGTGGCAAAACAATTCAGGTCAACTTGTCACCCAGGCAGACTTAAAGGTGGTGGAAGGCCAAAGTTTTGGCACCAGTGGCTGCACACCTTCGACTAGAAGGAGTTCATATTTTTCTTTATTTAGACGATTGCCTTAACAAGGCGAATTCTTACTCATTTGCAGCCATCCATACTCCGAAATGCCTGTCACTTTTCCAGTCTCTGGGTCTCTCCATCAATCTGGACAAGTCTCAACTCATCCCATCACAAACAAGAACGTTCTTAGGAGCCACCATAGACACTCTACGGACTCAAGCCTTTGTCTCAAACGAAAGACAACAAAAGCTGTGCAAGCTTGCCCAACTACTACGATCAAAAAGGTGTGTTTCTGTCCGACAGTTAAAGCCACTTCTAGGGATGCTCTCATCCTGCATTCCTTTGGTCCCCAACTGCGGTCTCAAGATGAGACCCCTGCAAGAGGAGCTCAACAAGCAATGGCTACAGGTCTCAGGGTCCTTCGACGATCTCATCCGCATCACTCCTCAGATGCGGAAGGCATTACTCTGGTGGACTTGCAAGAAGAACATGGCAACAGGCCACTCATTCCTAGTGGAACCTCCAAGTTTCGTCATCACCACAGACACCTCCATCGAAGGGTGGGGAGCACACCTTCAAGGACTAACAGTCAACGGAAAATGGGATGCTCAACAAAGGACTTGGCATATCAATCTTTTTGAGTTGCTAGCGATCTTCCTGGCTTTAAAATCTTTTCGCACCATCATTCTAGGAGCATCAGTGTTGATCCGGACGGACAACACAACAAGCACTACCTAAACAAACAAGGAGGGTCAAGATCCGCTCTGCTGTCCCAGCAAGACCAGCAAATTTGGGATTGGGCGATCCGACATCAAATAACTCTGACAGCAGTCCATGTTCCGGGAGTATCCAACATCCTAGCGGACTTCCTCAGCAGGTCGACCGTGTCCAATCACGAGTGGGAGCTCCATCAACCAACCTTGGATCGTATATTTCAGAAGTGGGGTCGACCCGATCTGGACTTGTTCGCGACCAGTCTGAACCGCAAATACCCATTCTACGCAAGTTGGCTTCCCCAACAAGACTCGTGCGGGAATGCGTTTTCAATTAATTGGTCGCAGATCTATACCTACGCTTTTCTGCCGATACCGTTGGTTCCCAGGGTTCTCCCGAAAAGGAAGAAGGAGCCTTGTCGCCTTCTCCTCATAGCTCCCAGGTGGCCTCACCAGTTTTGGTTTACCAAACTCCTCCTCCTATCCGAATGCAGTCCCATTCAGTTGCAATCAATACCGAATCTCCTGACCATCCACAACGGGCATATCTGCCATCCGGATCCTTTCATCTCTACGCTTAGCAGCCTGGCACCTGAACGCCTTTATTTGCTCACTTAGACAGTTCTTCGGAGTGTAGGGAGGTCTTAGCTAATGCTAGAGCGCCCGCCACAATAAAAACCTACATGCTCAAATGGAAGCGGTTTTTGCCTCTGGTGTCAAGCTGCCAACATTGATCCAAACCGTGCAACACTGGAACAATTATTGCCCTTCTTTTTACATTTGGCAAAATCAGAAGTATTCTTAGCGGCTATCTCAAGATTTTGACAAGATGGTTCACATTCTCTTTATTCCTCTCGGATCATTCAACAATTCTTCAAAGGATTGTTTTGTATGTTTACTCCCATCCGCCGTCCACCTCCACCCTGGCATCTTAACATTGTTCTGTCACAACTCATGCGACACCCCTTTGAGCCTATTCACAGAGCTGACTTGAAGTTTGTATCATGGAAGATGTCTCTGCTGTTGGCTCTCACATCAGCCAGGCGAGTCAGTGATATCCAAGCTTTCATTATTAAACCACCCCTTCCTCCAATTCACCAGGGACTCAGTAGTGCTCCGCACTAACCCCATTTTTATGCTTAAACTACCTTCTGGTTTCCATCTCAATGAACTAGTGATTTTAAAGACTTTCTTTCCTGATCTTCAATCCCCTGCGAAAAGGGCTTTACATACCCTTGATGTCAAAAGATGTCTTAAATTTTATTTGCAAAGGACATCCTCAATACGAAAATCTGATCAGCTTTTCATTGCATACGGAAAGATTTGCAAAGGGCACCCAATAACCAAACAGGCCATAGCTCGTTGGTTTTCTGCTGCGATCTCTTTCTGTCATCAGCAAGCAGGTAGACCGCTGCAAGCCATTCAGAGAGCACATTCAACTAGAGCAATCTCTTCTTCTACTGCTCTCTTTGCCGGTGTGCCTCTGATTAAGACCCATTATCCTTAATAGCGGAACAATCCATCTTTTCCTCTGGTCAACATAGTATTTACAAAATAGCAAAATGTGCATATCCGATTGTGTGGACAAATCATCGCAAGGACATTTAATTAAATCCTTGGTCCAGTCGTTCATTTTGGGATAGCTAAAAAATCTGAATAAAATGTTCAAACGAAAACGAATTAATAAAAACTTTTCAAAGCCTTTCATTTGCAATTTCAGATATGGCTGAGTTTCGCATGTGATCAATACCAATTGGTGTACTATCACTGTACTTTTCTTCATCTCCATACAGGATCTTTTGTCCTCCAAATATGACATACATGTGTGCTTTAAATCTTTTCTAGATACATTGGTAAGGGTATTGGTAAGCGGTAAGGGAACGACAGTGGCAGTGTCTCCCGACCCCGCTTGGGGCCAGGTAACATTTTGAGAGTGGAACACTCTGAATAGCATTGCGGATCATGCTGTAAACTCTGTCACTTTTTAGAATTGATTACAATTTTTAAATATCACTTTCGCCGTGTAAAATTGATAACGAATTTTAAACCACCCACGCTGTGCTGATATTGAAATTGACTACTAATTTTAATCACTCACTCACCGCGCACCTACGTTCTTCCCCGGAGCTGCAAGGGGCATTGGGGCTCACTTTCGAAGTCTGTGCTCGGTGTTTCAGCCTGCCCGCCCCGGTCCGACTCGGTATCCAATACCGTTGAGCGGAGGGCGGGACAGGTAAGATCCAGACGCGCCCGGACACCCTGAGACAGTCGAGCGGTTATCGCTCTAGCCTCACATCTGAAAGGGCTATTTAGCCACTCGTCGGCGCAAGCGCGCAGCGGTTGCGCGCAGAGGGGCGCCTAAGTCAGTGCCTAAGACGAGCCAAAGACTAGCCCGTCTGCGCCCGTCCGCGACAGGACGGGGCCAGGGACTATGGCAATATCCACCGATGCCCTAGGAACTGTTCCTAGCACCCAGAGAACCTATACATCTCAGGTACTTTTTGGTATACAAGACAGTCTCCCGAGGGGTTGTAGCAAGAGGATGGATGTCAGTTTGGAAGGCCCGTTCTCCTGCAACAATTGTAAAGCCCAGTTCCATACATTACTTGAGGACAGGACCCCTACTGGCAGCCAGTCACAGATGCAACCATTTGATAGGGAGCCGATAGATTGTAACACCGCCCAAATTCACAGGGTGGATGCTGACACATCTCTAGGGAGCAAGAATCTGCTCTGTAACATCAGATCTCTATCTAAACATTCCACAGAGGTATGGGACCTTATCTCTTCTGAAGAACCTGATATATGCTTCCTGACAGAAACATGGCTAAAGCCCCACTCAGTCCCTGCTATAACCTTAGGAATCCCAGCTGGGTATAAAATAGTTAGGTTAGACCGGCCTATTAAGGCAGGAGGGGGAATAGCAATTGTTCATAAGCAGGAAATAGACATCTCTGTGATTGAAGGACTAAGTACCCCCGAGCTAGAACTTCTGATTTTTAAAATCAAAACTATGCCCAAAGGGAGCAGGAAAGGAGCTCTGGTATATCGCCCCCCTGGTCCATGTACCAATTTCTCCATTTCACTTGTAGAAGCATTAGCTCCTCATGTACATGAAAATAGTGACTTTCTGCTTCTAGGTGACTTCAATGTCCATAGTGAACAAGCAGAATGCAATGAGGCACAATCCCTATTAACGGATCTGTCCCTACTGGGACTGAAACAAGCGAATAGTGGCCCTACACATCAGGCAGGACACACCCTGGACTTGGTCCTGTCTAACTCCCCTCTGATTAAATGCTTGCCTCCATCGAAAGTAGAGTGGACTGATCATTTCATTATTGAATTTTATACTCCTATTGTGAACCCCCCTTCAACCTATTGGATTACCTTACCTAGTAAAAGGAGACAATGGCACAAAATGACTCAGGAGTCTTTTAAAGACAGATATGTAGAATCCACCCTGATCCCTACTGAGAACATTGAGACTGCTCTGGTTAAATTTGAAGGGGCGATTGCCACAGCAGTAAATGACATTGCACCGCTAAAACAATTTAAGTCTCGCCCAGCACATAAACAAGAAGTCTGGTTCTCAGAGCATCTAAGATCGCTAAAACAAGCAGCTAGAAAACTTGAAAAGAAATGGAGAGCATCCCATTTGGCCAAGGACAAAAAATGTTATTGGAACTCCCTCACCACATATCACAAAGCCATTCGCGCTGCACGGAAAAATCACATTGCATCCCAGCTCATGGCTGTGGGAAACACTCCAAGAGTACTATATCAAATCCTGCAATCTTTCGTGAAACCCATGGCTTGTGAGAGTTCTGAGCTGGCGTCACACCAACTTTGCGACGAGATCTCGCTATTTTTTACCAAAAAAATAGATGGGATATATGATAAAATCATTCGCTCAATTGTCTTTTAGTGGAGGAAAGTCGCCACCCCTGACAGCTGTAGAACCCCCTTCTTCCACCCACTCCCTTGACCTGTTTCCCCCTATCTCTTAAGAAGAGGTAATATCGTTAACCTCTCAGATTAAGAGTGGATGCCCAACTGACATAATTCCGGCAAGATTAATGCCCATGCTTGCCAATGATCTTGGTCCTGGGATTCAAAAACTAGTTAACCTCTCTTTAAACACAGGGGAAGTCCCCAAAGAGTGGAAAAAGGCTCTGATTAGACCAATCAGGAAAAACCCTGCAACCCCCTGGACAGAACTAGCCAATCTAAGGCCAATATCCCTGCTCCCTTTCTTAGGCAAGCTCATTGAGAAGCATGTCAATCGTCATCTGTCCAACTATATTGAACTAGCAGGAGGGCTGAACTATTCCCAATCTGGGTTTAGGCCAAAGCACAGTACCGAGACCACCTTGCTGTCAGTCGCAGACGACCTACATATGTACCAGGACAAGGGTTTTTCCGTGATCCTGGTACTATTGGACCTGTCTGCGGCGTTTGACACTGTGTCACATAACATCTTGACAACTCGGCTGGCCAACATTGGCTTGGAACATAAGGCACTCGCCTGGCTAAAGAGTTTCTTATCCAACCGCACCCAACGTGTGACCATGGGTGCCTATCGCTCAGAGGAGGTTGAGATCTCAAAAGCGGTGCCACAGGGCTCTTGTTTGAGCCCCACCCTTTTCAACATCTATGTGGCACCCCTGGCCAATATCATGCGAACATATGGCTTCATTCCGGTGTCTTACGCCGACGACACTCAGCTCCTCTTCCCTTTCAAATCCCTTACCACCGAGATTAAGAACTCTTTTTCCCAGGGTATGAAGGCTGTGGCACATTGGATGTCATCCAATTGCCTTCAATGCAATGTCGGGAAGACCGAAGTTATGCTGTTCGGAGAGGCTAAACTCCTGTGGACCCCGGACTGGTGGCCACAAGACCTTGGACCAGTTCCAGAACTTAAACAGGTCGTAAAAAAACAAGGAATCCGATTGGATCAGGAGCTCTCACTGAAACAGCATAGCAATTACGTTGTGGGTTCATGCTTCCACATAATTGGCCTTTTACGCAAAAGTGTTCCCACTACTCCCTGATTCAGTCAGAAAAACATTGGTGCAGGCTCTTGTCTTAAGCCGTATAGATTCTTGCAATGGCCTGTTTCTGTCTGCTAACGAAGGAGTTCTGGCAAAACTCCAAGTGGTTCAGAACACTGCAGCTCGGCTGGTCCTAAACGCCCCTCCCCGAACCCCTTCCAAACCACTGCTGGCGAAACTTCATTGGCTACCGGTTAAACAGAGAACCAAATTCAAAGCATGCTGCATAATTCATAAAAGCCTTAATGGATATCTGCATATCTAGTAAACAAATTCACTCCCTATATTCCCACACGCTCCCTCGGGTCCAGTGACCAAGGCCTACTATGCGTCCCCCGGGCAAAGAAGGTTAGACACGGTGGCAGGGCTTTGTCTGTGGCTGGGCCCTCTTTATGGAACAGTCTCCCCAGAGCTCTCAGACAATGCTCAGAACATTTATTGTTTAGGAAACAACTTAAAACTTTTTTGTTCCAATTTTAGCATACATTCTACCTGGTTTTCCTCCCCTTTGTTGTTGTGGCTGCCAAAGGCGCAGAGATACTCCTCCGGGAGTCGAATCTAGCGCGATACAAACCCGCAAACAAATAAATAAATAAATTGGACATAAATAGAGGATCATCAAAATATTATTGATGCCCAATCTCCATTAAGAAAGATTTTACATACACCAACCATCTTATTTTGTTCCATTTTTCAATGATCATTGCGTCACTCAGAATTGCTCTATTAAAAGCGCACTCCTCCGTGGTCCACACTCGGTGCCATAATAAAACTGGCTGAATTTTAATCAAGTCCTCTATATAGGGTAATCCCAGCTCCATATGGCAATTATAAGTGGACACACAATCAGGAACTGTTAGGAGATTTCGCAAAAATGAGTTTTCTGCTAATTGTAATGATTTGACATCAGCATAACCCCATATACCTGCATCATATGTGGCAATTGCAATACTAGTGGCCCATATATGGTTAAAAGTTCCCTAACCGTTTTTTTGCCCATTTTTCTTGCAAACTTTTGTACGGCCATAATAGATTTACTAAACAACATTTTTCGTGTGTTAATTGTCGTCTTCCGTTGGCCGGTTTGATCAAATAATATGCCCAAATAGGGGAAAGATTGGGTAAATTCAAGGGGTTTTGAATTTATGAACATGATTTTCTTATTCTTTAATGCCCTAGGTCCACAATTCATACAGTAGGTCTTTGAGGCATTTACCCTCCGATCTAGATTAGCCATATAATTTGCAAAAGATGTAATCATCTGCTGCATTGCCAACGGGGTTCTGGCTATTAAAACCACGTCGTCCGCGTATAATAGCGCAGGGATCGATCTTCTGCCTATTTGTGGCATGTCCCTGCACTCCGTAAGTAGTACCTCTTCTAGTTCATTGATGTAGATTGTGAATAGGAAGGGGGCGAGTACGCACACTTGCCATACTCCTCTAGCCATTGTAAATGATGTTGTACATTCCCCATTCCTACCAAATCTTACTGTGGCCCGTGCTCCCCTGTACAACTCTCTCAGGAAGTTAATTATGTTCACGTCCACGTCAAGTTTCTCTAGAATGAGCCACAACTTGCTATGGGTTACACAGTCGAATGCCGATGACAAGTCGACAAACGTTATATATAAGCGTTTTTCTTTGCACTTACATGTTTATCTAAGACAATGTGCAAGTTAAGGCCCTGCTCTATAGTTCCTAGGAGTTTCCTAAAACCGTATTGGAGGTCACTGATTATAGAGTGATCCTCAGCCCAAACCTGTAGTCTGTTCAAAATTACCCGCCCAAAGATCTTAATGGTAGAGTCTAGTAGGGATATTGGGCGGTAACAAGCACAGTTTGATCTGTCTCCCTTTTTAAATATAGGTATTATGATTGACTCATACCAGGAAGATAGTAATCCATTTGAACGGGTAGCGTTAAAAAGTTTGGTCAGAATTGGACCCCATATGGTCATATTGTGTTTGTATAGGTCAACAGGAACCCCGTCAGGGCCAGGAGCTTTCCCTCCCAAGCTTGCCTTTATGCCTGCCATAACCTCATTCAGACTTATATTTAGATCTGTGTTGTTACTTTTTGAGGGTATCTTGTCCTGTGCTAGTGTTCGATGCAAATGTTCCACAGGACCCGCCATACTGTACAAACTCTCGTAGTGGTTCACCCATTCTGTACCCCTTATGGCTATCTCGATTTTAGCTTTACCTTTGTCTTCGAAAAAGGGTGCATTGACTGCCTTCCAAAAGGCTGCTTTGTCCCCGCTCTGGGAAGCCTCGCACAAAGATTCTCAGGCCTCCCTTTTTATGGTTTCCTTCCTTTGTTTCTGTTCAGATTTATAAACCTTGCGACATTCTTTAATTAAATCAAAGTCTCGCGGAAGATCTTTTAGGGCTTGTTTCAGTTTAGTATGGGCCTTTGAACAGGCTGTGTCAAACCATCTAGGGTCCCGTATTTTCTTATTTTTCTTGTTTACCCATAGACTATTTTTAATCTCCAAATTTATGGATAAAAAATGGCTAATAACCATGGAATCTGAGGTATTAATGTCGAGGCACTTATCAAAGTTCAATTTGCATTGCCTGATGAGGTTGCGCAAGAAATTCTCCGGTACCACCTTGGTCCATTTCAAAGCGTATCCATTTAGGCGCCGCAAGGCAATATCCTCAACTACGTCCCGATTCAAGTTGCCTCTGTCATGTATATAATCAGGATTTATTACTTCTAGACTTTGTGGAATATGATCGCTCATCGGTGTGTCTAAGGTTTTAAAATTAGTCACTTCATTCACGTGTCTAGATGAAATCAAAATGTAATCAATTGTAGAAAAAGATCCTCTCCCATTAAATGTCGGACGAAAATTAACCACAGGTTGACATGCTTTGTTTGCGAAGCACATGTTGTTTGAAAACAAAATGTCATTTAATAAGTTTCCGCAACCGACATGGTCAAAATGTGATAAACATGTTTCCCTATCCAAGCTGGTACCACATACCCCCTGCTCTCCCCTACTACATATTAAACAATTAAAGTCCCCTCCCCAGACTGTGAGGACTTCCTTATTTTTCCAACACATCATATTTGTGAGGTCTAATGAAAATTGTTTCATTACGGCCTCCAGGACCTCAGTTGGTATATTGTTATAGAAGTTTACAATCAAAAGGCACTTCTTCTTGTTAATGTGTATCTGTACCATTTGATAGTATATATTAGTGACTGGAACTTCTATTTTCTCACATTTCAGGAAGTTTGATATGTAGGTGCATGAACCTCCTTTAGCTCTACCAGATACTGAGTCTAAGGCCGGGGAGAAAATGGTTTTATATCCGTTAAGATGGTATGCCCATGTTTCCTGCAAATTAACTATATCGAATACATTAACCAGTTTGGACCAGTTTTCATCTGTCTGCTTCGATCTTAAACCAGCGATGTTCCAGAACAGTATTGACCATGTTCCATTCTTAGGGGCAATACATTCTGGAGCCTCGTCTGCGGTCATCACTTTTTCTACCTGTCCATCTAGCCTCATCAAACCATTCCACAGAGTTCCATGCTCATCCGGGTTATGAGCCCCATCAATAGTAATTAATGCAGTCGATGGGCATTGTTCTAACTCGCTATTTATCTCGGGTAACAATCTATTACTCATGGGGGAAACAATAGGCGCGTTCAAAGCAGTGATTTCCTGACAGAGTCAATCTACTCCTTCAAGGCCCTCCTGTTCACGAAAGATGTCAAAGCGGTTGGAAATAGGGGCGTTAAAGTAATTGTTATATAGGTCCCTACGGGTCCCTCCCTGGATGCCAACGGAGTATATGTTGGGACGGATTAGGGGTGGTGGGGGATAAAAATACTTCAAATCTACAGTTTCTATTCCACTCTTGGAACTTTGTGGTCTCCACCCGCAGATATATTTCACCCCCCTTCTGTCCCTAAAGTTGACTAGGACATAGTCCCCTTGATGATCCTTCAATTTATGTCCCACCCAAAGTGTAAATCTATTTACTGGGTGTTTAAAATTGGAGCCAATGATGTATCAAATGCCAGTCATATCCTAACTTAATTGAAATAATTGTATTCTGTACCGAAATTTAAAAAAATTGTAAATGTTTGGTGCAACTATATTGTATATATGTGTAGAGTTGTTTTGAAATGGGAACTACCAAGACGATAAATCAATTGGGCAGTTCCCAAGAGTAAACAGGAAATCATCGCAATCAGGGTTTCCTATTAGAGTCTGCAAAAAAAAAGAAAAAAAATTATGTAACAAATGAACCCTGAACAAGATATACGAGGATACCGGAAAGCGTGGGTTTATTTCTGTGCTGGTCTAAACAATGGATTCAAGAATAAATTAAACCTTTAAAGAAGACTGCTGGTGTGCGGCTTAATCGTTTCCTTTGGGAAGCATTGTGGAGATAATAGGCGGTTTGGTTCAACCGCGTAAGCGATGCACCTCTGAGAGCAGCGCCGAAGTGCCGGAGAAAAGGAACCATCTTGTGGAATATATATATATTTCTTTTATCTCACAAGCATCATTATGGAATTACTGCTTTCTACTCTGATTCAAGCATGTGAATCTATGAAAGATACCCCAATTCTGGAGAAGAACAAAAGTTACTTACCTGTAAACTGTGGCTCTCCAGTATTGGTATCTTTCATAGATTCACATGCGACCCACCTCCCCTCAGAGGCTCTTCTATGCTCTTTTACTCTTTTATCACACTTGTGCTGGAAAATCTGAGAGCCTGAGCCTCTGAGGAGAACATTCTGGAGGGTGCTGTCGCCTTATTGGCTGTTGTTTGGACTATATATAATGACTTGGACGAGTCTTGAAAGTGGAATTTTTCCTATTAATTTCTAGCTATTTTACTTCATGGTTCTAATTCACCTATGCTATGGCTATTTCATGTATATTTATTGCTATTTTTATGTACCGTGGGACTCCCACTCCGACGATGGGGAATGATTCAAGCATGTGAATCTATGAAAGATACCAATACTGGAGAACCACAGTTTACAGGTAAGTAACTTTTGGCTTGAGGCATGTGGGCTGCTGAATTCATATCTTGTGCATAGATCACCGCCTATTGTTTGTTCCGGATGATTGCACTTTATTTGTCCTGGAAGAGTCTTCGAAGTATCACAAGATAGGTGACTCCTCCCATGGACTACAGTGCGCATGGGCATCTTCTCCATCCTCAGATTGTTTTTTTCCGCCATTGGGTTCGGATGTTATTCCTTTACTCCAACTTCAGAAACCGAAACAAACTACTTTAAAGGCCAAAAGGCCTTCGACTTCGACGGTATTGTTCTCGTTCGGTACTTCTTGACTCGACCAACCTTTCCATCTTGATCTGGTCGTCGACGCGGGCCTTTGGGCCTTTTCGGCGCCACGTGGGTCTGCTGTTGATGGAAAGGAGCCCGTTCAAAAGGTGCCCACAATGCCACTCCAAATTTCTGCATACTGACAAGCATACAGTATGCACCAAGTGCTTATCTCCAGAGCACTACGAATAGAATTGCCCAGCGTGTGCCCAATTCCGCTCAAAGAAGACCATCCGGATTCGACGGGCCGCTAGGCAAGAGATGCAGCGATCGGCACCGGAACCGGAGAACATCTTCGATGATGAACGCGACCTCCCAGAAGCGGCGGACTCGGACCTAGAGATCGTCACCGTCGAGGACCAGTTGGACTCAGACGACGAGATCCCACCAGGGCAAATCGTGAGTACACAGTCCCCAACGCCGCTTATCCCGAAACCGAAGGCTCCGGTCGAAGCATCGCCTAAAGGCCTTAGCCGAGATCGAAAAACCCCTTCAGAAGCCCCGCCCTCCGGCTCGGCTCAGAAGACCAAATCAAAGCCTTCCGAGAGCCCAGGACCAAGTAACGTTCCCCCCAAGAAGGTTGTCGAACCCAAAAGGGTTGTCGAACCAAAGGTCGTCGTCCCAAAAAAGGCAGTTGAGCCAAAAGTCGTCGAACCGAAGAAGGCCGTCGAGCCAAAGGTTGTCGAACAAAAGAAGGTCGACCAGCCAAAGGGCGTCGAGCCGAAGAAGGGGGTCGAACCAAAAAAGGTCGTCCACCCCAAAGAGGTTATCGAGTTAAAAGCTATCGAGCCAAAGAAAAGCCTCGAACCTAAACAGGTCATCGATCTGAAAACAGCACCCGATCCTAAAAAGAGTGCAAATAAACCAAAGCCAGTGGAACCGAAAAAAGGCATCGACTAGACCAAAGACACTGACCCTAAAAAAGGCATCGAGCACAAAAAGAGGATTGACCCGAAAAAGGTCGTCGACCCAAATAAAATCGCCGAACCAAAAAAGACTGCCAAACCAGTAAAAGCCGTCGAACCAAAAAAGGTTACCGACCCCAAACCGACAGTCGAGCCGAAAAAGACTCCAGAACCAAAGGCCCTCGAGCCAAAAGGTCACAAGCAAGTCAGTAAGCCAAAAACATCGGCGCCAAAGCCACGGACAGTGGAAGAGGAACTCTTCCATCCTGATCCAGAATCGGAGGAACAATCAAAACTGTATATAAACCCTGAAACCAGCAAAGTTACCATCTATTACCGGAAAAAGAGACCACTGGACACGGACACTACTTGCCCTGTACCACCAAAGAAAAAGGACTTCGGGACCTCTTCCTCTAGGCCTTTTACTCCTCCTCCTTTCTATCCTAATATGCCTTTTGTGCCCTACTCTCCTACACACATTGTGGAGAAATGTGGCTCACTGGTTAGAGGAGGCAGACCTGGAAGCAGAGGTCAGCCCGGGACCAGGGTTCAATTCCCGGCTCTGCGGGGTCTTGAGTCCTAAAATGTCCATGGACTCGACAATTCTCGCTCCGGTGCCTACTCGATTCACGGGTTCACACTCTGCGACTCTGGGCAATAGCTTGCTTAATCTCCACAACGGCCCCTCGCGGCGGGATGCCTGGCTTTCACCTTGCGGATACCCTGCCGGGGTTATCTCACAGGAATACCAGGACGGGTTCCCTAAGCAAGCGCTTAGAAACTGCTTGGTGATTTGCGCTATATAAATTCCTGTACATTTACATTTTACATTTACATTTACACTCAAAATACATTGATGAGGATAACATGGGGGAAGATCCTCAGGAAGATTTTAATGACCCAGAGGATCCACAGGCTCAGGATGACACATGGGATGATCAAAATGATCCATATGACACACAACCCATCCCTGACACCTCCCCATACCCTACTAAGCCGTCGCCTACTGACAACACCATTGTTTTAACCAACTGCTAGATAGGGCAGCAAAATACCACAAGGTCGACATGCACACTGACCCAATAGAAGAAGATTTTCTATTTGACACTTTTCCAACCTCCGAGAAAAATGTCAGAACACTTCCCATGCTAAAAGTGGTACTAAAACACGCGCCAGACATATTCAAGGATCCAGCCAGGGCACGGGTGCTCAATCCCAGGGTTGAGAAAAAATATAAGGCGGCCCCTACAGACCCTACTTACATTAAATCCCAATTGCCTCTAGACTCACTGGTAGTGGCAAACGCTTGCAAAAGGGCCAACTCGCAAACAGGAGACGCTCCACCTTCTGACAAAGAGTCTAAAATATTGGAGGCCTCAGGCAAAAGAGTGGCCTCACAAACTGCTAATTCATGGAGGATCGCAAACACACAGGCTCTCCTAGCTCGCTATGATAGAGCGCACTACGACCAGCTTGAAGGTTTACTGCAACACCTGCCAGATCCTTTCAAAGCTCAGGCTAGCGACCTCATTCAGGAAGGCAAATTTATAACTAATGCTTCCATTAAATGTGCACTAGATGCAGCCGACACAGCAGCTAGATCAGTTAACACTAGTGTGTTACTATGCAGACACGTGTGGCTACCCATCTCTGGTTTTAAGAACAATGTGCAATCCACCATCCTTAACCAACCAGTTAATCAAGACTTCCTGTTTGGTCCTGCAGTAGATTCCATTTTAGACAAAATGAAGAAAGATACTGAAACTGCAAAATCTATGGGCGCGCTGCAGTTTCAACAACATAGAGGTTCCTTTCGTCGGTCCTCCTACAGAGGCGCCGCACGAGGCAACACTTCACAGACTTCCTCTGCATACAAAAGCAACACCCAAAGCTCCTTCAATAAGGGCTCCAACACGGGAGGTTACAGGGGCAATAATAACAAGGGCAGAGGACGTGGTGGCAATAACACCAGAGTCACCACTGCCACCAAACAGTGACTTCATCACACTCCCTCCAGACCATTTAACACCAGTCGGAGGCAGAGTCAAACACTTCCTAGCAGTCTGGAATGCAATTACCACAGACAGGTGGGTGAGACAAATTATCCAGTATGGGTATTGCCTAGAACTCTCTTCTATTTATTTATTTATTTATTTATTTATTATTGCTATTTATTAAGCGCGAACGAATACCCGTAGGCGTCTCGGCGCTAGACTAACTGCCATCTTCGAAGAGTATCACTGTAAATTTATTGGTTAAAAAGCCAGGTCTTTAACCGCTTCCGGAAAAGCAGGAGTGAGGGGCTGGTCCTGATAGATTGTGGAGGAGTGTTCCACAGCTTGGGGGCCGAAACCACAAATCGACGATCATCCCAAGTAACCGTTTTTGTCCGTGGCACCCCTAGTTGGTTCAAGGTGGTGGAACGAAGTTGTCTAGAGGGAGTATATGGAATTAGCTGGTCCCTGAGAAACTGCGGGCCTTGATTATGTAGTGCTTTGTAAACTAGACATAAAGTCTTGAACTTGATTCGGTTACGAATCGGCAGCCAGTGGTAGTTCCTTATCATATCTGAAACCGATTTGAATCTGGGTGTTCCAGAGAGGAGTCTGGCCGCCGCGTTCTGAATGGTTTGCATTTTATTAGTCACCCGAATCTGCACATTTGCAAATAGGCCTGTACAGTAATCCAGGGAGGATAGAACTAAAGCAACCACCAAGGTTTTTCCCGCTGTGTCAGGTAGAAAAGGAATAATTTTCCTTATCAATTTTAGTTTATGACGAGCTGTAGCTGCTGTTTTCTTGGCGTGGGCCATAAAATTAAGGCCATCATCAAATGTCACTCCCAAATTCCTCACCTTGGAAACTGGCTTAGGCGGAACTCCAAAAGATGCAGGCCACCAGGCCGGGGACCATCCTGGCGAGAGAGGTCCAAAGATGACCACCTCCGTTTTGTCGGAGTTTAACTTTAGACAATTAGAGGCCATCCACTCTCCAATTGCTAGCATACCTCCTTGAAAACGTTTTGCCACCTTGTCTCCATCACTGTTTATAGCCAGAACCAGCTGCGTGTCATCTGCGTATGAGGTTAGGCTCATCCCATGGGCTTTAATGAGTTTAGCCAGGTCCGACACATAGATGTTAAACAGTGTCGGACTTAGGGATGAGCCTTGAGGAACCCCACACGGCAGAGACAGTTGAGCTGATTGAAAAGATCCCAGAGTAACCATCTGGGTCCTCCCGGCCAGAAATGAGGCCAACAAATCTTTAGCCACCAGTTGGATGCCCATTTTTCCGACACGGTCGATCAAGATCTTATGATCGACCGTGTCGAAGGCTGCAGATAGATCGAGCAGCGCCAGGAAATTCCACGCAACATACCTCCCAGACAACGTCCTATGTCCAAAGAACACATCACCCTGCTACAACAAGAGGTCAAATCCATGCTAGAAAAGGGAGCCATAGAACCAGTCCCTTTTCAACACCAAGGAACAGGAGTGTACTCACTATACTTCCTTATTCCCAAAAAGGACGGGTCCCTCAGACCAATATTGGACCTCAGGCCTCTAAATCAATACATACTCTCAGAGCACTTCCATATGATCACTCTGCAACAAGTACTCCCATTACTACAGCAAAGCGACTTCCTAGCAACATTAGACCTCAAGGACGCACATTTTCACATACCTATACATCCAGCTCACAGGAAATACCTCAGGTTCACAATAGAAGGTCAACATTATCAGTTCAAGGTTCTCCCCTTCGGGGTAACCACAGCCGCAAGAGTGTTCACAAAATGTTTAGCAGTAGTAGATGCACACCTCAGACGGCAACACATCCACGTGTTGCCATACCTGGACGATTGGCTCATAAAGGCAAACTCGTACCAGCAGTGTGCAAGCCATACGTCTCAAACACTCCAGCTGCTACACAGCCTGGGTTTTTCCATGAACTACCCAAAATCACATCTACAACCCTCCCACATACAACAATATCTGGGGGCTACAATAAATACCTCTCTGGTAAAGGCATATCCAAATCAATCAAGAATAGCCAACATGCAGGCTCTCATTCAGAAATTTCAGCCACAACACTCTTTGCCAGCTCGAGCATTCATGCAACTCATAGGCATGATGGCCTCCTGTATATTCATTGTCCCCCAAATGCGTCCACTACAGGAATGCATAGCACGGCAGTGGAACCAAGCTCAGGGACAATTAAAAGACCTAATGCTGGCGGACAGTCGCGCTTACAACTCTCTGCAGTGGTGGAACCCACAAAACCTTTCCAAGGGGCGACTGTTCCAGGAACCGGTTCCACAAGTAGTATTAACAGCGGACGCATCACTGACAGGTTGGGGAGCCCATTTACTACAATACACAGTCCAAGGGCTCTGGACAATCAAACAAAGGAGACTGCATATCAACCAACTAGAGTTGCTAGCAATATTTCTGGCACTAAAAGCATTCCAAAAGTACCTGTGCAACAAGGCTGTGTTGATCCGGACGGACAACATGACAGCAATGTACTATATTCAGAAACAAGGAGGGACACACTCCCCACAACTGTCCCACTTAGCACAGAACATATGGAAGTGGGCAATTCCCAAAAACATTTTTCTCATAGCAGAACACCTGCCAGGACAAGACAATCAAGTAGCGGATCTGCTAAGCAGACACAGTCAACAGCTACACGAATGGGAGATTCACCCTCAAGTTCTACAACCATTCTTCCAAAAATGGGGGCAGCCAGAGATAGATCTGTTTGCCACAAACGAAAACTCAAAATGCCAGTACTTTGCCGCCAGGTACCCACATCCGCTGTCACAGGGCAATGCGATATGGATGAACTGGTCAGGCAGATTTGCGTACGCTTTTCCACCAGCTCCACTGATTCCGCTAGTGACACGCAAACTACGTCAGCAGTCCCTCACAATGATCCTGGTTGCTCCCACATGGGCGAGACAACCATGGTACACAACGTTCCTGGAACTCTCAGTAGTTCCCCACCAAAGACTGCGCCTCTCGCCCCATCTTTTAACTCAGAACCATGGAGAAATCAGGCACCCAGATCCCAATCAGATGAACCTAGCGATCTGGCTCCTGAGGTCTTAGAGTTCGGATACCTTAACTTACCTCCTGATTGCATGAACATTATCAAGGAGGCAATACGGCCAACTACTAGAGCATGCTATGCAGCTAAATGGAAACGATTTGTAATTTACTGCAACAATAACCAAATCAATCCATTAGATGCTTCCATCCAAAACATTATCTGTTACCTCTTGCACCTTCAAAGATGCAATCTAGCATACTCTTCTATAAGACTACATCTTGCTGCTATAGCAGCATATCTCCAGAACAGACAACACCTGTCTCTGTTTAGGTAGACCACCAATCAAAGCTTTTATGGAAGGTCTTAAAAGGATAATCCCTCCAAAGCACCCACCTTCACCAGTCTGGAACTTAAATATAGTACTTACCAGACTTATGGGACCTCCTTTCGAACCACTCCACTCATGTGCATTAGAATTTCTAACATGGAAGGTGGCATTTCTAATTGCCTTTACCTCCCTCAGGCGAGTAAGTGAGCTATAGGCACTAACCATCCAAGAACCTTTTATGCAAATACATGCAAATAAGGTAGTACTTAGAACTAACCCTAAGTTAATGCCAAAAGTCATATCCACTTTCCATATCAACCAGTCCATAGAATTGCCAGTTTTCTTTTAAAACCCACAGTCAGTGGCTGAAAGAGCCCTACACACACTAGATGTAAGGAGAGCTCTGCTATATTATGTGGACAGAACTAAATCATTTCGGAAAACAAAGCAACTGTTAGTTGCTTTTTCACCACAACATAAAGGTAATCCCATCTCAAAATCAGGAATAGCCAGATGGATAGTTAAATGCATCCAAATATGTTATCAAAAAGCTAAACGCACTCTAACAGTTCCCCCAAAAGCACACTCTACGCGTAACATGGGGGCATCCATGGCATTCCTAGGGAATATTCCCCTTGAAGACATATGTAGAGCAGCTACATGGTCTACCATACACACTTTCACTAAACACTATTGTGTAGACTTGCAATCAAAGCAGCAAGCTGTGGTAGGCCAGGCTGTCCTTAAAACTCTTTTTCAGACTGCTGCAGCTGGTACAGGTGACCACCGCTAGAGGGGATACTGCTATACAGTCTATGCACAAGATATGAATTCAGCAGCCCACATGCCTCGAACAGAATATGCTACTTACCAGTATGCATCTGTTCTTGGAATGTAGGGCTGCTGACATTCATATCGCCCACCCTCCTCCCCGGTGCCTGTTGCAGCTGCAGGATTCGCTTTTGCATGGCCATCTCTTACTTACTATACTCCATCTTTGCCACAATGGCGAAAAACAATCTGAGGATGGAGAAGATGCCCATGCGCACTGTAGTCCAGGGGAGGAGTCACCTATCTCGTGATACTTCCAAGACTCTTCTAGGACAACAAAGTGCAATCATCCGGACCCAACACTAGGCGGCGATCTATGCACAAGATATGAATGTCAGCAGCCCTACATGCCAAGAACAGATGCATACTGGCAAGTAGCATATTCCTTCTTGCTGCTATTGCACCTATCTTACTCCTGCAAGAGCTAGAAGTTTGTGTTTGGTTGCATCTGAGAACTTTGGAGTGATTTCAGAGATGATGTATGGGTCCAGGTCATGGCATGAATAGAATCACCTCCTCAAAGATGTTTATCAAGTCAGCATCATAACACAACATTCAGTGTACGGGAGGGTTTCTCTTTGTGGCCTCATTGCTTCCTACATTGGAGAGTATAGCATAAGGAGTAGTGCTGCGAGGAATAAGGTGCAATCCTGTGGTCCAGGCTGATGGCTTCTGCATCTTGAATGAATGAGTCAGTTTATTGAGCCCACAGAGCTACCTAAGAAGGCTTCACTCGGTTGAGCAAAGAGAGCAAGGTTAGATATTTCATCTTTCACCGAAACTACTGAGAGAAAAACAACCATGTTTGAACAATTTTTTGAACTTAAATTCATCATCTAGGTCCAGCAATAATACAGGAAGCTTATTCCATAATTTAACTGCCAAATCAGAAAATGCTTTGCCTCCCATACTCTTTAATCTAAAAATGTGGAGCTGAAACCGCCTTGCTAGATCTTAGATTTCCAACAGGATTGATATCAATGCACATGTAACTAGTGTAACTGTCTGAGATGATGCAATATCAATGATCTCCTCTGAAGCTTTAATATCGCTTTTGCTGTTGTCTATGCACTGAAAAAAACATGGTGCCCAACATTTACCTATCAAGCCGCCTAAAAGTATGGCCCTGTCCCAGTGTACAGTTTGCAGTACCTGCTGCAATTTCGGAATAGGCATCAGAAATGAGCAGTCCTAGGTTATTCTGATTTAGTGTCAGAAGAGTAGGGTTGCTGGGATATTGAATACTTAATGAGCACCACTCAGTAAGCATGCAATATCCTGGCTACCCCTGCTCTTCCCTTCAGAAGTGTGTACAGCAGACAAGAGAAAGTGACATGTGGCATCTAAATGGCTGGTAGGGTGCAACTAGTACTAATCTTTGAAATAGCTTTCTGCCCAAGAAGGAACTTCGAATCACAGGATGAACCGCTGTCCGATGATATCTCAGCTTGTCTCTTTTAGGAGCCTCTTTCTCAGCAATACGTGGCAAGATGGGAGTGATAACAGTCAAATCCGTGACAATGTAATACACTGGTCACAACCCAGTGTGCTTTCCTGCATTCCTGACGCCTGAAGCCTTCTGCCCTGCACTAATGCCCCATAGTCCTCCCTACTTCTCAAACTGTGGAGCCATAATAATACCACGAAGACAGTTGTTTGAGATCACCTCGCTTAGTGCTCAAATGCATGTATTTATTTATTTATTTTAGTGTTTTATAGATCGCAAACTTGACACGTGAGGGTATCGGAGCGCTTTACAAGATATACCGTGTAGCAGGATGGATATCTGACTATGGTTACCCCAGATTTTTGGCCTTGTGTTTAGCTGGTTTTCGACTTAGTTGGCCTGGGACCCTGCTAATCAGGGCCCCAGGCTATCTGCTCTCTCTGTAAAATGGACTCCATGTACCCTAGGTACATAACTAATTGCATACTGGGTCACCTTATCAGCCCCTGTACAGTGTACTATAGGTACCCAGGGCATAGGTGCACCCAAGGCCTACCAGGGGCTGCAGCATATCTTTTGCCACCCCTGGCTGGCCATCCAAACTGACACAACTAGCTGATCATTCAGCTGGGGCAAGGTCGTGTAATCACCCCTTGCTTAGGTATAGTATTCCTATGTCTACCTTTACATATAGACACATATGCACCTATAAGTCACTCCTATGGCAGGCCTTAACAATCCTGGAGGCAGAGTGCTTGGTTTTATGTGAGATGGTGCTCTAGCATGAGCTGAGCCTGTCTGCAGCTTTCGGAACGATGTCCTTATAGCTGTTCCAGGGTATTGCCATACCATATACTCTTAAGTGCATTATAATCCTCGCGGTTATTGCTAACTTTGGTTTGGCTTTATCAAAACATGTCGTGTAAGGCGTCATACACTTTGGAATACTACCCCCTCGCCAGTTCTGGCGACGGGGGTAGCATTCCACCCTTCTAGAGGGAGAAGACATGTTACTGTACTTAAACGCAGTTAAAACTAATCAGAGCCTCAGCATCATAAAATGGATGCTGCGGCAACAGACCCAAGTCTGACCTCCTGCTGCTGACCGAAACTTGGCAGGTGAGGCTTGGACAAAAGGTTTCCTGTCACAGGGAGGTGCTAGCACCACCCCAGACAGGAGATAGTGGATTGGGGCAGGGAGAGCTGAGTGAAACTAGACACTGCCTGGGGCACACAAGGTGTCCCATGCATAGCCCAGTTCAAACCGGTGCTGGGGCACTCCAGCCCCAGCTCTGGCGCGAAACTGGACAAAGGCAAAGGGGTGTAACCACCCCCTTCCTGGGTCCCACCCATAGGAGGGACCTAGCAGGTAATCCAGCCCCTTGATTTGGAATAAAGGTAGGAGCTGTGTCCATAGACTTTAGATAATCCTGACTGAAACTTTGATACGAAACTCTGGACCCTTCGACATCCTACTCGACGTAGAAGACTGAAGAATCTCCCTTGTGGTCAAGGAATGACCACCCTGTGCAAGCAGGCACCATCAAGCGCTCAACGGTTTGCTTTGTTGCAGCTCCCGCCGGAGCTCGAGCGGCAGAGATCGTCAAGAACCGGATTCCCAGACACCCAACAGCCCGATCCACAGCCACAGCAAAGCTGAGACCCGTGGAGGCAACGTGAGATGTGGGACCGGACATCTTGGAAAGCCTGTGAAGTGTTTCCCGTGCAGCTCCCGAGGCACCCTCGAAGCTGTGCATTGGGGACTGAGAAGCCCCAGCCCCGAGCAGCTTTTGCACCGAAGATCATCTCTCCACACTCACCGAGTGCTGCATGGGGCCCTTTTGCATTTTCCTGCTCGACGTGTCTGTCCGGTCACTTGCCCGTTGGCTGGTGGCCTCTGTGACGACAAACCTTCGAATTTACACCGCTGGTCTGGTTGCTCCAGACTGGCCCTCGCTCCCCTGAAAAGGAGCAGCCCATCAGACCTTGCTGGTCTGATCCAGAAGCCATCTTCGATTCCTGCGTGGGTTGCATTTGGCAAGGCCTGTTGACTCCAATCCGGAAGCCGACACCGCCGACAGCGAGAGCCTTCGTGGGACAGCCCGTGTCCGACTCCTGGTCATCGACGATGCCCCCGGGTCCACGTGGCAGCGGAGACAAGCTTCATGACAACCACCTGATTGCGCCCAACATCGCCTGGTTCCTTCCTGGTCACTGGCTAGTGACCCAGACTCTGTCCCCTCCGCTTTCAGGTACTCTACATCTTCGATCCACCCTTGGATCCAACCGGACTCTTCTCTCCTGGCCGCCTGCAGCATCTTTACCTCCAGGCTCCATAGAACTCCACGAAGAAACCCGTCGCACTTTGACACCTATGCACCCGCTTCCTGTTGGTGAGGTAACGCGAGTACTCCGGTGCTCCTGTAGTGGTTTACACCTCTAGTGTCCTAGTTTTAAGTGGTTGAGTTCTAGTCCAGTCGGAAGACTCCCAAATCTGCAACTTTGTAACTTTTACGCATGTGCATTTAGACGCTGCACACGCATCCTGTGGGCCGCTCCCGTCCTAACTTCTGTTAGTCCAGTGTAGCCCCAGCGATTCTCAAGGCCCTAGGCCTTACCATTGTTCGTGACGTGGTTCTTATACCACTATTTTAGTATATGGTTTTAGGGGCCACCAGAGCCTATCCATATTTGTGCAACTTTTGTATGTTATATGAAGTTCTTTGTTTAACGCTTGTGCTTCTGTCCTCATAAAGAGTACAAAGGATTATTCTAGTAATAAATACATATAGTTTATAATATATAACTTGTGTGGTTTCCTTTCATTTGGTATTAAAAGGATTGCATATGGTAAAACAGCTGGCTTCACATGCCCTCTTGAGTTAAGCCTAAGACTGCTTATGTCCATGCTACCACTAGGATAGCTTGTCTAAAAGGTTGACTTACAACCAATCACCATAAGGGTTGTTTAGACTGGTACAAGGTGCTCACTAGAATAGCGATTATCATACACCAGGCCAACTTGTCACATACAGAGGTGTACAAACAAAGTCCAAGGTGCAGAAATATACAGAACTGTACAAAGGGATGGCAGGGGTGTAGGGAACGTAGGGGATACTGCGGATACAAAAGTAAGATTGCAATCATAGTTAAAGTTGGTAAAAATAAAGGTCCCATAAATTCTCTGCGGGGAGAGTGTCATGTTGCGGCTTTTCGCCGTTCCGAAGCGCCACAAAACACATGCAGGCATCGGAAATCCTCACTTCCGGGTGGAAGTGAAGTCCCGGTGTAGTCCTCCACCACCTAAAAGCACTTCCGGGGGAAACCGCTTAAACGCGTAATTTTCCGCCGGTTCGGTGCTTCTGATTCATTGCAGAACCCGTCCGGAGCCCAGCAGGTTACAGAGGACTATTCCCCGCTTCACATTGTGGCAACATTAAAGTTCTCGCCAGGATTACGAGTCACGGTAACGCTAACAGTGCATACGAGCTGTTCGTGACATTTTCTTTTGCCGCTTTAGGCGTTACACTTACTGTTTCCCCTGGTATTTCATTACTGCGCAGGAGCGCTGTCCATATTGCTTTCTCGCTGGCATATAAAGCATTATCCCCCGAGTTATCCTTTTTTCATGCAGCCGCGCAGGAGCGCTGCTGAGCATATCTATGTTGCGCAGGAGCGCTATTTGAACATGTACTGGGCCGCGCTATAGCGTTTACCCTGGAGCCTTTATATTTGGGACACACCGCTCAGGAGCGCTATTTCCTTGTTTGTTATTCACCGCGCAGGAGCGCTTTGTCCTTGGTTATTACTTTCCACGCAGGAGCGTTTGTACTTTAGTGGTTTTTCTTGCTTTCCTCATTTCCGCGCAGGAGCGCTTTACCTTGGTTGGTTGCATAAGCGCATGGACGCTTAACTAGATGGCCTTTCCTTCCTTGGTCCTGCACGCATGTTACGCCGTGGTAAGTCAAGAGAACAGGGGCTCCTTCCTGCATGTGTTTCGTGGTTTACTCTGAAGCAGGAGTAGTGCTTTATCCTAATTGGGTCTTTCCTTGTTTCCTCAGTCGTGTCAAGACCCTAACCTACTCCACTTCCACTAAGTCTTCTCCGTTCCTTTTTGGCTCCCATCCCTGGTTCCATCTCGTCCTTGCTGGGTGCCACTCCCCGCACGGGTCAGGTGGGTACAGGGGCGGTGGCCCTTGTCGTCTCTGCGGAATTGCTTCACAAGCACAGGTGTGTCTTGTGGGGCACCCGACAGAATCAGAAGCCAAGTTATTCCTTCTGCCCAGACGACATGGGCGACCCGGAGGTAACTCTGCAAGACAGCGCAGCCTTGCTGTCTGCCATGCAGGCAGAGAACCTCAGTTTACGCCAAGACATGACTGCTCTACAGGGCCAGTTGGCGGCTGGTATCACCAGCCCTTGGGGAACCACTCCTAGCCCCAGAGTCAGACAAGAGGGGTTGTTAAGACAGCCTACATTCACTTTTGGGGGGGTCCTCCACTGCCACAAATCAGGAGACGGCTATACAAGTCGTCACACCCCACCCGGTGCAGCTGGCTCCACCCGAACGCTTCTATGGCGACAGTACCAAATGTGGCGTCTTCATCCATCAGTGCCATTTGCGCTTCATGGCCAGATTATCTGCCTTTCCCGATGATGCCTCGAAGGTCGCATACATACTATCGTACATGGGCGGGGACGCTGCTCAGTGGTCCATCTCACTGGTAGAAAACGATGACTCCATGCTGAACCATTTACCCACGTTCAAGAAAGCCATGCGACGAATGTTCGCCCGTCACACATTCGTGCAAGGCGCAGACAACGAGCTGCTCAATTTAAAGCAAGGTAGTAACGACCTACTACACTACATCACTATGTTCAGCAGACTCGTCATCGAGGCCCGTTGGCCTGAGTCAAAGAAAGTATCAGTGTTCTACCGGGGATTGCGCGATGACCTTAAGGACCTCATTTCGCAACTCCCCGATCCACGTGACGAAATAGGCCCTTTCATTGACATGGTAGTCAAAATGAACTTCCGTTTACAGGAAAGAAGAACCGAAAAGGGGAAAAACAGCGACAACCGCTTCCTGTCTTTCGGGGAGAAGAGCACGGAAAGAGGCAAAGAGGAAGCGGCTCCTCAAAGTGACTCCCCGGAGCCAATGCAGATAGGAGGCATCAGAGGGCCCTTAACCAGCCAAGAAATAGAAAAGAGGAGGAAGCAAAACCAGTGTCTTTATTGCGGCAAAAGCGGACACTTTGTCAGGGAGTGCCAGGTGAAACCCACCCGCTCACGGAGCAGAAGACCCTTCGCGTTACCCATTGACAAATTAAACAAGACGGGAAACGAGACAACCCAGTAGACAAAGGGGTCCGTCCTCTGGGTTTTTCTTCCTGCAACTCAGCGATCCCTGCAGTATTCGACGGCAATCACCACATAGGTGTGGAAGTAACCTTACAGAACCAGGCAGGCAACGCTTGGCTGGTGACCGCTATGCTGGACTCGAGAGCCACTGGCAACTTCATAGACACTACCTATTCACAAAACCTGGGCATGAGCACGGTGCCGAAAGCACAACCAGAAACAGTTAAGGTGGTGGACGGAACAGACCTGACATCTGGCCTTATTAGGCATCAAACCGAGGACATGACCATGAGTTTCACGAACAACCATGACGAATCCATCTGCTTTGACGTCATTGACGCGCCTCAGTTCAGGGTCATATTGGGCCTTCCATGGCTAGTAAACCACAATCCCCGAATTGACTGGGTGTCTAGGATTATAAACCTGGATTCCGAACACTGCTGCAGGACCTGTTACACGAAGGACGATCTACAGGGTATCCGTACCATACAAGCGCGCTCGTTACCCATACAAGGCATGGGGATGGTTTCCCAAGCAGAAGTACCTGAGGTCTATCAAGACCTGGCGGATGTGTTCGATATGAAAGGAGCCAACACCCTGCCACCGCATCGTTCCTTTGATTGCAGAATCGATTTCATACCCGGCTCCACGTTACCATGCAGTAGAATATATTCCCTTACCGAAAAGGAGAACGTCCATCTACGCTCCTACCTGGATGAGTTCTTGGACAACGGGTTTATCCGCCATTCCAGGTCTCCGGTGTCCTCTCCCCTTTTTTTCGTGTCAAAGAAGGAAGGTGACCTGAGGACCCTCTCCCGCTGATCTCCAACCTCCTGGACCAGGTCAAAAACGCCTCCATTTACACCAAACTGGACCTATCGGGAGCCTACCATCTAGTCAGAGTCCGGAAGGGTGACGAATGGAAGACCGCCTTCCGGACCAAATTCGGCCTGTTCGAGTACCAGGTCATGCCTTTCGGACTCTGCAACGCCCCCGCAGCGTTCCAGTTCTTCATCGATGAGGTGTTGAGGGAATTCATCAATGTCCTCTGTATCGTCTACATAGACGATATCCTGATATATTCACAGAACATCACCTAACATGTACAGCACGTGCGTTCTATTCTCCAACAGTTTGGAAAGCATCAGTTGTACGTTAAGTTGGAGAAGAGTGTTTTTCACGTCACCGCTGTTGAGTTCCTGGGACATATCATCACTCCAGCAGGTATACAAATGGACAACAAGAAGGTAGAGCCCATCCTGTCATGGCCCACCCCAGAGTCCGTGAAAGGGGTACAGAGGTTCCTGGGGTTTGCCAATTACTACCGTCGGTTCATCACAGGCTTCTCCGGAATGGTGGCACCTATCAGGCGCTTACTGCGCAAAGGAGTACGCTTTTGTTGGGACCAGAAAGCAGTCAATGCGTTCCAGGAACTGAAGAGGCGGTTCACCACAGCCCCGGTTCTTGTACACCCAGACGCCGAACAGCCCTTCGTAGTGGAAGCAGACGCCTCAAAAGACGCCCTAGGGGGAGTATTGTCGCAAAGGAATGCCAACACAGGACAACTACACCCGGTGGCTTTTTACTCCAAGAAGCTTCAACCTGCGGAACGCAACTACACGGTGTCAGACCGAGTACTCCTGGCGATCAAGACGGCGTTCGAGGAATGGCGCCCCTACCTGAAAGACGCTAAACACTTTGTCACTATCTACACGGACCATAGGAACCTCCAGTTCCTACGCTCAGCACGTGCCCTTACAGCCCGACAGCTACGATGGACCCTGTTCTTTAACGAATACAATTTTACGATCACGTTCCGACCCGGAAAAGACAACTCCAAGGCGGACGCCCTTTCACGACTGGAAGAAACAGATGAGGCTACCGAGGCCACCGATCCCGTTCCCATCATCTCGGAGCAGCACTTCCAGGGCGTTGTAGCATCCTCGGAGTTCATGACTCAGTTGCAAAAAGACACAGACCTGATAGATCCAACGGTCCTAGCCGAAGGTCATAAAGGAGTGGCTCGTGTGAACGGTTTCCTGGTCAAAGGAAACAAGCTGTACCTCCCTGGGGAGCCATATCAGCAACAAACGATTCGCATGTGTCACGATCATGTTCTCTCAGGGCATCCAGGTTACCACAAGACTCTTGATCTCATACAGAGACAGTTCTGGTGGCCGACTGTGGAAACTGACATAAGAAACCACGTATCCCGTTGTGCCATATGCCTGCAAGGCAAGAACAGGTCGGAACCCCCTGTATGCCATCTACGCCCCATTCTGGTACCGCCATGTCCGTGGCACACCATTTCCATGGACTTCGTGGTCGAGCTCCCTTTGACCAAGACCGGCCACACTACTGTACTCACCGTGGTAGATCACCTCTCCAAGATGGCTCATTTCGTACCCTTACCCAAGATACCCACGGCAGCAGAACTGGCTTTGGTTTTCGTGAACAACGTGGTTCGCCTCCACGGCATCCCTGCGGTGGTGATAACAGACCGAGGGTCGCAATTCGTGCCCCGTTTCTGGAGGGAAGTGTGCAGGATACTGGAAATGGACGTACGCCTCTCCTCCGCTTACCACCCCCAGACGGACGGGCAAGCGGAAAGGACGAACCACACCATGGAGCAATACCTCCGCTGCCTGTTGCTCATGGTGGAGAAGGAGTGGTCTGATGTGCTGTGGATGGCGGAATACGCATACAACAACAGCAGGCATTCGGCCATCGGTATGTCTCCTTTCTTTTGTCTCCAGGGAAGACACCCCCGCACCACAGCTTGGGAGGAACCCCTGGACAGCCCATTGCCAACGGTGCAGGCTTATCATGATGCCCTATGCAGCATCTGGCAACGAGCCCGGTTCGAGCTGGCCAAAGCAAAGGATTCCTACAAGGAACATGCCGACGCTCACAGGCAGAAAGAACCCGTGTATCGCAAAGGTGACAGCGTGTGGCTCTCCATTCGGCACCTCAACGTGCATGGTTCCAAGAAGCTGTTACCTCGTTACGTGGGCCCTTTGGTCATCGAGAAGGTGGTCAACCCCGTGGCCATGAGACTAACACTCCCGGCTCGCATGAAGTAACACCCGGTCTTCCACGTCTCTCTTCTGCATGCGGTCCACCCCAATTGCACCGTTTCCTCTTCTCCTTCTCCGGTGGTGGTAGAGGACCATGTGGAGTACGAGGTCGGGGCCATTCTGGGTTCTCGCCGTACCAGGGGGAGGCTCTTCTACCTGGTGGACTGGAAGGGGTACGGTCCCGATGAACGGTCCTGGGAACCCCTGTGCCATGTACGCCATGCTCCTGTTCTGGTCCGTGCTTTCCATCTGAGCCACCCTCTGATCCCTCGCCCTGCTTCCCCTTTCTGACTCCCGGGGGGTGGGGGATATCTGTCTTGGGGCGGGGAGGGGGGGGGAGGGGGGGACGTGGTACTGTCATGTTGCGGTTTTTTCGTCGTTCTGAAGCGCCTCAAAACACATGCAGGCATCGGAAATCCTCACTTCCGGGCGGAAGTGAAGTCCCGGTCTAGTTCTCCACCACCTAAAAGCACTTCCGGGGCAAAACGCTTAAACGCGCAATTTTCCGCCGGTTCGGTGATTCTGATTCATTGCAGAACCCGTCCGGAGCCCAGCAGGTTACAGAGGACTATTCCCCGCTTCACGTCGTGGCAACATTAAAGTTCTCGCCTGGATTACGAGTCAAAGTAACGCTAACAGTGCATACGCGCTGTTAGTGACATTTTCTTTTGCCGCTTTTGGCGTTACACTTACTGTTTCCCCTGGTGTTTCATTACCGCGCAGGAGCGCTGTCCATATTGCTTTCTCGCTGGCATATAAAGCATTATCCCCGGAGTTATTCTTTTTTCATGCAGCCGCGCAGGAGCGCTGCTGAGCATATCTATGTTGCGCAGGAGCGCTGTTTGAACATGTACTGGGCCGCGCTATAGCGCTTACCCTGGAGCCTTTGTATTTGGGGAACACCGCGCAGGAGCGCTATTTCCTTGTCTGTTATTCACCGCGCAGGAGCGCTTTGTCCTTGGTTATTACTTTCCACACAGGAGCGTTTGTACTTTGGTGTTTTTTCTTGCTTTCCTCATTTCCGCGCAGGAGCGCTTTACCTTGGTTGGTTGCATAAGCACATGGACGCTTAACTTGATGACCTTTCCTTCCTTGGTCCTGCACGCATGTTACGCCGTGGTAAGTCAAGAGAACAGGGGCTCCTTCCTGCATGTGTTTCGTGGTTTACTCTGAAGCAGGAGTAGTGCTTTATCCTCATTGGGTCTTTTCTTGTTTCCTCAGTCGTGTCAAGACCCTCACCTACTCCACTTCCACCAAGTCTTCTCCGTTCCTTTTTGGCTCCCATCCCTGGTTCCATCTCGTCCTTGCTGGGTGCCACTCCCCACACGGGTCAGGTGGGTACAGGGGTGGTGGCCCTTGTCGTCGCTGCGGAATTGCTTCACAAGCACAGGTGAGTCTTGTGGGGCACCCAACAGAGAGTTGGTGATCTGGGGAAGAAGCGATAGTCTTGGGACCATCAGACTTGTGGTCAGGCGTGGCAGGCGACAAGGAATTTACCCATGAGGAAGGTTTTGGCCTCCTTCTTGAAACGTGCTAGAGAAGGGATTCTTCTGATGGCGGGTGGGAAAGAGTTTCAGATTCTTGGTGATGCCCTGGTGAACGTCCTATTATAGGTTCTTTTTTTCTGAAAAAAGGCGGTTGGAGTAAGAGATTTCTGGTGGACCGGGAGTTACTGCTTCCTCCAGATACCACTAGTTTTTGTGCCAGGTAAGCAGGGAAGTTTGAGTAAAGAGCCATTGTGTGTGATGCATGCCAGTTTCAGCTGAATTCTGGGAGTCATTTCAGTGCTTTCATATGTGGAGAGATGTGGTTGAATTTCCTGGTGTCGGTGAGTAGTCTGGCGGCCGCGTTGAGGCAAGCTTTTAAGGGTGCTAGGGAGATCTTGGGTAGAACAGTGAGGGTGGAGCAACCATATTCCAGTCTGGAAATGACTAGTGCTTGAACTGCCATTTTTAAGTCTGGAGCCTCAATGAAAGGTTTCTGCTTCCAAAGGTAGCGCAAGTGGAATCTAGCTGCTTTAGCCATTGAGTTGATGTGGTCCCGCATGTTCAGGTTACAGGATTATGCCCAGTAATTTGGCAGAGTCCACAATGGTCGGCGGTCAGTTTAGGGCTGTGATGGCCTTGATACACATCTGAATCTCCGGGTTGGCTTTAGAAGGGGAGATTAGGAGAAATTCGGTTTTCTCTGCGTTGAGTTTTAGTTGGTTAGCGGCTAGCCATTGGACAGTCCGTTTCAAGGTCTCGTTCAGGGAGAGGATCTCCTCAAGCGAAGAGATATTGATGTATATTTGGGTATCGTCCGCGTACATATGGTAGGAAATGTTGGCGGTACGGAGAACTTCGGTGAGTGGCTCCAAGTAAAGATTAAAGAGGGTGGGGGGCAGGGTTGAGCCTTGGGGGACACCAACCGTGACTGGGGTGGGAGCTGATAGGTTGCCGTTGATGAGGAATGTCTGGGATCGATTATGTATAAAGGACCTGAACCATTCTAGGACAACACCATCCTGAGATTGAGGCGTTCAAGAAGTTTATTATGGTTGACCGTGTCGAAGGCGGAGGATAGATCTAAGAGGATTAGAAGGCAGTTTTTCCTTGGTCTAGGGCTTGGAGGGCATCATCCTCGATGTGGAGCATAGTAGTTTCAGTGCTATGCCCTGGTCTAAACCCAGATTGGATATCATCAAGTAGGTGGAAGTTATTGATGTGCTGACCTAGTTATTGCTGTACACATTTCTTGAGTACTTTGGCTAGTAGCGGGATATTGGAGATGGGTCTGAAATTGTCGGGGGAGGTTGGATCCAGTGATGGTTTTTTAAAAATAGGGAGGACTTGGCCGGCTTTCAAGGGATACGGAATCGATCCCTGTTGGAAAGAGGCGTTTATTATTGCAGTCCAGCAAGGAACAATGGATTGGGAGGCAGCAGCGAGGCAGTTGGAAGGTAGCGGGTCATTAAAGTGATTGTTAGGTTTTAGGATAGAGAGGATTTTGGAGATGGAGTCTTCGTCATAATATTCGAAGTCAGTCCAACTGGCTTGGTTTTTAGGAGAGGCCAGGGGGTGGAGTGGAGAAAGGGGGCAGGTCCAGAAGGGGTTGAGAGTAGGAGGCGGTACTGAGTTCAATTCCTAAAGCTGTGGTTTTATCAGCGAAGAAAGAGGAGAATTTGTCTGACGATGTTAGAGATTTGGGGGATTCTTTCGGTGTTTTGTCCAGTTTGTTGGATTGGTGTATGACCAGTTCAAAGAGTTTACGGGGTCTATTCTTGGCGTTGCCCAGTTCAGATCTGAAATATTCTTTTTTTGAATTGAGGATGTGCTTGTTGTAGGAGTTTCACGCCTGGTGGAGAAGCTTAACCCCTTCACTGCAGCGGCTATTCCGCTGCAGTACTAAGGGGGAGGGCGACCGAGCGGCGGGCGCATGCTGGTGACGGAACCGCTCTGTCACCAGCGTCGGTTGCGCTGTGCTCATGACGGAGCGGTTCCGTCACGGCCCCGCCCGCTCAATAGAACGCTCAGCGCAGGCGCGGAATCCGCGCCGCGTAGGCGTGCCGAGCGGGCTGTGACGGAACCGCTCCGTCATCAGCACAGCGCGACCGCGGCTTATGACGGAGCGGTTCCGTCATCAGCAGGGGAGGGGTTAAGATGCATCGCAGAGGGGTGTTGTCTCCAGTTTCTTTCATATTGCCGTAGAGACCTCCTCTCCATGTTGAGTGAACCAGTGGTTCCTGTCTTTGACTTGTCTTCTTTTTAGCTTTAGAGGGGCAAGGTCGTCCAGAATGATTGATATAGTTGACGAGTAATGCTCATTTAGGTCGCTGGCCGAGGTTACGTGCGGAGGGGTGGGGAAGTCAGATTTGCAGCGAGCCTCCAGTTCCATAAGGTTGAGGTTTTTAGTGTCTCTGGTCCAGCGTTTGGGGATCACCGGTTGGGGTGTCTTAGTCTTGCGGGTCCCAGGTAAAATGAAGGAGATGGAGTGGTGGCCAGACCAGTCACATTAGTCGATGGAAATGAACTTGACTGAGAATTCCTTAGAAATGATCCAGTCGAGGATGGCCCCTTTTGAGTGAGTTGGCTGAGAGCAGGCTTGAGTTAGGGCTTGGTCAGTTATGTTATGTTATGTTATGTTATGTTAAATGGGACTTTTATAGCGCAACGGCTACTCCAAAGGAGTGTCCCGGCGCTTTTGTGCTCCAGACCAAAGAAAGAGCTGGAAAACATAACAGTAAAAAGAGCAGGGGCCTAAAAGAGGGGGCAGATTATCCAGTGAACAGCCAGGTTTTTAAGTCTTTTCTGAAGGCAAGCAGGTTAGCGGTGTTTCGCAAGGACACCGGTAAGGAATTCCATAGCTGCGGAGCAAGAAAGCTAAAGGACCGGCCGCCTAGCCGAGCCCTTTTGATGCGTGGCACCCGAGCCAAAGCCAAAGCTTCTGACCTGAGGGATCGTACAGGTCGATAGAAGTCCAGCCTCCTCTGAAGATATTTGGCACCATTGCCATGCAAGGCCTTATGGGGGAGAGTCATGGCCTTGAAAAGTATCCTCTTCCGCACCGGAAGCCAGTGAAGGGATACAAGGAGATTGGAGGCACTGGTGCGGCGGTGCAGGCCAAAAACTGCACGAGCAGCAGCGTTCTGAGTAACCTGCAAACGCTGGAGGAGGTATTCAGGCAGACCCAGATATAGGACATTTGCATAGTCCAATCTGGACCCTATGAGTGCCTGAACAGTGATCCTCCGATGTTCCTCCGAGAGAAGGGGAAAGAACTTGCGCAACATTCTGAGTATCCCAAAGCATGTTCCCGTAAGAGTGGAAACCTGGGATTTGAGCGAGAGCTCGTTGTCAATTTTAACCCCCAGGTTCTTAGCCCACTTAGAGGACTGAGTGGGAGGGAACATGTCAGCAGGCCACCATCCCTGCCAATCTGGTTCTGATGGGCATCCGAAGAATAGTATTTCGGATTTGTCCGAGTTGCATTTGAGGCTGTTGTGTGAAAACCAGCTAAAGACAGCCCCAAGGCAATCGCAGATCCTTTCTCCATCGAACTCTTCGCTCTTACGACAGGTGAATAGAAGCTGGGTGTCGTCAGCATAAGAGACGATCCGGGCCCCGTAGGACTCCGCCAGTGTCGCCAGAGGGGTCATAAGGATGTTAAATAGAGTGGGGCTCAGTACAGAGCCCTGAGGCACTCCGACTCCCAATGGCGGCATCTTGGCGGACCCGGGTGGGACCCAGACCGTCTGCCGGCGGTTGGCCAGAAAGGAACGAAACCAGTTGAGCACCGTCCCCCCTAAAAAGATGTTATGAAGTCTAGTGAGGAGATCCTCGTGGGGGACGGTGTCAAACGCCGCCGACAGGTCTAACATGACTAACATCACCCTGCCTCCTGTGTCCAGCACCTCCTTCACGATCTCCGAGACTTCCAGGAGCGCCGTCTCGGTGCTTAAGTTGGAACGAAAGCCCGATTGGGATTCATGAAGTAACTCATTAGACTCCAGGAAGTTAGAAAGCACGCTGTGCACGTGTTTCTCCAGGATCTTGGTCAGTGCTGGAAGGAGCGAGATTGGCCTATAATTGGAAGGCGCCTCTGGATCAAGATTGGGCTTCTTGATCAGGGGGATGACCATGGCTTGCTTCCAGGCCTGGGGCAGAAAACCCTGACTCAGAGATAAATTGAGGATAGGATTAGCTATGGGATTAATGACATCAGCCATTTTCGCTAAGAATTTTGCTGGACACGGATCTAACGGTGAGCCTGATTTAAGGTTCCTCATCAAGGCTAAGGATGCGGCAACCGGAAGGGGAGGAAAGTCTAGCAAAGCTGGGCCAGGAGGAGACAGGAAGGCTGTCTCCGTCGGCATCGTAGATAAATCATCTAACGCTCTCGACGGGAAAGAATCCTGAATTAGCCTGAATTCACGTACAATTGAAAAAATCTCCTTACAGGAGTTAGCTGCGTCTTCAATCCTTTTAGCGAAGTAAGATTTCTTGCCCTGTAAGATAAGATCGTGGTAGGACTTCATCATGATTTTATAGCGTTGTTTGGCTTCAGGCTCATACTGGACTCTCCACGCCCGCTCAGCAGCTTTACATTGCCTACGAGCGTGGGTTAAATCCTCCGTAAACCAGGGGGCAGAGACCCGCCGGGCAGCAGATCTGGGTGGCTGTGAGGGAGCGAGCTCATTTAGTCTGGCAAGAAGCCAGGATTGTAGGCTCTCCAGATCTTTCTCCAGGTCGCCAGTACAGGAAACAGGGTGATCTGCCAGAGCATGCGTTAGCATGTCTGGGGTCACCCGGTGGAATGCCCTGTAGCTGCTGCCCTGCTGCCTCATGACACTGGCCGGAGAGGTCACAGTAGAAGGTATTTCAAAGTGGGCAAGATAATGATCAGACCAGACGACTGGCAGAAGAGTTACAGCCATGATAGGTGTGGTGGAAAACACCTGATCGAGTGTGTGGCCTTTGTTGTGGGTCGGACCAGAAAGATAGGGGGAAAGGCCTAAAGTGGATGCAATATCCAGCAATTTGATGGCGTCCTGGTCATTATGGTCGTCCATATGGAAATTAAAATCTCCCGCCAGTAGGCACAGCTCCGATCTAAGGACAAGGATCGACATGGCCTGCTGGAGATCATCAAGAAAGGATCCCACTGGGCCCGGAGGTCTGTAAACAATCAGACCCTTCAGCGCTTGTTGCGGCGATAGGGAGATGGTAAAGGCTAAAGAGTCCGCCCCTGCGATGGTGTGAGTATGCGTGACCGTGCACGGAAAAGATTTTTTAACAACCAAGGCAACTCCTCCTCCCCTACCCTTTTCTCTGTCCTGTCGATGGATGGTATAGTCCGTGGGGATGGCTGCCGCAATGTCCGGGTGGGAGGAATCATTCAGCCATGTTTCAGTAAGCATCAGACAGGTAGGACTGGTCATTGAGAGGAGATCAAAAATCTCTTGAGTGTGTCGGTGCAACGACCTCGTATTGAGGAGTAAACAAAGGTGTTTTATGCTACACTCCTTAGCAGGGATAGGGGAAGGGAGGGAGCGAACAGGGTGCCAATGGCAAGCAGGGCACGTATGTTTACCCCTATATCGGCCAGGAAAAACCGTGTAACACGACGCATTCCAGTTACGCAAAGAGTATAGCTCCTGAGCGGAGTAGGAGAGCATAGTGGCCAGAGGTACCAGCCACGCCAGACGCTTCCGGGACGCTGACGGGCAGGACTCTGACACGACTCCGGCGCAGGTCCGGCGCATCCGCTGGTCGCGTCCGCTGCGCGGAGCCGTAAGTGCCTGTTTTTATAGTCCTTGTCTATGGCCTCCCCAACCCAGCCCAAACGAAGATGGCCGCCAAAACCGGCGCCCAGCCCTCGGCATCAACACTCAGCCGAGGGTGGGACCGGAGCTGCAGGGAGGGGGGAAAAAAGAGTTTTTAAGCGCTGCTGAGCGCTGGGGCGTCTCTACACACTGCTGCAGGCTAGAAAATACAATTAGAAAGCACAGGTGAAAAAACGAGTAAAATCACGAAAATTAGTTTAAAATTGAAAGAAAAGCAGGAGACCTCCCGGCTTCCGCCTCAGGAGGGGAAAGGTGTGTGCAGAGCATGATAGTTAGTAGGTCTTTGATTGCGTTGACGTGGGGATCTTTAGTGTCATTCCAGTGCAGGTTGAAATCACCCCGGAAAATCTCTTTGGCATTGGAACAAATCTTAGTTGTGATGATTTCCATGAGGTGATCGGTAATAGAGTCATTGGAGCCTGGAAGGAGGTAGAAAATGTGTAGGTTGCAGAGATGTAGTGAGCTGCTGCAAATGGAGAGTGCGAGGTATTCGCAGGAGTCAGTGGTGTCCGCCAAGAGTTCCGTGACAAGGAGGGAGGATCTATAGATGCAGGCGATGCCGTCTTCTTTCTTGTTGAAACGTCTGTCCAGTCTGGCGATATTGTAGTTGGGAGGGACTAATAAGTCCAGGCAAGGGAGGCTAGTGATCAAGCTCCAGGCTCTCCAATTTAAATTCAGTATTGAGACGCTTATGAAGCCAACGTTCTCATGTTGCTCTTGCACTTTAGCCCCTAGATCGGAGTGCAGATCTGAGAATCCCTTACCAAAGTCTTGGCGGAGCTCATCTTTGAGTTTGCACTTTAAAGAAAGACTCTCCAGGAAGTCTGATGTCGTCATAGCCATGGTTACCTGGCTTTTTGCAGGCATTGTTACCTGTTACGCAAGGCTGGGGGCTTTTCAAGTTAAGCCAGGAGGCTGTGGCGAGCAAACTTTTTTCTAGGGGGCATGTGAGGGCCTCCCAGCTTTCCCGAAAGCACTGAGAGCTATAATGTCTACGTTGTCAGAAATTTGTCTTCCAGACCAGTCTGTGTAGGGTTTGGGGTGGTGATAACTCGAGGGGCCTCAGCAATTGTTGTTAGTTAGGGACCATAGAAAATGCTGACTGGGCATCCATGGCCCCTCGGCGTTCGTAATCTCAAGTATGGCCTGGTTGTTTCTTAAGCATTTAGTTCATGCTCAGGCCTCCATCACTTGTAGCTTTGGTCAGGTGAGTTTTGCTTCTCACCCCCCCCCCCCCCCCCCCCCGGTTTCTATTTCAACTATACCTATGGACTGAAGAAATCTAGAGAGGGGAGCCAAAGGCAGCTGCTCAGCAAATGTTCATGTGCTGGTGCAAAAAACATTTAGCTTTTGTTTCCTCGGCCTGACAACCACAGTGGGTCCTGTCTTTCCCCTTCTTCTTCCCAAAGCCACCAACCTGTGATTGCACAGCACCTCCCTGTGTCAGCTGCATGTGACTATTCCTTTGTGGTGGCTTGTATCACAGGGTGTGAAGGACCTGCAATACCATTGTTCCCTTTCCCGGCCCATCCCCTTCGGCTGTTCCCTACCCACTTTCATGCCGGTTGCAAACTCTATCTTGCTTTCCCTCAGCACCAGCAAGGTGGCCTGTGCTGCAGCCTCCTCATGAACGGACATGCCAGGCATAGTGTTTTGTAAGGCAGCCCCTTCCGTTCACCTAATGACTCACCCCTTGATGCTCTGCCATTGTACTGTCCGCCATACACCAGGGGGCCCCAAAGCAAGCGTGAGTGTTCACATCTTGCCTCGGCCTCTGTTGTGGAAATGTAGGCCATGCAGCGCCCTCATCCAGGCTGCACACCATCGTCAATCACACAGTGAGGGTGTCAGAACTTCAAAAAGGTGCTAGTCGTAATGGGCACACAGTTGGGTAAAGACTCTAACCTGAAAGGCAGAAAACGACAAGGAATCCGCAGTTTGGCCGATTCTATCAATCCCAGAATTCTAAGATGGCTGCCGATCTTGAAAACGAGATCGCGGTCTAGTTGTTCATCCTTTCTCTCCCACAGGTGTCCGGAGGTTAGTTAAGGTGCGCGCAATGAAGAAACTGCGCACTTCACTGAGGAACTTCGTAGTGTGTGGAGTTTATGAATCCTCCGTGGAAAGTAAATCTAGTTTAAGACGTCGGGTTTTCGTCCGGTTTTCCCGTCCGCTACTCCTGTCGGGAGTAGGAATTCCCTTGCGATAATCTTTTCTGACGCCAGCAAAAGATAGGAGCTTTTGGCATTCCGCGCTCGCTCCTCCTCACAAAAGTAGGAACAGAAGAGAAAAGGCAACGTATCTGTAGAGAGACTCCTGCTTTCAGCATCTGAACCCCGGAGAAGAGAATACAGATCCAAGTGACATTTAATGTTAAGAGTTATGACTAAAAACGATAGATACATTTAAAGGCCACTTACCGTATACATTGAAAAGACTGAAAAATCTGAAGGCACTAAGAGAAAAAGAAAACAAATTGAATAGTGCATGATAAGAAATTGAATTGTACATAATATTGTTAGCTAGGAAAGAAAGAAGAGAAAATCCAAGACTAGGAAATCCAAAAAGACTTGTGACACAGTGAGAGAAGTGAGTGTGAAAATATTAGTATTGTTAAATAACAAATCCTAGAAAGAATTAGTGAGTTGATAGAGGAATGTTTTGTTTGGTAGGTTTAGTATCAAACTTAGTCACATAGAATAAGGAGGAAAAGATACAAATAAAGAATAGAAGAGAAGCTCACTCTTGGAGAGTAAAGGGTAGGTTAAGTAGAATTAAATAGAGTAGGTTAGGAAGTAATATCTTTGTGTTTATACTTTTAGGTTCTCATAGAAAGAAAGAGTCTGCAGGTCTGCGGAGCGGACTAGGACAGTTTGTTATTTTTTCCACTTCCCCCTGGAGGGTAGTCTAGAGTTCAGGTATACCTCTGGATCTCTGGATTATCTTCTGGAGGGAGTTGGGAAAAAGGCATCTCTGTTCCTGGCCAAATACAAGGTGAGCCCTGACAGAGTGAAGTGCACACGTAATACGCTTGCGCCCGAGCAGAAATGGCAGAAGGAATAAACCTGCAGACCTTAGGAACGGTCTTAGAGACTATTCAAAAATAATTAGTAGCAGTTAGGGAAGAGAATCAAAGCCTTAGACAAGAAGTAGTTAATTCTAGAAAAGAAACTGCTGAGTTAGCCCAGAGATTGCGACAACCATTTTGTTCAGGACGAGAAACTTTGGACACCTCTATTGAGGTCACCAATAGAATGACGACACAAGTAATTCATTCCTTGTCCCCAGTTATACCGTTAGGCTCACCAGAGAGGTTCAGTGGGGACCCACAAAAGGCACAGATATTTATCACACAATGCTCACTAGACTTTGTGTCGCCCTTCCATTTTCCCAGATGCGCAGTCAAAAGTAGCCTTTGTTCTGTCATACTTGAGTGGTGACGCAGAGTCGTGGTCCATGCCCCTGGTCACCCGAGATGACCCTCTATTACACAATTACGATGAGTTCAAACAAGAATTCCTGAGAATATTTGACAGAAGAAGGATTTCGCAAGCAGTTGATAATGAATTGTTAGATTTACGACAGGGAAACCGAGATCTTGTGGCATATCTGGCACAATTCAATAAGTTAGTAGTGGAGACTGATTGGCCCGAGAGCAAGAGAGAAGCAGTCTTTTATCGTGACTTAAGAGAGGACCTTAAGGACGTATTAGCCCAGATACCAAATCGGCCTACCGAAATCTCAGCACTAGTGGACTTGGTGTTAGAAATTGATTTCCGCTAAGGGGAAAGGAAAGGCAAGAAAATAATTTAAACCTCTTGTCCCAAGATTTGATAGAGTTCTATCCGAGTTCAATAGAAGTACTGAAGGACAATCAGGCCCAGAACCCATGCAAATAGGAACGATCAGGGGTCCTTTGACAAAAGAAGAGAAGAGGAGAAACGGAAATTTATGAATGTATTGTTGCTCGAATGGGCACTTCGTTAGAGGTTGTCCGAAGAAACCAAAGACGTCATTCAAGCTGAAGGAAAACTTGCAGCACCACCTGTAGAGGGAGTTGAACAGGTGGATGCAAGTCAAAAATCAACTCCAACTAAGCATCAAGAAGCCAACACCCTACAGTCATCGGCTCCACATTTGGTTTTGTCAATGGTTAAGTTTAGGGATGTGTCGCTTACAGAAGTTTCAGTAATGATAGACTCCGGGGCTACTGGAAACTTTTGTGATTTAAGATGGGCATCCGGGCAATCAAAAAATCCAAAAGTGAACCTGTTCGGCCGGTGGATGGAACGAATCTCTCCTCCGGACGCATCGTGAGCCATACAGAGCAAATGCGACCAATTTCTAATGATGGGTATGAAGAAGTACTCCAATTCAATTTAATTGATGCACCCCAATTTCAGTTAATATTGAGTCTACCATGGCTTACAGAGCATAATCCCACCATTGACTGGAGTTCCAGAACAATTGTAATGGATTCTGACTACTGTAAACGGAATTGTTTTGGAACAAAAGAAAAGAACCAGGAGTGCAATCCTGCCCGTTCCTTATGTATGACAGGAATATCAGTATGTGTTATCGACTCTCAAGAAAAACCAGAAGAATATCAAGATTTTGAGGATGTTTTTAATGAAATCGAGGCAGAACAATTTCCCCCCCATCAGGTGTATGATTGTAAAATCGACCTAGAGCTGGCTCCAATTTACCCTGCAGTTGAGTATATGCCTTAACAGAGAAAGAACATCATCACTTAAAAGAGTACCTGGACCAATATTTGGCGAACTGTTTTATTCGACCCTCACAATCTCCGGTATCCTCGCTTTTAAGTTTCATGCCGAAGAAGGAATGAGATTTGAGGACTTGTATCGACTACCGCGCAATTAACAATCACCAAGAAAAATCGCCATCCTCTACCTCTCATCTCGGTCCTGTTGGACCAGGTAAAAGGAACACAGATTTATACTAAATTAGACTTGAGGGGAGTTTACTGTGAGAAGTTAGCCTGGTATATGATGTTCACTATTCTAGTGAGCACCTTGCACCAGTCCAAACTACCCTGATGGTGATGGTTGTAAAGTCAACCTTATAGACTGGCTATCCTAGTGGTAGCATGGACAAAAGCAGTCTTAGGCTAAAACTTCAGCGAGCATGTGATGCCAGCTGTTTTACCATATGTAACCCCTTGAATACCAAATGAAAGGACACCACACAGGTTATATATAAAATATACATGTATTTATTACTAACACAACCCCTCTGAACTCTTTGAGGTCAGAGGACAAAGCACATAACAAGTTACTCAATTATCATACAATAAGTTGCACAAAATACAGTCGAGCCCTAGAGGCGTTGCAAACCATATATTAAAATAGTGGTATAAGAAGCACGTCACGAACAGGGAGTAGGCCTAGGGCCTAGGGAATCGCTGGGGCTACACTGAGCTAACAAGAGTTAAGAAGCAGGAGGCCCACGGGATGCGTGTGCAGTGTCTATACACACACGCGAGTTACCATAGGGGATACAATGTGAACGTAAGAGTTAGAAACTAGTTGATTTAGGACACTCCCGGATGACTTAGGAGAAAGCTACTGAAAACTAGGACACTAGGATAGTCCATACCCACAGGAGCACCGGAGTACTCCCGTTACCTCACCCACAGTAGCCGGGTGCATAGGTGTCAAGTTGTGTCGGGTTTCGTCGCTGAATCCTATGGAGACCTGTAAAAAGATGCTGCAGGCGACCAGGAGAGAAGTGTCCGGTTGGATCCAAGGACGGATCGAGGATGAAGAGTACCTGAAAGCACAGGGGACAGAGTCTGGATCACTAGCCAGTGACCAGGAAGGAACCAGGCGATGTCGTGAAGCAATCAGGTGATGTCGTGAAGCTTGTCCCTGCAGCCACGTGGACCAGGAGGCATCGACGACGACCAGGAGCTTGATACAGCCTACAGCTGGAGGCTGGGTCCCTTTTGTTGGCTTACTGGAGGGAGAGGTCAGGTTTGGGGCCTGTGGGTCCCAGGTTTGGCTGTGCCCAACAGAGTCCATCTGGGGGAGGTTCCTAACTAAGACTAAGGGAGATCCCTCAGGAGTTTCTGGATTTTTTACCTTGCTAGGGCTGCTAGCTTCGGTGCCCCTAATCTGCTGATGGGGGGGGGTTCCTGTGGACAGGGGGCCCTTTGGGGTCCACTGGCCTCCCTGACCTCTACAGCCCTGGGCTGACTGAGGCAGGGTAGAGAGGGGCAGGTTACCTGCTCCAGACGGGGTCCCACCTTGGAAGGGTCCACTGACATCAGGGGCTCTGCCAGGCTAAGCCTGACTACCTCTGGGGCAGTTCCTTCACAAGGGGTAGGGTCAGTTCCCCGAGGAGGCTGACTCTCACCTACTGTCTGGTGGGAGGGAGACTTTTCTTCCTCCCCAATACTATCTGTCTGTGTGGAGTGATCCATAGTTTCAGGCTTCACAACGCAAAAATCTTTTTGAGTTTGGGCTGTGACCATCACAGCCCTACCAACCTTTTCAGGAGGTAACTCTGTTTGCGTGTGGGCTGTGACCATCACAGCCCTGTCAACCTGTTCAGGGAAGGAGTCTGCTTGAGATTGGGCTGAGACCATCACAGCCCTACCAATCTTTTCAGGGAGGAAATCTTGAGCTGGGGCTGTGGCTATCACAGCCCCACTAACCTTTTCAGGAAGACCTACCATTTTGGAATGGGTTTCTTGTTCTACCTCAGCCCAAGCTGAGATCTCTAGTTCATTTCCCAGTAGACAATCTACAGGCAAGTTTGTAGACACTGCCAGTGACACCTCCCCAGCTGAGATTTACTACTGCCATGGGATGATCTTTCTGCACTCCATCAATATTGACCACCTGGTATGTGTACCCAGGTAAAAGTTGTCCTGAGGGGACTAGACTCTCAGTCACCATAGTGATGCTAGCCCCTGTGTCTCTATAGGCTTCAACTTTCTGATCATTGATGAGGGGCTCCTGTCTGTACTTGCCCAAAGTGTTGGGACAAGCAGTGAAGTTGGCAAACCCCATGCCATTTTCACAGACAAGAGTAGCTATGGTAGGGGACCTGGTTAGGCCAGAGTCCACCTGAGTTCCCCAAGTAAACCCAGCCAAATTCTTGGGGGCACTCCCACCACCTTGGGAATTACTACTAGTAGTAACAGGAGGTGTTTGAGTATTGCTTGGAGGAACATTTTCCTTATTGTTGGCTTTTGGGCAACTGCTGTAAGTTTTCCAACGGCCAGGCTGTTTACAGACATGGCAATAAGGTTTCTTAGGGTTAAAGGAAGTGTTTTGGGACCCACCCCCACCATTGGAGTTTTGGGGGCCACGTAGGGGACTTGTCCTTGGATTTATCCCCACCTTTCTCTTGAGGCTTGGTATTATCTTTCTTTTTGTCACCACCCTGATTTTTAGGCCTAACCCTGGTTCTGACCCATTTGTCTGCCTTCTTACCCAATTCTTGGGGAGAGGTCAGACCTGAGTCCACCAGGTGTTGATGTAGAAGCTGGTTCTGACAATTATTAAGGATCTGCTCCCTCATAATCAAATTATACAATCCTGTATAGTCATGTACTTTGCCGCTCAATAACCAGCCCTCCAGAGCCTTAGTAGCACAATCTACAAAATCAGTCCAGTCCTGAGTCTGTGTCTTCTGGGTATCCCTGAACAACAACCTATATTGCTCAGTGGTTAAGCCAAACCCATCAATCAAAGCACTCTTCAGGACTGTGTAGTTGTTAGCATCCTCATCACTAACTGTGAGGAGCTTGTCTCTGCCTTTTTCTGAAAAGGAGAGCCATAAGATTGCTGCCCACTGACTTTGGGGTACCTGCTGTACTTTGCAAGCCCTCTCCAAAGCAGTAGTCCACTTGTGGATGTCATCCCCAACTTTGTAGGGTGGGACAATCTTGCTTAGGTTTCTAGTATCATAGGACCTATCTTTATCCTTAGGGATATTGCTGCCACCAGTGCAATCTAATCCACTTAACTTTTGCTCTCTGGCCAGGGCAAGTTTCTCTTTGGCGAGGGCAAGTTCTTCCCTCTCAATCCTCAGATTGACTTCCTTTATTCTGGCCTGATGCTCTCTTCTCTAAGGGGAAGTCATTCCCCTCTGAGCAGAAGCATTATAGTGAGAGATTCCCTAAAGTGGGATCTTCCCCTCCTATACCTCTGGTTAAGTCTACTTAGAGGCCTGTATGGAGCTAGGCCATCTTCAGCCCCATGTAGGCTTAGGTTAGCCTGGCTAAGTCTTCTAACTTGGACCTGGCTGTCTACTTCCTCCCCAGAATCTTCTGCCTCCACCTCTTCCTCATCCTCTATGACAGTAGGGCCAGTGGCATCTTCTGCTGAGGGTAGTACCTCATCTGCATTACCTGAGGTGCCTGAGTTAGAGGATTTCTGAGCATCATATTCTTCTATGAGCTCTATCAGGTGCTTGAGGGGTAGGGTTGGAGCCCCTTTTTAACCTCCTAGATGTGCACAAGTGCCTCAAATCCTGGAAAGTTAAGGTATCATATCTGGAAGGTATCCCTAAAGGATCTGCTTCCACTGGGAGAGATCCACTTGGTTCTGCTCTCAGAAACATGATCTAGTGAGGTGTGGTGTGTGCACCTACCTACACTAAGTGTTACCTACTAAACCTCTCTAGGAGTTGAGATCAGGGTGTGCTAAGCCCTTTGCTCTACAACAACAAAGTTCAGTAGAACTTAAGTATTATAAGACTTGTTATATGTACCTATGGTACATTAATGTGATCTTTCAAATGATGCAAAAACAACAGTTGATGGACAGAATGCAGAACAATGTCATACATTCACTCCAGTACAGAGATCTGGGCCTAAATCCATCGTTTTTTTTGCACTCCACACCACCCCAGTTCAGACATGGCCATATGCAAATTAGCCTTGACCCTGTGCCTCATGGGAACAGTCCAGCCCGAACTGCCAAGCCATGTTTATTTATTTATTTTATTTAGAAGTTTTCTATAGCGCTAACAAGACCCAAAGGTATCAGAGCGCTTCACAGTAGTGGGCATGAAAAAGAGAACAACATGAAACAAACCCAATAAAAGCAATCGGCGACAGACAATTTGGAAAGAAGAAAAGTTCGGACAGCAGGGCTTCTCAGTACTGGATTCAACAATACCGCATGGATTCTGAGACGTTTGCAGCTCCAAGTTATCCATAACCAAGGGAGCGGATCAGGCACAAGGATTTAAGTTGGCTCTTGAATTCTGCATAGGACGGTAGAGTTCTGATGTGCGGGGGGATGGCGTTCCATATTTTGGGGGCATTTCCTGAGAAAGAGCAGTCCGCAGTTCTCTTCCTTCTGGTTTTTGGTAGGATGAGCAGTAGGGAATTAGAGCTTCTCAAATTTCTGGCTTGGCCTGCTTTTTTGAGCTTGTTAGCCAGGTATTCCGGTTTGCCGGTGTGGAGGGCCTTGTGGGTTAGGCAGGCCGTTCTGAAGGTACTTCGCATTTCCACAGGGAGCCATTCGAGTTCTTTAAGAGCCGGGGAGATGCGATCATATTTTTTGCAGCCTGTGATCATTCTTGCTGCCGCGTGAAGTGTTGTTTTTAGTGGAGCCAGGTGGGATTTGGGGATGCCTGTTAGGATTGAGTTCCCATAGTCCAGTCTTGATAGAACTAGAGATTGCGTGGCTAGTTTGAGGTCCTTGTTGGGAATGTAAGGTTTAATTTTGTTCAAAAGTCTGAGGTTGAAGAATGCGCTTTTCGCCGAGTTCTTAATGTGATTTGTCAGGGTTAGTTTAGGGTCTAAGGTGAAGCCCAGGGATTTAACGGAGTCGGCTAGCGTGAGGTTACCCTTGAGAGCATCGATCGACTTTAGCCACTCGGTGATTTGAGGGTTATCTTCTTTGTTTGAGATGAGGAGTGTTTCTGTCTTATCGGGGTTGAGTTTCAGGTGATTCTTTGTCAGCCAGTCTTGAACTTCATTTAGGATATCGTTGAGTCTCTGGATGTCTTTAAGAGAGGAGATTTCCAGGTAAATCTGCGTGTCGTCCGCGTAGAGGTGGAAGTTGATGTTGGCGTTCCTGAGTAACTTAGCGAGTGGCTCCATGTAGATGTTAAAGAGCTGGGGGGAGAGCACCGATCCTTGAGGGACACCCTTGTTGACTTGCTGGGTATCGGAGGTGAAGTTCTTGATTTTTATTAGTTGCGAACGGTTGTGTAAAAAGGAGGAAAACCACTTGAGAACTACCTCGCCAAGGCCGGCTCTTTCTTGGAGAGTCGTGATGAGGAGCTTGTGGTCCACCGTGTCGAACGCTGCTGAGAGATCAAGGAGTATGAGGAGGCAGCACTTGTCAGCGTCAAGAGATCCATGGATGTCATCTATGATGTTCAACATCGCGGTTTCAGTGCTGCGGCCTTGTCTGAAGCCAGATTGGAGGGGGTCCAGGAGATTGATGTTGTCCAGGTGTTGCGTCAGTTGCAGGAGTACACAGCGTTCAAGTGTTTTCGAGAGTAAAGGGAGGTTAGATATTGGTCTGAAATTGTTCAGGTCAGTTGAGTCGAGACCGGGTTTTTTCAGGAGGGGAGTGACTTGTCCCATTTTTAGACAATCGGGGACCACACCGCTTTGTAAGGAGCTGTTTATGATTCTTCCCCAGATAGGCGCTAAGGTAAGCTTCATTTGTTTGATTAAAGATGGGGGGATGGGGTCTGAGATGTGTGCTGAAGGTTTGGAGGTCGAGATCAGCGCGATTATCTCAGTTTCCTGGACGGGGCGAAAGCTTAGCCAGGGGGAGGGAAAGGAGTCGGATGGGAGTGCCACTGGGGAGGTCGAGTAGCTCTTCTGGAGGTGTGGGTTGTTGATGTCTAGAGATAGTTCGATTTTTTGGACTTTGACGTTGAAGAAGTTGGCAAAGTTGTCACAGAGTTCTTTGGAAGCCTGTAGGGTTGAGGGCAGGGGCTTTGTTGTTTGTTGTCTGATTATGTTGTAGAGTTCTTTGGGTCTGTTTTTGGATTTGACCAATGCCTCACGGAAGAAGCTGGATTTCTTGTTTTTGATATGGTTGTTGTACTTCCTACGGGCTGATTTTAGTTGAAGGCGGAGAATGGCGGTTGGGTTGTTTCTCCACTTTCTTTCTTTGGTTCTCAGGTTTCTTCTTTCTGCGTTGAGGTCCGCAGTGAACCAGGTTCTGGATGGAGTGGCTCGGCTTCTTTTGAGTTTAAGAGGAGCTAGATTGTCAAGTATGGCGACTACCCCCGAGTTATAGTGGTCGACGAGGTCATTGGTCGAGAGGTGCATAGTGTTATTTGAAAGAAGAGCGCTTAGTTGACCTTCCAAGATGTCTTGGGGTACTTGGGAGAGGTTTCTCGACCATTTAGGCGGGTCTTGCGGAGGTTTAAGCAAGAAGATGGGGTGATTGATGTGGAATAAGATCATGTGGTGATCTGACCAGTCAACTGGTAGTATGTGGTTGACCGTGATAGAATTCTTTTGGGCAATGATGGCGTCCAGTGTGGCTCCTTTGTAGTGAGTCTCCTCAGTACAATGTTGGGTGAGGTTGTTCTCATCAAGGAGGCTAGATAGCGATTTGATTAGAGGGTTGTGGGTCTCATTCCACCGGATGTTCAGGTCGCCAAGAATTAAGTTTTTGGAGTCGCCCAGTGTGTCTGGACCGGAATCAAGCATCCTAGGACCGGTTTCTGGCTATCAGCCGTCTTCAACCAGGATAGCTTGACTCCAGTGGTGTGGAGAGCATGGGACTCACGTCTGAGCATACCCATCCCACTCGGGGTGACAAATGCAAAAACAACAGTTGATGGACAGAATGCAGAACAATGTCATACATTCACCCCAGTACAGAGATCTGGTCCTAAATCCATCGTTTTTTTGACGGGTATGCTCAGACTTGAGTCCCGTGCTCTTTTGCACTGATTTGCATATGGCCATGTCTGAACTGGGGTGGTGTGGTGAGCAAAAAAACGATGGATTTAGGCCCAGATATCTGTACTGGGGTGAATGTATGACATTGTTCTGCATTCTGTCCATCAACTGGTGTTTTTGCATCTTTCAAATTATATCTCAAGATTACAATTGGTAAAACAGCAAGCTCTTATCCCAAGCGCTGCACACCAATGTGAGAAGTTGGCCTGGTATATGATGTTCACTATTCTAGTGAGCACCTTGCACCAATCCAAACAACCCTTATGGTGATGGTTGTAAAGTCAACCTTATAGACCAGCTATCCTAGTGGTAGCATGGACAAAGCAGTCTTAGGCTAAACTCAAGAGAGCATGTGAAGCCAGCTGTTTTACCATATTTAACCCCTTGAATACCAAATGAAAGGACACCACACAGGTTATATATAAAATATATATGTATTTATTACTAACACAACCCCTCTGAACTCTTTATGAGGTCAGAGGACAAAGCACATAACAAGTTACTCAATTATCATACAATAAGATGCACAAAATACAGTCGAGCCCTAGGGCGTTGCAAACCATATACTAAAATAGTGGTATAAGAACCACATCACGAACAGGGAATAGGCCTAGGGCATCGCTGGGGCTACACTGAGCTAACGAGAGTTAGGAAGCAGGAGGCCCACGGGTTGCGTGTGCAGTGTCTATACACACACGCGAGTTACCATAGGGATACAATGGGAACGTAAGAGTTAGAAACTAGTTGATTTAGGACACTTCCGGATGACTTAGGAGAAAGCTACTGAAAACTAGGACACTAGGATAGTCCATACCCACAGGAGCACCTGAGTACTTTCGTTACCTCACCCACAGGAGCCGGGTGCATAGGTGTCAAGTTGTCGGGTTTTCTTGCTGAATCCTATGGAGACCTGTAAAAAGATGCTGCAGGCGACCAGGAGAGAAGTGTCCGGTTGGATCCAAGGACGGATCGAGGATGAAGAGTTCCTGAAAGCAGAGGGGACAGAGTCTGGATCACTAGCCAGTGACCAGGAAGGAACCAGGCGATGTCGTGAAGCAATCAGGTGATGTTGTGAAGCTTGTCTCTGCAGCCATGTGGACCAGGAGGCGTCGACGACGACCAGGAGCTTGATACGGACTATCCCACGAAGGATCTTGCTATTGGCGTCTTCGGCTTCCGGATTGCAGTCAACAGGCCTTGGCAAATGCAACCCACGCAGGAATCGAATATTCGCTTTGAGGCAGACCAGCAAGGTCTGGGGGGCTTCTCCTTTTTAGGGAAGCAGGGGCCAACCTGGAGAAACCAGGCAGGCGGTTTAAATTTAAAGGTTCGTCGTCACAGAGGCCACTAGCCAGCGGGCAAGTGACCAGACAGACGCGTCGAGCTCAAAAGTACCAGCAGGCCCGACGCCGGACTCGGTGAGTGTGGAGGGCTGTGCGTTGCTGCAATGGGTGCTCGGGGCTGGGGCTTCTCAATCCCCAATGCACAACTTCGAGGGTCCCTCAGAAGCTGCACAAGTAGCAATGAGCAGGTTTTTCAAGATGTCCGGTCCGACGTCTCTCATCGCCTCCACGGGTCTCAGCTCTGCTGTGGCTGTGGATCGGGGTCAGAGAAGTCTGGAAGTCCAGTTCCTTTCTGGCTCTGTGCTCGGGCTCCGGCGGGAGCGCCGACAAAGCAAACCGGCAAGTTGCTGTTGGTGCCTGTTTGCACAGGGTGGTCACTCCTTTACCACAAGGGAGATTCTTCAGTCTTCTAGTTGCAGTAGAATGTCGAAGGTCCAGCATTTTGTTTCAAGTTTCAGTTCAGGATAAATCTAAAATCTCTGAACTCCGCTCCTACCTTTATATCAATCAAAGGGGTTGGATTACCTGCTAGGTCCCTCCTATGGGTGGGACCAGGGAAGGGGGTGGTTACACCCCTTTCCCTTTGTCCAGTTTCGCGCTAGGGCTGGAGTGCCCCAGCAACTGGTTTGAACCTGGCTATGCATGGAGCACCTTGTGTGCCCCACACAGTGTCTCATTTCATTCAGCCCTCCCTGCCCAATACACTTAGGCCTGTCTGGGGTGGTACTAGCACCTCCCAAGGCAGGAAATCTATTGTCCAAGCCTCCCTTGCTGGAAGGACTCCCAGCAGCAGGAGGTTAGACTTGTGTCTGTGGCAGCAGCATCCATTTTGTGATGCTGAGGCTCTGGTTAACTTTAACAGGGATTAACAGGAACAACATGTCTTCTCCCTCTAGAAGGGTGGAATGCTACCCCCCGTCGCCAGAACTGGTGAGGTGGTAGTATTCCAAAGCTTACACGACATGTTTTGATAAAGCCAAACCAAAGTTAGCATTTAACCGCGAGGATTATAATGCACCTAAGAGTATATGGTATGGCTATATCATAGAACAGCTATAAGGACATGGCTCCGAAAGCTGCAGATAGGCTCAGCTCATGCTAGAGCCTCATCTCACATAAAACCAAGCACTCTGCCTCCAGGAATGTTAAGGCCTGCCATAGGAGTGACTTATAGGTGCATATGTGTTATGACTAAAAAAGATAGATAAATGTAAAGGCCACTTACCGTATACATTGAAAAGACTGAAAAATTCGAGGGCACTAAGAGAAAAAGAAAACAAATTGAATAGTGCATGATAAGAAATTGAATTGTACATAATATTGTTAGCTAGGAAAGAAGGAAGAGAAAAGCCAAGACTAGGAAATCCAAAAAGACTTGTGACACAGTGAGAGAAGTGAGTGTGAAAATATTAGTTTTGTTAAATAACAAATCCTAGAATTTTTTTTTGAGTTGATAGAGGAATGTTTTGTTTCGTAGGTTTAGTATCAAACTGAGTCACATAGAATAAGGAAGAAAATATACAAATAAAGAATAAAAGAGAAGCTCACTCTTAGAGACTAAAGGGTAGGTTAAGTAGAATTAAATAGACTAGAAATAGAATAGAGTAGGTTAGGAAGTAATATCTTTGTGTTTACACTTTTAGGTTCTCATAGAAAGAAAGAGTCTGCAGGTCTGCGGCTCTGACTAGGACAGAAAGAAGAAGCAGAGACCAGTCTCTTTTTGTTTGTTATTTTTTCCACTTCCCCCTGGAGGGTAGTCTAGAGTTCAGGTATACTTCTGGATCTCTGGAGTATCTTCTGGAGGAAGTTGGGAAAAGGCATCTCTGTTCCCGCGCAGGTCCAAGGTGAACCCTGACAGAGGGTTTGCTACAGCCTCATTGTTTGCCCAGAAGGCTGTTTCTAATCCTCCAAATGTGTTGAGATGGACATAGATTTAGCATGACAAATGGCCCGGCTGTGCGGGAGCAGTAGCAAAGTATATCCTGCTACTCCCCCCATCTTGGCCATGCCCCCTTCTCTCCCTTTCAAGTGCGTCTCAGGTGTTGTATGTGAACCAGACAGACAAGTGAAGTAGGATTTGACTCTCAAGCATAGTGTAAAAAAAGAGTTCAAAGGAGTCATCTTTGCCCATTCAGGTCAGTCTATTGTTTGCTCCGATGAGGCTTTTCACAACTATTCAAGCCTAATCATTGGCTGGGAAAAGCTGGAGAGTCAATGCAAATTAGCTTCCAGGAACTTGAGGCAGGGAAATTGTAACTTTCTAAAAGTTACTTTTCCTTAACACTTATTACAAATCTGACTTCACTATTGAATTGGATTTTTAATAAGTATTATAAATAGTTGTGTAATTACTTTTCTAGCTGGTCCCATTTCTTTTTTTTAAAAATGACTTTTTATTAACATGTATCGACATGGACATACAGTACAGCAGATATGACATGTGAAATTACAGTGGAGACAAATATTACAAATACAATAGGATATTCCATTGGGGGACAAGGAGAAGGGGCGTCATCAAAATCAATGCTGGTCCCATTTCTGAGATACAGTATCAGTATCTGGTTTTCTACATACGAAAGCTTGGCCTGCCACAGTGAAAATAGCTTCTGGGTGCTAGTCACTGTAAGGATGCATTAACATTACATTTGTACAAGTTCTACTTTCAAATATCATGAACCTTGTTTTCTGGTCTGCAAGTCCTACTTAGAAATGACATACTAATATTTTAAAGAGCGGTATTAACCTGTCCAAAAGTGTTTTTTTTAAGGCTGCAGACATGTTTGCTCTGCAACTGTCAGCTACACCGGTTAGGCTTGAAGTCCTGTTTGCATTGCCTCTGTAGTGGATGGCACAACAGATGCTACAGTCCTCTGGTGAGAAAGCAAAAGACACACAATTGATGGACGGAATGCAGAACAAATCAAAACATTCACCTCCAGTCAAGAGATCTGTGTAAAATTCCACATTCTTTTGCTCACCATGCCACCCCAGTTTAGACCTGGCCAAATGCAAATCAATCTTGACCCTGTGCCTCATTTGGAACAGTCCAACCCGAACTGCCAAGCTAGATCCTCTCTGGACCGGAAACAAGCATTCTAGGACCAGTTTCAGGGTTTCATCCCTCTTCAGCCAGGCTAGCTTGATTCCAGTAGAACAGTGAGCCCAGGACCCACATCTGGGCATACCTGGCGCACTTAGGGCGAGAAAGCAAAAGAGACACAATTGATGGGCAGAATGCAGAACAAATCAAAACATTCACCCCCAGTTAAGAGATCTGGGTTAAATCCATCATTCTTTTGCTCACCATGCCACCCCAGTTTAGACCTGGCCATATGCAAATAAGTCTTGACACTGTGCCTCATGGAAACAGTCCAGCCTGAACTGCCAAGCCAGGTACTCCCTGGACCGGAAACAAGCATCCTAGGACCGGTTTCAGGGTCCTAATGCTCTCCATACCACTGGAGTCAAGCTATCCGGGCTGATGAGGGCTGAAAGCCGGAAACCAGTCCTAGGATGCTTCTTTCCAGTCCAGGGAGGACCTGGCCTGGTAGTTCTGGCTGGACTGTAAGGTACTAACCTGTATATTTAACTCCAATATATTTTCCATACCTTCAGATACCGCACACCAATACTTATGCAAGGCAGGACATGTTAAAAAGATATGGAGATCGTCTGCTTTTTCCATCTTACTTTTAGGACAACAAGGAACAGTCTCCTTAGAAAATTTAGCAAGCTTAGCAGGAGACGAATACACTCTGTGAAGAGAGAAAAAATGATTGCGTTTTAAATTGGCGGGAGAGACTGTAGTATGTCAAAAGATACTTGCCATAACTTCTCCAAATCGACATCCAAGATATGTTCTCCCCACAGATGAGATGGTAAAGTGAAATCGCCGTCTTCTGCTTCTAAAATGGCCCAGTACAGGATTTCTGTCTTTATCTTCCCACTTTTTCCTTGATGTAAATCCTCAACGGTGCTTGTGGTTCCTACTTGCGGTCCTATCGCCTGGCTCCAACTCTTTATTTGAAAGTATTTGAACTTAGATAAGTTGTTATTAGTGACACAAGAGATCTCTTCCCAAGATATCAGTGCACCTTCTATCATTAACTGAGACCAGTGATTGATATCCTCTTCCCTTAAAGGCTTTGCAAGACTATCTTTTGCCCATTCCGGGGAACCAGGGGACTCCCAAATAGGAGACATGGCCGTATAATATGTAAGTGCATATGGGCTGCAGATGGTACATTATGAATAGATCGCCATCTGGTGTTGGGCTCGGATGATTGCACTTGTTTTTCTCTTGGAGAGTCTTTTGTAGGTTGGTGACTCCTCCTTTGGTTGCTAGTGCGCATGGGCATCGGCTCCATCCTTAGATTGTTTTTTTCCGCCATCGGGTTCGGATGAGGTTTGAAGCGCTCCAGATCGACTTCGGAAAGAAGTGGACTTTCGGCGCGTATTCCCTTTCCAATTCGACGGTATTGTTATCGAACGCAATTTCATTTCCATTCCGACGCGTTTCGATTCCAACATCAAAGAAAAACTTGGGTCTACGTCGACGAACAGGAGGCCTTTCCCGACGTGGTCAAGCCCGGAGTCCATGGAAAGGACTCCATTTAAGAAATGTCCAACGTGTGGTGCTAAGTTCCCACACAAGGACCTGCACGAGGTGTGCAACCTCTGCCTCTCGCCTGAACACGAATCCAGGGACTGCGAAGCCTGCGCAGCATTCTCTTTTAAGTCGACGATTAGAAACCGTCGAGCTCGAAGACACGAGGATTCCAGAATGCAGTCGGAGGCGATTCCGGAGCTGTTCGAAGACCAGAACCTCGAAGAAGAGGATCATGAAGAACAGTCGGGGTCGGAAGGGGACGAGTCGGAAGTCGAGGAATTCGACGTTCTACAAACCGTGAGTGACGACGTCCCCTTACCAAAAAACCGACCCCGTGCGGTAACGACCCCGCCTTCGAGCCCGGTCAAACTGCAGAAAAAAGTTTCCGACGCCCCGCCTTCGGGCCCGGCAACGAAACTGAAACCGAAAACCTCGGTCTCCCACTATGTCGGATCCGAGAAACGGTCGACATCGACGCCGAAGCTTCATGCAAAGGAAAGCTCGGGATCGAAACATTCTATGTCGAAACCGAAACATGCTTCGACGTCGAAGACTCACTCGGCACCGAAAAAATCGGACTCGAGCAAATCCTCGGTGCCGAAGACACCGATCATTGACGATCGGAAGCAAAAGCACCTTTCGGAACCAAAAACTTCGGTACCGACACAGGAGCAACAAACAGATCCGAAACAAAAGATTTTGTTTATCGATCCACAAACTGGCAAAGTGGTGACGAAGAAGAGGAAGAATGAACAGCTGGAGGACAAACCTCTTCCTTCTAAGAAAAGAACAATGGGGACAAATACAACTCCTCCTACTTCTCCTAGACCTAGAGTCACACCCTCTTCTCCTATTCCTCACACTATGCCAAATATTCCTATACCTCCTACACCAAGACCATCTACACCTCACACAGATGTAGACAGTGACACAGGGGAGGGGGAACCTCATGGGGATGATGAATCTATCCCAGATGAGGAAGACCCATGGGAGAATTATGATGCAGGGTCAGATGAGGACAATGACCCACAATTATATCCCTCAAAACCTTCACCACCTGATGATAACACAGGTTTTGTACAGCTCATTAATAGAGCAGCAAAACATCATAAAGTAGACCTACATACAGAACCTCAAGTAGAGGACTTCCTGTTAGCGACACTACCTACTGCACAAAGAACATCAGGTACTCTACCTATGCTGAAGGGTCTTCTCAGTCACACAACAGACATATTTAAAGACCCAGTGAGAGCTAGGGTGTTAAACCCAAGAATTGATAAAAAATATAAGGCAGCTCCAAAGGACCCAATATTTATCAAGGGACAGGTACCTCTGGACTCGCTTGTGGTTTCCAACGCTCGCAAGAGGGCAAACTCATTATCTACGGGAGAAGCCCCTCCACCTGATAAAGAGTCAAAATTAATAGATGCATCAGGAAAAAGGGTAGCATCACAAGCGGCAAACAGCTGGCGCATAGCCAATACTCAAGCGCTACTTGCACGCTATGATAGAGCGCATTATGATGAGTTAGAAGAACTCATCACACATCTCCCTAAAGAACATCAAAAAAGGGCAGATCAGCTTATACAGGAAGGAAAGATAATAACTAACACTTCCATTAAATGCGCCCTGGACGCAGCAGACACTGCAGCAAGATCCATCAACACCAGTATCATGATAAGAAGGCATGCATGGCTTAGAGTCTCAGGGTTCAAACAGGAAGTACAAACATCTTTATTGAACCAACCTTTTGATCAGAAGACACTTTTCGGCTCAGGCACAGATGAGACGTTAGAAAAGATGAAAAAGGACACGGAAACGGCTAAGTCAATGGGAGCATTACAACAGCCAACACAAAGGGGTTCCTTTCGTAGAGCCACCTATAGAGGGGGCTCAAAAAGTACAGGAACAAGTCAACAATCCACCTCTTTTACACCAACATCACCCAGAGGTAATTCAAGAGGCAGTTACAGAGGTAACAACAACAAGGGTAGAGGTCGCGGAAATAATAACAACCGCAACTCCCCAACCCCAAAACAGTGACTTCATACAACTCCCCCCCAGACCACATAACACCGGTCGGGGGACGTCTAGCACAGTTCCTACCTGTCTGGGAAAACATCACATCAGACAAGTGGGTGAGACAAATTATCCAACATGGTTATTGCCTAGAACTCACAGACACCCCACCAAACATCCCCCCCAAACAGCGTCCAATGAGTCAAGACCATCTGACATTGTTAAAGGAAGAAGTACTATCACTGCTACAAAAGCATGCCATAGAGAAGGTTCCAAAACATCAACAAGGGACAGGAGTATACTCTCTATACTTCCTAATCCCCAAAAAAGACGGGACTCTAAGACCAATCTTAGACCTCAGACCTCTCAATGCATACATAAATTCGGAACATTTCCACATGGTCACGCTCCAACAAGTACTTCCTTTACTGAAGAAAGGGGACTTTCTTTCTACACTGGATCTAAAAGACGCTTACTTTCACATCCCAATTCACAAAGCCCACAGGAAATACCTAAGGTTTGTAGTGGAAGGACAACATTATCAGTTCAAGGTCCTTCCGTTTGGGGTCACAACGGCACCAAGGGTGTTCACAAAATGCCTAGCAGTGGTTGCAGCACACCTAAGAAGACAACAAATACATGTCTTCCCTTACTTGGACGATTGGTTAATAAAGGCCAAGTCACAAGAAGAATGCCTTCACAACACACAGAAGACCATTCAATTGCTGCACCACCTAGGGTTTACAGTGAACTACAAAAAATCCCACCTACAACCAAACAAGATTCAACAATACTTGGGGGCTACTATAGACACAGAAAGAGCCAAAGCATACCCCAATCCAATCAGGATACAAACAATGGTCACGTTGATACAAAGATTTCAACCACAACACTCACTACCAGCACGAGTGTTTATGCAACTGTTAGGCATGATGTCCTCCTGCATACTGCTAATACCACATGCCAGACTACAAATGCGTCCACTACAGGAGTGTCTAGCGACACAGTGGAATCAGGCTCAAGGTCAGATTACAGATCTGGTGTTGGTAGACGACCGTACGCATCGCTCTCTGAAGTGGTGGAACACAACAAGCATTTCCAAGGGACGGTCGTTCCTAGAACCGATTCCACAACTGATACTGACAGCAGACGCATCGCTCTCCGGATGGGGAGCGCATATGGACAAATACACAGTGCAGGGGAAATGGAGTGTGCAGCAAAAGAAACTGCACATCAACTACTTGGAACTACTAGCAGTATTTCTAGCATTAAACGCCTTCCAAATGCACATAACCAACAAGGCAGTCCTGATCAGAACAGACAACATGACTGCAATGTATTATATTCAAAAACAGGGGGGGACACACTCTCTCCAACTATCCAAACTAGCACAGGACATTTGGAGATGGGCCATTCCTCAAAACATCTATCTGTTAGCGGAACACCTACCAGGAGTTCAAAACCAGATAGCAGACATCCTAAGCAGAGAGTCAGAACAAGTACACAAATGGGAACTGCACGACCAGATACTGCAGCCATTCTTCCAAAGATGGGGGCAACCAGAGATAGATCTGTTTGCCAATCATCAGAACGCAAAATGCCAAAGCTTTGCATCCAGGTACCCACACCACCGGTCCCAGGGCAATGCTCTATGGATAAATTGGTCCAACAAATTTGCTTACGCTTTTCCCCCTCTCCCACTAATTCCATTAGTGGTTCGGAAACTGCAACAGCACTCAATGACAATGATACTAGTAGCACCCACGTGGGCAAGACAGCCGTGGTTCACCACGCTACTGCAACTATCACAGGTGCCACATCAAAAGCTAAGATTACTACCCATGCACCTTACACAGAACCATGGAGAAATAATGCACCCAGATCCCAAACAATTGAACCTAGCGATCTGGCTCCTGAGGTCATAGAGTTTGGATATTTAGATTTACCTCCAGAATGCATGGAAATCATTAAACAAGCAAGACGTCCTACCACCAGAGCATGCTATGCAGCAAAATGGAAAAGGTTTGCTGTATACTGTAACAGTAATTACATCAACCCTCTGGACGCATCCACTAAACAGATTATTTGCTATTTACTACACTTGCAGCAATGTAACTTAGCATATACCTCTATCAGATTTAATCTCGCAGCTATAGCGGCGTATCTACGAAACAGGCAACATCTTTCCCTGTTTAAAGTACCAGCAATTAAAGCATTCATGGAAGGACTCAAAAGAGTCATTCCACCAAGACTGCCACCTTCCCCAGTCTGGAATCTCAACATAGTACTTACCAGACTAATGGGACCACCCTTTGAACCTATGCATAGGTGTGAAATACAATTCCTCACATGGAAGGTGGCCTTCCTCATAGCCATCACTTCACTCAGAAGAGTAAGTGAATTGCAAGCGTTTACAATTCAAGAACCATTCATGCAGTTACACCAAAACAAAGTGGTTCTTAGAACAAACCCAAAATTCTTGCCTAAAGTAATTTCAGCATTCCACATCAATCAGTCAGTGGAACTACCAGTCTTCTTTCCAAAACCACAGACGGTAGTAGAAAGAGCCCTACATACATTGGATGTCAGAAGGGCAATATTGTACTATATAGAAAGAACACAAACTTTCAGAAAGACAAAACAGCTATTTGTGGCGTTTTCTCCTTCACATAAGGGCAATCCCATCTCTAAAGCAGGCATTGCCAGATGGATTGTAAAATGTATACAAATATGCTACTTAAAAGCAAAGAGGACATTAACTGTTCCTCCTAGAGCTCACTCTACACGTAAACTAGGAGCATCTATGGCATTCTTGGGAAACATTCCACTTGATGACATATGCAAAGCAGCTACCTGGGTTACACCGCATACCTTCACAAAGCACTATTGTGTAGATGTGCACACAACACAACAAGCTAGAGTGGGACAAGCTGTATTAAAAACTTTATTTCAGACTGTTGCAACAGACACGGGCGACCACCGCTAGGGAGAGAACTGCTGTATAGTCTATTCATAATGTACCATCTGCAGCCCATATGCCTCGAACGGAATATGCTACTTACCAGTATGCATCTGTTCTTGGCATAGAGGGCTGCAGAGTGGTACATGCCCTCCCAGCCTCCCCGGAAACCTGTGTCTGTTCCAACAATATCTTATTTAGATACACTTACATGGGCATTTCTATCTGTATTCTATCATACTACTCCATCTAACCCTACTATGGCAAAACAATCTAAGGATGGAGCCGATGCCCATGCGCACTAGCAACCAAAGGAGGAGTCACCAACCTACAAAAGACTCTCCAAGAGAAAAACAAGTGCAATCATCCGAGCCCAACACCAGATGGCGATCTATTCATAATGTACCACTCTGCAGCCCTCTATGCCAAGAACAGATGCATACTGGTAAGTAGCATATTCCTTCAGGGCCTTCCTTAATCTGGCCCAGGTAAACGCCATATCCCTCAGCATTTTCAATCGCAACTTTTTAAAAAGCGAGGATCTCCATATTTATAAAGAAAACCATTTGAACTTCCATGAATCCCTATCAGAATTTCATTGAACATTATTCCAATTTCTGACCTGTCTGGACAATTAAAAAGTAGAATTCCTGCTTTCAGTATTAAGGTCTGTAGGAGAGTAGGGTCTGCTATCCTATGGTCACCCCAATTTTTGCTTTTTGCTTCACTGGTTTTCGACTTAATGTGGCTGTGGGCCTGCTAATCAGACCCACAGCCTGCTGCTGTTCTCTCTCTAAATTACCAACCATGTACTATAGGTACATCACCAATTTGGTACTGGACACCTTATCAGCCCCTGTACAGTGCACTATAGGTGCCCAGGGCATAGATGCATCCAAGGCCTACCAGGGGCTGAAGCATATCTTTTGCCACCCCTGGCTGGCCATTACATCGACACAACTGGCTGATCACTCAGCTGGGGCAAGGTGGTGCACTCACCCCTTGCTTAGATATAGTATACCTGTATCTAAACCTATATCTGGACACATATATACCTATCAGTCACTCCTATGGCAGGCCTTAACAATCCTGGAGGCAGAGTGCTTGGTTTTATGTGAGATGGTGCTCTAGCATGAGCTGAGCCTGTCTGCAGAGGTCGGAACCATTTCCTTACTGCAGTTCCAGGATATTGCCATACCATATACTCTTAGGTGCTTTATAATCCTCGCGGTTATTGCTAACATTGGTTTGGCTTTATCAAAACATGTCATGTAAGGTGTCATACACTTTGGAATACTACCCCCTCACCAGTTCTGGCGACAGGGGTAGCATTCCACCCTTCTAGAGGGAGAAGACATGTTACTTTACTTACAACACGGTTAATCCTAACCAGAGCCTCAGCATCACAAAATGGATGCTGCTGTCCCGACACAAGTCTGACCTCCTGCTGCTGACCGAAACTTGGCAGGGGAGGCCTGGACAAAGGGTTTCCTGTCACAGGGAGGTGCTACACCACCCCAGACAGGAGATAGTGGATTGGAGCAGGGAGGGTTGAAAGAAACTAGACACTGCCTGGGGCACACAAGGTGTCCCATGCAAAATCCAGTCAAACCGGTTCTGGGGCACTCCAGCCCCAATCCTGGCGCAAAACTGGACAAAGGAAAAGGGGTGTAACCACCCCCTTCCTGGGTCCCACCCATAGGAGGGACCTAGCCGGTAATCCAGCCCCCTGATTTGGAATAAAGGTGGGAGTAGTGCCAATGCACATCAGATTATCCTGACTGAAACTTATGAAACGAAACTCTGGACCCTTCGACATCCTACTCAACATAGAAGACTGAAGAATCTCCCTTGTGGTCAAGCAGTGACCACCCTGTGCAAACAGGCACCATCCAGCGCGTCACCGTTTGCTTTGTTGCAGTTCCCGCCGGAACTCGAGCGACAGAGATCGACAAGACCCAGCTTTCCTGCCTTCCAACAGCCTGATCCACAGTCCCAGCGAATCTGAGACCCGTGGAGGCGACCTGAAGCGTGGGGCCGGCCATCTTGGAAAAACTACGAAGTGCTGACCATGCAGCTCCCGAGGCCCCCTCGAAGCTGTGCAATGGGGTTTGAGAAGCCCCAGCCCTGAGCACCGAAGCTCTCCCCTCCACACTCACCGAGTGCTGCGTGGGGCCCTTTTGCATTTTCCTGCTCAACGCGTTGGTCCGGTCGCTTGCCCGTTTGCTAGCGGCCCCAGTACCGACGAACCTTTGAATTTACACTGCTAGTCTGGTTGCTCCAGACTGGCCCTCGCTCCCCTGAAAAGGAGAAACCTCTCTGACCTTGCTGGTCCGAGTAAGAAGCGATCTTCGAATCCTGCATGGGTTGCACTTGCCAAGGCTTGTTAACTCCGATACGGAAGCCGACACCGCCGACAGCGAGAGCCTTCGTGGGACAGCTCGTGATCCACTCCAGGACATCCTCGGTGCCCCAGAGTCCACGTGGCAGCGGAGACGAGCTTCTCGACAACCACCTGATTGCGCCCGACATTGCCTGGTTCCTTCCTGGTTCCACCCTGGTCACTGCTGAGTGACCCAGACTCTGCCCCCTCTGCTTTCAGGTACTCTACATCTTCGATCCACCCTTGGATCCCACCGGACTCTTCTCTCCTGGCCGCCTGCAGCATCTTCATCTCCAGGCACCATCGAACTGCACGACGAAACCCGACACACTTTGGCACCTATGCACCCACTTCCTGTGGGTGAGGTAACTCTTGAATGCCGGTGCTCCTGTAGTGGTTTACACCTCTAGTGTCTAAGTCTAAAGTTTGGTCATTCTAGTCCAGTCGGAAGGCTCCTAAAACTGTAACTCGATAACTTTTACGCACCATTGACTTTGCATTGGTGCATGCGTATGCTTTTAGCGCTGCACCCGAGTCCCGCGGGCCTCTCCCGACTTCATCACTGTTAGTCCCGAGTAGTCCCAGCGATTCCCAAGGCCCTAGGCCTTACCACTGTTCGTAAAGTGATACTTATACCACTTTTTTAATATATGGTTTGAGTGGCCACCGGCCTTATCCATAAATGTGCAAATTTTATATGTAAAACTGTGCTTTTGTTTAAACGCTTGTGTTTCTATATTCATAAAGAGTACAGAGGATTATTCTAGTAATAAATACATATATTTATATAATAAATAACTTGTGTGGTGTCCTTTCATTTGATATTACAGGATTGCATATGGTAAAACAGCTGGCTTCACATGCCCTCTTGAGTTAGCCTGAAGGCTGCTTAGTCCATGCTACCCCTAGGATAGCTTGTCTATAAGGTTGACTTACAACCACCACCATAAGGGATTGTTTGGACTGATACAAGGTGCCCACAGAATTGTGGACATCATACATCAGGCCAACTTCTCACAAGGTCCATGCGTATAGTTTCACATCCGGGGCGCACAAACCGCCTTTACTCTTTTTTCTACTCAGTTTCTTCCACGAGACCCTGATACCCTTTGAGGCCCATACAAAGGAGTTAAATTTAGCTTGAATTTGTCTGAGCTTATCTTCTTTAAAAGCTAGCGGAATGTTCTGAAACAAAAAAATCAATTTGGGGAGCAACATCATTGTTATGATATTCACCCTTCCGATAAGTGTAAGGGAGAGAAGAGACCAACCCTTTAACATCTCAGTTATTTCCTTTGTTACTTTATCTAGATTTCTGTCTGTTAACTTTGCAATGTCTGGGTGATTTGGACACCTAAGTATCTTAGCTCCTGTTGTACTATAGGAAGCCGAACTTCGACATTCCAAAGCATTCATTCCCTTTTGGTCTGAATAATCTGATACCCAGACAGTTAGCCAAATTGGGTCGCAGCGATATATATTGCCGGAATTGCTTGAATTGGGTCTGACGTGTGTATATAAGCATGTCGACAGCATATAATGAGACTTTTCTTTCCCAATTCCTACATTTAAAGGGTACTATATTCGTGTCTTGTCGAATCCTCTCCGCCAAGGACTCAATGTATAAATTGAAGAGCAGAGGCGAAAGGGGACATCCATATCTTGTCCCTCTTTTAATGCATATGGGTGCTGATAAATTCCTGTTAACCAAGACTCTAGCTGTGGGATACTGGTAAATTGAAGAGATAGCTCTGCAAAAATTATTTCCCAAATTACATTTCACTAACACCCTAGTTAAAAAGACCCACTTTACACTGTCAAATGCCTTAGCGGCATCGAGCGTGATAATGGCCATAGGCAATTTATGTAGAGATGCTAGATCTATAGCTCCCACCAATGCTTGAATGAGATTCTGTATATATCGCCCTCTGACAAAACCCTTCTGATCCTCATGTACCAATTTGCCAGCAACACCATTCAGTCTCTCTGCTAAAATCCCGGCTAAGATTTTATAGTCCAGATTCAGCAGAGAGACTGGCCTGTATGAGTCGCATGACGCCTGTGGTTTTGAAGGTTTGAGAATTAACACCACCGTTGCTTCGTTCCATGATGCAGGAATCTTCCCTCCCTCTTCAAAAATTGAGGAAAATAATCTACACAAAATAGGGGCACCCACTGGAGACAGAATTTTAAATAGCTCTGCTGGCAGCCCATCCGGCCCCGGAGCCTTACCCTTCTTACTTGAATTAACTGCCCTAACCACTTACCTCAAATCTATTTTCCCTCTAAATTGGTGGCTTCTTCGTCCTCAATTCTCCGGACGGCATATTGTTCTAACCAAGCAAGAATCGAGGAATTCTGTGAAGACAGATCCTCTTTGTACACATGTTCAAAGTGGCTAAGAAAAGCTTTTTCTATGTCGGATGCATTATCTGAGGTCTCCCCCGTTATATCCATCTGTACCTCTTTAATTCTATTCCTCGATTGGTCTTTTTTAGTTTTCCAGGCCAAAAGCTTCCCACTCGCTTCCCCGTATTCAAAATGGGCGAGAGAGCTAGCCTGCCATCGTTTCCTAAGTCTAGAGTCCAACACTTCTTCTAATTGAGCTTTACACACTGCTAATTCTTGTAAAACAGATGGATCTAGTTGGTAATTCTGGGCAGATCAATCTTGTTCTAGCCTGGCTATTTTATCCTCTATTTCGGAAACCTTAGCCCTGAATCTTTTTTGTCTCGTGGCTTGAATACCTAAAATCACCCCCTTAAAAAAGGCCTTATAAGCATCCCATACAACTTCAGTTTGGGCAGTTCCCAGATTTGACTCAAAAAATCCTTCCGACTCATCTATCAACTTTTTTGCCACATCGTCTTCCGGCAAAATAGTGCGATCCAGAGTCCACCTCTTCATACACGGCTCACCCAGCAATCTTAAAGTTAGGGAGACTGCTGAATGGTCAGATAAATGACTCCCTAAATGCTTGACCTCCTTCACCTTATCCCCCAATTCTTCTGCGATTAAAAAGAAGTCTAGCCTTGATTTATGCCCTAACTTCTTATTATGAAACGTGTACTCCTTCTTTGGTCCCCATTTCTTCCTCCGTATATCTAACCAGCCCAACTGGTGCATAGCGATTCCCAGAAGATTACGAGTTTTGGAATTATATAAGGGTCAATCCCTATATGTTTTATCTATTTGCGGGTCCAAAACTACATTGAAGTCGCCCGCTAGAATTAGGGGATCCTTAAACTCTAACAATTCTTCCATCATTTCCCTTAAGGGGAGAGGGTCATCCAGATTCCGGCCATAATATCCTGCGACTGTAAAATTATGGAAATGATATTTAATCGTGGCTATCGCCCATTTGCCCTTTTTGTCTACCCTGTGGGGAAAAAAAAATGTCTGAGATGCCAAAGTGTTGTAGGTAATCATAATTTCCACCAATGGTCCAGGGTGGGTTAACCCAGGACATATATCTGAAGGTCTTATCCTGGAATATAAATGGTCTAAGGGTAGTGCATAGATGGGAAAGGCTGTTTCAATACATTAATTGTTATTTTTGCATTTGTAACCCCAAGGGGGGCGGGTATGCCCAGATGTGGATCACAAGCTCTCCATGCCACTGGAGTCAAGCTATCCTGGCAGATGAGGGCTGAAAGCCCGTAACCGGTCCTAGGATGCTTGGTTCCAGTCCAGGGAGGATCTGGCCTGGCTGTTTGGCTGGACTGTTCCCACTGGGTGCAGTGTCAAGACTGATTTGCATATGGCTGGGTCCAAACTGGAATGGCATGGTGAGCAGAAAAATTATGGATTTAGGAACAGATATTTTTACTGGGGTAAATGAATGACATTGTTCTGCATTCTGTCCATCAATTGTTGTTTTTGCACAGTCTTCTGGTGGCATTTAATTTTCAGGCTCTGGGTCCACTTTTTACACCATATGCTACTGACATTTAAGCAAGTTAAATATACCAGTTAGGAGTAAGTCAGTTTAACCATGTTTAAAGTGGGAGCACAGGCACTTTTCTACTGGTTAGCAGGGGCAAAGGGCACATAGTTCTGAATATAGTAAACAAAAATAGTGTCCAGCAAAGGTGAAAAATCCAGGCTGACCATGCAGAAAAAGGAGGATTTTATAGAAGTATGATTGTCTTAGTCCATACCAGGAGTTCGTTTTCATTTGAAGTCTGATACTAAAATGTAGCATAAAGTTCACAGTGTAATTTGAAATGTTTCCAAATAATGATGGATTTCTTCACTTTTATTCAAATTAGGATACTGAGGCCTTCTCTTGTAAGTAATGTATTGTGTGTTGCACCTTGAGATGTCTTTCTCACGCTTAAAGTGCAATTTTTATGGGGGTAGGTAGGTATTTTCCATTTTGTTTCTGTAGCCCTGAAATAGTCTATTGATTGCTCTTCAACACATTTACAACCATGGATCTTTCTTTCCACATGGGTCTTAAGAATTACTTGCTGCCCAGAAAACGTATGCCTGTAATTTTTCTCAGATGGACATACACTTTGGGCCATATATTGCACTCACTCTTACTGTGAAGGGTGGTAATGGGATTGTATGTGATTTCATAGAAAACCATTACTGAGAAACCATTTCACCTAAACCGTGTAATTGAAAATTTAAGAATGAATGGCATTTACCATTTCATAGAAACCAATTAATAGAATCTCTTTTTTTCTAACTTTGCTTTAGTTAATTTGTAAATACAATGGTTGCAGGTCTTAATTGTCAGAGGTATTTATTTCAGTTCTTCACTTCAGGGATCATTATTTCAAATGTATAAATTTTACATTGTTAAACAATTACTTTGGATGCTATTTTATCGCTGACTACTCACCACCTCTAAACATCATCCATTCCTATCCCCTCCCTACCCCTAAACATCATCAATCCATGCTCGCTAAGCCCTCTCACCACACCTAAACTTCACCCATCCCTGAACCCTACAATCCCTTTATACCCCACAACCTCCACACATCCCAGAAACCTTAAAACCCTAAATGCACCCATCCCTAACCCCTGAAGTACATCTATGCCTGAACCATAAAAACCCCTTCTATTCCTACACTCCCACCCATCCCTGAACCATAGAACCCCTCACTAGCACTAAACTCCTCATTCCTGAACCCAAAAAAAACTTTCTATGCCTAAACCCCATCAATCAGTGACCCCTTAAAACCCATCACTATAGCCAAACTCCCCCATCCCTGAAACCTAAACGAAATCCCTTACTACCCTTAAACACCACCAAACCATAACACCTGAAAAACCCTCACCACCCCTAAACTCTACCAAAACTCTAAAAAACCCTTTCTGCATCTACACGCCACTAATCCCTGATTCCTTAAGACCACTCACCACCCTAAACTCAACCTAATCTTGTCCCTTAAAAACTCTTCACAGCCCCTAACATCTACTTATCACAGAACCTTAAAAACCCTCACAAAGCACTAAACTACGCCCATCCATGAACCCTTAAAAATACCCCACACCCCTAAAATTCCCTCATCCGTGAACTCTAAAAAGTCCTCACCACTTCACTGATTCCTAAAAGCTAGAAAACGCTTTCTATGCCATACCCCCACCCATTTTTGACCTCTTAAAACCTCTGATCATCCCTAAACCTCATTACCCATCCCTGAATCCAAAAATCCCCTCACTGCTCCTAAACTCCATCCAAGTTTACTTGTACTTTTGGATTTTTTCCTAAATGTATCTTTCCTTTAAATATTTCCATTATTTTTCAATGCATTTGTATTTACTTAAAGTTGTCTTTACTTAAAATTGTTTTTCCATGATTTGGTTTCTCCCATTGTAGTTTCTCAGTTTTCATATTTCAATTAATCCACATACATCAGGTAATGAACATGTACAGATGTACCCAACTGCAGGGATTGCGAGACCTAGTCTTTAGGGCACGAAGACCTGGACAGAGACCAGTGGTTTGGGGATATCAAACCATAGGGACAAGAAACTGGCTCTGTGACATATCAACTAACTAGCCTTCCCTCAGTCCCAGGAGGCCATTCCATTTGCAGTTGGTGCACTTTACAGTGCCTTATAACATGTGTATATTTCGATTTGTCTGTGTTCCTTGGAAGTAGGTTTAGTTGCAATTATCCTTCTCAAAGTCTATATATGTGCTGAAGTTAATTGATGTATCATTCTTATGTTTTGTTTTAGTACTTTGGCGATGCTTCAGTACAGTTGTCATATTTCTTTTTCTTTTGGATGAACAAACCAGTTTATTGGTATTAATTCCAGCAGGAGTTGGTGCTGTTATAGAGGTGAGTGTTTCTTCATTTGCTGAAGCCTCTGATTTACATGCACTTAAATGTAATAAAGCAATTTGTTTCCATGGAGCTGTGGGACCAGTGTCTGCATTTTTCTACACGTACTCCTTGTGTAAACATTACAGCGCCTGAAATACAGACTGTAATTATATATTTTAGTTCAAGTAGCTTTTAGTGTAGGTATGGTATTCATGTTCTACCAATTAAAATCACCTTCAGCAGTTCCAAATTAAATTTTAATTTATTACATATGCACTTAGCTACTTAATGATGAATGTCCGAGCTATTGTATCGGAAAGTTTCAATTCTATTAAGTACTTGGAGGCGAGGATTATGCTAGCACTTTCTTTGTTTCTTGAACAGCAGCCATTTAATCTGTATTTCAACACAAACTACAATTCCCATGAACCACTGGGAATTTAGTTGAAAGTAAAACTGGGCAACTCTTAATGCATAGTCAAGCCTCATGCAATCAGCGGTTAGCTCATCCTATGCAATTGCATGTCAGCAAGCTCTCAGTCTCTTTCGTTGCACGAGTCATTCCATAACTCTATCCTCACTGGTCCTGTTTCCTCGAATTCGAGCCTAGAAAAAAACAGCCAATTACCAAAAGGCTTCCCCCTGGATGAACAATACAATTGAGACAACTTCTGTACCCAAAGGCCATGAACAGCCCTAACAAGAGAACACCAAGTGTATCATAAAACTACATTAAAAAAAATTACAATAAGAAAGATCAAGTTACCTCAAGGGAAAAAAGGAAAAAGAGCCATTACTTACTAGTCACAGGGTAAGTGAATTGTGTCAATACTTCATGGGTGGGATAATCCTCGCCTCTGAGTCCTTACTAGAATTGAAACTTTCAGTTACGATAGATATGACATTTTTAATTCTATGTCAGGACTGCAGGTGAGGGTTATGCTAGTTTAAAGCTTGCTAACCACAATCTGAGCCATATCCTACACAGGTTTAAAGGAAAACCTTTTGAAGGTAGTCATTTTTATTTTTATTTTTATTTTATTCATTTATATAGCACTTGAATCACCCCCGAAGGGGTATCTCAGCTCTCACGGACCCACAATAGGAAAGCTGTCACACAGGAGCGAGTCTAATACAGAACAGTTTTCAAAGCCTTTCTAAACTGCAGATGGTCCGGGCACTGCCTCAATGAGATGGGAAGTCAGAGAACCAATCAACTGCGTTCATAATGTTCTGTGGGCGGGTTCCCAAACTGAATGCCTTTGAAGCTGTTGCTCCCCGCGCGGAATGCGTTAAAGAACCCGGAGGCCCACACCTGCCTCCTGCATGACCCACTGAACCCATCAAGCTACAGTTAGAGAAGACACCCCCTTGTGGGGCTTTCAGATTGCATTCTAAAGCCGTCTCTTACCCGGAGGGCAAAATTGCTTGGACATTTCTTCCTAAGCCTTGAGGCATTGATGGACACACAACTTAGGTGAATCAAGATAAGTAGGGTAATCAACAATCCTGGTATTAGACTTTGTTCTCCCGCTAATGGTAAACAATGCTCCCGAACGAAAGGAGAAGACTCGTCTTGTAATGTCCAGGGCCCACATATCAGAGACCCGTCTATAGGAGACCAAGCATAGCAGGATGGCTAACTTTTCCGTCAATGCTAAGAGATCTGCTGCTTGGACAGGGTCCTCCTGAGCTTGTGACGTATTTTTGCCACCTTAGGCTTAGCGTGGCTGCCGTAGAATCGATCACAGATCCCAAGAAGGTTGCCTTTTGAGTTAGGACCAGGGGATTTCCCTACAAGAAGGGGTGGGAGCACACTGCTGACCTCCCAGCACAGTTCGCCCCTTAGCCTTAAGGTAAATGCAGTTTGTAGTACATGCTTTCTTGGTATTTTGCTGGAGTGTTCCACCAAAGTTGGTGCAGTTTAGTGCTGTACATCTCTAGACACATGTTTCTGGATTTTATCCTTCATCAGTAGAGATAAACAAAAAAACGATTTTCATCTGGGGTGGCTGAGCAGGCTGCCACAATTCTTACAGGTCTCAGTACCTCTCACAGGCGCACAGGTGCATCTCCACAAGCTCGTCAGCTCAATGGCTCAAGGGAGCTTTTTCAAACAGGAAGTGGTGGGAGCACACCGCTGACCTCCCAGCACAGTTCGCCCCTTAGCATTATGGTAAATGCAGTTTGTAGTGCATGCTTACTTGGTATTTTGCTGGAGTGTTCCACCAAAGTTGGTGCAGGTTAGTGCTGTACATCTCTTTTTTTATTTTTATTTTATTTGTTTTTATTGCATTTTCAAAAAGAAAAGACAAAGAGATTAAAATCAACAGAGGCACGTAGTGCCAACATAGAGCCAAGCATAGTCCATAAAAGTCCAGTGTACATACATAAGCACAGCATTTCACATCCCAGCGCCCATTGCGATATTAGACATCAAGAACAGTTTATAAGTAAAAGAATAGATTTGGGCCTTCCTTTAGGAGTTCAAAGATGGAACAACGATCGAGACACAATTACCTACGCCTTTTCATCAAATACAATTCTCATCTTTTCGCAAATCTTATGTCATAAACACTTAACATAAATAGGAGTACAACCATCAATCTCAAGAGGTAGCACATATATACATCCCATATAGGACCTTAATCAACACTATATTGTAGCCCCAACCTCGATCCCATCGGCACCCTGCGGCTTGTGATGTAAGGATAGCCGCGCCCAGTTCAGAAAGGGTTCTCATATATCCTTCGGGCGTGACGTGGATGGCATTTGTTCCCAGAATAATGTTAATTGAGCGTGTCCATATGTCACATCTCTTAGCCAGGCCTTTAAGTCAGGCACCCTTTTCCTGCCCCAGCGAACAGCAACCTGCCGACGGGCATAGAGCAACAGCAGGGCATGCAATTTGCGCCTGTTGGGCATCGTGTCACGTACATGCCCCAAAATCCCCAGTAGGGGAGTCGGTTGATCTTCTCTACCGACTATCTTATTCACTACCTCGAAAATTTCACTCCAGAAGGCATGCAGATGGGGACAGCTCCACGCCACATGTAAAAAGGTAGCCTGATCTTGTCCACACCTCCAACACCTAGCATCTTCCCTTAACCTCATGCGGTGTAGACCAACAGGCGTTCTGTGGTACCTATGCAGAAACTTGAATTTAATCAGGCTCAGGCGGTATTTTGGGGGGAGATCTGTCAACTGATTGCAACAATAAGACCACTGTTACTCTGTTATCTGTGGGTTTAATTCCTTATTCCACCCCTCCATGGATCTAGGTCTCAGCACAGGATAGTTCGACTGCATAGTCGTGTAAAGTCTCGTTATCAATTTTTTAGAGGACTTGGACTTAAGCACGTTTTCCAACGGAAGCATGACAGGAGGGGCTTCAGGAAACTGCTCATTCATTGCACGGCAAGCTGTGCGCAGCTGGTGATACAGAAACCGAGCAGCAAACGGCACCTCTTCTCCTTCAGTGTCCAACGGGGGGGGCTAAATGTACCTTCTGGGTATAGGTCAGCGTACGTGGTCAACTGCAGAACATCGGTCAGAGTTTTAGAAACACCTTTTTCCATACATGCAAACATGGGATTCTTATCTAATAACATCGACAGCGCATATAGTGTAGTCACGCCTGCACGTTTCTGCAATTCCTTCCACACCCAGCACAGCATATCTGCCGTGTCAACATCTTCCCGTGGTCTATGGACAGTGCGATAAAGCGCCACTGCCAGTGGCGTCGGAGCCACTGCATCTCTTTCTACTGCAACATGGGGCTGATATGGTGTTTCGTGCACCCAAAAATGAAGAAATTGTGCCTGTGCACATAGTGCATATAAGCTCATATCGGGAGCACCCAGTCCTCCCTGTCTCAATGGCAGAGTGAGGAGATCCCAGGACACCCTGGCCTGTTTTCCCGTCCACACCAACGAGAGCAGCTGTGAGCGCAGCAGCCCGAAGAAGTGCATAGTCAGCGGTATTGGCACGTTCACAAATAGATAAAGAAATGTAGGCAGTATCACCATTTTCGCCAATGCTACCCTGCCTGCCACCGATAAAGGCAGTTTGGACCAGAGAGCCACCCTCCCTTCTAACCACTCATAGGCTCTCCCAAAATTCAATGTCCATATATCCTGGAGATTCCGGCTCAGCCACACCCCCAAATACTTGACTTCGGTAGCCTCCCAGCGAAGGGGGAATTCAGAGCAGACCTCCCTCGTCCCATCAGTGAGGGGAAACATCACCGATTTGGACCAGTTTATATGAATATCTGCAAAGCCTCCAAATCGTATGAACTCACGCAATAGTGGGTCAAGATTCACCTCTGGGTCAAGGACATAAAGCGTGACATCGTCTGCGTAGAGAGATATCACCAGGCTGTGTGAGCTAAAACCTATTCCCCTGGCAGTGTGGTGCTGTTGTATGCGTGCCGCCAGCGGCTCCATAGCTATGGTGAACAATAAGGGCGACAGCGGGCATCCCTGTCTTGTGCCCATTGATATACAAAAAGGATCTGACACCATGTCATTTACTCGCACACGTGCCCCTAGGTGCCTCATAAAGTAGTTTTATCCTTTGAAGAAATAAGGGGCTAAAGCCCATACGTTGCAAGACCAGGAACAAGTATGGCCACTCCAGAGAGTCACATGCCTTAGTGGCATCTAGGAAAATGGCCGTGGCCCTAACGCTAGGGTGTAAATAGTGAATGACTGAGAGCAGTGTACGCAAGTTGTGCGAGGTCGCCCTCCCTGGGATAAACCCCGATTGGTCAGGGAGTGCAATCATTGGCAATAATGGCTGGAGTCGGTTGGCTAACAGTTTCGCATAAATCCTAGCATCGACATTTATCAAAGAAAGCGGTCTGTAGGAGTCCAGCTCAGTTTCCACTTTGTCCGGCTTCAGTAACGTAATTATCATGGCCTCCCTCATTGATTGTGGTAGTATACCTGTCTCCAGCGCCTCCTCATAAACTGCCAACTGACGTGGAGCTAGTTCCCCAGCATACGCCTTATAAAAGGCAGTAGTCAGGCCATTGGCCCCGGAGCTTTGTTTAGAGGCAAACTCTTAATCACTTGGGCCACATCCTCTTGTGTTATAGGAAGATCCATATACAGGCGATGATTGTCATTAAACCACGCTAAAGCTATGGACTCTAAAAATTCCAGCATGTTACTGTCCTCCGCCTCCCCAATTGTTTGATAAAGAGTTGAATAAAAGTCCTTGAACGCCAGCAGTACCCCCTCCTGTCCACTCACCGTGTCTCCCTCCCTATTGTGGACCTCATGAACATACGTGGCTCGCGACACAGGTCGAATCATAGATGCAAGTGTGTGACCTGGTCTATCTCCTTCCCCCTATCTGCGGGTCTCTGCATATTTCCCCAGGTATTTGACTTCTATCTTCGCTTCCTCATCAAACTCCAGCAGTTTAGTCTTTAAGAGACCTGCTGTTTTCGGATCTCCACATAAACACATTTCTTTATCCAACTCTCTGATTTCTTTTTCTAGTCCAGCTAACGTCCCTCTATGGCCTTCAGCACCCCGGCCTGTCTCGCTATACATTGACCCCTTATGACGACCTTAAAGGCCTCCCACAAGACCGCCGTGCTGTAAATCTCTAGACACATGTGTTTCTCGATTTTATCCTTCATCAGTAGAGATAAACAAAAAAACGATTTTCATCTGCGGTGGCTGAGCAGGCTGCCACAATTCTTACAGGTCTCAGTACCTCTACACAGGCGCACAGGTGTATCTCCACAAGCTCGTCAGCTCAATGGCTGAAGGGAGCCTTTTCAAGCAGGAAGGGGTGGGAGCACACTGCTGACCTCCCAGCACAGTTCGCCCCACAGCATTATGGTAAATGCAGTTTGTAGTGCATGCTTACTTGGTATTTTACTGGAGTGTTCCACCAAAGTTGGTGCAGGTTAGTGCTGTACATCTCTAGACACATGTGTTTCTGGATTTTATCCTTCATCAGTAGAGATGAACAAAAAAACGATTTTCATCTGGGGTGGCTGAGCAGGCTGCCACAATTCTTACAGGTCTCAATACCTCTCACAGCCGCACAGGTGCATCTCCACAAGCTCATCAGCTCAATGGAGCCTTTTCAAACAGGAAGGGGTGGGATTTCCCTAGTTTATAACAAAATCTAGGCTTTCAAGGAGCTTGACCACCCTTCACAGATGCAGTGCCAATCTGTGAGGGCTTTGGTCCATGAGGAGCATTTCGTCCTAAAGAACAATAAGGTGCAGTCTCTTTGCCCGCAGGTGTCCCACCAGTGGTCTTAGAATCTTTGTGAAACACCGCAGGACAGAGGAAAGGCCGAAGGGAAGAGTTCGAACTTCGAAGGCCGGGTGGCGTCAGAGGAACTGGTCGAACCATCTGTGGGGTGGAAATATCGGAATGGACGGTTATGAATTCTTAAGGTCTTGGCAAGCCATCCAGTCCGAGTGGCAAAGAACGTCACGCAGTAGATGGATGCACCTCATCTTTAAGTGAGGATACACCAGTCACTCGTTGAATTAGCGCAATTGATAACTGTTCCCCAAAGAGTCCTCCTTGCGCCACAATGCCTGCCTCCGAATCTACCAAGTCGCCCAATTTGGGATTCCCTTTTATTAGTAAGGAGCGGCGATGCTCTGTGGATAGAGCACAGTTGGCATTTCCAATTAATATAATAGCGTGTTGCACCCATCTTGAAAGGACTTCCGGGGAGATTAAGGATCCGCCACATCAAAGATCTTGGTTAGCGGGCAAAGAACATCAAGGATTTTATCCTGACACATGCACCAAGACCTGTTGCTCCTCTTTTAGGGATCTTTCATGAATTTGGCCAAGAAGGTGGCCATCCTGGGGTCCAATTCCCCAAAGAAGAGTGCAGGCATTTCACCTTAAGCTTATTCCGGGCTTCCTTGCCCAGCAGAGCCCTGATTCTGGCCGCCACGGATTTGGCCACTTTTGAAGAGGGGGCTGTAGGAGGATGGATATCGGACTATGGTTACCCCCAACTTTTTGCCTAGTGTTTAGCTGGTTTTTGACTTAGTTGGTCTGGGATCCTGCTAATCAGGGCCCCAAGCTATCTGCTCTCACTGTAAAATGGACTCCATGTACTTTAGGTACATCTCTAATTGGATGTTGGGTCACCTTGTGAGCCCCTGTATAGTTTACCATAGGTACCCAGGGCATAGGTGCATCCAAGGCCTGCCAGGGGCTGCAGCAAGAATTATGCCACCCCTGGCTGGCCATCCAAATTGACACAAATGGCTGATCACTCAGCTGGGGCAAGGTTGTGTAATCACCCCTTGCTTAGATATAGTATTCCTATATCTAACCTTATATATAGACACATATATACCTATAAGTCACTCCTATGGCAGGCCTTAACAATCCTGGAGGCAGAGTGCTTGGTTTTATGTGAGATGGTGCTCTGGCATGAGCTGAGCCTGTCTGCAACTTTCAGAAGCATGTCCTTATCGCTGTTCTAAGATATAGCCATACCATATACTCTTAAGTGCATTATAATCCTCACGGTTGAATGCTAACTTTGGTTTGGCATTATCAAAACATGTTGTGTAAGGTGTCATACGCTTTTGAATACTACCCCCTCGCCAGTTCTGGCGACGGGGGTAGCATTCCACCCTTCTAGAGGGAGAAGACATGTTGTTCCTGTTAATCCTGGTTAAAGTTAACCAGAGCCTCAGCATCACAAAATGGATGCTGCTGCCACAGACACAAGTCTGACCTCCTGCTGCTGGGAGTCCTTCCAGCAAGGGAGGCTTGGACAATAGATTTCCTGCCTTGGGAGGTGCTAGCACCACCCCAGACAGGCCTTAGTGTATTGGGGCAGGGAGGGCTGAATGAAATGAGACACTGCCTGGGGCACACAAGGTGCTCCATGCATAGCCCGGTTCAAACCAGTTGCTGGGGCACTCCAGCCCCAGCTCTGGCGCGAAACTGGACAAAGGGAAAGGGGTGTAACCCCCCCCTACCCTGGTCCCACCCATAGGAGGAACCTAGCAGGTAATCCAGCCCCTTTGATTAGTATAAAGGTAGGAGCTGAGTCTAGAGACTTTAGATTTATCCTGAACTGAAACTTGAAACGAAACTCTGGACCTTCGACATTCTACTGCAACTAGCAGACTGAAGAATCTCCCTTGTGGTCAAGGAGTGACCACCCTGTGCAAACAGGCACCATCAAGCGATTTGCGGTTTGCTTTGTCGATGCTCCCGCCGGAGCCCGAGCACAGAGCCAGACAAGACCTGGACTTCCAGACTTCTTTGACCCCGATCCACAGCCACAGCAAAGCTGAGACCCGTGGAGGCGACGAGAGACGTGGGACCGGATATCTTGAAAAACCTGCTCATTGCTAGTTGTGCAGCTTCTGAGGCACCCTCAAAGTTGTGCATTGGGGATTGAGAAGCCCCAGCCCTGAGCACCTTTTGCTCCGATGCACAGCCCTCCACCGTCACCGAGTGCCGCGTGGGTCCTGCTGGTACTTTTGTGCCCGACGCGTCTGTCTGGTCACTGTCCCGTTGGCTGTGATGACGAACCTTTGAATTTATATCGCCTGCCTGGTTGCTCCAGGCTTGCCCCAGCTTCCCTGAAAAGGAGAAGCCCCCCAGACCTTGCTGGTCTGAACAGAAGCCCATGTTCGATTCCTGCATGGGTTGCATTTGCCAAGGCCTGTTGACTCCAATCCGGAAACCGACACCGCCGACAGCGAGATCCTTCGTGGGACAGTCCGTATGCAGCTCCTGGTCGTCGTCGACACCTCCTGGTCCACGTGGCTGCAGAGACAAGCTTCACGACATCACGTGATTGCTTCGCGACATCGCCTGGTTCCTTCCTGGTTCCTTCCTGGTCACTGGCTAGTGACCCGGACTCTGTCCCCTCTGCTTTCAGGTACTCTTCATCCTCGATCCACCCTTGGATCCAACCGGACACTTCTCTCCTGGTCGCCTGCAGCATCTTTTTACAGGTCTCCATAGGATTCAGCGACGAAACCCGACACAACTTGACACCTATGCACCCGGCTCCTGTGGGTGAGGTAACGCGAGTACTCCGGTGCTCCTGTGGGTATTGACTATCCTAGTGTCCTAGTTTTCAGTAGCTTTCTCCTAGTCCATCCGGAAGTGTCCTAAATCAACTAGTTTCTAACTCTTACGTTCCCATTGTATCCCTATGGTAACTCGCGTGTGTGTTTAGACACTGCACACGCATCCCGTGGGCCTCCTGCTTCCTAACCTTTGGCAGAACAGCGTAGCCCCAACGATTCCCTAGGCCCTAGGCCTACTCCCTGTTCATAACGTGGTTCTATACCACTATTTTAATATATGGTTTGCAACGCCCCTAGGGCACGACTGTATTATGTGCAACTTATTGTATGACAATTGATTAACTTGTTATGTGCTTTGGCCTCTGACCTCATAAAGAGTTCAGAGGGGTTGTGTTAGTAGTAAATACATATATATTTTATATATAACCTGTGTGGCGTCCTTTCATTTGGTATTCAAGGGGTTACATATGGTAAAACAGCTGGCTTCACATGCTCTCTGAAGTTTTAGCCTAAGACTGCTTTGTCCATGCTACCACTAGGATAGCTGGTCTATAAGGTTGACTTTACAACCATCACCATAAGGGTTGTTTGGACTGGTGCAAGGTGCTCACTAGAATAGTGAACATCATATACCAGGCCAACTTCTCACAGGGGCCCACTCCGAGGTGCGAGGGTGAACAAACTTTTTGGAATCTAGCAGGTGAAAGTTATCATCCACTGCAGCGGGAACAGCGCCAGGACTTGGGGCTGCAGGAGAAAGGCGCCAGCGGCATCATATGCATTATCAAGGGGGTAGGGGAGGTCAGGGTGAAACAATATCAGGATCAGTCAATCCCCAGGGAGGGATTGGGGGCTGGCTCTGGGCCAAGAAAGCCTCTTGTAGTCTCTTAATAGCATCGTAATCCACTCCTGCCTCCCGAGGGCTTTTAGTGGGGACCGAGTCTGCGTCTTGTGTCGTGGGGAAGGTGGTGGCAGGGCGGGCGGAGGGTGGGCATTCGCCATCTTTGCACATTCGCAAACAGGCATTGTTCCATATGGGCCATAGCCTCCTCCACTGCCCTGTATATGGAGGCATCAACCGCCTGATAAAATTCATCATCCCATTGGAGGGAAGCTTGGGGATCCTCATCCCTCAGCATGTCATCAGAAGCCTCCAGTGTTAACCCAACGGGATAGCAGTAACCTCGGCAGTTAACCCGACAAAATGAACAGAAGCACTAGTTAGGACTATGTGAAGGGCAAAGCAGTCCAGAAGCGCTGCCTATTTTGGTAGAAAAAGCCTCACAATTTGATGGGTCTCTCTGCCAGTGGCACAAAACCCCCTCGCTGCCACTAAATCTAACCGGGGAAATCCCTGCCTGGGCGCGTCCGTTCACAGAGCACGCACACTACAGACCAGCGATGGAGCGTTTGGAAGAGTGCAGGCTACAGTCTATACAGACCCCGAGGCACCAACTCTTCAGGAGGGCAAGGCACATAAACACTTCGGTACGCGGCGCACAATTCTGGCCCTGATGCTGAGGGAATCCGAAATCGCATGCTGTAACTATTGAATGTGACGCGGTGCACCGCGCCCTCTAGCAGTAGGCGGATCAGACCGCAGTTCAAGATGAACGAGACAATAAGTCACGGCCGCAGAAGGGGCGCTAAAACGGTCCTGCGTCCGCTAGCAGACACGCATCCAAATATTCACATGTACTTAAAGTATAAACACATGCATGCCACAAGGAATCATCACTGGTAGCAACAAAGAAAAGAGACTTGGCTTTGGCTGCGAGCAGTGAATAAAGAGGCTAAGAGCTCACTGAGCGAATTAGGAGGAAACTGGCTGATTGGATGAGGCTGGACTGGATGAGGCTGGATTGTGCATGCATATTTGCCAGTTTTTGTTTTTCTCCATATTGTTAACTAATTTTTTATATATTAAGGAAATAGTCTTCTCAGAAAGGTGCCCATCGAGTATCCGATCCTCGAGAGGGGAGGCCTCTGGAAGCGTAGCACCCCTGGGCACATGAGTAAGGAGGGCATGCCTCACCTGTAAGTATCTATAGTGTTCAGTGTCGTGCATACTATACTGCTGCTTGAGAAAGTCAAACGTATGTATTCCCCCACCACCCCACATGTCCTTTATCTGGGAGAGGCCAATAAGTTCCCACTTGTCGAACCCCTAGGTATTCCATAAGCTACCAAGTTTCTCTGAGCTAAACAGCGGAGTTGCTAGAGTCAGTTTACCCTCCCAACCCAGGTATCTGTTTGCTGCGTGCCACACCTGCACCGCATGTGCCGTTGGCCCTGTCAACGCAAATCGCCTTGGCTTGGCGAACAATGCTCTGTTAATATCTCCGCCTGACGCCAGCCCGCGATTCATTGCGTACCCCGGGTCTCCCAGGGGACCACAGACCACATGGTTCACTGCCGCCAATTGCGACACCCATTAATACTTTCGTATATCCGGGCGCCCAATTCCCCCCGTCATACCACGGGAGCGTTAGTTGCACAAATGCAATTCGAGGCCTGACGTCCCAGAGTAGTTGCCTCTGGAGCGTTTTGATCTGTTTAAAGTAGGAGACCTTCACCGGGTCCATCGAGTTCTGTAGTGCGTATTAGAACCTAGGGAAAGCCATCCTTTTAAATAACGTTGCCCTTCCAAGCAACAAGAGGGGCAGGGCTTTCCAGCGCTCCACATCTCTTCGGAATTTACTCAAGGGAGGAACCAAATTATTGGTGTACCTAAGTTTTGGGTCCAGTGTGATGTAAACACCCAGGTATTTAAACCCAGTCAATTCTATCTGAATGGGACAAGACCGTGGGACCACGGGGGGCTCACCCGCAATGACAAAAAGCACCGACTTAGACCAATTAATGGTGAAACCGGAATATCTCCCAAAGATGGCAAGCACATCCAAGAAACAAATCAAGGACGCTCTGGGGTTAGTAAGGTATAGCAAAATGTCATTAGCATATAAAGAGATTTTATCCTCCCAGCCCGGCGTCCACCTCAAGCCCCGCATCGACCTGTCCCATCTAACCCATGCCGCAAGCGACTCCAGTGCCAGCGCAAAAAGCAGCGGGGACAGCGGGCAACCCTGCCTCGTGCCTCTCTCCAGTGTAAAGTTATTCGACCTACTGTTATTAACCACCACTCTGGCCAAGGGAGCAGCATACAATAGTCGCAGCACCCATCCAATAAGTTCTTCTACGAAACCCAGCTTCGCCAGGGCCGCAAAGAGATAAGTCCATTCAACCCGGTCAAACGCCATAGTGGCATCTAATGACACCAATACTGCCGGCTCCAATATTCCCGAGGCGCCCCCGAGAATGCAATGTAACCTTCTCAGGTTTAATGCCGTATTACGGCACGGCATAAAGTAGGATTGGTCTGGGTGTACAAGAGTGGTGATCACCTTGACCAACCTAGTAGCCAGAAGTTTAGCCAATATTTTGGGCTCTGCTTTAAGAAGGGAAATGGGCCTATAGGAAGAGCACTGAGTCCTGGGTTTACCCGCCTTGTATATAACCACTATATCTGCTACCCGCTGGTCATAAGGAAGCTGGCCTTTCTCCTTGCTCTCTAGGAACATAGCCCGGACATGCAGGGCTAGTTTGTGAGCATTCAGCTTATACAACTCTATCGGTATCCCATTGGGGCCGGTAGCTTTACCCGATTTTATCCCCCTGATTGCCTGTGCCACTTCGTCATCCGTAAGGGGGGAGTCTAAATAATTCTTATCGTCAGCGGCCAGTACTGGCATGACAATGTCTTTGAGCATTTCGCTATTTTCGGTTTCCATGAATCCATTTCCGGAGGTGTACACGCTCTTGGAATATTCTACAAAGGTATCCGCGACCGCCTGTGGGTCCGTCACTATGCCCTGGTCAACACCCACTACCTTGGGTATCCTCCTTGATGCCACTTCCTCGCGCTCAAGCCACGCAATCAATTTACCCGCTCTGTCTCCATGTTCATACACTCTACTTTGGATAGCATTTTGGATAACGTTTTGAGCTATCGCTTTATCCCTGGCCAAGCTCCTATATTCTTCCTGACCTAGCTTCATGCGGTGAATATCCTCCGGGGTCGACCCTCTCGCCACCTTCTCCTCTAGTCTCAGAACTTCACTTTCCATCCTGGTCATCTCAGCCCTACCCCTCCTCTTCTTAGCCGCGACCACAGACAAGACCTCTCCCCTCGCCACTACCTTGTATGCTTCCCAGAGAGTCTGCACCGATTCGACCATGCCAACGTTTTCCCAGAAATAGCGATCCGACATCTTAATAACCTCTTTTTTAATGGCCGGGTCCTTCAGCTGCCATACACTGATAAGGGCCACTTTGCCCACCGCCTCCTGTCCAAATTGAAGTCGCAACCATACTGGAGTATGATCGGATATACCTCTACCCAAGTATGGTACGTCTTGGATGGTGTCTGCCATGGCTGCTGGCAATAGGATATAGTCCAATCTAGACAAACTCTTGTGTGCCGCTGATTATGTGGAGGAGTGTGGATCAATGGTTAGAGCGGCAGACCCTTATGCAGAGGTCTGGCCCGGGACCAGGGTTCAATTCCCAACGCGGCAGGGTCTTGGGCTCATTTGTCTGCGGACTCGATACTTCTCGCCTCGGCGCCTACTCTAATCATGGGGTCCGACGCTGCAACTCTGGGCAATAGCTTGCTTAATCTCCACAACGGCCCCTACAACACTGGGATGCCTGGCTTCACCTTGGGGGTGCCCAGGAGGGGCATCTCACAGGGAGAGCCAGGAAGGGTTCCACAGCGTTATACAGCGCCGGGACGCCCCGGTGATGGGCAGCTGTGCGCTTTACAAGTATCCTACATTTACATTTACATATGTGTGAAATGCGTGTGTGTCAAGTTGCGTACTCGCCAGCTTTCCACCAGTCCCAGAGTTTCAAGGAAAATCAAGAACCATCGCTGTGATGGCAGAAGCGGCCTGAAGTACCGAAAATTATATCACAACCCAAATGGAGTCATACTTACAAATAACCCATATACCAATTACCAATAATCAGTCAGTTGGCAGTGTAGAAGGTCCAATCGTTTATTATGACAAACAAACTCTGCCAGAGGAGCTTCTTGCGACCTAACCCACGAGGTCCGCCAAGAAGACTGCTGGCACATTATCAGTAAACCACATATATACTGTTGCATTTCGAAAACCGTTACCTAAGATGGAAAAATACATGCTGGTACAGGTTGGTGCAAGGGAAAGACCATATATGGAACCAGCTGCGGTGCGTCCATTGGGGCGTAGGGGCGTAGCCCTACTAAGCCCTGGACGCACTGTGGCACTGCAGCTAAGCTTAAGTTAAAGCTACCACTAATTCAGTAATTCTCTTCAACAGCGCAGAGCGGGAGTGACACGGATCATCATGTGACGTCAATGGTAAAGGTGCGGACGGTCGGAGTGCGCAGGGGGGTGGGGGGGAGGGGGGCGGGGCTGCTGGTCTGCTGCAGCTGCTTGAGTGACAGTCTGCAGCAGGCCAGCACTGTGCGCATGAGACTGCCGGGCTGAGACTTGCCCGCGCATGCGCCGATGCCAGCAAAACACTTGAGACATAGAGAAGGGGCCGGGGGTGCGGCTTCAGCCGGGCCGGGTTTGAAAGGCTGCCCAGGGCGAGTACAGAGTGTGCCCCCCTAGCCAATCCTGGTGCTGGATGCAGCGCCAGGATTGGCTGGTCCACCGCGCAACTTCCATTATTGGATGCCGCGCGTGGGTGGGCGGGGGCAGAGTGGCACGAGACCCCGGGAAGGAGGAGAAGCAACTAGCAAACAGACCCCGGCGAGAGCCCCGGTGTCGTGGCCACACACACTAGCACTTACCCTGCTGTTGCTGATGATGTCCTGTTTCCCAAGGTAACCCTCTCCTCTGTGATTTTAATGATGACGGGAAAAGAGGTCTCAAACTTTCGAACAAACTCCTTCAGCGAGTATTCCCTCGCGCGCGCCCAACTTATATTTGCCGCCTCCATCTTGAGAATCGGGAGCCTTGGAAGGGGTTTCCTCATTTCTGATTGTTTTAGCATGTTTTCGAGGACGCTGTAGCTGCTCTGCCCTCGCTTCATGGAGCTTCGCCGAGCCTGCTGTCCTGTGCACTCTGCGCTCGCTGCCAGCAGGAAGTGTTTTCTGTTAAATCGACAGGCATTGCAATGCACAGTTTGCCTGCTAGAGACTCGAGAAGGAATGCACAAACAGTGCTAGGAAGCCTCTTACCAACCGGTTTTTCGCTCTCTGGTGGACCTCTGCACAGCGTTTAGGCTTCATGCGGTGTGTTGTGACTTTCCAGCAACGCGGAACTGAGACTTCAGAAAGACGCCAATATCCCCAAACATGTGGAGCGTGCAAGTGTGTGGGTGGGAAACGGACTTTTGTATTAGGCGCGGCAAACCCATACAGTGGCCTATGTAAGATAGATAGATCTCGGTCACTCAACCATTGAAGCTAAATTGTTTTTTAGGAGGCATATTATTTGGTTTGTGTAACACCGCATTCGCCACCTGCAATTGTCAGAGATGAGTTTACCAGTAGGCTGTCTCCTGTTTCCTCATTGACACTTGTTACAATACAGGGGGCTGTGGGCTGTAGGGCCTTGTGGTGTGTGACCTTTCCACAACCACGTGTGAGTTTGATGAGTGAGTCCTGGTTGTAAATCTCGGTTACTAACTTTTTCTAGCACTTTACGGTAAAGTCTTTACCTAATTACGGTAAAAGAGAGGCGCAAGGTTGAACATTACTGAAGCTCTTGGGGCAAGGCAGGCTTTCACCAGGGCCTGTTCCCAGGCATCTGAGACAAACCTGACCGAGTGCACGATTAGAAAGAGACAATAGCTTTTCTTCCATGTAACACCAAAGCAGTTTCATGCAGCCTGCAGGTCATTGGTTATTAGAGGAACCAGAGGGACAACTTTGTTAAAAAGATGTCTATTACCTGAGTTTTCGTAATTAGGTCAAAGGGTCAAGGCTGTTAAATCATTTTCATGGATCTAAACTGCCATTTTATGGATAGTGAGATTTTTTCCTTTAAAAAGTCGTTGCAAATTGTTATGATCTTTCCCTTAAACTTGACTGGCGACAAGGTGGAATCGAGGTGCCTGGATCAATGGGGCTAGTTCTGTGATATCGAACAGTTCTTTCGATGGACTGGGGTCAGAGGGAGCACATTCAGAGAAGTAAACTTTCCTTGCCTGCTGAATCTTAACTTTATACACAGCTATTCCCATGATATGAGAGTTCTAGATGAATGGTCTCCAAGTTTTTCTGTATGAGTGCTACTTTTGTTCACAGAAAGTCCCACTGACCTACTAACATATTTTATAACTGTACAATAGGGACAACAGGTGTTAACATTATACTATGATCACCCTAAGTAGCAGGATTATCAGTAGTGACCACCCAAGCATTCCATGCAAGGTTACCAGTAGAAATGCCATGAAATCGTTTAAATGCCCCCACTAGAGTAATGAAGTAACAGTCAAATCATCACATGCCCTCGTCATTGTTCCTGATTTTGTTTAACATATATATATATAATGTTTCTTCTGCCCAACCCATATCTAGTGGCTAGTGCTCATAGTGGCTTCCGTGCTGCCGTTAGCTGACAGCGAAAACTGCATCTGAACCATATTGGGTGTGAGAGACTTCCAGTTCCTTAACCTAGGTTTCTAATTTAAGCCGCTTGGTGTGTCGATCCCTATTTTAGCCTGTGGCTATTGCAATAGAGTGGCACACACAACCACCTTTATGGTCTCCTGTAGGGTAGAGACAGAGCTGCCTGATATTTTGTTAGTCTGTGGAAATAAGGTTATGGCTGCCAATGAATCTGCCAGTATGTGAACATAGGAGTTAAGTATTGAGCCAGCAGAACTTAGGTGCCGGCGAGTCTCTACATGGCTCATATTGTAGTATGTGCGGCTGAAAAGAAAGTATATCCAGTGGAGGTGGGATGCATGTACCTCCATATATTCCTTAGACTAGCTTCCCCCAACCACTGTCTAGTGGCTGGAGTAAGGCCACCAAACTGACTCACTCGTGGTGTGGACGTATCCCCCTGATCATCCATCATGATTAGGGCTCCTTGTTTTATGGTATTTATTTTATTAACATTTCCGTCTGTATTTATCTATATTTATTTTTTGCCTATATAACTGGTATATATTTCAATGTTTATTTTGTGCTTTGAGAATAAATGGAGCCGTAAAATTGTATATTTCTGTGTTTATTTAACTCTTGAACATGCATACATGGATGCATGTCACAATTTAGCAAATTAAGCAGCCATGTATAACTAAACACTACACTCATAAGTACATATTGGTGTTATACTACAAAAATATGTTAACATATGCCTATTTAAGGAAATCTCATCCTGTTTTTTAATTCCCCATGATTTATGTATGTTTAGTGCTAGGAGGTCCAAGTCTGTGCCAGAAAACAATGTGAATATGTACGTAAATATTTGAAAGTTCCATCACTGACCGTATAAGATACGTTGCATTGTCAGAAAGTTTGAAGTGATGCCATCAATTACAGCCAAAACCGACGTAACCGCAATTTGACCAGTTGAGCACATTTACATTTGTTTTAGGCAACCAGACTTGTTTAGCTGTCTGCCCCTCCCTCGGGCTAGTTGCAAGACTAAAATATACCCAAATTGCCACGCATAGTGATTGTGTCTGCCCAGTCCCTGTGAATGGTACACCTTCTTAGGTATTTTGTGAAAGTGTTTTATTTTTTTAGTAGCGCATGCTACCAATATTGAGTCTTTTTGAAGCTGCCTACATATTTCAATACAACTCGAACATGGCGGTAGTAGATAGTGAGACCTTTTCTTTTGGACCTGGGACATTAGGTGGTTACTGGGCACTATATGTGGTGGGCACTGCTAAGGACGGCAGGACGGCACTGTTCACGACGGCATTTGTTTTAGCACTTTGTGAAAGCTGATAATCTAAATCATTGCGACTGACATGCCTTTATTTAATTGCCTCAAGCTGTGCATGGTGCGAGCGTGAGCCACACTGTTAAAACATGGTATTTCAAGCTGGTATTTATTTAAAGTCTTATAGTCTGAATTCGGCACCTGAGCATAATAGGTCGGACGGAATGTATGAAGCTCTGTGGTTATACTGAATAAGCAGCTACCTATGTTATGCCATCTATTAATGTAATAACTGCACTTTCACAATTGCTTTATTAACCTTCCTGCTTTCTCAAATTTGCTTGAAAATGCATGATTTTTCTTCTTTTTTTTCAAAATTTTCTTTTGGGGTTCGGGCTCGCTCGCTGCGCCAGCTCGCTACGGTGCTGTATGCAAATCACTTTGCGCCCCACCACTTTCAAATGTCACCCACCGCCCCTGTATGGAACACAAACCCTCCTCAGTATAGCTCAGCTCATTATAGCAAGGTCGAGAGGGTGACTCCCTTCTGCTAGCTTTCGAGAGAGTCTGTACAGCGCTCCCCGGGAATGTGCTTGCCCACGCTACCTCCACCTATAACTTTGACAGGCCTAACGTGCAGGAGCAGCAGGTCGCTACAGTTGTACTATTTCGCAAGGGAACGTGTTTCAGAGAGGCAAAGGGAAGGGTTTGTGTCTATGCTGGAAGCAGACTAGGCCACAAAATGGCGCTGGTCTAGTCAAGCTGTGTCTGCATGTTACTAGGCAAAATGTGATGAAGGATACACATGCATCCTTTATCGATTATATAAGCATGAGTTATGGTTCAAATTACTATATTCGTCAGACAGCTACACCACGCTAATTACTAATGACAGCTATAAGTTTTACCAGGCCCAGATTGAAGTCTGGTTCCTCAAACCCTCCTTTTAGCGTGATGTAGCTAACTAATAGGAAGTACTAATCCTCGAATATGTCCTCATCAATGGCCATGAGCTCACTGATCTCCTGTTGGAGCATCTGAGTCTTAGAGGGAATGGACGTTGGGGTGAGCATGGTCGTCACCCTAGTGGCACAGTAAGAGCAGCAAGCCGGTCCGCACTGGATGCAAAGGCAACAAGTGAAAAGGATACCAGCTGCTCCAGCAACTATCATTAAAATCTTCCAATCCCAGGTTGACAAGAGCCCCCAGAACCAAGTAGAAAGCGACCAAGACCCATTCTCGGTATGCATTTTGGCTGCGATGCAACTTCTGAATAGCCAAATGGACTGTGGGGGCGGAGTCAGGGATGTAAACACAACAGGAGCTGCCGATCACTCGACAGGCTCCTCCCCAATCAGCAAAGATATCGTCAAGAACCATCTGATTCTGAGGCGAAACAAGTCTCGTGGCCTGAAGCTCTACTGTGATATTGGTCATGATATCAGTAAGGATATTGATGACATTCTCTACTATTCTGGACAATCGTCTTATCTCCCTACTATTGAAGATCGGTCCCCAGAAGGGGACTAATCCTTTCGTGAAGTTTGTGAATTGTTGCAAGGATGTGTCAGTCTGATCTACCTCAGCTGTCTTCACTGCCTAAGGGAAATTGGTTTCGCACCGTGAAGTCTGTGTGTTCTGTGGTAATCGGATGGGGCTATTTAGACTGGGGGGTACTAGAAAGACAGATAACACTGTCCTGCCCATCCCGTGGCAACCAAGTATAAGCATTTTCTCCACAAACGAAATACACATTCGGGGGTGTCAGCAATGGAGGACTGCTAAAGATCTTCATTCTGTAAGTGTAGTTGCAAATGCTATTCCCAACCTGTACGTGTCCCATACCCTGTACACAGAAGTCAGAAGAAGTGTTCAAAATAGAAACCGGCATAATACGTCCACTAGTGACATTCCTGGCTACAAAATGCTGAAAGTACTGAGAATTGTTAAAATTAGCAAAATCATACAGTTCATCCCTCAACCAAGTATTGTTCTCATTAGCAGTGTACAAATTCATGCATGCTTCCGGATCTAGAGATCCCTTCCCCCCCATTGCCAGCTGGGTCAAATCCCTGGTGAGTTTCAATGTACGCTAGGATCATATCATAGTCTTTCTCCGTATGTTGCTTAGGGTTTTCGACATAATGATTGTACAAAGCAGAGAACATTTGAAACCAAACTTCACAGCTACCTAAATAGGACAAGGGCAGAGAAATAAATAAATCATGCTTATGCGTGACTGATGGCAAAAGGCCACAAACCCAACAATCGGTCATATTGGTGGTGCTATGGGTTTGATGGAGCATTTCTACGAACACATTCTTTGCATAGGTCTGGCGGTGTCTTTCTTTATGTGGTGCTAAAGTGAACAGTAAGTGCTCGGGTGGGGCAACAGTCGAGGGCATCATAGCTTGCATGGGGTACATATATTCTAAATACACGAAAATACCCATAAAGATGGCTAATATGACAGTTATTACCAATACAAATGCTATCTTTACACGCATGGTCCAAGTAGAAAACATTGGCTCATAAAATGGCAAATAACGCGGTGCAATGGGACGTTCTTCTTTAAGTACAATGCGACCAAAAGGGTAAATTCCTAACTAAAAGTCCAAACCTAAACTCGGGCACAGCAGTCCGTCCTGCCAGAGGGTGCTTCTCCCTGTGTCCGTTAGAGTCTCACAGGCAGACTCCTATCGTTCATCTCAAGAAAACAAAGAAGTAACCTTCGATGGGGTCAGACGTACAACCTGGCCTTACTCAGATGCGAGTCTTTCTTTCTGAACAGAGCACAATAACAAAGTTCCAGCTCTCAACAGGTTCAGTCCAGTGTCTCGCTCAGTACCTCAGACTTGGGATCTAGCAAGGCCCTTTCTACTCAAGTCTTTCCTTATCTCCTAACAGTAGTGTCAGAGGCACCGTGATGTTTTCTTGGCCGTAGGTTGTATCGCACATGATCCGCTATTTCCTGAAAAGCAAAAAACAAAGAGGACGCTCCTTCTGCATGGGAGCTTGTACTCGCTGGAAGATCAACAACTGGATTGGGGCCACCTGCGACTTTCAATGAGACCGGTTCGCCCGGTCCCGTTACTCCCTCTTCTTGCCTTTGTTCTGTCTCGCAGGCGTCGGAAAAAGGAACAAATGCAGTGGCTCTCTCAGTTTCCTGGGTCAAAATTCCACCGGTCTGCAGCTGATCATAAGGAAGCGGAAATGGCAGCTTCTTTAGGTGGGACACGTGGATCCATTGTTTTCTCCCTTCCACCTTCACCGCCGTCCACGTTGCGAGCAAGGTTTGGTGTGGCTCAGACCACCTCGGGCCAAGCTGGTATCTCGCTCGTACTTCTTGATGAGTACCCACTGGCCGGGTTCCAATCGATGTCCAGGACCCTCTGGCGGAGGCTGCAGTACAGCTGCTACCTGCTGATGAATAGAACAAAGGTCTTAAGTCAACGTATATAGGTAATCAATTAACATAGGGTATTCAATATCAGAAAAAGACCATGGCCTGGGTACCCCCCATATATTGGCCGGCCTCCCAAAAGTAATCTCATAGGGGGAGAGACCAGAACGGGAATGAGGGGTAACTCTCAGTGACATAAGAGCCAAAGGTAGGGTGTCAGGCCATTTCAAACCAGTGCTTTCTTGGATTTTTGCCATTTTAAGCTTCAAAATCCCGTTCTACTTTTCCACCAACCCTGCCGACTGAGGGTGTCTAGCTGCATGGAATTTCTGTCGTATCTGTAAGCCATTGCAGATGTGCTTAACAAGGGCCCCATGGAAGTGCCCCCCGTTGTCTGACCAGATCAAACGGGGCAACCCAAATCGGGGGATAAACTCCTTGATAAGGGCTTTTGCTGTAGCCAGAGCTGTATTTTCTTTAGTCGTGTAGGCCTCAACCCATTTGCTGAAGGCACAAACCACTACTAATACATATTTCAGGTTGTTGGCGCGCTCCATGTGAATATAATCCATCTGGAGTACTTCAAACGGTAATGTTGGAGGTGCAAAACTTCCACTCAGAACACTCTCTGCTTTTCCTGGATTATGTTTCAAACAAATCATACAATATTGGACCAAACGGACAGCCGTCTTCTGTACATTGGGGTTATTCCATACTGGGTCTAACAAGGCGCAAATTCCCTTAGCTCCCAAGTGAGCCATAGTCATAGTCACAACAGCCTGTACCAGAGCATTTGGCAGTAGCCATCTTTGCTTTTCCATTAAATCAACCCAACAATTATTTTCATCTAGTCTCCCCACTTCCTGTTCCCATCGCTCCAGCTCAGCTGGGGTGGCTTCCTTCTGCAATTCTTTCACACTTTCTATGGTGTTATCAAACAAATCAGATTCCTCCACCCATCCTGCAGAAGACGTTACAAACATAGTAGACATCATGGACTGAGCTGTCTGTTTAGCAATCTGGTCTGCAAAAGCATTCCCCTCGCCCACTTCATCCACTACTACCTTGTGAGCGCTACATTTTATTATGGCTAGCTTCTTAGGCAAAGTCAGAGCATCTAATAGTCGCAACACTAGTGAACCGTTCTGTATTTTCTGGCCATGAGAGGTGAGGAAACCCCATTCCCTCCACAACCGCTCAAAGCTATGGGCCACGCCGAAGGCGTATTGGCGGTCTGTGTAAATATTGACCTCTAGCCCTTCACTTAGTTCACAAGATCGCAGTAACGACACTCGAGTAGTCTCAACTACTGTTTTCAGTGTGGTGATTGCATATGCAGCTGTTGTTGTGCCATCTACTAGTTTGAAACAAGATCCATGCACATACAGTTCCCCTTGGGGGGTCAGATAGAGGAATGTCTGTGAGGTCAACCCTACCCTTCGTTTCTTCTTCCGTTCGAAATATGCAATCATGTACATCACTTAAATTTTCATTCGAAGGGAGAGGTAACAACGTGGCAGGATATAAGGTGGCAAATCGCATAATCGTAATATGTGGAGCAAAGAGTGTTAATTCATAACCAGTGAGGCGTGCACTCGTAAGATGCTGTGTCTTAGTTCTGTTTAACAATACGTCCACAGCATGCGGCACCATCACTGTTAAGCTAGAATTCAGGGCGAGTCCTTCTGACTGCCGGATGGCCACCGCGACAGCTGCCGTGGCCCTCAGACAGCTTGGAAGTGCTCTGGCCACATTATCCAATGTGGCCGACAAGTAAGCGCAAGGTCTTTGTTTACCACCAAATTCTTGGGTTAACACAGAGAGTGAACAAACGTCGACCTCATGCACATATAGTACAAAGGGTTTACGGTAGTCAGGAGTACCCAAGACGGGTGCAGAACAGAGAGCAGTTTTCAGAGAAGAAAAGGAATACTGACATTCATCAGTCCAGGGGAGGGGTTCATGCACATCTTTAGTCGTTAAATGTAACAAAGGTTTAGCAAGAAGAGAAAAATTAGGTATCCATTGGCGGCAGTAAGGGGTTATGCCAAGGAAAGCACGAACTTCTCGTTGGGTGCAAGGAACAGACATGTTAGAGATAGTGTTAATACGTTCAGGAGTCAACCGTCTACCCTCCTTCGACAGTAGATGACCTAAGTAGGTTACCTCCTGTCGACAGTATTGAAACTTGGACAAGGACACCTTATTACCCTTTTCTGCCAAATTGTGTAACAATTTAACCGTGGCATCTTTACAGCCTTCCTCAGTGTCAGACGCTATTAACAAGTCGTCCACATACTGCAAGAGCACATTACCCTCAGGTAGGACTAGGTCATCCAACAGAGCTTTAAGTGCCTGACTATAAATGCTTGGACTTTCTGTATAGCCTTGGGGAGCATGACAGAATCTAAAGCTTCGGCCAGATAATGAGAATCCGAAGATCTGCCTGCTATCGGGATGGATAGGAATGCTGAAGAAAGCATTCTTCAGATCAATGACCGAAAAATATTGGGCAGTAGGCGGGATCATAGTAAGGATAGTGGTGATGTCGGTCACTACGGGATACTGTGGTACTACCATTTTATTGACCTCGCGCAAATCGATCACAAAACGATATGCATCGCCAGTCCCTTGTAGTCCTGACTCGGTGATTTCTTCAAAATCGGAAGAATCGGACTGTTACAAGCATTCGCAGCTGTCTCCTCAACCACCCCTTTATCAATCAAATCTTGTATGATAGAGAGCAAAGCTCGCTCACCTGCCGGTGCAATCTTATACTGGGGTATGCGAGGTAATTTAGCTCCCTGCCTCAGTGTAATATGGAAGGGCGAGATGTCTAACTTACCGACATCCGCATCTCCTGTGGCCCATAATGAGGCAGGGATGCCATCAAACTCAGGCGGGAGGGGCTCATTTTTAGCAAAGCATTGTTTCATACCGTCAGCATAGGGCTGTATAGTTAAATAAACACCATCTGGGGAGCAATATATCTTTGCGTTTAACTTCTTCAACATATCCAGGCCTAATAAATTCTCACCACAATGCAAAGTGTCAACAAGAAAGGGGTATCAATAGTAGCAGGACCAATCGTGAAGGGAAGAGGTTTAGAGATGGGACTTACCACTGGGACTCCCGAAAATCCCACCAATACATTATTGTGCCCGGACAGAGCCGCCCCTGGAACCAATGATCGAGCAACCGAACTATTCATTGCTCCCGTGTCAATTAGAAAATTCTCAGAAGTCCCCATCAACTCCCCCTTCACATAGGGTCCTTGCTGATTAACTGGGATCGACACCTGGCCCCTACTATGTCCCGGGCTGTCCTACGGGTGGTTATACCCACCGTGCTCACCGAAGGTGTAGTCCTTGTTATAGTACCGTCATCCCTGAGGGTTATCAAAATGATTCCGTTCAGACCTGTCTTGAGCCGCCTCTTCCCTGTGCATATCACTCCGGTCTGAGCCGCCGCGCCCACGTCCCCCGTCCCCTCACCGCTCCGTTCTGGGCAAGTAGTAACGGACACTGAGCTTTCCAATGTCCTTCCTGTTTACAATATGCACACTGATTCATTCCCAGCGACTGGCCCGTGCCTGCGCCTGCTCCTGTGCCTCTGCCCACGCCTCGGCCTGCCCCCTCCCCTCTGGATACTGGCCCTCTTACTCTTCTCCCTCCTTTTCCCCGAACGACTTGCTGTAACAATACTCGAGTCTTGAGATCCTTGGCTTTCTTTTCGACTTTATCCTTACTTTCATTTTTCCTATGCTCATAGTATTGGGCCATGCTTAGTATCACAGAAGGGGTAGAGGTGGTCCAGGTACTCTCGGCGGCTTGCAATCGTGCAGAGATTTCAGGGGCCAAATTGGTTACAAACCTATTTACAAACAATCGTACCCCGCCTTCCGTTGCTAAATCTTGTCTGCTGAAATCAATATAAAAACTCCCTCAAACTGGGTGAAGAAGACCGAGACACTCTCGTCCTTCTTTTGTTTGTAGGCGGTCAGTTAGTCCCAATCAACCTTTCGGGGGGGAATCAAGGTGTGCGTGTAGGCTATTATTTTTGCTGGTAAAGTTATTATTTCGTTTCTAGGCTTATCCCCTGGTTTTCGGTCCCGATCCCAACCCTTCAAGTCGTCCCAGGTCCCCCCTATCTCAAAAGTGTGATCAATGTCATGCACCTGTCGCCATATATCAACCGGTACTAACAACCCGAAAAACAATTCTATGTCTGCTAAGGTCATTACTGCCGAGGCCGCAGCCTCAGTCAATTCTTTGTAATAGGCCGTGGGGTTTTTCCGGGGATCCGGTAATTGCGATTTCAAGGCAAGAACCTCACTTCTCTTCCAGGGGGTATGCACCCATTGTTCCTGAAAACGAGCATCTACGCGAGCTCGCACAACTTGGTCAGCATTATCACGTAGTTCAGGGACCTCGGGATGAAAAAGAGGATGTACCTCCTTCATGGGGTGCTGAGATGTCCAATTGGGAAGTTTAGTAAACATTCTGCCTCGATACTTTACGAACGTCTTTACATTCTTATATACTTCGGTGGGGTTCATGTTGAACTTATGGGTCCAATCTCGAATATTATATAGTATTTGTGGAGCCATCCCATCCTGGAAGCATACTTCCCAGGCTTCAATAAGATAGCAAGACATTTGATATAGCGCATACTGTTGCATAACTGGTTCGAGGTCCTTTATGGTGCTCCACAAATCTGCCACCGTATATATATTGTCCCGCATCCATTTGGCCGCCTGATCTGCTACAGCTTCTTTCTCACCATATTCTACGGAGCCTCTAGTGAATAACCGTCTCGCTTGCATGCCCCCATGTTCCTCTGACAAAGGGGGAGCCCCACCTCGGGGAGTTGTACCAACCGACTGGGAGGTCCAGATGGGACTCTGGGCTGCTAGCACTATTTGAGATGTAGCCGGGGGCGACTTCACATCTGGAATAAGGGTAGCCGTGACTCTCGATGAGGTAGGAGTGGTACGGCTGGTACCTGGGGAAACGAGAGACACGTCTGTCTACGGGGCGGAGGCCAGAGGAGCTGTGACCGGTTGGAGAGGCAGAGCGGGATACACTCGCTGGGGCGCATACGGGGGTGGTGGTCGTGCATTTAACAAGTCCTCTATTTCATCCTCTGCCTCACTTCGGGTCACATAGCTTCCATCCACTTGTAATCTAAACTGTCTATCTGCATACTCGATGTTTTGTTCAGTTTTATTTTTGTCATGAGCAATGGCTTTCTGTGTTACAGTCTGCCCTTGCTGTATCTTCATTAATTTCTCGGACCATATGCGTCTCCGTTTTGCCTCTTTCTGCCATTTATTAAGAGTGTCAAACATGGACTGCCTGCTCCGTTTGGCCAACAGGCGTTCCTGCAGATACTGGATCTTTTTCTCATCAAAAGATCCCGTCTTTGGCCACTGGAGTTCTCCATTGTCCTTAGTATACTTATTCCACAATGTATTAAATAAGAGGAGTCCAATACCATGCTTACAGTACATATCCTGGTTAGGAGTTCCTTCCGGAGGAGCTGGCTGGCTTTCATCCAGCCTGGTACCTCCTCGGCCAAAACAGCCGCAACATAGCTTACTGAAGCACGGCATTGCTCCTTTTCTAAACTGCTAGCTGAAAAGAAAAGGTATTATGACTACAGAGTTATGGTTTACAATACTCTCACACACATGGCCATGTTCTATATTCAAATCCACTCATACAATCGTACAATAATAAAGTGACCACAGGTTCACATTTGACGTAAAACAATACCACAAACACAGTTTTCAAACAAAAAAAAGTGGAGCCCGTCGACTCCCACCTATGGAGAACTCTTTCCAAAATCTCGAAAAGACCCAAAAGAACGCAAACAGTCTTGTCCTTAGACTGCCTAGAGCTAGCCACACAAGTTCCTTTTAAACCACAGACTGACCTACGGACTATCCGACGGCATTCATGGTTCACCTCCCGGACTATTCCGGCTAAGCCCGCTTTTTCAAGCGCCGCTCCAGATTTGTCCGAGTGCTACCCAATCTCAGCCGCCGGCGTTTCCGAGAGCAGTCCGGCCGGGTGTGAACTGTTCCACAGGTTACACCAAGGCGTCTGGTCTTAATCTCTAGAATTTCCCAAAACCCAAAACAGGAGCGTCTGCCCGTGCAGCCTCAATACTGCCCCGTCAGACCGCCTTTTTGAGTTCTCCGTGACTAAAAAGTCACCAAATTCCAAATCCAAAGGATATCCAATACAAAACAAGACGATTCACTCACCTGGTGCACGCAGGTCCGATTGGGCGTTCTCTACTGCCAACTCCTATTGACCAACGTGGTCTGTTCTCGGGTTACACCCGAAGGACTCCGGCGTGGGGTCACTAGCAGCGGAGCTCTCTCGATCGGGAGAGCGGAGCGGTCCCCAATTCCTCGGTTGATCCTTCTTCCCCGATCAAGATCACCCTTTTCAATGTCCTGTCTTTTCTGATTACAGAGGGACGACCCCAACGCGGAGTCCCGGCGGAGTCGCCAACTGAAGTACCGAAAATTATATCATAACCCAAATGGAGTCATACTTACAAATAACCCATATACCAATTACCAATAATCAGTCAGTTGGCAGTGTAGAAGGTCCAATCGTTTATTATGACAAACAAACTCTGCCAGAGGAACTCCTTGCGACCTAACCCACGAGGTCCGCCAAGAAGACTGCTGGCACATTATCAGTAAACCACATATATACTGTTGCATTTCGAAAACCGTTACCTAAGATGGCAAAATACAGGCTGGTACAGGTTGGTGCAAGGGAAAGACCATATATGGAACACAAACCCTCCTCAGTATAGCTCAGCTCATTATAGCAAGGTCGAGAGGGTGACTCCCTTCTGCTAGCTTTCGAGAGAGTCTGTACAGCGCTCCCCGGGAATGTGCTTGCCCACGCTACCCCCACCTATAACCTTGACAGGCCTAACGTGCAGGAGCAGCAGGTCGCTACAGTTGTACTATTTCGCAAGGGAACGTGTTTCAGAGAGGCAAAGGGAAGGGTTTGTGTCTATGCTGGAAGCAGACTAGGCCACAAAATGGCGCTGGTCTAGTCAAGCTGTGTCTGCATGTTAATAGGCAAAATGTGATGAAGGATACACATGCATCCTTTATCGATTATATAAGAATGAGTTATGGTTCAAATTACTATATTCGTCAGACAGCTACACCATTCTAATTAATAATGACAGCTATACGTTTTACCAGGCCCAGATCGAATTCTGGTTCCTCAGGCCGCAGCGGCTTTCTGTCGATCTCTCCATCTAATACTGCATTGAAATCACACCCCAATACCAAGATGCCCATGGACAGGGTAAGAAACACATTACTTAGGTCTCAAAAGGTGTTAGACTGCAGGCCAGGCGGGACATGAATTGACAAAAAGGTAACCGTTCTTCCCCCTACCTGTCCTAACACACCAGCATATCGCCCCCTCTGATCCAACCAGGTAGATTGTATTGCCATGGGAAAGGAGTTCTTAATCAAGACACCCACCCCTCTAGAGGCCGCAGTGAATCCGGCATGCGCCACCAACTTATACCCTCCTTTATGAAGGGCCATGCAGCGGTTACCAACAAGGTGCGTTTCCTGCAGTAAAACCACATCTGGGGAGTGCTTTCTAATAAGCTGATTAACCAAACCTCGCTTGATCCTATCTCCCAGGCCATTCACATTCCAGCTTAGCACCCTTATCCCACTTCCCTGATTAGCCTGGGCCATCGGACCCGAGTACCATACCCCTGATCATCTCACTTTCACCTGATGCAAGAAAAAGGAAAAAATTACGGGAGACGCGAAATAAAATGGTTGCATCATCCCCAAAAGAAAGGAAATTGAAAACAAAAAGAACACACTCAAAAACCAACCTTCCCCAATCCCCTCTGCCTCCCCCCTGCACCCCTGCTCACGGCAATCGCCAACCCCCAACTCGCAGTGTGCCTGTCGCCCCATACTCAAACTAACCAACTATCTAAAGGTAGATCTGAGAAGGAGATCGGCCTCCCGTATTCCCACGTCACCCCAAGGAAATTCCTGCCCCGGTTGTTGGAAAGCGTCATCGTAAAAATGTTTCATACATGGCCCCCCCACTCAACAAAACATAGTTGTACTGACGACGGTACTACTCTTCAATCCAGTTCTTGCGAGCCCTCTCCTTCTTCACCATTTCGCCTCTGGGGCTTTTCTCGGGAGGCCAGGCTCTCCACCCAGTCAGAATCAATTTCGGGATTGTCAAAGAACCAGAGTTTACCATCAACCTCGACACGCAACTTAGCCGGAAACAACATGGCATATTTGATTCCTTTATCTCTGAAACTCCTCTTGACTCCCAGGAAGCTTTGCCGCTGTCTCTGAACAGTCTGGGTAAAGTCCGGAAAAAAGTTAAGGGTGGTGTTTTTGTATTTCAGAGGGCCCCCCGATCTGGAGGCTTGCAGGATAGCGTCTCTGTCTCTGAAGTTGAGCACCCTTGCAATCATCAGCCTAGGTGGAGCCCCCGGATGCGGCCGTCCCCCCGGAACTCAGTGTGCCCGCTCTATCGTAAAAAAGTTCCCCAACCCTTTCGGCTTCAAGAGCTGAAGTACGATTTCTTCCACAAAGAGGTCAGGGGTCAGACCATCAGCCTTCTCCGGGACTCCGATTATGCTCACATTGTTCCTTCGGGCCCTTCCTTCGTAGTCATCCAGTTTGCGGCTCGCCAAGTCACTCGAGGCCTTACGGTTCTGGACCTCTTGCTGCAACTGCGCCACGCCATCTGTCAAACTTGCCGTTTTAATGTCCAGTGATTTCACCTTCTCACTCGTTTTGATAAGATCAGCTCGAATTAGATTGACCTCTATAGTGACAGTGTCCAACTTGTGGTCCAGCAAATCCATCTTCTGTCCCAACGTGGTTTTAACCTCAGCGATAGCCGCCATCACGTCCTGCAGTGTAGGGTTCAACATAGGGCTCGAGGCCTCTCTGCCTCCATCTTGTGATCTACCAGGCCCCAAGGGCGAGCTCTTGGGTAGAGTATACCTGTCCAACTTGTTGGATTGGACATAACGAGCTCCCCTGGCCGATCTGCTCTGTTGTTTCTCCGCTTCGGCTTTAGCCGCCATCTTGGGTCAGTGTATGGACCGAATCTCGATCGCCCCTTGGCAATAACGAAGACTGTCTACCACAGACCGGCGTCCCCACACTCTCAGGTAAACCACCAAAATCTTTCGCCGTTGAGGTTTCCTACTGATGACCCCAAGTATCGACCGGGTCCGGGACAGTTTCTACGCCCGCTCACTGGCCATCAAGCACCTCAACTGGCACCAAACGGGCCCCTCCAGTCATCTGGGGCATTCCCCCACCGATCTCACCAAGGCAGACCAGTGGGGTCTCCGCTCACACGGGCCACTCTTCCACACTATGGCCAACGTCGATCCAGGCCAAACACGGGAAGGGGGGGGGGGGGGGAGGGGGGCGCGACTTCCGGTCAGTGACCCCGCTGTTGTTGCACTTCGGCCCGGGCTGAATAATGATGCGAGGCCCCGGCTTCACCCGTTCCTAGGCCGCAAACTTGTCGTCAATGTTGCTCGGGCCCCCGGCGACAGAATCAGATGCGGATCACAGCGTCCGGTGACCCTTCCTCTCCGCCATCAGCTTCCACTTTCGGGGATCAGGATAAAGGACAGGATGTGCCCGGGGGCGGCGGGGGTCTCGGGAGCCTCGGGAGCCTAAAGCTCACGCGGCCATCTTGGACTCGCGCAAAGCTCCTCCTCGACAGTTTTTGCTTTTAACTAAATTCCCGGCGGGACTCGTGAAGCTGTTGTTTGTTTTTTGTGGCCACAGGTGCGGGGTGGGAGCCATCACTCGCTCAAAATCGCTGCAGCCTTTTCCGCAGCGCAGGACGCGCCCGGGCCAAGGGCGGGTCCGTCATAGACAGGAAGAGACAGGGCAGGACCACCCCCTTGACTTTTCTTCTACATCAGCTTTGCCCTAAGATCAGCGCCCTTGAGGACGCCATTGAGCCTTATTCAAAGTCCTTCTCACGACAAGTAGACTGGTCACATTTTGGTGTTCTCCCCACTGCTATTAACTGTAAATGATGCATGCTTATGTTTGATTGACATTATTCACGTGGTCCTTACGGCGAACCGCCCAAAGGGTTCCCTCGCTTATGAGCACAAATTTCTTTTGTACCCTTTTTTGATATAAAGGGTTGTATTAAAACGGAGTGCTCTTGCACATCCTAATATGAGGAAACGTACTTGAATCAACTAAAAACCCCAGGCCCAAGGTGATTCTCCCCCCCCCCCCCCCCCCCCCCCCCGAGATCAATTAATAAGATGCTTCAAAGGGCCATAGGCGCTGTTACATCAGAAATTGAACACACCGAAAGACGGTTGTCAATTACTCTTGACCTTTTTTTGCCAACACTGGATTTGCCCAGTCCCAATACTCCTTCTGTAGCGCTGTCATTAATTGGAGATGTTCCCCCGCCCTCCCCACCCCAAGTGATTGTTATGACTGCTACAACAAGAAAGGGAGATGAGGGTGTAGGCACCCGTAAGAATGGGAAACACAAGCAAATAGATGGGAGGGCAACCATTGGTAAGAAGGCAAGAAGAGGGAGTGATTCGAGGTCAGAAGATCTTCCTAATCGAAACCCAATAATAGAACCCGTACCAGCCTCTAGTATAGACCTTAAGTACCCAGTCTGGGCCCATTCGCTACTGGCAGATTTATTGACCCGACTCGGTGACATGATCAAGCAAGAGGTTGCCCCCTCCTAGTCGATCAATCAAAGTCCATGACATCTATGATGAGCTCAAGGCAAATGCAAGCCAGTTCCAGCGTAACACAATTCCCATCGAGGGAGGGAGGCTCAATTTCTGGCCTTGATCCTAAATCGAGGGATCCTTCAGGCAAACGGGTGATTCTCAGCACCCAAGCTTCTAATACCCAGCAGCTTACTAGCCAAGATCACTGCTCTACCCCCCAGCACTCTGCCGCACAGCGAGAGCAAGAGCATACTACAAATACAACGCTGAGGACTGCCCGCAGTGTGGATGAGAGTATCCCCCTAATGGTTAATACGCACAGCACTCACCAATCCATCAGCAATGCAGCAGGGCCAAGTTTAAATAGAAAAGAGCTGATATGAGAGGGCTGGGGAAATTCTATTGGTGCGGAGAGTAGATTGGGTGGGACCCAGCAAAAAACCCAATCTAGGAGATTGTGTGGTTGTCAACTTTAAAACCCCCCAGATTGTAAGCATGCTTGTAGGAGAGTAGGGTCGGCTATCCTATGGTCACCCCAATTTTTGCTTTTTGCTTCACTGGTATTTGACTTAATGTGGCTGTGGGCCTGCTAATCAGACCCACAGCCTGCTGTTCTCTCTCTAAATTCACAGACATGTACTATAGGTACATAACCAATTTGGTACTGGACGCCTTGTCAGCCCCTATACAGTGCACCATAGGTGCCAAGGGCATAGGTGCATCCAAGGCCTACCAGGGGCTGCAGCATAGCTTTTGCCACCCCTGGCTGGTTCTTAAATTGACACAACTGGCTGATCACTCAGCTGGGGCAAGGTGGTGTTCTCACCCCTTGCTTAGATATAGTATACCTATATCTAAACCTATGTCTGGACACACATAAACCTATAAGTCACTCCTATGGCAGGCCTTATCAATCCTGGAGGCAGAGTGCGTGGTTTTACGTGAGATGGTGCTCTAGCATGAGCTGAGCCTGTCTGCAGCTGTCTCTTAACTCTTATACTCTTAAGAGCATTATAATCTATCGCGGTTATGTGCTAACTTTGGTTTGGATTTATCAAAACATGTTGTGTAAGGTGTCATACGATTTGGAATACTATCCCCTCGACAGTCCTGTCAACGGGGATAGCATTCCACCCTTCTAGAGGGAGAAGACATGTTACTTTACTAAAACGCGGTTAATCCTAACCAGAGCCTCAGCATCACAAAATGGATGCTGCTGCCACCGACAAGAGTCTGACCTCCTGCTGCTGACCGAAACTTGGCAGAGGAGGCCTGGACAAAGGGTTTCCTATCGCAGGGAGGTGGTACCCCTCCCCAGACAGGAGATAGTGTATTGGGGCAGGGAGGGCTGAAAGAAAGTAGACAGTGCCTGGGGCGCACAAGGCTTCCCCTTGCATAATCCGGTCAAACCGGTTCTGGGGCACACCAGCCCCAGTCCCAGCGCGACCCTGGACAAAGGGAAAGGGGTGTAACCACCCCCATCCTGGGTCCCACCCATAGGAGGGACCTAGCAGGTAATCCAGCCCCCTAGATTGGTATAAGAATGGGAGCAGTGCCAAAGCACTCAGATAATCCTGACTGAAACTTATGAAACGAAACTCTGGACCCTTCGACATCCTACTCGACGTAGAAGACTGAAGAATCTCCCTTGTGGTCAAGGAGTGACCACCCTGTGCAAACAGGCACCATCCAGCACCTCGACGTTTGCTTTGTTGCAGTTCCCGCCGGAACTCGAGTGACAGAGTTCGACAAGACCCAGCGTGCCTGCCTTCTAACAGCCCGATCCACAGTCCCTGCAGAGCTGAGACCCGTGGAGGCGACCTGAAGCGTGGGGCCCGCCATCTTGGAAAGACCACGAGGCGCTGACCGTGCAGCTCCCGAGGCCCCCTCGAAGCTGTGCATTGGGGTTTGAGAAGCCCCAGCCCTGAGCCTCTCTTGCACCGAAGCTCACCCCTCTACACTCACCGAGTGCTGCGTGGGGCCCTTCTGCATCTTTTGGCTCAACGCGTTGGTCCGGTCGCTTGCCCATTGGCTGTGGCCCCAGTACCGACGAACCTTTGAATTTGACTCGTGAGTCTGGTTGCTCCAGACTTGCCCTCGCTCCCCTGAAAAGGAGCACCCGCTCTGACCCTCCTGGTCCGAGTGAAAAGCGATCTTCGAATCCTGCGTGGGTTGCGCTTTCCAAGGTTTGTTTGCTCCAATCCGGAAGCCGACACCGCCGACAGCGAGAGCCTGCGTGGGACAGCTCGTGATCCACTCCTGGACATCCTCGGTGCCCCAGAGTCCACGTGGCAGCGGAGACAAGCTTCACGACATCGACCTGATTGCGCCCGACATTGCCTGGTTCCACCCTGGTCACTGCTGAGTGACCCAGACTCTGTCCCCTCTGCTTTCAGATCATCTATATCTTCGATCCACCCTTGGATCACACCGGACACTTCTCTTCACGACGCCTGCAGCATCTTCATCCTCAGGCACCATCAACCTGCGTGACGAAACCCGACACTACTTTGCACCTGTGCACCCGCTTCCTGTGGGTGAGGTAACTCAGCAACGCCGGTGTTCCTGCACTGGTACACATCTCTAGTGTATATGTCTAAAGTTTCGTCCTTCTAGGTTAAGTGGAAGTCTCCTTTAACAGTAACTTTATAACTTTTACGCACCATTGACATTGCATTGGTGCATGCGTGTGCTTTAAGCGCTGCACCCGAATTCCGCAGGCTTTTCCCGACTTCAGCTTTGCTAGTTCCGACTGCTCCCAGCCATTCCCTAGGCCCTAGGCCTGACCACTGTTCGATTAGTGCTTCTTATACCACTATTTTAGTATATGGTTTGAGTGGCCCCTGGGCCTTATCCATAATTGTGCAACTTTTATATGTTTAACTGTGCTTTTGTTTAAACGCTTGTGCTTCTAGACTCATAAAGAGTATAGAGGATTATTCTAGTAATAAATACATATATTTTTATAATATATAACTTGTGTGGTGTCCTTTCATTTGATATTACAGGATTGTGATTGGTAAAACAGCTTGCTTAACACGACCTCTTGAGTTAAGCCTTTAAGGCTGCTTGGTCTATGCTACCCTTTGGATAGCTTGTCTAGTAAGGTTGACTTACAACCAGACACCATAAGGGATTGTTTGGACTGATACAAGGTGCCCCCAGAATTGGAGACATCATATATCAGGCCAACTTCTCACAATGCTATTAAATTATGAAACCACCCCTGGAGAGCCCCGCACAGAGGTGAAAGCTCTTCCGCTTGAATATTTCTATTCTCACTGTTTCAACCCTGGTAGGGCAAGTATTCCCTTCGGGCATGCAAGGCAATTGGAGGAGAAACAGAATCTTGGCCACAGACATCCTCTTAGCAGACCTGTTTTTCAATCTGCCTGTAAACAATCGATATGGGGCCCTGGAAGATGTGGATTGACCACTAAGTATAAGGGGCGTGGGTTATCCCAAGAGTATCCAGAAACCCCAGAGAGGGCGTGTGCAGCTAGATCAGGGGAGCTCAAAGAGGTCACCCTTAGAGGAGATAGGCATAGAAATGGGGGCTTGCGTTCAGTCCACCCTGGGGAGCGGGGCCCAGGTCGGCCCATCCTACCCACCGGGGCCTATACCCATTATTCTTTCTACCCCTTCTAATAATACCACAAAGGGGATAAACCGTCTAAGTACAATCGAATCTTCCACCGATCTCTTGGGAGGAGTCTCATGCTCAGGTAGTGAGTTGAAGATCCTCTCCTGGAATGTAGCTGGCATCAAGGGTAAACTTTCTTGCCCTGAATGGGGACTTTTTGTGGATCAGTTTGACGTTTGTTTGTTCCAGTAGACTTGGGCAAGAGGACTGTGCAAGGGTGGGTTTCGTAACATTTAATATCCCAGCTATCATTGGAGAGAGGACTATCTATTTGGGTTGCCTCCCCTGTGGGCTGCTCACCTACTCCCCTGACTACCTCCGCTAATGACATTCAATGTGTAATGCTCAGTTTTCCCTCTAAACTGAAGTTTGCCATTCTTAATGTTTACTCCCGGCCTGTAAGCCTGAGCCAAGAATCAAAAACCCTCAATGACCTAAACTCTTTTATCCCCACAGTGCCGCCTAATTCAAGGCTGATAGTTGGGGGCGATCTAAATTGCCATTTTGAACCCCTTTCTGGCATTTATGATATGGTCACCAATGAGGAGGACTCGCAGTGGGCTATTCCAGACCCACAAGTTCATCTGGTTAAGACATGGTCACCTTTGGTACTCCAAATAAATGCCATATTTTTAAATCACTCGCTGAGAGCTTGCAATGGCTGCACACCTTCTGACAGGCATCTAATAGAATCGGCCAAGCTTCCCTTTTAGATTATATTTTAGTGGAGTGCAGATCATGGCATAGGGTTCTCGATTTTGCTGTCATACCACGATATGACAGTGATCATAACGCCCTGATACTGACGTTCAAGGTTCCGGATTCAGGTATTTTCCCCGCTAGTAATTTCCCCCCCTGGAGAATAGGCTATTCCTCACCAACAACAGGAGAAGAATCAAGTGGGGGGTAATAAAACAAACACCCGAGAAGCTGGGAGCTCTCTATGAATTAGTGATACCAGCTTTGTAGGAACTTAGCAGCATTCCCGCTGATTGGGATAACCCAGCCCATATCAAACAGGTCGAAGCACTCCATAAGAGTCTGACAATTAAACTAGCCGATATTTTTTACCCGGTAGTACGCCCTAAAAAAGCAAAAACGGTAACCCACACGTGGTTTAACGATAACTGCCGTAAGGCTAAACGAGCGTTGATAGCGGCCATTAAAGCAAAAAAAAAACCTTTAACTAAAACTAGGAGGGTTCTATACAAAGAAGCTAATTGTCAAGCAAAGCAGTCCTGGGTAGAGAATAAATGGGAGGACATCAAAACCGCCCTACTGAACCGGGATATGAAAGAATTTTGGGCCATAGTCAGAACAGGTAGTAGGGAGGGTAACCCAGCAATTGAACAGAATATTCCAGCAGAAATGTGAGCTGATCCTTTTCGGACATTGTACACAGTAGAAATTGATACTGATCCACATTCCAGTAACCATAGCCCTCCTCTAGGGGACTTGGGTGCAGACATTGGTCGGGTAGTGGACTCACTTGCTACTGTGCCTAGGCACGCTGACGAGGTGGCTGTTGGGATAACCCTCCTCGAGGTCACTAAGGCAATTGAGCAACTTCCAGCAGGCAAAGAACCTGGTTTAGACAGGCTACCAGGGGATTTGTTCCGGGAAGAACCATCCATTTGGGGTCCCTATTTGTGTGCGCTATTTAGCGCCATTATGAATAGCATGCCGATCCCTGATACTTGGGCTGGGGCAGAAATTGTCCCAGTCTTTAAAAAGGGCTCTCCCCTACTTCTTGCAAACTATAGACCGATCAGTTTGATCGATGTCACCCAAAAACTGTTTGCACGAGTACTCTTAGATTGAGTCCAGGGCTGGATGCAAGAGAATTATGTCATAAGCCCCTACCAAGTCGGATTCAGGAAGAACACTTCAACCGCGGACCAAATATATATAGACTTAAACTTATTGTTTGAAAAACGGTATCAATGGAGGGTGGCAGCCTCTATTTGATTTTTGTGGACCTGAAAACGGCTTTTGATTTGGTGCCCAGAATCAAACTATGGGGGGTACTAAGAGAACTGGGGATTCCCACTTACTTGCTTATCATGCTTATCATGCTTATTAAGCTGCATGACGCTACCTACGCTCAAGTAAGATGTGGAAAAGGGGAAGAATTAACCAACAGACTCCCAGTTGGCAGAGGAGTGAGGCAGGGTTGTGTGCTTGCACCAACTCTGTTTTGCCTCTTTGTCAATGCACTCATTGCCCAACTGACAGAGGTTGAAGACAACGATGCCCCCAAATTAGCAAACTCAAAGTTACCAGCATTGATGTTTGCTGATGACACTCCCTTGCTGTCCAAGTCGCTGATGGGCATCCAGAGGATACTGGACAGGTGTGAGAAGTTGGCCTGATATATGATGTTTCCAATTCTGGAACCACCTTGTATCAGTCCAAACAATCCCTTATGGTGTCTGGTTGTAAGTCAACCTTATAGACAAGCTATCCTAATGGTAGCATGGACTAAGCAGCCTTAAAGGCTAAACTCTAGAGGTCGTGTTAAGCAAGCTGTTTTACCAATCACAATCCTGTAATATCAAATGAAAGGACACCACACAAGTATATATTATAAAAATATATGTATTTATTACTAGAATAATCCCCCGTACTCTTTATGAGCAAAGGGGCACAAGAGTTTAAACAAAAGCACAGTATAACATATAAAAGTTGCACAATTATGGATGAGGGCGGGTGGCCACTCCAACCATATATCAAGAAAGTGGTATAAGAGATACCACTCGAACAGTGGTCAGGCCTAGAACCTGGGGAATCGCTGGGACTGGTCGGGACTAGTAATGCTGAAGTCGGGAAAAGCCCGCGGGACTCGGTGCAGCGCTTAAAGCACACGCATGCACCAATGTAAAGTCAATGGTGCGTAAAAGTTATAAAGTTACTGTTTAAGGAGACTTCCGCTTAACCTACAAGGATGAAACTTAAGACACATACACTAGAGGCGTGTACCAGTGTGGGAACACCGGCGTTGCTGAGTTACCTCACCCAAGGGAAGCGGGTGCATAGGGTCGAAGTTGTGTCGGGTTTCGTCACGCAGGTTGTTGGTGCTTCAAGCTGAAGATGCTGCAGGCGGTGTGAAGGAGAAGTGTCTGGTGCGATCCAAGGGTGGATCAGAGTCGTAGAGTACCTGAAAGCAAAGGGGACAGAGTCTGGGTCACTCAGCAGTGACCAGGGTGGAACCAGGACAGAACCAGGCAATGTCGGGCGCAATCAGGTGGTTGTCGAGGAGCTTCTCTCCGCTGCCACGTGGGCTGTAGGGCATCTGCGACGTCCAGGAGCGGGTCACGAGCTGTCCCACGAAGGCTCCCGCCGTCGGCGCAGTCGGCTTCAAGATTGGAGCAAACAACACTTGGCAAGAGCAATCCACGCAGGACTGGAAGATTGCTTCTCACTCGGACCAGGAGGGTCAGAGCGGGTGCTCCTTTTTAGAGGAGCGGGTGCAAGTCTAGAGCAACCAGAATCACAAGTCGTATTTCGGATTTCGTCGGCACCGGGGCCACAAGCCAACGGGCAAGTGACCGGGCCAACGTGTTGAACCAAAAGATGCAGAAGGGCCCCACGCAGCACTCGTCGAGTGTGGAGGGGTAAGCTTCGGTGCAAGAGAGGCTCAGGGCTGGGGCTTCTCAAACCCCGGTGTACAGCTTTGAGGGTCACTCGTGGGCTGCACGGTCAGCGTCTCGTGGACTTTCCAAGATGGCGGGCCCCACGCTTCTGATCGCCTCCACGGGTCTCAGCTCTGCAGGGACTGTGGATCGGGCTGTTAGAAGGCAGGCACGCTGGGTCTTGTCGAACTCTGTCGCTCGAGTTCCGGCGGGAACTGCAACAAAGCAAGGGTCGAGGTGCTGGATGGTGCCTGTTTGCACAGGGTGGTCATTCCTTGACCACTTGGGAGATTCTTCAGTCTTCTACGTCGAGTAGGATGTCGAAGGGTCCAGAGTTTCGTTTCTTATGTTTCATCAGGATTATCTGAGTGCTTTGGCACTGCTCCCATTCTTAATACCAATATTGGGGGCTGGATATCCTGCTAGGTCACCTCCTATGGGTGGGACCCAGGAAGGGGGTGGTTACACCCCTTTCCCTTTGTCCAGGTCGCACTGGAGCTGGTGTGCCCCAGAACCGGTTTGACCGGATTATGCAAGGGGAAGCCTTGTGCTCCCCAGGCACTGTCTTGTTTCTTTCAAACCTCCCTGCTACAATCCACTATCTCCTGTCTGGGGTGGTGTAACACCTCCCTGCGACAGGAAACCCTTTGTCCAGGCCTCCTCTGCTGAGTTTCGGTCAGCAGCAGGAGGTCAGACTCGTGTCCGTGGCAGACGCATCCATTTTGTGGATCTGAGGCTCTTTTAAAAATCAACCGCGTTTTAGCAAAGTAACATGTATTCACCCTCTAGAGGGGTGGAATGCTATCCCCGTCGACAGGACTGTCGAGGGGATAGTATTCCAAATCGTATGACACCTTACACGACATGTTTTGATAAAGCCAAACCAAAGTTAACATATACCTGCGAGGATTATAATGCACTTAATAGTATATGGTTTGGCATTATCCCGGAACAGCTAAGGGAATTGGTCCCGACAGCTGCAGACAGGCTCAGCTCATGTTAGAGCTCCATCTCACATAAAACCACGCACTCTGCCTCCAGGATTGTTAAGGCCTGCCATAGGAGTGGCTTATAGGTTTCTATGTGTCCAGTTAGGTTGAGATATAGGCACACTATATATATGCAAGGGGTGATTACACCACCTTGCCCCAGCTGAGTGATCAGCCAGTTGTGTCAATTTTGGATACCCAGCCAGTGGTGGCAAAAGATATGCTGCAGCCCCTGGTAGGCCTTGGATGCACCTATGCCCTGTGCACCTATAGTGCTCTGTACAGGGGCTGATAAGGTGACCCAAGCCAATTTAGTTATGCACCTAGGGTACATGGAATCCATTTTAAGGAGAGAGCAGATAACCTGGGGCCCTGATTAGCAGTGAACCAGGCCAACTAAGTCGAAAACCAGCTAAACACAAGGCAAAAAATCTGGGGTAACCATAGTCAGGTATCCACCTTCCTACACAACCCCCCCCCAAACGAAAGGAGATAAGGCTATCCTTGGCCAGGTAAGCCTATATTGCCTAAGTGGCCATATAAGGAAGTACCTGCACTAGCATGGGTACCCCCTGTCTCATGGTCCACTAAGCAGTCCCTCGCCCTTGGGGTATTAGAGGGTCTCCACCATAGGGAATCACTACCTTGGGTGTGTTTTTGCAAGTTAGAAGGCTGGTTTGGATATGGAGTATTGAAGTGAGGCTCCACTAATTTAGGGCTCAGCTTCCTCCAGTTATCTTCCACCATGTGTGCCCTTCTCTGTTCAACTGAGTTGCACTGTGCTCTCAGGGTCAACCTCTGGCTACCTACAGCTGGAGGCTGGGTCCCTTGTTTTGGCTTACTGGAGAGACAGTTCAGGTATGGGCCCCTTGGGTCCCAGGTTTGGCTGTGCCCAACAGAATCCATCTGTGGGAGGTCCCTAACTACTTTTAAGGGGGCTCCCTCAAGAGTTTTTAAAGTTTTCACCTTACTAGGGCTACTAGTTAAGGTGCCCCTAATCTGTTGATGGGGGTGCTTTATTTGACAGGGGCCCTGTGGGGTCTCACTGTCCTTCTTGTCCTCTGCAGCCCTGGGCTGACTAAGGCAAGGTAGAGAGGGGCAGGTTACCTGCTCCAGACTGGGTCCCACCTGAGAAGGGTCCACTGCCATCAGAGGCTCTGTCAGGCCAGGCCTAACAACCTCTGGGACAGTTCCTTCATCAGGGGTAAGATCAGTTCCCTGAGGAGGCTGATCCTGTCCTAATGTCTGGTGAGGGGGAGATTTCTCTTCCTCCTCCATGCTCTGTTTGTGTGGAGTGATCCATCATTTCAGGCTTCACAACGCATATGTCTGTTTGAGTTTGGGCTGTGGCCATCACAGCCCCACCAACCTTTTCAGGAGGAGACTCAGTTTGGGTGTGAGCTGTTATCATAACAGGTCTGCTATTCTTTTCAGGAAGGGAGTTAGCTAAAGATGGGGCAGAGAGTTGCTCAGCCCTACCAACCTTTTCAGGAAGGACATCTTGAATTGGGGTTGTAGCCATCACAGCTCCACTAACCTTTCCATTGGCATTTACCATTCTAGAATGGATTTGCTGTTCAACCTCAGCCCAGGCTGAGATTTCCAAATCATTTCCTAGTAGGCAGTCTACAGGCAAGTTTGATGACACTGCCACTCTCTTTGGGCCAGTGACACCTCCCCAGCTGAGACTAACTACTGCCATGGGATGATTGGTTTGTATTCCATCAATGTTTGTTACCTGGTATGTGGCACCAGGTAAAAGTTGCTTAGAGGGGACTATACAGTCAGCCACCATGGTGATGCTAGCCCCTGTGTCTCTAAAGGCCTCAACTTTCAAACCATTGATGATGGGTTCCTGTCTGTACTTGCTCAAGGTATTTGGGCAATCAGTGAAGTTGGCAAACCCCATGCCACTCTCACAGACAGAAGAGGTTGGGGACCTGGATAGGCCAGAATCCACCTGTGCTCCAAAAGTAAACCCACCTAGATTTCTGGGGGTGCTCCCACTTCCTGGGGGATTACTGCTAATAGTAACAGGAGGTGTTGGAGCTGTTTTTGGAGGTATATTTTCTTTATTGCCATTCTTTGGACAACAGCTGTCTGATTTCCAATGGCCAGTCTGTTTACAGACATGACAGTATGGCTTTTTCTGAGTTGATGAAGTGTCTTCGGACCCACCCCCATCCTTAGAGTTTTGGGGCCCTGGGGAAGTCTTCTCTTTTGATTTATCCCCACCCTTATCTTGAGGTTTGATAGACTCCTTCTTCTGGGTATTGTCCTGATTCTTAGGCCTAATCCTGGTTCTGACCCATTTATCTGCCCTCTTTCCCAATTCTTGGGGAGAGGTCAAATCTGAGTCCACCAGGTGCTGGTGTAAGAGCTGGTTCTGACAATTACTTAGGATCTGCTCCCTCACAATCAAATTATACAATTCTGTAAAGTCATGTACTTTGCTGCCATGTAGCCAACCCTCCAGAGCCTTAGTAGCACAATCTACAAAATCAGTCCAGTCCTGCGTCTGTCTCTTCTGGGTATCTCTGAACCTTAACCTGTATTGTTCAGTGGTTAAGCCAAACCCATCTATTAGAGCACTCTTCAGGACTTTGTCGTTTTTAGCATCCTCATGTCTGACAGTGAGGAGCTTATCACTCCCTTTCTCAGAAAAGGAGTACCATAAGATTGCTGCCCACTGTTCTTCAGGAACCTGCTGTACCATGCCGGCTCTCTCAAGAGCAGTTATCCACTTGTGGATGTCATCCCCTTCCTTGTAGGGGGGCACAATCTTTGTCAGGTTTCTAGTATCATAGGACCTGTCTTTCTCTCTAGGAATATTGTTGCTGCCACCAGTGGCATCTAAGCCACACAATTTCTGTTCCCTTGCTAAAGCAAGTTTAGCTTGGGCCAGGGCTAACTCTTCCCTCTCTATCTGGAGTTCTACAGCTCTCATCCTGGCCTTATGCTCTCTTCTCTGGGGGGGAGTCATTCCCCTTTGAGAGTTTCTTGAGACACTAGAAATGTGAGAATCCACTGAGGGAGATCTCACCCTTCTATTGCCTGGAACAGTTCTGCTTTGTACTCTGGGGAGGTGCTGGCCCTCTCCATTTCCAAGTAGGTCCAAGTTGGTTTGGCTAAGCCTCCCCACATGTACCTGGTTATCCCCTTGATCTTGATCTGGATCTTCATCATTATCTGGTTCAGGGTCCACCCCATTCTCTGGGGTGCTATTCTCATTCTCTTGGGGTTTCACTCTATCTCCTGATCTTAAGGGAGCTATGCTAGCTTGCTCAAGGTCATCCTTCTCCAGGATGGCTATCAGGATAGGAATGGTAGGGTTGTGACCCTTTTCAGCCCTCTTACAGTACACAAGGTACTCAGGTCTCTGTGGCTGAGGGTGTCGTATCTGGAAGTTGCCTTGGTAAGGTCAACTGTCACAGGCTGAGAGCCAGAGGCTACACCTGTGTCAGACATGACTGCTAGTGAGGTGCAAGTGGTGAACTTACCTACACTAAGTTTTTTCCTACTGTACCTTGCTAGTGAGTTGTAGGCAGGGTGTGCTAATCCCTTTGATCTACAACTACTAAGTTCAGTAGAACTTAAATATGCTAAGCTTTTGTTTATATGTACCTAAGGTACTTGATGTGATCTTTCAATTTGATAAAAAGATTGCAATGGTAAAACAGCAAGCTCAAATCCGCACCGCTGCACACCAATGTGAGAAGTTGGCCTGATATATTATGTTTCCAATTCTGGAACCACCTTCTATCAGTCCAAACAATCCCTTATGGTGTCTGGTTGTAAGTCAACCTTATAGACAAGCTATCCTAATGGTAGCATGGACTAAGCAGCCTTAAAGGCTTAACTCTAGAGGTCGTGTTAAGCAAGCTGTTTTACCAATCACAATCCTGTAATATCAAATGAAAGGACACCACACAAGTATATATTATAAAAATATATATATTTATTACTAGAATAATCCCCCGTACTCTTTATGAGCAAAGGGGCACAAGCGTTTAAACAAAAGCACAGTATAACATATGAAAGTTGCACAATTATGGATGAGGGCGGGTGGCCACTCAAACCATATATCAAGAAAGTGGTATAAGAGATACCACTCGAACAGTGGTCAGGCCTAGGACCTGGGGAATCGCTGGGACTGGTCGGGACTAGCAATGCTGAAGTCGGGAAAAGCCCGCGGGTCTCGGGTGCAGCGCTTAAAGCACACGCATGCACCAATATAAAGTCAATGGTGCGTAAAAGTTATAAAGTTACTGTTTAAGGAGACTTCCGCTTAACCTACAAGGATGAAACTTAAGACACATACACTAGAGGTGTGTACCAGTGTGGGAACACCGGCGTTGCTGAGTTACCTCACCCACAGGAAGCGGGTGCATAGGGTCGAAGTTGTGTCTGGTTTCGTCACGCAGGTTGTTGGTGCTTGAAGCTGAAGATGCTGCAGGCGGTGTGAAGGAGAAGTGTCCGGTGCGATCCAAGGGTGGATCAGAGTCATAGAGTACCTGAAAGCAGAGGGGACAGAGTCTGGGTCACTCAGCAGTGACCAGGGTGGAACCAGGACGGAACCAGGCAATGTCGGGCGCAATCAGGTAGCTGTCGAGGAGCTTCTCTCCGCTGCCACGTGGGCTCTAGGGCATCTGCGACGTCCAGGAGCGGGTCACGAGCTGTCCCACGAAGGCTCTCGCCGTCGGCGCAGTCGGCTTCAAGATTGGAGCAAACAACACTTGGCAAGAGCAATCCACGCAGGACTGGAAGATTGCTTCTCACTCGGACCAGGAGGGTCAGAGCGGGTGCTTCTTTTCAGAGGAGCGGGTGCAAGTCTGGAGCAACCAGAATCACAAGTCGTATTTCGGATTTCTTCGGCACAGGGGCCACAAGCCAATGGGCAAGTGACCGGGCCAACGCGTTGAGCCAAAAGATGCAGAAGGGCCCCACGCAGCACTCGTTGAGTTTGGAGGGGTGAGCTTCGGTGCAAGAGAGGCTCAGGGCTGGGGCTTCTCAAACCCCGGTGTACAGCTTCGAGGGTCACTCGTGGGCTGCATGGTCAGCGTCTCGTGGACTTTCCAAGATGGCGGGCCCCACGCTTCCGGTCGCCTCCACGGGTCTCAGCTCTGCAGGGACTGTGGATCGGGCTGTTAGAAGGCAGGCACGCTGGGTCTTGTCGAACTCTGTCACTGGAGTTCCGGCGGGAACTGCAACAATGCAAGGGTCGAGGTGCTGGATAGTGCCTGTTTGCACAGGGTGGTCACTCCTTGACCACAAAGGAGATTCTTCAGTCTTCTACGTCGAGTAGGATGTCGAAGGGTCCAGAGTTTCGTTTCTTATATTACATCAGGATTATCTGAGTGCTTTGGCACTGCTCCCATTCGGATACCAATCTTGGGGGCTGGATATCCTGCTAGGTCCCCTCCTATGGGTGGGACCCAGGAAGGGGGTGGTTACACCCCTTTCCCTTTGTCCAGGTCGCACTGGAGCTGGGGCTGGTGTGCCCCAGAACCGGTTTGACCAGATTATGCAAGGGGATGCCTTGTGCTCCCCAGGCACTGTCTGGTTTCTTTCAAACCTCCCTGCTACAATCCACTATCTCCTGTCTGGGGTGGTGTAACACCTCCCTGCGACAGGAAACCCTTTGTCCAGGCCTCCTCTGCTGAGTTTCGGTCAGCAGCAGGAGGTCAGACTCGTGTCTGTGGCAGAAGCATCCATTTTGTGGATCTGAGGCTCTTTTAAAAATCAACCGCGTTTTAGCAAAGTAATATGTCTTCACCCTCTAGAGGGGTGGAATGCTATCCCCGTCGACAGGACTGTCGAGGGGATAGTATTCCAAATCGTATGACACCTTACACAACATGTTTTGATAAAGCCAAACCAAAGTTAACATATAACCGCGAGGATTATAATGCACTTAATAGTATATGGTTTGGCATTATCCCGGAACAGCTAAGGGAATTGGTCCCGACAGCTGCAGACAGGCTCAGCTCATGCTAGAGCTCCATCTCACATAAAACCACGCACTCTGCCTCCAGGATTGTTAAGGCCTGCCATAGGAGTGGCTTATAGGTTTCTATGTGTCCAGTTAGGTTTAGATATAGGCATACTATATCTAAGCAAGGGGTGATTACACCACCTTGCCCCAGCTGAGTGATCAGCCAGTTGTGTCAATTTTGGATAGCCAGCCAGGGGTGGCAAAAGATATGCTGCAGCCCCTGGTAGGCCTTGGATGGACCTATGCCCTGGGCACCTATAGTGCTCTGTACAGGGGCTGATAAGGGGCCCGAGCCAATTTAGTTATGCACCTAGGGTACATGGAATCCATTTTAAGGAGAGAGCAGGTAGCCTGGGGCCCTGATTAGCAGGGAACCAGGCCAACTAAGTCGAAAACCAGCTAAACACAAGGCAAAAAATCTGGGGTAACCATAGTCTGGTATCCACCTTCCTACAATAGGTTTGTAATTTTTTGTAACAATAGGTGCTTGCAGATTAACACTATGAAAACCAAGTTCATTGTAGTCAATCCACCCAAGAAAACACACTCAAATCCCCAACTAAATGGCATTGCACTGGATGGGGTTTCTATATGTTACTATTTGGGTGTTACCCTTACTGAAAACATGGATTGGGGGCCCCAATTAGCCAAAGCCAAGCTAAAATGAGCCCAGACTTCCGGGGGGATAGCTAAATTGTTAAGGGAATCGATTATTAAACCTATTGGCCCTCCCATTGAGATTTATAGGGCGCAAGCGAGGGGAGTCGCGCTGTATGGGGCTGAACTCTGGGGCCACTGTTCTTCTGCCCCCTTAAGCAAAGTTGAGAACAGTTTCCTTAGACAAATTGTGGGCCTCCCGCTCAGCAACCCGTTAACCCCCTTGCGGTTAGACTTGGGTATAGGCCCGATTGAAGATGAGGTTGCCCTACGACCCCTAACCTTTTGGCGTAGGCTGTGGGTGACCCCAGAATTGGTAGAGTACCAAGAAGAAACCAAAGAGCTATTAGACTACCCAAGGGTATTAAAAAAAAATCCTTGGTTTGTGCATGTAAGGGATGAATGTGTAAAGATAGGCAAACCAACCCTCTGGAGTAATCCTGAAGAAACTAGCTCCATAGTCTCCCGAGCTGAACTGGTGAGAACCTACCAAACACAAAAATTGGAGGCCATTCAGGTTAATCCGAATTTACGTTTTCAGACTATGGTCTTAGCAACCGAAATAAAGGTTTTTGAACTGATAAATACATGCATGCCACAAGGAAACGATCACTGGTAGCAACAAAGAAAAGAGACTTGGCTTTGCCTGCGAGCAGTGAATAAAGAGGATAAGAGCTCACTGAGCGAATTAGGGGGAAACTGGTTGATGGTTGGATGAGGCTGGACTGGATGAGGCTGGACTGTGCATACATATTTGCCAGTTTTTGCTTTTAACTAAATTCCCGGTGGTTCATGGGAATTGTAGTTTGTGTTGAAGTCTTGATGACATGGCTGCTGTTCAATTAACAAAGTAAGTGTTAGCATAATCCATTCCTCGGTCCTGACATAGAATTCCAGTAACGCTCAGCTATGCACTAACCTGTAGTAAAATATTTACAGTCTAAACCTTGATACAAAATGAATTGAAATACATTTTATATTGTGCTTACGTCTCCTGACGAAGCGTTGAAGGGCCGTTTTCTTTTTATGAATTATAATCAAATGCTCTCCCAATGAGATATTTATTAACAACTTCTTGGGCATTTTCATTATGGACTGTAGTAATATGTGAACATTAGTTCTCAGTGATAAAGTCACCATTAGTTTCAGTGGCAGCTGGTCACATTTCAAATTGGTGAGGCAACCGGCATAACAATTGTGAATGGGTTTTAAGTAGTGGGCACCAATGCGAGGGAACCCAACTGACATTTTGTAACAAGCATTTACAATGCAATAGATATCACCTTCGAAAAAGTTAGAGCTATTGGCATTGTAAATGACAAACTGTGAGAAGTTGGCCTGATATATGATGTTTCCAATTCTGGAACCACCTTTTATCAGTCCAAACAATCCCTTATGGTGTCTGGTTGTAAGTCAACCTTATAGACAAGCTATCCTAATGGTAGCATGGACTAAGCAGCCTTAAAGGCTTAACTTAAGAGGTCGTGTTAAGCAAGCTGTTTTACCAATCACAATCATGTAATATCAAATGAAAGGACACCACACAAGTATATATTATAAAAATATATGTATTTATTACTAGAATAATCCTCTGTACTCTTTATAAGTGCAGAGGCACAAGCGTTTAAACAAAAGCACAGTTAAACATATGAAAGTTGGACAATTATGGATGAGGGCGGGTGGCCACTCGAACCATATATTAAGAAAGTGGTATAAGAGATACCAATCGAACAGTGGTTAGGCCTAGGGCCTAGGGAATCGCTGGGAGCAGTCGGGACTAGCAATGCTGAAGTCGGGAAAAGCCAGCGGGATTCGGGTGCAGCGCTTAAAGCACAGGCATGCACCGATGTAAAGTCAATGGTGCGTAAAAGTTATAAAGTTACAGTTTAAGAATACTTCCGCTCAACCTAGAAGGACGAAACTTAAGACACATACACTAGAGGTGTGTACCAGTGTGGGAACACCGGCGTTGCTGAGTTACCTCACCCACAGGAAGCGGGTGCACAGGTGCGAAGTAGTGTCGGGTTTTGTCTTGCAGGTTGCTGGTGCTTGGAGCTGAAGATGCTGCAGGCGTCGAGACGAGAAGTGTCCGGTGTGATCCAAGGGTGGATCGAAGTTAAAGATGATCTGAAAGCAGAGGGGACAGAGTCTGGGTCACTTAGCTGTGACCAGGGTGGAACCAGAAGGAACCAGGCAATGTCGGGCGCTTTCAGGTCGCTGACGGGTCGCTTCTCTCCGCTGCCACGTGGACTCTGGGGCACCGAGGATGTCCAGGAGTGGATCACGAGCTGTCCCACGCAGGCTCTCGCTGTCGGCTTCCGGATTGGAGCAAACAACCCTTGGCAAAGGCAACCCACGCAGGATTCGAAGATGGCGTTGTACTGGGACCAGGAGGGTCAGAGCGGGTGCTCCTTTTCAGGGGAGCGAGAGCAAGTCTGGAGCAACCAGAATCACAAGTTAGTTTTCAAGGTTCATCGGCACAGGGGCCACAAGCCAACGGGCAAGTGACCGGGCCAACGCGTTGAGCCAAAAGATGCAGAAGGGCCCCACGCAGCACTCGGTGAGTGTGGAGGGGTGAGCTTCGGTGCAAGAGAGGCTCAGGGCTAGGGCTTCTCAAACCCCAATGCACAGCTTCGAGGGTCACTCGGGGGCTGCACGGTCAGCGTCTCGTGGGCTTTCCAAGATGGCGGGCCCCACGCTTCAGGTCGCCTCCACGGGTCTCAGCTCTGCAGGGACTGTGGATCGGGCTGTTAGAAGGCAGGCCCGCTTGGTCTTGTCGAACTCTGTCGCTTGAGTTCCGGCGGGAACTGCAACAAAGCAAACGTCGAGGTGCTGGATGGTGCCTGTTTGCACAGGGTGGTCACTCCTTGACCACAAGGGAGATTCTTCAGTCTTCTACGTCGAGTAGGATGTCGAAGGGTCCAGAGTTTCGTTTCATAAGTTTCAGTCAGGATAATCTGAGTGCTTTGGCACTGCTCCCATTCTTATACCAATCTAGGGGGTTGGATTACCTGCTAGGTTCCCTCCTATGGGTGGGACCCAGGAAGGGGGTGGATACAGTCCTTTCTCTTTGTCCAGGGTCGCGCTGGGACTGGGGCTGGTGTGCCCCAGAACCGGTTTGACCGGATTATGCAAGGGGAAGCCTTGTGCGCCCCAGGCACTGTCTGGTTTCTTTCAAACCTCCCTGCTACAATCCACTATCTCCTGTCTGGGGTGGTGTGACACCTCCCCGCGACAGGAAAGCCTTTGTCCAGGCCTCCTCGGCTGAGTTTCGGTCAGCAGCAGGAGGTCAGACTCGTGTCTGTGGCAGAAGTGTCCATTTTGTGATGCTGAGGCTCTTTTAAAATCAACCGCGTTTCAGTAAAGTAACATGTCTTCTCCCTCTAGAAGGGTGGATTGCTATCCCCGTCGACAGGACTGTCGAGGGGATAGTATTCCAAATCGTATGACACCTTACACGACATGTTTTGATAAAGCCAAACCAAAGTTAACATATAACCGCGATGGATTATAATGCACTTAATAGTATATGGTATGGCATTATCCCGGAACAGCTTAGGGAGTTGTTCCCGACAGCTGCAGACAGGCTCAGCTCATGCTAGAGCACCATCTCACGTTAAACCACGCACTCTGCCTCCAGGATTGATAAGGCCTTCCATAGGAGTGACTCACAGGTCATGTGTCCAGATATAGGTTTAGATATAGGTATACTATATCTAAGCAAGAGGTGATTACACCAACTTGCCCCAGCTGAGGGATCAGCCAGTTGTGTCAATTTAAGAACCAGCCAGGGGTGGCAAAAGCTATGCTGCAGCCCCTGGTAGGCCTTGGATGCACCTATGCCCTTGGCACCTATAGTGCACTATATAGGGGCTGACAAGGTGTCCAGTACCAATTTGGTTATGCACCTAGGGTGCATGGAGTCCATTTTAAGGAGTGAGCAGAGAGCCTGGGGCCCTGATTAGCAGGGAACCAGGCCAACTAAGTCGAAAACCAGCTAAACACAAGGCAAATAAATCTGGGGTAACCATAGTCCGGTATCCACCTTCCTACACAACCCCACCCCAAACGAATGGAGATAAGGCTATCCTTGACCAGGTAAGCCTATATTGCCTGAGTGGCCATATAGGGAAGTACCTGCACTAGCATGGTTACCCCCTGTCTCATGGTCCACTAAGCAATCCCTCACCCTTGGGGTATTAGAGGGTCTCCACCATAGGGAATCACTACCTTGGGTGTGTTTTTGCAAAGTAAAAGGCTGGTGTTGATAGGGAGTATTGAAGTGAGGCTCCACTAATTTAGGGCTCAGCTTCCTCCAATTATCTTCCACCATGTGTGCCTTTCTTTCTTCAACTGAGTTGCACTGTGCTCTCAGGGTCAGCCTCTGGCTACCTAAAGCTGGAGGCTGGGTCCCTTCTGTTGGCTTACTGGAGGGACAGTCCAGGTTTGGGCCCTTTGGGTCCCAGGTTTGGCTGTGCCCAACAGAATCCATCTGTGGGAGGTCCCTAACTAATTTTAAGGGGGCTCCCTCAGAAGTTTTTAAAGTTTTCACCTTACTAGGGCTACTAGTTTCGGTGCCCCTAATCTGCTGATGGGGGTGCTTTATTTGACAGGGGGCCCTTTGGGGCTCACTGTCCTTCTTGTCCTCTGCAGCCCTGGGCTGACTAAGGCAAGGCAGAGAGGGGCAGGTTACCTGCTCCAGACTGGGTCCCACCTGAGAAGGGTCCACTGCCATCAGAGGCTCTGTCAAGCCAGGCCTAACAACCTCTGGGACAGTTCCTTCATCAGGGGTAAGATCAGTTCCCTGAGGAGGCTGATCCTTTCCTAATGTCTGGTGAGGGGGAGATTTCTCTTCCTCCTCCATGCTCTCTGTTTGTGTGGAGTGATCCATCATTTCAGGCTTCACAACACAGGTATCAGTTTGAGTTTGGGCTGTGGCCATCACAGCCCCACCAACCTTTTCAGGAGGAGACTCAAATCAAATCAAATCAAATAAGCTTTATTCGATATTCACAAAGGATATCATAAAAGCATTCATTACATTTATTCAAAGGTAACTATACTATCAAAAGCATAATCGTCATAAAAAATAAAAGTTATAAAACCACTGTCATTTAAAAAGGTTAGAAGAACCAAGATTTAAAAAGACGCTAATATACGTAGGTATCTTAACAACCAACAATTTCACATAGGCTATCGCAGCGAGTTCCTAAATTTAAGTAGCAATTTCCAAAACTGTTCCATAATGCATATGACATCCCCATCCTCCAGCTCTTGTAAACGTTCAAAAGCATCTTTGCAAGACCTCACGCCCCATTTCTTCAATAAAGGTCTCAGTAAAGATTTCCTGGGGGTTACATAGTATGTGCAAAATAAAATGGAATGGATGTTCGATTGAATAGAAATGTCATTGCATGGACAAGGGCACAAATTTCGAGACCAATCGTTGCATGAAGGAAATGTTATTAGGCGGAAAAAAGATCCCAGTCTGAATCTACAAAGCAGCATTCTAGTGTAACAAGACAAGTCAGTGGAGAGGTTCAGTTGAAGTCCCTTATTCAAGGTAATCCTTTGATAGTCCTGGATTGTTTTATTTAGTTTTTGAATAGCCCACCACTTGGCTTCCAGGTGATCCAATAGGATCTTTCTCAGGGATTTCCTTGTAATGTAGTCCAAAGTCGTAGGGTCGGTATAAAACTCTGGACGACCAATTTCATTAAACACCTTTTTAACATAGGCCAGCCATTTCGTATGTTTTACCCCCTCCAGTTTGAGAATGTCTAAGATTACTTCTCGATTTAAAACAGTCTCAGGGGTGGTCCAGATTTTGTGCCACAAAAGAAGTGGCTCAACTTTAATCACATCTGAGATGAATGGTAGACCTAGCTCTATGTGAATCATATAGACAGATGTTGATTTTGGTGTTGCTAACAAGTACCTTAGAAAGTTATTTTCCACTATTTGGATGGGTGAGATATTATCGATTCCCCACAGACCGGCCCCGTAGATTGCTGTTGAAACACATTTAGCTTTATATACGATAATAAGCTGTTTTACTGGCCTCCCCCCAATTTTACTGGCAAAATCTCGGAGCGCCCCCAATTGCTCTGACAAATGCAAGTTTTCTAGCTTTGATGGCAGACTGCCATGCCACCTTCCTGTGTACACATATACCTAAATAGGGGAAGTGATCAACTGTGCCTAATTTTTGTCCTTCAATGAATATGGGACATTGGGTTTTCATTATTCCCTTGCTGCATACCATGGAATATGTCTTCCCAATGTTCACTTTCAAGCCCCTTTCATGCATAAAAGAAGTAAATGCCGTAACCGCTCTTTGCAACCCCAATCTTGTTTGGGAAAGAATAGCCGCATCGTCGGCATATAACAAGATTGGGATGGCTTGGCCTCCCACTTTCGGATAGTCACATTCAATGGTTTTCAAATGTTCACCAATGTCATTTATATAGAGGGAAAAAAGCAGAGGGGCTAAGATGCACCCCTGCCTGACCCCTCTAGTGATGCTGAACCTCGGTGAACACTCCCCCCTTGGACCAAACCGCACCCTTACACCCGCATCTTTATAGAGATTTATGATAAACTTAAGGATAGATGAATCCATCCCTAGATGCTCGAGAACTTTCCATAACTGTTCGTGGACCACACAATCAAAGGCTGAGCTTAAATCTATATATGTTACATAAAGATTACCTTTCTTCGCCTCCACGTATTTAGACGTAAGAAGGTGTAGATTTAAGCTCTGTTCCACTGTGCCCCTTCCAGTTCGAAAACCATATTGGAATTTTGAAAGTACGTCCTCCTCCTCAGTCCATTTATGTAAGCGTTTTAGAATGATACGTCCCGTAATCTTCATTAGAGAATCAAGCAAGGAGATAGGCCGGTAGCAAGATGGTAAATGCCTATCTCCCTTTTTATATATGGGTACCACAATGGCCTCTGCCTAGGTTGGAATTTGGCCATACACATTTGCAGAATTCAAGGCAGAGGTTAAAACTGGGGCCCAAAAATCTATTTCCGCCTTAAAGACATCTGCTGGGATGGCGTCCGGGCCAGGTGCCTTCCCGGAGGGGCTCTCCCTTATAGCAAGCCTAACCTCCTCATACGAGAATACAATATTGGAATGACATTTTCTCGAAACCATTATGGTAGTACTTGAGGGAATGATGGAATCCAGTGTGGTGATATTAGATGAAATAGGTTTACTATATAGTTGTTGGAAGTGAGCAGCCCATGTATCTCCATCAATTGCAAGGTCCAAATTCCTCTGAGGCATTTGTACCCATGGAAGAGGGGTATTTATGAATTTCCAAAATGCTGAAAAGTCACGACGTTCACAGGTTGTCAACAAAGTCTGCCAAGCTTCCACTTTCAGGGATTTTTTCCTGTTTTTAATGGCTAGGCGATATCGAAGTCTAGCCTGGCGTATCTCGATGGTTAGCTTTGGGGTAGCATGTAGAGCTTTCTTCAGCGATTTTAGGGCTCTAGTGCAGGCTTTATCGAACCACCCTTTGGGGGTAATAGGGCCTGCCTTAAACTGACGTGTGAGTAGTTTCTTTAGACTGTCCTGTATTTTCAAAAAAGCTTCAAGGATAGTTTGAGGCTGTTCAGTCAAAGACAAACATGTATGTACCTCCTCCCATCTGAGCTTCAATAGATTTTTAAGAAGACTAGATGGATTGATTTTTTCCCACTTAAGGGTATATCCATTTAGTGCCCCCAATTTAATAGGTTGTTCATAATTTATTTTGGGGTTATCATGGCCGTTGATGGGAAGGGGTAGCGCGATGGATAGGGTCAGAGGATAATGGTCGCCATATGGGTGATCAAGAGTATCCCAACAGGATACTAAGGAAGCATGCATCTTAGAGAAAAGAATAAAATCAATAGTGGAATTCGCTGCTCTACCATGAAAAGAAGGTTTAAATGGTCTGGGTGGAAAAGATATGTCATTTGCGAAGGCTAGGTTAAAAGAGGCCATAAAGTTATTTAATACCTCTCCCATTTTTGAATGTAAAAAATGGTTTGGGGTGTCATCAGATTCATTCTCTTGCATAGAAGAAAAATCACACAGGCCTCTTGAGGCGTTTTGGCAGATATGGCAATTAAAATCGCCCATAAGCGCTGTCACACACTCACCCCCGCACCTTTCTTTAATCGAAACAACAGTATGGGACAAGTCATGTAAGACTTTCTCCAGTCCCTCTAAGGGCATATTATTATAAAAGTTGATAATTATAAGGCTCAGGGATAAGCCTAATTCCATGACAATTATTTGATAGGAATCCCTTAGAAACTGTTTCCGGATCCTAAATCCTATGCCAACACTGGCATATATACATAAACCTCCCCTATGTCTGCCCTACTTGCTCACTATCGCTGGAGAATGGAAGGTCTGGAAACCCAATAAATGTATCGGGGTTAACACCCAAGTCTCCTGGAAGCACAAAACTGAGTAGGAGTTTACCACATCCAGCCATGCTGGTTGAACAATTTTTGAAGAGATGCCAGCCAGATTCCAACTAAGAATCTGTAATTTGGAAGATGATTTTCGATTTTCCAAGTTAGTAGAAGGAATACTTGTAATATTTCGCTGGTGGGCAGTGGACGATGTGATTACTAAGTCCATTTTATTGGCCCCAATTTCCAGCCCCTTTTCTGCCGGCTTTCTGCAACCCAGATGGCCCTTCATAGGTGGTACATTTGAGGGTATACCAGGTGTCTTCTCCCTCATCCCAATGTCTACTTTAGCTGGGGAGAGTCATTCAATATCATCCAAACCACAGAGTGTCTCGTAGTGGTTATAGCAGGGAAGATTCCAAGAGGGAGTTATTGGTGGAAAACATTGACCGTAGTCAGCAGGGTTATATCTAGGAAATGGGAGAGGTGTATTTTCCAACATTTCATGCCTATGGGGATAAAAGTTGTAAGGAGGAAGTATATTTTCCAACGCTCCGTGCCTAGGAAGATACAGATTTTGAGGTAATCCTTGATGCTGTTGGAAAGGAAATTTATCATAATAAGGTTTGGGGCGATAGTGTTTTTTAGACATTAGTGTTTCGGGCTAAAAGTATGATAGTGCTTTAGGTGTAATCGGGCCTCTATCAGAATCTGAGAACCAATCCCTAATATGTACGATGACTCTGGGGTCTTTAAAAGTGATAATTATTACGTCCCGCTCTATGTCTTTAGGACGTAGGCCAACCCAGTTAGTTCTTCTCACCGTAATAATCTCACCATTTAAGTGGGGTGGCAGTGGCCTGTTATTTTTTAGCCAATAAATGACCTTATTTTTAAGGCTAGTATGATTTTCATATGATCCTGATGATGGTAATGGCGAGACCCCCGTTAAAACAATAACATTATTTGAAGCAGCTGGGGGTAAGTCCACATTTCTTTCACGTGGAGGTTTTTTATTGTATTTGGAATCAGCCTTGTTCATGTCCAGTGTGGATTTGGTGTTCCCCATTCTTGCTGATTCCATGAGGGAATTTATTTGAGCAGTCTGTGCCCGTGAATTTGGAGGCAATTTAGATGGGGCAACAGAAGCATTATTAGCTGTTTTCAATCAATTTGAAGGTACCTGTGTAGTGGAAGTTTTTATTTCCTTGCTGCTTTTATCCTCTTTAGTCGTTTTTTCTGCCTCCTTTGTATTGGAGGAATTAACTAAGTCCTTACTAGTTGCAATTTTTTGAGTAGAACATCCCATAAGGGTATCCAATTTAACACCTAGACTCTTAACTCTCTCTACTATTGGAAGAAGTAGAGCTTTCAATAAGTGTTCCATGGCATCAACAAAGTCTTTTATGGAAGGTGGAACATGGGAGGGTAGTGTATTTTTAGCTACATTTGGTGCCCCTTCAGCTATTTGTAGTAGTTCTTTCCTAAGTAAGTCCTTCAAGGGCAATTGTTTGCGGGCAGAAGTATCTGTGTTACCCAGACCTCTTTTTCTACGTTTTTTAGGGGGTGAACGAATGATTTGCGGTTTCTTTTTTAGATTGTTAGTGACAGTCGAAGTTTTTGGGGCCGTGTGCTTAAAAGTCACTGGTTGGGATTGTCTTTGACGTTCGGCCTCCAAGGGTGTTGATACCTCTATAATGTTTAAACTTGCATGATCAGAGGCCTTACATGATTTGGGGGTAACAAGGTCAATTATAGGGTTACTGCTAGGGAGGGGTAACTCAAGTTGGTAAGTAGTAGATTTGTCGTTTATTGGGGACAAACTAACCTGGAATATTAAGGGGATATTATCCGTATTAAATAGTTCAGCGTCTGTATTTTCCAGATTCGCATTGACCGATTGTGAATCAGGGGCAGGTTTAGGAGAAGAGTCAAGTGCGGTATTTTTAAGTAGCTCGATGGAAAGCCGACGAGCGGCTCGGCGCTCAGCCAAAGCCAAGTCTCTATCGACTTCAGCAATGGCTCTAGAAAAGAATTTGTCCAAGGGGCCCAGGATGGAAACACCTACCCTGGATGGAGGATCGTCCACGACATGTGTAGACATATCTGGGCTGTTTAACAATCAGAGAGGTCGGCCTAAATCCAGTTGCAAGGACATACACGTTAATAGGATGGCCAAGCCAAGCCTTGTATGGCCTTGGAGGGCCGTAGAGGGCCCGCCTTTTGCCCGGGCTTAGCCCCGGGCGTCCCGCGACGCTGAGGGCTCACTGATTTTATGGCCCCTCCTGGCGCGTATACCGCGTCAGGGCAACGCGCCGCCGCTGAGGCTGCCGGGATGTGTAGTCCCGGAGCAGCGGCGCGGTTGGTGTCAGCGGTTCCTGTTGTGTGGCGGTGGCGGTTCCTCTGGATACCCGCTGTGTCTCTGCCCCGCTCAGCCTTGCTCCTCGCTCCTCAAGGTTTCCAGGTATGCACAAAGAAGACCCCCCCGCTCTACCGAGGGCTCACTGATTTTATGGCCCCTCCTGGCGCGTATACCGCGTCAGGGCAACGCGCCGCCGCTGAGGCTGCCGGGATGTGTAGTCCCGGAGCGGCGGCGCGGTTGGTGTCAGCGGTTCCTGTTGTGTGGCGGTGGCGGTTCCTCTGGATGCCCGCTGTGTCTCTGCCCCGCTCAGCCTTGCTCCTCGCTCCTCAAGGTTTCCAGGTATGCACAAAGAAGACCCCCCGCTCCACCGAGGGCTCACTGATTTTATGGCCCCTCCTGGCGCGTATACCGCTTCAGGGCAACGCGCCGCCGCTGAGGCTGCCGGGATGTGTAGTCCCGGAGCGGCAGCGCGGTTGGTGTCAGCGGTTCCTGTTGTGTGGCGGTGGCGGTTCCTCTGGATGCCCGCTGTGTCTCTGCCCCGCTCAGCCTTGCTCCTCGCTCCTCAAGGTCTCCAGGTATGCACAAAGAAGACCCCTCTTGTGATCTATTAAACCTGCTGGCACTGCAGCGTGCTTCTCTTCCTGCTCTGCTGGGCGGCTGCCTGGGTCCGGGTAAACACCTTCCTCTTTGTGTGCAAGAGCGTCTCAGTTTGGGTATGAGCTGTTATCATGACAGCTCTGCTATTCTTTTTAGAAAGGGAGTTAGCTAAAGATGGGGCTGAGAGTTGCTCAGCCCTACCAACCTTTTCAGGAAGGACATCTAGGATTGGGGCTGTAGCCATCACAGCCCCACTAACCTTTCCAGTGACATTTACCATTTTAGAATGGATTTCCTGTTCAACCTCAGCCCAGGCTGAGATTTCCAAATCATTTCCTAGTAGACAGTCTACAGGCAAGTTTGGTGACACTGCCACTCTCTTTGGGCCAATGACACCTCCCCAGCTGAGACTTACCACTGCCATGGGATGATTGGTTTCTATGCCATCAATGTTTGTCACCTGGTATGTGGCACCAGGTAAAAGTTGCCTTGAGGGGACTAGACATTCAGCCACCATGGTGATGCTAGCCCCTGTGTCTCTGAAGGCCTCAACTTTCAAACCATTGATGAGGGGCTCCTGTCTGTACTTGCTCAAAGTGTTTGGGCAAGCAGTGAAATTGGCAAACCCCATGCCATTCTCATAGACAAGAGTATCTGGGGTAGGGGACCTGGATAGGCCAGAGTCACCTGTGCTCCAAAAGTAAAACCACCTAAATTCCGGGGGTTGCTCCCACCACCTGGGGGACCACTGCTAATAGTGACAGGAGGCGTTGGGGCTGTTTTTGGAGGAATATTTTCTTTATTGCCATTCTTTGGACAACAGCTGTCTGATTTCCAATGGCCAGTCTGTTTACAGACATGGCAGTATGGCTTTTTCTGGGTAGATGAAGTGTCTTGGGACCCACCCCCATCCTTGGAGTTTTGGGGCCCTGGGGAAGTCTTCTCTTTGGATTTATCCCCACCCTTATCTTGAGGTTTGGTAGACTCCTTCTTCTGGTCATTGCCCTGATTCTTAGGCCTAATCCTGGTTCTGACCCATTTATCTGCCCTCATCATGTACTTTGCTGCCATGTAGCCAACCTTCCAGAGCCTTAGTAGCACAATCTACAAAATCAGTCCAGTCCTGTGTCTGTGTCTTCTGGGTATCTCTGAACTTTAACCTGTATTGTTCAGTGGTTAGGCCAAACCCATCTATCAGAGCACTCTTCAGGACATTGTAATTTTTAGCATCCTCATGCCTAACCGTGAGGAGCTTATCTCTCCCTTTCTCAGAAAAGGAGTACCATAAAATTGCAGCCCACTGTTCTTGGGGAACCTGCTGTACCATGCAGGCTCTCTCCAGAGCAGTTATCCACTTGTGGATCTCATCCCCTTCCTTGTAGGGGGGCACAATTTTTGTCAGGTTTCTATTATCATAGGCCCTGTCTTTCTCTCTAGGAATATTGCTGCCACCAGTGGAATCTGATCCACACAACTTTTGTTCTCTTGCTAAAGCAAGTTTAGCTTGAGCCAAGGCTATCTCTTCCCTCTCTATCTGAAGTTGGACAGCCCTCATCCTGGCCCTATGCTCTTTCCTCTGGGGGGGAAGTCATTCCCTTTTGAGATTCCCTGGAGGCACTAGAAAGGTGAGACTCCCTGGAAGGGGATCTCACTCTCCTATTACCCAAGGGAATGATGGTGTATGGTCTTGGGAGGTGCTGGCCCTCTCCATTCCCATGTAGGTCCAAGTTGGTCTGGTTAAGCCTGCTAACTAGTACCTGGTTACCCCTCTGATTCTGAACTGACTCATCTACATCTGAGTCCTCCTCCTCCTCTTCTTCCTCTTCTTCTTCGTCCACCACTGGGGTGTCCTCATTCTCAGGGGGGTTCACTCCATCTCCTGCATCTAAGGGAACTGCACTCGCCTTATCTAAGTCATCCTTTTCCAGGATGGCTATCAGGGAAGGAATGGTGGGGTTGTGACCCCTTTTTAGCCCTCTTGCAATGCATAAGGCACTCAAGTCTTTATGGCTAAGTTTGTCATAGCTGGAAGTTGCCTTGGTAAGGTCAACTGTCACAGGCTAGCCAGAGGCTTCACCTATGCCAGACATGACTGCTAGTGAGGTGCAAGTGGTGCACTTACCTACACTAAGTGTTTTCCTTCTGTACCTTGCTAGTGAGTTGTAGGCAGGGTGTGCTAAGCCCTTTGATCTACAACTACTAAGTTCAGTAGAACTTAAATATGCTAAGCTTTTGTTTATATGTACCTAAGGTACTTAATGTGATCTTTCAATTTGATAAAAAGATTGCAATGGTAAAACAGCAAGCTCAAATCCGCACCGCTGCACACCAATGTGAGAAGTTGGCCTGATATATGATGTTTCCAATTCTGGAACCACCTTGTATCAGTCCAAACAATCCCTTATGGTGTCTGGTTGTAAGTCAACCTTATAGACAAGCTATCCCAATGGTAGCATGGACTAAGCAGCCTTAAAGGCTTAACTTAAGAGGTCGTGTTAAGCAAGCTGTTTTACCAATCACAATCCTGTAATATCAAATTAAAGGACACCACACAAGTATATATTATATAAATATATGTACTTATTACTAAAATAATCCTCTGTACTCTTTATAAGTGCAGAGGCACAAGCGTTTAAACAAAAGCACAGTTAAACATATGAAAGTTGCACAATTATGGATGAGGGCGGGTGGCCACTCAAACCATATATTAAGTGGTATAAGAGATACCAATCGAACAGTGGTTAGGCCTAGGGCCTAGGGAATCGCTGGGAGCAGTCGGGACTAGCAATGCTGAAGTCGGGAAAAGCCCGCGGGATTCGGGTGCAGCGCTTAAAGCACAGGCATGCACCAATGTAAAGTCAATGGTGCGTAAAAGTTATAAAGTTACAGTTTAAGAATACTTCCGCTCAACCTAGAAGGACGAAACTTAAGACACATACATTAGAGGTGTGTACCAGTGTGGGAACACCGGCGTTGCTGAGTTACCTCACCCACAGGAAGCGGGTGCACAGGTGCGAAGTAGTGTCGGGTTTTGTCACGCACGTTGCTGGTGCTTGGAGCTGAAGATGCTGCAGGCGTCGAGACGAGAAGTGTCCGGTGTGATCCACGGGTGAAGTTAAAGATGATCTGAAAGCAGAGGGGACAGAGTCTGGGTCACTTAGCAGTGACCAGGGTGGAACCAGAAGGAACCAGGCAATGTCGGGCGCTTTCAGGTCGCTGACGTGTCGCTTCTCTCCGCTGCCACGTGGACTCTGGGGCACCGAGAATGTCCAGGAGTGGATCACGAGCTGTCCCACGCAGGCTCTCGCTGTCGGCGGTGTCGGCTTCCGGATTGGAGCAAACAACCCTTGGCAAGGGCAATCCACGCAGGATTCGAAGATGGGGTTGTACTCGGACCAGGAGGGTCAGAGCGGGTGCTCCTTTTCAGGGAAGCGAGGGCAAGTCTGGAGCAATCAGAATCACAAGTTAGATTTCAAGGTTCATCGGCACAGGGGCCACAAGCCAACAGGCAAGTGACCGGGCCAACGCGTTGAGCCAAAAGATGCAGAAGGGCCCCACGCAGCACTCAGTGAGTGTGGATGGGTGAGCTTCGGTGCAAGAGAGGCTCAGGGCTGGGGCTTCTCAAACCCCAATGCACAGCTTCGAGGGTCACTCGGGGGCTGCACGGTCAGCGTCTCGTGGGCTTTCCAAAATGGCGGGTCCCACGCTTCAGGTCGCCTCCACGGGTCTGAGCTCTACAGGGACTGTGGATCGGGCTGTCAGAAGGCAGGCACGCTTGGTCTTGTCGAACTCTGTCGCTCGAGTTCCGGCGGGAACTGCAACAAAGCAAACGTCGAGGTGCTGGATGGTGCCTGTTTGCACAGGGTGGTCACTCCTTGACCACAAGGAAGATTCTTCATTCTTCTACGTCGAGTAGGATGTCGAAGGGTCCAGAGTTTCGTTTCATAAGTTTCAGTCAGGATAATCTGAGTGCTTTGGCACTGCTCCCATTCTTATACCAATCTAGGGGGCTGGATTACCTGCTAGGTCCCCATCTATGGGTGGGACCCAGGAAGGGGGTGGATACACCCCTTTCCCTTTGTCCAGGGTCGCGCTGGGACTGGGGCTGGTGTGCCCCAGAACCGGTTTGACCGGATTATGCAAGGGGAAGCCTTGTGCGCCCCAGGCACTGTCTGGTTTCTTTCAAACCTCCCTGCTACAATCCACTATCTCCTGTCTGGGGTGGTGTGACACCTCCCCGCGACAGGAAAGCCTTTGTCCAGGCCTCCTCGGCTGAGTTTCGGTCAACAGCAGGAGGTCAGACTCGTGTCTGTGGCAGAAGCGTCCATTTTGTGATGCTGAGGCTCTTTTAAAATCAACCGCGTTTCAGTAAAGTAACATGTCTTCTCCCTCTAGAGGGGTGGAATGCTATCCCCGTCGACAGGACTGTCGAGGGGATAGTATTCCAAATCGTATGACACCTTACACGGCATGTTTTGATAAAGCCAAACCAAAGTTAACATATAACCGCGATGGATTATAATGCACTTAATAGTATATGGTATGGCATTATCCCGGAACAGCTTAGGGAGTTGTTCCCGACAGCTGCAGACAGGCTCAGCTCATGCTAGAGCACCATCTCACGTTAAACCACGCACTCTGCCTCCAGGATTGATAAGGCCTTCCATAGGAGTGACTCACAGGTTTATATGTGTCCAGATATAGGTTTAGATATAGGTATACTATATCTAAGCAAGAGGTGATTACACCGACTTGCCCCAGCTGAGGGATCAGCCAGGTGTGTCAATTTAAGAACCAGCCAGGGGTGGCAAAAGCTATGCTGCAGCCCCTGGTAGGCCTTGGATGCACCTATGCCCTTGGCACCTATAGTGCACTATATAGGGGCTGACAAGGTGTCCAGTACCAATTTGGTTATGCGCCTAGGGTGCATGGAGTCCATTTTAAGGAGTGAGCGGAGAGCCTGGGGCCCTGATTAGCAGGAAACCAGGCCAACTAAGTCTATTGGCATTTATGTTTCAAAAACCAAAACATAAATAAAAGGTCTCTCACACTGCTGTCTCTCTCACACTGCTGTCTCTCTCACACTGCTGTCTCTCTCACACTGCTGTCTCTCTCACACTGCTGTCTCTCTCACACTGCTGTCTCTCTCACACTGCTGTCTCTCTCACACAGCTGTCTCTCTCACACTGCTGTCTCTCTCACACTGCTGTCTCTTTCACACTGTCGTCTCTCCCTAGAACACACACACTGCTGTCTCTCTCACACACGCTGCTTTCTCACCCACTGCTGTCTTTCTCACCCACTGCTGTCTTTCTTACACACAATTCTGTCTCTCACACTGCTGTCTCTTATACTGCTGTCTCTCATACACACTGCTGTCTCTCACACTGCAGGTGTGGGTTGTGGGATGTGGGTTTCCAGCTCATAACTGGAGGGTGGGCGCTGCTGCGTTTCATGGGTATTTTTTGTACATACTCCCCAGGGCATTAGTGATAGCTTCAGAAGCTTTTGTTTTGGGGGAGGGTTGTTGGGGGTCAGATCTCAACTCAAAGCCCCGACCCCTCTTCATGACCTTGTGCCCTCATGCCTCGAAAACGCAATTGGCTTATGATTTTGTCCCTTCATAGACACATTCCCTATAAGATCCTCCCCCCAAACTCCCTCCCCCCATTGTGAAATGTATCTGCAAGTTGGCATGCCTGGGCAGTAATTTTGTGGCAATCAATGGATCACTGCAAAAATGCAGCGTACAATTCATTCATTTCTAGTCCTCTACAGGCAGAAGGTGGATCATGCAAAAACCGAGTTCTTGCTCCTGACTCACATTTGCATACTGCGTCTAAGAAAAAGAAAATAATTGCCCACACAAACTGAACCGCACACACACACGCACAGACACACGCACAGACACACGCACAGACACACGCACAGACACACGCACAGACACACGCACAGACACACGCACAGACACACAGAGCCACACACACACACAGAGCCACACACACACACAGAGCCACACACACACAATAACAAATCAGTTTTTCTTGTCTGCTAAGGACATTAAACTAAGAAAACATCCACTTAAGCAAGAGGAAATTTCACTGTATAATTCGACACATTAACTAGACCTACAGAACAGTTCAGCACTTCTGAAGTTCTGTTAAAACTTGACTGCAACTAGTCGATAAACAACGTACTCCAGGATGCTTTGTGGGATACTATAAATAAGGAACAGCTAAAAGAAAGTGGATCTCAGTGACAATAGCAGCTGTTACTTTAATAAATCACAATTACGCAATTGTCTAGTTAAGGCACGCAGCATGCTTCAACTCGCAAACAGTTTACTTGATAAGAGAGAAAAAAGAATTCTACACCGGCAAAACATGTATTCCCTAACATTGCCAAGATAACCTTGTCTATATGTCTAAGGGATTTTGTCTTCTTGTACAAGAAGACAACTTGAGAAATAACAGCATTGTTAACATTTTTTGTGCAAAAGGGCGGGACTCTTGTAGGAAGAGCAAGTCACGCCTCACCGAGTAGCTCACGACTTGCATATGTTATCTTTGATTCACATTGGTTGTTAACTGCACATTGCTCGGAAGCGAGGGCTGTCCATCCGCTCCTCCGCAGTAATTCGGTTCAGCTAATAGCTGTGTCAACATGTGTTACTGGACACTTAACATACATTAGTGCTCTGATGCTTCATTCACCAGAGTACGTAGTCTAGCTGGTCTAAAAGGAAATGCATTTTCTATACGAAATCGTGAATATATAAGATTATGTAATTGTACACTAAGCAAGGAGTTGCAAAGAGAAGCAACCACACAGTTTTGAAAGTCTACCTACTGGGAGATAAACACATCAGCATGTTTCAATAAAACGGGAGCAACGAGAGAGGTGCTAAATAACATGATAGCAACAAACCTTGTGTAATTTCAGTATATCCCTTTTAGGGGAACCTCCTGAAGCTTGCAAACAAAGTGGCATGGGGTGGAGGGGTTGAGAATGCAACTGTGCACTGCAGGGGCTGTTAAACATGTTTGCAACAACGAGAGTTGCCAGCGTGAGACATTCACCACAGCAGCATAGCGACCTAACAGCTAAATCATACTAGGGCTCGTATGTATACAGTAGTTTGTTCACATACACAGAATTGGCAAACACTTTCGATACATCAGGCCCAGGGTTCAGATTCTCAATGGGAAAGGATCAGTGGTGGCTGTGCAACATAGAATACACTGCAGCAGTTCACATCTCAACGACAAAAGCCCATGCCTTTACGAGTGTGGCACTTACGAGAGTGAGGACGGCGCGTGAGGGCTGAAGTTTCCTCCTGCTTACTGCCTTGACCGTGGCCCGAACGACCGAGGCTGCCATGTTGTCTTCTCCCCCATCAGCTGTTGTGTGACCCGAGCTGAAGAGCAGGATGTGATGCAAGCTAACAGCACCAAGATGGGAGGGGCGGAGCGTCAAGCCACAAAAGAGGCGGCCATCTGTTTCGCCCCATAAAGAAGAAAACAAACCTTTTATGCCAGCAGTAAGACAGGGCAGCCAGTCCAAGTGGGACGGCTCTGAAAGAGAAAAGTGTACTTCGGAGGACGCTCTTTTCCAATGGCTGGCTACAGTTTACCCTAAACGGTGATACCAGCCAATAGAAAAAAAAGAGGGGCTGGGCTTAAAGCCCGCTAGTGAACCTTCCTGATGACACTAAATCTCGCCAGTGAGACTTCGCATGTGCGCAGTCTTACGCTAGGCTTCGACCTAAAAAGGATGAGTAAGTGAGTGTCATTCGAGACATACGAACGGAATAAGAAAGCAACCGGAAACGTAACACCAAATGATAGGGCACATAAAAAAACAGACACACAAGCATGGAGAAGCACAAACACACACTGTGCAGACACACACATGCACAGGCTTACTTTGATTTTGATTAGCAATCATGTCAGCATCACCCATTGAATTTCTCTCAGCGGACCGAAAAACAGGATAGGATAGAACTATTCAATTTTAATGCCTCTGTACCTTGAGCACCTTATTTCTTAATCCACAACTTCCTAACAGTCTTCATCTTACCCTGGAGGCCTGTGAGGGACCTGCCAGGGTAATTGCAGGACTCTGCTTCTCTCTACCTCGCATGAAATGGCGCACTGATGCTGCTTGTGAAGGGGAAGAGGGAAGCGAACATTAAATCCACTGCAAACGAAAAACATGGTCAATCATTGCATTGGTTCGCAAGAAAGCTATAACTTGATTGGGCATGTTGTATTAACCTCCCACCACAGCGCTGATTCTTCTGTACTGGCCTAGACTACTTACCACCTGACTGAGCCAGTCCAGATGCTGCTCTCTTGCTGTTTATGTTAGTAAGCAGCTTGAGAAGAGCACTTCGATTGCCTGTAGTGGGCAAACACAGTGCTCCTTAGGAGACTGGTGTCTGTGGCTGTGTTACCCCATGGACCTCTGAAATGCACAGTTAAGTGATCCCTAAAGTCCGCATGTCATGCTGGTTACAGTAAGCCACCATTTCCAACCTTACATGCACACTTAACTTTAAGACTGCTTCACTGTAGTCACTGCTGGTTAATGAAGTTCCACCCCAACTTTACTCTACAGGCAGGAAAGCATGTAATCAAAAGGCCACTTTTAAAATTAAAATATGTGTTGGATCATATCAGGCAGGGCGTCAAAATGCAGAAACCGACCCATATTCGTTTTCTTGAGTCCGTCAGCAATTCTTGATTCCTTCCTTCACAAAACTATCACTCTAGAATAAAACAGCGACTCTCTTCCTAGTCTGGCTCCTTGTATTTTCCACCACATAGCTGTCCCAGCGCCTGATGAGACATGCTAAATTGTTTTACCTACTCTGATGTTTCCAAGGGTGTCATGTATTTATCTGCTGTTCCATCACCATATGTCTTTCCATAAACAGAACCATTTCAGTGACACTTCTGCCATTTTCACAGCCTTCCGTTGTCCATGTTATTGATAGCCCACATATGCAATTCTTCTTAATTGGAGCTTGCTTGATTCTTTCTTCTTCAGGCAAGTACAGTTATTATAATCCAGGTCTTTAGTGTGTTGGTTCACAACATTCTCTTGCACTGCAGCAAGATCTAATTGAGATGGTCTCACTACTGGATTATTAATAAACATGTTCAATCACAACCAACACTTCTCGTTTACTCGGAAGTACTTTGAACCAATCACCCAAGAACTTGCTCTGAAAACTATAAACAGAATCAAATCAGGATCTCCTTTGGAGCCTGCCCCTCCTCATATCACGATGACGCAGCTAACACTTTTCCTACAGACATCATAGCATCAATCAACCTTTCTTTGAACGCTGTACCTCAGGCCTGGAATGCTGGACAGGTGATGCCAATTCTCAAAAAAACCAATTAAGATCCCTTAAACTCATCAGTTACAGGTCCATATCTCTTCTTCCATATCTCAGTAAAAATCCAGAATATCTAGTGAATCAACAACTGTCAAACTATTTAGATTCTAACTCCAACCTAGACACTTCCCAGTCGGGCTTAAGAGCCTCTCATAGTACAGAAACCACTCTAATGGAGGTATTAGATGGCATCAGACTCACCCTTGGTGATGGCTACAGAGATATGCCGGTACTACTTCATCTGTTCACTGCCTTTGACACCATGTCGTATTTGATCATGTTCCAGAGGCTATCTGATATTGGTGTCATTGGCAAAGCATTGGTATAGCTACATAGTTTCCTCACCGATCGTGCACATGTGGTAAATGTTTGACCGTTTAAATCACGTGTCATGTCTGTAGACAAGGGGGTGCCACATGACTCATCCTTGAGCCCCACGCTTATTAATATATATGTCGCCCCTCTGGCTAGAGTCATAAGATCCTGGGGTCTGGAGATCATCTCCTATACAGATGAGACCCAGCTGTACATATCAATGGGTTCTAACCTCAAATTTATAAAAACTAGATTCAGAGACTGTATGAGGAAAATTGCCTCCTAGATTTCTCAAAACTGCCTGCAGCTGAACATCGAAAAACGGATATCTTGCTGTTTGGCAAGGCCTACTCCTACTGGACAGATGATTGGTGGCCACCCAAACTGGGTGCTGCCCTGCAACTTTAAAAAGTTGTAATAAACCTAGGCATCCTGATAGACGGTAATCTCACAATGAAAGATAAAGTTGGGTCCACATTCGTGACCTGTTTCAGAACCATGCAAATGCCTAGAAAGGCATTTCAGCGGCTACCTCTCCATACTAGAAAATCTCTCACGCAGGCCTTGGTTGTCAACGCTTGTTTTACGGTAACTCCCTTTTGGTTGGAGCTAATGAAACCCTTATATCTAAACTTTAGTTAGTCCAGAACACAGCAGCATGCCTTCCTCCCTGCACTCACTCAGAGCCACCCTCAGATCCCCTCACTGGCTCCCAACCAGGAAGCGCAAAATCTTTAAACTCTTATGCCTTGTACACAAATCCCTCTCAGGGAAAGGCCCTAATTATCTACAAAACAAACTTCACCATTATCGCCCTACAAAAAATGTGACATCCAAAGATAAGCACATGCTCTGCCATATTTACACAGTCAGACAGGGCAGCCACTCTTTTGCCAACCTTCGCCCCCATTGCTGGAACTAACTCCCCCAGCACATTTGCAACTGTTCTGAAGTCGGCCACTTAAAAACCTTCTAAAATCTTGACTATTTTAACCTTCTGTTTCCCTTCACCTTACCTGGATTGCTCCACAGTGCCGAGATACCCCCCTTAGGGGGGAAAAATCCTTTACTCTGAAGTTTTCCCTTCATATTACATTTTCCATGCATTTTTTACATCACAAAAACTGTTGGCATGCATGTATTTACAACGCAAGACAAAACCACGCATTTGAGGATAATTAAAAATGATGGCTTGGGTGTTCTCCCCCCAAAAATAAAAAAAAATCAAATAGTGCCAAACCTGTAAACTACAAATGCAAAAAAAACTTTATTGGTTGAAGCTAATGAAACCCTCCTATCTAAATTTTAGGTAGTCCAGAATACAGCAGAATACAGCGGCACGCCTTCCTCCCTGCACTCACTCAGATCCACCCTCAGATCCCTTGTTAGATTGTGAAAAAGTATTTGTGGTAGTGGAATGTGCGGTGAAGATCTTTCTAGTGTGAGTAAATGTGAATGTGTGGTATGCATTGTAAAATCTACGCTGGTAAGATGTGCGTGGTGAAGGAAGGCTTGGTAATGTCATACAACCATTCATGGCTATATTTCTATGCTCAGAAGGAAATTTTCAAATAACATCCCCGGAAGAAATTGAATGTTTTTCGCATGACACCGCAGCCTGGACATGCTCACTAGTGAAATTACTAAAACATCAAATATTCTAGAAATTCTGGAACAAGAATGTTAAAAGAAGCTATATCAAAGTCACAAAAATGGGATTCTTTAAGCACCTCTGTAATTCTAAATCATATTTTGCTACTGGGCAGAAAAGGGCATAAATATAATATAGAGTTCTCTCCACTTTTACAGCTCCAGTTAATTCCTTCTATTGTAAAATAATCTTTCAAAGGCAAACTACATATGACAATGTTTTCTTGCACTGATAAATGCCTCTCAAAAGGATCTTTTGAAACTGAAAGCACTCCAGATCCCAAGGGGAGAGCAAATGGCGTTAACTTGAATTAAATTGAACAGGGGTTTATAGAACACACTGAGACTTCAAAGGTATCCTGGCACTAGCTTCATAGAGAAAGCCTGAAGGTGTTTGAGCAAGTTAATTTTGGAAAAGCAAAGTTTTCAATGCCTTCCTGGACTGGAGCAGATCTGAAAAAGCTCTCAGAGAAGGCGTAAGACTTTTCCAAATTTGAGTGGCCTTTACTGTAAATGCCCGGCTACCCATTCTAACCTGGTAAAATTTAGGAATACATAGAAGATTGGATTTTAATGGCGTAGATGACTCAGAGGTGTATAGCACCTGAACTTTCTTTGTAAAAACATAGGGCATTTATTGTGAATTGTCTGATGACAATGCAGAGCGATTTGCAAGCAATCCATTCCTTCACGTGAAGCCAATGGAGCTCGGCCATGGCTCCGGAAGAAGAAAATTGTGTAGGCACATTTAACTCAACCTTAGCAGCCATAGCTTGAACCTGATGCAGTCTTCTGAGTTACAATATAGGAGAACCCAACAGCAGTGCATTGCAGTAATCAACTCTGATCAAGATCATAATTGCGCTACCAGAGCTCTTGCAGATAGTGGTGAATAAGGTCATATTTTTGCAGATTGCGAAGCTAGGCATAACATGTCACTGCTGTCTTGTTGACATCAACCTCCAGGAATAGGTTGTTATTGAAACAGAACCCTTAGTAGAAATGAAGACCTTAAAAGGTCAATGCAGGCTGATTATAAGACAGCTAAAATGGTGAGGAAAAAGGAGCTACGGGATGAAGCTTGGGAAAAATTGGGAGAGGCATTGAGTAGTAAAGACAGCAAGGCATTCTGGCGGGTAGTAAATGCCCCCTTCCTACAGGAAAAGGGAGGGCCCTCTCTTGACACCCACATAGACAAATCCTCAAGGCTCTCTCACTTCAAGAGTATTTTTAACGTACTGAAGGATAGAGCTACAAATCATCTGGATGGCTTGACGATCATCCACCTGGGGATGGAGTTCTCTATAGAGGAATTTGATCTTGCACTCTCCCAATCGCCAGCTTTAAAGGCTGCAGGGGCGGATGGGGTCCCTCTGGATATTTTCTTTACACGTAAAGATTTATGGATTCGCTATTGACACAAGTTTTCAATTCAGTTTCTAAAATTGGACTTCCAGTATCCTTGAAACAATTGGTTATCAATCCAATATATAAGAAAGGTGACCCCATGAATTCAGCAAATTATCACCCAATTTCTCTCCTAGACAGCACTGCCAAATTAATGGGCAGATTGCTCCTAAATAGGCTGGAGGAATGGGCATCTTCCAACAAGCATGTTAGCAGAAACTCAATGTGGGTTCAGAAAGGGGAGAGGAACTATCGACCAAGGGCTTAATCTGGCCCTACTAGCAGTAAAGTATGTCTGTGCAAAGAAGGGCCAGATTGATATGGCTTTTGTGGATCTGTCCACGGCCTTTGACTGCGTGGTCCAATCAAAATTATGGTCCCTTCAAAAAGGGGGTTGCAGGAGGAGCTTCGCGCGCAACCAAGATGGCCGCGTGAGCACAGGGCTCCCGAGACCCTCGTAACCTCCCACATATATCCTGTTGTTTATCCTGTCCTTCATTGATGTCTTCGTGAAGACGAACCACGGGTGAGGCGAGACCTGCATTCCGATTCCGAATCGGGCCCTGGGAACCGGTGTTGTGGTGCTCAGAAGATTGCGTCCTACGTCTCCGTGATGCCCGGCTGTGGAGTTGGCATGGTGCCCGAGCCGCAGTTGAATAACATCGGCCTGAGGTGGCAGAGACGACCGGTCTGGTTGACTTTCACTTTCGATTTGTCTTCCAGAGGGATCTTCGACTGGGAACGCCCCCCGTGCCGAGGGCGGTTACCCTGCGCTGCACCAGAGTGTACCCTTTCACTGCGGGGTTTGGGAGGATACTTGTCCTGTGCCCTCTGGCTGAAGCTGGGCCTCCGCTCTGGGGTCCCTGGGGCCGCCATCTTCCCACTTAGTCTAACCGCTCCAAGTTGGTCCACATCCAGCAATGGCGGGGAAACCGGAGGGGGAAAAGCAGAAACCTAAGACAACTCGGCGGGGTGGCTATACCCAGACTAACATCATGGATCGTTATGCCCAGACTAAGGGATCTCCCAGCGGATCGGGCAGGTCGCTGGAGGACACGAGAGATCCACCGACTTCGGCAACTGAGCTGACCCTGCAAGACGTTATGGCTGCTATCGATGGGATCAAATCCTCCCTTGGGCAACAAATGGAGACTCTCGCCCACAAACTCGATACTGTGGCGATAGACGTCAACCTGATCCGCACGGACTTGACGAAAACGAACGAGAAAGTCAAGTCGTTGGACATTAAGACTTCCAGTCTGACGGGTGACGTTGCTGACTTGCAGACAGAGGTCCGCAACTTGAGGGCCTCCAACGATCTCTTTACGCGTCGTCTGGAGGATTTTGAAGGAAGGGCTAGGCGGAACAACGTCCGTATCATTGGGGTTCCGGAGAAGGCGGAAGATCCAGCAGCTGACCTCTTCCTCGAAAATCTCATTGTTAACCACCTTGCACCCAAGGGACTGAGTACGTTTTTTACGGTGGAGCGGGCCCATAGAGTTCCGGGCGGTAAACCAAAGGTGGGTGCCCCACCGCGGCCTATGATCGCAAGGATTTTTAATTTCCGTGATAGAGACGCTATCCTGCAGGCCTCACGGATGAGTGGACCTATGAAGTTTGAGAACACTACCATCAGCTTCTACCTGGACTTTACCCAATCTGTCCAGAAGCAGAGACTTGGTTTCCTAGGGGTAAAGAGGAGACTGCGTGATATGGGCCTTAAGTACGCTATGCTTTTTCCCGCTAAGTTGAGGATCGAACATGCGGAGCGAACTTATTTTTTCGATCGGCCGGAGGCGGTGGCCGACTGGCTAGACTCTCTGCCGAACCAGCGTGCACAGGAGGAACAGTCTGGAGGGGCGGAAGGCGGACCGATGGAACAGGAATAGGCACCTGTTGTCTGGTTTCTGGGGTCTCCAGTGGGCCTCGGACTGTGGTTCGCTAATCCTGTTATGTGAATTGATGTGACATCCCGGGGGGTTACGGGGCTATTGGTGGGTCTCTTTCCTCCTCTGATCGACTTTTTGTAGCTTAGTTAGATGTGGGGGCGACAGGCACACTACAAGTTGGGGTGGCTTTCTAGTCTCACGCAGGGGTGCAGGGAGGGGGGGTTTGTAACGGGATGTTGGGGGGAATGGGAGGTTCCTGTTGGGGTGTGTGTTTGTTTTTTTGCAAGGCAATGTATTGTTAGACCTTTTGATCGAAGTGCTAGATTCCTACTGGGGTTGGATCTTGTCTCACTTTCGGATGGGGGGTAGGGGATTGAAACTGATGAGCTAGAATGTGAACGGGTTGGGGGATAGGATAAAACGTGGGGTGGTGCTGCAATTATTGAAACGTCTCTCCCCTGATGTGGTCCTTCTTCAAGAGACGCACTTGATAGCTAATACTTGTCATGCCATGAATAGGAAGGGGTATCGTTTGATCGCCCATGCTGGGTTCTCCTCCGGCTCCAGGGGGGTTGGTATCCTTATTAAGAATTCTCTCCCGCTGGAGATCGACGCTACGGTCCTCGATGATAGGGGGCGCTATGTCGCTCTAACGGGTAGGTGGGAGGGCCGAACCCTTTCCCTGGTTTCTGTGTATGTGCCCCCTGGCCTGCAGTCAACTACTTTTGCGGACTTGGGGAGGGTTATCCTTGCTCTCCCCGAGGAGTCATTGCTATTGGGTGGTGATTTTAATGCTGTGGTCTTTGGTATGGTTGATCGGCATCCACCCAGGGATCTTAAGGGGGCACAGAACTGGCTTCACGATTTCATTGATACACTGGACCTGGTAGATTGCTGGAGATTGTTGCACCCCGCTCAGCGGCAGTACACGTTTCATTTGGGCGCTCATGGTAGCCTTTCAAGGATAGATTATGTTTTGGTGCCTGCTGCACAGGCACTTTCTATCACTGAGGTTAAGCATTTGGCTCGGGGAATTTCTGATCACTCTCCGCTATGGCTTCGAATGGAGTTGAATTCTGGGACAGAGGGTCGGGTAGCCCCGATTTTTTGGAAAACTAGGGTTCTGTTTTGTCTGCGGTGTCTCTCTGGGAGGCATTCAAAACCGTCCTCAGGGGCCAGGCCCTGTCGTTAATCGCAGATGTTAAGAAACGGAGGGATGAGGAGGTGGTTAAGATCGCGGCGGAGATAGCGGACCTTGATCTTGGCCTGGAGCGGGAGGTGACCCGTGCCAAGACGCATGTTCTGCGACTTAAACAGTTGGAATACAGGGCGTTGGTTACTGACGCGGCTAAGGCCATGAGTAGAGAACAACAGGGACGACTATATGATGTGGGAGATAAAGCAGGCAAACTGATAGCGTGGCTGGATAAGAAGGATAGGGCTAGTTGTGTGGTGCCTGTGATTGAGACGGCGAGTGGTGTTCGTGTTACCGACCCTGAAGAGATTGTTCAGTGTTTCGCGGATGACTTCCAGACAGTGTACTCCTCCTTGTCGGATAGGCCGGAGGAGGACTCACATCTATTGTTGCGTGATATTACTTTACCGCGCCTTTCTGATGTTGATAGGGAACAAATGGATGCTGCAATAACTGCAGACGAGGTGGCTCTTGCGATTCGCTCCCTGCGTTCAGGAAAAGCTATGGGTCCCAACGGTCTGCCTATTGAACTTTACAAGTTGCGGCCAGACAAGATGGCTCCCTATTTAAGGGATATGTTTTTGGAGTCTCGTGAGTGTTGGTTCTCTCCCCCGTGATCAGCGTCTTGCGACCATTGTGGTGATTCATAAGGAGGGGAAACCAAGGGACAGGTGTGCATCGTACCGGCCGATTTCTCTTTTGAACACCGAACCTAAGATCCTCGCAAAATTACTGCCTAACCGATTGATCACCATTATTAGCGAGTTGATACATCCGGATCAATCCGGTTTCATCCCGCATAGAAACACTGCCCTGAATCTTAGGCGTCTGAATGGCGTTCCCGCGAGGGCTGCGACGTTGCGTGAGCCGGCCATCTTGGCGTCGTTGGATGCCACGATGGCTTTTGATACCGTGGAATGGCCATATTTATGGGCCGCGTTGGCTAAGTTTGGGTTTGGACCCGGTTTTATTGGCTGGGTGCGGCTTCTCTATGAGGACCCCCTTGCGCAAATTGTTGTGAATGGTCGTGTTTCTATTCCGTTTGGTCTTGGGAGAGGTACTCGTCAGGGTTATCCCTTGTCGCCGCTCCTGTTTGCCCTAGCCCTCGAGCCCCTCGCTGCATGGATCCGTTGGGAGCCCTCGATGAGGGGTATTCAATGGTCTCCTGAGTTTGAAGATCGCATCTCGCTCTATGCAGATCACATCTTACTGTATTTGACCACGCCCCGGAAGTCATTGATGGTTCTGTGCGATGTTCTGGCCTCCTTTAGTAGGAACTCGGGCCTGATTATTAATTGGACGAAATCCTACCTATACGTTCTTTCTGGTAACGTCCCTCTTCTTCCACGTACCTGTCCCATTCAGGTGACAAAGACTGGGTTTAAATACTCGGTATCTATGTCTCATTGGACCCTGTGGCCAGGTATGAACAGAATCTTCTCCCACCCTTGGCTAGATTGAAACAGGACGTCGCGGGTTGGCGTAAACTTCCGCTTTCGCCACTTGGTTGTGCGGCCCTGTTTAAAATGATGTCTCTGCCTCGTTTTCTTTATGCTCTCCAGAACACTCTTGATATAGTTCCTGCTAGCTATTTTCGTGCGGTTGAAGGCCTTCAAAGGAAGTTGATATGGGACGGTATGCCTCGTATTGCACTTGCCAAACTCACGCTCCTGTGGTATGACGGGGGTATTGCTCTCCCTGACATCAAACGTTATTATTGGGCGTCTCAATTGGGGGCCATTAATCATGGTATGTATGGTCCTGAATTGAACCCCGCTTTTGCTATGGATAGATGGCTGTTGCCCGGGGGTAATTATTATAGGGCGCTGTACTCAAAATCGGTGGTTAAGACTTTGTCGGGGCCTACGAAGACGGCAGTGCGTACGTGGCAGGACGCAACTAGTTCGATGGGGTAGAAAGACTACTTGACTCTAGTGACCCCGCTTTTCGGCTCGGATAAGCTTGGTAAACTGTGGAAGACCAAGGGGTTTCATAAGTGGGACCTCATCGGTATCAGTAAGGTGGGAGACCTTTGGGTTAAGGGCCAGGTGAAATCGTTTGAGATGTTAAAGACGGAGTTTGAATTGGGTGACACAGAGTACTTCCGCTATGTTCAGGTTCGCCATGCCTTGATGTCAGTTTTCCCATTGGGGGAGGTAATTCCGGAGTTGTCCCCGCTTGAAGATAGACTATTGGATGGCCATGTTCCTGACAATACTATCTCCCTTGTCTACAAAAAATTAATGATAGGTCAGACCTCCTGTTACATCTTCTGGACCTGTGGACCCGTGACGCCTTCGAGTTAGATGACGAGGACTGGCAGTCTGCGATCTCCTCTCCCAAGGAGGTCGCGATTCCAGCTCGACTCCGACTGGTACAACTTAAGATCCTCCACAGGATATACGTCACGGGCCCCCGTTTGGTTCGAATGGGCTTTTCTGAGGAGGGATTGTGCAAGCGAGGGTGTGGACAGGTAGGGACATTTCTCCATATTATTTGGAAATGTCATGAAGTTGCTGCTTTCTGGAGCGGGGTGCATGAGGTAATGAAGGAAGTGACGGGTGTTGCTCTCTTGCCAGAGGCCAGGCGCTGCTTGTTGAATGTCTGGGAACCCACGGATTATAATGTAGCCCAGACTCAGTGGGCGACCCTGGGGGCCATGATTGCCAAGCGAGATATTGCTCAGTTGTGGGGGTCCCCGAGGCCTCCTACAGTCGAAGTATGGAAGGAAAACATGGACTGGTGTATGCTCAGGGGAAAAAACGGTGTACTTGACCCGGGGCCGTCCCCGGAAATGGCGTAGAGTGTGGGGACCTTGGAATAGTTATCGTGGAGACATATGTACACCGCCTGCAGTAGATAACATTGATGTCCCACTCTCCCCCTGACCCCACATTCTGACTATTTCATTGTATCTTTATTGAGGGTGCCCCTGTTCCCCCCTCCCTTTCCTTATGTCGATTGCTGCTTCTTGTACTGTCTTTTCCTTCCTCGATTGAACTGGTACTTTGTATAACATGTTTCTTTCCTTGCTTGTTTATATTTCAAATAAAAAAACAAATGTTAAAAAAAAGGGGGGGGTTGCGACAAGGTTGTGTTCTCGCCCCTTTCTGTTCTGCCTATATCCCAACAAATGCAAAGAAGTCTTGACCGCACATTGCTTGGATGTTCCATCAGCAGGCAGCATATCGCTGCCAGCTGTTTTCTATGCAGATGATGCGGTCATGATGGCCAGTACATCTATGGCCCTACAGCGCCTGATTAACTCCTATTCATCTTTTATGTACCATCATGTTTCTGGGTGGTGCCAGGCAGTGTGTGCATGCTATCCGAATGCCATGTTTTGGGGTGCTCGGTGCAGTGCCACAATGTTCGTCTGCATTGAGTAGAGCATTGCCTGGGTGTTGACACGTATTGTCAATGGGAAGCGATGTTCAAATTCTGACCAGAAAAGTACAGTGCCAGCTTGCCTCCTTACAGTTGGATGCAGTGGCATGTATGTAGGTGCACTGCGGGTGTTAAGGTAAATAGAAAGTGCCAATAACAGATTCCCGATGTCCTGGAATGCTGAGGCAGAGCACAGGCATCCAGTACCAGGCTTTGACCTGCATGTTGTGCATGTATGGTGACCTACTCTAAAAAAATTATTTTTTTCGAAATTCGTGACAATGGTCCCTATTATTTGTGCCAGTCAGTAGCTCGCTGGCTTTGTGCGGCGGGTTTCAACAATGCCTCTTTATTTGATCTAGGTCCTAGTGAAAAATATATGAGAAAATTGGTGAACTTGGCTTATTACCTCACAGAGCTTTCCTGTTTTCCCTGAGCTCAGTAGCAATGATCTTTACCAGTGTGGTGCCAGTAAACGGTCCAGGTATATGTATATGCGACTCATTTACTGATATCCCTCCCCAAGGCGCCTTAGTGTTGCTTGACCAAGTAATACAAAAGGGGGTGGTGATGGACGGAGCATCCGAATGAATCAAACACTCACACCCAGTCAAAAGATCTGCGTTTAATCCATCACCGTTCTTTAGCCCACTCTGCCACCCCAGTTCAGACATGGCTATATGCAAATCAGTCTGACCCTGTGCCTCATGGGAACAGTCAAGCCCGAACTGCCAAGCCATGTCTTCCCTGGACCGGAAACAAGCTTCCGAGGACCGGTTTCTGGCATTCCAGCCGTCTTCAGCCCGGCTTGCTTGAATCCAGTGGCAAAGTGAGCAAGGGACTCACGTCTGAGCATACCCTGCCACACTTATGGCGGCCAAAAGCGGTACAAAAGAGGGTGGTGATGGACGGAGCATCCAAATCAATCAAACACTCGCACCCAGTCAAAAGATCTGGGTTTAATCCATCACCGTTCTTTATCCAACTCTGCCACCCCAGTTCAGACATGGCTATATGCAAATCAGTCTGACCCTGTGCCTCATGGGAACAGTCCAGCCCGAACTGCCAAGCCTTCCCTGGACCGGAAACAAGCTTCTGAGGACCGGTTTCTGGCATTCCAGCCGTCTTCAGCCCGGCTTGCTTGAATCCAGTGGCAAAGTGAGCAAGGGACTCACGTCTGAGCATACCCTGCCACATTTATGGCGGCCAAAAGCGGTACAAAAGAGGGTGGTGATGGACGGAGCATTGCTGATTTCACAGCTAAATTTTAGGCCCGGAACACTGTTGTTCAAAATTTCAAAGTATTCTAGAAATTCATCTTTACTGCCATCCCAGATGATTAATAAGTCATCAATATGTCTTGTCCAACTAATGACTTTATTCAATGCTTCTTCATTGCTGTTGTTCCACGCCACCTCTTTCTCCCACCATCCCATCGCTAAACAGGCGTAGCTGGGACTGAAGGAAAATCCGTAATTTGAAATTTTGAACAACAGTGTTCCGGACCTAAAATTTAGCTGTGAAATCAGCAATGAACGGATAGTATTTCTAGACACAGAAATTTACATAAGGGAAAATCAAATCCTTACTACCCTACACCGAAAATCCACTGCTACTAACGCCACCCTAGAAGCCACTAGTTTCCATCAACAATCCCTGATTTCCAGCATCCCCTACGGGGAATTTTTGAGAATTCGCCGAATCTGTAGTGAAAAAGAGGAATGGCTCAAACACAGTACTGCAACCTCAGACAGGTTCAAACGGCGGAAATATAACACTGGCGTAATCAAAAAGTGCTGGGACCAAACAAATCAAAAAACCAGAGAAGAGTGCCTGACAAAAAAACAGAAGGAATCCTCAAGTGAATCAGAACCAATGCGACTGATAATGGATTATTCAAATGAAAGCAAAGAAATTGCAAACATTCTAAAAGACCATTTAATACATAGCCACTTCAGGAAAACAGCAAAAAAAGACATATGGCTGAAAACAACAGGATTTGTGAAATGTTATGCATGTAAAGCGTGCCAAATCGCCAAACCCATAAAGAAAGTAGAAATGGCCAACAGAAAAACATGGGAAATCAGAGAACTAATCACTTGTAAAACACAATATGTGGTATATGTTGTGGAATGCCCGTGCCTACTGAGGTACGTGGGCAGTACTGTGTGTCAATTAAAAAAGCGAATACTGGAGCACGTTCGCGCTACCATTCATCAGGACAGAACAAACGCGGTAGCAAAGCACATGGAACAGCATCACCAAAGTGACTGGAATAAACTGAAATTCTTTGGAATTGAAAGTGTCCCCAAGAAAGAACGAGGTGGAGACCGAGAGAGGCTTCTTAGACAGAAGGAGTCTCGTCACATTTTGAATTTAAGAACCCTTACTCCACATGGGCTAAACCAGTCAGAGGAATTATACATACATCTGTAAAAGCTTTTCTTGTGAAAAATAACATTTGCTCTAATTATTATGCTTGACTTCTTAGCAAAACCCACTAGAGGGTAGGAAAAGAGGAAAACATAATGACCGCTGTAGAAATAATGTGCGAAACATCGGTGTTGCCCCACTGGAGGGAATGATTTTTAGTCATATGTTTGTATATGCATAACAATTTGTCTTGCCCTATAGATAAATGTCACATTCAGACCTTTGAAAGAAGTAGGAAAAGGCATAATTAAGAGCGATAAAGTTTTATTGTAACCACACATATATAGAATGTAAAATACTACATCTCCCAAAAAGCATTGAGGCGCTTGTGCTCCCAAACAGGAAGTAAGGATATGTCAAACTTATTACATAAGGTAGGGGGAGCCAAGCGGTCAGTTGATCGTGAGCAAGGTATCTGGATATACTGAAACGCGTAGATCTTTAACATCTCCCCTTTGCCACAATCAAAGAGAATGTTAAAGAAAAATAAAATAAAAATTGCAAAAGACGACCTTGGGAGTGCGACCCGTTTGTTTCTCCGTTCAGGGAAATTGTGTGGAAAAAAAACAATTTTATATATATATATATATATATATATATATATATATATTCACAGAAAAAACCATAGGTTTTACACACATTATAGTTAGGAAGTAGCATTTAAAAAACCTATGAAATTCACTGAAAAAACCATAGGTTTGACACATGTTATAGTTAGCTGGAAATTTTACTGACATAAAACCAATGAAATTCCACGTTATAGTTAGTTGGACTCACTATAACTTGCGCGTGCAATGCACTGCTGATGACGTCACATATTACATCACTCATGACATGGTCAGTGACATCACTGATGACACCATCCTTGTGACATAGTGACAGACCTCCTTTCACTGTAATGTAATCCTTGAAACACATATTCAAAAATAGAAACTGAAATTTAAAAAAAAATGCAGATACCCATATCAGTTACAACAAGTAATTCAGTAATTCCACCATCTATATACACATCCACTCATACATATACTCACTCATCATATGAAATGATACACCTATACATCCTGTTACACACCGACAATCATCGAAAAGTTACTCACAGACATACTCACACGTGCAAATAAACTATTGAACATCCATTTATTTGAATATAGAGTTATACACACACTTCCACCTTACTTCTATTGAAAATTACACATATTTATTCTCTTAAACAATCACTTATAGAAACACATACTTATTTAAACAGGAACTCTTTCAATCTCTTACTCTCACATATACTCACTTATATACATCAATATTCACATATACTAGATTAAAACATATGTCGTTACTGATAAAGACACTAGTGAGACAGTCATTCACTCACTAACAAACACATATACACACTCATCCACCCATACAGTCCTGCACATATGCTGTCTTCAAAACACATACAAACAGAGAGTCAGTCACTCATGCATCTATGTGCTAAGTAATACCCCCACCAAACCATATAGACACTCATACTGATACTAAGAGAAACATCTAATAACCCATATACATACGCATGTAGCTACTTACCAACACATGTAGCCACTTATACACAAAGTGAAACACTAATATATATATTTAACCCCTTCGAAGCTAATGACGAGCTGGGCTCGTCATGGCGCTTACCTGCCGTGCGCTGATGACAAGGCCAGCTCGTCATGAATTATGGTGATTTTGGATCTTCAGCGCAGGACGGGAAAACGCCTAGCAGCCATGTGGTTAAATATTTAAACATTACTCACTAATATTTATTTTTCAGAAAGACACATATTCACTGGATGGTGTCATCAGTGATGTCATGAGTGATGTCACTGACCATGTCATGAGTGATGTAATATGTGACGTCATCAGCAGTGCATTGCACGCGCAAGTTATAGTGAGTCCAACTAACTATAACGTGGAATTTCATTGGTTTTATGTCAGTAAAATTTCCAGCTAACTATAACATGTGTCAAACCTATGGTTTTTTCAGTGAATTTCATAGGTTTTTTAAATGCTACTTCCTAACTATAACGTGTGTAAAACCTATGGTTTTTTCTGTGAATTTCATTGGTTTTTAAAATGCTAATTCAGAAAAATGTCGTGTATGCAACCTATACTTTTGGCAATAAAGTTCTGGCAATATTTTTTTCGAAAACAAGCCGTTTTCTTCACTGTTCAAGTTCCATAGAGACTCCTTGTAAAGCAATACAGAATTCGAAAGTCTGTACCTTGCCTTTTTTTAAACACATTAAAATTTGTCTGTAAATAAAAATAGCCTTACTAAACTTTCGTGCGCGGCCCGGTGTGCGCACTCTCGGCAACAGTTGTCAATAAAATGGATATCGCATTTCCAGGCTTTCGTGCGCGACCGAGTGCGCGCACAGGCCTATATATTTCGTTAAAACGTTGCGATTTGAACTTATTGAAATTCTTCATACACCCCTCAAAGAACTTATAGTACGTCAAAGAGACTGTACCTAGACTTCTTTTTTATTCTTATGAAACTTTTCAGTAAATAGAGCCGAATGTCTTTTTAAACTTTCGTGCGTTACCGGATGTACACACCTTGGTATTTTTTTTAGAAATATAAAACGTTTCATACTTTAACAATTGTGCGCTTAAATCCAGCTCAGAAGATATACAAAATCATGATGGTAGTTGGTTCAACCCGGACCGTTTATTAGAGGTAGATCGTCCGACTCCACCGGAAGACACCCCTAATAAAAAGGACATATATATAAAATGCGGACTAGCCGCTGTATCGTGCTAGCAAACTATAACATATAAATCGTTAGAAAAAACAAAAGGAATCGAGCAAAATCAGTAGGCCACTGATGAGATCTTTTTTTGACCTCGCTAAAATAGAAAAATTAGGAACAACCCCTCATGAGAAATATGAAACTAGTGAGAGAAACCGAGCTCGACGCCATGATGGCTGCAAGACAGCTCGGCTCCGCCGCCCACCCCACCCAAAATAACGACAAATATTATAAAGATACACAACACACCAGCAAAGTAACAGGGTAAAACGTTTTATTAAATAACTATTTACATGGCAGCCTACTGCAACATGAAAACAACACTTTCAATTGGTTCTTAATAGTTTAAATTCTGGAATTTACACGCAGCACTCCACCCACTTCCCTCACTATCTTTTCTACTCTCAAGAGACAACAACGTCCTACATCTTTTGGAAGACTTTGGTGAAATGGCTACCGTATCTCATTCATCTTCCGAATCTGACCAAAATGATCGACTACCTTTAATAAGAAAAAATAAATCTTTCATCTGGCAATTTTTCACTTATCCTGAAGATCAAAAGAAAGTGAATGCACCAAAAGTAACCTGCACGATATGTGACTTGGTTCTCTCAAGAAGAAATCCAGCAAAAAAATATTTATTTTCCATACATACCATGGTGCGGCATGTCAAACAAGTGCACCCTCTGCAATTTGCAGAGGCAACGACAAGAGCCCTGGCCACGCTATTACCATTAGAGGTGGCCAGCACATCTTCTGATCGACGACCTGTATCTCCATGCAGTGCAGAGATGGACTTCAGATATTTAACTATATATGGTCTATAACCTATGGTTTTTTCAGTGTTTTTCTTTGGTTTTTTAATAGCAAATATCAAAAGCTTTTTTGTGGAAAATGACTACAATTAGGTATACATAAGCGGCGTTCATTTATGTTCACCACAGCCATTGTTAAAAGTAAAGTGAAAGTCGCGAAACAGTGGCCACGCCATCTAGTCCCTTTTAGGCCCCATCATGCATGTAAGTAACAGCCATTTTCTGTGTCATGGCCTCTCTGCCCACTGCCAATAGCCTATGATTGTTCAAAATTGGTTCTCTTTGGGTCATTCTCTGTTCACAAATAAGCATAAAGTCGCAATACTCTATTTAGTTTTTGCAGATAGTGAAGGATAGGTAGTGCACACTTTTGTCCCCTTTGTAACCCGTCATGCCTATCTCTGCCCCGTTTGTTGCTAGTTGGTTCAACCCGGACCGTTTATTAGAGGTAGATCGTCCGACTCCACCGGAGGACCCCCCTAATAAAAAGGACATATATATAAAATGCGGACTATCCGCTGTATCGTTCTAGCAAACTATAACATATAAATCGTTAGAAAAAACATGAATCTAGAGAGAGGAACCGAGCTCGACGCCATGATGGCTGCAAGACAGCTCGGCTCCGCCACCCACCCCGCCCAAAATAACGACAAACACTATGCAAATATTATAAATATATACAACACACCAGCAAAGTAACAGGATAAAACGTTTTATTAAATAACTATTTACATGGAACCTACTGCAACATGAAAACAACACTTCTAATTGCTTCTTAGTAGTTTCAATTCTGAAATTGAACACCCAGTACATCCAGAGGTCATGTCCGACAAGTTGTGTGGGGGGATGCCTTGCTAATGCCGCCACCCCCACCACCTTCTGTAGGAAGGACTCTGGATATCCCTGCCTTGCACAAATGTCATAAGTTCTGGATGTTGAGAGCCATACTTCAGGGTCCGACAAGTTGTGTGGGGGGATGCCTTGCTAATGCTGCCACCCCCACCACCTTCTGTAGGAAGGACTCTGGATATACTTGGTCCCTGAGAGGCTTCGATGTCCCTGCCTTGCACAAATGTCATAAGTTCTGAATGTTGAGTGCCATACTTCAGGGTCCAAGAAACGCGGACTCGGAGGGGGCGCTTGGCTCCTGCCCCCTCCCCAAGTCTTGTTCCCCTGGTATGGCCTGAGGTCGCCCACGACATAGGCGGCCGGCTCCCGGGGTCAGGCGGAACTTCTTGCCTTTTGATGCCTCTTCCATTCTGGACCTTGTCCCACAATCCGTTTGACCTGAAGACACGTCCTGCGGTGCCCTGGTCCAACCATCACATTTACACCGTCTCACCCGCCATCCGGCTGAATTGCACCCACTCTTCCGATACAGCGACAGGCGGCTGCCACGGAGCTCAGGAAATGGCGGTTGGCTCCACAGACTTGGGCCTGGCCTGCAAGGATGGCTCTGGGCAACCCTGGAACTCGGACGCTTGACTGCTAGGGCATGAGCCCCATTCCCAAAAGCGTCCCGTCAGCCTTGAAGATTCTACAAGAGTCACCGAGGCCCCCGACTCCTGCAGACTTCCGGTGGGGAGCGACTGCCATGATTGCTCGCGGAATGGCCACGACGTAGCCACGAGGTGCTCTCATGCTGACGCCAGCTTCAGTCTGAAACATCCAGAAACACTGTAGACTACCAATTCGATCAGTTCCGGTGGAGCCCCAACGACGTATCGCGTTCTTGCGTAATCCGTCATATGACGCGCCGCGTTAGCGCACCCGGAAGTGCTCCGGTGCGCGAGGCGCGAAGCGCAGCTTCCCGGAAGCAATGCGGAGCGCGTAACGTAAGCAATTACATTTCAGTTGGTTCTCCCTCACAATATTTTCAATGTCACATAAAAGTCACCCATCACCCACTGCCATCTCTGGCTGTTTCCATGGTAACACCTCATTCTGCACCTGGCTGAAGGTACAGGTCAAAAGTTCATATCTCAACGTTCTACAGCAAAGTAACAACACTGTTTTCCCTCCAGAAACACCTGCCAATCCACAGCTCTGTTACATGTCTTTTTTTTCACACCCAATAGTACTTTTCGTTTAACATAAACATTAACATGCAACGTACTGTTCAATCTCCACTTCTTACAATCAACCAATCATTTTTATTTTTTAAACCACACCCAGCCTCTTCCTTTTTTCTTTATTTAGAATTTCAACTTCTAACTACCATTCCACTTCCAGAACCGATCGGAGGACGACTACAAATCCCTTGAAAATGAAGGTCTGGCTAATAGGACACAGTTATATTCACTGGAGTGAAAAATATGCAGTAAGCAGACGAATTTGCAACCTCAGCTTACCAAATGTACACATAACATGGATTTCCAAAAGAGGATTGAAATGTCACCAATTGATTCCATTGGTGAAAACTTTTATGCATCTCCCAGAACCAGACCTTATAATTGTGCACTGTGGTGGAAACGATCTAGGCACAATCACTGGGGTAGGTCTGGAAATGCTTCTAAAAGACACCTTTCGACAATTGATGACACTTTTTCCTCGATCTGCCTTGGTATATTCCAATATATGCCAAAGACAGAAATGGAATTGGTCCAATCACCATTGTGCACAATTTGAGAAAGCAAGGAGACATGTAAATAAATCTGTTTCTGCGTTCCTCAGAGATTATAGCATGGGTTCTATTTACCACAACAACTTGCGATACCACATGCAAGACGTCTATAGGAGAGACGGTGTTCATTTCACGAATGAGGGAAACAGAATCTTCCTCTGCAACATCAGGCTCTGCATCGGTACTTACTTATAAATGCAGAAAACACTCAATTAACACAATGGCTCTTTTCAGAGCCACCTTATATCTAAGCACTTAAACTTCTGATTTATCTCCATTTTCACACTCTTGTAAAAAGGTGTGCGCGACCGAGTGCGCGCACCACGCAACTTTAAAAAAAAAATATATATATATATTTTCGCCTTTAAGGGCCTTACTGCACACCCTGAGAAAACCTACGCAGCAAAACAATCTCTACCTTCTCCCCTTTCCATATTCCAACGCTTTGAAATCAACAATATATTTACTCGCAATGACAAAATGGCGGTCAACACTTCCTGATTTCCTTCGAATCGAATGTTAACAGACGTCACGCAACAAAATTCCGCTCGCGCGCGCAGCCGTTTGGGTGCGCGCACGTGTGCGCGCGTATAGATATATAATTGACTTTAACTTTAATTTCCTCAGCAACTACTGAACGGATTTACACCATTCCAAAAAAAGCGTAATCTGCGAGCCGGACTGTACAGTTTTGCCAAATTTCTTATAAATCCATTCACCCGTTCGACATGTAGCCGAGTCTAAAGGTCCTATGGAAAATAACATGGAGAAAACACGTTTTGGGACCCCCCTTTTATCTCAGCCCCCACTTGACCAATCCCCCCCAAACTTTTAGGGAAGGAGCGCAGCGGACCGAGCCATCTTCTTTGAGAAATTCGCTAAGATTCTTCAACCAGGGCCAAAGTTATTCCAAATAGAATGTTGAGGATTTCCTATGGAAACTAGGTCCTAACTATAACTACCTACTGGCGACCGCCAGTAGGTAATATATATATATATATATATATATATATATATATATATATATATATATATATATATATATATATATATATATATATATACTTTATTGAGGCAAGCTTAGCAATGAAGGTGGGCGGATGCATTTCGGCGTCTAGCCTTCTTCAGCGCCCCTCATTACACGAGCTGTTCTGCCAAATTTTCCAATTCCTGCATCCTCTTAACTGTTCGACTGGACGCTCCACCCCCTAGCTGATACTGCTCACCTGTTGGATTCCGTGAAATGTAAACGGACTTCAACCCCCAGAATGCACGGAATGGGTGCAACTGGGTCGTCGGTATGGGGAGTGTTGTACATATGGTAGGAGGCAATTCCAGATGAGGCAGATAGGTGGCGATACTGCGCGCCAGCTAATGCCCCCGTTCACCAGCTCCTCTCTGAGTCCCCTCAGTCCGCTGCAGCCCCAAAGTTCAGGTGAGCAGTACGGCAGGGACAGCCATGCAGCACAGCTAAAATCTTCTCGAGTGGTTTTCAAAAGCGATTTATTCCAGCTCCAAAAACTTCCTTCACCTACGCGTTTCGAACAAAACTGTTCCTGATCACGGTAGTACCGTGATCAGGAACAGTTTTGTTCGAAACGCGTAGGTGAAGGAAGTTTTTCGAGCTGGAATAAATCGCTTTTGAAAACCACCCGAGAAGAGTACGGCGTCTTTATTTTTTGCTTTCAAATATAAACACGAGCCCAGTCCTTGACTCGTCGCCGGCACCAGCTGACAAGCCGCTCCTCCTTGACAAAAGGACGTTTGCTGTAAAATATATATATATATATATATATATATATATATATATATATATATATATATATATATATATATATATATATATATATATATATATTTTTTTTTTTTACTTTAGGAATTCTCTACAAGTACATCACATAGAGAATAGAAAGCCTGCTACCAAATAAACTATGGGGAGGCTAGTGTCATTTTTCAATATCCTGTAGGCCTCAGAGCAACATCTAGTTCCCAGGTTCCTACATATCTGAACTAGCCACCGTTTTCTTTCTTTGAGATACCCAGGGTAGAAAAAAAGCACATGGTAGTCTGTTTCTATGATACAATCACAAGCCGGACACCCCTGGGTTTGTGAGCCCGCCCATTTGTTTGTGAAGGAGTGGAGTGGCAGTACCCCATGTCTAAACTGGAGGTAAAGCTTCCTGGCTCCTGCTGGCTTGATGTCATCCAAAGCCGGCTCTAGGCTGTACAGAACCTTAATTTCTAAAAACGCTGCAGTTAACTGGCCTACTAGGGGATTACTCCGAAATTGAGCCAGTTTGTGCTCCCAGTAACAGTCCTTTAGTTCTTTCCTAGACACTGACACATGCCTCTTCTGGGTTGTCCCAGAGACTACCCCGTCCCATGTTTGTTAGGGTTTGTCGTACGTGAGAGCCAGGGTAATCTCCTTGTCCCTGATACGCACATCACCTCTCTAAGTTCGTCCCTATAATCTCCAAGTTCTGGGGTAGCCCATAGACGCCGCCAGAATAAAATAGCTTTAGGTTTACTTCAGCAATAGTCCTTACCCCTAAGTCCAAGTGGAGCGCCACAAGCGGGGAGCTCCAGAGGAGACCAAACAGTTTCCTGAGGAAGATGTTTTCTATCTTTGTAAGACTATCAGGGCAACAATCACCCTACATCTCTGCACCGTAAAGTGCCGCTCACTTAGCTTGAGCCTTATATATTTCTATTGCTGGGCTACTGGTTTGTGACTGGATTTACGAAAAACCTTCGCTAGACCCCCTGCTGTTTGAGCTAGTTTCAGGGTTGATTTTTTGATTTGGGCCCCCCAGTCCATTGTTTCTGTGATTGTTATGCCGAGATAGTCAAAAGCAGATACTCTCTCTAAAGGTTTACCGTTGAGAGATGGATTTGATTGAGAACTTTTGGATGAGTTAAACACCATAAATTTCGTTTTTTGTAAGTAATCTCGAGCCCTCTTTCTCTGCAAACGGCATCAAATCTGTTGAGTACCCTCTGTATCCCCATTGGGGATTTTGATAGCAATAAAATATCATCGGCAAACATCATAGCTGAAATTTTGTGTGTTGCCAGCTTAGGGACGTCCAAATTGTTCTCCATGAGTAAAAGGTCAACTAATCCGTTTATAAACCGACTAAAGAGAGTTGGGGCAAGGACACATCCCTGGCGTACACCTTTTCCTACAGGAATGGGGGCCGTGAGTTTTCCTTCCTTACCATACCTAATTTGGGCATAATTACCTTCATGCAGCCGCATGCAACACCAAACTTTATTCTGGAATTGTATTAACAAGGCTTAGCAATGTCATTGGTAAATTGGTGTCTCTTAGACAGCACACATTTATAACTGGGAGAAGAACTACCAATCATATTCGCTGAGTCATTTTGCTGTTTGATGGAGCAACAGTGAGAGAAGACCTTATGGCTCTGTTAAATTCCGAAATGGCTTTTGACAGGGTAGCATGGGGTTATTTGTGGGTGGTCCTGACGTGGAACAAAATTGGACAGTTTGTTAGGGCAATTCAAGCAGTTTATAAAAGCCCTACAGCCAGTTCCAAATTACAGATAGGCAATCTGACTCCTTCCACATAATGAGAGGGACGAAATAGGGGTGTCCCTGCTCACCCTTATTGTTTTCTCTTTATAAAGATCCAATAATAGGGACATTTTAATGTAATGTATTAATCAGGCCAATGAGATCGCATGGTGGCAGCACAAAAACGTTGGCAAATGTATGATAATATTGTGATTGTGACACCAGATCCAGAAGGTAGAATTAAAGAGGTATAAAATTAAGCTTTAACATTTTGGAAATGATCTTGCTATTCTCTGAACCGCAATAAATTCCAATTTGTTATTAACCACAAGATACAACTGATGAAGTGGCTCAGGTGGTGTACCTAGAGTGAATATTATGCCCAAAATAGACCAGATTGTGGAATTAAACTTAACCCCAGTAATAAGCAAGGCGAGAAGGAACTTTAGGAGGACAGATAATCTTTATCTTTCGATCATTGGCTGTTGTAATGCGATAAAAATGCTATTCCTACCTAAAGTTTCGTCGCTCTTTAGGGCAATCCCACTAGAGTTTGAGAATAGGTGGTTTAAGGTAAAGGAGGATATCTCTAGCAGTTTCATCTGATCCTACACTAAGGCCAGAAGAGTGCCTACGTTTCTGATGTTTACTGTGCCTAATTTTAGATATTATCAGTGGGCGGCTGAAATCTCTCATTAGGGGAAGACCAACAGATGGTGGAGGGATCCCTCCCATATATGAATTACTAATAGGGGATGATGCTAAGATGTGCTTTTTAACAATAGTGGAGCAAAACTGCTACAAAAAAAGTAACATTTGGACCCTACAAGTGCCTTTTAAGATACGGGCAATTGTCAGAAAGAAGATCGACATTGGGAGAAATAATTATTATACCCCTATCTGGAGTACCCTGCTTCTCCTAATGATATTCCAGGATTACTGTTATCTCAGGTGGGAGGCTGGTGGGCTTGTGAAGCTAGTTGACTTTTATGATGGAAATGAAATAGTATCATTTATGGAGTTATAATCGGCTAATGGGATAGATAAGAGAGAATTCTTTAAATACCTCCAGGTTTAAGCATACTTTAATCTTAAATTTGAATTACATAAGCAACCTAGAATAACAAGTAATATTAGATTGGCTGGCAAGAATGGAATATAGACAGGCAATAAAGGAAAGAAAGAATACTTTAAGAGATGAAGCATGGGAAGCCCTACATACAGCAGCCGTATTGAAAGATGAAGACACCATTCCTAACCACTCAGGATGGCCCATAAATAACAACTGCTATCTCGGAGGAGGAACGGATTGGTTATTTCTCACAGGTATATAATGGCATTGATATTTCCTGTACTGTATCTGATGATAATTTAGAGAATAATTATCCTAATGTCGACTTAAATTTCACTTTAGATGAAGTAAATAGAGCTCTACATTTGAGTAACATCGTAAAAGCACCTGGTCCTGACGGTATCCCTGTAGACCTATTTAAATCGAATATTCCGTTATGGGGGCCTATTATAACGTAGGTCATTAATACCAGTTGTCAAACTCAATTACCCAAGACTTGGGGAGTGTCAATAATAGTTCATATTTTTAAAAAAGGGGATCGCCATAACCCGGGTTGCTATAGACCAATCTCCTTTTTAGACTCCATGGTGAAAGTGGTGTGCCGCATGATTTTAGAGTGCCTGCAGGATTGGGCAGAAGAAAACCATATTTTATCAGATTTACAAGATGGCTTTCGCAAGGAGCTCGTAAAAACGGAGCAGTGTCTAAACCTGGCCCTGCTCATAGGAAAGTATACCAAGGCAAAAATGGGCAGATTGTATATTGTTTACGTAAACTTAACCGCGGCCTTTGATTCTGTGAAGCACGCAAGACTGTGGGAGGTCCTCGAGGATCTGAGAGTAGACCCCCAAATTATTGCTTTTCTAAGGTTTATAGCAGGGTGTCAGCTAGTGTGCGCTTTGGACGAGGAGGGGGAACATACGGCTACCTTTCCTGTTAGAAGAGGGGTGAGACAGTGTTGTGTGCTGACCCCTTTTCTTTTTAATTTGTACACTAATGGGTTAGGGGAAGCATTAGTAAGAACTACACATGACCTCACCCAAGTTGCAGGCCGACTCATCCCGGCACTCCTTTATACGGATGACGCAGTTTTGTTGGCAAGAACCCAAATTGCTCTCCAAAGGGTCCTTAATGGATTTTTTGTTTTTATTAAGGATTTAGGCCTCAGCATTAACGTTTCGAAGACATATGTAATGAGATGTGGCCAAGGGACCATGAGAGCGAAATATATTTGCGTAGAGGGACAGAAGCTAATCACAACTAGGAGCTTTTCATATTTGGGTGTATTGTTCAATCAAAACGAATCATGGGTTCAAACAATAACTGCAAAACCATTGATGTTTATTTAGTCATCCAATGCCCTGGTAACCTTTCTAAGAAATTGGGTGGGAAACCTCCTGGGGAGTTGATACAAATCTACAAAGCAAAGTGCATTACATCAGCAATCTACGGAGCCGGGGTGTGGGGCCCAGCAAATACCATGCAGCTGCAACAAGTTGAGAATTCTTTTTTAACATTTATCTTATCTGTCCCCCCTAGTACTTCATCTTTTGTTTGCCATGAAGAATTGGGTCTCTCTTTTATTTCTGACTTAATTAAAATAGAACTGATACTGGTGTGGCATAGTATCTGGTCTAAGGAGCAGACACAGTTAAACAGGGATATTTTAGATGACTGTTGTTTGTGATTTTATGATCAATTTAGGGCATCCAGAATATTGTACCGACCACAGTTCTTTACAGATGATTTCAAGGGAAGCATTAAAAAAGGAGGGGCTTCACATGCTGGAAGAGGTCAGACTTTCTAATGAACTCTTGAAGCCCACTGTTAACCAACAACAATCTATATTAACTACATTCGGCATGGAGACATATTTATAATTTGTCCCTTTAACTTATGATAGAATGTTATTAGCCAGATTTAGGCTTAATATGTTTTATAGACGGGTGACTTGGCCTAAAATGAACGATTGGTCGAGGCAGCTTCCATTGTGTCCTTGTGATAATCAATCATGTCAGTCTACCATTCATTCTGTCCTTTTCTGCAAATTGTATTCCGAGTCAAGGAAAGTGCAGCTAATTCCACTCTTAAAAACCCAGGGGTTAAGGCAATTCCACCCTGCTTTTTTAACACTTCAGCAGATGGATAATGAACATGTAGTATTGAGGCTTGCTATGTTTTTAAAAAGTGTACTCCATTTAAGGAAAAGTCTAACTATTACAGATGAATTTTAATTGTTGCTTTTTAATTGTTTTTAAAAAGCATTTCTTAATGCATTTTATTATGTACGTGTTTGTTTTATTAAACTACTGCTGTTCCTTAATTCTCCTTTGATTGGAAAGCGATGTATAGTTTTTTCTGTGCTTTTATGATTGTAAATTCATAACAGTTGAATAAAGCTTTCTGTTTTTTTTTTAACGTATTTTATTGGCTTTATATGTTTATCATACACTTAAACATTATCACAGGTCATCAGCATTAATCAACCCTTCAATATCCTTCTCCCTCCTTGCATCCTATAATCCATTCAGTATTAATGCTGTAACGTATCATAATGAGGATTTATACCATAGTCCTACTATAACCCTTAATCTGCCAAACCCAATTGCCAATTAGAATGCCTCCAACCTCAGTAAACCCCCCTCCCTCCTCACCGGTGTGTGTAACTGCACCCATTACAGTCCATCTGGTGTCGCGAAGCAGCCACAACTGATAACATTCCTCTGTGTACCTGTAGTTGCCAGGGGACCCCATCCAGCCAATATAGGTGAGCCCCTTTTTGTCGGATTGGCCAGCCAAGCCAGCAGTATTCCCGCCTTGTCTCCTTCCGCGTGTGATTTCGTAATATAGGTTCTATGGTCAAAGCAACGCAATCTCTCCATCTCCACTGCCATCTCTTCTTTCGCCTCCATTACTTCCTCGTGCCCTTTGGGGTGCCCCGGCCGTGCTAGTTCCGCCTTCCTCAGTCTACTCTCGGCCCGATCCACATCTTGTAGTAGTACTTTTCGCACCCCTACATATTTACCTATACAGAGCCCCCGTATTACTATCTTGAAGGCGTCCCATTCCAGCGCCCTTGTGGAAGCCGGGCCAGCATTCTCAGTAAAGTAGTGTGTTATCCCTTCGCTCACTTCTCTCTGAAAAATCGGGTCTTCTAGTGTCTCAGGTCATAGGCGCCAGGTGGGGATGGCCGACACCGCCGTCATCCAATGCATAGTAAACAACAGTGGATTGTGATCGGACAGTGTCCTGGTGAGATATTCAGTACGCACTACAGAGGGCACCACTGAAGGTGAACATAATATCTCATCTAGTCGGACATGCAGCTCATGCATCGCCGAGAAGTATGAATAGTCCCGGTCAAGTGGGTGGTGCATGCGCCACACGTCTACTAAGGCCCATCTGTCCTGACAGTCAGCCTGCATTTAGTTAATCTGTGTATGGGGGAGTCCGCCAGCGGGGGATGCGATCTATCTAGAGTTACATCTGCTATAGAATTAAAATCCCCCCCCCCAGCACCACAGAGCCTGTTAAGTAATGTGCTAATGTGCCAGACAAACATTCCAAGAAACGCGGTTGGTAAATGTTTGGTGCATAAATGCTACAGATCGCTATATCCCTACCCCGGAGCCTACCTTCTATTGCTACAAACCTGCCTTCTGGGTCTACCGTCTCCCTCGTCACCTGGAAAGGAACCCCAGCCCTGATCCATATCAATGCACCCCGTGCGAATGCTGAATATGTGGTGTTAAATACCTAACCTCTCCATCTCCTTTGCAAAGCTATACCCTCTGTCTTAGTGAGGTTAGTCTCTTGCAGCAGCGCTACGTGAACCCCTCTTCTGACTAAGTATGCATGGACCTTGTGTCGTCATGTCATTGTGTGGAGCCCCCTCACATTCCAGGTTATACAACGTAGATCAGCGACAGCCCCCATCGCTAATATGTACTGTCCTCCTCCCAATTCGTGTTACAGAAACCACACTGGTGACCCTCTGGACCCAATTCCCCTCCCAACAACCCAACACCCCCACCCCCCCAAGAACAGGACCTAGAACCAAACAGCTTGTCCCCATCCAAACCACTTCAACAAATAGCACACATCTAAGCCCACCAGTAATCTCTGAGGGCATGCTTTATGGGCAACAAGGGGAGCTCAGTGCCGACGGTTCGCCGCCTATACTCTGCTCACATCCCGCCCTGAAAACCCCAAACAATTGAACGCTTCATACATTCCCACCCCCCAATCACCACCTGAAGACTCAATGAGCAGCATCAAATAGTGCAAGCATGTCCCAAATCCGCTGGATCGAAGTTATCCCGCCTCCCTGCTCTGCATTCAACATTATCATACGCCCCTCATCATCCGTGTTCCCAATGCCTCTCAGCAGCCCCAGCTACATCGTGTAAACCGCCCCAGCTGCAATTTGTCATTCATCCAATATCCCATCGGCCGTTGCTGGTGTGAACGGCGGCATCCGTATGCTATCCGCTTCTGAGTTCTCAGTATCGGAGTGTTCCTTGTCCTTTTCCGAATCAGTACCTCCTGGAGAATGCATCCCCTGTCCTCCCGATAGAGCGGATACGGCCTCCAGCGCCACCTGCCGCTCTGCCTCGGTCTGCGACACAGAGGGCCTCCTCAAACCTCACCCTCTCTGATTTGCGCAGTGGTAGCCCTTCTGAGGTGTCGTGAATCCTCGGTTCTTGGACATTATTCCCAGCTCTGTAGGATTCCAACCATGCGCATGCTTCATCTGGGGTTTCATGGAAGCATGTCTTGCCATCCACGATTATTCGCAATCTGGCTGGGAACAGCAAGGAGTACTGAAGCCCCTCTTCCCTCAGTTCTCTTTTAATTGATAGGAAGGATGATCGATGTCGCTGGGTTTCAAAGGTAAAGTCCAGGAACAGGTTGACCCCGCTGTTCCCAACGTGAACGTGCGTGCCTTCAAAAGCAACAGATCCCTGTCCCGGAAGTGCAACAGGCAGGCTACTACTGGTCTCGGGGGTCGCCCCTGCTGTCGAGGTGTGGCCGGCACTCTGTGCGCTCGTTCTAGAGTATAGAAGGAAGACAGTCCTTCCGGCGCCACTTCCGATTTCAGCCAGTTCTCAAGGTACTGCACCATGTCCGACCCCTCCGCTTTCTCGGGCAGACCTACTATGCGTCTGTTGTTCCGCCGATTCCTACTTTCAGCATCCTCGGCACGCTTCTCCAACGCAGCAATACGATCCAGGGCATTCGTTACCGTGGCCTTCAGTGCATTCTGCGCCGGTTCTACTACTTGAATCGCCCCCTCTACTGTTTTCACCCTGTCCACCAATTTAGTATTAAATCTTTTTATTGAAAAAACAGCTCGCATATAGACATTAGGACATCTCATGAATCGCAAGACATGCAATACATAGGAAAATGGATAGGAAGCACAGTAACAAGAACGTCTATTGAGCCCAGTTAACCTACGAAGCTCCCTCCACGCCTGACAGTGCTGCATGAACGAGCCTATGTTCAGAAGAAAAAACAAAAACAAGATCCACCCCCGCCCCCACCCCCACACCACCCCCCCGCCTACCCTCCCACCTAGCCCCCCACCACCACTCACGTTCCAGGTCCAGAGCCCCCCTGTCAACACATGCATCCACTTCAAGCATCTCAGGAACCGACCTGTGACAAGCGCAACAAACGCAAATATCAGGGGCATGTCACCTCTCTAAATTCTGTAGCCAGCAGGGACAAGAACGGCTGCCACAGTTCCGCATACTTGGCCCCTTCCCCTGCCTTGATTAGTGATAACTTTTCCATACCCAGAACTGACCAAAGGCGATGCAACCAACCTTGGAATGTGGGGATATGCTGGTTGCGCCAAAAGGCCAGCACGTTCTGCACGTCGGAGCCCAAAGCAATAGCGAGCAGTCTACCCCTGCGTGATTTCAACGGGTAGGTGATAGCATTAGGCAAACCTAGCAATACGTAGGCAGGGAACCTTGGGACTTTCGTGGCAAAGTGTGCGTCTATCTCATCAAGGACCGTCTTCCAGTACCCCTGAATCTGTGCACATTCCCACAACAGATGGGACAATGTACCCCTCTCACCACATCCCCACCAGCAGGAGACCTCCCTTGTGTGATCCATCTCATGCAACCACTCAGGCGTGTAGTACCAGTATGTCACCAATTTAGTGAAGGTGTCTGTCAACCCTATATGATAGGCGGAATGCCGAACTCGGTAGTAGATGCCCTCCCATTCCTTGGTGCTTAACACCCGCCCCAGCTCCCTCTCCCAACTGGCCCTTCCTGAGTTCTAAACGCGTGAGTACTGATCTAGTAGCATGCGGTATAAGTCCAATATGAGCCGTTTATCCGCCGTCCGCGTAATTAGCCAATATTCATAAGGATTGAGCTTCCGATCTGCCCCTTCCCTGACTTGGGCATTGAGTGCCCAGTGACGCACTTGCAGATATCGAAGCCGTTCTGTTTCCGGCAAGCCATACTCCCATCTCAGATTCTCGAAGGGTGCCACTCCCTCCCCTGTATATAAGTGGAACAGAAATCTACACCCCGCTGGGCGCCACCGGGCGAAAGCCTGGATGTCTCGCCCAGGCCCAAAATACGGGTTCTCCAACAACGGCGTAAGGGGAGACGGAAATTTCGTCAAGTCGTGTTTCGTGCTGGTCTGGTCCCATACCTCCAACGGGACTCTCGTGATAAACGAGGCATACAGGTTAGGAGGTCGGTGCTGGCTACGGAGGAAAGGAACCTCCTGTAACGAGCGGCCCGCCACTGCCTGATCCTGAAAGAGCCAATGTTTTTCTGACTCCCAACTGCTCCACTCCACCAGGGTCCGGAGTTGGGCCGCCTGATAATAGAGCGTCAGGTGAGGCAGACCTCGGCCTCCCTTCTCCGGCGGCAACATTGCCAACCTAAGCTTCATTCTTGGACGCTTACCGTTCCAAATGAACTGGGCGAGCTCCGACTGTGTTTGGCGGATCCAACCTTCGGGGGGACGAAGCGGAATGGCGCGGAACATGTACAGAATTTGCGGAAGAATGGTCATTTTTATGGCAGCTACTCTGCCCAGCCAAGAGAGCGGGAGGTGTCTCCATCTGCCCAATTCCGTACGGATTGTCTGACGAAACCAGGCGTAATTGATACGTACCGTGTCATGCAATGTGGCTGCCAATTGAATCCCCAGATACGGGATAGCCTCCAACGCCCAGCGGAAGGGGAAGCGCTCCTGCAGGTAGGCTCTGGTGTGCCCCTCGAGTGAGAGGTCCAACGCCACCGATTTCATCATGGTAACTTTAAAGCCCGCCGCACCAGCAAACGTTTCCAGAATCTCAACACAGGCCGGCAGAGAATCACTAGGGGAGGCCAGGGAAAGGAAGACATCGTCCGCATATAAGCTGATCTTGTGCACGTATGCACCAAGCTTAATCCCCTTCACTCTCTGGTCTGCTCGCATTGCCTGCGCCAACGGCTCCATATAGAGCGCAAGGAGCAGAGGCGACAATGGGCACCCCTGCCGCGTCCCCCTTTCAATGGGAAAACGGGGTGAGGAGCACCCGTTGACTCGTACTGTCGCTGTGGGGAAGGTGTAACAATTCAGGACCCAGGTTCAAAACTTCACTCCTATCCCCGCCCTAGTCAGGACTTGCTCCAAATATGGCCAATGGACCCGATCAAACACTTTTTCGGCGTCGATCGCGAGCATCATGTATTCCCCTGATGTCGGCATAGCCCTCTCTATCAAGTTCAGAGCCCTCTTAGTATTGTCAGCAGTTTGACGCTCCGGAATAAACCCTGCCTGGTCTGGTTCAATCAGCCCCTGCATGAGTGGAGCCAGCCTCACTGCCAGGATGCTAGTATAGAGTTTGAGATCGACATTAAGGAGCGAAATGGGGCGATAGGCTCCACACTGCGTTCGGTCCTTCCCCCGGTTTAGGGATGACCGATATGGTGGCGTCTAATAAGTCACGTGGGATTGCGCTGGTCTCCGCAAACGAGTTAAATAGGGCAGTCAGTAACGGTGCTATCTGAGGACAGAATGTTTTGTAAACAATTGCCTTAAAATGTCCGGCCCGAAGCCTTCGCCAATTTAAGATGCGAGATCGCCGATATCACCTCCTCGGGACGGATCTTGCTGTCCAGGAGATCCGCTTGGTCTTTTGACAAAGAAGGGAGATGAACGGACTCTAGGAAAGCTTCGCCGTCGGTGGGGTCAAGCCGCGCCCCTGCATATAGGGAAGTATAGAAGTCGCTAAAGGCCTTTGCTATGTCACCGTCTTCGGTAGCTCGCCCCCCACCCCGTGTGGCAATCTACTGTACCATGTGTCGCTGTTGAGTTTCCCGGAGCGCACGCCCCAACAGGCGCCCGCACCTGTCCCCCCCCCCAATGTAGTACATGTGCCGTACTCTCAGAGCCGCGAATTCCGCCCTATCCTGATCCAGTGCAGCCAGCTGCTGTTGCGCCAGGCGAAGCTGCTTCCATACCCGAGGCATGCCAGTTCTTTGGTGCATCTGTTCCAGTTCTCGCGTCCGTAACGTGAGCTCTTCGCGTTTGCGGTCCCTCTCTGTGTTTTCTGCCGCCGAGACCGCAATAAATTCGCCTTGCAATACCGCCTTCAGCGCCGCCCAGTGGGTGGCCAAGGAGGTGTCTGAGGTGTGGTTATGTGATAAATAATCTGTAATGGCCCCTTTGATTTTCTCTACAGTGTCCTTACGGTGGAGCAGCGTGTCACGCAACCTCCAACAACGCGCAGCCCTAGTCACCGGTGGGAAGGAAAACACCACGTGAGCGGTGCATGGTCTGAAAGCGCTGCAGCCCCCATCTCTACTTCTGTCGCAAGCGCCTTAAGGGATGTGGAAGATGAAAAGTAGTCCAGCGGCGTGTAGGTTTTATGGGCATTAGAATAATATGAATATTCCCTGACTCCCGGGTGAAAGCTGCGCCAGAGATCCACCATCCCCAACTCCTCCAGTCTGGCCAACCCCCCTCCTGATAAAGTTCCTGCTTGTGTGGAGCGCTGCCCCGATCTGTCCAGTAAGTTATCGAACACCAGGTTTAGATCCCCCCAACCAAGACGTGCCTATCAGGTGTCACAGCTGCCTCACTAAGCGCCTGGTGGAAAAACTTCTCCTGACCCTCGTTAGGTGCATAAACAGAGCTAACTGTAAAGGGAACTTCCCCCAAGGAAAATCTATAGGAGAGCAGCCTCCCTTGTATCTCGGCTACCTTCTATAACACCTTCCCCCTGAAGTGCTGGGCCACTAGTATCGCCACCCCCGCCGTCTTAGTGACCCTGACGAGAAGAATTGGAATGGAAAGCTGCGTGATTTCATCCTATGACAATCTTTGGATAATAAGTGCGTTTCCTGGAGAAGACCAATATCAGCTTTTGAGTTCTCCAGAAACGATAGAACTGCCCTCCGCTTCACAGGGTTGTTGAGGCCCCGGACATTCAAAGTGAGAAGACGTTATTCAGTCGCTGGCATAGTTAAACACTAATCCTGTACCTTCTGTGTCCCAGCTCTGCAATGCTCCTGTGGCATACCTAGCCCCGAGGAGCTGAATATTCTGCCAAGGGCCGCCCCTCCAGCACCACCGATCAAACAACAGGAACCCCCTTCTACCGCATACATACAAGCACTCATGAACCTGGAACCCCCCCCTCCCCCAACCTTTCCACCCCTGTTAACTCGCTGTAAAGAGAAGGTAACCCCCCCCCCCCAACAGTTAAAGCATGGTCCACTTCATCATCCATCATCCTGAGGCGATTGATAGAGTACCCCCTCCCCCCCCAACCTGAAACCCCACAACAGCAAAGAAAAGAGAAATATAGCAAACCAAACCAAAGTCCATCATCTTCACAGGTGACTGGCAGTCATTTAACATGGGGAAATGCAAATCAGTCACTACTTCCTCCCCTCCCGCCGCCGACCGTATAAGAACATCTAACAATCCTCCCTCTCAAGGGATCCGTGCGAAGAATTCAACTCGGATGTGAAGAGGCGAGGTCCGACGCCACTGCTTCCACCACTGCCCGCTGGCCATCCTCAATCTCGGTTTTTGGGAGCTTCTTGACACAACGTCTTCTGCCTTGTCGCCATTGGGATGCCGTGCCCCCCCGAGCCCCCAGGGCGGGTCGGCAAGTCCTCCGCCGGTGTATCAATACCCAACAGGTGGCATGCTTCCTTCAGGGATCGGAGCTGGTAAAGCTTGTTCTCCAGTTTAAACACGATACGAAAGGGATGGCCCCAACTGTAGGGAATATTATGTTGTTAGAGATAATTTGTGACGGGCTTGAAGATCCGGCATTTCTGCAACGTGAATGCTGACAGGTCTTGAAATAGGGTCGGCGATTGCCTCTTGAAAGCGATGGGGTGCAGGTGTCGCGCTTTCTGGAGAATTTCCTCCTTTGTTCGGAAGTCCTGTATGCAGACTAAGATGTCCGGTGGGGGAGCCGTCGCGGCCCGCTGCGGTCCTGCCCTATGTGCTCTATTCAACCTCAGATCTGTCTCCAGGGGCCGTCCCAGAAAATGGTTGAAGAGTTCTCTAGAGAATTTGAAAAGGTCCTTGGTATCCTCTGACACCGCCACCCCTAGGATGCGTATATTGTGCCGCCGAGAGCGGTTTTCTAGGTCCTCGAGGTGGGTTTGCAAATCCACCTGTTGATCATGAATTCTTATAATCTCTTGCTGCAATGCCTCAATCTTGGCGTCTCGACCCTCCTGTTTGGTTTCAAGCTCCATCACCCGGTCCCCAATGCCATCCATGTCTCTGCGCACATCTCTTCCGTAAATTCCTTCTTGAGTGTGTGGATGTCATCCCTCAGAGCCGTGGAAAGAGATTCCAAGAAGGCTTTTGTGATAGGTTCCGCGCCAACTGTTGCGGTCTCGGCAGGCGATTTGTCTCTTACTGGTGGGGACGGTTGGGCTTTAGCAAACATCTCTTTCACCGTTTTGTCCTTTCGGACCCTCGCCCCTTACATAACGGCCACGTCGTCACCCTGGGATCACTGACCTGGGGAGATCTCTTAGCTCCGAGGCGCCTCTGTGCTTGTGGATTCCTGGCAGACTTACTTCAGGAGTGCGATCTTGACCTCGTGGGGAACTCAGTGGCCAATAGGGCCTTAGGGTGCTTTGGTGGGGGGTGTGTCTCTGATAGTCGCATTCTGTGCTGACCCGGCCACCTCGGTCAGGCCTGTCTCGCCAGCGCCGGACCCACGGAACCCCTCTGCAGTGCTGGGCGTATCAAGGTCACTGTCGCTCTCCTGAATAGTTCCCACACTAAGCCGCCTCCCCAAGGTATGCGCCGCTGCAAGCAGCCGCCCGCCGACAACACCCCCTGACCGCCACCAAAACTGTCCCCTAGGGTGTGCTCATACCGCTAAGACTGACTCCGCGCTGTTGGGACCTTTAGCCCGGCCGCTGTGACCCTCCACTACTAGGCCTGGAGGTGTAAGTCTGGCCCCCTGAAAGTGGGCTTCTTCGAGTCGGCCCCGCTGTCCACTGCCCGCTCAACTCTGTCCCTGGCTGCAGCTGTTCAATTTACTGGACGCAGAGTCGCAGGTAAATTCCTCGCCGGTCCTCCCCGGGCAGTAGCTACACCCCTGGTCGCTCCACTCTGTGTCCGGGGGCCCCGCAGTGACGTCTCCCCCAATGTCCGCCCTCTTTTGTCACCAAGCTGCTCCTCACCTCTGGTCCGCTTTATGGCGTCTGAGGCGCCTGTGTTCACACTCTGTCGCGGTATGGGTGCCGGCCAGACCCCGTTAATGCATCCACTTAGGCCCCTCGCGGGGCCGGGGAAGGCCGCGCTCAGCCCGCCGCTCCGATTCAGAAAAGGGGGTGGTGATGGACAGAGTATCTGAATTAAGCATAACACTCGTACCCCGTCAAAAGATCAGGGCTTGATCCATCACCGTTTTTTAGCTCACTGCACCATCCCAGCTCAGAACCTGGCTACATGCAAATTAGTCTGTCCCTGGCCCAGTGCATCATGGGAACAGGGCAGACCAAACTACCAAGCCAATTCTTTTACTGGAAAGGAAACAAGCTTCCGGGGACCGGTTTCTGGCATTACAGCCGTCTTCGGCCCGGCTTGCTTGAATCCTGATGGTGCAGTGAGCAAGGGACTCATGTCTGAGCATACCCTTCCACGTTTATGGTGGACAAAACGATTCAGAAAAGGGGGTGGTGATGGACAGAGTATCTGAATTAAGCAGAACACTCGTACCCCGTCAAAAGATCAGGGCTTGATCCATCACCGTTTTTTAGCTCACTGCACCATCCCAGCTCAGAACCTGGCTACATGCAAATGAGTCTGTCCCTGGCCCAGTGCATCATGGAAACAGGGCAGACCAAACTACCAAGCCAATTCTTTTACTGGAAAGGAAACAAGCTTCCGGGGACCGGTTTCTGGCATTACAGCCGTCTTCGGCCCGGCTTGGTTGAATCCTGATGGTGCAGTGAGCAAGGGACTCATGTCTGAGCATACCCTTCCACGCTTATGGTGGACCGCCGCTGCACTCTGCTCCTCCGATCCGGGGCTGTCGGCGGGGGCTCACACCGGACAAGCCTCCCGGCGGGCGATGGGTCCGCAGTAGCTGTCGGGCAATGTCCAACCCGGCGCCTCGTGCTATATACACGCGCGGGCCGGACCCACCGCAGCCGCACCGGACCTTGCGTAGCTCAGCCCCAGGCTGCCGTCTCCACACCCGGCTGCTCCCGGACGCAACACCGGCTCCGCCCCCTCGCCGCTCCTCACTCGCAGGCCTCACAACAGGCCGCGCGGTCGACGCCGCCGAGAGGTCCCCGCTGGACACCGCCGGCTCTACTAACACCTGGGGCCACTGGGGGTGCCGGTCGGACTGTGGAGGTGGCTGAAAAGGGGTTTCCAGATAGCGAAAACCCGTGCTGCAAACGGCCGGCGGCGGGAGCTCAGGAGGACACGTCCGCTCACGCCGCCATCTTGGCCACGCCCCCCTGTCCACCAATTTAGAGTTGTCTGCCCGTAGCAGTCCCAGTCCCGTGGCCACCTGTGCTATGTCTTGCTGAAGAGCAGTGCGGGAGTCTGCAATTGCTGTCAGGATTTTGTCAAACTGCTGCGGCAGGTTAAGGTCTTGAGGCATTTCCGGCACGTTTTGTTCCGTCTGGCTGGGGGGGTTCGCTATCCGACAGCGGCTGAGCACCCTCCTTCTTTCCCTTCAATCTCCCCATGTGAACGACCGTTGGTGGCGATCTTCCCAACTCCCCGTGGTCTGGTGAGTTATATGATTTATTGTGAGAACAGTGCGTTGCTACCACATTTTATTGGGGAGATTTAGTCGTGCAATTGTTCTCCTATAGCCGTGGTGCCAGGTCCCAGCATAAGAGTATGATAACCCCCTATAGATCCGTGATGGTCCCGAGAACTATCCAATCTCGGGGTTGTTAGTGTTGCACCTCCGTAGAGCGCACAGTTGAGCTCTGCCAGTCTCACAGGTTGCGCCAGCTGCAAAGGCCCATCCCAGGGCTCCCAACATCAGCGCAAGCCACAAGGTATCAGGCTCCTAGGGCCCAAACGGGATCAACTCGCAGCCCCGACACCGTCTAATCAAGCCCTCACCACCTCACACCAATTCCAAGGTGCCAACCATAGCAGTTCACAGTTGTTCTCGGGTCCCACCAATTTTTGTGACCCCCAGCTCCGGGCAATGCTTCTCTGTTAGGGGAGCTACGCAAGCAGTGTCGCCACAACTCTGGGCTCGTTAGTGCTCCCCTTGCTCCTGGGTTCGGGGTCCTTTCTGTGGCTCTTTTCGTCCCATTGCATTCCTGGAACTGGCTCCTCGCCCTCAGCCGCGTCTTCTGCCAGAACTCTCCCCAGGTAGCAATGGACCTCCGCAAGTGCCTGTACCCTCCCGTGCCCCGGTTCACAAAGCTCGGCGACCCCACGCCCACCAATGCAGTCCACGGGCCTGGGTCCCCCTACGCCCCACTCACCAGTGCAAAGTCGGGCCTCCTTCACGCCCCCGATCCGTCTGTGTTCGCCGCCTCAGTCAGCCAAGGTCCACACCCTTCGATATTGCGGCGGTCCTGGCCTCCGCGGCGCCGTCCGCCTCCCGGCTGCGCCACAGGCAATTTTCAGAAGACCGCTGTCAGCGCGGGTCGGGGGCCTGCCTCGCGCCCCACCACCACCTCCTCATTCAAGCTGGGAACCCCCAGCCGCTGCTAATGCCAGTCCCGCCTGGCCGACAGTCCTCCTCCAGGAAACGGCAGTCGCTGCGAAATCTGTCCCCGGGGCTATCGTTATCGCTCGGCCACCATTTTGCGACTGCCTCCTGTCTCTGCCGCCAGCCACAGGATCAGCAGAGAACTTCAGAGATCCGCGCCGTCCTGTTCTCCAGCACATTGGTGGCATCAGGGGGTGCGATGCCTCGGTTTACCAGGATTAAAGCGGGTTTAATGGCGGAGCCCGTCGCCTATGCGGCTTCCACCATCGGCTTCCAAGCCACGCCCCCTCGAATAAAGCTTTCTTGATTGATTGATCGATTGATCCTACTGGTGGCTTTTAAGATCTGGGCAATTGTCAGAAAGAAGATCGGCATTGGGAGAAATAATTATTATACCCCTATCTGGAGGACCCTGCTTCTCCTAATGATATTCCAGGATTACTGTTATCTCAGGTGGGAGGCTGGTGGGCTTGTGAAGCTGGTTGACTTTTATGATGGAAATGAAATAGTATAATTTAGGGAGTTATAATCGGATAATGTGATAGACAAGAGAGAATTCTATAAATACCTCCAGGTTCAGTATTTTCTCACAAACAAATGTGGGGGAGCAATTGGCTTTACTAAGGAAACATTTAATGAGCTCATTCATAATAATTCTGGCTGCAAGATAAGTCACAGCTATGATTATTTAAGAGGCTTAATGTCTTGAGAAGCATCTGGAGAAGTGGCAGAAAAGGCTAGATACCACAGATTGTAGCTTTCTGGAATGACTTGAGCTTGTGTGAAACTTACTTTTATCTACAGGGCTGTAGGTGTAACATTTTAAAACACTTGTTAACTTGTACTACACTCCAGCAAAAACTGCTAAGTGGGTGAGAATTATAGGTACTTGTTGTCTATGCTTTCAAAGTTGGGAGGCAGAGTTGGAGCATATGTTGGCACTTGCCATACATATAGTTTTTTTGAGGGTTGTTCTCCATTTGGATGTGATATTAACGTCTCAACTGGTACTGCTGCGATCGCATGATAATGCAGGTGGTAGTCTTGCGCAGGCTTTTGTTTTTATAGCTAAGGCAGTAGCCAGCAGTTGTATAGTAGGAGCATGGCTCAACCCGGCTTCTCCTACTTTCCAGCAGTGGTTAGCAAGGCTTCTCTTGATGTGCAATCTGGAAAGTAATTTATACCAATGGAAAGGCACGAAATAAAAAAAAAATTAGCAGCAGATCTGGGCGTCCCTGCTAGACTGAGTGGAAGGTCCCCTGACATGGCTCATGTGTAATTGAATAGTTGTATAATTGATGAATTACCTTCTGAGAGTCTTTATATTTGTCTTGAAAATTGTCACGTTCTGCAATATAGTCATATGTATTTGTTTATGAATTTTGATTCTAATTTAATATCAATAGTTAAGTGCATTGTGACAACCTATCGCCAAATTATTTATTTTCTGATGGACTGTGTAACTTTGTCCTTGATTGATATACGATGTAGCTAATCATGCTCCTCTTGTGGATAAAAATATTCTTGAAAAAATGGCTGGGATTCATGAAAAAGGCATGGACTGACCTGGGCTTGGAAAACTTATAGGAAGAGCCTTGCTCAGTTCATCCAGGAGATGCACACACAGTGAAAAAACTGGTTCCGGAGTAAGCTGCCACTTGCAGGGAGCATGGAAATACCACAGGCAGTTTAACAAGTGCATTCCTATTCCAAAGATTCATAAGCAAGGCCGAGGAGTGTTTATATTTTATACTCCCATCTCTTGCATGATCAGTGTTCTTACAATTTAGGTACCGGACACTTCCAGTTGCAAGCAGCTTTTGCCGCCTCAATTGGGGGAGGGGGGGGGGGGGGTGGATAGTATGAACCAGGGGTCATGCTATTTTTTCTACTGCAAAACCGTAATCGAAACAGTGGAATATCTGTTATACTTCTACCCTCTATGTGTTAAAGCTAGAAGTAGGTGTGTAGTGCCTCTATGCCAATCCCTTGGTCAAGCATAAAGAGGAAAATCCTATAGAATTTGCAAAATTGACATCTCAATAATAGTTTAGTGGCGGTGTGAACATTTTTGCAAACAGCCTGGATAACGAGGCAAAAGCTATTAGTTAACATGCCAGGTGGAGTCTCATAGGTGGCTAATTTGATAAATATTTGATTAATTTTTCTAAATACATGCTTTTCAATTTAGTATTTATTACTGTTTTTATGTCTGTGCCAATCTGGCATATTTTAGTCTCATTCTTCTAGATCCTTTTACTTTGTGAATGTTTTATGCATTTTGATGATGATTTTTTTTTTTTGAACTACCAATAATCTTGGAAATTTGGGCATTGCAAGGCCAAAACAGTCCTCAATACATCAAGAAAAATTGAGCCCCTACAACCGAGCACCAACTGTTCACTTTGACTGTCCCTCCAATCAAGACAAGTTATTAGGTCAAGCAATTCAACTCCGATGGCTGCTACGAATGCATTGACGTGTCGTCACATAAACTGATAATTTAAATTGAAACAATACAAACAATGACACCCACAATAGCAGATATGGGCAAGACAATCAACAACCTTGACAAGAAGGTCGCAATGAGTGAATGCCATTGTCCGGAGATAGTAGAAAAATTGTTAACTCTACCAATAGTTATCTCAGCAATGGTTGCTGACCTGAGACAATGCCATCAGCTAGGACTACAAACCTCCAGGATGTGGGAATGTCAATCAGGGAACACATATGGTGGCATTGGCAAAGCGACAAGAGGATACACTCACTGTGATAGAGGAGGATGCAGAGAAACTGAACGAAGATCTTATAATAAAAACACTACTAGCCAGCCCCTCACAGCAGTGCTAGAGACAGGCCCTGACAAATAAAGAATGGGAAAGGAGTTAGAATATTATACTGCTGTCGTGGACAGCAAACAACCTCCTGAATTAGAAGGGGAATTGATTTGTTAGATTATATAGGAATTCTTTTTTTAAATGTTTATCATTGTGACTTTTTTTTAATCTATGTAATGATTTTAAGTAATCATACAGTAAAATTCAGTCAATCTATGCATCCGGAAATAAAATAAAATCAGCCAGCTCGAGTGGTACATCTTGAATGTCTGGTCCTGATGGAATAACCACACTCCAATTTTTAGAGATGTCCGTTGCCCCAGCAACTCTTACATTGCCAGGAACTGAACTGTCATCTCAGAGGTTCCTATCAGTGCATTGAAAGGGTGTTGTACGGCTTTGTCAACATGACAGAGCCATACAGCACACTTTCAATTTCTGTATTTATTTTCAAATAGAAAATCCCAAAGCAGGATTTTCTATTTGAAAAGAAAACAAGTAATGACCCACTTGCCATGGGAGTTTTATCACATGGCGTGGAAATCATTGAAATTTCTGAATTTCACTTACCTTCGCTTTTTGGATGGCAGTATGTGAAAGTAAAAACTTGACATTTCTTTGCCCACTATTGTGGTAAATATAATTTACTGTACAAGTTTTTCCATATAATTACTGACAAGTAAAAGAATAGCTCAATCAATGAGAGTCAGAGTCTGTGGTGTCTGAGTCATACGGGCTTTAATCGGGATGGCTCGAGCCATGGAAATCAATTCCATCAATACAAGGGTTCAGGGGTATATTCAATGATGGCAAAAAGATGTCAACGATTTATTAACAGTACATGACATATATAGTAAAACTGTACAATGGCGATGGATGCAGTAGGCGTGACAAGTGAAAAGAATATGATAAGAACACATGTGCGTAGCAAAAAAAGGCGTATACAAAGGTGTGCACGGAGGCGTGTGCTGAAAACGTCACAAAAACGTGTCATAAGTGGGTGGGTGCATAGAGGATTCTGCAGAGTCAGCTGAAACCTATGACCTGGGTGCGCGCGCAGCTGGTATGACGTGTGATTTGGCGTGTATCTGGGGAAAACTGAAGGCTTGACTTTAGCACTAGTAGGGGAGACAGAAGTCTGGCATGTCAGATCGACCTGTTCCTATAACATGTCTGATATCTTGTGTTTGGAGGATGTTTAATCTGAAGTAAAAGGTCTCTCGGGCAGAGGCTATTCTATACCAAATGTATATGTGTCTAAGTGCAATGCGCGGGCCATGGGCCTACCATGGTAACGGGAGCAATGAATTACAAGAAGGAGACAGGAAGGCTTGGCCCTTTGCTCTGCAGCCGGGAAGATGTTTACCTATTTCACTAGACTGGAATGTGTTTTCGAGGAGGCTGAGCAGATACCTGTAGGCAAAACATGAACTTGGCAGGCAGACCAGGCCGGGCACCGCCGCGCTGGCAGGAAGTAAGGCAGGGGTCAGGGATGCGTGCAGCTTTCGGAGACAGGAGAGATGAGGCAGAGAGGCCTCGTTAAGGGCTTGGCTTGACTGGGTCAGAAAACATGGAGAAAACGTGTGCGAATTTCAGAAGTGCATTACATAAAGACGGTGGCAACATATGTTTAGGAACATATTTAACAGGCTTTCTTGGTATGGTTGGATAGCTAACAGGTTAAGGATGGACGCAAATGTATTTGCGTCTCTCTAGCATGAACAGAACGGAAATTACACGGCATACATGGAACATGGGTGCATGGATAGTGTGCGAGTTGGGGGACACTTCGGCTACCTAAAAATTTCTATCACCTCATTCCCTCCTTGGACCCTACTACACCCTATCAGGATATATCTAGTAGCTTCCATCCCCAGGCAGATACTACACTCCAGAACCAACCGGACCAAGTCCAGGAGCCTGGATTCTGGTGTATCAGGTGAGCTATTTCATGAAGCTGAGTTATGGCCTTATACACGGATGGCGCGTTATTTGGAATAAATACACAGCAACTGGATCCGATGACTCTACAAGCCCCGCCCCTATCGGCCAGGATGACGTCAAGGGCAAGGCGGTTCTGAAGAACAACAAGTCTCATAGCAGACTGTTCTTCTGTTAAGTTACCTAGGGCAGAAGTAGTTTCGTTCACTACTGCTTCAAGGATTCTGGTCAATTGGCGTATAAGTTTACTATTTGAGACAGTGCCTAAATAAGGAAAGAAACCTTTATTGAAGTCCGTGTATTGTTCCCATGTAGTTTCTGTCTGATCAACTATTGGGAGATCTCTCTTATGTCTAACGTGAATAAGGCGAGAATTCCTGTGATAATCAGATGGGGCTAGAAAAACAGGTGGCAGTAGGAATGCAATAAAACAAGTACCATCCCAGTCTGGAGGTAAACGTAAATAGGCAGTCTGACCACAAATGAAATAGGAATGTCGGGAAGCTTTGAAAGTAGACTTGCCTTTATCACTGAATTCGACAACAGTATCACAATCACTGTGTCCTAGATGTACTGAACCACTTTTTCTGACACATAATTCACCTTTTACTGGTAAAACTGTAATAGACGGCAAGTCCGAATTAGTCTCGGACTGGACGTTCAGGATCATGAGGTTGAGGGAAAAGTTACCTAATGCATACTCTTCGTTTCCTAGATCGGTCCCTGTCATTTGTGGAAGACCTTCTTCGTCTGGGAAACATGCTTTGTTCATGATCGTATTCAGGTTTCCCCATATCCAATTGCCTTGGGAAACTTTGGACCTACTATCTAGGGAGGACATTAAAGCAAACCATGCACCACATGAACCATTATGTGTGAACGGGTAAGGAAAAAGGGGCAGAGCTCCCTTGTATTTCTGATAGGGAGGGAGTCGGCCACATATCCAGCAATTAGTAGCATTGCTGGTTTGGTGTGAATGGTGTAACATACGAATGAATGTATTGTTGCGCATTGCTAAACGATAGGAAAGCTCATGGGGAGGCAGGTCGCTGAAAGTGTGTTCCACAGTGTCATTAGAGGAAACCTTTGAATCAAGAGGAAAAAAGATGTGTAACATTAAACTTATACAGATGATCGTAAGACTCAGAAAAAACATAACAAGTAACGTGCATATACAACGGCTTCGGAGATTTTTACAATAATTTCTTTTCTTGATCTTCTGTCTATCTCTCTCTCTATTGGGGTCTAACTTGTACATGTCAAGAAACTGTCTAACCGCTTCACCCAGGAGGGGACTTAAACAATAAAACTGTCTGACTTACTAGACCTCAATTTCAATCGGTACTCCTGCTGAGGAGTTTTTTCTACCAGGGGGAGTTTAGTATCAATGTCTGGAATGCGGTAGGGCTGGGAATCAGTCTTTGGCGGAAGTCCATAAAATCTTTTCACATGGCTCGAGTGGAGCCAGCCTTTTCTTCCTTCAAGTTTCACCGCAGTCCTTGTGGTCAGTAAAACGATCTTCGGTTCTTTCCAGCGGGGCTCCAGAGGGCTTGACCGATCGAAGTTGCGGACTACGACGACATCTCCTGGGACCAGCTCATGCGGTTTCACCTCGGTGTTGTCTGGAAAGGCTGCTGCAACCTGCGAACGACATGATAGTAGTGCAGACATCAAGGAAGCAAGGTAATCTGTCAGCATAGTACTGTCAACATCGGTTATTTTTCGTGGCATAGGCGTCCCCCACATATTAGGAGGCCTACCAAAGACCACCTCATACGGGGATAGCCCTGTCCTAGAATGGGCTACCATTCGCATATAAAAGAGGGCAACTGGTAAAGCTACTATCCAATCTACGCCTTTCACTTGACACACTATGGCAAGACGGGTTTTCAGAGTCTGATTGTGTCTCTCCACGAGACCTGCTGCCTCGGGATGTCGGACACAGTGAAACTTCCATTGATAACCTAACAGAAGTGAAACCTGCTTCATAAGTTCGGACGAGAATGGCTGACCATTATCTGAATACACGACACGGGGCAAACCGTACCGTGGGAAGAATTCACGAACCAACTGCTTGGCAGTGGTCGGGGCAGTGTAATCTGGAACGGGATATGCTTCTGTCCATCTGGATAGGGCACATACAACCACGAGGACATACTTGAATCCTCGGCATCTGTCCATCTGGATATAATCCATCTGGAGGACTTCAAAAGGATGGTCGGGAGGATGAAATCCACCTCGTTCCACGGGAATACCTTTTCCTGGATTGAACTGACAACAGATCATGCAGGTACGCACTTTCTGTTTTGCTGCTGCTCGTAAATGTTTGTTAAACCAGAGGTTCTGTAAACTGTCTAACATGGCTTTCTCTCCCAGATGTGCTGGACTGTGTGCAGTGTTGATAAGAACTTGAACCATAGAGTCAGGGAGAAACCATGTGGTCTTTCCCTTCGTCATCCATCCCTGTTCAGTCTGGACCCCTCCTTGTTCAGTCCATCTCTTTATTTCATCAGGAGTAGCATGTGTCTGTATGTCAATGATATCTTGTGTGGGGTCCCTAACTGTCATGCAATGTGTCAGTGAAGATACGTCAGTCTTTGTCATATCAGTCGTATGAGTATGAGTCTGGGCTGTATGTTTCGCTGTTCGATCTGCCAGGTCGTTACCCTGGGAAATAGTGTCTGTAACTTTTGTATGTGCTTTGCACTTCATGATGGCTATGGCTGTAGGCAAATGTATTGCTTCCAACAGAGCTTGGATGAGGGGACCATGCTGGATTTTGGCTCCGTGAGAGGTCAGGAAACCCCTCTCTTGCCAGAGGACACCGAAGTCGTGTACGACTCCAAATGCATAACGTGAATCTGTGTATATATTTACTTTAAGGTTCTTGGCTCGTAGACAGGCTTGGGTCAGAGCAATGAGCTCTGCTGCTTGAGCTGACAGGGTGTCAATGCGATGTGTTTCTAAGACTTCAGTTTCAGTGGTCACTGCATATGCGGCCACTACCTCTCCTGTACTTGTTCTCATACATGAACCATCCACATAAAGTGTCAGGTCTGGATCGGGTAGTGCAACATCTGTCAAGTCTTGTCTGGGCTTTGTGATCGTGTTAATGACATCCACTCAGTCATGTGGAGTAGGATCTGTCGTGCTCGATGGTAAAAGTGTAGCAGGATTTAGTGTATTGCAGCGTCTGATTTCTATGTGTGGTTGGAATAATGTCAATTCATAACCTGTCAATCGTGCTATGGTCAAGTGCTGGGTCTGTGTTCTGTTCAGGAGAACTTCCACAGAGTGTGGAACCTGTACTGTCAATTGATGTCCCAATACAATGGAATCACTTTGTCTGATTGCTAGAGCTGTTGCTGCAACTGATTTTAAGCACGCAGGCAAGGCCTGGGCTACTGGATCCAATGTACTCGAAAAATAAGCACACGGTCTGTGTTTGTCTGCTTGAACCTGAGTGAGAACCGATAACGCTGTGCCATCGCGTTCTGTGACAAAAAGTGTAAAAGGTTTGCTGTAACATGGTGTCGCTAAAACAGGTGCTTGACATAAGGCTTTCTTTAATTCGTCAAAAGCTTGTGTATGTTCCTGAGTCCAAGGGAGAACAGACGAAGACGCTGCCTCCTGTGTTGTCAACTGTATAAGCGGTTTAGCTAGAAATGCATATTGGGGAATCCATTGTCTGCAATAGGAAGTGAGTCCAATAAAGGCTCGTACTTCCTTCTGTGTCTTGGCTTGCGGAAGATGTGCTAATAACTGGATACGATCAGGTGTCAGCTGCCTACCCCACTTGGACAGCAAGTGCCCAAGGTACACCACTTGCTGGGCACAGAATTGTAACTTCGAAGGAGACACCTTGTGTCCCTTGTCCGCCAGGAAATACAAAACCGTCAGTGATGCTTGTTCACACTCTTGTTCACTTCGGGCGGTGATCAACAGATCATCGACGTATTGGAGTAGGGCAGTATTAGGAGGCATGTGAATACTGTCAAGCTGTCGTTTCAATGCTTGGCTGTAGATGCTGGGACTTTCTGTAAATCCTTGAGGGGCGCGTGCAAATTTGAAGCTACGGCCATTTAAACAGAATCCGAAAAGGTACTGGCTTTCCGGATCAATGGGGACACTAAAGAAGGCGTTCTTGAGATCGATTACAGTAAAGAACGTCGCCTCTGAATCAATAGCTGTTAATAATGAAGAGATGTCTGGGACCACTGGATACTGTGGTACAATGCATTTATTCAATTCTCGTAAATCGATCACCAACCGATAAACTGGAGGTGCATTTGGATCAGTGCGTTTAAGAATCGGAATGATAGGGGAATTACAAACATTCGAGTCGGTTTCTACAACCACTCCTTGTGCAATGAGCTCGTCAATGATTTTCAGTAAAGCCACTACAGCATCAGGTGGTAACTTGTATTGTCGGATTCGGGGCAGTACAACTCCTGGCTTGAGTGTAACACGGTATGGTGTAATGTGCATACAACCTACATCAGTGGGGCCTTGTGCCCATAAATGTGCAGGAACATTCTGTAACCTGGGATCAAAATCTCTCAACACATAATGACCCTTAAAATCACGAAGGAACAGCCTTACTCCTTCCGGAGAACAACAAATTACCGCTCCTAGAGCTTTCAGTGTCTTGATACCAAGCAAGTTTTCTGGACATGATTTCGTGAGCAATAAATCTGTAGTACGAGATAATGGACCAACTGCAAGGGGAACAGGTTTCGATACTTCATTAACAATAGGCTTTCCTGAAAATCCAAGGGAAACATTCTGTGAGCCTGAGAGGGGTGCCCCTGGAACCTCGTCATGACTAATGGTAGTTCTGCTTGCCCCTGTGTCAATCAAAAACTTTCTATCCTTTCCTAATACCTGACTATGTACATAAGGACCCTCTTGATCTACAGGAACCTCAATAAGAGGCAAGCCAACCTCCCTCTCTAGGCTGTTTCATGTGTATTGCTTATAATCGGGGTAGTCGGATTGTGCATACTGGTACATCTGCTGTGTAACATGCTGTGTCACGGCAATGGGCTGGGGCTGTGGTACCGCTACGGTCTGTTGTGGAACCTGCATAGGCTGCACGTTCTGCGGAATATGTTGTTGGACCTGGTCCTGTCTAGGTGGACGTGGTCTCTTTGGTTTTACCTGTGGCTATATTGTGTTTCAGAACTGCACAATCGTTTACATAGTGACCTGGCTGTTTACAATAGTTACATGTCCCTTTAACAGGAGTCGCCGAATTACTGGACATTGTCGTACCCCTTTTCTGACCATTAGCTGGAACCGACTGAGCAACTAGCACCTTCATTTTCGTGTCTTTCATACGTCTCTGTTCGTGATCATGTTCCTCCCTAATTCTGTTCTGGTGGTACTGTAACATTTGTAACATTTGGGAAGGCGTATTTGCTTGCCATGTGCTCTCGACTTTCAATACACGGTTCTTAACCTGGGGTAATGAATTCTCGACTAATTTGGTCACGAATAGGTGTGGGTAAGACTCGCTACTTGTTTTCAGGCCACTATTAATAATAAAACATTTCTCGAATCTAGAATAAAAATCACTAGTGTCCTCATCGTGTTTCTGTTTGCAGGCTGAGATTGCATCCCAGTCCTCCTTTTTAGTTGTCAACAATCTTGGCAAAACCTGTACTAATAATCCTGGTAATGCTTTAGTTTTCTCCCCAAGACCTAAACCTGGGGTTCGGCCGGTTTCTTCGGTTTCCAATTCAGTCCAATTGATCTTTTTATCTCCTACCTCCCATTCTTTTTCTTTGAGTTTCTCGTAAATACCGGCAGGTAATAACACTTTTAGTATTTTCATAATATCGGGATATGTATAATCTCCCATGAGTAACATGTCTTTTATTTCACGGTGAAACCCTGCTGGATCTTTATCATGACTAGGCACTATTTTCTTCATTTCTAATAATTCCATTTTAGTTATGGGCGTGTTTACAAATACGCGTTCAAGTGTATCATCTGGTTTACGGATGGGATGTACTTCTCGCAAAGGATTCTGTCTGTCTAGGTGAAAAGGATAGCTTACTGGGGGTGGAACCGGAACGAAATGTGGAGTCAAGAACGTTCTGTATTTATGGCGTTGTTCGAGAATTACATTAATCAAATCAGTACCTAGGCCTCTCCATCTATTCAGGAGTAAGTCCTGCAATAGATTATACAATGGACCTGGATCAGATTGTTGGTTTTCATACTGTACGATAAGATGTTGGGTCATGTATATACCAGCTAGTCGCTGTTCTTCTGGAGTAAGACTCAAAAACGTTTGCACTACTAAATCATCTTTATATATTCTGTCATCCCCGGCCCATTGGACTGCGGACCGGGCTAGTTCCTGATCACGTAAGGTATTGAGTTCATGATAACCTACTCTTTCTTTCAGGATTTTATCAGTAACTTGGAAAATATGTTCAAGGGAACATTGTTCTGGTATCGGGGAAAGGTAACGTTTCTTGTTTTCTGGACGAATGGGTCTGTTGAAAGGTCTGTCAAGAGAATACGGTTTAGGGAGTTTTTCTCTACCTACGTACGCTATGATGTCTTGAGTCGCTGCTGGATTCTCTGGTTCTTCCTCCTCTGAGGATTCCCTTTCGTCTGACTCGGGTGTTTTATCAGCTTTACGTCGGGCATGTATGGCCACTATTACCTTACGGATCTTTCTAGTCATGGCATCTACACATTTCTCTTTGTCATGCTTATATTCTGCAATATTCTGACTCCATTTTGTCAATCCTTCCATTTCTTTTTGAGAATAACCTGGCTGATCTTGTTCCCTAATCAAACAATTAATCAAAAATCGCAATAATAACCCTTGAGTCTCGACTTTCTGATATGCCATGGCTTCACGAACACATTCTGGACCCTCCCCCGATCGAATGAAGTGATAGATTTTGTCTAGATGTTCTGGCATTTCTGGTAATGTCATCAAGTAATCTGTAACACGTCTTAAACGGAATGATGCTAACAACAGGTCCCCTTGCTTGCCAGGGACAGGATCGTATCTACAATCTCCAAGTATTTGTTTGAGCTTTTCAGCTGGGCTTGCTTTAGGTGTACGCTGCATTGCTAATTCTCTCATTGTCAATCGATGTAATTGTGGCGGAGTGTGATAGGGACCTCCTGAGGCAGAACCATGAGCATGACTTGACGTCATTGGGTGTGGGAAAGGTACATTTAACGGAGACGACTGACTCTGAGTCGCGTCTGTAGCAAAAGGGTTAAGAGGACCCATAGTAGGGGGACTAGTAGGGGAAGTGACAACAGGTGCGGGAATTTGGTGACGTGGAGGGGTCGTGGCTTGATCAGCAGGAATATGCTGTGGCAGATTATTATTAGCGGGTTGTACGGGGACATTGGTATAGGCGGGAACTACATCATCTAAATAGGAAGAAAGGAAAATATCTGCTGCAGTCTTTTTATGACGTACTTTAGTCGGAATCAATGGAGGTGGCAGATCATTTGGTATTTCCGGGGTCGCCTTGGGCAGGCCCTCGGCCAGAACTGGATAAAGTCCTGTAATAAGGGCATTACTCTGTCTATCGTGTTGTTCCATTCTGACTCGCTGTCCTTCTTCTAGTAGTTCTTTTTCCCTAGCTTTTTCGGAATCTTCTCTACTTCTCTCTACTTTTCTGAGTTCTTTCTCTGTCCGTCTATGCGATTCTTTGCGCCACAATTCTATGGCATCTTTCTGTGATTGTCTGGCTTTCTTTTTCCATAACGCTTCTTCTACTCTCATGATGCACTCAGCATCCCATGTCCCTGTAGCGGGCCATCTCTGATTCTCTTCCAATTCTTTCGTATAGTCCACCCATAATTCTAAGTACAGTATGGCATCTAGGCCATGCTTGTGGTACATAAAATGACCTGGAGTGTCCCTAGGTGGGACGGGTACTGCTTCTTCGAGTATCCCTTTCCTAGTTCCTATCTGTCGTAACTTTGAGAATAACGGCATTGCTACCTTACTCTGGACGTGAACACAATAAACACAGTAATGAAATGCAAACAATCACTCATACCACGACATTAAACACATTGAAACATTTCAAATAGATACTGACTAAAACATTCTATACCAAAAATACTGAATCACCGAATCACTGTATTACTAGATGTACTGCTAAACAGTACAGATGCACTGCTAAAACAGTACAGACCGGATCTGTGTACCCAAACCCGTCTTGACCGGATACAAATTAATGCACCCGTCTTGATGCGTCCCCAGCAACGGTACTCACCGGGAAGCACGGAACGGAAGGCCTCGGAAACTCGACTGGACTGGACTGCTACGACGTCTCTGCTGCTGCGCACTACGCATGCGCCTCAACGCTTCGGACAGGTGGGCCTCTGGACACCTCGGACACTGTTCTCTCGGCTGGGCTCTGGTCGGGATCCTCCGCACTCCTCACCGCCTCGTCTGGATGTCGACCGCAGTCTCCGTCACCTCCGTAGGCCTGAGGGAGATACAGGAAAACCTGCAGATGCGCATAGGAGTCCGTCACGGCTGTGGTAGGGGGCAAGGCCTGCGACGCATCGCCGGCGCGTGGGGTGGGGGAGGGGTCCCTATTCGGGCGCCAAATTATGTGGTAAATATAATTTACCGTACAAGTTTTTCCATATAATTACTGACAAGTAAAAGAATAGCTCAATCAATGAGAGTCAGAGTCCGTGGTGTCTGAGTCATACGGGCTTTAATCGGGATGGCTCGAGCCATGGAAATCAATTCCATCAATACAAGGGTTCGGGGGTATATGCAATGATGGCAAAAAGATGTCAACGATTTATTAACAGTACATGACATATATAGTAAAACTGTACAATGGCGATGGATGCAGTAGGCGTGACAAGTGAAAAGAATATGATAAGAACACATGTGCGTAGCAAAAAAAGGCGTATACAAAGGTGTGCACGGAGGCGTGTGCTGAAAACGTCACAAAAACGTGTCATAAGTGGGTGGGTGCATAGAGGATTCTGCAGAGTCAGCTGAAACCTATGACCTGGGTGCGCGCGCAGCTGGTATGACGTGTGATTTGGCGTGTATCTGGGGAAAACTGAAGGCTTGACTTTAGCACTAGTAGGGGAGACAGAAGTCTGGCATGTCAGATCGACCTGTTCCTATAACATGTCTGATATCTTGTGTTTGGAGGATGTTTAATCTGAAGTAAAAGGTCTCTCGGGCAGAGGCTATTCTATACCAAATGTATATGTGTCTAAGTGCAATGCGCGGGCCATGGGCCTACCATGGTAACGGGAGCAATGAATTACATGAAGGAGACAGGAAGGCTTGGCCCTTTGCTCTGCAGCCGGGAAGATGTTTACCTATTTCACTAGACTGGAATGTGTTTTCGAGGAGGCTGAGCAGATACCTGTAGGCAAAACATGAACTTGGCAGGCAGACCAGGCCGAGCCGGGCACCGCCGCGCTGGCAGGAAGTAAGGCAGGGGTCAGGGATGCGTGCAGCTTTCGGAGACAGGAGAGATGAGGCAGAGAGGCCTCGTTAAGGGCTTGGCTTGACTGGGTCAGAAAACATGGAGAAAACGTGTGCGAATTTCAGAAGTGCATTACATAAAGACGGTGGCAACATATGTTTAGGAACATATTTAACAGGCTTTCTTGGTATGGTTGGATAGCTAACAGGTTAAGGATGGACGCAAATGTATTTGCGTCTCTCTAGCATGAACAGAACGGAAATTACACGACATACATGGAACATGGGTGCATGGATAGGGTGCGAGTTGGGGGACACTTCGGCTACCTAAAAATTTCTATTACCTCACTATAATTAGAAGCATCTTACGAATGCCAATACCTCCAACGTCCCTTACTTTGGTGAGCTGTCAAAGGAACATGTCAGCGGCGGAAACGTAGTATGTATGTATGTATGTATTGGTACTCTTTTATAGCGCATGTCTGTCACCCAACGGGTATCCTGGCGCTTTGACTAGAAGGAACCTGCTTCGCACCATGCTGACTTACAAGAACTAAAGTGATCCAACCCTAGGAAAGAGATGTGTTTTTAAATTTTTCTTAAAGGAATTGAGATCATTCATGCTTCTCAGTCCTAGCGGAAGAGCCTTCCATAGCCTGGCTGCCATAAAGCTGAAAGATCGGCCGTCCAGCCGCGATCTCAGAACTTTAGGCACCACAGCAAGGTAAGCAGAAGCCGAACGAAGGGGTCTGGGCGGAGTGTACCAATGGAACATATTCTGTAGTGGCACTGGGCCTTGTCCATGAAGGGCCCTGAATACAATACATAAAGATTTAAAATCGATCCGCTGAAGGACCGGTAACCAGTGAAGGTCCCTTAGTGCCTGAGATGAAGAGTCAAGGCGGCGACGAGCAAGCGCTAATTTGGCTGCGAGATTCTGCACCCGTTGCAGTTTTCCTATCAGAGTAGATGGTGCTCCGAGAAATAGAGCATTACAGTAGTCCAAGCGACTTACAATAATGCTCCTCACCACCTCTGGCCTGCTGTCCATGGGAAGCATCGGTAGTACCTTTCTCAGCATGCGAAGCAGTCCCATACAAGTGCTCACTGTTTTATTGACGGCTGCATCCAGTTGGAGGTTGGACCCAAACATCACTCCCAGATTACGGACCGAGGTGGCAGACACAGTCGTGCTCTGGAAGGAAGGCGGCCAAAAGTCCGGCGGGAGAGGTCTAGGGACGCGATCAGTAGTGCAGTGTAAGACTTCTGTCTTAGAGCTGTTAAACTGCAGCGAATTCTGATTCAGCCAGTCCGCAGTTGCGAGCATACAACGGTGGAAGGTGTCTAGCGCCACTGCTTCCTTGCCCTCAAGCGAGAAGACAAGTTGAGTGTCATCCGCGTAATTCATCACCGCTATGCCGAAAGATCTAATCAACGCAACCAGGGGCCGCAGGTACAGGTTAAAGAGGATAGGGCTGATGGCTGACCCTTGTGGAACACCTTGCTCCACTCTTCTGATGTTAGATTTGAAAGGTGGCAATGACACTACCTGATGGCGATTTCCAAGGTATGATGTCAGCCACTTCAGGGCATGGCCTGTCACCCCTACTTCCTCTAATCTTTTAATCAGAATTGCGTGACTGACTGTGTCGAACGCGGCCGACATATCGAGCAGCACTAAAAAGGCTGCTCTTCCAATGTTCGGCTCGCGTCCTGAGATCGTCTAGCACAGTCACCAACGCTGATTCCGTCCCGTGGGCCGGTCTAAACCCGAATTGAACCTCATCCAAGCAGGACCCGGTCTCCAGGTACTTAGACAGGTGTTTTGTAACCCACTTTTCCAGAATCTTTATTGGAAACGGGAGCAGGGAGATAGGTCGATAATTTGCTGGGCAAGCCGGGTCCAAGGTGTCCTTTTTAAGAAGAGGGGATACCACGGCTAATTTCCAGCAGTCTGGTACCCGTGCTGAAACCAGGGACTGATCACAGATGGCAAACAGCGGGGGGGAAAGTTCTTCCCGGAACAGCTTTCAGTGTTTATGTGGAAGCGGGTCCAAAGGTGATCCCGACGACACGCTGTGAGCCAAGGAACAGAATTCCTCAAAAGTTGGAGAAGGAAAACAGTCCAACCTGGCAGAGCTCGGGCTATGTCTTATAGCAAATTGCTGCTCTTTGTTTTTTTACATGGGGTTGGTATTTTCAAACTCCCCTTTTTTGCATTCAGAGAAAGAAAACTAAAGCGAATTTTGTGACAAACGTGCTGGGGTACAGGGAGGCTGTAGGATGTAATTGTTTTTAGCACACAACAAAATGTAAATACTTTTAAATGAACTGTACGCATTCAGCATTTAGGAAAGCAAAAGTGAAGCATATTTGTTTTGTAATTCTGAAGTTAGGTGGAAGCAAAGATTTTAATAGGATCAAGACATTTTACTTGTTGGTGCACAAATGATAAACATTCACTGAAAGCTGATTTCCACACATCATTTCCAGTGGTGGCTGGTGGATTTTAAAATTGGTGAGGCGTAAATTTCAGACCAAATTAAAATGCGTGAGTGAGCATAGTAAACAAGCCCTAAGTGAAAGAGGAGGGCGCAGGTTCCCGCAAGTGCATTTTGAAAAATAGATTCAAATGGTGGATTTTACAGAAAACATTTACTACAATTTATTTAATGAAAAGTACAGTACACTTCTTACAGCTCTTTGTAACCAAGCACCCCCTTTAGCATGTGTAGCAGTTATGTTATGTTGGTTTGTCCAGTGCAGCTAATCACCTGGTAGGGTATCCAGGCACTGGAGCAGTATCATAGCCTTATTGTTATCAGTGCGCCTGACCTCTTACACCCCCCCTCCCCGTCGAGTATTCCCAATTGGCACCCTTCATACAGCCTTCCAGTCATGCATGCACTGCTATTATAATCCTTCCCACAACCATGAACTCTTCTTGCACTGACCCTCAACCAGGCAACTCCTACATTCCTACTCTACCCACAACCATGTATGCACCCCTTCAGCCTTTTTGAAACCTAAGCAACCATTAATTATTCTCAGTGCTTAGTGTAAACCTCTACAACAGCCTCCTGTGCAATACACCATTCTCAAAGCATGTACACCCCTCTAGCAGCCCATCCTACGTTTGAGCTCCTGTCCACTGCTTCTACAGCCATAATCTCGGCAATTCCCCCTTTTACCTCATAAGCTACCAGATGACGAAATACTTTTCTTTGACAAATGAAAGTTTTATGTGTTTTTTCACTTGTATGAACTGAACTACCCCTGGACTACTAGTTCCAAAATTTACCAGATACTTAGTCTGAAGCCCGGGAGCAGCACAGCATCGTCTGTGACAAGAAGAAATCTGGGAATCTTAATTACTGCCATTTTAAAGACGCAAACAGCTCTTAAGTGTTAAGCCCTTCAAGAACCATGTGATCCTCGTACCATCCCCTCTCACATATCTCTGATGGCCCCTCCCCATGTTTTAGGTCTACCATGCCATCCTCCCCTCTCCACGCGCCCCCATCACGGGCCAGCTAACACTCACAGACATGTTGAGCTCTCCTTGGAAAGCACGCACAACTCATCTCCTCACTTTCAGCCGGATACAACTGTGCAAAAAAAAAAACTGAAATACACAACCGACTTGGGAGAGCCTGAGATATCTGCTGTGCACGGCAGAGCAAGAGGGTGACTTTGGTATCTGGCTGCACGGTGCAGGTATTTCTTTGGATGTGAGATGCTGAGCTGCAAATCTCCACATGTGCAAGTAACACACACATATAAAAGACAATACAGATACAGGAGGGTCAGAGAGCAATAGGTGCCCCTCCACATCCAACCTGAGTTTTGCACCAGTTGCACTACCCTAAAGCCGCCACTGCCTGACGATATACTTTCAAATACCCTCGCCTTTCTTTCAGTGTACATACTGCTCGGTTGCCCCTTCACTATGTTTAATCCGTTGCTAACTGCTCACGGTAAAGCGCTAGGAAACCTCCCGCGAGGGGGAGGGTGCAGAATTGCACAAAAATACTATGCTGGCAGGGAGGGTGTGAGTTCGGTGCCAGGTGGGCAGCATCGAAGCCAAGTCCTTCCCGTCTGTGCCAGCTTCGCCAACTACTTGCCAGTTGCCAGTAAGGACCAACACCACCCTGGCAGGTGATTGAGAGCAGAGATGTGACCCCCATTCAACGATTTGACTTTCTGCCCCGGACAGCGCCAAGAAGGTGGTTTGTTGAAATAGGTTTGCAGTATGTGCAGCAAAGGAAATAGACATATAGAACGCATGGGAAGAGGCACACACTGGCAGAAAAGAGCTTGGGGGGAGGGGACGTGAGAAGATTTACAAACCTCAAAAAGCAAATATAACCCCTCTGGGCGCTTCTGTGCTCAGCAGAATAATTCATGATTTACCTAGAACTAAAACAGTGCCAGACACATTGTTTCCACAAGTGCAGATTATGGCAGTCAAGGGAACAAAAGCAACAGGTGAGAATCTGCTCTGTCCAAGATCACACCGTTCTGACAGGTGGGGAAGCCGGGATTCAAAATCAAGTCCCTTAGTTCCAAAGTATGGAATTTAGGTACCATATCACATATCTAGGGAAGAGCAGCCATGAACGCTACCGTGAACCACTCGAGAACCGGCTTCCGAGTTTAATTCCGTGAGGGTGGATATTACGCAGAAGAGATTGTGGAAGGCGTCACAGTCGCGGCTCGTGGGGGGGGGAGGGGGGCGGGGGTGTCACGCGTGGGGGAGGGGGGGACAGCAGGGAATTACATAATAAAAAAACAAAACTTACCTTTCAGCATCAGCCGGTCCGCGCCACCTCTGGTCCCCTTGCTTGGCGCCTTCACGTCGGAACTGGCAGCCTCTCTCAGCCAATCCTGGCGCTGCCAGCAGTGCCAGGATTGGCTTGGGGCACAGGTTTCTCTTAGCCCCAGCACGCCCATTAGGAGGCCGAAGGGCTTCTAATGGGCATGCGCAAACAGGTGAAAACACAAGTGCGCATGAGTGGGCACGAGTAAAAAATTCGGCCTCCGTCCCCACTCATGCGCACTTGTGTTGCTGCCTGCTGCCCCTCATCATGTCTGTCAACATGACGCCAGCCCGCCCACCCACTTCAAACTCTAAAGGGGTGGGCGGTTCGACGTCATGCTGACTGACAGCATTGTCAGTTCTCCCTCGGCGCGCCGCGTCTTTGAACTTAAGTAAACTGATTCAGTTTACTGAAGTTCAAAGACGCTGAGGGAGCTGCGGGCAGGGGGGGCTACACCTGTACGCCCCAATGGACGCACCGCGCCTGATCATTTGTGTGCAATATAGTTTTATCAGTAAAACTTTGTCTGTGCAAATTAAGTGGACAGTTCAATAAAAAGTGTGCTGTCTGTACATAACTGTGTGCTACAACATGATGCTTAAGTTGCATTAAAAAATTTCCCCCTCATTTCCATTAAAACAAGGTGGGTCGCAAAAGTTTGTCGTTCTAAAAAGTGCGTTGTGGTTCTAGAACATTTGGGAAGCACTGCTTTAGCCAATTGCTCAAGCTTCTCAAATGCATTACGTGCACGATTTCCTGCTTCTCTGCACCCAAAAATACCAATTAATATTTCTGATATGTTAAAATATCACTATAAATTTGTTTTTCCCATCATTTCGGAATCCTCATTATGTTTGAAAGTATTAACCTTCACCACTTTCGTTTCAGTTTGTGAAGACGAACTAGCCTCCACACCTCTCCTCACTCTGGGCTCCCCTCCTCCTATATTTTCCACGTGCATTTATTATACTGAGATAGTCTCACTTCCATCAACAATCTGTCCAAAAACGAATCCTCTCCATCAGAGTCACTCTGATTAGTTTCCGTCTCTTTCTTTTTCTCATTTTTGTTATCTTTTGTTTTCTTATTGTCTGATTTGTCCGTGAATGTGGGAAAAGCACCAACAGTTTCCAACACTTCCTGGTGTGCCCTGCCACCTTCTGTAAACACAGTCTCACACCCAGCCAATTGTTGAAGGCTTAATCAATTAGTTCTTTTAGCATTCTCTTGAGTGCTTTCCCATTCACCACGTAGTACCATTCATGTAAGGCAACGAAATGTGCAGGCCTTTGCTGCAGCTTCTTCTCAAACATGACACGCCTCATGTCCTCAAACTTTTTTACTTCAAATATGCCATGAACAGGAAGTTTTAATTGTTTGTGATCAATAGTAATTTTATTATATTCTATAAGCCACAGGCATGTGTGCATACCTGAGTTAAGCAGCATCTCGTGGCCTGCGGTACAAATGTGGGCCGAAGCCTATTTATAGGAATTTGCAGACTTACATAAGGCAAAAAAGTAATTAGTTGCTCATATTCAAATCAATAATGCATCATGTTCAAAATCAATAATGCTCATATTCAAAATCAATAACACATCAAACATGCAATTGCATGAGAAATCAACATACGGTCAGTTCCAAAGTAAATAAATAGCCTGAACCAAGGTATAGTTTAGCAAGAGGATTAACATAAACATAAAATCTGCTCAGTTTAAGTGTTAAGGAAATTCTAGGTGTGAATCAATAGACCGACTAATGTAGTGTCTGTGGATTCCTAAAGCAAGAAAAGATAGACAGACTGACGTGGAGTCTGCCTTCTTGAAAGTAAACAAAAAAAACAATAAAAGAAGTTAATAATTTTACAGCTTTCAGGCAGTAAAAGCCACACACTCAACATGGTGAGATCTGACATCTAGGGCTTTGGTAAAACGTTATAAATTCATAAACTAAATTTTTTAGGAAAATTATGCATCAAAAAGAAACATTTAAGAACACCTTACTTTCATACATAGTTATAATAAGGATTTCATAGAAAATAACACAACATTTGTGCAATAAATCAAAGCAATAAACAGGACAACCTCATAAAGCAGACTCTGGTAAATAGTCTCAAATGTATTGCAAATACAGGAACATTCTGCACAGGCTGCCCTGTGGAGCAACTCAAATTAATATATTTCTGCTTAACAAGTAAACAGTACCCTGAAATGAATTCTGTTTGAGGGGGAACGCTTTCAAAATCACCTACTTGCCGCCGCTGTTGGTATTGAACTCTTCTGAGTCGCTGGAGCGCCTTCGAGCATTGCGGGGTTTTGCAGCCCTTTCCAATTGCAGCTGAACTGCCCCTGAACTGCCCCTGCATCCCGCAGCCCCGCTCCCACTGCCAGCTGGGGAGCCGGCTGCCGAGAGGAGTGCAGGAGGACTACACCTCCCAGCAGACCACGCAACCCGCGTGGTCACTCGTCAGCGCCAGGAGGCGTACTAAAACAGAGGCACACCTGCAGAGCGGGGGGAACGCTTTCAAAATCACCTACTTGCCGCCGCTGTTGGTATTGAACTCTTCTGAGTCACTGGAGCCCCTTCGAGCATTGCGGGATTTTTCAGCCCTTTCCAATTGCAGCTGAACTGCCCCTGAACTGCCCCTGCATCCCGCAGCCCCGCTCCCACTGCCAGCTGGAGAGCCGGCTGCCGAGAGGAGTGCAGGAGGACTACACCTCCTAGCAGACCACGCAACCCGCGTGGTCACTCGTCAGCGCCAGGAGGCGTACTAAAACAGAGGCACACCTCCCTCGCTGGACGCGAGCGGGGCGCTGAGCTAAGCCCGGGCACAGGGCGGACCCTCTGAGGTACTCAGAGGACGAGGAGGTCGGGTCGGGTGCACCCCCTTAACATCTTCAACTCTGTAATGGGTAGGGCTTTATGACATTGTATCTATTGACTACTATTATTATATTGGTTCTATATTAGAACTGTACTATACTGTGCCGTTGCTACTGGGCTTCCATCATATTTGTTCGATCTAATTATACCTATCATAATATGTCTACCAGAGGTAGCAGAAGCAAGACAGCTGCGGGAGGGGCATCTTTGATCGGTCCAATAGACAGTTTTATAACAAGAACCAAAGATGCAATTGATCTTAGCATCTCACTCCTCGAACGAAGGGTCTCACGTGATCTGGAAATTGCCAAACGTTCTTCTCTAGGGAGCATTAAGTCAGCTAGAACTCCAGTTAGTTCCAAAAACCTACACACAAGTTGTACTCGTGAAACTCGAGCTGACCTTAACACTCTACCTAATGAGGTCAATCTATCGGCATCTAATCCTCTAATTGACTCCGATTTGAGCAGCGAGCTGGAAAGGACCCCAGACCTTAACATAGACGCTACACCAGATTTAGTGGAGGTCAATAATGAGACCAATGTAAGAGTTGGGCAAGAGGGTGCCATTCCAAAGCATACCAAACAACCGATTCAACCTGTTTCCACTGCCGCTAGAAAACGCAATGCAGCAAAGGGAAAACACAGGAAAGGCACAAACAAGCACTTAAATGCTAATGGAGGAAACCAACCTTCAGAGACATTAAGCGAAGACACTCAGGAAATCTCCCATGTGTACAAGGATAAGTCTGATACAACTATAGCTAACGACCACTTGGTCGAAAGATTTGGCGACCTTCTAAGTATTTTTATGTCCCCAATTGAATCTAGGCTCGCCCGCATAGAAAAACAGCTAGAAGAACTAACAGCCTGCAATAAAAAAGCTCTTAGCGCTGCTCCAAAAATTATTGCAGGCTCAATGACAAGTGTCAGCAAACCTACACCCCCTCAATCGAAAGTAACCTTAGTCCCAGATACTGTGGCAAAACCAAAACCTGCTACTGTTATAAGTAAGGAAACTGTTAAAAATAAATCTGTGCCAACTATTAGTTCTACTCCCAGCACTGACACAAACATCCACATCACTAACACGCAGACAGGGAAGGCACACCCACTATCTCAAAGTGGAAGAAAAACACCTAATCAAAATAGTAACACGATGCCAACCTTTCAAAGGCCGCAGACTTTACATGAACAGCCTTATAACTCAAGGCAGATTCCTTCACGTATTACTCTGCCACCTGAGTGCGGAGCATACCTGTTGGTTCTGGTAAACGTCCCGAAACTCAGATATGATCAGAATGAAACCTCCTCATCATTGAAAAATAAGACCGTACATTGGTTGACAGCTAACTGCAATTTCCCAATGGAATGTTCAGGAGAAATTATTTATACTCAGAGAGTAGGTTGGATAGGTCCTTTGAGGAAAAAGTTTGAAGGGGATTGTATAACGGTCAATTTTAAGAACCCACAATGGGCCGAAAAGACATTGGCAAGGGCCCCACCTCCATCTACATGGGAATTTAACACTACTCTTCTCCCACTGGGCTATTTTTATAGACATCTGATTACAACCCATCCAAACATGTTAACCAATCCGACCACTCCCTTTCATGATCAGTATCTGGCATCCGAAACTAATTCCCCTTTTTTTCACCAAAACTCTAAATTCACATATCCGACTGGCCCAGCGCAATGGCATCAAAGTCAAATCCATTCACATCCATTAACCCATCCTTATCTGTCCACAAATCTACATCATGAGCATAGAGATATTCGATGGTGTCAAGTTGCCGCGGCATCAGCTAATTATTATAGTATTCCGACTAACAATAGATTTAATGCACTGTCCGGTTTGGACTTTAATGACTGACTGCATTATCCCCAGTTCAATGGGGTAAAGGTTTATACATCAAAATTGGCGGAATCATTAACAAGTCCAACTTTTGACATACCGGAAAAAGACACAATATCCATCTCTGGCAAACATACGTCTACAGTCTCCTCGCAACATTGGACTGGTGACGTGGTCATTCCGCCACCAGTCCCTCTTAACTCTGGGACAAAGGATAACTCAATAAAGACAGTAATTTCTCCTACTGCTAACCTAACTAGCTTCCAAGTATATTTCACGTTCTGGAATATTGCCGGCCTGTTCGCTAAATAGACAAACCCTAATTTCCTGACTCAGGTTAACCTGAGTAATATTATTTGCTTACAGGAAACTTGGGCTGTCGATCTAATACATATAATGGGATATAAGACCTTTCCTTCTGCAGCGAAAAAATCATCTTCAGGAAGAAGTAGTGGTGGTCTAGTCACCTATATTGCAAATACTCTATACATTGAGGACATTCTCCCCCTAAAATCGGAAGAGAACTATCAGTTAATTGTCCTAAAGAGTACTAAACAAAAGATATATGCAATAGTAAATTTTTATAATAACTTGAATACAGCTGACCTGATCATCCTTCTCTCAGAGATTTCCCTAGCCCTTCAGGACCTACGAACACAGTACATTAAGAAGTCATGTACAATAGTGTGGGGTGGAGATTTCAACCTTCATCTATGCAGAAGCAACGATACTGATAAGTGTGGAATTAATGAGGACAACGGTAATAGTATAACTTTCACACTCGATTTGAAGGTTAAAAATGAATTAGATAATGATAGAACTGGAATTAGGTTTCGCTAATGAGTTAAAGACCATGCCAGTAGCCTTCCTACCAACATTTAACGGCAGGGGTCTAACGAGCCTGATAGACTACGTACTAATTTCATCCAGTAAAGGCCCAAATATTGAATTATTTGAGGTAATTAAAAATCCATTAAGCGATCATTTTCCAAATACCGTCGTTCTACGTGAATCAAAATCTCAAAAAAAACATGCTACTATGAATATTTTAGACCACCAAGAGCTCGAAATAGGATCCTTGAATGGTTACACACTAAAATGGGGAACTATGGACAAAGTAGCTGCAACTGAAAAAATAGTTAGGCAAAGCCAGACAGATATAATAAAATGTCTTGACTATACAACGAAGCCAAAAGAAGTCCTGAATAGTTTTAATACTATTTCACAAATCAAAAAGAAAGAACTTACTAGGGCACACAAACAAAAAAATCTGGCGAAAAAAGGCTGGTTTAGCCCTGCATGCACAAAAGCATATTCGAAATTAAAGGAAGCCTTAAGTAGGGAAAAGAGAGACAGAGGGGAAGTCATTAGACTAAGAAAAGAATATGCCCTAGTCATCAAAACTAGAAAACAGGACCTAAAAGCTGACCTATGGGAGCGTCTCATTAAAAGTTCAGAATTAAAAGACAGTGCAACCTTTTGGCAAGTAATTAGATCTCTTTTTTTAACAGGTAGAGATGAACTTCCATCCATTGACGTTGCGATCAGTGACCGCGAATGGGTGAGTCATTTCTCTAAAGTTTTTAGTGCAGGGAATATCCAGGATACGGAGCATACAGATTTCCTGACCCAGGTCACTTATCCAATAACCCTGCAGTTTTCACATGACGAGGTACAAAAAGCATTAAAAACCTCGAAATTAGGCAACGCCCCAGGCCCAGATGGGGTCCCAGTGGATATTTTTAAATATGAAGCAGATCTCTGGTCCCCGATACTGACTAATGTCCTAAATGCCACTATAGAAGAGGGCTTAATAGAAACTTGGAAAACGTCGATATTGGTCCCCATATTTAAAAAAGGGGATCGAAATAGCCCATCTTGTTATAGACCTATTTCGCTCCTGGATTCGCTCCGGAAGATGGCAGGTCGGATTCTTCTCGACCGACTCCAGGAGTGGACAACTAGTCAGAACATTATCTCGGAAATACAATATGGGTTCCGCAAGGGGTTAGGAACAGTAGATCAAGCACTAAACCTGACCTTATTGGCCGGAAAATATGTGGAGGCCAAGGGGTCCATGCTGCACATGGTGTACGTCGATTTATCCGCAGCATTCGACTGTGTAGTACATTGGAGGCTGTGGAAAATCATTTTAAAAATGGGTGTTGACCCCCCGATTGTAGATTTTCTTCGGGAATTGTACACTGGAACAACAGGGAGAGTGAGATTTGGGATTAAAGGAGAACTCACGGATAGTTTCAGGGTGGAAAAGGGTGTAAGACAGGGATGTGTCCTGGCCCCTTTTTTATTCACCCTATACACAAACGGGCTAGAGGCCGCGATGCTAGAAGGAAGTAAAGATCTCCCCTCAATTGGTCGTCGGCAGATACCAGATTTGTTATATGCCGACGACGCGGTCATTCTAGCAAGAACCCCTGTCGAGCTGCAGCAAGCACTAGATAGATACTGTGCCTTCATGTTGAGTCTAAACCTGACCCTGAATGTAAAAAAAACATATACTATGCACGCGGGGAAAAGTACTGCAAAGACCAGAAGATTGTTTTTTAAAAGGGGAGGTACTGGACAGAACTGCAACATATCCGTATTTGGGGATTGTGATAGATGAAAAATTTAAGTGGAAGCCAGCGATCAATGCTACGAAATTGGCCTTTCTGAGAGCAACTACAGCGCTAAAATCATTTGCACAAAGATTAGGTCAGAGGCCACTAAGGGAACTACTAAAAATATACAATGCTAAATGTGTGAGCACTGCCACGTACGGGGCAGGGATATGGGGTCTCGCGAATGTGGATGAATTGCAAAGAATAGAAAATTCTTTTGTTAAATATTTACTCGGTGTACCGAAGAGCTCTTCCACATACGCTTGCCACTTAGAGCTGGGCATTGACTATCTAGCAGACACCATAAAAACCCAACCAGTAATGCTGTGGCGCCGAATTTGGGTAACTGAACAATGTCATTTAACAAGATCAATCATACAAGACATTCTTACACTTGATCGTTGTGGAAAGATTAAATGGTTAACATATGTTAAAGCTCTATTAACAGATTTAGGATATGAAAAGTTTTTGTAAAACCGTTAATGATAACTGAGATCTCTAAGGCGGAATTAAAAAAAAGCATGCCTGGTACATTTGCGCCAGATACGCCTATTAAGAGATACAGAAACCATCTGTTCAACAGAGCTTATTAGCCCAGACTGTGTACTCCATTGAACCTTATTTGATGTACAGATTAACCGAATTTGAAAAAATGTTGCTGACTCGTTTTAGACTTAATATGTTTCATTTAATGGTCTCTTTTCCCACTCAAAACGATTGGTCATCAAAATCAATCCCATGCCCTTGCGACTCCGTTTCATTACAATCAACTATACATACAAATTTATTCTGCAAATTTTATACAGAACCACGAAAGCGATGGCTATTGCCCATACTGAAAATTTGGGGGTTGCGCCAATGTCGTCCAGCATATTTGGCGCTTCAGTATCTCGAAAATGAAAAAATAGCAAAAGCGATGGTGTGCTTTCTTAAATTTTGTATTCGTCATCGCCTAAACCTTTGAAAAATATAATTAATTTGCTTAAATCAAGAACTGATGAAGACATTGTAAAAACTGCATGAAATGGTTAAAATTTTATGAACTGAGATTTTCTATTGACTTTTTACATAGTAATAATTATATTTTAAATTTTAAATAATTTTTAAATCGTGAAAAGTGTATAAAATGTATTACATTAACTTTTATGGTGTTTTTACAAATTTGAACAACCGAATAAAGTTGATTTGACTTGAATTCTGTTTCACTTATTTTCTAAAATGGAAAGACACAGAAGAGAAACATGCATGTAAGAAACTCATTCATTTAATTTTAAAAGCACACTTTCTTTCAGTCACTGTAAAATGAATGGCAATGCAGGGCTGACTTTGGCCTAGCTACGTCAACTGAAACTTGGTCATGCTACTAAAGTTCATTCAGGGATGCTTGGAAGCTTTTCTAGAAGTCCTCCTCCTATTTCTCTTACAATGTGTTACAATGACTGCTTTCCAATCCACCTCTCCCACCCTGAAGTATATTTAGATCTCGGATTGCATTTAACTGCTTAAGCTTGAACTCCTAAATATCGCTATCGAACTGCCAGACCTCCCGAGGCTTCGCCGGGAGCAACAACGCTGCCGAGGCGCGGCGCAACTTTACTTTTAAATCAGTGCCTGGACACTTTTAATCACTTGCCTCATTGCTCAGGGGCTGCGCTGAGGTCATCGCGCACCCCTCATCCTTTTGGGATTCCCTTCTCTGCCGCCGCCAGAGCGCCCCACGCTGAGCGTTCCCTCCCCCTCTGACGGGCAGGTCACGAGGGCGGGGACGGGCGTGGCGACCATCTTGGGCTGCTCTCTGGTTGGCGGGGCAGCTCCTCTGTCCCTCCCCCCCTGGCAATTTCTTCCTGTCGGGCGTAGTCCCGCCTCAGCTCTATCGAACTGCCAGACCTCCCGAGACTTCGCCGGGAGCAACAACGCTGCCGAGGCGCGGCGCAACTTTACTTTTAAATCAGTGCCTGGACACTTTTAATCACTTGCCTCATTGCTCAGGGGCTGCGCTGAGGTCATCGCGCACCCCTCATCCTTTTGGGATTCCCTTCTCTGCCGCCGCCAGAGCGCCCCACGCTGAGCGTTCCCTCCCCCTCTGACGGGCAGGTCACGAGGGCGGGGACGGGCGTGGCGACCATCTTGGGCTGGTCTCTGGTTGGCGGGGCAGCTCCTCTGTCCCTCCCCCCCTGGCAATTTCTTCCTGTCGGGCGTAGTCCCGCCTCAGCTCTATCGAACTGCCAGACCTCCCGAGGCTTCGCCGGGAGCAACAACGCTGCTGAGGCGCGGCGCAACTTTACTTTTAAATCAGTGCCTGGACACTTTTAATCACTTGCCTCATTGCTCAGGGGCTGCGCTGAGGTCATCGCGCACCCCTCATCCTTTTGGGATTCCCTTCTCTGCCGCCGCCAGAGCGCCCCACGCTGAGCGTTCCCTCCCCCTCTGACGGGCAGGTCACGAGGGCGGGGACGGGCGTGGCGACCATCTTGGGCTGCTCTCTGGTTGGCGGGGCAGCTCCTCTGTCCCTCCCCCCCTTGCAATTTCTTCCTGTCGGGCGTAGTCCCGCCTCAGCTCTATCGAACTGCCAGACCTCCCGAGGCTTCGCCGGGAGCAACAACGCTGCCGAGGCGCGGCGCAACTTTACTTTTAAATCAGTGCCTGGACACTTTTAATCACTTGCCTCATTGCTCAGGGGCTGCGCTGAAGTCATCGCGCACCCCTCATCCTTTTGGGATTCCCTTCTCTGCCGCCAGAGCGCCCCATGCTGAGCGTTCCCTCCCCCTCTGACGGGCAGGTCACGAGGGCGGGGACGGGCGTGGCGACCATCTTGGGCTGCTCTCTGGTTGGCGGGGCAGCTCCTCTGTCCCTCCCCCCCTGGCAATTTCTTCCTGTCGGGCGTAGTCCCGCCTCAGCTCTATCGTACTGCCAGACCTCCCGAGGCTTCGCCGGGAGCAACAACGCTGCCGAGGCGCGGCGCAACTTTACTTTTAAATCAGTGCCTGGACACTTTTAATCACTTGCCTCATTGCTCAGGGGCTGCGCTGAGGTCATCGCGCACCCCTCATCCTTTTGGGATTCCCTTCTCTGCCGCCGCCAGAGCGCCCCACGCTGAGCGTTCCCTCCCCCTCTGACGGGCAGGTCACGAGGGCGGGGGCGGGCGTGGCGACCATCTTGGGCTGCTCTCTGGTTGGCGGGGCAGCTCCTCTGTCCCTCCACCCCCTGCCACGCCCTGCTACTTCCGGTCCCCTACTTATGGCACTAATATCCCGGCCGCGCAGCGGACGAGCGCAGCGGGCGCGACGAAGGCGCGCCGAAGTAGCGCCTAAGTTAAGCCCGTCTGCGCCCGTCCGCGACTGGCCGGGACCAGGGGCCACACCCCCTGCCTCTTTGCTGTCATACTCGCCTGCACAACTTCTTTCCTGCACCACTGTTGTGCCTCTCCCCCCCACCCTCATGCAGCATCTTGTTGCTTTAGATATCTATGTCTCCCATTCAGACTGTGTTGTATCTCCACGCCCCACTCCTCCCTTGCCTGCGCAGGACACCGGATCTTCCCCCACTGGACCCTCATCACCCCTTCACACTGCTTCTGCCTATCTCCTCAACACTCGCTCAGCAGGCAAGCACCAACTTGAGCTGTTTAACCTTCTAACTACTGACTCACCAGATATTCTGTTCTTAACCGAAACTTGGTTTTCAGATGCTTCTCTCCCTGACATTCTTGCCATCCTCCCCGACTCTTACTATGCCCTCCGGGCTGACCGCCCCGTGGGCAAGATCGGGGGAGGTGTCGCTATGATTGTTCGTTCCACTATTCAATTCCAGCTTCTCTCCCAATCATCTATAGCTGGGGTGGATTTTCTGGTCGCCCGCTCCTCTAATCTTTCCGCACCTCTCACTGTCGTCCTTGTCTATCGCCCTCCCCTGAGTATGCCCCTGTTTGTGGCCTCCCTGCAGGAACTCCTCGCTACGCTTGTAGTCAACAACTCCTCTGTCCTCCTGCTAGGGGACTTTAACTACTGGCCTGGCGACCCCAGGGAGGACTCAGCGTCCAAGGACTTCACGGCCACTCTTCTATGCCTCAACCTTAAATCCCATGTACTGGTCCCTACCCACAATCTTGGACACATTCTGGACCAAGTCTGGTCATCCCAGGACATAGTTTCCCCCCCCAGCATCCTCCCTTGTACCTGGTCCGATCATTCTCTCATTTCCTTTACCATCAACATTGGTTCCCCTTACAAACCCCCTCGTCCCAAGAATGTTTTCTCTCGTAGCTGGAATCGTGCTGACTTGTCTTCTCTCTCTCATTCCCTTGCCTCTTCTCTTCCTGACCTTACTGGCATTTCCCTTGACTCACAGGCCGCTGCAGTTGGCAACTGGCTATCTTCCGCATGCGATTTAGTAGCCCCCCTTAAGTTAGTAAGGTCCATTCGCCCCCATGAGGCCCACCGTTGGTTCAACTCGGAACTCAAGACCCTCAAATTGGAACTTAGACGCTCGGAGCGCCTTTGGCGCCGCAGCTACTGCCCCGACCTCAAGGCCAAATACAAATCTCTTCTTAAAGAGTACAAGAAGGCCATTCTGGCCACAAAGACCAAGTATTTCTCCGAACAAGTAACTCTTTCGGCCAACAAATCCAAAGAAATCTTCTCCTTGGTCAACAATTTAGCCACCTCTGACCGTGCTTGCCCCCATTTCACTCCCTCCCAGGCCCTCTGCTCTTCGTTAAACAACTTCTTTATCGAGAAGATTGTTAAAATCAAATCTAACATCTCTGTTACTCCTTTTACTCCCATTCACTCTGTTCCCTCTGCGCCTAAATCTTCCTTTTCCTCTTTCCCGCCCCTCTCCTTGGACTCTTTCTTAGCTCTGCTCACCAAAACCAAGTCTGGCTCTCCCACCGATTGTGCCCCTGCCCGTATTCTTAAAACTCTCTTCTCTTCTTGCCCTGCTACCCCTCTTTCCCTCCTCAACGCCTCTTTCCACCGGACTGGTCCCTTCTTCATTTAAATCTGCTATTGTTTCCCCCATTCTTAAAAAACCTGGTCTTGACTCTTCTCTCCCTTCTAACTTCAGACCTATCTCTCTTCTTCCCTATCTTGCTAAAATTCTGGAATCTTACGTCACCTCTTGCCTCTCTGCTTATGTCGAACAGAACCAACTCCTTGCTTCTCACCAAGCAGGCTTTCGCTCGGGTCATTCGACCGAAACCGTGGTGCTAGCCGTCCTTGACGAGCTTAAAGCCAAGGCCGACGTTAACTCTCCCCAAGCTTTGATTCTCCTTGACCTGTCCGCTGCGTTTGACGCGGTCGACCACAACATTCTTTTGGACCGTGTCAGCGCAGTGGGCATACAAGGCCTTGCCCTTTCTTGTATCACGTCCTTTTGACAGGACGTTCTCAAGCTGTTCACCTCCCCGGCTTTTCTGCTCCCCCCCCTCCCGGTGCCCTGTGGGGTTCCCCAAGGTTCCTCCCTTTCTCCCCTTCTTTTCAATCTTTACATCCATCCACTTATCTCTTCCCTCCTTGAGCTGGGGGTCTCTGTGTTTAACTACGCAGATGACCTCCAGCTCGTCTTTGATCTTTCTTCTTCTTCTCACTCCCTTTCTTTCTTCCATTCCACTATGGTCTTTATTTCTGGGTGGATGAGCGCCAACCACCTCAAGCTCAATCCAGATAAGACTGAGCTTGTCTTGACTGGCGGCTCATCCAGCCCTTGGTCCCCTGCCTTCTGGCCCCCTATTCTTGGCCCCCCTCCCACCCCGGTTCCCTCCGTCAAAACATTGGGCATCAAGGTCAGTCAGGACCTGTCCATGCACGGCCAAGTCAGTGCCGTGGTGTCCTCTTGTTTCCTCTCCCTCCGGATGATCCGGAAAATCTCCCGCTTCTTTTCTCTTGACTCTCTCAAAATCATTATTTCTGCCCTCATCACTTCCCGCCTCGATTATGGTAATAGCTTGTTCTCAGGCATTCCTGCCTATGAAACCCGCCGCCTTCAAGCTATCCAAAATCAGGCTGCCCGTCTCATCTTTCACTTACCCAAAACCCATCACATCACTCCTGTCCTCAAATCCCTCCACTGGTTACCCATCCTGCAGAGATCTTTGTTCAAGCTAGGGTGCCTTGTCTATCGGGCCCTTGATCAATCTGCACCGGCTTTCATCAATTCTCTGATTTCCCGTCACATCCCTGCCCGCACTCTCCGTTCATCCTCTTCTTCCCTCCTCACTGTTCCCCGTTTCTATAAATCTCGCACTGGTGGAACTAGATTTTCTGTTCTTGCTCCCCGGTTCTGGAACTCCCTTCCTCTCTCTTTGCGTTCTATCCCCATTTTTTCACATTTCCGTAAAGCGCTTAAAACTTTTCTGTTTGCCCTGGCCTACCCCCGCTAAACCTCCTGGCCCTGTCTGTTCTGTTCTTTAGAGCTCTCAGCGCCAGGAAGCCGTTTTTGGCCATCGTGCGCTCTACAAATATTTTCATTCATTCATTCATCGCTGGCATAGTTTTAGATACAGACGGATGTGTTTTTCTTCTCCATGCTTACAATCTGACACCGGTATAATTACGCACAGGTAGAGGGAACATTTCAAACTTGGTTAATAAAAAGACAGAGAAGAAGGTGATTTGTCTAAAAATGTGTGTAATTCTTTTCTAAATGAAAAGGCCCTTCATGTCCATCTTGAAGAATTTTCTTCCACATTCTGATTAAAACTGATATTGTAGACTTTTCGATTGCTTAGACATTGTGAACATGTAACACATTTTTATGTTTTTTTGTTATTGTTATTTTGGCCTACACACGTTGTGTAATTCACGTGCAACAATTTCTATAAACAAGTGAAAACAGACATGGACAGCAAATTTCGAAATCTGTCATTAGCAACATGAAGCAGTTTTGGAAACTGGCCGACTATTTTGGAGAAAAGAAATACTCAACAACCTCACGGTTTTTTGTTTTTTTTTACAAACTGCAAAATAACCATAAACTAAGCAGTGCAATTCAGAACCAAATACACAGTGATGAATGCTATTTGCTGGACGATCAACGCTATACCATTCTATGATCATTGCCAGAGTTTGAGCTGCTTACACCATTCACATCTCTGAATTTACTCTCTAATCTCTCACTCGCACACCACTTATTCCCAAAATAAAGTCCACCCCCGTCTTCTCCTCTGGTCCTTACACATGTTACAGCGCGGGGATGCCTCCGGGTCACCAGGCGCTCTATAAATCGCTAAAATTAAAAAAAAATTTAAAAAAATAAACTTATAACAAGCCAGATATTTTACATAACTAAAACCCCTTGCATCACATGTAATGCATATTGCTCACATTACATATTGTTCACAAGATTCACAGCACTTGCACAATCTGCAAGATTGTGTGCCCTAGTGTGCTGCAGTATGCTTGTTTCTATGAGGCCGATTCTGTGTAATCTGTCCAAAGTTTACTCCATAATCTGTTGTAAGGCACAGCGATCTAAAGGACTATTAGCAGACACTGATCTTTTTAATGAGATGATGCTGTAGTTATGAAATAGAAAGTGTTCCCACGAATGTTCTCCCAATCATTTACATCCTTTTACATTGACCCACAACTCCATCCCCTTGTTAAGCGAGTGTCTCACTCATGCAGTCGCACATACACACATGGCTCAATTGCTTTCTAACTAGGTTTGTGCTGTACGAAAACGTATACATACAATCACTCCTTAATTGCAAAGCACTTTCAACTTTATACGGCCAGACCTATTGGCTTATACCAGTGCTTGTTTTTTGCCGCTTCAATGTGGACCCAGCCCTCTTAGATTGTCAAAGAGAACCTTAGTGCACTGGCTTACAAAGAACTATTGTTTGAGACCCTAGTAAGAATAGTCACCACAGTACTGTGTTCAAGCAGAAAAGATGTTCTCTACTCCTTACTCCCCCTCCTTGCTCAAACTCCTAAAAAAAAATCGAAATTGTTATACCCATGTTTCTAATACAGAATAATGGGAAAATATCAGTAGGTTCAAAATCAAGGAGGTTTGGGGAATTAGATTGCAAAACCAAATCGAAGAATGATTTCCATAAAAAACTGGGTTTGCTTAAATCATACGTCTTGTTTGACACAGGGCTACCCCACTTTGCTAGTAAAACATAGATTCTATACATTTCGAGAAAGCAAGCGAGTTCTCTAACTCAGATTCACTAAGTCTATCAAAACATAACACCACTAATTTGATATGTGAAACAAACTGCTATATGATACTTCCTCCCTTACACACCTCTATATTTCAGGCAAGGAGAATTCCACGGCTGTTTTCAAAAATATTAATTGATGACTGAGTATTGGCTGTTTTTTCTGTCAACATTAATTGTTAGCAGTTAATGATTGGGATTATAATTCACCCCTTTTCTTCCTCAAGTATTTCTAAGCTGTTGTTCCAGGCGTTATATAAGCACTGTAGATAACATGGTAAGTCTCTGTACAATGAATTTACCTAAATGTTCCAGATCAAGATGCACTTTAATTCATATCGCTGTTTCTCATTTCGGTTGTTGTGTGATAACTAATTTCACAACTATTAAGGTAATAATCTTTTTTTTAACAAATTTTACAATTTAGATCTGGAAAGTGAAAAAGGCTCTGAAGATTACTATAGAATGGATGGGGCTCAAACCAATAATGAAGGTAATTTACAATGATACTTCTGGTTATTGGCCTCCAAAGTCGTTTCTGCATATGCCTGGTAATTATGTTATACAGATTTTCAGTAGCCTAAACAAGCCTAAAATGAGGATATCTTGTGTTTAAACTGATAATAGAGGCTTATCTTGGTTATTGGCACTATTGTTGGCAGTATGGTTATCCCATATTAAACTTGCAGTCATAAACCAACGACAAGAATTTTCTATTTGGGATGCATTGATCTGAAAGTGGTGCTGCTATCCAAATGGGCAATTTCATGTTTCTCTAGAGCTTGGTGATCTTAGTTGTAGGGACATTATGGTTACTATTCAAAATGTAAACACTGAAATCGGCCAGCCATGTTACAAAACCAAAACTCCCTTCAGTGGACGGCTCAGAACCTCACACGTCACAGCTGATATTACAAATGCCAGTAGTAGTAATTTATTCGATCAAAAAGAAAATTGATCATTTACAGGAATAAATACCATCATAATACAGTATAAAAACAATTGAATAAGAGCATCATATTCCAAGTAAAAGCAATTACAGTTAAGAAGTAATAACAGTTCATTTCAATAAATACTGTTTTACATGTACTAAAGTTAAATTGATAAAAACTTCGAACGTTTCAACCACGCATACAAGAGATACCTAGTTAGTGCAAATACAAGCCACCTGGTATTATCAGACGTAAATATCCTAATGTCGTCAGAGAGGCGAATACAAGATAAAATACGACACACAGGGATGATCCATTTTTTCCGATAATCATTATATGCAGTACAGAAAGAGAGAAAATGTTCTATAGTCTCTGATTTATCCAAACACACAGGGCATCTAGATGAAACAAGTGCATTGGTCCAGTTACTTCTTCTAGAGTGTAATGGTAAAGTTCCATATCTGAACTGCAAATATATAGCTCTGGCCTGAAGGGGCTCAATGTCATCTAAAAACGGTTCAAAGGCGAGCTCGCATTTAAAATTAAGAACATTTATTGTAAGCGAGCCGTTGGTATTCATCAAAAATTCATGGTCCATAAAAGCCCAGAACCTGTTTTTTAAAAACTGAATAGTCGCATTCTAGATACACCCTGGATCATCGAATAGATAACTCATACTAAGCTTGGTGAACCAGTCCCTCAGTTGTTTGCGCCGTTTTTTATGTAAATCAAGAAGTTCGCCCATACCACACCTTAGTGGTACCTTCGTGCTGCTCACCCAAATTCTTAACCAGAAGGTGAGAGCCCTTAAGATAGCATAATGTCTTATGCATCTTAACCCCTAAATCAGATCTGAGGGGTATTAAGGGTGTGCACCCTGGGAGGTTCACAATTGCCCTTGCAAACTTATTTTCGGCCCTGGTCAATTCTTTTACATTGTCCAGACCCCACAACTCTGCCCCATAGAGGGCCGCTCCTAACCCCTTTGCCTTATGAATTTTTAATATAGGAGCTAATGGTCTATAGGGAGAAGTTCTAATCTTGCACAATAGCGCTCTATCAACATGTTAAAGGGTCAAAATACTCTTTCTAATCTGATTAGACCAGGATACATCTTCACTTATCCTGATTCCCAAATAATCAAAAGCTTTAACCTTCTCTAGAGCCTGGGAGTCCAGAAACAAGGGCCTTGTGCTTTTCTTATAATGGTTGAAAACCATGTATTTTGTTTTTCAACAGTTTTCATTAATCCTCTACTCTGGCAAGCCTTTTCAAATCTATTTAACACATTTTGGATGCCACTAAGAGTTTTTGCAATAAGTAGCATGTCATCAGCAAATAATAAACATGTTGACCAGCCAGTTTTGGGGGGTCCCCACCACAATTAAAAAGCTCCCCTATAATGTCATTTATGAAAAGGGTAAAAAGAGTGGGTGCCAGGACACACCCCTGGCGTACTCCTTTCTGTGTAGATATTTTCCCAGAAAGGGCAGCCTCACTGCTCCGTCTCACCTTTGCATTGGTTTCATAGTGCATACGGATCAATTACTTTGCCAAAATTTTTTGGGGGACGTCAATTAGACTGATTGGCCTATAATTCTCTGGTAACCCTTTGTCCCCCTTCTTGTGGATAGGAATAATTTCTGCGCCCAACCATGTGGGCGGCAGCATGCCTCCCTTGAGGATAGCATTGAAGACTACAGTCAGAACCGGGCCCCATACAACTGGCTCCGAACTGAAAAGGTCACCTGGGAGTCTATCAAGGCCAGGGGCCTTCCCCTTCTTTAGAATTTTTAAAGCCATGATAGTTTCACCAATATTGATCATCTTAACTGTAATTGCTTTTACTTGGAATATGATGCTCTTATTCAATTGTATTCAATTGTTTTTATACTGTATTATGATGGTTTGTATTCCTGTAAATGATAAATTTTCTTTTTGATCGAATAAATTAATACTTACAAATGCCACTTGTGATTATATTTGTTATAATGATATTTGTGATGCTGACTAAAGCATTACTCATACAGCTTTAAGTGCTGGAACTTGACTCCAGCTGAGACTTGTGCTAAGCCCAGAGCCCAGTTTGCTGTATTCAGAAGGCTCTGTGTGTGATGAGTGGCCTTTGGCTATGTCTTTTGGGTAATTGCTACACAGCATTTGGGTGGGCCCTGCGCGCCCTCATTACAATCCCAAAAGTTCTCTCTGTGCTACCTCCAGCCATGCAGAGTTTGTTCTGTGTGCAGGGCGTGGACTTTGACCAGTATCTGCACTTGGGCCCTGCCCTCGGCACACCAAATCCCTGGACCCACCGTCAACTATTTTCAGCAGGCTCTGGGTCAAGGTATAGTTTCCAGCCTGGACCTGCTTTCTACACCCCATCCTAAGAGCTCACTAAGGAATCATTTAGTGGACTCTGGGTTCAACCCTATTCTCAAGTCCTGCACTCAACACACTATCCTTTAAGCCCACCCCTCTTTTCCTTTGACCATATGCAGAACATTCTGATGGATACTTCTAACAGCAGTTTCCTTACCCCCAGATAGCAAGTTGTACTGGATGATTTTGGCAGCATTATACCTGCACGCTGGTAGACTGCATCATGTGGTTCAGTGCCGGCTACATTCTATTCCAGAAGTGACAAACGAAGTTGCATATAAGTGGCAACCCTGCACCCTGTCAGTTCCTCTCATTCTATACCTGTGTGTGCCGATCCAGAGTTCATTCTCAACTCTTTCCTCGTCTTGGACACGTTTTTTCTCCAAATTATTTTCCATTGAACAAGGGCTATCCTTTCCTAAAACTGCAGTGTTTATGCTTTCAAGGGAGAATGGCAACCATATTTCTGTGACTGATCCCACAAGGTCTACCTCTGGTGTTTGGGTTTGGCGCAGGACTGTAAGTCCTGTGAGGAGTGCACCCATATGAACCCTAAGCCCATCTGGGAACGCAAGGTGACGTTGTACGTGGTCGAGTACTGAAAGAAGTCTAGCTCAAAGTTGTGAGAAATTGGCCTGGCATATGCTGTCCACTATTCTAGTGGGCACCTTGCACCAGTCCAAACGACCCTTATTGATGGTAGGTTTAAAGACTACCTTTATAGAAAGCTATCCTAGTGGTTGCTCTGGAGACCAGCCTTCAGGTTAAGTCTTAAAGGAATGTAGAGCAGCTTGTTTTACCAGTCTATAATCTCGTGAATGACCAAATGTAAGGAGAACCACACCAGGTATATATATAAAATATATGTATTTATTCTACACACATCCCTCTAGCCTCTTTATGAGGCTAGAGGCAAAAGTACATTCACTAAACTTAATTAGCACACAGTAAATTAGCACAATATACGTTGAGCCCTAGGGGCGTACCAAACCATATATTAAGAAAGTGGTATAAGAACCCCGACTGACATAGAGACAAGGCCTAGAGCCTGTACAACCGAGGGGGCCACCAGGAATCACCTAAGGTAGTGACACAGGGGATCCACGGGGGACGCATACAGTGTCTAAACACAACTGCGAATCACCATTAACTTCTAGGGGGAAAGTCGCGGTTGGAATTTTAAAGATAAAGGACACTTAGAAGAGGATTTGGAGCAAACCCCTTTAGAACTAGGAGATTCTAGAGTCAATACCCACCGGAGCACCGGAGTACTCTAGTTACCTCACTCAGGGAAGCTGGGTGCATAGGTGCCTTTTGGTGTCTGGTTTGTTCGTCGTTTTCAATGGCGATCTGCTGCAAAGTGCTGCTAGCGTCCAAGTGGAAAGTGTCCAGAGGGATCCAAGCCTGGATCAAAGATGAGAAGAACCTGAAAGCGGAGGGGAAAAAGTCTGGGTCACCTGCCAGTGACCAGGAAGATGATAGGCCGATGCCCACCGATGTCGGGTGATTTCAAGTGTAGAAGGTGAAGCTTGACTCTTCATCCATAAGGACCAGGGGGCGTCGACGACTACCAGGTGCTGGATTAGAGTTGTCCCACGAAGGATGTAGAGTACTGCGGTGTCGGTTTCCGGATTGGATCCAACAAGCCTTAGCAACAGCAACCAATGCAGAAAGCAGAGATTGGCTTCGGTGCAGACCAGCAAGGTCTAAGGGACTCACCACGCGGTGGAGAGTCTGGACACGTCTGGAGCAACCAGGGAAGCCCAAAGGAAAGTTGAGTTACCTTCATGGGGACCCACCAGGCGACGGACCAGGGATCACAAAGGGGCCTCGAGCAGAAATGCTAGAAGCGGGCTCACGGAACACTCGTGGAGTGTAGGTCCACAATCTTCGGTGCAGATGGTGCTCGGGGCTTGGGCTTTAAGTAACCCAATTCACAACTTCGGGAAAGCTCTGGAAGTCAATGCACTAGCAAATGTGCCCGGTGTCCAGGAGTTCTGGTCCCTCGTCACTCGTGAGGGGAGGGCTGCGGGTCTCAGCTTTGCTGGCATATCGTGTCGGCCTCTGAGAAGTCTGGATGTCCGTTTCCTGTGCCTCAAATACTTGCGGGAGCTTCGGAAATGCAGACGGGCAAGATGCTTCTTTTGTGCCTGCTTGAGCAGGGAGTCACTCCTTGATCCCAAGGGAGATTTTTCAGTCCTCCAGTCGTTAGTAGTGTGTCAAAGTTCCAGGATTCAGCTTCAGAGTTTCGTCCAGGTATAATCTAAAGTCCTGTTGCCAGGGGTCCCTCACTTATACTGAAGAAAGGGGTTTGACATACTCTGGGGACCCACCTATAGGAGGGTCTGGGAAGAGGGGTGGTTACACCCCTTTCCCTTTGTCCAGTTTCGCGCCAGAGCAGCAGAGCAGGGGCTGAGCGTCCCTGCAACCTGTTCAAACTGGGGTATGCACAGGGACACCAAGTGTGCCCCCAGTGCTGTCTGAAATGCACTCTGAGTGCCCCCACCCAGCCCCAATACACTAAAGCCTATCTGGCAGGTGGTTACACCTCCCTGTGACAGGAAACCTATTGTCCAGGCTTCCCCTGCCGGAGTTTCTTCCAGCAGCAGGAGGTCAGACTCGTGTCTGTGGCATCCATTTTGTGATGCCAGGGCTCGTTTAAACTATTACCGGGCAGACCAGTGTGTACATGTCTTCTCCCTCTACAAGGGTGGAATTCTACCCCCGCCGCCAGGATTGGGGGGGTAGGATTCCAAAGTGTTTGACACCAAACACAACATGTTTCTAGGCAGCCCTTCCAAAGTTCGCATTTACCGCAAGGTTATAATGCACTTAAGAGTATATGGTCTGGCTGCATCACAGAACAGTCTCGGAGAATAGGCTCCGAAAGCTGCAGAGGGGTCCTGCTCATGCATAGGCACCCTCTCACACAAAACCAAGCACTCTGCCTTCAGGATTGATAAGGCCTGCCATAGGAGTGACTGATAGGTTTATATGTGTCAGTGATTAAAGGTAGATATAGGTAACCTATATATTAGTAAGGGGTGCATGCACCACCTTACCCAGGCTGCAGTAGCAGTCCTGTGGTGCAATTTTGGAAGGCTTCCCAGAGGTGGCATGATACATGCTGCAGCCCCTGGTAGGCCTCTGGGGTACCTATGCCCTTAGTACCTAAGGTACCATATACTAGGGACTAATAAGGGTGCCCCAGTAACCAATCTGGAGTGTACCTAACGTACATGCAATCATTTTAGAGAGGAAGCAGCTAGGCTGGGGTCCTGGATAGCGGGGCCCCAGCCAGTCTAAATTCGAGAAACACTGAAACACCAGCAAAAAGTGGAGGTAACCATAGTAAGCAGATCCTACTCTCCTACCCCCCCCCCCCCCAAACGCAGGGACATTAAACTAACCTTGACCAGTTTAGTCTTCATATTCTAAGTGGAAATATCTGGAGAGTCCATCTCCATTGGCATGGTTACTCCCAGGTCTATGTTCCACTGTATAGTCCATCCCCTGTAGGGAAATGGACCACCTCACAAGTTTGGGGTTTTCACCCTTCATCTGTTGTAGCCATAAGAGGGGCTTATGGTCAGTCTGAACAGTGAAGTGAGCGCCAAACAAGTATGGCTTCAGCTTCTTCAGAACCCAAACCACAGCAAAGGCCTCCCTCTCAATAGCTGACCAACGTTTCTCTCTAGTGGTCAGCCTTCTGCTAATAAAAACTACTGTCTGATCCTGACCTTCATCATTCCATTGTGACAGCACAGCCCCTACCCCCAACTCAAATGCATCTGTTTGGACAATGAATTCTTTGGAGTAGTTAGGACTTTGCAGAATTGGTGCAGTGCACATGGCCTGCTTCAGGTCATCAAATGCCTTTTGACAGCTAACTGTCCACTGAACTTACTTAGGCATTGTTTTAGGAGTTAAGTCATTCGGGTGTCACAATGGATCCATACCCTTTGACAAATCGTCTGTAGTACCCAGCCAGGGCCAAGAAAGCTCTAACCTGAGTCTGGGTAGTTGGAGCAACCCATTCCATGATGGTCTGGATTTTGCTTTGTAAAGGTTGAACCTGGCCTCCACCTACAAGGTGGCCCAGGTACACAACCTGACTCTGCCCTATCTGGCACTTAGTAGCCTTGATAGTTAGACCTGCCTTCTGCAGGGCCTCCAAAACATTTCTCATGTGGACCAGGTGATCCTCCCAGGTGGAGCTAAAGAGAGCAATATCGTCTAGATATGCTGCATTATAGTCTTCCAGGCATGTTTGGACGTTGTTCACCACCCTTTGAAAAGTGGCAGGTGCATTCTTCAGACCAAAGGGCATTACCACAAATTGATATTGCCCACTAGGGGTTGAAAATGCTGTCTTTGGCTTTGCATCTTTAGCTAATCCGTTCTGCCAGTATCCAGCTGTAAGATCAAATGTGCTCAGAAGTTTAGCTGAGGCCAGCATATCTATAAGCTCATCTGCTCTTGGGATTGGATGGGCATCAGTCCTAGTGACTGCATTGAGACCCCTGTAGTCAACACAAAACAGCATCTCTCTCTTACTACCCTGGGTGTGAGGTTTAGGTACCAAGACCATTGGACTAGCCCAAGGGCTATCTGAGGGTTCAATAACTCCCAAATCCAACATTGTCTGGACTTCTGTCCTGATACAGTCCCTGGCATGAAATCTTATTCATATTTTTAACGGGCAGACTGTCCCCAGTGTCCACTTCATGAGTGCACCAGGTAGTCTGACTTGGAGTCAGAGAGAACATATGTCTGAACTGATTAAGCACCTGTCTGCAATCAGTTTATTGCTGGTCAGCGAGGCTGCCTGCCATGGCTACACCATCTTCTGACCCATCATCAGGGTTCTGTGAGAGCAGGTCAGGGAGTGGATCACTTTCTTCCTCCTGTCCCTCATCAGTAGCCATGAGCAAGCCCATGTCTGCCCTGTCAACATATGGCTTCAGTCTGTTGACATGAAGCACCCTATGGGGGCTCCTGGGAGTTCCAAGGTCTACCAAATAGGTAACCTCTCCCTTTTGTTCACAAATTGTATGGGGGCCACACCACTTGTCTTGAAGAGCTGCTGGGGCCACAGTCTTCAACACCCACACTTTCTGTCCTGGCTGGTAAACAGTCAGTACAGCCTTTTGGTCATGCCGGGCTGTCTGTAATTCCTGGCTAGCCTCAAGGTTTTTAGTTGCCTTTTTCATGTACTCCGCCATCCTGGAGGGTAAACCAAGTACATAGTCACCTATGATAAGGTAACTCCCATCCATCCTTCACCAGATACAAGGGACCTCTTACAGGATGCCCGAACAGAAGTTAAAAAGGGCTGTATCCAACCCCCTTCTGAGAAACCTCCCTGTATGCAAATAAAAGGCAGGGTACTAGGATGGCCCATCTCCGCCTAAGCTTTTCTAGGAGACCCTTGATCATACCATTTAAGGTTTTGTTGAACCTTTCAACTAAACCATTGCATAGTGGGTGATAGGGTGTGGTGAATTTGTAGTTCACTTCACACTCCTTCCACATTGCAGTTAAGTAGCTGGACATAAAGTTGCACCTCTGTCAGATACTACCTCCTTAGGGAAACCCACTCTTGAGAACACTCCCAGAGGGCTCTTGCCACCACAGGTGCTGTAGTGGTCCTAATGGGAATTGCCTCTGGGTACCCAGTGGCATGGTCCACCACCACTAGGATAAACCTGTGCCCAGATGTTGTTTGAGGATCCATGGACCAACAATGTCAATCCCTTACCCTCTCAAAGGGAACGCCTACCACAGGTAGTGGTATCAGGGGGGCCTTTGTTGTATCACCTGCTTTACCACTGGCTTGACAGGTGACACAGGAGCGACAAAACTAATTTGTGTCTTCAGACATGTGGGGCCAATGAAAGTGAGGGACAATTCTGTCCCAAGTCTTGTTTTGGCCCAGGTGTACTGCCAAAAGGAGTATCATGGGCTAGTGTCAATTAGGAAGCCCCTGAATTTCAAAGGTATAACCAACCTCCTGGCTGCACCAGGCTTGGGGTCATTACTCTCTGAATACAGGAGTCCATCATCCCAATAAATCTTATGGGTGCCACTAGCATTCCCAGCAGCCTCAGCAGCAGCCTGCTGTCTGAGAGGTTCAAGAGAAGGGCAGCTCAGCTGCTCCTGACTCAGATCTACCCTGGAAGGACCCCTGTCCCCAAGAACACAACCTAATCAGGCTCAAGCTCATCTTGGACTGTTCCTTCTTCAGGAGCACAATCATCTCCCTCAAGAGACTGATCTTCACTCTGAGTCAGGGGGAAGGCACTGTCTTAATCCTACTGCTCCTTTTCTTGGAAGGCACCTGGTCCATTATTCCAGAATCCAGGGCCTGTTCAGTTTTAGACATTTTGGCCTGTGGCCTAGTCACAGCAAAAACATGTACAGAGATTCCTAAAATTTCTGCATGGGTCCTTAACTTCACTTCAGACCAGGCTAAAGTCTCTAAATCATTGCCAAGCAAGCATTCTACAGGGAGGTCTGCACTTACCACAACTTTCTTGAGGCCAGTTACCCCTCCCCAGGAGAAATTAACAACTGCCAGGGCATGGTTGGTCCTGACATTGCGAGCATTCGTCACTTCGTAGAGTTCACCAAGTATGGTTTGTCCAGGGTCCACAAGGTCTTGGGTCACCACGGTGACACTTGCCCCTGTAGGCCAAAGCCTCTTTTCCATTTATCAAAGGCTGCTGTCTTTATTTGCCCAAGTTACTGGGACTCGCAAAGGAGGACATGTCCATGCCTCCATCACAGACCAGTACAGCCTGAGTTGGAAATCTGACTAGGCCAGAGTCCATCTCCAGTACCCAGGGTTAACCCTACTACACCCTTCTGCTGAGTACCACCATTTGGAGCTGAACTAGGGGGAACAGTTGCCTATGGGGCAATGGTGGCTGGAGTTGAATCACTAGCTCTAGTGCAATCACGAGTCCAATGTCTGTTCTGTTTACAGAATTTATACCATGGTTTCTTTTGGCCTTTTTATTTGGAAGATTGGGAATCCCTACCACTAGGGAAGTTGCTGCCACCATGGGACTCTAGTCCCATATTTATTCTAGCTTGTTCACGCTCTAAGAACTCCCTTTCTAAGGCTACTTTCTGTCTCCTTATTCTCAGCTGACCTTCAAGTCTCATCTGTCTTTCTCTCTTCTCCTGGGAGGTGTCCCTCCTATGAGAAGAGACAGAGGTTCCTATTGATGTGTAAGAATGGTTAGATTCCTGTGAAGGAGATCTTGGCCTTCTAGGCACACCCCCAACTCTTCCTGGTGGGACAAAGACAGGGCCACCTTGACCTTCTTCATCTCCAGTAGGAGCTGGGTTGTCCAGGTCTAGGACATTGCCTCCTGCCTGGTCAGCCTCTGAGTCTAAGTCCTGGTGGTTTGAACTACTGTCCCCTTCTTCTGCAGTCCCCACCCCACTGCCTACCCTTTCATGCACTGATGCCTCTCTTAAGTCATCCAGCAGCAACACCTCTATGAGACGTTGGGTGTTGGGATTTTGGCCGGTCTTCAATTTCCTCATAGTACACAGAGCCCTTAACTCTTGAAAAGGGAATGTGTCATACTTGGATGTCTGTACTTGACTGACATCTGGCAGGGACCCACTGGCTCCTGGCCTTGAAGACATAACTAGTGAGGTGTGGTGTATGCACTACCTACTCTAGTTGTTTACCTACTAAACTCTCCTGAGTTGTAGAAAGGGTGTGCTTAAGCCCTTAACACACAACTCTAGGTTCATTAGAACTTACTGTATTTAAGTTTGTATTATATGTACCTCTGGTACCTTTAGTGGTTTTCAAATGATCAAACACTTGAGATTATCTGCTAAAACAATGGCAAGCTGGAATCCCACACGCTGCACACCAATGTGAGAAGTTGGCCTGGCATATGCTGTCCACTATTCTAGTGGGCACCTTGCACCAGTCCAAACAACCCTTATTGATGGTAGGTTTAAAGACAATTTTTATAGAAACCTATCCTAGTGGTAGCTGTGGAGAGCAGCCTTCAGGCTAAGTCTTGAAGGAATGTAAAGCAGCTTGTTTTACCAGTCTATAATCTCCTGAATGACCAAATGAAAGGAGAACCACACCAGGTATATATATAAAATATATGTATTTATTCTAAACACATCCCTCTATTTTTTTTGTAAACATATTTTATTGGTTGCATGTTTATAAAATACATTTTACAGTACGATTCAATGGCCTAATACTTCAAAGCAGTGTCTAAAACTTTACATTTCGTCATTTAAATGTAGTCCACTATTGCATCAGTTCTCCTAACCAATATCGGTACTGTACTCCACTCCTGAACCTCATCCTTCCTACTATACCAAGCCAACCGACTACCAAAACTACTTCTAACTCACTTAAGTCCCACCCCCCTCCCTCCACCACTGGTGTGTATCACATTAATTGTCAAATCTAGAACATTTCTCTAGGCTCAGCTGCAATTCGAGCATTCCCATGACTGCAGTGTGCGGGGTCTATGTTAATAACAACTCTCCTTATTTATTCTTCCTCTGTCTGTTGATCATTCAGCAACTGTACCAGCATCTCCCATGCCGTCGCCGTTTCCAGCGCCTTTTCATTGTTCGAGCGTCGTGCCTGTTGGAATCTAATGGCACTCTCACTACTGGCCCATTTGCTGAATTCTGCCTTCCATCTCCTGCCATTGGGCCCCTCCGTTGACTTCCAGTGCATTGTTATTTCCCTTTTCGCTAGCAGTAAGCCCATATCCACAAATTTACTGGTCACCTTCGTTTTGGACGTGTGGGGGAACCAATGTAGTAGGCATGTGTCTATATCGAAATCTAACTGTCGGTTGGTGATAGCATTCAACAGGTCTCCCACTTCTTCCCAGTAACCCCTCAACTTAGACCATCCCCACAGCATGTGCTCCAGCTCCACCCCTCCTCTTGTACATCTAGGGCATGCTGCATCCTCTATGTGAAAGTATTTTTTAATCTTACCCGGTGTTAAGTATGCCCTGTGTAGTGTGAAAAAGTGCACTAGCTGGAAACGTGCATTTCTAGTTCCCTTCCAGGCCCTGCGAAGGATATGACCCCACGTGGTTTCTGGTATAGGCTTCCCGATGCCTGTCTCCCACTTTTGCCGTAATGTGTCCAATGGTTGTAGTCCCTCAGTTAGCATTCTGGAGTAAAGGCAGGTAACCGCTTTGAAGGTCCCTGCTGCCATCACTACATACTGGCATGCCACCGTTGTTTTGGGCTCCATTGAACCCTCTCTCCAATGTTTCCTGATAGCGGCCACCAGAGCCGCATGTAGCAAAAAACCGCCGCCAGGGAGGTCCCATCTCTCCTGTAATACCTGATAGGGCAGCAATTCTCCCTCCTCGTATAAGTCACCCAGTACTTGTATCCCTGCCTGTTCCCACTCCTGCAGAGGCGTCCAGTCTCCTCCATGGGGCAACGCCGTGAGCATCCCCAAAGGGATTTCAGGAGCATAGGGGTGTAATACTCCAGCCTTACTTTGACTGCGGTTCCAACATAGTTTCAGCGTTTTTTCCTCCAGTGAGAGATCCCCAAGGTTGAGTTTCTGCTGCAGGACTATGAATGACTGTATATGCCTTAGGATTCCCCTGCCTCTCAAGTGCTCCGGGCCTCTAAACTCCACTGCAATTGCTTGCGTCAAAACCTGGAGTTGTGCTGCTATATAATAGAGCTCGAAATCTGGGACCGCTAGCCCTCCTTCAGCTTTCGGTTTCAATAGTGTCGCGTGCGCCACCCTTCGTCATCCATTTCCCCAGGGAAACCCCACTATCATAGACTTCAGTAGTTTGATAACCGAGGAAGGGACCCACATGGGCAACGTCCTTAAGAAGTATAACAGCCGAGGCAGAGCCACCATTTTTAATAATGCTATTCGACCCATCACCGACAATTGAAGCGTCGTCCAAAATGCCAAGCAACCTTTCAAAGCTCTCACACATCTCCCTATGTTCCCTTTCAACATATCAGCGGTTTCATGGTAAATACGAACCCCTAAATAGGTCAAGCACGCCGGCTCCCAGCGCACATCCCAGGAGAGCACAGGTATTAATTCGCCGGGAACAAGCACGTCTTGCTCCAATTCACCCTTAGTCCCGAAATATCGCCAAACTTTGATAGCAACTCTGCAGCTCCCTGCAGTGCTCCTTCAGTGTCCGCCAAAAACAGTAGTAGGTCGTCCGCATAGAGTGATATGTACTGCGGCTCCCCTCTAAATCTCAGGCCTTGAAAACATTGCCCCATTCTAGCTCTAGCCGCCAAGGGCTCTATTGCCAGTGCAAATAAAAGCGGAGATAACAAGCATCCCTGTCTCGTTCCCCGTGCCACTTGGTATTGTGGCGAAATCAACGCCCCCACTCGCACTCCCGCCAGTGCTGAAGTATATAGCACCCTGGTCCAGCCTACAAACGCCTTCTCCCAGTCCGAACTGTCCCAATGTGTTGTAGAGGTAAGGCCATTCTAGACTATCAAAGGTTTTTTCTCTGTCTACAGACAATATCGTGGGCATTTGTGAGCCCTTTTGGTCGTCCCCCATAATCCCCAGCAATCGTCGTATATTTGTAGCCGTGTTCCTAGTTAGGATAAACCCAGCTTGGTCTTCATGCACTAATTCAGTCATATGCTGTAGGAGACGGGTTGCTCAGCATTGATAGTGGCCTCTAAGCTGTCACATCTGTACCGTCACCCCCCGGCTTTAATAAAGGGATACTAAGTGCCTCTCTCATGGACATAGGCAGATGTCCCAGTTCTCGCGCTTCTCTATAAACCTCTACCAACCGCGGAGCTAGTATATCTACATAGCGCGAGTAGAATTCTATGGGCAGTCGGTCCACCCCTGGTGTTTTATTCCGAGCCATATGTTTAATTGCACTCCTGATCTCCTCGAGCGTATATCCCGGCCTAACAAATCAGCCTGTTCCTCTTCCAGTTGTGGAAGGGGTACTCTCCCCAAATAGGCTTCGAGTTCCGTCTCTCTTGCCACCAGAGCACTTTTATATAGTGTCTCATAGTAGTCCAGAAATCGAGCCAAAATCTCACGCTGGGTGTATCTGGGTGTATATGACTTCACCCCCTTGTGTTTCGAACGCCATAATTGGGGAGCCTCTCGCATCGGGAGAAGCCAACCATGTGAGAAGTTGGCCTGATATGTGATGTCCACTATTCTAGTGGGCACCCTGTATCAGTCCAAACAACCCTTATGGTGATGGTTGTAAAGTCAACCTTATAGAGCAGCTATCCTAGTGGTAGCATGGACAAAAGCAGTCTTAGGCTAAACTCAAGAGGGCATGTGAAGCCAGCTGTTTTACCATATGCAATCCCTTTAATACCAAATGAAAGGACACCACACAGGTTATATATTCAAAATATATATGTATTTATTTCTAAATCAATCCTCTGAACTCTTTGAGGGCAGAGGCACACGCGCATAACAAGTAACTCAATATAACATACAATAAGTTGCACACTATGGATAGGCCCTGGTGGCCCGTTAAACCATATACTAAAATAGTGGTATAAGAACCACGTCACGAACAGTTGAAAGGCCTAGGGCCTTGGGAATCGCTGGGGCTACACTGGACTAACAGTTGTTAGGAAGCAGGAGGCCCACGGGATGCGGGTGCAGAGTCTAAATGCACACGTGTGCACACATAGAAGTCAATGGGTGCGTAAAGTTAGGAAGTTAAAGATTTAGGAGTCTTCCGACTGGACTAGGAACTAACCACCTGAAACTAGGACACTAGGATAGTCAATCTTCACAGAAGCACCGAAGTACTCTCGTTACCTCACCCACAGGAAGCGGGTGCATAGGTCCCAAAGTGTGTCGGGTTTCGTCATGGATTCCTATGGAGCCTTGGAGAAAAGATGCTGCAGGGGACCAGGAGAGAAGAGTCCGGTTGGATACAAGGGCGGATCGAGGATGACGAGTACCTGAAAGCAGAGGGGACAGAGTCTGGGTCACTAGCCAGTGACCAGGATGGAACCAGGAAGGAACCAGGCGATGTCGGGGAGCAATCCGGTGATGTCGTGAAGGTTGTCTCTGCTGCCACGTGGACCAGGAGGTGTCGACGACGACCAGGAGCTTGGCACGGACTGTCCCACGAAGGCTCTCGCTGTCGGCGGTGTCGGCTTCCGGATTGGAGTCAACAAGCCTTGGCAAAGGCAACCCACACAGGATTCGAAGAGGGCTTCTTACTCAGGCCAGCAAGGACTGAGGGGCTTTTCCTTCGCAGGGAAGCAAGGGCCAGTGTGGAGCAACCAGACCAGCAGTGTAGATTTCGGGTTTCTTCGTCACCGAGGCCACTAGCCAACGGGCAAGTGACCGGACAGATGCGTCGAGCAGGAAAATGCAGAAGGACCCCACGCAGAACTCGTGGAGTGTGGAGGGCTGATCTTCGGTGCAGTTGGTGCTCAGGGCTTGGGCTTCTCAATCCCCAATGCACAACTTCGAGGGTGCCTCAGAAGTTGCACGGAAAGCAATTTGCTGGCTTTCCAAGATGGCCGGTCCCACGTCTCGCGTCGCCTCCACAGGTCTCAGCTTTGCTGTGGCTGTGGATCGGGCTGAAGGAAGTCTGGAAGTCCGGGTCTTGTCAGGCTCTGTGTTCGGTCTCCGGCGGGAGCAACGACAAAGCAAACCGTTGAGCGCTTGATGGTGCCTGCTTGCACAGGGTGGTCACTCCTTGACCACAAGGGAAATTCTTCAGTCTTCTACGTCTAGTAGGATGTCGAAGGTCCAGAGTTTCGTATCAGAGTTTCAGTCAGGATAAATCTAAAGTCTTGGGACCCAGCTCCTACCTATATACCAAATCTAGGGGCTGGATTACCTGCTAGGTCCCTCCTATGGGTGGGACCCAGGAAGGGGGTGGTTACACCCCTTTCCCTTTGTCCAGTTTCGCGCCAGAGCTGGGGCTGGAGTGCCCCAGCACCGGTTTGAACTGGACTATGCATGGGACACCTTGTGTGCCCCAGGCAGTGTCTCATTTCATTCAGCCCTCCCTGCCCCAATACACTATAGCCTTTCTGGGGTGGTGCTAGCACCTCCTTGTGACAGGAAACCTATTCTCCAAGCCTCCATCGCTGGAAGGACTCCCAGCAGCAGGAGGTCAGACTTGTGTCTGTGGCAGCAGCATCCATTTTGTGATGCTGAGGCTCTGGTAAACTTTAACCGGGATTAATGGAAGTAACTTGTCTTCTCCCTGTAGAAGGGTGGAATGCTACCCCCTCGCCAGCCCCGTCACCAGGACTGGCGAGGGGGTAGTATTCCAAAGCGCATCACACCTTACACGACATGTTTTGATAAAGCTAAACCAGAGTTAGCATTTAACCGCGAGGTTCATAATGCACTGAAGAGTATATGGTATGGCAATATCCAAGAACAGCTATAAGGACCTGGTTCCGAAAGCTGTAGACAGGCTCAGCTCATGCTAGAGCACCATCTCCCATAAAACCAAGCACTCTGCCTTCAGGATTGTTAAGGCCTGCCATAGGAGTGAATTATAGGTGTATATTTGTCTAGATATAAGGTTAGACATCGGAATACTATATCTAAGGGGTGATTACACGACCTTGCCCCAGCTGAGTGATCAGCCAGTTGTGTCAGTTTGGATGGCCAGCCAGGGGTGGCAAAAGATATGCTGCACCCCTGGTAGGCCTTGGGTGCACCTATGCCCTGGGTACCTATAGTACACTGTACAGGGACTTGTAAGAGTGACCCAAATCCCAATTGGTGATGTACCTAAAGTACATGGTGTGAATTTAGAGAGAGAACAGCAGGGCTGTGGGTCTGATTAGCAGGCCCACAGCCACATTAAGTCGAAAACCAGTGAAGCAAAAAGCAAAAAATGGAGTAACCATAGGAAAGCAGACCCTACTCTCCTACAAACCATGCCAACAGTGTTCCTGCCTTATCACCCTCAGCATGCGCTTTCATGATATATGTCTTTTAGTCAAAGCATCTTAACCTTTCCATTTCTTTTGCAACTGCTTCATTCGCCTCCACCACGTCCGCCTGTACCTCCGGTCGTTCTGGCCTGGCCTGTTCTGCCGTTCTCAACTTACGTTCCGCTTCATCCACATCGTTTAGCAACGCCTTCCGTACTCCCACATGTTTGCTAATACATAGCCCCCTTATCACGACTTTAAAGGCGTCCCATTTTACTCCTCTAGTGGAAGCCATTCCCTTATTTTCAGTGAAGTAGCGCTCTATACCCTTGTCTATTTCCCTCCGGAAAACCGGATCCTCTAGCGTCTCCGGTCGTTGTCGCCAAGTGGGAATGGCAGATTTCACTGGCATCCAGTTCATGGTGAATAATAGCGGATTATGGTCTGACAGTGTCCTAGCCAAATATTCTGAGTGTACTACGTTGGGCACTATTGATGTGGAGCATAAGACCGTATCTAACCTAACGTGAAGTTCGCGCATCGCCGAGAAGGAGTAATCCCGGTTTCGCAGGTGGTGATTGAAGCATACATCCACCAGGTGCCACCTAGTCTGCCAGTCCAACCTGCTTTTGGCCAACCTACGAACAGGTGAATCTGCAAATGGAGGGTGCGATCTATCCAGTGCTATATCTACGATGGAATTAAAGTCCCCTCCCAGTATCACTGGGCCTGTCAAATAATGCGCCAATGTGCGGATAGTCGGTCATGGAAGCGCACTTGATCCATGTTTGGTGCGTATATACTGCAGAACGCTATGTCCCTGCCATGTAATCGCCCCTCTACCGCCACATATCTGCCCTCCGGGTCTATTGTTTGTTTCGTGGCCTGAAAAGGGACTCCCGCTCTCACCCAGCGAATGCCCCCCGTGCAAATGCTGAGTCTGATGTACTGAAAACCTGTCCTCTCCATCTGCGCTGCAGTGCCTGTCCTTCTGTTTTGGTGAGATGGGTTTCCTGTAGCAGCGCTATATGTACACCCCTCCTGACTAAATATGCATGAACTTCATGCCGCCTCGTCATGGTATGTAGACCCCCTACATTCCAAGTAATGCAACGCAATTCAAGTAACGTCCCCATTGCAACTGAGCAAAGTCCGCCAGTCGCTCCGTCCATGTTCACACATCCCAGTGGCCCCTATATCCCAACTAGAACCCCAACAACCTCCTCCCCCCACCCTCCCAAGAACAGGACCTTAAGCAACAGTGCCCGCCCCCGTCCAAACCATACCAACAATTAACATACATCTAAGCCCCGCAGTAGTCACTGCAGGCATGCCTTATGGGCAATTGAGGGCGCTCAGTGCCAACAGGCGACCGCACAAACTCCCGAGCCCCTCCCGTTTAGGTCCCCTATTAAATCACGCGACCCTCTACCCCCCTGCTTATTTGCCCCTCCCAAATAACGTGGAGCCCTCATCTCTGTCCAGGCCCGTACCTCAAGTCCATCCCCAAGGACCCTCCCCCCTCTGGTTATCAACCTCCCACCTCTGGTTATCAACCTCCCACATCCCGCAACCACTCCAGTCCCCCCAAAGTCGACAGAGACCTCCAGCTCTCCAACAGCGACCTCCCAATGTACTTGCCACTACTCATCTAGGAGTCCATCTGCGGTCGCCAGCATAATCTTTGGCCCCCGTAGGCTGTCTGTGTCTGATATTTCAGTATCAAATTGCGCCTTGTCTTTTTCTGAGTCCGTGCCCTCATGGGAGTTGGTCAACTGGTCTCCCGACAAAGCTGATACCGCTTCCAGCGCCCCCGTCGCTCCTCCGCATTCTGTGACATTGATGGTTTCTGCAGCCCTCATCGTCTGCGGTGCAGTCGCTGTGATTTGAGGGGCAGATGGTCCCTTGGAGGATCAGAGACCTGAGGACCCATTCGATCTGTCCCAGCCCTGTAAGTTTCCAGCCACTACCACGCTTCATCTGGAGTATCAAAAAACTTCGTTTTGCCATCCAATATTATTAGCTTGGCGGGGAACAACAGAGGGTACTGGATTCCTCCTGTTCTAAGTTCCTTCTTAACCACAAGGAAGGATGCTCAGCGGCATGTATTGCCAAAGTATAATCCGGCAATAGTGTTACCTTGCCATTCCCAACTTGATACGGACATTTGGTGCATGCTTTCTGGAGCAAGAAATCTCTGTCCTTGTAGTGGAGAAGACGGGCCAACTCCGGACGGGGGGGGTCGACCGGGGACAGGCGGCCTCGCAGGTACCCTATGCGCATGCTCCAATGTGTAGAAGGGGGACAGTCCTTCAGGAGCAACTACCGTCTACAGCCAGTTCTCTAGATATCGCACCATATCCGTCCCTTCTTCTTTTTCAGGCAGGCCCACCACGCGGATGTTATTGCGTCGATTTCTGCTTTCGGCATCTTCGGCTCTCCGTTCTAGCGCCTGGATGCGTTCCAGCGCATCCGTCACTCTGCCCTCCAACGCAGTCTGGACCGGCGCCATTTCCTGGATCTCTCCCTCCATTTGCTTTACTCTGTCCACTAGCTTCGAGTGGTCCGCCCGCAAGAGGCCTAGCCCCGTCGCCATCTGCGCGATGTCCTGCTGTAGGGCGGTGCGAGAATCCGCTATGGCTTCTAGAATGCGGTCAAACTGTTGTTGCATCCCAGGGTCTTGAGGCGTATCCCAGGCTCCCTGCTCCGCCTGGGTAGAGGTCTCCGTGTCGGATGAGTGATGTGCGCCATCTTTCTTTCCTTTGGATTTCCCCATTATGGGGACTCCCAGTCTGCTTCCAGTGTTCCCAGGTTCTCCACCACGTCCCTACCACTGTCAGGAGCCCCAAGTGGCAATTAACAAGTCCCACAGCACCTCTCGTCCGGTACTTTTATGTTCCGCAGTTCGCACCGATCAGCCCTCAGTGTGCCTTCAGTGGGCATGGGTTGCAGTGAGGGATAATGTCCCAGGCCTACCTCTGCACCAGCAAGCCCAGATCCTCCTATGTACAATTGTGTTCAATATTAACCAGCGCAGCTCCGGGTCACCAGGTCCAGACAATCCCCGGCCCGTTGTTCACCTCATCAGTATTCCCATTCAGACCTTGTGTCTCCCCCGGGCCCATTCCGGTATCTCGTACACTGTATTCCGTTAATTTATGCTGGCCAGGCCCACTGTGTGTGCCCTCTTCAGCAGAGCTCATTTGGGTTCTTTAAGTTCCCATAGCCACAATGAGCCCCTGCACTCCGGGGTTGCTCCCTTTGCTTGCCTGTCTCTTCCTCCTTGTGGTCGTGCTCCTTCACATCCCTGTGCGTTATTTTGGGTGCTCCCGGGTTGCTAACCACATGCCTCGTTGTCTGTTGGCATCGCGGGCCCCAGGCCCATTCAGGACAGTGTCTATGGCCGATATGCCTTCCCCGCCGTATGTGCTCTTCCCTGCACCAGCAGGCCGCCTTCCCCCAGGGAGCTCCACCGCCTATTCCCCGCCTCCAGGTTTCAGTGTGGGCCTCTCCTCACTCACCCGCTGTCGCACGTTCACTTTGCTCGCCGCCGACGGTCCTGCTCCGTCCCGCGGCGTTCAGACACTTCTCATCCTCTCAGTGGAACAGGTCCTCCGGGCCCAGACCTCCAGCCCCCCGTCGCTCCTACCGCCGAAATATTTCGGTCCGGGTCGCCTCCCAGCAGGGTGTCAGAGCTCCTGGTCACTCCTCGCGCTGTCCCGACTCGGATCGTTGATAGGACTCCAACGCTCTTGCCTCAGGCGCCTTCCCGCAGTGGCTCTCCAACTTCGCCAGTGCCGATTACCGCCCGCTGCAGACCTTTGTTTTCAGGGCTTCGGGTCCGGCACCCCATCTTGTTTCTTCTATCGGCCGACTTCCCAGCCCTGTTGAACGGTCAAAACTCCCATTCGGGGCCCGGCCGGCCCCTAGCTTCGTCCCAGTCGAGCTTCTAGCCGCTCCTGACAGGAAACAACGATGGGAGCACACTGCTAGCCTCTCCTCCGGATCGCCCCTCTGCATTCTGGTATATGCAGTGCGTGTAACTTGAAGCCTGTGACGGTTGTTTGGCGGCCTTCTCAACCACCCCAGAACTTTTCTCTACTGATGAGGGATACTATCCCGAAACACGAGCAATGTCTCATGTATAGAGATTCTGGAAATATCAAGTACTTACTTGCACCAACTTTGGTGAAACACTCACAAACTTTTTCCCAAACTATTCAAGTTACACGCACTGCATATACCAGAATGCAGAGGGGCGATCCGAAGGGGAGGCTAGCAGTGTGCTCCCATCGTTGTTTTCTAGCCGCTCCTGACACACTCGGCGCAGCCAGGGGGGTAGAGTTATTACGTTAAGCAGGATTAATTTGGGGATCGTGCGCGGAGCTCAGTGCTCACGCAGCCTGTCCCATCGGCTCCCAAGCCATGCCTCTAAACACATCACTCTAGTCTCTTTATGAGGCTAGAGGCAAAAGTACATAAACTAAACTTAATTAGCACACAGTAAATTAGCACAATATACGTTGAGCCCTAGGGGCGTACCAAACCATATATTAAGAAAATGGTATAAGAACCGCAACTGACATAGAGACAAGGCCTAGAGCCTTTAGAACTGCTGGGGCCACCAGGAACCACCCAAGGTAGTGACATAGGGGACCCATGGGAGACACGTGCAGTGTTTAAATACAGCCGCGAATCACCATTAACGTCTATGGGGAAAGTCGCTGTTGGAATTTTAAAGATAAAGGACACTTAGAAGAGGACTTGGAGCAAACGCCTTTAGAACTAGGAGGTTCTAGAGTCTATACCCAGGGGAGCACCGGAGTACTCAAGTTACCTCCCCCAGGGAAACCGGGTGCCTAGGTGTCTTTTGGTGTCTGGTTTCATTGTCGTTTTCAATGGCGATCTGCTGCAAAGTGCTGCTGGTGTCCAAGTGGAAAGTCTCCGGAGAGATCCAAGCCTGGATCAAGGGTGAGAAGAACCTGAAAGCAGAGGGGACAGTGTCTGGGTAACTTGCCAGTGACCAGGAAGACGATAGGCCGATGCCCACCGATGTTGGGTGATTTCAGGTGAAGAAGGTGAAGCTTGACTCTTCCTCCACGAGGACCAGGAGGCATCGACGATGACCAGGTGCTGGATTCGAGCTGTCCCACGAAGGATGTCGAGTGCTGCAGTGTCGGTTTCCGGATTCGACACAACAAGCCTTGGCAACAGCAACCCACGCAGAAAGCAGAGTTTGGCTTTGGTGCAGACCAGCAAGTTCTGAGGGACTCACCACGCGGTGAAGAGTCAGAGCACATCTGGAGCAACCAGGAAAGTCCAAAGGAAAGTAGAGTTACCTTCGTGGGGGCCCACCAGTCGACGGACCAGGGAACACTCGTGGAGTTTAGGCCCACAATCTTCGGTGCAGATGGTGCTCGGGGCTTGGGCTATAAGTGACCCAATGCGCAACTTCGGGAAAGCTCAGGAAGTCAATGCACTAGCAAATGTGCCTGGTGTCCAGGAGTTCCAGTCCCACGTCACTCGTGAGGGCTGCGGGTCTCATCCTTGCTGGGATCTGTTGTCGGCCTCTGAGAAGTCTGGAAGTCCGTGTCCTGTGTTGCAAATACTTCGGAGTCCGGCGTGAGCTTCGGAAATGCAGACCGGCAGGATGCTTTGTCATATAGTTACTGCTTTTCTATATAATGTGTTAAGTTAGCATGAGTTTATTAAATGTTTAAACGACATATTTTCCTTCGGCTTCAGTTTGCACACGACACATAATTGTTATTGTAGCTTTCAACCTAGACGAAAGATGTGATTTATTTGAGAATAATATGTTATTGCTCTGATATCAGTTGTGCTTGGTACACTGTCTGCACACTGAGAGCAGAACCCTCTAAGAATAACCTAACACAAGGTTGCTGGGAGGCCTGATCCTCGTACCACATTAGACATAACATAAATACAGTTGCTGCCAACATTGAGCTCTACGCGGGTTTAAGATAGAGTTACAGGAAATGCATGAACACACTTGAAGATGCTTCGCATGCAGAGAGCTGGTAGCTGATGATGTGATCCGCTCCTACTGATTTTAGAGGTATGGGCCCGCCCTGCTAAAACCCAAAAGAGACCTTCATAATATAATATAATATGCTAAATAGGGAGGTGAGAAATAGGTGTTGCTAATTCCTATTCATTTCGGCATTATAACATGCTATCACCGTTTGCGTACTATGGACTAGTAACTATGCTGATAACTTTGATTCTAATAATCTGTTTGTTAGTATTGTACAAGATACTGCGTTTGAGAACATTGCATTGAATAATAAATAATTCAAATATGCACGTGTCCTCTTTACTCCTTGTTCTGGTTTGAACTGGTTATAGAACGAAAGAGTGTTCATGTGTGCCACGATACCTGAGGTATTCTAAGTTCATGTTCTGGTTTGTCTAAATCATTGGGAGTTTGTTATGACCAATGAGACACTGTAGCTAGCTAGGTAAGGGGATTTCTGATACTAAGGTGAGTTTTGGGTCACCCTAATTCACTAAGGTTCTAGATCTCTATGCACAGTTCTGTGGGAGAACGGAAACCCTGCTACATGGCGCCCATACGTTGGTGGTCTTATATCATGACACTCGAGTAGTATATCATTCAAACCTTAACCCCTTCATTGACGTTTCCGGAAAACGGTGGTGTCGGAAAAAACCTACCTATTTTTGAAAAAGGTCTTTTCAAGCTTGACTTTATCTAAAACGGTTTCCTTGAATTACTACCCAGTTGTGCTACAAAGTAATCTTTGTTTTTTAACGTTCCTGTGCAGTCATGGCTCAAGCCGTGGACATTCCGCTACATAGTCAAATTGCGGTGCGGGACCATTTGCGGGCTTATGATGTCCCTTTGGAAGGCTTGGCTGTGGTTATGGTGGTGAGTGCGGAACATGCTTACCCGTACAAACTCTTTTATTCGTGGGTGACATTTCCGGCAGTGGACGCAAATTCTGGAGTGTTCCATTCGTACACTCCCTCAGCTGTACCTGCTGAATATGCTCCGTACAGGGCACAGGAAGTACCTATTGATGTTTGGCAGCATGGAGTTTGGTTTGGTGGCGCCCTACCCCATTCTTTAACGGCTCCAAGGTTAGGTCCTTTGTCCATTCCGGGCACAAATTGGCCCGCTTTGGCTGGATTTACTCCTCACCCTAATCACGCCACATGTAACTTAGGTGAACTAAGACGACTTCATGTAGTCGCTATTGCCGTGATTAGAGCGCTTGTACATTACACAAGTCGTAATGTTCAAGGCGCAGCCCCTAGAGGTGCGCAGCTTCAGGCAGGGCAGGCTGGTTTGAAAATCAGTCCTGTCATGGTGAATTCCGTAATGGGCAAGAAGCCCCTGGATAAGGATGATTTTCCTTTCTGGCTTGCCGAGAAATTTGACCAGCTGGAGGCTGTGTTTCCTAATACGACTCCTGGTGAAAAACACCAGATTCTTACGCTTAGTTTGCCGAAAGATTTGGCCCCTGAGCTTGTTGACTGTGAGACTTGGGGTAAGACTTTTGCAGCGGTCTATTCGAGATGCTTTGGCACCCCGTCTATGTCCAACCTGTCTACGGTCCTTAAACGTGTTCAAGATGATCACGGACCGGAGTCTGCGGTGGAGTTGGGTATGCGCCTGTGTGGCACCTTTGATGTGGTTTGTGATCTGATCCTTGCGAATGTCAAGGGGGATGCAGTGAACTTTCAGGTGGCTAACAATTTAGCGGCAATTCCCGATGCCGACAAACTCCGACAGTTAGCAAGGATAATTGTGGCGGCTTATAAAACGGTTGGCCGCAATGCCAAGGGTCTTAAGCCTTTTTCTGATAAAGAGAAAAAGCAGCCCCAGGGACAGTCTTCGGAAGCGAACGTTCAGCCCAAGTCCAAGAAACAAAATTGGCCTAAGAAACAGAAACAGGGTCAGCAACAACAACAAACACAGGTCTCTGTTCCTGCGTCTCCGTTGCCTGCGCAGTCGGATCGAGTTTATGATTTGCGCGATCGCGCGATGATTAAATCACCTGAACGTTTTCAGGCTTCTGACCAACGCTCTCCTCGTTCCTTTCAGGACTCATCGGCTTCGACTACCGGTGGAGGAGGGGGCGGCAGGGGCCGGGGTGGACAATAAGGACGTGGTCAGCCCCGCCGCCGCAACGGTGGAGAGCAGCAGGAAGGCATTACGCCCAAGAGACCGCAGTTTGCCAAGAAGAAAGTCGCCGCCCTGACAGGGCATCGATATGCCCCAGATAGTGAGAACGCGGCTTCGGAATCTGACGTGGGCTCTGACCTTGCTGGACAGTGCGGCGGAGATTACCATAGTGAGAGAGGCCCTCCGTCCACTGTTGAAGGTGACAGCGACTGACACTTATGTTGTGATTGAAACAGCTGATACACATGTTGCTCCCCCTGAAAGAATTTTAGAAATTGTCCTGTTAATAGAAGGTGACATGCAGCGAACCGTAAAAGGGGTATTTTGGGAAAATCTTTCGTCTACGTATGATATCTTGCTTTCGGAGGCTGACTGGCCCCCGCCTTTTGTTCTCGCAGCTCTGCGAGGGGAGGAGGTGATCCTACCCAGTTTCGCGCACACTGTTTCGAGAGTGGAAGCTCTGTATTTTGCAGAAGAGTGGGCTCTGGCGCTTGCGCCAGCTGTGTACCGCAATCAGTGTGGCTGGGATAAATTGTCTCCATGCCACGAGATTCGTTTACGGTCTCAGCTGCAGCCTCAACCTCAATATTCCATACGACGTGAAGCCAAAGCTTCAGTCGCGGCTATCCTTGAACAATTGGAATATCAAGGTGTAATTGAAACGTGTGTGTCACCGATGAATAACCCCCTTTTTACTGTAAACAAGCCGGACGGCTCATATCGTTTGGTTTTGGATTACCGGCATTTGAACTCGCATTGCCGTAACTGTGCAGTACAGAATACTCACGGCTCTGCTCTTGTGAATAGTCTTGAGCGTAAACGGTTCAAAACAATGGTTTTTATGCCCATCAATTGGATGGTCTAAGTTCCCAATGGACCTCCTTTACATGCGGCCGTGTACAAAAAATATTTCGGCGTCTCCCGATGGGCTATAAGAATAGTCCTGGAGTATTTTCCGCCCGCATAGTCTCTCTCTTGGAGAGGATCGACCCAGTTGCTTGTTCGTATGTGGATGACATTTATCTCACAGACGGCGAACTTTGGGAGCATCTGTGTCGTGTTAATAGCATAATTTGTAACTTTGCAGACATGGGTTACAAGTTTAACTTTGCAAAATCGCACATTGCGGAGTACACAGTGTTGTTTCTGGGCTACGAGCTTAACAATGAAGGAAAGGGGTTGGCTCCTCAATTCCTGGAGAAATGCGCTCAGTTGAGCTCTCCAACAACACTGAAAAAATTACAATCTCTACTGGGCTTTTTAAATTTCGGGAGGACGTACATTCCGGAATACGCCCAGCGTATCAAGCCTTTGTATGCTTTGATACAACCATCTTTTTCCAAATCATGCTGGCTGCCTGAGCATTCAGCTATTCTGCAATCCTTGCAAGCTGATCTGCTCGCTTCTGAATACTTACAGACTCGTGATAACCAAACCAGTCTGGTGATAAGAATTATCCCAGGGACGGTGGGTTTCACGTACCTGACTTTTAATGAAGGAGATACAGTACCTATTGCTTACAAGTCACATTTGTACACTTCGACTGAAATGCGATTTTCCACTGTGGAGAAAGTTTTAACGGCTGTGCAGATGGCAATTCTTAAGGAACATGCCCTGTCACAGGGAAAATGCATGTTGGTTGTTACCCCGTGCCCTGCCTTGGAGGCAGTTACGAAAGCCAGTGTACCAAATTCCAAAGCTTTGCACCCTCGGTGGATTCAATGGGCTGCATCCTTGACATCCCAGGATGTCACGTTTATATTTGACGCCACTTTACGGTCGCAGGAGTATTTACAGTATGAATTTGTTCATCCTGCTCCTTTAGCAATGCGGCCGTTGGAGGATTTCCATTGCATCATTTACACTGATGGTTCGGCGCAGGTTGCGCATGGCTCTAAACATGCCTACGTTTCCGCATGCGCCATTGTGGTCGGTGCCATGGTGAACGATGAGTTCAAGTCCAGTGTCGTGCACACGCAGACACTTGGAGACTGCACTGCACAACTGGCAGAGCTTCGTGCTTTGATGCTTGCGTTGGAGTTCGCGGACCCCTCTGTGACGACTTTTATCGTAAGTGATTCTTACTACTGTGTCCAGTCTTACAATGAAAACTTGTTCTTTTGGATTCAGAATGATTTTCATGATTCCAAAGGTAGCACAATAAAACATAAAATGATCTGGGTCCGAGTGGCGGAGCTTAAAGAAAAGTTGCCACTCGTGTCTGTGATTCATACTCTCGGCCATCAGCGCGTAGGGGTTCACGCTGTTGGTAATTCGCTTGCTGATGAAGCGGCGAAGTCTGCAGTATCAAAATACTTAGTTGCAGCTGTTACACGGTCCAAAAGTAAAATAGATGATGACATCTTGGCGGCTGTAGCTGCCACGGAGAAGGGAGGTAAATATCCTGCGGGGTTCCCTTCGAAGTACACATACCACTTAAGTCCCGACAAGGTTCCTTATGTGAAAATTCCTGATGTTGGTGAACGATTGGTTCCCAACTCGGATCGCAGAGCGACTCTGATTACAGCGGCTCATGAAGGTGTGGCGTCTGCGCATGCGGGCGTCTCAGCCACTGTAACTCAGTAACAACAGAGCTTCTGGTGGCGGTGACTGTACAAACAGACACGTGATTATGTCCTTCAATGTGACATTTGCCAGCAGATCAAGCCTTCGACTGCTGCGCGTCCGCCACAGACACAGTTGTACATTTCTAATAAACCACTAGGATGCGTTTATCTAGATCACTGCAGTCCTTTTTCTTCTGATACTGCGTATAAGTACATTCATGCACACGCTTTGTGTGGGTATGGCCCCATCGCAGCGCTGATTCATGGACTGTCATAAGAGATTTGCGTGTCTTTGTAGGGATTTTTGCCTGTGGTACCTTCCATTCGGATCAAGGTCCGGCTTTCGCCTCGAAGGCGTATAAGGATGCTATGGTTTCGTTGGGGGTCCAAGTCAAGTTTTCGTCTCCGTACAGACCCGAGGGAAATAGTGTAGTGGAACGAATGAACCGTGACTTAAAGCAATCTTTGACAGCTCGAGTTATAGGCACTGGCAGAAACTGGCTAGCCCACCTTAATGGCGTGCAGCGTGCTCTTAATAATCTCCCTAGAAGGTCTCTGGGTGGGCGGACCCCGTACGAAATGCTCTTTGGTATCAAGATGTATGTTCCTGACCTTGACGGCCAAGACTGCAAGGCCCAGGCCGCGGCCTTTGACGTAGATGAACATTGCCATGTTTTACAGAATCTACAAAAGACCAGAGACAGTCTTGCTAAGGAACATTTGCCCTCCACATCGGATGATGCGTTGCAGATCCCGGTAGTTGGCTGGCTACCCCGAGTTGGAGAACTGGTTCGAGAGAAGATCGATAACAAGAAAGAATTTGGTCCTTCATATCGTGCACCGGTTCGAGTTCTTAGAGTGAAGGGCACAAGAACAGTCATATTACCACCGCTTCCAGGTCGTAAGGAAAACAGATTTATCTCGATTGACAATGTCAAGACGCACAGGGTGGCCGATTCTTCATAGCATGACACCAGCAGTATCCTGTCCTTCCATGGTGAGACATTCTGTGTTGGCCATTACTTCCAGTGCTGAGCCAGAGGTGACCCTCGAGATGCCTGTTGTTTCCAATCCTTTATTGAACTCTTTTCCTATTAATGACAATGATGACCTGAATTATGCCTATCCAACTGATCTATCCATGCCCGATTTACAGACTCGTTTGGCCACAGAATCCAGATTTTCTTTTGACTCAAGTTCTACACATTCGAAGAAACCATCACGTTTAACAACATATGTTACTTTATTTAAAAAACATTTTTTGATTCCCCCTTGGACATATATTTGGGTGATTCTTTTCTCAATTTATCTTTTTATGTCAATTGGTTTTGTGTTTTATTTTTTCCGCCTGATTGATGGACACTATGTCAAAGAGAGAACAGGAATACGACACCTTAATGGAACATTGGCCCCACTTTCTTCTTCACATGCTGCACACAGACTGAAAAGAGAGCTGACTACTGTTAACATCACTGCTTGGCCAGTCCTTGATGGGATTGTGTGGGATGCGGTTAGATTTCAGATACATGGCCCCACTGAAGTAATTAATGTTCCTAATGTGCTTAGAGTGAATATGGGGGATGTAGTGAAACAAAACATACGTTCTGATGATTGGGATATTCAGGCCGTTGAAGCATTATTTTCTGATTTGAAATATTATGCTGCCTTTGATGCTGAGGATTTATACTTAGATTCTGTTAATTATGGTGATTTATTTTGCTTTCAACATTATGGAAATCATTTTCTGCATAAAACGAGTTCCAGGAGGGTTAATGTAAATTACACACAGTGGGAACATTGCCCAGCTCCATCACAGGGAAGCTCCAGTACGTTTCTGGAAAAATACACTTATTTTACAGACTTTAATCAATCAAATCCTGAGTCGTTTTATTTTAAAATGACACAAAAGTCAATGTCCAAAGTTAGACTTACCGATACTAAATTACTGTATTCGAAGTCCTTCCTAGACAAGTTAGCTGTGGATGGCTACGAGCTATGGAAGCAGGTTAGTGACCTTAAATCGGTTTGGGGTACCAAAAATTGGCAGGTACAAGGCACTGAGGCTTTGCATCGTGCATGTCTCATCCCGAATCACATGCTGTTTCTAAATTCTACCATTTCTCAAACAACATGCTTTGGATTGGCTACTTCTAAAAAAATTAAATACACCAACTATCCCCGAATTGGAAGAATATTCAGGTTGGAGTAATTACACTAAATTGTCCATTCGTGACTTACAAGCACTAATGCACAATTCATCCTTTAATGTATCCAGTTTGGATCCAAAGGGTTGGCTGATGTGGCATAGAAGCTCTGATTCTTGCCAACGTCGTTTTCTGGGTTTTTCTGCAGGTTTTACACAAGTCAGACCTGATCCCCGTTTTGAAACTGATCACACTGTCACGACTTACTCAGTAGGCAAATTGTGTCAAAATTGGCTACAACATTCCACATTAGCTGCAGTTAAACTACATCTGTCCCGATTGAGTGATAATGTGGATTTAAATGATTTTATAAAAGGCCCAGCTAAAGGTAGAACTAAACGCTGGCTTTATGCGGTTTACAATGAGATTTGGAAATTTTCACAAATTGAAGCTGCTAAACGTCTTAGGGCTATTGACCAAGCTAATTTGGAAAAAGTTCTTGCTGTTGTCGATAACAGCATTAATATGCTTTCTTCCCGAATTTACACATTGAATAATATTGTTTCTTCTGTTGTTGACATTGTGCATGATGAGGTTTCTGTATTATACCATGGTCAAAATCAATTGCGTTCCGTAATGCAGTTTGCATGGACCCTACAGACACTTAAGGCAGGTCGCGTGCCCTGGTCCTACATGAACGTGTCTTCCCTTTTTGCCCCATTTAATTTGACTGACAAACAGCGCATGCTATCAATGCGTGATGCATCATTTTCCATGCTACATATTGAAAGGTTAGAATCTTTGCCCTTTTCTGTAGCTGAAGCCACTGCTGCAACGTGGCTTATTCATGGATTGATTACATTACCATTTGCTTTGTACAAATTCACAAATTGTATGCGATATATTGCAATAGGCCGATATGAACCACTAGGCAGCGCGTTCCTCCATGAGGCATGGTCTTTACCATATACATACAGATGTCTCAAGGATGGAAAGGAAGTGAATATTAATGGTGAAGAGTGCACGCAGTCGCCTGACCGCTCATTGATATGCAGACACATCCAATTACACGGTTCTTGTAATCAGGACCGGCCTAATTTAGCCTGTGTTTTAAAAGGTACACCAGTTCCAGCGATAATTCCCACGTTTACATTATTGACAAATGGTAGTTATTTGCTTTTGAATAACGAGGAATGTTGTGGTTTAATAATCGGTATCGCTTATGTGGTAACTGTATCTGAAAGGGTGGTGTGTTGCAAAAATGTTCTGTATCCTCCCACACATGGGAATTCAGATGTTTCCATCTGGCCGCGCATCCCAACCTTGAGAGCGGAGTTCAATGGTATGAGCTGAATAAGAGCCTTTTTGTCTCAAAAAGAAGTGGCCCTGAGCTCGGCCCGTGAAACTTATGTCCTTCACATAGCAAACACACGCACAGAGGTGCAGGCACTTTTAAATACTGACTTGCCGTTTCATTTCTGAGAGCTGGTACATCAAATCTTTAATGCCTCCTCCACGTCTGGCCTCGCACATTTTTTTAAATTGGTTTGCAGTGGTCTCGTGACTACAATTGAAAAAGTATTTGGTGTGATCCCCGCGTTCTTCCATTCTATATTTTCAAGTTTGTTTGGCGGATTCCCTGTTTTGCTGGCTTTAGCTGCAGGCGTTTTGATATTGTTTTGCTTTATAAAACATGGATGCCCATCCTGCGCATGAAGCCGTTCAACGCCTCCTGATACTGTGTCGTAACCGGATGCTTGATTACTATGGCACCCTGCCGCTTGCGACTTTAAGCACGGCTTTTGGATTATCTTTTAGATTTTCCCATTTCACATGTGTCCAGCCTGTGTTTAATTGCCTGAGCTGCGATTTCAACTGGGCCATTGATTTGTGTCTATGCTTGAAGACCTCTCCTGACGTCAATTTTAATCACCTGATGAGCCCCGTAGTTGCTCACGAGTTGGTTGGTTCTGGCGAAAGGGTTATGGCCTTGGCAGCGATGCATGGACTAATGGGTCAGTGGGACATACCCGCAGCGGCGCATGACTTTCTGGCACACAGCGTTCTTGAGAACCCACCGAGTTGTCCTCTGATGTTGCAAGAGGATCCGGTGCTGGAGGAGCACGTATGTTCTTTCCCATTGCTTAATTGGGTTGCTGAACTGTTTTCGGATGAGGACAGTGATTTCATGTTGGAGGCTGTTGCTGCTTATTTTGCATATACTGTCCAATCATGAGATGCCTTGGAGACTTTTATTACTATGGCACATGACTTTTTGATGTTCATGACAAAAGTGCCCCTTTTTTTTCTTTTGATCATTTGACTACATGATCTAGGCCTATAATGTTATATTTGGCCTGAAGTTGATGACTTATAATTGCATTTTGTTTTGGCCACTATAGGCATTCGTACATCATTTTTATATAGTTTACATTTATACATAGTATAAATTTACATACATTTAGCTTGGCTCAATATTGTTGAACTCTGCTTTCATGTTATGCCTTTATTTTAGTATTGGCTTGTTTTTTGACCGTCCTCGAATCATTGGGGGGGTGTCATATAGTTACTGCTTTTCTATATAATGTGTTAAGTTAGCATGAGTTTATTAAATGTTTAAACGACATATTTTCCTTCGGCTTCAGTTTGCACACGACACATAATTGTTATTGTAGCTTTCAACCTAGACGAAAGATGTGATTTATTTGAGAATAATATGTTATTGCTCTGATATCAGTTGTGCTTGGTACACTGTCTGCACACTGAGAGCAGAACCCTCTAAGAATAACCTAACACAAGGTTGCTGGGAGGCCTGATCCTCGTACTACATTAGACATAACATAAATACAGTTGCTGCCAACATTGAGCTCTACGCGGGTTTAAGATAGAGTTACAGGAAATGCATGAACACACTTGAAGATGCTTCGCATGCAGAGAGCTGGTAGCTGATGATGTGATCCGCTCCTACTGATTTTAGAGGTATGGGCCCGCCCTGCTAAAACCCAAAAGAGACCTTCATAATATAATATAATATGCTAAATAGGGAGGTGAGAAATAGGTGTTGCTAATTCCTATTCATTTCGGCATTATAACATGCTATCACCGTTTGCGTACTATGGACTAGTAACTATGCTGATAACTTTGATTCTAATAATCTGTTTGTTAGTATTGTACAAGATACTGCGTTTGAGAACATTGCATTGAATAATAAATAATTCAAATATGCACGTGTCCTCTTTACTCCTTGTTCTGGTTTGAACTGATTATAGAACGAAAGAGTGTTCATGTGTTCCACGATACCTGAGGTATTCTAAGTTCATGTTCTGGTTTGTCTAAATCATTGGGAGTTTGTTATGACCAATGAGACACTGTAGCTAGCTAGGTAAGGGGATTTCTGATACTAAGGTGAGTTTTGGGTCACCCTAATTCACTAAGGTTCTAGATCTCTATGCACAGTTCTGTGGGAGAACGGAAACCCTGCTACAGCTTCTTTGGTGCCTGCTTTAGCAGGGGAGTCACTCCTTGACCCCAAGGGAGATTCTTCAGTCCTCTAGTCGTTAGTAGTGTGTCAAAGTTCCAGGATTCAGCTTCAGAGTTTCGTCCAGGTATAATCTAAAGTCCTGTTGCCAGGGGTCTCTTACTTATACTGAAGAAAGGGGTTGGACATACTCTGGGGACCCACCTATGGGACGGTCTGGGAAGAGGGGTGGTTACACCCCTTTCCCTTTGTCCAGTTTCGCGCCAGAGCAGGGGCTGAGCGCCCCTGTAACTGGTTTGAACTGGGGTATGCACAGGGACACCAAGTTTGCCCTAAGTGCTGTCTGAAAAGCACTCTCTGAGTGCCCCCACCCAGCCCCAATACACTAAAGGCTGTCTGGGAGGTGGTTACACCTCCCTGTGACAGAAAACGTATTGTCCAGGCCTCCCCTGCCAGAGTTTCATCCAGCAGCAGGAGGTCAGACTTGTGTCTTTGGCTGTGGCATCCATTTTGTGATGCCAGGGCTCGTTTAAATTATTACCTGGCAGACCAGTGTGTACATGTCTTCTCCCTCTAGAAGGGTGGAATTCTAACCCCGCCGCCAGAACTGGCGGGAAGGGGGGGTAGGATTCCAAAGGGTTTGACACCAAACACGACATGTTTCCATGCAGCCCCTCCAAAGTTAGCATTTACTGTGAGGTTATAATGCACTTAAGAGTTTATGGTCTGGCTGCATCACAGAACAGTCTCAGAGAATAGGCTCTGAAATCTGCAGAGGGGTCCTGCTCATGCATGGGCACCCTCTCACACAAAACCAAGTACTCTGCCTTCAGGATTGATAAGGCCTGCCATAGGAGTGACTGATAGGTTCATATGTGTCAGTGATTAAAGGTAGATATAGGTAACCTATATCTTAGTAAGGGGTGCATGCACCACCTTACCCAGGCTGCAGTAGCAGTTCTGTGGTGCCATTTTGGAAAGCTTCCCATTGGTGGCATAATACATGCTGCAGCCCCTGGTAGGCCTCTGGGGTACCTATGCCCTAAGTACCTACGGTACCATATACTAGGGACTCACAAGGGTACCTCAGTAACCAATCTGGAGTGTACCCAAAGTACATGTAATCATTTTAGAGAGGAAGCAGCTAGGCTGGGGTTCTGGGTAGCAGGGCTACAGCCAGACTAAAGTCGAGAAACAGTGAAACACCAGCGAAAAGTGGGGTAACCACAGTAAGCAGATCCTACTCTCCTACAAAAGTCAAGGGTGTGGACCCTTTCCCACTACAGGTCGCTGTCAAGGTCCAAGTCTTCTGGGAAGTCAAAATCCAAGCAGAAGCACAAAAAGACCAAGCATGATTTGTCCCAGTTCCACAATTCTCAACCCGAAAAGTCTCAAGTACATCAGTGTACTTCATGGTCCCACTCTTGGTTCGCTGCTGAAGAGCAGATTCCGCAACTGATTCTGATGCACCCCAAGTTTCTACATCCGTTGGCTTCATCACAACAGACCAAGTCCTTCAGAGAGGCCAATTTGTCAAATTTCCAGCACCTTTTGAGCTCACTATGGCACACCTTCAGACCACAAGGATCCGTTGAGTCCTCCAGTTTCCGCCGATGGATCTGCTCTTGATGCTGTCTTTCCAGAACCCATCTATGGTACAGCTTCAACGCCAAAGCTAACTTCCAATAAAGCACCAAAATTCTTGCAGATCCCTATGATATGGACGACGCGGACACCGACGCCTCTAGTGCTAAAGGTCGGATCTGTCCTTATCATCCCCTTCGACTCCAAGGCAAACCGATCTCCGCCTCGAATAAGGTCACTTCATGACTCCATACCGATGTATCTGGCACACATTAATTCCAATTCAGACAGAACTATGCCTCCACCTCAAAGCTCACCCTAGCGTTCCCCCAACCTTTCTGTTCAGACTCTGACCATAGACAACCAGCATATGGGGTTGACCATATTGACTAAGGGGAGTATTTTCCACAGCATTATGAGGATGTCAATTCATATCTGGATTTACAAGATGCCTGTGAGTTGCACTCTTCCCCAGACTCGCAGTTTTAGTCTCCCCTGGACTTCTTACAGAAGAGAGTGACTCTTTCAATGTGGAAATGTAGCAACTCTGCAGATTTTTGGGATTTGCTTTTATCTGGCATAGAAATTAAAAACCATGTTCTCACAGAGATTTTACAACCGGGACATACCTCTTCTGAGGCTTTACTCCCATTTAATGAGACCCTGAGTGACACCCCAAGTCTTTTTCTTGCCCACCGGGAAACTGGCAGATTGCCAGTTGTCGCAGGCTGGCGGTGATTGACCCTGACATTTTGATACAATATTGTACAGGATCTGCTTCTTATGGTTACCCCCACTTTTTGCTTAATGTTACACTGTTTTTGACTAGTCTGACTGGGACCCTGCTAATCAGGACCCCAGTCTATCTGCTTTCTCCCTAAAATGTATTGACATGTATTTAGGTACACTCCAGATTGATTACTGGGGAACCCTTAGAACTCCCTAGTATATGGTACACATGTACCCAAGGCATAGGTACTCCAGAGACCTCCCATGGGCTGAAGCATGTATTATGCCACCCATGAGAGGCCATGCAAAATGGAACTACAGGTCTGCCATTGCAGCCTGTGTAAGCTGGTGCATGCACCACATACAATAGATATAGGTTTACTATATCTATAGGTCACTACACTTAAAACCTGAAAGTCACCCCTATAGCAGACCTTAACAACCCTGAAGGCAGGGTGCTGGGTTTTACGTGAGAGGGTGTCCCTGCATGAGCAGAGCCCCTATGCAGCCTTCAGAGACCATTCTGCCGGGTTTTCCGTGACACAGCCAAACAAATAGGTAGAGGTGCATTATAACCTCGCTGTAAATGCCATCTCAAAAACGGCTGAAACAAAACATGTTGTGTTTGGTATCAAACACCTTGGAATCATACCTACACACTGGTGACCGGTGTGAAAGGTATGATTTCGTCCTCCTGAAGCAAGCTTCGTGGGTCCCTGGTCTTCCTGGTACCAGCCTTCTCGACCTGGACAGCACAAAATGGTTGCTGCCGACCAGATTCAAATTCCTGCCTTCCTGCTGCTGAGCCAAGCTCATGCATGAGAAGGCAGCACAATCAGTATCCTGTCACAGGGAGGTGTGACCACCTCCTAGACAGGATTTAGTGTATTGGCGCTGCGTGGGTGCACTTCCAAAGTGCTTGAAATTCTGCACGAGGGGCACATTTGGTGACCCTGTGCATAGTCCAGCTCAAACCAGTTCTGGGAGCTGTTGGCGCCTGCTCTGGTGCAAAACTGGATGAAGGACATGGGTGTAACCACCCTCCTGACCCTCCACTGGGAGGGTCCCCTGAATCTATCCAACCCTCTCCCGTAGGTACAAAAGGGCTTACCTGGCTGTAGGACCCGAGATTCGACATGGAATAGATTCTGAACAAGACCGTCTGGGCACTCTGGACTTTGACTGGGCCCGACTTTGTCTCCCTCTCTGCCCAAAGCATTGTCTGTGCCAGTGCACCATACAGGCTCCACGCAGGGCCTGTGGAGCATCAAGGACAGCAGAAGTATCGCCCTTGGGGTGACCTTTGGCACTGTAACCATCTGACCTGTCTGCTCTTCCTGAGCTCCTGCCAACTCCGAAGGCTCCAGCAACAAATGGAGGTGGGTTCCTATGTTCCTTGAGGTCTCACCAAGTTTGAGGCCAGTATCCCTCGTGTGGCTGTTACTTGTATACTGGTATTGTGTAGTCTGGCGACTAGTGTGTGGTGGGTGACGGTGTTGAAGGCTGCTGATAGGACGAGTAGGATGATTGCTGCGGAGTAGCCTTGGTCCAGGAGGGTATGGATGTTGTCTGTGGCGGCGAGTAGGGTGGTCTCAGTGCTGTGGTTGCTTCGGAATCCGGATTGGGACGGGTCGAGGACAGCGTTCTCTTTGATGAATTGTTAGTTCCCAGTTCTCTGCAACTTTAACTGCAAAGGGGAGGCGCGAGATGGGCCGGTAGTTCTTGAGGTCGGTGGGGTTTTCTGTAATGTAATGATGTCTTGTAAAGCGCATGAATCACCCCACATGGGGTATCTCCGCGCTGTAGACCGCTGGGGAACCCGTCCTGACTTTCCCTGTGAGATGGTCCCTACTGGGTATCTCCAAGGTATAACCAGGCATCCCCGGTGTATGTGGGGGGCCGTTGTAGAGATGAGGCAAGCTAATGCCCAGAGTTGCCGAGTGTGGTCCCTGGTTAGAGTAGGCACCGAGGCGAGAATTATCGAGTCCGCTGACCCTGGTCCACGACCCTGCCGCGTCGGGAATTGAACCTTGGTCCCGGGCCGTCCTCTGTGTCCGGGTCTGCCGCCTCTAACCAGTGAGCCACACCACTGTGGGCTTCTTGAGCAGGGGCCTGACTTCTGCGAGCTTCCAGTCGTCTGGGAAGGTGCCTGTTTGAGGGTGGTGTTGATGGTGCATTGTAGTTCGGGTTCGATGGCGGCTGTTTCTCTGTGGTAGATGTGGCAGGGCAGCAGTCGGTGGGGGCACCCGAGTGAATACCTTTCATGGTCGAGGGGGTGTCTTCGGTCGTGACCATTGTCCAGTTGGAGATGGTGGGCTGGCTCTCATCTTCCACCTCCAGACTACAGTGGACCTCCTGCACTCGCTGGAGGTCACTATCAAAGTGCCAAAGTCACACCTGACTCCCTCTCAGACACTCCCTTTCATTGGAGCTGTACTGGACACAGTGCAGTTTTGAGGCTATCCTCCAGAGCAGCAAGTCTGGGCTGTTTGGGCTATGATACCGATGTTTCAGCCTCTATCCTTAATTTTGGTGAAAATGACCCTGTGGCTGCTGGGCCTCATAATCTCTTGCTCGTACATCATACCAGATGGCATATGCGGGCTCTGAAGTGGGACCTGAAGTGCTGGTGGGCGCAGCACCAGGGTAATCTTTCCGACTACGTCTAGATCTTTGAGGGAACTGCACAACAATTGTAGTGGTGACTAATAAACCAAGCTTGGTCAGAGGCAGATCCCTCTCCTTTCCCCAACAAGATTGCAATTCTGACAGATGCGTCACTTCTGGGATGGCGCGGCTATCAGGTAGAGGCGGAGATCAGAGCCGTCTGGTCTTCGGCGGAGTCCGGGCTCCATATCAGTGTGCTGGAACTTCAGGCGATCCGCCTGACACTCCTTCCCTTTCTCAAAGGGAAAGTTGTGCAGGTGTTCACCGACAATACCACCCCCATGTGGTACTGCAACAAACAGGGCGGGGTGGGGTCATGGACCCTATGTCAAGAAGCTCTGCGCCTCTGAATATGGCTGGAACATCAGGACATAACCCTGGTGGTTCAACACCTGGCATTATGTTCTCTGAACGCCAGGGTGGATGAACTGAGCTGTCAGGGCCTGGTAGATCACAAATGGCGTCTTCACTCCCAGGTGGTGCAAGGTCTCTCTCAGCGGTCGGGGGAGCCTTGGTTAGATCTGTTCGCCACTGAAGAGAACACACAATGTCAGCAGTATTGCACATTGGAGTTTCCAAGGCTGCACTCCCTCAGCGATGCTTTTCGTTGCGAGTAGAGTTGCGGCCTTCTGTACGCCTTTCTACCTGTACCACGTATTCCCTGAGTGCTGAAGATCTTGTGTGGAAGGGCCCAAGTCATTCTTGTGGCTCCTGCCTGGGCACAAACAGTCTGGTACGCAGGAGCTCCTGAGCATGGCCATCGATCCTCCGATCAGACTGCCCCTTCGGGAGGATCTTCTGTTGCAGCAGCAGGGGACGGTTCTTCACCCGAACTGTTGTATAGCATTTTAGGACCCTAGTGTAATTTTCCTGATTCATGCCCTTATATAGGTATAAATCACCTTGTCCTTATATAGGCATAGAAATCATAACCATATTTATACATGGCCCATGCAGTCCAAATACGGCATGGCTTCTTCCACTAGTTCCGAAAAGCCACAACGATATCTTGGAAAACTCGGCTTCAGCAGTTAGGGACTTCCCCTTGCTTGAATATTGATTTATCCAAGAACTCATGGAGTTTTCAAAGAACTGAGACTCTTTGATGACGTTATTATGTCCAACTGTATGTCAAACTCTGCACCTTCAAGGTATATATATGCCCACACTTGCCATAGAAAACACACAGTGGTTTGAAGCAGTTCGACTATCTACTTGCCCGACGCAGCTCGCTACAGCAAGTGCCGAAGGAAGCCGACCCTCCAGCAGACGTACTGAAAGAGACGATGTCTTTTCTCTTGCCGAGAAATCCAGCTCCAGTGTTTCCAAGCTACCTTTGCGGGTTGTTGGGAAATCGAGTCCTGAGACAGAGAGATACGAGACCTCCCTCATTTTAAACAAAGGTACGGAGCTGATAAGACCCTAAGAGAAATCTTGGATAGATTCTTGGCAAAAGAATACTAAACTTATGCTATACCACACTTACTTCTTCCCTCGTATTAGACTTAGGTTAGGTACATCGGGGTAGGCGTATTTTAGAAGCACCAGTTGAGTACTTTTAGTCTTTATTTATTTATGTATGTGTTTTATGGCTTAGAAACCATACCATGCTTTTACAGTATTATTTTATAATACTCTTCTTGCTGTACGCATTATACTTTACAGCCAGTATTACGATTGTAGCAGTTAATTTCTTCTGCATGAGAAAGAAGACTGTTCAATAAATACCTTTTATTGAAAACGCCCGTCTCTATTTCTCTGCACCTCTGATGAAACTAAGCATGCACGATTGACTGAGTAAAATATCGATCTATTGTTTCCATGACTCTGAAGATACTTTTCATCTTGGGGAAACAAAGTTTCCACGTTTATGCGGTTGTCGGAAACGAATCCCTTCTTGTTTATTCGAGAACGTTTCTAGTGACCTCTGAGCTAGCTGGCACTCACAATTAAGTTTAATATATTCAATAGAGACCTAGTCGACCTAAGTCCTACGTCAATTCTATAGTATATATTATTCCAATGCGCAGAGCCTTTTGGGAATATAGGAACTACACTACATGGCGCCCAACGTTTGGTAAGGCACTAATTTAACGCTAGATACTAGAGTAACTCAGTCGTGCTTTTCACAGAGACCCCTTTTTTCCCGTAAAATACTCCAATAGACGTCTGGAGTGGGTTAAAGGATAAAATATCCGCCATAACTGAGTAGGACGAAAAACCCTATGTATTAGTTGTTGGTTTTGTTCAACGTTGAAGGATACAATGTTCCAAAATATTGTGCACCTTATCTTTGTTTCCTTGAAATTTGCGCTGCAAGACTTTAAACAAAATGTTGAATAGCGACACCGAGAACGGTGGAGTTGCAGAAACTGCAAACCGACCAGGTTTAGACGTTACAGGTTTCCAACAAGATGACGCGGATGCTATAATCAACCCAGAAAACGTACGAAAAACAATAGCTATAAAACTTATAGAAAATAGCCTATCACCGAGAGGTGGTAGGGTAATATTTGTCATAGAGGCACATGAATATCGGCAGACAAAGGTATTCTATTCATGGATTATCTTCCCTGAAGCAAATCCAAGAACACATGTGTTCCACTACTACAAGATAGAGGAACCTCCAGCGAAATACACTCCTTTCGAGGATGTTGAAATTCCATTAACATACCAAGAGCACTAGCTCTGGTTTAAAGGCGCCCTACAATATCAAAATCACATTACCAGGCTCGGTCCACTAGGTAGGCCAGGAGCAACATGGCCGGTACTAGCTACATCACAATCTGCCTGGAAGGACTCCTGGTGGCCCACCGTGCTGGGCTCCCCACCGAAACCCACGGACCAAGCACGCAACATAGGATTTATCTTGGACTCCTCGCTCATCATGTCCAAACAAGTCAACGCCATCTCGTCCTCATGCTTCAACACCCTGCGCATGCTTCGAAAGATCTTCAGGTGGATCCCCACCGAAACGAGAAGGACGGTCACCCAGGACCTCCTCACCAGCCGGTTGGACTACGGAAACGCCCTATACGCAGGAGACACAGCAAAACTTCAGAACAGACTCCAGCGCATACAGAATACATCCACACGCCTCATCCTGGACATCCCCCGACACAGCCACATAACTGCGCACCTGAGAGAACTGCACAGGCTCCCAGTCAAGAAAATAATCACGTTCAGGCTCCTCACCCACGCGCACAAAGCACTCCACAAATCCGGACCCGAATACCTCAACAGACGCCTCACGTTCTACACTCCAAACCCGCCAGCTCCGCCACCCTCGCCGCCATCCCACGGATCCGCAGAACCACCACCGGAGGAAGATCATTCTCCTACCTGGCCGCCAAGACATGGAACTCCCTCCCCACCCACCTACGTCTGACCCAGGACCATATCACCTTCAGGAGACACCTCAAGACCTGGCTGTTCGAGCAGTAGCAGCACCGCCCCCCCTCCCCCCAGCGCCTTGAGACCCCCACGGGTGAGTAGCATGCTCTATAAATTTCTTGATTCATTGATTGATTGAGCTATACACCACATCCTGCCATTGAAGAAATGACAGGTCCAGAACTGTTAGCTCAGCTAAAACAATTAATTACAATACATAGACAATTGGTACAATATGTCATGCGGACTCTAACAGTCCAACCTGCTATAAGAATTCCACAGCTCTCCCCTCATCAGGGGAACACAAACAAAATTACACAACAGACTATACAATCTGTTATTGGTAAATTACCCACAAAACGGGAACAAATTCCATTCTGGTTAGCCCAAAAGATTACTCAAATAGAGGCAGTATTTCCCGATAGTACACCTCATGAGAAACACAGGATTCTAACAATCTGTTTACCAATGGGGATCGCACCACACCTGGAGGACTGTGACACTTGGGGTACAGTCTTTGCTGCAATATACACAAAAACATTTGGTGTTCCGTCCATGGCGGTAATACCAGACGTCCTGAAACAGATTCAAAATGAATACGGGGCAGAGCCTGCCTTGAATCTGGGTATGAAATTACTAAAAGATTACAAACAGGTCTCAGCTATAATATTAGCTAATATTAAAGGTGATTCAGAAAAGGGGGTGGTGATGAACAGAGTGTCTGAATTGAGCAGACCACTCTTACCCAGTCCAAAGATCAGGGCTTGATCCATCACCGTTATTTATCTCACTGCCCCATCCCAGCTCAGAACCTGGCTATATGCAAATCAGTCTGTCCCTGGCCCAGTGCATCATGGGAACAGGGCAGACTAAACTACCAAGCCAATTCTTCACCAGAAAGGAGACAAGCTACCAGGGACCGGTTTCTGGCATTTCAGCCGTCTTCGGCCCGGCTTGCTTGAATCCTGATGGAGCGGTGAGAAAGGGACTCATGTCTGAGTATACCCTGCCACACCTATAGTGGCCAAAAACGATTCAGAAAAGGGGGTGGTGATGAACAGAGTGTCTGAATTGAGCAGACCACTCTTACCGAGTCCAAAGATCAGGGCTTGATCCATCACCGTTATTTATCTCACTGCCCCATCCCAGCTCAGAACCTGGCTATATGCAAATCAGTCTGTCCCTGGCCCAGTGCATCATGGGAACAGGGCAGACTAAACTACCAAGCCAATTCTTCACCAGAAAGGAGACAAGCTACCGGGGACCGGTTTCTGGCATTTCAGCCGTCTTCGGCCCGGCTTGCTTGAATCCTGATGGAGCAGTGAGAAAGGGACTCATGTCTGAGTATACCCTACCACACCTATAGTGGCCAAAAACGATTCAGAAAAGGGGGTGGTGATGAACAGAGTGTCTGAATTGAGCAGACCACTCTTACCCAGTCCAAAGATCAGGGCTTGATCCATCACCGTTATTTATCTCACTGTCCCATCCCAGCTCAGAACCTGGCTATATGCAAATCAGTCTGTCCCTGGCCCAGTGCATCATGGGAACAGGGCAGACTAAACTACCAAGCCAATTCTTCACCAGAAAGAAGACAAGCTACCGGGGACCGGTTTCTGGCATTTCAGCCGTCTTCGGCCCGGCTTGCTTGAATCCTGATGGAGCAGTGAGAAAGGGACTCATGTCTGAGTATACCCTGCCACACCTATAGTGGCCAAAAACGATTCAGAAAAGGGGGTGGTGATGAACAGAGTGAATGAATTGAGCAGACCACTCTTACCCAGTCCAAAGATCAGGGCTTGATCCATCACCGTTATTTATCTCACTGCCCCATCCCAGCTCAGAACCTGGCTATATGCAAATCAGTCTGTCCCTGGCCCAGTGCATCATGGGAACAGGGCAGACTAAACTACCAAGCCAATTCTTCACCAGAAAGGAGACAAGCTACCGGGGACCGGTTTCTGGCATATCAGCCGTCTTCGGCCCGGCTTGCTTGAATCCTGATGGAGCAGTGAGAAAGGGACTCATGTCTGAGTATACCCTGCCACACCTATAGTGGCCAAAAACGATTCAGAAAAGGGGGTGGTGATGAACAGAGTGTCTGAATTGAGCAGACCACTCTTACCCAGTCCAAAGATCAGGGCTCATTGCACCATCAGGATTGAAGCAAACCGGGCCGAAGACGGCTGTAATGCCAGAAACCGGTCCCCGGGAGCTTGTTTCCTTCCCAGTGTAAGAATTGGCTTTTGTAGTTTGGTTTGCCCTGTTCCCATCATGCACTGGGACAGGAACAGACTAATTTGCATACAGCCAGGTTCTGAAACTGGGATGGTGCAGTGAGCTAAAAAACGGTGTTGGATCTAGCCCTGATCTCTTGACTGGGTGAGAGCTTTCTGCTTAATTCAGAGACTCTGTCCCTCACCACCCCTTGTTTTAAATATTTTTGTCCACCCTAAGCGTGGAAGGGTATTCTCAGATGTGAGACCCTTGCTCATTGCACCATCAGGATTCAAGCAAACCGGGCCGAAGACGGCTGTAATGCCAGAAACCGGTCCCCGGGAGCTTGTTTCCTTCCCAGTGTAAGAATTGGCTTTTGTAGTTTGGTTTGCCCTGTTCCCATCATGCACTGGGACAGGAACAGACTAATTTGCATACAGCCAGGTTCTGAAACTGGGATGGTGCAGTGAGCTAAAAAACGGTGTTGGATCTAGCCCTGATCTCTTGACTGGGTGAGAGCTTTCTGCTTAATTCAGAGACTCTGTCCCTCACCACCCCTTGTTGTAAATATTTTTGTCCACCCTAAGCGTGGAAGGGTATTCTCAGATGTGAGACCCTTGCTCATTGCACCATCAGGATTCAAGCAAACCGGGCCGAAGACGGCTGTAATGCCAGAAACCGGTCCCCGGGAGCTTGTTTCCTTCCCAGTGTAAGAATTGGCTTTTGTAGTTTGGTTTGCCCTGTTCCCATCATGCACTGGGACAGGAACAGACTAATTTGCATACAGCCAGGTTCTGAAACTGGGATGGTGCAGTGAGCTAAAAAACGGTGTTGGATCTAGCCCTGATCTCTTGACTGGGTGAGAGCTTTCTGCTTAATTCAGAGACTCTGTCCCTCACCACCCCTTGTTGTAAATAATATTAAAGGTGAAGCATCATCCGTAGCAATCCGCCAAAAACTAAAAGAACTTGATGTAACTGAGCAACCATATGAACTGCCTAAAACAATAGAAAAATCCTATGAAGAGCTAGGTAGAGATAGTTTGGGAGGGAAACCAGTAAATCCCGAACTAACAGAAAATCCTGAAAAGGTTTTTATTAAAAACAATCTCACCACTCCTAAAAAAAAGTGGGAAAATACTAGACACACACTTCCTAAAGAGAAGCGTTCTCAATCCCGAGGTAGGTCTCCTCAAAAGGAGCCAACTGAAAAGAGGTATAACCTCAGAACCAGGTATAATTTGAGAAAACCTGATAGATATAAAGATACTGATAAACGTTCCTCTCATACCTTTCAGACTTCCTCGCAGAAATCTGAAAGAAGAGGACGATCAGAACACAAGGAAAAACTCTTGAAGTCCAAAGATGATCAACACGTTCAGAAAAATAAGAAAACTCGATTCACCAAAAAGAAGGTAGCAAGTCTAAAAATCAGATATGCCGAGGATCTTGAGGACAAAACTCAAGAACGGGGAGTGGACCCAGACAATGATGGACTGCGCAGCTGAAGTTACCATAGCACGCAGGATCCTGAAGGATCATCCTGGAGACAGTGGACTTGAATGAGTACATTCAAGTTGAAACTGCCGATACCAGGGTTAGTGTACCCCATAAGTTATACAAAGTAACACTCCGGATAGAGGGGAACATAACTAGAAAAATAAGAACACTCTTTTGGGAAAAACTATCCAAGGGTTATGACATCCTTCTGGCTGAAAAAGACTGGCCACCTAAATTTGTTAGGGAGTGCCCACATGGAGAAGAGCTCATTATTGACAATGGGTTAGGGAACGTAATTTCGCTCCCATACCGGAAGCACTGCTGAAAGGCTTTGTCGCACAAAAGATTAAAAAAAAATTGATCCAGTTTTGTAATTTTAATCCATTTATTCCATTTCTCAATTTGTAATTCCTTTTCGTCCGTCACATGAAAAACTGTTATGTATTTAATTCTGATGCAGTAAATATGCCCATCCGGGCCTTATTTTTACGGCAGGAAACATACATAGTTCATCCTCAATAGTATCATATTCCCAATGCATTTCGGTTGCTTTTATCAACCTTCGTCAGGGGTACACTACAAATTCAAACAACAACATTTTAGACTTCGTTATAAAACGCATATCATATCATTGCAATATCATTATTCGTTGTGTACTTTGTTAAAAAACTCAATCAGCGCTTTCCCTCTAGTGCCTCCCAACGCTAAAGCATCCCACGTTAGAGAACATCTACGAAACTGTCTCCCCACTAGCTTAGATGACAAAACCTGCCCATTGCCTCTCGTTCCACATTAAATAAAAAACCCTCTCGTACCTGTGAAGATTTTCGTAAACCCAGTTCTCATTCCTCGAGCCGGTTAACGGCTCTTTTACATTTGCCGCCATTTTAAGCTCATCACGTTTTGGGACCTGCCCCTTACTGTTTCCTGGATTTTACCAATTTACTACGGGACCCATAAACCACTGGTACGGCTCCTGTATGTTGAGATCACCTATATGTGAAACCTTAATCTGTCCCCTTCGTAGGCTTTGTAGGCTTGTTTTTTGAAACGATAGGTACTGAAGTGCCCACACCTGGAGTGACTGAGTTCAAAATATAATTTGACTGGGCTGGGGCTGCCCCGGATTAAACGCCGCAAGCTGGAGCATGGAGCGGGGGAAGAGCACCGGTACAAGGGGAGTGAAGCCAGTCCAATCGAATAAACTGGACAGATACACCGTCACTAAAGACATGCCCAAGGGAAGATTATCGTAAGACTCGGCAGGGGGGCCGCAGGTTGGGGACGGATTGGACCTGTCTCTCAAGGATGTCATGGACGCTATTTCTGGTGTCAAGACCTCACTTGAACACAAAATGGACTCAATGGCCATAGATATCAACCTCATTTGTGCAGATATTGGGAAACTAAACGAAAAAGTGAAACAGGTCGAACTCACCACTGCTAGTCTTGTGGGGGATGTTTCTCAGCTACAGAGGGAGGTCGGGGAAATGCGCGACTCACGAAGGGCATTTGAACTTAAGCTAGATGAGTATGAAGGCCGTCTCCGCTGCAATAACCTACGCATCCTGGGCGTACCCGAGAAATCGGAGGGGCAGGCCCCGGACCTATTCGTCGAGGTTCTTGTTCTCAAGCATCTCCAGCTGAAGGGCCTCAGTAAGTTCTTTGTTTTCGAGCGGGCACACAGGGTCCCGGGCGGTCGTCCCAGACCGTGCGCTCCCCCACGGCCCATGTTGGCCAGAGTCCTCAACTTTCGTGACAGAGATGCTATTCTCCAGTGCTTGAGGTCTAACGCTCCGCCTAAATATGAGAACGGCGCTACAATCACTTTCTTCCCCGACTTTACACAGAGGGTGCAGAAACAACGGAAGACTTTCCTGTCAGTGAAGCGTGATCTACGGGAAAGAGGCATGAAGTATTCTATGCTGTTCCCAGCCCGTCTTCGAGTGGTAGCAGATGATAAAGTATGTTTTTTTGATCAACCGGAGACGGTGTCGGAGTAGCTAGAGAATCGAGCCACCCGGACCTGGCGAACCAAAGAGATTGGGGTGTAGTTGAGACCTAGCCACTCTGACTGGAAGTTGTTTCATGTGCCCTGGGGATGTGAGTTTGTGGTGGGGGGTGTGGGGGTTGGGGGCTTGAAGGGAGAATGCCTTTTTGTTCTCATGGCGGAGGTGTGAGATATATTATTTGTTAGACTATATTCACTGCAGACTTATTCCTATGGGGATTTTATGAGACACGGCCTGGAGCTCTCAAAATTTTCCCCCTAATTGTCCCTTTTGGTTCTTTCTTTTGAATGTTAAGGGCGACAGGCACTCTGCCTTTTCAATGGGCAATTTTAAGCCTAATGGGCAGGGCAGCGGGGTGGGGGGAGTTGGGGAGGTAAGTTTGTTTCACCAGTTTGATGTATGGTTTATGGCACCGGTGTGTTGTACCTGTTAATCATGCTGCATGCAGAAGACTGTCAACCCATTTTCATACACAATGATGGGGGGTAGGGAACTAAAGGTTTTGAGTTGGAATGTGAATGGGTTGGGCGACAGGATTAAACTCGGTGTGGTTCTTCAGTATCTTAGACGTCAGGCGCCGGATGTGGTGTTGCTTCAGGAAACGCATTTAATTGGGAATACATGTAAAGCTATGCACAGAATGGAATATAAACTGTTAGCACACGCTGGATTTACATCAGGCTCCAGGGGAGTAGGTATTTTGACATGTAGGTGCAACTTTCTGCCCCTAGCCCCTGGCACAGCATTTTAATTTGCATTTGCATCATTTTCTTTTCTCCATGTAATTTTCTCCACGATTTTTTCAACAGTTTTTTGCGACCTCCTTTATGCTTAAATTTTATTGTTTTCTTCATTTTAATCATTATCATCTTCATGCAAGGAACCGCCATTTTCCAGGTTTCTAATGCTCAAGTTTGGCCATCCGAGCCTTTCATCAAGAACACGACTAGAGCCCAATTCATCAGTAGCAGTTTATTTTAATATCCAATGCATTTCGGGCCTCTGGGGCCCTTCATCAGGGAAAACTGAAAACGACAAGTAAACATGCTTTAATTCACCATCTGCCATGACGTGCTCACATAAAACAACTCATTAAAAAAGCTTATCTTTTATAAATCGCACCAACCCCTTGAATCATATTGGTGAGTGCATGATTAATCAAAAAACTTCCCCTAAGTGTCTCAACCGTGCTGCAACTCATGTCTCAAAGAAAATAATAACAATCATATCTTCCTGACATTCGGTAATTACTAACCATACTATAACCCCCACTGCTTGAAAGTCCCATTTTATCTCTTCACCAAACAGTTTCGTAGTTTATTTTATAGCCCCTGTTCCTCATAAACACGGTACTAGTTTCCTTCTATTTGTCTTTCATCCAAGGAATGCATCTCCCATTTCTATAACATTACATGTAAGTTAATCGTACCTGCTAACAAACGATCATCCACCCGACTTCCAAACAGACGTCCCCCTTTCCCTCTCCAACCTCCTGTTATTTAAAAAAAACGTTCACTTCAACCCCTCCTCTCAAGCAAGCCCTTCCCCCCTCACACCTGTGCCCTTAATCTTCCGTGAAACACTCTGCTTCCCATAATGCATTTCTAGAAACTAGTCATAATAAAATCCAAATTGGTTGCGTGACGATTTTCAAAGTCCAAATACATTTAAACCAATGACAGTGTATAAAGCACTTGCTTAGTCCAAAGTTCATCGTGGCAAAAGCCACGTTCCTCTGACTCCTGACAATAAACTTGCCGTGTGAATTTGGATGTTCCGCCTTGCATGTACGGTAAACACATTTCTTTCAGCATAGTCCTTTTATTACTCAATACTTTCTTGGGTGCTATCCCGACGGGGCAAAATTGTATAAACATCATATATATACGGGGTGCACACCTATGCTTTTGACAACTATTTCCAAATTTTTTAAACTCCGAACGTTTTGACTGTTGCGTGCTCAATGGCGTCGTGCCATGCCCACACTGCACGTGTAAAACTTAACATCAACAATTTGGGTGCAACTTTCTGCCCCTAGCCCCTGGCACAGCATTTTAATTTGCATTTGCATCATTTTCTTTTCTCCATGTAATTTTCTCCACGATTTTTTCAACAGTTTTTTGCGACCTCCTTTATGCTTAAATTTTATTGTTTTCTTCATTTTAATCATTATCATCTTCATGCAAGGAACCGCCATTTTCCAGGTTTCTAATGCTCAAGTTTGGCCATCCGAGCCTTTCATCAAGAACACGACTAGAGCCCAATTCATCAGTAGCAGTTTATTTTAATATCCAATGCATTTCGGGCCTCTGGGGCCCTTCATCAGGGAAAACTGAAAACGACAAGTAAACATGCTTTAATTCACCATCTGCCATGACGTGCTCACATAAAACAACTCATTAAAAAAGCTTATCTTTTATAAATCGCACCAACCCCAACTTCCCCTAAGTGTCTCAACCGTGCTGCAACTCATGTCTCAAAGAAAATAATAACAATCATATCTTCCTGACATTCGGTAATTACTAAGCAGTGGGGGTTATAGTATGGTTAGTAATTACCGAATGTCAGGAAGATATGATTGTTATTATTTTCTTTGAGACATGAGTTGCAGCACGGTTGAGACACTTAGGGGAAGTTTTTTGATTAATCATGCACTCACCAATATGATTCAAGGGGTTGGTGCGATTTATACAAGATAAGCTTTTTTAATGAGTTGTTTTATGTGAGCACGTCATGGCAGATGGTGAATTAAAGCATGTTTACTTGTCGTTTTCAGTTTTCCCTGATGAAGGGCCCCAGAGGCCCGAAATGCATTGGATATTAAAATAAACTGCTACTGATGAATTGGGCTCTAGTCGTGTTCTTGATGAAAGGCTCGGATGGCCAAACTTGAGCATTAGAAACCTGGAAAATGGCGGTTCCTTGCATGAAGATGATAATGATTAAAATGAAGAAAACAATAAAATTTAAGCATAAAGGAGGTCGCAAAAAACTGTTGAAAAAATCGTGGAGAAAATTACATGGAGAAAAGAAAATGATGCAAATGCAAATTAAAATGCTGTGCCAGGGGCTAGGGGCAGAAAGTTGCACCCAAATTGTTGATGTTAAGTTTTACACGTGCAGTGTGGGCATGGCACGACGCCATTGAGCACGCAACAGTCAAAACGTTCGGAGTTTAAAAAATTTGGAAATAGTTGTCAAAAGCATAGGTGTGCACCCCGTATATATATGATTTTGACATGTAGGGCATTCCCTTTGGTCATAGATTCCAGGTGGGAGGATGACAGGGGCAGGTATGTTGGCATCGCAGGTCGATGGGAGGGGCAGGTTCTTACCATCATATCTGCCTATGTCCCCCCGGGTATGCAGTCCACTCCCTTTGCTGATCTCAGAAAGCTTCTGCTTGAGCTGCTGGTTGGGCTATTGGTCTTGGGGGGGTGGGGGGGGGGGGACTTCAATGCAGTGATGTCTGGAATTATGGACAGGCATCCCTCCCTAGAGCTGGGGGGCGCCGCGCGATGGCTGCCTGACTTTTTGGACACCATGGGCTTAGTAGACGGTTGGAGATTGCTTCACCCTGATCTGAGGCAGTATACATTTCACTCTGGTGCCCATGGGAGTCTCTCCCACCTGGACTATTGCTTGGTTCCAGCGGCTCAGGCATCCTACCTCGTTGAGGCAATTAATCTCGCCCGGGGTATATCTGATCATTCCCCACTTTGGTTTCGGCTTTGTATCACACCAGGAATGGCGGGCAGGGTGGCCCCCATTAATCCTTGGTATCTTCGTGATCCCAAGCTTCGCAAAGACCTCATTAAAGATCTATAGGCCTACTTCTCAGACAATGTGGGGTCAGTCTCCACTTCTGTGTCCCTATGGGAAGCTTTCAAAACGGTTATTAGGGGCCAGGATCTTTCATTGATAGCTGGAACAAAAAAAGAGAGGAATAAAGATGTAGTAGCTGCAGAAACTGAGATTGGTCTTTTGGAGGGGGAACTGGAACAAGAAGTAACACAGGCTAGGTTGCACCTACTAAGCCTTAAGCAATATTGCTGTGGCAAAATACCTGGGTACTGTTTGGAATAGGAGGCGATATTGCTTGAATCTAGTCCTTCAAAACTAGGAAGTATTTTATCAAGAATGTGGTCAACTTGAGCATCGATGTAATAGTTTTATATTTTTAACTCTGGGAATCTTAATATTGTAATACCATTTTTAATATTGTATCAATGTACTGTTTTTTGTATCTTTTATGATGAATAATCATCGAAATAAAGATTACGAATGAATGAATGCAATATGAATATAAATCTCTGGTCACTGGTAGAGCCACGGCACCTGGCAGGGAACAACAGGGCAGACTTTATGATCTTGGAGATAAGGCGGGGAAATTGATCGCTTGGCTGGATAAAAAGGAGTGGGCTGATCGCGTGGTCCCAGAAATTGTTACAGACAAGGGTGACACACTTACAAATCCTCAAAGTATAGTTGATAGCTCTGCGACATACTTTCAAACTGTTTACACCTCGGTCTCGGATCGGCCGGAGGAGGACTCACACTTGTTGCTTAGGGACCTGCAGCTCCCTTGCCTGTCCCACGAAGATCGATATTTGATAGATAGTGCCTTCACCACTGATGTAGTAGCCCAAACTATTCGCTCATTGAATTCAGGGAAGGCACTGGGACCAAACGGGCTCCTGGTTGAACTCTATAAGCTCAGACCCGATAGGCTGGCTCCCTACCTCAAAGATATGTTTTTCGAGGCTCGGGAGAAGGGAATTTTGCCTAGAGACAAGAGAATCGCCTCAGTGGTGGTAATTCATAAGGTGGGTAAGGCCAAAACCGCTTGTGCATCTTATAGTCCAATTTCTTTGTTGTATGCGGAGCCCAAGATTTTGGCCAAGCTTCTCTCTAATAGGTTGGTGAAGATAATCGGCGGGCTGATTCACCCTGACCAATCGGGATTTCTTCCACGCAGAAACACTGCCCTGAATCTACGCAGGTTGCATGGAGTAATAGCCAGGGCCCACACTTTGCAGGAACCAGCAGTTATCGCTTCACTTGACGCGACCATGGCTTTTGATACGGTCGAGTGGCCCTACCTGTGGGCGGTCTTGACCAAGTTTGGGTTCGGCCCTGAGTTCATAGATTGGGTGCGCTTGTTGTACTCGGAGCCGCTCGCCCAGGTAGTCGTTAATAATCGGGCCTCAGCACCTTTCCGCCTCGGCCGCGGCACTCGGCAGGGCTGCCCTCTCTCTCCCCTTCTCTTCTTGCTAACGTTGGAGCCTTTGCGAAATTGACGCTTCCCTGGTATGATGGAGGCATTGCCCTCTCAGACATTAAACGGTATTACTGGGCCTCTCAGCTGGCCGCGATTAATCATGGAATATATGGCCCCGCTACGGACCCCGGCTAGGCCATGGATAGATGGCTTCTCCCGGATGGCAGATATAATAGGGCATTATACTCTAAACCCTCGAAGTTAGACTTGTCAGGACCGACCCAACATGCAGTTCGGATCTGGCATGACGCCACAAGCTCTCTGGGATGGAGCAATAAGTTGACACTAGCAACCCCACTTTTTTATTCGGATCGGCTGGGTAAGCTTTGGAAAACGAGAGGGTTTGATAAATGGGACATGATCGGTATCTCTACCGTTAAGGACACCTGGAACAAGGGGAGGATTAAGTCATTTGAGGACATGCAGAATGAATTCCAGTTGGCGAGCTCTGAATACTTTCGCTACGCCCAAATCCGACACGCGCTACAGGCTGCCTTACCTGTGGACGCGGACCTCCCGGAGGCTTCCCCCCCTTGAGGATAGAATTTTAGATGGTCACCTCCCCGAAAAAACTATCTCCCTGGTCTACAAGAAACGAATCAACCATAGGGTGAACCTACTTGCCGAGTTGAGGGATAAAATGGGTCCGGGATGGAATGGAACTCGATGATGAGGACTAGCAATCAGCTGTTTCATCTCTTAAAGTGGTTGCCATTCCTGCGCGGCTGCGGCTCGTTCAATTAAAACTATTACATAGGATTCATGTTACGGGGCCCTGCCTAGTGCAAATGGGTTTGTCTGATTCCGGATTGTGCAGACGTAAATGTGGTCTCACGGGAAGGTTCCTTCATGTCATTTGGGAATGCCGATGTGTGGCGGAGTACTGGAGTAAGATTCACAACACTATTCATGAGGGGTCTCCTTGCTACCTGAGGCAAGGAGGTGCCTCCTTAACATATGGGAGCCAACCGACTTTAACTCCGCACAGACACAATGGGTCACATTAAGTTACATGATAGCTAAAAGGAACATTGCACAACAGTGGGGATCAGAACAGCCTCCCACCCTTGAGACCTGGAAGAGTAACTTAGATTGGAACATGTTCCGGGAAAAAACTGTTTTTATGGCGAGGGGCCGCCCTCGAAAGTGGGCTTCAGTATGGGGACACTGGAATCATTTAGAGGAGAAATTTGTGTGCTACCCAGGAACGCTGTTTTTGATGTACCCCCATCCCCATAAATCATTGCCATGTATGTGCATTCGTGTCCCGTACCCCCTGTGAGAAAGATGCTGAATGTGACATGAGTCTTCTGTACTGTATTTTTCAACAATGCTTTGTTTCAATAAAAAGAACTGTTAAAAAAATGAAAAGGTACCAATAGCTTATAAATCACACTTGTACACAAGCTGAAATGAAATACACTGAAACAGAAAAAATTCTGACAGCGGTTCAAACTGCAGTAGCAAAAGAGAGAACCCTCGCACAGGGAAAACGCATATTGGTCGTTACACCTGTACCAGCCTTAGAGGCAGTTACAAAAGCAAGCATTCCGAATGCAAAGGCTTTACACCCGAGATGGATACAATGGGTTAACTCTCTTGCTGCAACAGACGTTGAATACGTTTTTGATCCCTACTTGAAAACTCAAAATTTTTTACAACACGAACAAGAATGTCCTCTGCCCACTGAGATTCTGCCTCTAAAACACTACGGATGTATAAAATATAGAGAGGGATCAGCACAGCCCGCAATTGGGGGTAAACAAGCTTATAGTGCAGTGTGTGCGATTGTTAAAGGTCGCTGACGCGATGGTAAATTCAGAACTATGGTCACAAAAACACAATCTCTCGGAGACCGTACAGCTCAGCGAGCTGAACTACAGGCTTTCAAGATGGCGCTGTAAAATACAGATTGCGAATTCCCCACACTCTTAGTGTGCGATTCGTATTACTGCGTCTAGTCTCACAATGAATACTTGCAGAACTGGGTTCAAAACGGTTTCAAAGATGCAAATGGTGGCACAGTCAAGCATAAATTGCTTTGGGAACAAGTAGTTCGATTACAGAAAGAACTACAAAAGACTCACGTGATCCATACACTGAGTTGTTCACGTTGCAGGGAATTCATTGGCTGATAAAGCCGCGAAGGCAGCTGTGCAAACGGCTTCCGTAGCTGCAATCACTCGTTCTAAAACAAAAATAGACAGTGAAATAATGCAGGCTGTCACCGCTTCCAATAAAGACAGCGGTAAAACGTTACTGAAAGGCTTTCCACTCAAGTACTCCTTTATAACTGATGCAAATAATGTTCCTTTTGCTCGAATTCCTGGAGTGGGGGATAGAGTAATTCCAACCATGGAACACAGATTAGGACTAATTTTAGCAGTGCATGAAGGGCTTGGCTCTGCGCACGCAGGTGTTTCCGCTACAGTATCATTATTAAAACAAAGATATTGGTGGCCGGGCATGAGGAAACAAACCCAAAACTATATTTTGGAATGTGAAATCTGCCAGAAAATGAAAGTTTCAACAGTGAAACGCCCGGTGCATACGCCCCTTCTAATTTCAGATAAACCATTGGCATGTGTTTATCTGGACCACTGTGGTCCCTTACAGAGGGAAGGCAACTATAAATATATCATGGTCGCAGTGGATTCCTGCACAAGATTCATTTGGATGTGTCCCCAGCGCCCGAACTGTTATAAAAGATTTGCGAGGCTTTATCGGCACATACGCAATCGGCACCCTACATTCTGACCAGGGTCCTGCTTTTAGCTCTCGAGCTTACAAGGAGGCCATGGCCAATCTGGGCGTTGCATTGCGGTGCTCAAGTCCATTCCATCCGGAGGGAAATTTGGTAGTGGAAAGAAAAAACAGTGACATAAAGCAATCTATAACAGCTAGGGTATTAGGCTTGGGTGACGGGTGGGTCAAACATCTAATAAGTGTCCAACGTAGTCTTAATAATCTGCCAAGAAATTCTCTGGGAGGAATCACTCCATATGAAATCCTTTTTGGTACTAGAATGATTGTCGAAGACCTCGATCGTCATACTTCAGTGGTAGAACAAAAACCCTTTGATATTAAAGACCGTTTGGCTGATTTGCAAGACTTAAATGAAACACATAGAAGTCTAAGCAACACATTACAGAAGCCAACGACCACTGAAGAAAAACCACCTGTCCCAGCAAGACCTGTCTGGATTCCAAAGACTGGGGATCTGGTCAGAGAAAAAATAGCAGATAAGAAGGAATTTGGGCCTTCTTACAGAAAACCAGTACCTGTGCTAGCAATCCACTGATCAAGAACAGTGTTACTGCTGCCCCTTGCTGGAAGAAAGGAGAACCGGTTTGTATCGGTCGACCTGATAAAACCACATCATGTGGCCGATAATAAGTAGTAGGCCCAGTGGATTCCATAGAAGTAGTAGAAGACCAAATCTTGCTACTATACAAGAGGTTCAAACTGAAAGACTCATCACCTTCGAAGAATCTACAGTGAGAAAACAAGGACTATGCAACAAAGCCATGGAACTTGTGCCTCTTGAATGAAACCCAAATAACAGTTTGTCAAGAAACTCCCGTCTACAGTGATGTGGCATCTGACTATACTAATATGGCAAGGGACCAAGCAGCTCCAGCGATTTTAAAAAATCCGGATGCGATACCAACAATTGACAGAACTGCCTCTGGCTATTTCATCAACTTTGATAACTTTTCAGAGGATCCCAGTGAGCCCGAAACAACGCCAGCTAATAAAACTTTCAAGGAACAAGTAGCAGAACTTTGTCACCAGCTTGCAAATACATATCTGGTTTCACCATGGGTTGAATTTTGGATTGTGTTAAATGTACTTTTTCTCCTACTTTGGCTCATTCTTGTTTTAAGTTTGGGAAAGCTGATGGATGGAAAATATAGTAAAATAAACACCGCAAGTAAGAACATCAACTTGCTCCTGAAGCCACACAAATCATCTCATCGTGAACAAAGAGTCCGGTCATCAGTGAACATCACAGCCGTTTCTCTACCTAGTGGTATAGCATGGGACAGAAATGATTGACATTTATGGTCCTGTAGAGCTGTTGAAGATTCCACACCAATTTAAGGTTTCCTTGAGTGATTTTGTTTCACCCAGTACATTTTCTGATGATTGGGACTTTGAGACTGTTAATAACATGATGGTAGACTTAGAAATGTCAGCAAAATTTACAAAACATGAAACTTAGTAGGTTCATCAGATTATGAACAAATGTATTGTTTTAATCATTATGGTCATCATTATTTGCACAAATCTGCAAATCCTAGAAATGTTTTTTCTTATTATCAATGGGAACATTGCCTGACGCCGCCAAAGGGTAGCTCAAAAACATTTTATGAAAATGTCCATACTTTTCAGGTTTTAATATCACAAATCCAGAAACATTTTACTTTAAAAATGATAATAAGACAGGAATGAAAAGTATGTTGACTAACACTAAGCAAATTTATTCAGCGGACTTTTATGCTCAATTGTCCACATTAGGTTTTGACTTTTGGAAAGACAACATTGAGACAAAAACTGTCTGGGGCACAAAAGACTGGCAGGTGCAAGGTTTAGAAGCCTTATTCAGAGCCTGCATCATCCCAGAACAAATAATGTTTTTTAAATGAAACTGTTCAGCAGACATCTTTTCTTGGCCTTGCTAAGATAAAAGATTTAAACAAACCGTCCATACCTAAACCCTCGCCTGATAGTAATGACACTACAGATGAGGAGGTAGATGTAAACTACATTTTACAACAGAACATAACTAATCCTGATTGGAAAAAATGGTTAATCTGGCCCACAGACATGAATAGTGTCAAGATAGATTCCTGAACAAGGCACAGGGGTTTACAGTAACTCGGCCAGATCCAAGATCTATCCAGAGACAACATCCAGGGATAATAACATACAGTGTAGGAAAACTGTGCCTTGAGTGGCTACAAAACTCTGCACTTCCAGAAATAAAACAACACTTAACTTTACTTAAAGATGGCGTTGATTTGAGAGACTTCTTACAAAGGCCTCAGAAACCACGTCATAAACGTTTCATATACGCCGGTATTTACGCTGCTTATAATGAAGAATGGAAAGTCATGCAAATGGAAACTGCAGAACGTATATGAGAAATTGATCGTATTAATTTAGAGAAAACTCTCTCTGTAGTTGACAATGGGTTAACTACTCTGTCATCCAGAATGTATTCTTTGGACAGCATAGTATCCTCTGCCATTGACAAAATGGGACAGGACTTGCTCATGTTACATCAGGGCCAGTCTCAATTACGTTCTATAATGCTGCTAGGCTGGACGTTACAAAATCTTTGTTCAGGCTATGTGCCTTGGCGTCTCATCAACACCACGTCATTGTTTACTGGATTTAACCTTACAGATAAACAAATCTCTTTGGCACAGAGGGGAGCACACTATACGGTGCTGAGCACAGAAAAACTGGAAAGATTACCATTAACTGTTTCTGAGAAACCAGCTGTGGAATGGATAATACATGGCACCATCAAGATACCAGTGACAATTTTCCAGTTTCAGTATTGCTTAAAACACATACCAGCAGGCCTGTATGAAAGGTTGGGTAAAGAATACATAAAGTCGACTTGGGATTTACCATACACACGCAAATGTTGGAGTGGGGGAAAGGAGGTGTTTCTTAGATGCCAACTCAGCCACCCTGATCGCCAACCTCTGCCTCAGACAACTCGTCACCGCACCCACCCACGCCACCGGCCACTCGCTTGACCCCATCTTCTCCACAGGCTCCCACGTCTCCTTCGACCACACCACCGAACTCCACTGGACTGACCACCGCTGCATCCATTTTACCTTCAAGAAATCAACCACACACCACCGCACCCAACAGCTGCCTCGCCGCTGCTGGAGCAAAGTCACCGAAGACCAGCTGTTCACCTCCCTTGCCAAGAACCCACCCACCGACCCCACCAACCCAGACGCCGCAGCCCGCAACCTCAGACAGTGGATCGATGACTGCTCCAACACCCTCGCCCCGCTCAAGAAACCCTCCAACAGCCACGCCAACAAGAGAGCCATCTGGTTCACCAACGAGCTCCAGGCCTCCAAACGCGCATGCCGGAAACTGGAGAAGACATGGCTCCACGAACGCACACCAGACAACCACACAGCCCACAAGGACGCCACCCGCAAACACCACCACCTCATGAGATTAGCCAAAAGATCCTCCTTCAGAAACCGATTGGATAACAACGCACACAACAGCAAAGAGCTCTTCAGCATCGTAAAGGAACTCTCCAACCCCAGCGCCAACGCCAGCGACATCCCGCCCTCACAAGAACGGTGCGACTCACTAGCCATCTTCTTCCACAGCAAGATCGCTGACATCCACAACAGCTTCAACACCACGACCGCCCGACTACGCCAGACTCCATCCCCCCTATGAACACCACCAACGCCAACCGCTTGACGTCCTGGTCTAACGACAACGAGACACGCAAGGTCATGAACTCCATCCACTCAGGATCTCCTTCCGACCCATGCCCACACCACGTATTCAACAAAGCAGACACTGCCATCGCAATCCAACTACGGAAGGTCATCAAAATCTCCTTCGAAACAGCGACATTCCCGGAAAGCTGGAAGCACACCGAAATCAATGCCCTCCTCAAGAAGCCCAAAGCGGACCCCAAGGACCTCAAGAACTTCCGGCCCATCTCACTGCTCCCGTTCTCGGCAAAGGTCATCGAGAAAATAGTCACCATGCAACTGGCCCGCCACCTGGAAGACAACAACATCTTGGACCCGTCCCAGTCCGGATTCAGACGAAACCACAGCACCGAAACAGCCCTCATCACCGCCACAGACCACATCAGGCGCCAACTAGACAACGGCGAAACATCAGCCCTCATCCTCCTGGACCTGACAGCCGCCTTCGACAAGGTCTGCCATCGCACTCTAAAGACACGCCTCCTAGAAGCCGGAATACAAGAGAAGGCTCTTGACTGGACCACGCCCTTCCTCCCTGGAAGAACCCAGAGCGTCCGCCTCCCACCCTTCCGTTCCGAAGCCACCAACATCATCTGCGGCGTCCCCCAGGGATCATCCCTCAGCCCGACACTGTTCAACGTCTACATGGCCCCCCTCGCACAAGTGGCCCGCCATCACGACCTCAACATTATCTCCTACGCCGACGACACCCAGCTCATCCTCTCCCTCACCAAGGACCCACACACCGCCAAATCCAACCACCACGAGGGAATGAAGGCCGTCGCCGACTGGATGAGGAGCAGCCGCCTGAAGTTGAACTCGGACAAGACGGAGGCCCTCATCCTCGGACCCACCCTCTCAGCCTGGGACGACTCCTGGTGGCCGACCACACTGGGAACAGCACCAACACCCACCGACCATTCACGCAGTCTAGGATTCATCCTAGACTCCTCCCTCTCCATGTCGAAGCAGGTCAACGCCGTCTCCTCCTCCTGCTACAACACCCTCCGCATGCTCCGTAGGATCTACAAGTGGATCCCCACCGATATAAGAAGAACGGTGACACAGGCCCTCGTCAGCAGCAGACTGGACTACGGCAACGCACTCTACGCTGAAATCCCAGCCAAACACCTACGACGACTACAACGCATCCAAAATGCCTCCGCCTGACTGATCGTCAACGCCCCCCGCCGCAGCCACATCACCCCCCACCTGAGAGACCTACACTGGCTCCCCATTGACAAGAGGATCACCTTCAAGCTCCTCACCCACGCACACAAAGCACTCCACAACCCCGGACCAGCCTACCTTAACAGCAGACTCCGCTTCCACACCCCCACCCGCCAGCTCCGCTCCGCCAACCTCGCCCTCACAGCTGTCCCCCGCATCCAACGGACGACCTCCGGCGGCAGATCCTTCTCCTACCTCGCCGCCAAGACCTGGAAAACCCTCCCTATCCACATACGGCAGACCCAAGACCTTCTCGCCTTCAAAAGGCTCCTCAAGACCTGGCAATTCCAGCTGTTGCAGCATCCCCCCCAAATCCCCCCCGCACCTTGGGACCCTCACGGGTAAGTAGCGCGCTTTACAAGTATGCTGATTGATTGATTGATTAGTGGTAAAAATTGCAAAAACGCACTAAGCCGAACTCTTTTATGTCAGGGTATTAATTTACACGGAGCCTGTGATAGATCCAATTTTTAGGCAGCTTTCCAATGGGAGCTACATAATGTTGAATGATCACAGCTGTTGTGGAATGATGCCAGGAATAGCCTATCTCGTTAGTGTGTCAGCCAGGGTCACTTGCTGAATGCAAGTATTGTTTCCTAAAAGTAAGACAGACGGGGAGTCGCCGCTATGGCCTTCACTGAGCATCTTTTCTATACAAATTGATACTTTAAGCAGAATGAAAGCCGTTCTTTTACAAAAATCTGTGCCAGTGACCTCATCCAGAGAGATGTATGATCTGCAAGTTGCAAGGTCCTCTGCAGAGATACATGCCCTATTATCAACAAACTGCCCAATACATTTCACAGAAATGTTAGGTCGTATCTTAAACATGTCGGATACCAGTGGTATTGTACATGTATTTGACGATTTTTTCGGGACTGTTAGCACCATTTGAAGCAGTCCTAGGCATTTTTCCAAACTTCGTGCACTCTGTGTTCGGCGGCCTGCCTCTCGTCTTGGGACTCGTAGCAGGAATACTATTTTTGGTCCTTCTGCTCCGTTGTGGCAAGTCCGGTCACCAGCAATACCCAGATTACCATGGAGAACACTCTTCTGGCAATGCACTATCGTGAGCGCATAACACAGATTCTTGGCTTGGCTCGTTTGAGAGATCTGAATACCACGTGGTTCCTATCATTCAGACCAATCTGGCAAGATTTCATCTTACCTGTTCTACGATGCCTGCTTTGTGGAGAGGAATGCGTGTTGGATATCTGTCTAACACTTACTTCCATCAGCACTGCCAACGGATGTTGACGCTTTGCTTGGTTCGGTAACGGCTCATGCATTGTGTTGTCCCCAACGGCTTCCAATCCTGATGACGGCATTCATTGAGGTCTCACCAGCAATTCCAGCTGACGGTGAGATACGTGGACCAACAGGCACTTAGGTACCATCTACTGCGAACATTGCTAATGCGACTGACGCTGATGGCGATGCTTCTCATCTGTGTACGATTGATCTACTTAATGAAGTGGTTCAACTTTCACCTACTGTGGTAGACCATTTCTTTACCAGCTTAGAAGATGTAATGTTTTCTCTTGACACCGGGAATAACTTTTGTAATTAGCACACAGTGTTCCATGAACTCTGAATTCGACCATCGCTTTTTCAAAAACAAAACGTCTAACTTTGGAACTCTATTTTTCTACGATTTTATTTGACTTTTTCCAAAATTGAACATTTTTTCTTTTTTTCTTTGGCACAAAGTAAATCTACTTAAAGTAGAACTATTCTTAGAGAACAAGAATTCTTTGAATACTTCCTAGAAACAATATTGACCTTATCCACGAACAAAAACAGTATATATTTTGCTAAGGGATGGTCTCAATTTTTTTTTCTGTAACTAAGAGCCATTTCATAACTGTAATTTCGTGATTCATTCGGTTATGCATTGCCAATACCATATTATATGCTTACAATGAAATTATTGCTTTTAAATGCGTACTATACAAATGCTCATTTTATGCGTACAACCATTTTCAAATGCATTTTATGTATTTTTGGGTGACATTGTTAAACACATGCTTTAGATATGTTTTATTGCTTAAATTTAGTAATGTTGAACATAAAGTGGAGTGGGTGTTTTGTAGCATTTTAGGACCCTAGTGTAATTTTCCCGATTCATGCCCTTATATAGGTATAAATCACCTTGTCCTTTAATAGGCATAGAAATCATAACCATATTTAGACATGGCCCATGCAGTCCAAATATGGCATGGCTACTTCCACTAGTTCCGAAAAGCCGCAACGGTTTCTTGGAAAACTCAGCTTCAGCAGTTAGGGACTTCCCCTTGCTTGACTATTGATTTGTCCAATAACTCATGGAGTTTTCAAAGAACTGAGACTCTCTGATGATGTTATTATGTCCAACTGTACGTCAAACTCGGCACCTTCAAGGTATAAATATGCCCACACTTGCCATAGCAAACACAGTGGTTTGGAGCAGTTCGACTATCTACTTGCCCAACGCAGCTCGCTACAGCAAGTACCGAAGGAAGCCGACCCTCCAGCAGACGCACTGAGCAAAACGCTGTCTTTTCTCTTGCCGAGAAATCCAGCTCCAGTGTTTCCAAGCTCCCCTTGCGGGGTGTTGGGAAATCAAGTCCTGTGACAGAGAGATACCAGACCTCCCTCATTCTAAACAAAGGTACGGAGCTGATTAGACCCAAAGAGAAATTTTGGATAGATTCTTGGCAAAAGAATACTAAACTTATGCTATACCACACTTACTTCTTCCCTCGTACTAGACTTAGGTTAGGTACATCGGGGTAGGCGTATTTTAGAAGCACCAATTTAGTACTTTTATTCTTTATTTATTTATGTATGTATTTTATGGCTTAGAAACCAAACCATGCTTTTACAGTATTATTTTATAATACTCTTCTTGCTGTACGCATTATACTTTACAGCCAGTATTACAGTTCATTTCTTCTGCATGAGAAGGAAGACTGTTCAATAAATGCCTATGATTGAAAACGCCCGTCTCTCTATTTCTCTGCACCTCTGATGAAACTAAGCATGCGCGATTGACTTAGTAAAATATCTATCTATTGTTTCCATGACTCTGAAGATACGTTTCATCTTGAGGAAACAAAGTTGTCATGTTTATGCGGTTGTCAGAAACTAATTCCTTCTTGTTTATTCGAGAAAGTTTCTAGAGACCTCTGAGCTAGCTGGCACTCACAATTACGTTTAATGTATTCGATAGAGACCTAGTCGACCTAAGTCAATTCTATAGTATTTATTATTCCAATGCGCAGAGCCTATTGGGAATATAGGAACTACACTACAGAACCTGTCCAGCCTCAACCTCCTTGTGTGGAGATTGAGCAGCAACATTTGACAGCCTACACCTGAAGTCTGTAATTTCATCTTGGCTGCCAGGCATTCCTCCACTAAAACGGTATACACCTTTAGATTAAACAAGTTTGTGGTGTGGTGCACAACAAAGGCTGTGGATCCCCATTCTGCTCCTCTTTCCGAGGTTCTATTGTATATGCTTTCTTTGGCCCAGCAAGGCTCTTCCCTGGACACTCTTAAAGGCTATCTTGCTGCTATCTCTGCTTTTGTTCGGCTGCCAGAACAGCCTTCCTTATTCAAGTCTCCTATTGTAAATATATTCTTTAATGGCATTACTCATGTCTTTCCTCCATCTTTCATAATGCTCCAGTGGGACTTGAACCATGTTCTAATATATCTTATGTGCACTCCCTTCAAGACTCTTCACAACTGTCCTCTAAGGCTTTTCACTCTAAAAACTGCCTTCCTTGTTGCTATCATCTCTGCTCGCAGGGTGAGTGAGCTTCAAGCTCTGTCTTCTAGGCCCCCTTTCTTCTCTGTGCATCCGGACAAAGTGGAGCTTATGACGAGGCCCTTGTTTCTTCCTAAAGTGGTTACACCAATTCACATAGGACAAACAATCACTTTGCCCACCTTTTTGCCACATCCTCACCCTTCCAAGGAGGAGGTGGCACTCCACCGTCTGGACCCTAAATGTGCACTCTCTTTCTACCTATCCGGTTGAATGATCAACTCTTCGTTGGCTATTTAGGTGTCAAGAAAGGTTGGTGTGTTCAAAAGTGTACCTTTTCTCTATGGGTTGTCTTTTGTATTAGTCTGTTACGTTTTAGCGAAAAAGGAACCGCTGCGTGCTCATTCCACTAGGGCTACGGCAGCAACCACTGCATTGGCTCGTGGAGTCCAACTTCTTGACATCTGCCTGGCGGCCACGTAAACATCTTTGAACACGTAACCAGACATTACTTCCTGGACAGCCAAGTCTGGAGGGACGGCAATTTTGCCCGTTCGGTCCTCCAGGACTTTCTGGTGTGAACTTAGTTAGCAAACCTTCTTCTGGGGATGGTATTGTTGGTGTAGGAGAGTAGGGTCTGCTTTCCTATGGTCACCCCATTTTTTTGCTTTTTGCTTCACTGGTTTTCGACTTAATGTGGCTGTGGGCCTGCTAATCAGACCCACAGCCCTGCTGTTCTCTCTCTAAATTACACACCATGTACTTTAGGTACATCACCAATTGGGATTGGTCACTCTTATGAGTCCCTGTACAGTGTACTATAGGTACCCAGGGCATAGGTGCACCCAAGGCCTACCAGGGGCTGCAGCATATCTTTTGCCACCCCTGGCTGGCCATCCAAACGGACACAACTGGCTGATCACTCAGCTGGGGCAAGGTCGTGTAATCACCCCTTGCTTAGATATAGTATTCCTATGTCTAACCTTATATCTAGACACATATACACCTATTAGTCACTCCTATGGCAGGCCTTAACAATCCTGAAGGCAGAGTGCTTGGTTTTATGTGAGATGGTGCTCTGGCATGAGCTGAGCCTGTCTGCAGCTTTCGGAACCGTGTCCTTATAGCTGTTCTAGGATACTGCCATACCATATACTCTTAAGTGCATTATGAACCTCGCGGTTAAATGCTATCTTTGGTTTGGCTTTATCAAAACATGTCGTGTAAGGTGTCATACGCTTTGGAATACTACCCCCTCGCCAGGTCTGGCGACGGGGGTAGCATTCCACCCTTCTAGAGGGAGAAGACATGTTACTTCCATTAATCCCAGTTAAAGTTAACCAGAGCCTCAGCATCACAAAATGGATGCTGCTGCCACAGACACAAGTCTGACCTCCTGCTGCTGGGAGTCCTTCCAGCGAGGGAGGCTTGGACAATAGGTTTCCTGTCACAGGGAGGTGCTAGCACCACCCCAGACAGGCTATAGTGTATTGGGGCAGGGAGGGCTGAATGAAACGAGACACTGCCTTGGGCACACAAGGTGTCCCATGCATAGTCCAGTTCAAACCGGTGCTGGGGCACTCAAGCCCCAGCTCTGGAGCGAAACTGGACAAAGGGAAAGGGGTGTAACCACCCCCTTCCTGGGTCCCACCCATAGGAGGGACCTAGCAGGTAATCCAGCCCCTAGATTGGTATATAGGTAGGAGCTGAGTCCCAAGACTTTAGATTTATCCTGACTGAAACACTGATACGAAACTCTGGACCTTCGACATCCTACTCGACGTTGAAGACTGAAGAATCTCCTTTGTGGTCAAGGAGTGACCACTCTGTGCAAGCAGACACCATCAAGCGCTCAACGGTTTGCTTTGTCGTTGCTCCCGCCGGAGCTCGAACACAGAGCCTGACAAGACCTGGACTTCCAAACTTCCTTCAGCCCGATCCACAGCCACAGCAAAGCTGAGACCCGTGGAGGCGACGCGAGACGTGGGACCGGCCATCTTGGAAAGCCAGCGAATTGCTTTCCGTGCAACTTCTGAGGCACCCTCGAAGTTGTGCATTGGGGATTGAGAAGCCCCAGCTCCGAGCACCAACTGCACCGAAGATCACCTCTCCACACTCACCGAGTGCTGCGTGGGGCCCTTTTTCATTTTCCTGCTCGACGCGTTGGCTAGTGACCTTTGTGACGACGAAACCTCGAATTTCCAACGCTGATCTGGTTGCTCCAGACTGGCCCTTGCTCCCCTGAAAAGGAGCAGCCCATCAGACCTTGGTGGTCTGACCCAGAAGCCATCTTCGCTTCCTGCGTGGGTTGCATTTGCCAAGGCCTGTTGATTTCAAATCGAGAACCGACATCACCAACAGCGAGAGCCTTTGTGGGACAGTCCGTGCCCAGCTCTTGGTCGTCGTCGGCACCTCCTGGTCCACGTGGCAGCGGAGACAAACTTCACGACAGCACCTGATTGCTTCCTGACATCGCCTGGTTCCTTCCTGGTTCCATCCTGGTCACTGGCTAGTGACCCAGACTCTGTCCCCTCTGCTTTCAGGTACTCTTCATCCTCGATCCGCCCTTGTATCCAACCGGACTCTTCTCTCCTGGTCGCCTGCAGCATCTTTTCTCCAAGGCTCCATAGAACTTCACGACGAAACCCGACACACTTTGGGACCTATGCACCCGCTTCCTGTGGGTGAGGTAACGCGAGTACTGCGGTGCTCCTGTGAAGAGTAACTCTCCTAGTGTCCTAGTTTTAAGTGGTTAGCTTCTAGTCCAGTCGGAAGACTCCTAAATCTTTAACTTTTTAACTTTACGCACCCATTGACTTCTATGTGTGCACGTGTGTGCATTTAGACACTGCACCCGCATCCCGTGGGCCTCCTGCTTCCTAACAACTGTTAGTCCAGTGTAGTCCCAGCGATTCCCAAGGCCCTAGGCCTTACCATTGTTCGTGACGTGGTTCTTATACCACTATTTTAGTATATGGTTTAGCGGGCCACCAGGGCCTATCCATATTTGTGCAACTTTTGTATGTTATATTAAGTTACTTGTTATGCGCTTGTGCTTCTGTGCTCATAAAGAGTTCAGAGGGTTGTTTTAGAAATAAATACAAATATTTTGAATATATAACCTGTGTGGTGTCCTTTCATTTGGTATTAAAAGGTTTGCATATGGTAAAACAGCTGGCTTCACATGCCCTCTTGAGTTTAGCCTAAGACTGCTTTTGTCCATGCTACCCCTAGGATAGCTGGTCTATAAGGTTGACTTTACAACCATCACCATAAGGGTTGTTTGGACTGGTGCAAGGTGCTCACTAGAATAGTGAACATCATATACCAGGCCAACTTCTCACAGTTGGGGCATCTCTTCTAAGGTACGAAATCTATAACTAACAGTCTCTTTCAGATGAACAAGTTACTTACCTTTGGTAACGATTTATCTGTAAAAGACATATGTTAGTTATAGATTCATTACCGCTCAACCCATCCTCCCCATTCTGCGAACTGACTTCTAGGGATAGGGACTCCCTTGTAGAGCACTAGTTGTGGCGCACCAGTTGGCAGTATCTTTCATGGCTCTGCACTTCTGGCGTGGAAAGTCGTGTCAGAACTGATGCACCTTGACGTCATCCCGGCAACCACAATGCCGATGACAGACGAGGAGTTGACCAACGACACCTACCGATGCGCAGGGCTACTGCTAAGAAAAAATTCTACAGATCCAGTCTGACGCCTGGGGATAATTTTAAGGTAAGGAATCTATAACTAACATATGTCTCTTACAGATTCATCGTTACCGAAGGTAAGTAACTTGTTCTTTAGGACTTGTGCCCTGGTGGAGCATTATAATTAATGCTCCCGGTTTTATGGTATTTATTTTTTCGCCATTTCCTCTGTAATTCTCCAATTTTTTTTGTTGCTAGTTTTATCTGTATATATCCATATTTATTTTGGGTTTCGTGGAAAAATTAATCTGAAATTATTATATTTCCACATTTATTTAACCGATAAATATGCGCTTATTCTTGAATTTCTGCTAGGTATCAGTGCTGTGAACACCCACATAAGATAAATCAGTGCATTATATGACATTATGTGAATTTCAGCATCAAACTTGTGCATATCTACTGCTGTTAAAGCCTCTTTACTAAAATTCCTTTCTTTTTTAACCCCTTATCTATCAATCCACTCATCTATTGACCTGGCAGTCATGGCAAACAGTGTTTAGAATTACTCAAAAAGCACCCGGATTTCCGTTTTTATCCACATTTAAAAATAAATACGGACAAAAAAATACTTGTTTTCTGTCTGTATTTATCTGTAAAAATCAAATTGAAATGTTATCCACGCCTTATTAAGAGGCCAATGTAACTCGATGGGAATTAGAGTAATGTAATTGAATTTCAGAGATAAAGACATACGTCTGGTTTGGCATGTAGGACAGTTTTCAGTTGCAAGAGGCAGGCTGGTGAGATGTCCTCAAGGATAACGTGACCGAAGCCCAGTCATGACAGTATTTTTAGTAGAATAGAGACAAGAATGGCTTAATCTTTTCAGGACCCAGAGGTAATCGTTTGCCACTTTAAAGATTTTGTTTATACGGCAGAGTCAAATGTGATGATGAGCGATGAAATGGCAGATGAGACTGATGAGAAGTCAGCAATGTCTATGGGCTTTTGCACTTCATTGTCCGCTAATAAAATAATAGCTGGCGTGCTGATCTATTGCCCCCACCCCTGGGCATGGACGGGGGGGGGGGGGGTTCTGTCTTCCCTGGACAAATTCCTTTTGAAGTATATGTTGAAATACTTAAATTTCATGGTTCTAGGGAACCTTAATTCACATGTGGATGCATCTTCTGACCGGCAGGGACAACGTATTTTGGAGCATGTGTCATGCTGTGAAATGTCACAGTTTGTGAATCAGCCCACACACATTGCGGGTCACACCTTAGACACCCTTTTTTCTAACACTCAAGTTTCAGTACTCGACATTAGTTGTCAGAATCGGTCTGACCATGCTCTCATTCATTAGCATTGGTCCCTGGACCTCTGCCCTCAAGGATGCGGGTTTCACTGTTCTCTACTGCATCGTAATTGGGCCACTGCCTCTTACATGGAGTTTCTTATTTAACTTTATTTAGCATTTTAATATTAACATCAGCATTGCATTGAGGATACATGAGTAACATAATTGGTATTGTGTATAACAATTCTGTACTCATTACATACATGTTCAAGCAGGCATATCAAGGATATCTACAATATATGCTTTTCTTAGCAGCCCATGTCAAGCGTCCCCCCATTTTCCCACTCCCAATAACCCCCTCTATCCACCCTCTCCCACACCTCACCAATAGTTATCTGTGTGCAACCATCATATAAAGTGTAAGCACTACGGGAGAAAACATCGCCTCGCCTTTCTTTCCTATACCCGTTGGGACTATACCCTGCTCTTATTGTATGGGGGAGACTTGCTGTTGTGCTTTCAGGAAGGTCCGAAAGGCGCCCCAAATATCCTTGGGCCTAGATGTAGGTGGGATTGCATTGGCATATCGTTTGCTTTTCATGGAGCAGGAAGCCAAGCTATGGAGCCAATTCTTTTCTGTGGGTGCATGTTTACTGCCACAACGTATAGCGACTTCTCTTTTGGCCAATAATAAACAAATAGCGACAAATCTACGAATTTTCTGTGGAAGCTGCACAACATAGCCCAGCAAGGAAATCTCTGGCAGGGGTTCCATCGGTATCCCTATCATACTACTAACTGTTTTTTGTATACCTATCCAAAAATTGTGAATGTCTGGGCACGTCCAGGCGAGGTGAGAAAAATCTGTATACGGGGAGTTGCATCGCTGACAGCAATACGACCTGGTGGGGTCTATTCTGTGCATTTTGGCCAGGGTGATATACATCCTGCGCAAGAATTTGAAATGAATCAATTTATGTCGGCTATTAAGAGAAACAGATTTTGTAACTGCACAACAGGCCAACCACTGCTCATCTGTTATCGGGTTCCCCAGGTCTGTCTCCCAAGCCCCGCGTATCTTGTCATCTTAAACCGGAAGTATGTCGGCACACGGACATGAGATGGACTCCCCTGCTGCTGTTAATCACTATAGTGAGTGGGGGGAAAGATGCAGGTTCTAGTGGATACTCCTGAAACTTGGCCCTCAAGGCGGAGCGTAGTCTCATTAGGATAAATCTGTCCATGGAGGTGGTGTCAGAAAACAGGGCCTCGTCGTCTGGGTCAAAAATATGGCCACCAGAGTAGAAGTCCCCCATCTTAAGGATGTTAAATTTAGTACAAGTCTTTTGAACTAGCTTTTCGCCTGTAATGGGTAACCATCTGGGGTTAGGGAGCGGTAGGGCGGAGGAGTACAATGATGAAGCGTTCAATGTGTCCTAGTTTGGTCCAGGCCCAGCTAGTCGTTGAGACCGGCTGAATATCCATGGTGTCTCTGGGGATACCGAAGGGCAGGACTGCGGCTAAAGTGTCTGGAAGCACAAAGTCTGATTCGGGACGCAGGAATGGTATCCTAGCGTCTGGGTGGTACCAAGATTGTGCAAAGCTACATTGTGCTGCCAGATATTATATTTGCAGATCAGGGACCCCAAACCCTCCTCTATTGCAGGGAAGTGTCATGATTTGCCAGCGTACTCTGGGTTTTCTGTTACCCCAGACCAATTTGATTAAGTGTGAGCGAAGAGTGCAGAAAAACCGATTCGTGAGTGGGATCGGTATGTTCTGAAAGAGATATAAAAATTTCGGAAGCACATTCATTTTTATGAGGGCTACCCGTCCGGTCATGGAGAGTGGGAGTTTCAGCCATGTATCTATTTGTGTTTCCAATTTGGAGATCGCCACCCCTTAGTTACGGCAGATGATCTGGTCCGTCTCAAGGTGGATGTGAACGCCCAGATATCTTCCTGAGTCTGATCCCCACTCCAGTGGAAATTCAGTATCCCATTTTGAGGTGCTAGCTGTGAGGGGGAAAATCACTGACTTATGCCAGTTTATACCCAGTCCGGAAAAAGTACCGAATCAGAGTATTTCCCGAATAAGGGGATCCAAATTTAGTCGGGGGTTCTCGAACATATAATAATGTGTCATCTGCATATAAGGAAACTAACAGCGGCCCAGTGGAAAATTGTAATCATTTGTGTAGGTGCTTCTCCTGCAAATGCCTAATCAAGGGGGACAAGGGACAGCCCTGCCTTGTGCCTCGTGATAAAGTAAAAGGAGCCGATAGAGTGCAGTTTAATCGGAGCCTAGCAGTTGGTTGGGTGTACAGTAGGGCCGTTGTGGTGATGAAACCGGCAGGCATCCTCTTACATTGCATAATGGACAAGAAAAAGGGCCACTCTAGCGAGTCAACGGCCTTCTCCGTATCCAGTAATATCGCTGCGGCGGGGATCTCTGGGTCTATCCTGTGCAGGGTGTTACGGAGATTGAGGGCTGTGGAGCGATGTGGCACAAAACCGGATTATGCTAGGGAGATTATAGATTCCATCAACAAGGAGAGCCGACAGGAGAGAGCCTTAGCAAGTATCTTATAGTCGAGGTTTAAAAGGGACAAAGGTCTGTAGGAGCCACACAATCGGGGATCTTTTCCGGGCTTGGGAAGCAAAACAATAACCGCTTCACGGAGAGTGGGAGTAATACCTGCCTCTCCAGTGCTTCAGCATACACACTCAATAACCGGGGAGTCAGTAGGCCCTTGTAGGCCTTGTAGAATTTGCCCGTGAACCCGTTTAGGCCAGAGGCAGTGGAGGAGTTGAGGGCAGTGATGGCTTCATCTATACTGTCTTCAGATATGGGAATCACCAAAAAGTCCTGCATAAAGCGCTCTAGATACACCAGCGCAATTTCCGATAAATAAGTCTCTTGGTCTGTCCGGTCGTGATCTAGTCTTGTGGTGTATAAAGTTTTAAAATAAGACAGGAATTCACCCTGGATGTCCGGTGGGTCTGTGACTGTGAGTTGCTGCCCCGTCGCTGTTTGTAGTTCTGTGATGTACGTTTTTGTGTATGGGGGACAGATCGCCTGGGCTAACCCCCTCCCATGGCGGTCTCCTTCCCCATATACCTTAGCATTATGGTATTTCCCCATAAAGAGGGTTTCCCTCTCGGCTGTGTCTCTGTAGTCTATGATTAAAGCTGCTCGCTTGCTGTCAGTATATGGATCGAATGACTGCGCCTGTCGAGTGTCCAGCACGCCAAGTTCTATCTCCAAGTGGGCATGGGTACCACGCAAATCCCGCAGCACCCCTGCGCTCTTTGATATGCCCACAGAACTGCCTCGGAATCCACTGACCCTGTGTTTAAAATGAAATATTCCTCAATTGCCTCCTGGATTTCCTGTCTAAACAGATCATCCTCTAATGTCCGATGGGGAAAACGCCATTGTCTCTCGAAGTTCTCGGGGCGGGGGGCCCTCAAGGATATTAAAACTGGTGAATGATCAGAGTAGGTCCTGGGGAGAGTTCTAATTCATTGGAACCAATAGGAAATCTCTGGGGTCGTGAGCCAGTAATCAATCCTTGTCCATGTGTTATGTGGGCTGGTGTAATGTGTGTAGGTGGTGTTGCCAGGATCTCGTGAGCGGCCCAGGTCTAACAGTGAAAACTGGTCGCACAAGGACTTTAGGGCTCTAGTGCTAGAGGCTTGGGGTCTGGGGCGGTTGAGGTGCTGTCCACAGTCCGATTGAGGGCTATGTTAAAGTCACCCCCCAGCACCAGTGGCATGGGGCCCAAATGCATCAGTTTAGAGAGTAGTGAATAATAAAAGTCAGGGGAGTCTGCATGTGGGCCGTAGATACATATCAGTGCTACCCTGTGACCCATAAGTATACCCACAAGAATCACAAACCTGCCCCCTTCATCATACGTTACAGAGTGGCATTTAAAGAGGATGCGCTTGTGTACAAGGATGGCCGTGCCCCTGGCGTAATTGCTGTAATTCGCGAAGTACCTATTCATGCCCCAGCTCGCTGCAAAACGGGAGGGATCGCTGGTGGAGAGTCTCCTGTAAAAAGGTTATGTCGACCCTGTGTCTGAGTAAATAATGGACTACTTGCCTCCGCTTGCGTGTGTTATTCAAGACCCGCACATTCCATGTGGCCAAGGTGATGCTCGAAGGGCCAGAAATAAAACCTACCTGTGCCATTTAACTGCCAAGGGACGCGAGCCAATGAACATGAATCGTGCGTGTGAGAAGTTTGCCTGATATGGGATGTCCACTATTCTAGTGGGCACCCTTTATCAGTACAAACAACCCTTATGGTGATGGTTGTAAAGTCAACCTTATAGACCAGCTATCCTAGTGGTAGCATGGACAAAGCAGTCTTAGGCTAAACTCAAGAGGACATGTGAAGCCAACTGTTTTACCATATGTAACCCCTTTAATACCAAGTGAAAGGACACCACACAGGTTATATATAAAATATATATGTATTTATTACTAACACAACCCCTCTGAACTCTTTATTAGGTCAGAGGCACAAGCACATAACAAGATACTCAATTATCATACAATAAGTTGCACAATATACAGTAGGGCCCTAGGGGCACGTTAAACCATATGCTAAAATAGTGGTATAAGGACCACGTCACGAACAAAGGATAGGCCTAGGGCCCAGGGAATCGCTGGGGCTAAGCTGTACTACCAAAGGATAGGAAGCAGGAGACCCACGGGAGGCGTGTGCAGTGTCTTAACACACACGCGCGAGTTACCATAGAGTTATAATGGGAACGAAAGAAATGGAAACTAGTTCTTTTAGGACACTTCCGGATGGACTAGGAGAAAGCTACTGAAAACTAGGACACTAGGATAGTCAATACCCACAGGAGCATCGGAGTACTCTCGTTACCTCACCCACAGGAAGCGGGTGCATAGGTGTCAAAGTGTGTCGGGTTTTGTCAATGAATCCTATGAAGCCTTGGAGAAAGATGCTGCAGGCGACCAGGAGAGAAGTGTCCGGGTGGATCCAGGGGCGGATCGAGGATGAAGAGTACCTGAAAGCAGAGGGGACAGAGTCTGGGTCACTAGCCAGTGACCAGGAAGGAACCAGGCGATGTCGCGAAGCAATCAGGTGATGTTGTGAAGCTTGTCTCTGCAGCCACCTGGACCAGGAGGTGTCGACGATGACCAGGAGCTGGGCACGGACTGTCCCTCGAAGGATCTCGCTGTCGGCGGTGTCTGTTTCCGGATTGGAGTCAACAAGCCTTGGCAAAGGCAACCCATGCAGGAATCGAAGCTGGCTTCTGGATCAGACCAGCAAGGTCTGATGGGCTTCTCCTTTTCAGGGAAGCAAGGGCCAGCCTGGAGCAACCAGGCCAGCGGTGTAAATTTGTAGGTTCATCGTCACAGAGGCCACTAGCCAAAGACAAGTGACCGGACAGACGCGTCGAGCACAAAAACACTAGCAGGCCCTACGCGGCACTCGTGGAGGGCTGTGCATCGGTGCAGAAGGTGCTCGGGGCTGGGGCTTCTCAATCCCCAATGCACAGCTTCGAGGGTGCCTCGGGAGCTGCACAAGTAGCAAAGTGCAGGTTTTCCAAGATGGCCGGTCCCACGTCTCTCGTCGCCTCCACAGGTCTCAGCTTTGCTGTGGCTGTGGATTGTGCTCAGGGAAGTCTGGAAGTCTGGTTCTTGTCAGGCTCTGTGGTCGGGCTCCGGCGGGAGCATCGACAAAGCAAACCGCAGATCGCTGGATGGTGCCTGTTTGCACAGAGTGGTCACTCCTTGACCACAAGGGAGATTCTTCAGTCTTCTGAGTTGAGTAGAATGTCGAAGGTCCAGAGTTTCGTTTCAAGTTTCAGTTCAGGATAAATCTAAAGTCTCTTGACTCAGCTCCTACCTATATATCAATCTGAGGGGCTGGATTACCTGCTAGGTCCCTCCTATGGGTGGGACCAGGGAAGGGGGTGGTTACACCCCTTTCCCTTTGTCCAGTTTCGCGCCAGAGCTGGGGCTGGAGTGCCCCAGCAACTGGTTTGAACCGGGCTATGCATGGGACACCTTGTGTGCCCCAGGCAGTGTCTCATTTCATTCAGCCCTCCCTGCCCCGATACACTAAGGCCTCTCTGGGGTGGTGCTAGCACCTCCCAAGACAGGAAACCTATTGTCCAAGCCTCCCTCACTGGAAGGGCTCCCAGCAGCAGCAGGTCAGACTTGTGTGTGTGGCAGCAGCATCCATTTTGTGATGCTGAGGCTCTGGTTAACTTTAACCGGGACTAGTAGGAACAACATGTCTTCTCCCTCTAGAAGGGTGGAATGCTACCCCCGTCGCCAGAACTGGCGAGGGGGTAGTATTCCAAAGCATATGACGCCTTACACAACATGTTTTGATAAAGCCAAACCAAAGTTAGCATTCAACCGCGAGGATTATTATGCACTTTTTCTTTTTTTTTTTTTGGTGTTCAACCGTTTATTACAAGCTTTCACAGTGCACACAGCTATATCACCTACAACCCGGGGGCCGGCAACAGTCAAAGAATGGCAACAAGTGGGCGTGAGATGTGAGGACACAGCCATGGTTCCGACAACCCGGGGGTCCGGTGGCGTTCAGTAGTGGCATACCAAGCATATAGTGCACAAATCGTAAGGCAGAGTGAGCCCATCTGGACGGTTGAACCTTTTTTGTCAAGAATGAATGCAGGACACATGTCTATCGGATGTGTACTTTTCCCCCAAAAGAAAGACCAAATAAACAATAAGTGAACAATTGCAATATAACATAATGATTCAGAAGGTGTCACTGTAGTCATCGTCAGTAATGGTATCAGCTATCAATCCTATATCCGAGATATGGCTAGTAAAGAAATGAGGACCATCGTCCGGGGTCACTGCCAACCGTGACCACTCAAGGCCGCACATCCATTCAGCATTGCAAACCCGCACGCATGTGGGGCATTCCGTGGGTAACAGGTCGCCCATCTAGAAAAGAAAGGTAGGAAGAAGGGGGAGGGGGGAGAGGGGCAGACATACCCTGTACACTTCAACCAGAGTCCAGTCGAGGCCACATCGCCCTATCTCAGCCAACGCCCTCAGGGACCCTCGCGGGGGTTGGTGCAGCCTGGGAACCCTCAATGGTGTTTGCTATGTATGTACGGTACGGGCCCCAGATGTCAACCGGTCTTGACGCAGAGGGGACCATCTCAGAGTATTCAGTGCTGTTGAGGTTCCAATGTGCCATGCTCCGGAGCCAGGAGCTGTGGAGGGGGGGCGTCGGTCACACCAACGTAGCGCAACCTCCCGTTTGGCCAGCAAAAAGCCCAGCGCCGCTAGTTTGCGCACTGTTTTCGGAAAATCTGCAACATATCCCAGAAGGGCTATTTCCGGTACATGGGCCAGTGTTAAACGGAGCATGCTGCCAAGTGTCACGTGCACTCGGGACCAATAGTCATGTAGTTTGGGACAGGTCCAGGAGAGGTGTGCGAAGTCAGCTAACTGGCCGCCGCATTTGGGACAGTGGTGTGGGCGTGACGGGTCAATTCTGTGGAGTCTCGCGGGTGTAAAGTACAGTCTGCGCAGAAATTTAAAGTGTAAAAGTTTGTGTTTGCTGTTAAGCGAAACAGTTTTGGTCGCTCTACAGCACCATTGCCACTGGTCGTCCGAGATAGGGTATCCTAGGTCTGCCTCCCAGGCTGCCCTCACCGCCTGGTCGCGAGAGGGAAGGAGATCACAGCACATCCGGTACAACTTGGAGACCAGGTGCGCACTTGAAGGGTGTTGGATGATGAGAGTGAGAGGTGTCATCTCCTCAGGGGGAGGGGAAACGAAGGGAAGGACGCGGGCAGTAAGGAGCGTAGTCTAGTAAGGACAAACGAGTCCATGAATGTCCTTTCAGTAAACCTGAGGTCTTCAGTCAGGGTAAACGCGTGCCCCTCCGGGAATAGGTCCCCGATAGAGGCAATGTGAAACTTGGCCATCGTGTGACGCACCACCACCTCCCCAGTTATCGGGAGCCAAGTGGCGTTCGGTAGTGGAAGGGCCGGAGAGTACAGTTGTGGGAGGTCGACCAAACGCCGTAGCCTCCCCCACGCCCAGCACGTAGTGGACACCTTTTGGATGTCCTTTGGGTCTCTAGGGAAGCCAGACGGTAGTGTTGTAGACAAGGAGCCAGGCAACACCAAATTGGCCTCAGGTTTCAAATATGGTATCCTGGCGTCAGGGTGGAACCATGGGTAAGCGTATGAGCACTGCGCCACAAGAAAGTAGAGGTAAAAGTCAGGGACGCCCAGTCCACCTCTCTCATATGGGAGAGTCAGTACCCGCCAGGACACTCTCAGGGTCTTGTTTCCCCACACCAGCGACAGGAGCAAAGAGCGGAGCTGCGTGAAGAAAACCTAGGTGAGGGGTATAGGTATATTATTGAACAAATACAGAAACCTGGGTAAGACTATCATTTTGATGATGGCGACACGGCCAGCCATGGATAATGGGAGCCTGGTCCATCGCTCAATCTGTCCCTCCAAGGCCACCATTGCAGTGCCGTAGTTTAATCTGAGGATGACCTCCGTCTCCATGTGTATGTGGATGCCAAGGTACTTTACAGAGTCTCGGCACCATGCAAGAGGGAAGGGGAAGGGCCATTCGGCGGTACTGGGCGTTAGTGGAAATATAACCGACTTGTGCCAGTTAATGCGAAGTCCAGAGAACTTCCCAAAGCGGGTGATTTCTAGGAGTAGCGGCTCCAAGTTGGATTGCGGTTGCCTAACATAGAGGATGGTGTCATCCGCATACAGCGAGACCAGTAGCGGACCCGTGCGAAACTGGAGGCCGCGGTGTAGATGCAGCTCCTGGAAGTGTCGGACCAAAGGGTCCATTGCGAGAATGTATAATAGGGGGGATAATGGGCAGCCCTGCCTCGTGCCACGTGCCAGTTGGAATTGGGCAGTGAGGGTACCGTTAAGGCGGAGCCGGGCGACTGGTAGAGTGTACAGCAATTCAACTGTGTTGACCAAGCATTCAGGAATACCCATGCGGCGCATCACTGACATCAGAAAAGGCCACTCTAAGGAGTCAAAAGCCTTTTCGGCGTCCAATAATATTGCAGCTGCTGGTGTGTCGGGATCCACCCGGTGTAGAACCGAGAACAGGGTGCGGAGGTTGAGGGACGTGGAGTGGTGAGGGATAAAGCCCGACTGGGCTGGCGAGATTATGGTGTCCATCAGAAGTGAGAGTCGCATGGCGAGAACTTTTGCAAGGATCTTATAGTCAAGGTTAAGGAGGGACAGTGGGCGGTAGGACGAACAGAGTGTAGTGTCTTTGCCCGGCTTGGGTAACAGCACAATAACTGCCTCTCTCAAGGTGGGGGGGAGGCAGCCAGTTTCCAGCGCCTCTGCGTACATCTCCACCAGCTGGGGGACCAGCAGTTCCTTGTAACTCTTATCGAAATCTGCAGAAAACCCATCCAGTCCCGGTGCTGATGAGCTTTTCATAGAATCTATGGCCTCCTCTACACTGTCCGCTGTTATGGGGTCTGCCAAAAAGTCAATCATCCATTTGTCTAAGAACACCATGGCAATCTCATTCAGATAATCCCCCCTCTCCGCGTCATCGTCAGTCAGGGTGGAAGTGTAGAGCTCGGTGTAGTAGGATAGGAAGGTGTCGCAAATCTCAGATGTGGTGTGTACCATGTCTCCCGCCTACCCCCTAAGTTCAGTGATGTAGGAATTCGAGCGGGGGGGACAGAGAAGGTGAGCAAGCAGTTTGCCGGGCCTGTCTCCCTCTCCATATTGTCTGGCAGTGTATGATCTTGTCAAGAATCTAAGTTCCCTGTCGGTCTCCTCCCTGAACTCCACCATCAATTGCAAGCGCCTGGTTTCCCTATCTTCCGTGTGTTGGTGAAGGTGCTCCAAGTCTAGTGTCGCTATGTCCCGTTCTAAGAGAGAAAGGGTGGCCCGCACCTCCCGAAGCAGTCCAGTGTGTTTAGCGATGCATACCCCCCTGATGGTCGCCTTGAACCCCTCCCAAAGAACAGCATGCGTGTCTACCGAGCCCGTGTTTAGCTCAAAGTAGTCCACTATGGCCTCCCTGATTCCTTCAGTGAAAACTGGATCCTGTAAGGCCTTCCCTGGAAAGCACCATCTCCTCTCATAACCCCCTTCCCGCGGGACCTTAAGCTTAAGTACGACTGGAGAGTGGTCTGAAAATGTGCGCGGGAGTGTTAGCAGGTCAGTTACCCACCCAACCAGCTCTGGGGATAGTAGCCAGTAGTCAATTCTGGTCCAGGTGTCATGAAATCCTGAATAGTGGGAATAGGTCGGAGAAGTCGTCTGTAGTAGTGCTTCAATATCGACCAAGGAGAAGTGGGTGCAGATATCCCGCAGGACGGGGCGGGAGTGTGGTCGGGAGTCAGGGGTAGTTGCCGTGCTATCCCTCGGGGGATCCAATAGGAGATTAAAATCCCCGCCCATCAGAATCAAGCCCAGGTCCGAAGCCAATAAGTGCACCAGTACTTCTCTGAAAAAGGCGGGGGTGTCAGTGTTAGGGCCGTATATCCTAATGAGCGTGACTTTGTGTCCCATTAGGGTGCCAGTGACGATGACATATCTGCCGTCCGTATCGGGGACAGTGTGGTGCGGTTGAAATGTGAGCCGTTTGTGGATGCATATCGCCACCCCTCTAGAGTATCTGTTGTAGTTGGCAAAGAAGCGATGTGTGCCCCACCCCCTCGCCACCCTGGACGCCGAGTCTGATGACAAATGAGTCTCTTGTAGGAAGACAATATCGATCTTGTGTCTGGATATGTAATTAAAGACCTGCTTGCATTTTCTGACGTTGTTCAGACCCCTAACATTCCAGGACATGAGGGACAAGTCCGATGGAACCTGCTGCAATCCTAAAGTAGGCATGAGGGCAACATAGAGTTAAATGGATCGCAGCATGACTCGGTAAGGATCAAAACAGTAACTGTAAGGACTTTCGGACACCTTCGTACAGAACAACAACAAACAAAAAACCATCCCCACCCTCCGCCCAGCCTCCTGCAATACCCCCAGAGGACCATCCCACCCCGCACAAAGGAAGGACATAACATCATGAGTAGCGAAAACGTAAACGGAGGAAGAACCCCCGAAATTCAAAAGAAATCAAACCAATCCCAGGTAACTCGGCGATCGCCAGGGGGGGCAGCGATGCCTCGACATCCGGGCAGTCTTTTCACTATTGTGGATTAGGTAGTTCAGGAAGGCACCGGCAGCGATGCCTGTGGAACACAATGGAAGTGAGTGAGCCATATTGAGAAAACCAGGCGTTAGCCTTGCCCAGCGTCTGTAAACAGGTCCATGCTTTGTTGAGTGTCGCCCTGCGCCGGTGACGGCGTCCTTGAGGTGTTCGAGTGCTGCGAGCCTCCAGCCTTGTAGGTGTGACAAAACTCCTGTACCTCCGACGGTGAGTCAAAGATGCGGGCCCTGCCGGCCACTTCCACCCTGAGGCGAGCGGGGTAAAGCATGCCGTATTTCAGGCCCAGATTGCGCAGTGTGGCCTTCACCCCTGTGTATTTCCTCCTCGCTTCTTGGACCATGGCGGTGAAGTCAGGGTAGAATGACAGAGAGTCACCTTGCCATCGGACCTCGCCCTTGCGGGCCGCATCACGATCCCTAAAGTTCAATAGCCTGGCAATGATCGGGCGAGGTGGAAGGCCCGGCTGTGGTCTCGGGCCCAGCGATCGGTGCGCCCTCTCCACCACAAACCCCTGAGTAAACTGGTCTCTCCCGAACAGATCAATGAGGAGTTTTTCCACGAAGATGTCCATCCCGGCCGGTCTGAGTCGATTCCGCCACGCCCAGAATGCGAAGGTTGTTGCGTCGCCCACGCGCCTCTAAGTCTTCGTTTTTGATGGCAACCTCTTTCAGGATTTTCTCGACTCTCTCGAGGCGTTTCAGTGTCTTCGAGCCAGAATCCTCTACATCTGAAATGCGAGCCTCCGCAACGTCAAGTCGGCGGTCATGCGCCTGCACTTTGGAGCCCATATCCGCAAGTTTTTGCTCCAACGCGTCAAATCGATTATCCAGTGCTTTGAATCCAGCCCTCATTTCGGTCATCATGGTCGCGACCATCGTGGCAGCACTGTCTAGTTGGGTGGGGGGCATCGGCTCCGACGTGGCGCCAGATGCACCATCACAACCCAGCAGTGGAGTCTTGTCAAAGCTAAGTTTACGTTGGTTGGGGTCTCTTTTCCCCATGGTGGCCGCAGTTCAGCACGCCGCGTGGGTCCGGCGGTGAGACCGGCGGGAGGCAAATGTGAAGGCCCGGTGCGGTAGTGGGCAGCCCGGCGCACTGTTCCCAAGGCTCTAGTCGGGTGGATCGCTGGCCACACTCGTGTAGCGGAGGCAGCGTGGAGTCGATGGTTCAGGGCAGGTAGTAGGAAAGGCGACCACCAGGGTTCAGCAGGATGGCACACCACAGTGAGTCACTCGGCCGGAGACCGATCCCCTAGGTCCGCGTGGATGTCAATGGTGGCGTGAGGCTGCAAGACCCCAGAGCACCCACCGCGCTGTGGGCAGGGTCACCAGGCTAGAACTTTCTGCGCCTCTCCGCGCAAGTGTCGGGCATGGGAGAGCCCAGTAGGGGGGACCAGGCGGGGCCGCTCAGGCCCGAGGCAGACCCGCACTCAAATCGCCCACCCCCGTCCAGGAGACCCCCATAGGCGCCGGCGCCCGTCCGGCCCCACAGTCCCCGCCCCGGGCAGCCGTCACGAGAGCCCCCGGCTCCTGCTCACGCACTAGGCCGCAAGGCCGCGCGCGGCACAGAACGCGGAGCCCGCGCGGGTGAATTCCCAGGCCGGCGACCGCGGGAGGCAGCAACAGGCACTCGGCCCCCAAAGCGGACCCCAGATCGCGGGCGCAGCGTCCCAGCGCACAACCTACCCGAGCTCCGGGCGCAGTGAGAGCGGCCGCCGGTGGGGGGGCGGCCCGCTCCTCCGTCTAGTTGGGTCCCTCCGGGCACCTCCTGACTCAAGCCCTATGTCGATCGGCAGCAAATCGCCGCCGCTGCAGGATGGGTGGTGAGAGAGGCGCTAACAGCGTCTCAGGCTCCCAGGATGTCGTGTTTCATCCGCCCGGATAGCGGAGCTTCAGTCAGAGGCGGCCATCTTAGTCGCCTCCGTGGCCACGCCCCCGATTATAATGCACTTAAGAGTATATGGTATGGCTATATCATAGAACAGCTATAAGGACATGGTTCCGAAAGCTGCAGACAGGCTCAGCTCATGCTAGAGCCTCATCTCACATAAAACCAAGCACTCTGCCTTCAGGATTGTTAAGGCCTGCCATAGGAGTGACTTATAGGTGCATATGTGTCTATATATAATGGTAGGTATAGGAATACTATACCTAAGCATGGGGTGATTACACAAAAACCTAGAAACCGAGATCTAGTTGTTGGCTTGAGAAAGAAGTATAAGTTAGCTATTGCCAACCAGAAAAGGGCCATCAAAACCAAGGCCTGGGACAACCTCTTGTCAGCCGATGTTTTAAGGGATAGCAGCAAATTCTGGGCTACCATCAATCACCCCTTTTTCTCTGGCCAAGATAATTCAGTCTTAGACTGTGCTATCCCTGATGATGTATGGCTTACACATTTTAGTACGATCTATGATGGTGAGGGGGGTGTATCGACAGCGCAGTGCGGGGCTCAGTCAAACTCAGCCCCACCACTACATTTTGTTCTGGATGAGGTTCAAAGGGCGATAGAGGAGATGTCCAAAAACCAGATGGTGTGCCTGCGGACATTTATGGGACCCTACCAAAATTTTGGGCTAAGATCCTAACAAATGTTTTCAATGCCTCAAGCATCAGTGGGTTTCCGTTATCTTGGGCGACCTTCATTATAATCCCCATTTTTAAAAAGGGCCTGAGGAGTGACCCCTCCTGCTACAGACCTATTTCTCTGATTGACTCTGCCGTTAAAATCTTGGGCAGAGTCATCCTGCACAAACTCAGTGAATGTCTGGAAGAGAGAGGGGTCCTCTCTAATCTTCAATACGCGTTCCGAGCAAAAAGAGGCACCCTAGACCAATGTTTAAACTTGCACCTGCTAATAAGTAAATATACCCAGGCAAAGGATGGAATGCTCTATATGCTCTATATGGGCTTCATGGACTTATCATCGGCCTTCGACCTGGTCAACCGGGCAAAACTATGGACTATCTTATTGAATCTAGGGGTAGACCCATCTCTAGTTAAATTTTTAGCGGCCCTTCACCAAGGTCTTTTAGCATCGATTAGGGTTAATAAGGAGGGGGGCTGTACCAGTTATTTTAATTCCAAACGGGGTGTTAGGCAGGGCTGTATCCTGGCGCCACTTTTGTGCACGCTATATATCAATGCACTGGATAAATCCCTAGAGGGGGCATCACTAGATGTTCCGCGAGCAGGAGACTCTGTAGTTCCAGTCCTCCTTTACGCGGACTACGCTGTGTTGCCGGCCCGTACCGGTCGGGGGCTGCAGAGTCTATTGGACGCCTTTGGTGACTTCATGGGATCGCTAGACCTAAAGGTTAACAATACAAAGTTGCACGTTATGGTTGTGGGTAAACGTCCCAGGGCCCAAAGAATAAAACGTTTTACCTGTAATGGGGCTGAGGTTTCTAGGGTCCCGGTTTTCACATACCTAGGTGTCATTTTTGATGAGAAAGGCTCTTGGGGTCCCCAACAGAAAGCTAAATGTATTTCCGTAGCCAGATCAACCTCTGCCTTATTGGGCTTTGCGAAGAGGCTGGGGTCCCGACCCATGGAAGCCCTTTTAACAGTATATAAGTCAAAATGTCTGACCATAGCCTCTTATGGTGCTTCTCTGTGGGGCTTCTTACCCCAGGATAAACTACAGATTGTAGAAAATAAATTTTTAAGATATTAGTGGTCCCTCAATCCACTCCCACATTTTCTTTGCATTCAGAGTTAGGCTTGGGGTATATCACCGATCAACTGCGTTTGGCCCCATTAATTTGTGGGCAAAAACCTGGTTGAACAGTGAGATTACATTGAACCACACTATTTTAAGAGACTGTATGGCACTAGAGAAGGTTAAGAAGATTTCTTGTTAGTCTATATTAAAGAGATGTTTTTTTTAAGGCTTGGGCGCCCAGAACTATATACTTCTCCTGAGTTGATAAGAAAGGGCGATGTGAGCTGGATTAACCCCTTCGAAGCTAATGACGAGCTGGGCTCGTCATGGCGCTTACCTGCCGTGCGCTGATGACAAGGCCAGCTCGTCATGAAATAAAGTAAAACAGCAATTCCCAGCGCAGGAGGGGAAAATGCCTAGCAGCCATGTGGTTAAGAACAATTTTTTGGGCATATTAGCACTGGAACGGGAGGAAGTGGAGTTGAGGAAACCCTGTGTTAGAGCTCACTATGTTCTTTCCACTTCACTACTCATCGAGCCATACCTAAAGATTGTCACAATCCCTTTTCACCACCATCTTTTAATTAGATTCAGGTTTAACATAATTTACCTCACTCTGGGTCATTTCCCAGTATGGAGGAAACCTGAATCCACTATTTTCTGTAGTTGTGACAACTTTTCTAATCAGGATACAATGCATTTTATTATGTTGTGTGAACATTATGCTGATATTAGGAAACAGTTTCTAGTACCAATACTGAGAGAAGCTGAGTTTGTTCAAGTTAGGCCTGCCCTTACTTATTTGCAACTGTTAAATAGTACTCGGGTAATTTTTGGAGTGGCTAGCTTTCTGGTGGCCGCTGTTCGTGACAAAGCCAAAAGAATAGCGGCTAGTGATCCCCCCATGTGATTCCTTTTTATCTACTGAAGTTTGTATTTAACCCTTATTATGGCATTTTTATGTATTTTTATGATGAATTTGAAATGATATCTGTTTTTTAATTGAAGGGATGAATTACTGTAATTGTCATTGCTTTTATGATTTTAATTAATCGAATAAAGTGTTTCTTGACTTGACTTGACTTGACATGGTTCCGAAAGCTGCAGACAGGCTCAGCTCATGCTAGAGCACAATCTCACATAAAACCAAGCACTCTGCCTGCCATAGGAGTGACTTATAGGTGTATATTTGTCTATATATAAGATTCCTGAAGGCAGCGCAGGACATCAGTAGAAGGTTTTACTGAACCCTGAAGTTTGCGCAACCACTTGGCCGCCCGATCCTGACTCACAAGTGCATTCTGGGACTTGCAGTAAATTCGACACTTCAGGACCCTACACAGGTGATACTAATCACTGATGGAGGCGGAGCGAACTTTGTACTATTTCTGTTGGGACAAGACACACCTTGCAATTAAACCTCCTTTTCCTGTTTCACTCTGGGCGCTGAAGAGGCCACACGGCTGAAATGCATACGCCCGCTGCCATGTTAATTGGAATAAAGAATCTCCGTCTTGCTTCCCCATTGCGGCCTCTGCCTTTCTTTGTTGGAGGGGTTTTCGATATAAGGTTAGATATAGGTATACTATATCTAAAGCAAAGGGGGATTACACCACCTTGCCCCAGCTGAGTGATCAGCCAGTTGTGTCAATTTGGATGGCCAGTCAGGGGTGGCATAATTCATGCTGCAGCCCCTGGTAGGCCTTGGATGCACCTATGCCCTAGGTACCTATGGTACACTATACAGGGGCTCATAAGGTGACCCAACATCCAATTAGGTATGTACCTAAAGTACATGGAGTCCATTTTACAGTGAGAGCAGATAGCCTGGGGCCCTGATTAGCAGGATCTCAGGCCAACTAGGTCGAAAACCAGCTAAACACTAGGCAAAAAATCTGGGGTCACCATAGTCCACCTTCCTACAGTGCGTATCTGTTAAATATGTCTAAGTACATGTCAACTTTTGTTTCAGTGCAAAGCAACAAGAACCAAAGCCCTCCCACCTCCCCCCACCCAGCCTTCCCGCCCATCCGGACAGGCAATACCAAGTGTAACAAACTACCATATAGTACCAATAATAACATCAGCATAATGAAAAACAGGCATCTTGGGTACATTTTGTCCCCGCAGCAAGTATTAGTGGGTGAACACCAAACAGGGGGCGATTACGCTCCCACTGCTAAGTGAGTTATGAAGTATGAAGAAGTATGTGAACCATTTCCCAACGTTAACAGCAGAATCATATATTTGCAGCCTATCCATGCAGAAAAACAGATCTGGACTGTCAACCATGCCCAGAACCTGAAACAGTTCCATGCTGGCGTCTGAACTGCTGTGCGGGGGTGAAAGCTTGTCTTTGTCTGAGGAGTGTTTGGAGTTGACTTTATAAGTGTGGCAGAACTCTTGTACTGCTGTAGGATTTTCAAAAACACGGGCCCGGCTGTTGACCTCCAATCGTAACCTTGCTGGGTAGAGCATGCCATACTTCAGGCCTAGGTTCCTGAATATTGCCTTGACTCCCGTGTATTCCCTCTTAGCATCCTGAACCATAGCTGTAAAGTCAGGGTACAATGAAACTTTGGAACCCTGCAATATCGTTTCACCCCTCTCATGCGCTAGTCTCAGTGCAGTGTCCCTGTCCCTGTAGTTCATCACTCTGGCGATGATGGGTCTAAGCGGGCAACCTGGATTTGGCCAAGAGCTGAGCGATCTGTGGGCTCACTCCACCACAAAGCCTGCTGTAAATGCTTCCCTCCCAAACAGGTCAGTTAGAATCGTCTCCACCAAGGTATCCATTCGACCAGCAGCTGTGGACTCGGGCACTCCCGGTAAGCGAACGTTATTGCGCCGGCTGCACGCTTCTAAATCTTTACTCTTGACCGCAACCTCCTTAAGAATACGATCCATACGATCAAGCCTCTTTAAGGATTGTGCTATCCCATCCTCCAGTTCTACGGAGAGATTCTCGATGGATTACCCCCTGGAATGGTGCGCGGAAGACTTGAAATATCTGGGGATTGTAGTCACTAGGGACAGGGGAGAACTTTTGCGACTGAACTATGGGACATCTATGACTCGAGTGGCGGAGAATGATTCGCGGTGGGTGGCTTTGCCTCTGTCCATGGCTGGCCGTGAGTCATTAATAAAAAAGGTGATATTTCCCCAGTTTCTGTACTTTTTATTGAATATACCCTACTACCCGGGAACACATTTCTTTAAAACGCTTAGGACCGAGTTAATACGGCTTGTCTGGGGGGGGAAAACAGCCGAGGCTGCAGTGGGAAGTGATGACGCGGCCCTGAGGGTTTGGCATACCGGACTTTGAGCTCTATTTTGCTGCGGTGCAGGCCCATTTTGCATGATACTGGATCAAACAGCCGAGATATATGCCACAAGTGGGGGCGGAGCATTGCCTCTGGAAGGAGCGATATACCTAAAGGTGGGAGCTGGTGAGAGAGAGCCAAATGCGCTTATGTGTACGATCACAGCATGGCAGCGTATGGGCCGCACGCTAGGGGTACCCATGTTATATTCGCCGTTGCTGCCCCTGACTTACCATCCTGCATGCCTCTGCTACAGGAGGAAATATTTTGTGCCTTTCAGCGCAAGACAAAAATCATTACATGGAGGGATATGTACTATGAGCAGAAATTTCGTACTATCAATGACAAGTTTCTGGAGGCACAGAAAACGCCTCTTGATATTTTCTTGTACATCAGATTACGGCAGGGTGTGCGGCCCCTAACTCAGTAATTCCCGGAGGAGCCACAAGTGTTGGCCCCCCTTCAGCTCATACTGGGCAAGGTCACACCCAAGAAACTAGTATCCCAGATCTATACATCAGTGCAAACACAGAAGGAGTTTACAGACACACGATCGCGTAAGCGATGGGGAGAGGAGCTGGGGACGGCCCTGACGGACGACCAATGGGAGTTCTGCTGTTTACAGACAGAACGAGTTTCAGCGAGTAGCAGGCTCCGGATCATTCATTATAAGTTTTTGCACAGACTATACTATACCCCTGCTAAGATGTACAGATATAAGCTTAGGGCAAATGATAGATGCAACAGATGCCAAACTGTTGTAAATTAATTTAGGACCCTAGTGTAATTTTCCAGATTCATGCCCATATATAGGTATAAATCACCCTATCCTTATATAGGCATAGAAATCATAACCATATTTAGATTAAGCCTATGCAGTCCAAATACGACATGGCTACTTCCACTAGTTCCAAAAATCCACAACGATTTCTTGGAAAAACCCGCTTTCAGCAGTCAGGGACTTCCCCTTGCTTGAATATTGATTTATCCAGTAGTCTTTGATGACGTTATTATGTCCAACCTTACGTCAAACTAGGCACCTTCAAGGTATAAATATGCCCACACTTGCCCAGGCAAACACACTGTAGTTTGGAGCAGTTAGACTATCTACCTACACGACACAGTTCGCCAAAGCAAGTGCCGAAGGAAGCCGACCCTCCAGCAGACGCACTGAGAGAGACACTGTCTTTTATCTTGCCGAGAAATCCAGCTCCAGTGTTTCCAAGCTACCCTTGCAGGTTGTTGGGAAATTGAGTCCTGAGCAAGAGATACCAGACCTCCTTCATTCTAAAATCAAGGTACGGAGCTGATTAGACCCTTAGAGAATTCTTGGATAGATTCTTGGCAAAGAATACTGAAACTAAGCTACACCTTACTTACTTCTTCCCTTGTACTAGACCTAGGTTAGGTACACCGGGGTAGGCGTATTTTAGAAGCAAAGAAAAACCAAAGGGTATTTTAGAAGCACCAGTTGAGTACTTTTTAGTCTTTATTTATTTATGTATGTATTCTATGTATTTTATGGCTTAGAAACCATATCATGCTTTTACAGTATTATTTTATAATACTCTTCGTACTGTATGCATTGTACTTTGCAACCAGTATTACGATTGTAGCAGTTCGTTTCTCCTGCATGAGACAGAAGACTGTTCAATAAATACTTTTATTGAAAACGCCCGTCTCTCTATTTCTCTGCACCTCTGGTGAAATGAAGCATGCACGATTGACTGAGTAAAATAACTATCTATTGTTTCTGCGACTCTAGAGATACATTTCTTATTCTTGGGAAAATAAGTTGTCATGTTTATGCGGTTGTCAGAAACTAATCCCTTCTTGTTTATTCGAGAAAGTTTCTAGTGACCTCTGAGCTAACTGGCACACACAATTAAGTCTAGTATGTTCGATAGAGACCCAGTCGACCTGAGTCCTACGTCTAATCTATAGGATATATTATTCCAATGCGCAGAGCCTATTGGGAATATAGGAACTACACTACAAAACTGGGGGAGCTGATTTTACTTCATGTGGCCTGGGATTGCCCGAGCATCAAAGACTACTGGACCCAAGTGTTTAGTGCACTGCAGTTAATGATAGATACCTCTGTGGACCCTGATCCTTTGCTGGCGTTACTTGGGTTTGTTTAACCCCTTAGAGCGGAACATCGTAAATTTGTTGCCATGGCGCTTCTAATGGCTAAAAGAAGGGTGGCCTGCAGTTGGGGCAGGGGGTGGGCGCCCAAATTCAAGACATGGTTGGAGGACTTGATAACGTGCCAGGAGCACCTTGCTACCTATGCAAAATTGTTACCCGTGTCATCCAGACCCAATGATATATGGGCCCCATTGACATGTTATTTGATTTCTCACACAAGGGAATAGACCTCACAAGGCGTGTTATAATATACGGTGTGTGGAACTGCAAGTGGGCCTGCGAGAACTGTAGTACGATGACAGCTTGCAGACTGTAGGAGGGTGAACACTCGGCGGCGCGAGGGACCGTGAATATGGTGGTGGTATGTTATATTATTAGATTACTGTAGAGGGAACGAGAATGTGTTGCGCTCACATGAAAATAGGGTTGTGTAAAAACTGTATGTGACATTTAAGATCGGTTGACCCTTCAGTCGTATAGATATGATATACCCACTGTGATGATTTGCACAATTTGCCATGTAAAGATGGATATATGTAATATAAGCATTATATCAATGGATCCAAATAATACTGTATTGAGACGAGAACCTGAAGTATTGTTATGTAACCTGAAAACAATAAACAGAATTAAAAAAAAAAAAAGAATGTGTCACCATATGCCGAAAATAAGTGGGTCGTATTCCCTATCTTTATCCCCCAGTCTAGAAAGTCCTTTCTTAGCTTTATGGCTAATGGCTCTAGCGGCAGAATAAAAATGAGGGGCGATAAGGGGCATCCCTGTCTGGTCCCTTTATGTATGGTGTATTCCTCCGAAATGTGTCCCCCCCGGTTCTAGTGCCTGCCGTTGGGGCGTTATATAACAATCGTAGTAATGTTATGTACTCTTCCGGTATCCCGAATTTCGATAGTGCCTGAAACATGTATCCCCAGTTAATTGAGTCGAATGCTTGCCGGAGGTCCAGCGAGACGCAGCCCGCATGTGGGCAGCGCTTCGGAGCCTCTGTCATCAGGTAGTGTAGCTTCCTGATGTTGAGTGAGGTACTGCGTGCCGGTAGAAATCCGGTTTGATCTATATGAATCAATTTCGATAAGTGTGGAAGTAGTCTGTTAGCCAACACTTTACTCAATATTGTGTATTCAGTGGGTAACAGCGACAGTGGCCAGTAGTTAGCCATGCGGTATGGTCTCTGTCCGGCTTTGGCAGCGATATGACCAGGGCTTGTGCTGTTGTGATGGGCAGAGAGTCCTTCTCCCATATTGTTTTGTATAGCTCCACTAGTTGGGGCACTAGAGCCACAGCATACGTGTCTTAAAATTCAATGGGGAGTCCATCCATGCCAGGAGCTTTGTTGCGCCGTAGCCCCTTCATAGCAACCTTAATCTCCTGTGGTGTGATGTGTCCTATAGGCCTTTCCGAACCAATGCTGGTATTTCTGGGAATGTTAAGGTGGACAGGAAAGCTTCCGTTTGTTCCCTAGTGGCAGAGTCAGACACCCCGTATAATGTGACGTAGTAGTCTCTAAATGCGGCATTAATCTCTCCTTGGCTAGTCACTATATCCCCAATACCTTTAACAATCTGGGGTATAGCCACTGGTGGGGGGGTGTCGCGTATTATACGAGCAAGCAGTACTCCTGCTTTGTCTGTTTCACTATGCGCGTGTTGCGTATATGCCGCGTAGTCTATGACCCTTAGCGACTCTAATAATTCAGCGTGTTGAATTCTTGCCTCTAGAGTGCCCTTTTGCTCTGCATTATTTACTGCTTCTTGCTCCAGCCTACCCATTCTCTCTTCAACATCCAATAGAGACTTATGTAGTTCCTGTTGTGCCTCCACTGTCATGCTAATTGCTTTCCCCCTTAATACGGCCTTAAAGGCGTCCCATTCCACCAATCTACTTGTGGCCGTGTTGCTGTTTTCTGTAAAATAATGTACTATAGTGTCAGAGAGGGCACCACGAAATACCTGGTCCTCAAGGAGCTGCGGCCAAAGGCGCCATTTTGGAACTGGCGTGGCACCCTGCCTCATGTGATGATTAGCTCTAGTGGGTTGTGATCTGAGAAGGTCTTGGGCAGATATGTGGTCTGGAGCACCTGCATGGCTATCCTGTCAGAGCAGAACACTCTGTCTATTCTAGTGTGAAGATTGTGCACCGCAGAATAGCAAGAGTATCCCCTGGGTGTCTTAGTCGCCACACGTCGCGCAACCCCCATCCGTCAGCCCATCTTCCTAGTGCTTCGGCCTGTTTGAGTACACCGGCGCCATGTAAGGGTGGGTGTGATCTGTCCAAGGACACATCCAAAACTACGTTGCAGTCTCCTCCCACTATCCATGGATGTGCCTCCCAACCTGCCAATGCCCCACTCACTACATCCCAGTATTTATCCTGATCATAGTTAGGGGCATATATATTGCCCAGTACCACCAAGTGACCATCTAATTTCCCTTTTACTAATACATATCTGCCCAGTTTGTCAATTCTCTGTTCCTGTGCCACAAAAGGTACTCCATGTTGTATCCAGATTGTGGCACCTCTCGCATAGATATAGTACAGGGTGGAGAAGACCTGTCCCCTCCATTTCTTTCAGAGTTTTACAACTTCACTGTCCACCATGTGCGATTCCTTAGATACGCCATTTGTGCCTTACGGCGCTGTAGGTGCGCATGTATCCTGTGGCGTTTTTGTATTGTGCCCATACCCCGTATGTTCCAAGTTATGAGTGTGTATTTCCCCAATGTATGTATCGCGATACGAACCATATTAAATAACTAAGCAGTGTGTCACACGGGCTGGTTATCGGATCAGTAACAGCAGACAATTTGAGACCGTCCCCCTCCTAACCTTCCCAATACTCGGTCCGGTCGTTGAACTATACCTGACCACATAAAATGCTAACATAACCATTACAAACATAATAATCATAAAAAGAGCCTTCGCCTTGCGTGGGTTCACGCTAGCTCTTTGCGTGTGGGTGGTACGAGTTACCTCTATAACGTTAAAGCTACAACGGCATCCTGTTCCATAATACCATTATGCCTACCACTGCGAGTCAAACATTAATTACATATTACAATTGCAAGGAGGAAGAAAGATACTTGCACGAGTCCATTTAGCCAAATAAGTTGTTAATCGTTTGCGGGGTGGCCGAAGGGAACAGAGCCACACTGCCTCCAGAGTCCGATTCACGTGGTGTGTCGTCTTCCGAGGAGGATTTAACGTCCAACCTGGGGGTGTTCGTGATGGTGGCCGAAGCAATGACCGCTTGGGATTTGTTTTGTTGCATCTGTTGTGGTGTGACGAATTTCCGTGCCAGTGGACGACGTGGTCTCCTACCCCCACGGACCGCTGTAGTGCCGATAGTAGATCGGTTCCTGTCTGTGGCCTGTGTGGGAGTCGCTGCAGCATTGGTCAATTCCATCACCTTTAGCCAGGCCTCGACGTCTCCTGGACTTTCGAAGAAGTAAGTTTTCTGCTCGTACATTATTTTTGGACGTGCAGGAAAACGTAAGGCATACTTCAGTTCCAAATCCCGCAGTCTTCGTTTTACAGCCATAAAGGAGGACCGCCGTAGCCTTACTAGCATTGTGTAATTCGGGTATAACGAGATTCGCGCATTCTGAAAACTTATTGGGGCCAGTTCCCTGGCTTTCTGTAGGAGAGTGTCTCTATCCCGATAGTTCAACAGCTTGAGGATAAGTGGTCGCGGCGGGGGCCCCCGGCTTCGGGCGTCCCATTGGCATCCGGTGCACGCACTCTATACAATATTGCTCAGAGAGGCCCTCCGTCATGATGTGTTCCCGAAGCCATTGCTCCATATAGCGTGGTGCATCGGTTCCTTCGCTTTTCTCTGGCATACCTATCACGCGTATGTTATTCCTTCGCGCCCGGCCCTCCGCATCTTCTACACGGTCAAGCAGAGTGGCCACTTGCGCTTGCAATTGTTTAACGTCAGTCTCAATTTGTTTCTGCTTCAGCACCACTTCGGCTAGCGTCGTCGCATGGTCCTTCACCCTGTCCGATGTCTTAGCGTGGTCTGCCCAGAGCAGGTCTAGGCCAGTAGTGAGGGTTCCAATCTGGAGCTCTATCGCCTTCCTGAAATCACGTACCTCCTGCAGGATAAGGTTGAATTTGTCCATTGGCGCCGTGACAGCCGTAGGCGGGATGCAGCTAGGCGCAAGTGCGCTGTCCGTATGATCCACTTTTTCGGGCGAGTAGTTTGCGCCACTGTGGTTCTGCTGCTTCGCCCTGTTGCGCCCTATTGTCCGTGGTCGAGGAAGTGTCAGGGAAGGAGCTCACCGTCCTCCCAGGTGTGTCTTGCCCCGGTGTCTCGAAGAACTCAGTTCTAGTTATTGCGTGTTCAGCAGGTACCCCTGTTGTTCGTCCCACTTTAGGCGCTGGAAGGCGGCCTCGGGCAGATCATATAGTCCACCACAGTTCTGCGCCACAGCTCAAAAATGGCGCCTCCCGCCCCAGCTGGTATTTTTTAATAGCTTCCAGGGCTCAGGACTCCCCACTGCTTAGGTCCAGTGTTGAGCTGCCTCCATAGATCCAGATGGGATATCAAGAGATCATAAGTCCCGGCCCTGTATTTTGTTCAGTGCAGGGTACAGGCCCCAGGCATGTCAGGGTTAGTCGATATACATACCACATTGGCTCTAGCCCTTTGCATTCAGAGTTCGTGTTGCCCAATAGTTCTTATGGGGCTCCCTCACCTCTTGTGTACCTCGCAGAGGTGACGCCGTGTTCAGAGTCTGCCCCTCGAAGTGCCAGGTTCTAGGCCCTGCGTCGGGGGGCCGCCCTCACTGCCGCTAACGTCTTTTCCTCTCCAGGGCAATCAGGAGTACTTGGCGGTGTCTCGTCGCCCCAGCCAGGGGGGAACCGGCAGAATCGCGAACCGTAGGGCGCAGGCAACAGGGCCCAACTGCTTCTCCGGGCCTCAGAAGGACCTCGACGCTGGCACCGGTAAAGCAGTCCGAGGCCGGGAGGGGGTCCCGGTGCTGTAGTTGCACCTCAACCGCCCCACCGCTCGTCACAGATAAACGGTCCAGGGGCAGACTGCCTTCACATATAGGCCTCCGCGTCCCGGGGCTTCGGCATGCCACCACAGGGGGAGAGGGAGAGGGCGGGGGGCGGGATACGAAGGCCTCACCGCTGCTCCGGTCTCACCTCTCCCGCCGGACGTCGCGTAGGTTCCCTCCTCTGCATTGGCAACACTCGCGGTTTGGTGTCTGCTCCACCGCCACGGCACTATGATCGAGCACCAGAGCGCCAGTCCGCCTTCGGTCCGCAGTCACACCTCCTCGTCGAGGCTTCACAGCGAGTACCAGCTCTCCTCAACGCACTTCAGTGCGGCAGGAAAATGGCGCGTCCCAAAGGCGACGGCTCCAGGCTCTCACCCCGAGCTTCGACCCTCAGCAGTGCACCGTATCTTCAGCGTTATTGCCAGGTCCCGCTACCTCCCTGGTAGTCTGGAAGTCAAGTATGACCCTAGTTATGTGGTTTTGGCAGGATTATTGCAGGATAATGGTGGCCCAGGTCCGGAGCTCGTCCATCAGGCGACCGCCATGTTCAGCGCGTAGCCACGTCCCCCGCAACTTGATGTTACATGTAAATTAGAGGGGCCTCACATCTTCCCTTTCGCCCGGGGCCCCAGAAGTTCTAGGACCGGCCCTGAGTACCAACACAAGATTTCCTTTTGTCAGCCTCACTACTCTAATGTATGGGGTTAGGCGAGGATCTCCCCTTCAAAATATCGATACTTTGCGTATTTTCTGTGAATTTTTTTTTTGTTTTTTGACCCCAGCAACCTTTTTTATTACCTTTAAACTTTCCTTGGTTTCCTTAATTACCCCACTTCTTTTTTTCCTGGAGGGTTCCCTAACTTCTCAGTGCCTTTCTTACCCTGCTTCCTCTTTGCGGTTAATTGCTTGCACATCTTAGGGTTTGCCTTTGGAGCTGTCAACTTGGGGGGTTTCTTTTGAAGCTGGCAACTTGGGGGGGGGTCTCGGAGACTGGCTCAGGGATTCTATTCCAGGTGACCTCATCCAGCTGCTATACTTACGACCTCTCCTCCCTTCCTGAGCTCTCCTTTTCACCCCTGATCTCAATAGCATGGTGAGGCTAAAATTAGATAGGACCGTTTGTTTCCCAAATACACTTCCCTTTTTTAAAACAAACTAGGGACATTTATAAACGTATATCATTATTTACTGTGCAAATGGATACATGGACTCTAGAGGAGTGGAAGGAGAACTAGTGTTGTTTATAACATCATTTATTTCTCCTTCCTTAAGCACAACACTAGAACCGTCCTTTAATGTTTTACTAAGACTTTCAAGTAGTTTGATAAGCTTAACATTTTGAGTATTGTTTAAAACCAGTGTCTTTACTATTCCCTGAGAGATTGTGCATTAGGGAAAGAAGATTCAACATCGTCAATTCTTGGGCAAAATCAGAACTCTTTCCCAGGGAATTGGTCTCATTTCTTAATTTGTGCATAACATGCTTATCATCATTGTCCTTAGTCCCCCTCCTTAGTAGAGCCGTCGAGTCCTCAAGCTCCTTGTACGCGGCAGGGTAAATACATTTCAGTTGACCATTATACGACAACTCAAACAGGGTTACATCAGGCCTCACTCCTTTCCCAATTATTTTGGAGGATGAAGACCTTGGGGGGCTTGGTCCTAGGGCTCCCGCCTTCTGACATTGTAGCTCCTCAATCATGTTGGAGAGGCTTGACGAGTCCAGAGCCCCCCAGGCACTGACTGACACACTCAAGTGAGAGACTTAGGGGCTCAGTGATAGTGACTACCTCTATATCCATTTTTCCCACTGGCTCTGCATTCAGGGGAAGCTCAACTGTGGAGGCCTCATACTCTCTAGGACCACCTTCTTCACACCCAAAGATGAACGACCCCTCCTCCGACAAATCCATTCACCACACATCAGCATTATTTCTTGACCACAGACTAAATACTCACCCCCCTCAGCTAGGGGAGACCTCGGGCTTCTGATTTGCAACTGTTTAGCAACTAAGTCCGTCAAGGAAGACGGCAATCTGGTACTGGCCTGATTGACTTCTGCCTACTTTTTTGAGGCCGGACCTTTTTTGCCTCAGAAGAGAAAGGAACGGGGGCAGCAGATGCTATGGAGGTTACCGCAGACTGACTCAGCAAAGAGTGTATTTCCTGATAAATCTGATGTAATCTCAATCTAAATAATTCTCTGGGTCTCTAGCTGAGACAGCAGGCTTGCTACTTGGCCTGCCCACCAGGGTGGGGTAGCGGGGAGGCCTGGATTATCCTCAAGTCAGAGATGGTGATATGGTCCGATCCTGAGTGGAGCAGGAAGCCCCGTCACTTAAAAGACCACCATCTAGCCATCCTACTACTGCAGAATCCTCTGACAATTTATCCTCAATAAGATTAGTAGCACGTGACGGACGAATACAAGGCACATTCATGTCTGATTCTTTGTCGCCCTCCCCCCCCTCCCAAGACTTCCTTGAGGCTAATTGATATATTGGGCTTCCTATTATTACACTCCCTTCATGCTCTTGAAAAATATTGTGAATTACAAACACGTCTGGGGTAAGGAGGACCGGCTCCGCAGGGCCTGGCAGCGTTCTTACAGTTCCTGGGTGCTCTCTGGCAGCACTCTAATCCCCCCCACGCTAACCAGGGAGATCAGCCCCATTACCCTTTCCTCTTGGTCTCAGTATGCGCTCTGCCATAGGCACAATATGGTAAAAAAAACATCACACCTATACATATTCCATGGACAACGTCGCAGTCACTGTTTCACAGTTCCCGACACCTCCAGTCGTTCTAGTGGTTCCAAAAGTTGCAAAATTACTTCTACCATTGCCTTAGCCTCATCCATAGCTGGCGTTAGCTGGTAGTACCTCCAGACAGTACACAAGCATAGGTCGCAAAACAGCCCATGTAGGTAACATAGGGTGACCAGGACGGTCCCTGTTTTTAACCAGCTGTCCTAGCAAATTGCAAGAAATTTAGCTCAGGTCCCCGTTTTTAGAGACGGTCGACTGAAAACGGTGGCAGGTGTTTTTTGTTTTACAAAGCAGGGATCGTTAGCAGTTGTTTCAATAAAGCAATTTCATTAACAGGCAAGCTACTGGGCTTAAAAATAAAATGTTATGTATGTTCTTACTGCCTGTTCTGTAATTCTCTGCTGAGGAGCACTCTCTTCGCTTGAAGTAAAATTGTAGTCCTTCTTCTATTTTTGTGAAATGTCCCGGTTTTTGGCTTTAAAGGAATGTCCCGGTTTTTGGCTTTAAAATTCTGGTCACCCTAAGGTAACAGCATGTCAGAACTGACAATCACTGGGATCACAAGTCCAAGTAGCAGGTAGGGGGGGACAGACAGTAACTCGCAGTGCTTAAGTTGTAAAAAGTCCAGGTGCTAACATTTTTATTGGAGGCCACACCCACTTCCCCCGGCTTCACCCACTTCCTCTACTGGCTCGACGCACATCCTTAACTTGTGTAGAAAAGAGATTGAGGGACCTGTGAGAAGTTGGCCTGGTATATGATGTTCACTATTCTAGTGAACATTCAACTATTCTAGTGAACACCTTGCACCAGTCCAAACAACCCTTATGGTGATGGTTGTAGGTCAACCTTATAGACCAGCTATCCCAGTGGTAGCGTGGACAGAACAGTCTTAGGCTAAAAGACTCTTGAGGGCGTGTAAAGCCAGCTGTTTTACCATATGTAACACCTTGAATACCAGATGAAAGGACACCACACAGGATATATATATAAAATATATATGTATTTATTTACTAACACACTCCTCTGAACTCTTTATGAGATCAGAGGCAAAAGCACATAACAAGTTACACTCAGAAATACTTTAAATAGCACAGTTTACAGTTATGCCCTAGGGGCGCGTAAAACCATATACTAAGTTAGTGGTATAAGGACCACGACTATGGAAAGGAGAAGGCCTAGGGAATTGCTGGGGCTCAACTATCTGACCCTTAGGTTAGGAGTAGGAGGCCCACAGGCGGCGCGTGCAGTGCCAGTACACTCACGCGAGAGTCAATAGAAAGCCAATGGGAACTTAGAAGGTAAGTAATCGAAGATTTAGGACACTTCCGGTCTAACTAGGAATGTACAACTAACAAAACTAGACACTAGGATAGTCAATCCCTACAGGAGCACCGAAGTACTCTCGTTATCTCACCCACGGGCTGCGGGTGCATAGGTGTCATTGTGTGTCGGGTTTTCTCGTTGATTCCTATGGAGCCTTGGAAGAAGATGCTGCAGGCGACCAGGAGGAAGATGTCCGGTGGATCCAAGGGTGGATCTAGGATGAAGAGGACCTGAAAGCAGAGGGGACAGAGTCTAGGTCACTAGCCAGTGACCGGTTGGAACCAGGGAGGAACCAGACGGCGTCGAGGAGCAATCAGGTGCGGATGTGAAGCTTGTCGTTGCAGCCACGCGGACCAGGAGGCGTCGAGGACAACCAGGTGCTGGAGAGGAGCTGCCCCACAAAGGTTCTCGCAGATGGAGGGGTCGACTTCAAGATTGGAGCCAACAAGCCTAAGCAAAGGCAACCCACGCAGGATACACAAAGGAGCTTCTGGTGCAGATCAGGAGGGTCTGAGGTACTTCACCTTTTCAGGGAAGCGAGGGCCAGTCTAGAGCAACCAGACCAGCGATGGGTTTCAAAAGGAGTCGTCGTCACAGGGCTACTAGCCAACGGGCCAGCAACCGGACAACGCGTCGAGCAGAACACAAGCAGAAGGGCCCCTCGCAGATCTCGTGGAGTGTGGTGGGCTGGTCTTCGGTGCAGGTGGAGCTCGGAGTCGGGTGTCTCAGTCCCCAGTGCACAGCTTCGAGGATGCCTCATGAGCTGCGCTGTTAGCAAGTTGAAGACTTTCCAAGTTGCCTGGTTCCACGGATTCCGACGCCTTCCACGGAGCTCAGCTGTGCTGGAGTCGTGCAGTGGGGTCAGAGGAGTACTGGAGTCGAGGTCTTGTCAGGCTCTGCGCTCGAGTTCCGGCAGGAACAGGGACAAAGCAAGCCGTTGAGTTGCTGGATGGTGCCTGGTTTCCCAGGGTGGTCACTCCTTGGCCACAAGGGAGATTCTTCAGTCTTCAAGTCGGTTTGAATGTCGAAGGGTCCAGAGTTTTGTATCAAAGTTTCATCAGGATAAATCTAAAGTCTCCTGGGTCAGCTCCTACCTTTATACAACTAAAGGGGGCTGGTTTACTCACTAGGTCCCTCCTATGGGGACCTAGTGAGTTTCCTTTGTCCAGTTTTGCGCCAGAGCTGGGACTGGAGTGCCCCAGCACCGGTTTGAACTGGAATATGCATGGAGCACCTAGTGTGCCCCAGGCAGTGTCTGTTGCTTTTCAGCCCTCCCTGTCCCAATACACAAAATCCTGTCTGGGGTGGTGCTCGCACCTCTCCAGGCAGGAAACCTATTGTCCAGGCCTCCCTCGCTGGAAGGACTCCCAGCAGCAGGAGGTCAGACTTGTGTCTTTGGCAGCAGCATCCATTTTGTGACACTGAGGCTCTGGTTAACTTTAAGCGAGATAGTCAGCAACAACATGTCTTCTCCCTCTAGGTGGAATGCTACCCCCGTCGCCAGAATTGGCGAGGGGGTAGTATTCCAAAGCGTATGACACCTTACACGACATGTTTAGATAAAGCAAAACCAAAGTTACCATTTAAGCGCAAGGTTCATAATGCACTTAAGAGTATATGGTATGGCAATATCATAGAACAGCTATAAGGACATGGTTCCAAAAGCTGCAGACAGGCTCAGCTCATGCTAGAGCACCATCTCACACATAACCAAGCACTCTGCCTCCAGGATTGTTAAGGCCTGCCATAGGAGTGACTTATAGGTTACTGTGTGTCTATATTTAAGGGTAGATATAGGTATACTATACCTAAGCAAGGGGTGATTACACAAACTTGCCCCAGCTGAGTGATCAGCCAGTTGTGTCAGTTTGAGTGGCCAGCCAGGGGTGGCATAATACATGCTGCAGCCCCTGGTAAGCCTTGGTTACACCTATGCCCTGAGTACCTAGGGAACACTTCTACAGGGGCTGATAAGGTGAGCCAATTCCCAATTGTGGATGTACCTAGAGTACATGGTGTGAATTTAGAGAGAGTGCATCTGGGCTGTGGGTCTGATTAACAGGCCCACAGCCACATCTAAGTCGAAAACCAGTAAAGCAAAAGCAAAAAGTGGGGGTGACCATCGGAAGCAGACCCTACTCTCCTACAGGACCCATCAACCCTGGAAGATACTTTCAGAAGCAATATTACAACAGAATAATGTATAGTAATATAGTACCGCTTTAGATCCTCTCTGTGTGCACCTCATGCACTATACAATGTTTCCCAGTGTAGAAATGTGCCTCTTCTGTTTCTTTCCCATTCTGCACATAGATTTAATTGTCCATGGCGGTACAGAATAGAAGAGTGGCTGTATAATCCGTATGAAGGAGGGCATCACTTTAATTCTAAATGGGCACACCCTTAACCCAGTCATGCTCGATGTTGAGACAAAATAGGACAGAAGCCCATGTGCAGCTCTATCCCACCCCCTCCGTGTCATATTGAGAATAACTAAATCCCCTCCCCAGGCCATGGGTACAGTTATTGAAGTATCAATGTACAAAATAAAGATATCAAACCCCTATCAATCTTCAACTTTTCCATATTTTGACAACAGTTCTGAATCACAGAATCAAAAGCCTGAGCAAGCTGAAAGAATGCTACATAAAGATGTAGACTGTGTTGCTCTTCTCATTTAGTACAGAATCCTTCTCAAAAGCCAGCTTGAATAAACTGAAGAACTCCATTTTCAAGAATATGTTTCTGGGCCTTGCCCAAGATCCACAAGTAGTACATTTTAACACATATCATGAGGATTTTTCCGCCTATATGCATCCAAGTCACCTGTCTTCTTTTTTACATGATACAGACTAATTTAGTGTCAATAAGTGACTCTGTAATCCATCATCTGATAGAAAAAGTAACATACACCCCTAAAGTGGTAGTGTTATATGTCACCACGCTGGCTAAACAAAAATTGTGGTGATGGCCTATTGTGAATCAAGCACCTTTAACACTAAAGACAGATACTCCCAATTTGTCATCCTTATGCTTTAAAAAACTCGAAGGAACCTCGTAGCACCACAAAACCATGTGATACTCAAAGTAGCCCAGAGAGCGGAAAACTCACATCACAGTGGGTTGACTCCTGAGGCGAAAAGCCGGGAGTAGACGCTGTTGCTGCTAATTCTTTGACCTGCTCATTTTTAAAACTTGTATTTTACTTTGTAAAGCACCATTGCACTTTAGGGCATCACGGAGCGGATTTAGCGCTCACGTGACCCCTTACACCGGCGTCCTCGCCGCGGGCCACGCCCACCGCTAGGCCACGCCCCCTTCCCGCCCTACATAAGCGCCAATCTATGAGCGCTCGGTTGGGCTGACTCCTGAGGCGAAAAGCCGGGAGTAGACGCTGTTGCTGCTAATTCTTTGACCTGCTCATTTTTAAAACTTGTATTTTACTTTGTAAAGCACCATTGCACTTTAGGGCATCACGGAGCGGATTTAGCGCTCACGTGACCCCTTACACCGGCGTCCTCGCCGCGGGCCACGCCCACCGCTAGGCCACGCCCCCTTCACGCCCTACATAAGCGCCGATCTATGAGCGCTCGGTTGGGTTGACTCCTGAGGCGAAAAGCCGGGAGTAGACGCTGTTGCTGCTTATTCTTTGACCTGCTCATTTTTAAAACTTGTATTTTACTTTGTAAAGCACCATTGCACTTTAGGGCATCACGGAGCGGATTTAGCGCTCACGTGACCCCTTAATCCGGCGTCCTCGCCGCGGGCCACGCCCACCGCTAGGCCACGCCCCCTTCCCGCCCTACATAAGCGCCGATCTATGAGCGCTCGGTTGGGTTGACTCCTGAGGCGAAAAGCCGGGAGTAGACGCTGTTGCTGCTAATTTTTTGACCTGCTCATTTTTAAAACTTGTATTTTACTTTGTAAAGCACCATTGCACTTTAGGGCATCACGGAGCGGATTTAGCGCTCACGTGACCCCTTACACCGGCGTCCTCGCCGCGGGCAACGCCCACCGCTAGGCCACGCCCCCTTCCCGCCCTACATAAGCGCCGATCTATGAGCGCTCGGTTGGGTTGACTCCTGAGGCGAAAAGCCGGGAGTAGACGCTGTTGCTGCTTATTCTTTGACCTGCTCATTTTTAAAACTTGTATTTTACTTTGTAAAGCACCATTGCACTTTAGGGCATCACGGAGCGGATTTAGCGCTCACGTGACCCCTTACACCGGCGTCCTCGCCGCGGGCCACGCCCACCGCTAGGCCACGCCCCCTTCCCGCCCTCGTGGCCTCCTATATCAAATGTGCATCTACAGAACGCGCAGCGGACGTGCGCAGCGGGCGCGCCTAAGGCAAGCCCGTCTGCGCCCGTCCGCGGCCGGACAGGGCTAGGGGCACGACTCTATACCAATTACATCTCTTACTCCTCTGAGGAGCTTACCGCCCTCCAAGGCCATTGGCCACTTTCGGATTCTATCCGTAGGCACATTACTTCACTAGAGCTTGTACCTTCTTCCACTCCTACTCTGCAGTCTTCCCCGCCCGCCTCTCCCCCACTATGTCCCCCCCCCCACCCGACCCTCTTCCTCCCACTCCGTCACTCTCCATTGTCTTACTTAATACCAGATCAGCGGTCAAGCACCATCATGAGCTCTCTGTCTTGCTCGATTCTGAGAAGCCTGACTTACTGCTTTTGACCGAAACCTGGTTCTGCGATTCTTCCCTTCCCGTTCTCTTGGCTACCCTTCCCCCCTCCTACGTGGCCTTACGCGCTGATCGTCCGGCGGGTAGGGTTGGCGGCGGAGTGGCGATAATCGCCCGGTCGGAATTAAATTTTCAAACCATCCCCTCTCCCCCCATTCCTCACACTGAATTCCTTACAGTTCGCTCCCTTGCCTTCTCCCCCCCCCATCACCTGTCTTCTAATGTACCGCCCTCCCCAGTCTTCGACTCTATTCTTGCCTGCTTTTCAAGACCTACTGGCCAACTTGGTGGTTAACTATGCATCGGTCTTGGTACTAGGGGATTTCAATTACTGGCCATCGGACCCTTCTGAGTGCACAGCTTCGAAAGAATTCACTGAGTCTCTCACATCTTTAAACTTTGTGTCGCACATCTCGGTCCCCACTCACTCTCATGGTCACATACTTGACCAGGTCTGGTCCCTTAATCTTCCAGTCTCCCCGGTGACGGTTTCCCCCTGTCCTTGGTCGGATCATGCCCTTATTTCCTTCTCCATCTCTCTCAACCCGGTTTCCAAAGTCCCCCACGCCAAAAACACCTGGGCGCGGAACTGGAACAGAGTTGACTTTCCCACCCTGACGTCTCACCTTCGGAACTCTACCCCGTCCCTTTCTGGTCTTCCGTCCGACTCCCAAGCCAACGTTATCAACACCTGGTTGGCTAGAGGGTGCGACTCAGTGGCTCCCCTGCGTCGCATCTCCGTTCGGCGACCTAAGGAGTCTAACAGGTGGTTTAATGACCACCTAAAAGAACTTAAACTGTCCGTTCGGCAGGCAGAAAGGCACTGGAGGAAAAACTATTGTCCTTCACTTAAAACCCTCTATCTGACTTCACTCGCCGACTACAAGACCGCAATCCTTGCCGCCAAAACCTCTTATTTTTCAACAAAAATAATCACTGCTGAAAACAAGCCTATGGAGATCTTTGGCATAGTGCAGGACCTGGCTTACTCCGATAGGGCTTCACCTCAAATCCCCCCATCCCAGGCCCTCTGCAACCAACTTAACACTTACTTTCTTGACAAGATCGCCACCATTAAGGCCAACATTCCCCCCCCCCTCGCCTGCTTTTGTTGACCCTTCTCCTCCTACTATTCAAAACCTCCTCACCTCCATCCCCCCCCTCACTGAAGAGGTATTCCTGGGTTTACTTCCCAAAGTAAAATCAGGTTCCCCGGCAGACATCTGTCCGGCGCGAATCCTCCAACAAATCTACTCATCCTGCCCAGAACCCCCCATTACCTTCCTTAACAGTTCCTTAGCGCAGGGAGTCGTGACCCCTACGCTCAAATCAGCCACCATAGTGCCCATTCTCAAAAAGCCTGGCGCTTACCCATCCATCTCAGCCAACTACCGCCCCATTTCCCTGCTGCCCTACCTGGGCAAGGTGCTGGAGCGCCATGTCACCGCGGTTTTCAGCACCCACGTAGAGGCCAATGGGGGACTGGCTTCCCGCCAGGCTGGCTTTCGACCTAGGCACTAGACTGAATCAGTCGTGGTATCAGTCCTAGACAACCTCAGGAAGGGTATGGATCACAACAAACACCAGGCGCTAGTACTCCTCGATCTCTCGGCCCCATTTGACACGGTAGACCATACCATCTTACTGTCCCGTGTAAAGGCGGCTGGAGTCGAGGGATCATCCCTGGTGTGGCTTTCCTCCTTCCTGAGGGACCGCACTCAGGCGGTCCGGCTAGGAGACTTCACAACCACCCCACTCCCCGTCACGTGTGGTGTCCCCCAGGGTTCTTCCTTGTCTCCCCTATTATTCAATCTTTATATCTTTCCCCTCATCTTCGCTCTTCAGCAGTTGGAGGTCACCGTTTATAATTACACGGATGACCTCCAGCTCATCTTTGACCTATCCTCTTCTCCCCTCTCTGTCTCCAGCTTTCAGCACACCATGACATTCATCAGGGACTGGATGAACCACAACCATCTCAAATTGAACCCGGACAAAACTGAGTTGGTTCTTACCGGTGGTTCTTCCAGTCCCTGGAACTCTCTTTTCTGGCCCCCAACCCTTGGTCCCGCCCCCACTCCTTCTACCACGGTCAAAACACTGGGGGTCAAAATGAATAATCAACTTACCCTTCACTCCCAAATCAGCTCTGTGGTTTCCTGCTGCTTCCTCACCCTCCGAACTATCCGCACTGTCGCTCGTTTCTTCTCCCCCCAGGCACTCAAAATGATCATGGCCGCTCTAGTGATATCACGGCTGGATTATGCCAACGCTCTTTACAATGGCATACCAGCATACAGTCTTAGGAGGCTGCAGCTGGTCCAAAACCAAGCTGCCCGGCTGGTTTTTAGACTCCCACGCTATCACCACTCCACACCCCTCCTCAGGGAACTTCATTGGCTCCCTATTAAAGAACGTTCTTTGTTTAAAACCGCCTGCATGGTTTTCCAGGCCCGACAAGGCACCGCCCCCGCCTTTATTTCCTCACTAATAAAAGAATACGCTCCCCCCAGAGAACTCCGTTCCTCCACCAAATCCCTTCTTCAAATCCCACGCTTTAGACGCAAAAAGTGGGGTGGGTCCAACTTCTCCACCTTGGCCCCCACTTTCTGGAACTCCCTCCCAGACCACCTCCGTGCGGCTACCCATTATGTTTCCTTCCGCAAGGAACTAAAAACGTTTCTTTTCAAGCAGGCTTTCCATGTGTAAACCCCTTCCCAGGCTCTACCACCGGATATTATTTTATTTTGTCTCTGTAGTCATTACCCTCCACTAGCGCCAAGAAACCGTTCGGTGCACGCTGCGCTTTATAAATGTTTTAAATTAGAAATTAGAAAGTCAGACCATAATCTAAAATCAATACTTAATGCTACTGCCAAATGCAAGGTTCTTCTCAAGGCTGCCATGTACTCTCTAAAGGACCTTCTAGCCAAAATTTCTCTCTATACACATAAATTGACAAACATCAGTCCTTCATGGAAAAATAAGCAACACAAGTCTCCGTCAGTAGCACATAAAACTCACGCAGACAAACAATAACAGTCTTACCTCTCAGTATTACCTCAATATTTCAAAAATATAACTTCTGGAAAGAAAATGTAAATTATTCCTTCAAACAATAACTAATATTAATTGGTCTTGTAATATGATTTGTGAGTATATCAGATTTGTTTAATGAAGTAATTTATAGAGCGAACTCAACCCAAATGTATTGGAGCGCTTTACATGAGCACCAGTAACATTAAACAAGGACACATTCATTTTTGGTAGACACAGGGAGGGATTAGTCCACAATCATAGGATGGTGAGCCAACGCCCGGACTTGAACCTGGTTCCTCAGTTCCAAAGTAGGCAGCACTGGCCGCTATGCCACAACCTCTACCCTAATCTGAGGGAGACGCCTGGAGAGTGGACGTTCAATGGCAAGAGTGCCTTACAAATTATGTGAAGACCCACAAACTTGCAAGTTTGCAGGCATTTACAAAGGTACATTTAAACCTTGATTTATTCTTGTTGAGGGAAAAGTAGATTGTTTTTTGAAGGATGCACGGTAGAAGGAATTATACGAAAATGTGTGAGGTGTAGGAGAAGGAGATTGTCTACGGGAAAATCAGAATCCCCCTGAAAGAAAGAAAAAGTTATAAGCATTAAAACAAATGTGTAACTGTGCCCCAAATAGGTATGTATTTCTGGAAAATTACTGTAGTCATCATTGGTGCTTTAAATGGGCTAGTACTTCCAGGGACCAGGTACCTGCACTTCGTTCATTTGCAAGTAAGAATACCTGCACTTAGCAGCAAGAAGGTACTCTGGAATAGTAAATACCCACACTTTACCATTTCAGGCGTCATGCTGTCCCTCAAGTGCTCTTGGATGCTTTGTCGAATTAAGAATTATGTGTCATCTACCCTGAACTAAGTGTAAGCCTAAAGGAGCAGATGTATGTTGAGTAGATCACAATTAGTGTATTAAAAAGGAATAATGTTGTTGGTCAAAATTTGTTTTTAAATATTGCAAGATTTTTTTATTTTTTTTAATTTTTTAAAACCTTTATTATAAAACAATGCACACAGCTATTCAGCCATACATCCCGGAGGCGAGGCAGCAGAACGAAACTAAGGAAGTCAAAGTGCAAGAATCAATACATCAGAACGAATGAAGGTTAATTTTCAAGTTTTTATAACAAGTGTGAAAAAAGGGGGGGGGAGAAAAGGGAAAGAAAGCGCCGGAACTGGCGCAAAGGAAAAGGCAACGGAATTTAAAGTACAGTGAGGCGCGGTGAAGGGGCCGGGAGAGCACAGTGAACACAGTAATATCCAGTGTAACAGAATACTAGGAATGTGGGGGGAGGGAAACACAGGATAGCAGCATAGAAAATCTCCAGTTGGAGTCACAGGCTACGGTGATAAGTGTTCTTCCTGTGGAGCGGAGTCCGGTGGTACGCAAATGTCCCCCCTGTATTCATTCCAGGCTCCCCATATTTTCTGCCACTTTTTAGGTTTACCCCTGGCAACATACACAGTCTTTTCCCGGAACATACACCAATCCATGTTGGCTTTCCATTGTACAACCTTCGGAGCCGTTGTAGCCCCCCACATCTGCGCAATATCCCGTTTAGCAACCATATTACCAAGGGTCACCCATTGGGTCTGGGCCATGGTATGATCTGTCGGGCCCCAAATGTTTAGGAGGCATCTCCTGGCTTCCGCATGCATTTCCACTCCAGTCACTTCGCTCATAATCGAGTGCACACGTCGCCAATAAGAAGCTATTGCAGCACATTCCCATATAATGTGCATAAATGTGGCGAGGGCACCACAGCCGCGCCTACAGAGGCCATCAACAGAGTGTCCCATGTGCACAAGTCTGGGACCAGTGACATAAACTCTGTGCAAGATTTTGAGTTGCACCAGCCGAAGACGGGAAGAGATAGCGACCTCCTTAGGGGAGGATACCGCACTCTGCCAATCTTCGTCATCAATCTCTATCCCGTCTCGCACCCACTGGTCCCTCACACCCAGGAGGAGGTCTGTACGGACGTTGATGAGCTTCTTGTATGTCAATGAAATGGCACTGTCTGGCATGTGGCCATCCAGTACCCTGTCTTCCAAGGGAGAACTATCGGGAATCGCCTCACCCTCTGGCTTGGCGGACAGTAATGCATGTCTCAGCTGAGCATACCGGAAGAATTCCGTTCCACCCAGCTGAAACCCTGCTTGTAACTGGGCGAAAGTTTTAACCTCCCCACGCAGCAACATGTCCTCCACCCTGGAAATGCCAATCAGGTCCCACTTATCAAAGCCCTTGGTATGCCATAGTCTGCCCAGTATGTCCGAGTCATAAAGTGGGGTCATCTTCGTTAGCCTGTCTTTCCATCCCTGCGCCTTTGTAATCGCCCTCCAAATATGGACAGCGGTTTTCGTTGGACCAGACATCCGCTTGTCAAGAGACCTCGAGTAAAGTGCCCTAAGATACTTCCCTCGCCCAGCAGCCACCGATCCATGGCATACCCCGGGTCGTCCACTGGACCATATAAACCATGATTAATGGCTGCTAGCTGGGAGGCCCAGTAATACCTCCGCACATCAGGCAACGCTATCCCACCATCGTACCACAGCAGCGTAAGCTTCGTAATAGCGATGCGAGGGCGACCATCCCAAAGTAGGGCGCGTTGTAGGCTCTCGATCTCACCGAAGTATCGGGCTGGGACCGGGTCTTGGGTGTTTTGTAGGCCGTAAAGGAACCTGGGCAAGGACATCATTTTAAACAACGCCGCGCGCCCAAGCAGTGAGAGCGGGAGCTTACGCCACCCCTCTACATCACGCCGAAGGCGGAGAAGAGGGGGAAGCAAGTTATGCTCATAGCGCGCTTCGGAGTTAGTGAAGATGTAGATCCCCAAGTATTTGAAGCCCTGGCTCGCCACCTGTATGCCACAACCCCTCGGAAGGCGAGGCGTTCCCCCTTTCAGAACGTACAAATGTGACTTGGACCAGTTGATAACTAGGCCGGAGTACTGACCGAACAGTCGCAACACGTCACAGGCCACAATGAGGGATTTGCAGGGGGAAGTGAGGTACAGAAGAATATCATCTGCATACAGTGACACTCGGTCCTCGAAGTCAGGGGACCATCGGATACCATGTAGATCGGGGTGGCTGCGTAACCAGGCCGCCAACGGTTCGAGCGCGAGCGCAAACAGGAGGGGCGACAAAGGGCAGCCCTGCCTGGTGCCCCTCTGAAGAACAAAGGGTGCTGAAACTCGACCGTTGACAGCTATGTTAGCCAACGGGCCGGCGTATAGGAGTTTGACCCACCCCACAAATTCCGGGCCAAAACCGAGCTTCGCCAACACTGCCCACAGATAACTCCACTCAAGGGAGTCGAAAGCCATCGTGGCATCCAACGATGCCAGGACAGCCGGCTCCTCAAGCGTATGGGCCCTGGCCAGGGCACCATGAATTCGACGTAGGTTAAGAGCAGTGTTGCGGTGTGGAATAAAGCCCGACTGGTCCGGGTGCACTAGGTCGCCGATGACGCCAATCAGACGGTTGGCGAGCATTTTGGCCAGGATCTTAGGCTCCGCGTTTAAAAGAGAAATGGGGCGATATGATCGGCACAAATCTCTTGGTTTCCCTTCCTTATGGATAACCACAATGGTGGCCAACCTCTGGTCGGGGGGAAGCATACCAGTCTCCCGCGCCTCCAGGAACATATTTCGCAAGTGCGGGGAAACTACATCCGGTTTGACTTTATATAGCTCTACCGGAATGCCGTTGGGGCCAGGCGCCTTGCCAGATCTCAGATAGCGAATTGCAAGTGCAACCTCGTCCGCAGATATATCCCTGTCTAGATCGTCTCGATCTGCTTCCGACAGGCATGGGAGATCGATATCAGACAGGAGGGCGCCCGAGTCGGTCTCAGACCGGTCCGAGACAGAGGAGTAAACGCCCCGAAAATACTCCGAAAAGGACTCAGCGATTGCACACAGGTCAGTAACCAACAATCCGTCTTCTCCCAATATCTCCGGGACGACGCGGCTGGCCCTCTTTCTTATCGAGCCAGGCCAGCAGCTTGCCCGCCTTGTCACCAACGTCGTAAATCCGACCCTGCTGTTCCCTGCCCATGACGAGAGCAGCGTCGGTGGCAAGGTCTCGATACTCCGATTGCTTAAGGGAGAGATTATGTAGCAGGTCGGGCTCAGGGCCCGCCTCTAATCGGGAGTCTAACTCCATAATCTCCGCCTCGATACGCACCATGTCGGCGTCCCTGTTCCCACGAGCTTCCGCTATGAGAGCAAATGCCTCACCCCGCAAGACCGTTTTAAACGCCTCCCACAAGGTGGCAGCCGATGCAACCGATCCCTCATTCTCGGTAAAATAGAGTTCGATAGCCTTGGCCAAGAGACCACGCGTCTTTGGGTTTCGGAAGTACCACGGATTGACCACCACCGGTCGCTCCGTTACAACAATATTAAAATCGAAGGAGACCAACAACAGGGAGTGGTCCGAGATACCCCTCGCCAAAAAGCGGGCCTCAGAGATCGCCGGTGCATGAGCTGCCAAGGCAAGAACGTAATCGATCCTGGAGAGGCTACCATGAGCGCCAGAATGAAAAGAAAATTGGCTCTGGGTGGGATGTAGGAGTCTCCAGCAGTCAACCAACCCCATAGTATCAAGGAAAGTGGGCAACCACATTTGCGAACTACGGAGGTCTCTAGGCGGATGTCTGTCCAAGGATCCGGAGCTAACAGAATTAAAGTCACCCCCCACAATAAGCAACCCTGCTGGCAGATTCAAAATGGCGCTACCAAGGTCCTGAAAGGTGTTATTTTGCAAACCCGGAGGAACATAAACCGAAACCAATGTCAAGACACGCCCTTCCCACCGCCCTGCGACGGCAGCATACCGCCCCCTCTCGTCTACAATAGTGGAATCAATCTCAAAAGGGAGGGACGTGCGAACCATAACACCCGCCCCCCGGGACCCCGAAGAGAACCCCGAGTGAGCCACCATCTTGAAACCCTTCCTGTTGAGCGCTCTGCACGTATTCCCCACCAAGTGTGTCTCCTGCAAGAGAACAATATCTGGCATGTGTCTTTTAAACAGTTGCAATACCACCCCTCTCTTAATACGATCACCCAAGCCATTGACATTCCAACTAAAAACTTTCAATTTCCTACCCCCCATCGTCTTGTCCCAAGCCTTCACCAGCCCCCAGAGGCCTCACCGATGAATGAAACAAAGCAGAGCATATGACCCATTGCCTAAGAGAAAGAAGAAAGAAACAAAGAAAGCACACAAAACCAACCCCAACACCACCCCCCACCCTGCACCCCTGCAGCAGCCTAAAAAGCCCCCCCCAACCAGCAGTGTGCCTGTCGCCCCATAAACTAAGCTACAAAAAGACCCTAGAGGAGCATGGAACCCCCGCAGTCCCCCCCTGCCACCCTCCATGTGAGAATAGGATATTCCCAGTAAAAGTGCAACAGCTCGGCATTATCGGTCACAGTCAACGGGCACACCAACTGACAAAGATAGTGCGACTAGCACTATTCCTGAAGATCAGGGCCACCAGAGGCGCCTTCAGAATGTTCCTCCTGCTCTTCTCGCCGGTGCGGCAAAGTGTCCAGCCAGTCACTCGCAGACTCAGGCATATCAAAAAACAGGGCTCGGCCATCACGTTCAATGCGTAGTTTAGCGGGGAACAACATAGAGTACTTCAGCCCCAAGTCCCTGAGGCGCCGCTTTACCCCCGCAAAACGTTGGCGCTGTCTCTGAACAGCCCTGGTGAAGTCCGGGTAAAAGTTCACATCTGCGTTTTGAAACTTGAGAGGCCCATGTCGCCTCGAAGCCTGGAGGATCGCATCCCGATCTCTGAAGTTGAATAAACGGGCGATGATGGGTCTCGGTGCGACGCCCGTCTTCGGAGGGCCGCCAGGTATTCTGTGGGGCCCGCTCCACCGAGAAAAAGTGACTGAGGCCTGCTGGAGCGAGATGGGTCTTAACCAAGTCCTCGACAAAGAGGTCAACGGCCGCTTCTTCCGCACCCTCCGGTACCCCAATGATGCGCACATTCTGCCGCCTGGCACGTCCCTCGAAATCCTCCAGCCGCTTCGAGAACAGGTCATTAACCTACCGCAAGGTACGGACCTCCGCTTGCAGGTCTGAGACATCGGTCGTGAGGCTGGAGGTTTTGATATCGAGAGATTTCACTCGATCGTTCGTTTTGCCCAGGTCGGCCCTGATCAAATTGAGATCGATAGCCAGGGTGTCCACCTTGTGTGTCAGGACCTCGTGTTGTTGATGCATCTCAGTCCTGATGCCAGTGATAGCCCCCATGATGTCGCGAAGAGTGGGCTCCGACCCCTCGGGTGAGCTCGCCCGTAAGGAGTCCTTAGACTGAGCGACAACAGTGGGCGAGGTCCTTTGCTGGGCGTACCGGTCGATCTTGTTTGTCTGGGGCTGGACCGTCTTCCTGCTAGCCCGGTTCGCCGTCCTGTCGGGATCACCTCTGCCAGCCATGTTGGGTCCGGACAGAACAAAGGGCAGTATGGCGATGTCGCTGTGGGCACTCAAGCGGGTGCGAAGCGTAGCTAACCTGAATGCCCAGTCAACAATAGGCAACTCCGCGGCTACGTGCACTCCGCCAGCAGGAGCAGAAGACGCTTACTCAGCATATCAATCATGCACTGCGTCGTCTCGATCATCGGCCACCTCCGGGACAATGGTGCATCCCTGGCACAAAGTTCAACACGACATAACTTCAACAAGAAATGCCGGATTCAGAAACGGAAAGCGGATCCCGCGTCTGTGACCACTCGCCAATTGGAATCCACCACCGTGGACCAGGATTTATTCCAGGATATGTGCGGAGGGTCGGAGGGTCTGCGGAGCTCCGAGCTTACGCGGCCATCTTGCTTGCCCGCGAAGCTCCTCCTCTATTGCAAGATTTAATAGTAACATTGCTTTTAGGGAAATACGCAGAAGCCTTCTTTGAAAAAAAAATTCTTTAAGTGTATTTGCTGTTGGCAAGTCTTGCTGGACTGTGAATTTGTTCTTTGCTCTGGTGATGAAACTTTTGTGTGCAAGTCGTTTTCTAACTGTTTGAAGACTGATATGGTTAGTTTAGTTTTCATTTCTTTTTCTAAGTCAGACTGAAACTTACATTTTGCTATTTACATTAGGTCTCCGTGATGTTGCACTCAGCAGGACTCCTGTCATGAACTGTGCCGGGCAGTATACGGATGTCTCTTTCACGGCGCCGTTTTAAAACCTATTTATTTTCTATGCAAGACAAATAAAGTTTCTCTTTCTAGTTTACTTAAGGTGCGAAGAAATAGAGACACATTATTTATCACTTTTGACGCGGGTAAGGTAGCCCGGCAATCAGGGTTGTATGGCAGCGGGTCGTCATTTACAATGGAATTTGTAAACGAGCTCTGGCCTATGACCAATCCCCACCACAGTGGTTGCACTTTTCAGGGCACCTCAACCATTTAAGTGCAAGACAGTATTGCATGTTAAGAAAAAAACATTAAATAATTACTAATTACTTACTGCCTTTTGTTTCTTTTAATTATAGGGCTTCTGCTGCGAGATACGCTGCTTGCTTTGTCGATTGTCTAAACTGCAGATGCGCAGTATGCTGGGGCGGGTGAAAAGTCAGACTCTGGAGTAAACACAAGCACTTGACAATTTTACACCAAGAAGGGACGACGGGGCATGGGGCCGGGCTAATAATTAAGCATCTAGTAGGACTGCAGCAATTGATTGGTAGTGGCCTTAGCGCACTACCGCTACTATTTATTTTATTGCTGCATGTATCTGAAATAAACAGGTTAGTGTTAGATTCCTTACCTTAAAATATCCCCAGGCGTCAGACTGAATCCGGAAAGTTTTCGTTTGCAGTACCCCTGAGCGTAGCTAGGCGTCGTCTGCGGCTCCACGTCCGTCGTCGATGTCGTGATCGCCAGGATGATGTCGTCTGAGTACTTAGACGCCGCCCTCGCGCGCTGACGTCAGTTCTTCTTTTTTCCGCACCAGCTAGCGCAGATCCGGGAAGAGCAGTACTCTTAGTCATTTTTTTACAAACTTTTTGATCTGTTTTGGATCTCTTTTCTCGAGCCGACCTAGACTCCTGGTGCTGTAGGGATGCCTGGCTTCAAGCCGTGCGACGCCTGTCACCGCCTGATGTCAGTGATCGACCCCCACCGTCGGTGTCTCTACTGCCTCGGGGCCGACCACGATGACAAGTCGTGCCCCGACCGCCGGGCCTTGACCTCGAAGGCTAGGCGGGAGCGGTCCCGTAAGCTACTTGAGATCCGGCAGTCGGCTCTGTGCCGCTCAAGTTCCCGATCAAAGAGGAAGTCGAGGGAACGGTCGCGGAGCCGCAGTCGTCGCTCCTCGAGTCACCACCACCACTCCTCGGGGTCCAAGTCCTCCGGTAAGTCGAGGCATTCGAAAAAGAAGTCGAAGAGGTGACATCGTTCTTCCGACTCCCCTCGCTGGTCACTCGACACGGTTAAGGGTTCGGGCGACACTGCCCGCGCGGCTCCGCCGGACCCGCAGGCTTCGCTTCAAGCCCCATACCCTCCGGTCCCTGGGCTGCAAGCAATGCCGGAGGAGATGTGTGATTTCCTCGTGGCCATGAGGACTCGCTTCCCTCCGTCAAGGCCAGTCGGCGAGCCTTCAGGCTCCGCAGACCCGACTAGGGGCCCGGGCGGGCCGGTGGCTTCGGCCCCAGTGCTGTCAGGTGCTTCGGCCCCGGCGCCGTCGTCGACTTCGGTCCCGACGCCGTAGGGCCCCATGGGATCCAGGCCTGGATCCTGGTCAACGCCAGTTGACCTCCTCCGCTGGCGCCGACCCCAATGGTGTCGCTCCTGGCATCGTCTTCGGACGACGTCGGCCCCAGTTTCATCCCTGGTCCAGGTCCGACGTCGGAACGGCGCCGCTCAGCGCCATCTCCGGCGTCGATGAGTGAGGCCTTCACCTACGACCCGGTTCCGTCATTTCTGCCTGTTTACCAGGACACGGATGAGGGGGAGGACTGGGAGGGGTCTGAGGACCCTCTGGCACAGCAGTGCCAGTTGAGCCAGGACTGGGCATATGAGCTAGCGGAGGCCAGTGGTTTGGATACATGAAATGAAATGAAATGAAAAACAATTTTTAACGCGCAACTAAGCCCAGATGGGCGTCAAGGCGCCTAACCAAATAATACCAGATAACAGAGACTGATCCTAATTACGGATAAGCCCTAACAAAACACCAGGTCTTGAGCGCCTTTTTAAAGGAAGACAGAGAAGGTTGCATCTTAATCTCAAGAGGTAACAAGTTCCATAGTTTGGGGGCAGCAACGGAAAAAGCTCTGTTTCCCCAACGAACGCTTTTGGTACGTGGGACAACCAACAACTTCATCTCAGAAGATCTTAAAGATCTACCAGGCTGATACCGGGTCAGCAGGGCACCAAGGGGGTCAGAAGAGCCCTCTACCAAAGCTCGATAGACAAGACAAAGGATCTTAAACGAAATCCTGAGATGAATGGGCAACCAATGAAGGCTCCTTCTGGCCATCGTAGCAGATGAAGCTTTGGGAAGTGCTAAAACAAAGCGAGCAGCCGCATTTTGAACTACCTGTAATCGCTGAATGAGCCCCTTGTTGGAGTCTACATAGAGCGCATTACAGTAGTCCAACCTTGAACCTATCAATGCTACTGCCACCTGTTTACGTGCTGAGGGAGAGAGATAGTGAAGGATCCTCCTGAGAATCTTTAGCACTCCCCAACAGGTGGCCACCGTACGGTTGACCTGCAGAGTCATGGATAGGGAGGTGTCAAAGATTACCCCAAGGTTTCTTGCTGACTGGGAAGGGGATGGACAGGTTCCCAGTGAGGCCGGCCACCACTCATCCGACCAGATATCCTGGTCCTTGCCAAAGACCAGGATCTCAGTTTTGTCACCATTCAACTTCAGGGAGTTCTGAAGCATCCAATCAGAGACTGTCTGCATACAGATCCTGAAGTTGGTGGCGGATGATGATACTGAGTGGGCCAGTGACACCATAATCTGGGTGTCATCAGCGTATGACACCAGTTCCATCCCCTGAGATTTTACTAGCCTTGCAAGGGGGGCGACATAAATGTTAAATAGGGTCGGACTGAGAGCCGACCCTTGTGGCACCCCACACTGCAAGGACATGGCAGGGGAAAGGAACTCACCAAGCTTGACTCTTTGCTCCCTATGCTGTAAAAAGGAGTGCAGGAGGTTCAGGGCCATGCCGGAGATCCCTGCCTCCCTCAACCGAGATGTAAGCGTTGAGGGAGACAGGGTGTCAAATGCCGCTGTGAGGTCTAGTAGAACCAACACAGTAGTTTGGCCTGCGTCCACCTTCCTACGGATGTTATTTGCCACCATAGTCAGAGCTGTCTCTGTACTATGCGCTTTTCGGAACCCATGCTGGGAGTTGTGAAGATACCCAGATGAGTCCAGGAAGGCGGTAAGATGTCCATTGAGGTGTGTCTCAAGAATCTTAGAAGGAGCGGGTAACAGTGAGATAGGTCTAAAATTTTTCAACTGTTCCGGGTCCAGCGTGGGCTTCTTGAGTAGAGGCTTCACTATCGCTTTCTTCCATATTAGGGGGAAGGTACCTTGGGTTATAGCACCATTCATAACTTCCAGGAGTGGCGGGAGCAGTATCGCTCTGCATTCCTTCAATATCCTCAAAGGACAAGGATCTAGAGGTGATGAGGATTTAATCCTATCGAGTAGAAGCTCAAGTTCTTCTCGGGTCAATAGTGGAAAGGCCGTTAGACTAACCGGATGGTCTCTAGTCCAGGCTTGTAATTTGTTCAGGGTTTGGAGTGAGGAGTCAGCTAAGGACTTTCTCTGAGTTTCCAGCGCAAGATAGATGTCCTCAATTTTTTTGTGGAAAAACTCTGATATATTGTTGCAAAGCTCCTGCGAACCCACAACTGGATCCGGGACCTGAAGGGAACAGAGGGAGTCTACAATCTTAAAGAGCTCCCTGGAGGAAGTAAGGGAGGTAGTAAGATTCGAGAAGTACTGCTGCTTTTCCCTGATAACATTAGTTTTGTAATCGGCAAGCAGACCCTTATGTACTTCCCTTTCAATGGGATCCCATGTTTTCCTCCATTTTCTTTCCTGTCTTCTGCAGCCTTGACGAAGGAGTCTAAGTGAATCCGTGTACCACGGGGCCGTGGGCTTACGGCGAGCCGAGTATCTAAAAGACAGGGGAGCCAGCTCATCAACCGCTAAGGTGATAGATTCAGAGAGCAATACCGCAGCATCCTCCACATCTCCCCGGGAGGAGAAGGTGAACTTCTTTATGTAAGGTTCAAGAGTGTCATTAGTGATGTTCTTATAGCTCCTTTTTGGGCCTCTGGAAGAGGAGTACAAATCGGATGTTCCTTCCAGAGGAAGGGCCATCAGAAGAGGGATCGCCGAATGGTCCGACCAGACCAGAGGCACCGGGGTGTCAACAGACAATCTGTCGTCGTTGGTAAAGACTCCATCGAGGGTGTGGCCCGCCAAATGAGTAGGGCTGTTGACCAGCTGTATACATTCACAGGCAGCTAGTGCGTCCCCTAACCTGATGGTATCAGAGTCTTTTGTATTATCCAAATGAAAGTTAAAGTCCCCAAGAATGGACAGATGGGAATTGCCAAAGTAGGGTTCCAGGATTCTGAGAAGGTCATCAATGAACGTAACTCTGGAGCCAGGGGGTCTATAAATAAGGATTCCTGAGAAGGAAACCGAGGGAGCAAACAGGATGGAGAAATGCAAGGCCTCAAAAGAGTCCGATACTACAGACAGGGCTTTAATCGTGCAGGACAAAGTGGCCTTGCAGACAATAGCAAGTCCACCCCCTCTGCGTATGGGTCGGTCTTGTTGAAGTATTTTATAACCCTCTGGAATGGCCATCACTAGGTCATGTCCAGAAGACTCCGATGCCCATGTTTCTGTGACAAGCATCCAATCGGGTTGCCTGTCTACCACAAAGTCATGGAATGCAATATTGTTTTTAATAAGGGATCTAGCATTAATTAAAAAGCCCTTTTTTATCGGAGTATTCCTATCCACTTTAGAAGGTATGAGAGGTAATAGTACAGATTTGCACGTGTGACAGCGGGAGGAATACAGGATGCCCTCTGGGGAAAAACTATGGGTACATGGTAGACATGGGGGCTTTAACGCTAATAGCTCGGCCGATGAGTACAAAAGCGTTCCCTGAGATAGAGTGGGTAAAAGTCCTGTGTCCAGCCCGTCCTCAGCGCGGACGGGCGCAGACGGGCTGGACTCTGGCTCGACTCCGGCGCGAAAACGGCGCGTCCGCTTAGCGCGTCCGCTACGCGGAGTCATGGCCGTCTGTTTTTATAGATCCTAGCCCTACCCAAAATGGCCGCCGCCGTATTCCGGTCGTGTCCCCGGCAGGCCCACCCTGAATTGGCCGCTTGCCCAGGGGGGAGGCAGATAAATTATCCAGGTAGCGCGGAGGTCTTAGGATGACAAGGTAATTTTTAAAATAATTAAAATAGTGATTGCCTCCACCCTCACTCGGTGGAGACACGCACTGCGCAAAATCCGCGCACTGAAAGAGGAAGGGGGTCGGACACACAGGGAGTAATTACAGCAGGAGATAAGGAGCAATTTTAAAATCAGCTGCCCGGCTCAAGCCTCAGGCATCAATTGGTGAAAGGTATCTCGCGAGCGCAGTCCTACCACTGTTTTTATAGATCCTAGCCCTACCCAAAATGGCCGCCGCCGTATTCCGGTCGTGTCCCCGGCAGGCCCACCCTGAATTGGCCGCTTGCCCAGGGGGGAGGCAGATAAATTATCCAGGTAGCGCGGAGGTCTTAGGATGACAAGGTAATTTTTAAAATAATTAAAATAGTGATTGCCTCCACCCTCACTCGGTGGAGACACGCACTGCGCAAAATCCGCGCACTGAAAGAGGAAGGGGGTCGGACACACAGGGAGTAATTACAGCAGGAGATAAGGAGCAATTTTAAAATCAGCTGCCCGGCTCAAGCCTCAGGCATCAATTGGTGAAAGGTATCTCGCGAGCGCAGTCCTACCACTGTTTTTATAGATCCTAGCCCTACCCAAAATGGCCGCCGCCGTATTCCGGTCGTGTCCCCGGCAGGCCCACCCTGAATTGGCCGCTTGCCCAGGGGGGAGGCAGATAAATTATCCAGGTAGCGCGGAGGTCTTAGGATGACAAGGTAATTTTTAAAATAATTAAAATAGTGATTGCCTCCACCCTCACTCGGTGGAGACACGCACTGCGCAAAATCCGCGCACTGAAAGAGGAAGGAGGTCGGACACACAGGGAGTAATTACAGCAGGAGATAAGGAGCAATTTTAAAATCAGCTGCCCGGCTCAAGCCTCAGGCATCAATTGGTGAAAGGTATCTCGCGAGCGCAGTCCTACCACTGTTTTTATAGATCCTAGCCCTACCCAAAATGGCCGCCGCCGTATTCCGGTCGTGTCCCCGGCAGGCCCACCCTGAATTGGCCGCTTGCCCAGGGGGGAGGCAGATAAATTATCCAGGTAGCGCGGAGGTCTTAGGATGACATCGCCGTGAAGTACCGAAAATTATCTATCATAACCCAATTAGAGTCATACTTACAACTAGCCCCATTCCCATTACCAATAATCAGTCGGTTGGCAGTGTAGAAGGTCCAATCGTTTATTACAACAAACAAACTCTGCCAGAGGAGCTCCTTGCGACCTAACCTCACGAGGTCCACCAAGAAGACTGCTGGCACATTGTCAGATCATCACATATATACTGTTACATTTCGAAACCGTTACCCAAGATGGAAAAATACAAGTTGGTACAGGTTGGTGCAGAAGTGAAGACCATATATGGGAGACAAAGCCCTTTTGGTTTAGCTCATCTTATTTAGCAAGGTCACCCGGGTGACTCCCCTCTGCTAACTCCGGGAGAGTCTGGATCGTACCTCCAGGAATATGCTTATCCGGCCTCCTCCTTCTACCTATAACCTTGACAGGCCTAACGAGCAGAGACAGCAGTTTGCAACAGTTGAGCTGTATCTCAAGGGAACGGCTCCAGTGAAATGCAAGGATAGGGCTTGCTAATGCAGGGATCGAGCGAGGCCACAAAATGGCGTCGGTCGTGTCAAAAGTGTAAAAACGTATAACGTGGTGTATGTTATTTCCTAAATTACTGCTTCTCGTGTGTATATTAGTATTTGCGTGCTTTTAGTATTCTAGATGCATCACGCTAATAAACAAAATAAGACGATTATATAGTTCGGGGGGACCAAAAGTCAGTTCTGGTTCCTCAAACCCTCCTTTTAGCGTGGTGCAGCTAACAAAGAGGAAATCCTAGTCCTGAAAAACCTCCTCATCAATGGTCATTAGTTCATGAATCTCCTGCTAGAGCATCTGAGTTTTGGTGGGGACAGGGTCAGGGACGCACATGGCAATGACCCTGGTAGCACAATAGGAGCAGCAAGCCGGGCCACATTGCACAAGGATGCAACAGTTAAAAATGACACCGGCTGCCCCAGCCAGTATCATTAATAATTTCCAACCCCAAGTTGTCAGAAGCCCCCAGAACCACCCAGACAATGACCAGGACCCATTTTCGGTATGCATTTCAGCTGCTATGCGATGTAGCTTTTGGATAGCTAGATGGACAGTGGGGGCGGAGTCTGGAATATACACGCAACAGGAGCTGCCAATCACTCGGCATGCTCCGCTTCGATCAGCCAAGATAACGTCCAAAACCATTCGGTTTTGGAGCGAAACGAGCCTTGTCGCCTGAAGCTCTACAGTAATATTAGTCATGATATCAGTAGTGATATTAATGACATTCTCCACTATTCTGGACAACCGTCTTATCTCTCTGCTATTGAATATGGGTCCCCAAAATGGGACCAAACCCTTGCTAAAATCAGTGAACTGCTGTAAGGAGGTGTCAGTCTGATCTACTTCTGTCGCTATGAGCTGTCTACGTTGCCTATTGGGTACTGCTCTTGCTGAGTGTAGCTGGTGTGTTCTATGATAATCGGATGGTGCTATGTATACAGGTGGATACAAGAAGGACAGATAGCACTGCCCAGCCCAACCTCGGGGCAACCAGGTGTAAGCATTTTCCCCGCATACGAAATACACATTGGGTGGCGTCAATAATGGCGGGCTACTAAATATCTTCATGCGATAAGTATAGTTGCAGACACTGTCACCAACCTGTACAAGCCCCATCCCCTGTACACAGAAATCAGAAGAGGTATTCAGAATGGGAATGGGTACGGTGCGTTCACTGGTAACATTTCTAACCACAAAATGCTGGAAATACTGTGAATCATTAAAATTAGCAAAATCATAGAGTTCATCCTTTAACCGGGTACTATTTTCAACCTCCATATACATATTCATACAGGCTTCTGGATCCAACGATCCCTGTCCCCCGTTTCCTTCTGGGTCAAATCCCTGATGCTGTTCAATATATGCCAGAATCATATTATAATCCTTCTCAGTGTATTGTTTGGGATTTTCTATATAATGATTATACATAGCAGAGAACAGTTTGAACCATGCTTCACAACTTCCTAAATAGGACAACGGTAAAGAGAGGAACAGATCATGTTTATGCATAACAGATGGCAGGAGCCCACAAACCCAACAGTCAGTGATGTTGGTGGCACCGTGTGTCTTATGGAGAATTTCTACAAATACATTTTTCGCATAAGTCTGGCGATGTCGTTCTTTGTGGGGTGCTAAGGTGAACATGAAATGTTCAGGTGGGGGTACAGTAGAAGGTAGAAATGTTTGCAAGGGGTATTTATGTTCTAGATATACGAACAAGCCCAAAAAATAGCTAATATGACAGTTATAATCAACACGAAGGCCACCTTGACCCTCGTGATCCAGGTAGAAAACTTATAATCAACACGAAGGCCACCTTGACCCTCGTGATCCAGGTAGAAAACATTGGTTCATAAAATGGCAAGTATTGAGGTGCAATGGGAAGTTCTTCTTCCAGTACAATACAACCAAAAGGGTACATTCCTAGCTAAAAGTCCAAAAATAAACTCTGGGCTAGCAGTCCGTTCTGCCAGAGGGTTCTTATCCCTGTGTCCGTTAGTCTCACAGGCAGACCCCTATCGTTCATCTCAAGAAAACAAAGCGTTGTGGTCAGAAGTGATCCTGCTGCACAACCTGGCCGTTCACAGGAGTTAGTCTTTCTTTCTGAACAGAGCACAGTGATCAAAGTTCCAGCTCTCAACGGGTTCAGTCCAGTGTCCCACTCAGTACCTCAGACCTGCAATCTAGCAAACCCTGTCTATTCAATTGAGTCTTTCCTTATCTCCTAGCGGTGGGGTCTGAGGCACCGTGATGCTTTCTCGGCCGCAGGTTGTATCGCACATGACCCGGAACTTCCTGATCAGAAAACAGCACAGTAGGTATCTCTCTTTCATTAGAACTTTCGCTTGCCGGGGTATTCAAAACAGGATTCAGAGCAATTGCAGATTCAGCAGAGACAGGTTCACCCGATCTCGTCACTCCCTCCTCTTGCCTTTGTTCTGTCTCGCAGGCGTCGGAAAAGGGTACGAATGCAGTGGCTCTCTCGGTCTCCTGGGTCAGAATTCCCCCTAAGCGTCGCTGATCATGTGGAAGTGGAAGCGGCAGCTTTTTCAGATGTGTATCCAATGCTTTCTCCCATCCACTTTAACAGCCGTCCGGGTTGCGAGCAAGATTTGGTGCGGCTCGGACCACCTTGGAGCCAGGCTGGAGTCTCGTTCGAACTTCTTGACCAGTACCCACTGGCCGGGCTGTAGTCGATGTCCGGGGCCCTCGGACAGAGGCTGCAGTACAGATGCTACCTGCTGATGAATAGAACGGAGATCTTTAGTCAGAGCATACAGATAGTCGATCAACATAGGATATTCTATATCAGAGAAGGATCGTGGTCTGGGCACCCCCTATATATTAGCGGGCCGGCCGAATGTTATCTCATAAGGAGAAAGGCCAGAACGAGAATGAGGGGTAACTCGCAGTGACATGAGGGCCAAGGGCAAGGTGTCATGCCATTTCAACCCCGTGCTTTCCTGGATCTTGGCCATTTTAAGTTTCAGAATCCCATTGTATTTCTCCACCAGTCCTGCTGACTGGGGGTGTCGGGCTGCATGGAATTTTTGTCTTATCTGTAATCCATCACAAATATGCTTAACAAGGGCCCCATGGAAGTGTCCCCCATTGTCCGACCAGATCAAACGGGGCAAACCATAACGTGGTACGAACTCCTTGAGAAGAGCCTTTGCTGTTGCCAGGGCAGTGTTCTCTTTTGTGGGGTAGGCCTCGACCCATTTGCTAAAAGCACAGACCACCACTAATACATATTTCAAATTGTTGACGCGTTCCATGTAGATATAATCCATCTGGAGCACTTCAAAGGGTAACGTTGGAGGTGCAAAGTTCCCACTCAGGACATTTTCTGCCTTCCCCGGATTGTGTTGTAAACAGACCATGCAGTACTGTACCAAACGGACAGCCGTCCTTTGTAAGTAGGATCAGAACTTTTCTTTAAAATCGGGAGAATCGGGCTATTACAAATATTGGCAGCCGTTTCTTCCACCACTCCTTTGTCAATGAGGTCTTGAATGATGGAAAGCAGAGCCCATTCACCAGCCGGTGAGATCTTATACTGCGGGATGTGTGGCAACTTTGTGCCAGTTTTCAAAGTAATATGGACGGGGGAATGTCTAACTTACCCGCGTCTGCATCCCCAGTTGCCCACAGGGCAGCGGGAATGCCGTCAAACTCAAGTGGGAGTGGTTCATTTTTAGCAAAACATTGTTTCATGGAATCAGGGTGGGGTTGTGTCGTCAAATAAACCCCATCAGGGGAGCAGTGTATTTTCGCATTCAGCTTTTTCAACATATCTAAGCCCAACAGATTCTCACCACAATGCGAAGTTAGCAGGAAAGGTGATTCAATAGTAGCGGGACCTATCGTGAAGGGGAGTGGTTTAGAGATGGGACTGACTACTGGGACTCCTGAAAATCCCACAGATATATTATTTTGCCCGGACAGAGTCGCCCCTGGAACCTATGATCGAGCAACTGAACTATTCATTGCCCCTGTGTCAATTAGAAATTCTCAGAAGTCCCCATCAATTCCCACTTCACATAGGGTCCTTGTTGATTGACCGGGATCGACACTTGGCCCCTACTCTGTCCCTGGCTGTCCTATGGGTGGACATACCCATCCTGGTCCTCGAATGCGTAATCTTCATGATAATACTGTCTGCCTTGGTGACCATCGAAATGATTTCGTTCAGACTTGTCGGATGCCTCCTCTCTGTGCATATCACTCCGATCTGGGCCACCTCGTCCCCGTCCTCGCCCTCGGACTGCGCCGTTCTGAGCAAGCAACAACGGACACTGCGCTTTCCAATGTCCCTCCTGTTTACAATATGAGCATTGGTTTATCCCTACAGTAGGGGCCCGCCTGCGCCTCTGCCTGTTCCCGCCCCCCTGGACACAGGCCCTCTGGCTCCTCTCCCTCCTCCTTGTCCTCGGACAACTTGCTGAAGCAGCACCCGTGTTAAGATCTTTGGCCTTTTTCTCTACTTTATCCTTACTTTCGTTCTCCCTATGCTCGTAATATTGGGCCATGCTCAGAATTACGGAGGGAGTGGAGGTAGTCCAGGTGCTTTCTGCAGCCTGTAACCGCGCAGAAATTTCCAGCGCCAGGTTGGTAACAAATCTATTCACAAACAACCTAATTCCACCCTCCGTGGCCAAATCTTGTCCGCTGAAGTCAATGAAGACCCCTTCAAATCTAGTAAAGAAGTCAGACACTTTTTCATCCTTTTTCTGTCTACAGGCTGTCAATTTATCCCAGTCAACCTTTCGCGGAGGAATCAGGGTATGCATAAATGCTATTATTTTTGCTGGCAAGGAGGTAATTTCATTTCTGGGCTTATCCCCTGGTTTACGATCTCGATCCCAGCCTCTCAATTCTTCCCAAGTTCCCCCTAGTTCAGCATGATCGGCGTCATGCACCTGCCGCCATATATCAACGGGAACCAGTAATCCAAAGAATAGTTCGACATCTGCCAGAGTCATCACAGCCGAGGCCGCGGCCTCGGTCAGTACTTTGTAATAGGCGGTAGGGTTCTTGCGGGGATCGGGAAGTTGCGATTTTAATGCAAGAACCTCACTCCGTTTCCACGGAGTGTACACCCATTGTTCCTGGAAACGGGCGTCCAATCGTGCCCGTATCACCTGGTCAGCATTATCACGGGCTTCAGGATTTTCGGGATGAAAAATGGGGTGCACTTCTCGCATAGGATGCTGGGAAGTCCAATTGGGGCTTTTTATGAACATTCTGCCTCGGTATTTCACTAAGGTGTCGACATTCTTGAATACCTCTCGGGGGTCCATATTAAACTTATGAGTCCAATCTCGGATGGTATACAGTATTTGAGGGGCCCTCCCATCCCGGAAACATAATTTCCAAGCCTCTATGAGGTAGCAAGACATTTGATATAGGGCATGTTGCTGCATCACCGGCTCTAAATCTTTAATAGTGCTCCATATATCAGCTACTGTATATATATATCATTCCGCATCCATCGGGCGGCCTGATCTGCAACTGCTTCTTTTTCGCCGTACCCTACAGACGCTCTGGTGAATAGTCGCTTACCATCCAGGCCCCCCGCTTCCCCTTTCGGTGTTAGCCCCGGATCTCCGGGCGTTGTACCAGCGGACTGGGAGGTCCATATGGGGCTTGGATTTGCTAATGTTACATGGGGCGATCCCGGGGGTTGTCTGGGATCAGGAATGAGGGTAGCCAAGTCTCTCACTGAGGTAGATGGGGCACGGGTAGTCCCCGGAGAGGTGAGAGGCACTCGTTCCTCTGGTGCGGAGGCTTGCGGTGCAGCCACCATCTGCGGGGTATATGCGTTGTGGTGCGTACGGTGGGGGAGGTCTTTTATCTAACAGATCTTCTATTTCATCTTCCGCATCATTCCGTGTCACATAACTCTTATCTACTTGCAACCTGAACTGTCTATCTGCATACTCAATATTCTTCTCGGTCTTATTTTTATCATTAGCAATGGCTTTCTGAGTTACAGTCTGCCCTTGCTGTATTTTCAGGAGTTTCTCAGACCGGATGCGTCTTTGCTTTGCCTCTTTCTGCCATTTATTAAGGGTATCAAACATAGCCTGCCTACTACGTTTAGCAAATAGGCGTTCTTGCAGGTACTGGATCTTTTTCTCATCGAAAGATCTCGTTTTCGGCCATTGCAGCTCCACATTGTCCTTGGTATATTTGTGCCATAAGGTATTGAAGAGGAGGGGTCCTATCCCGTGCTTACAATACATATCATGGCTGGGAGTCCCCTCTGGAGGGGCCGGCTGGCTTTCATCCAACCTCGTGCTTCCTCGGTGAACGCAGCCCAATCATAGTTTACTAAAGCACGACATTGCCCCTATCTATCTAACTTTAAGCTGAAAGGGAATACAAATCGTTAAACATTACACTCTCATACACATGGCCATGTCTTCATTCGACTTCACTCTCACACAAATCAAGTAACCGCAGCGCGCAAACAAATCTTCAATTCACATTGACATGAAAGACGAAAATGAAAACACAAATATTTGCAAAACAAAAGGTGGAGCCCGTCGACTCTCACCTATGGAGAACCTTTTCCAAACCTTCAAAACTCAAAATGCTTCCGCACAACAGTCTTGTCCTTAGACTGCCTAGAGATAGCCACACAGGTTTCTAAACCACAGACCAATCTACGGGCTATCCGACAGCATTCATGGTTCACTTCCCGAACTATTCTGTCTAAGCCCGCTTTTTCAAGCGCCGCTCCAAATCTGTCCGAGTGCTACCCAATCTCAACTGCCGACGTTCCCGAGAGCAGTCCGGCCTGGTAGAAAACTGCGCTTCACACCAAGGCGTCTGGTCTCTATCTCTAGTTACTTTCATCAACCAAAACAGGGGCGTCCGCACGTGCAGGTTCAATACTGCCCCGTCAGACCCCCTTTTACAGAGTTCTCCGTGACCGAGGGTCACCAAATGCCAAATCTCAAATCCAGAATTCGGAACAATATCCAGCACAAGACAAGACAATACACTCACCTGGTGCACGCAGGTCTGATTGCACGTTCTTCACTGCCAACTCCCGTTAATGCCAACGTGGCTGGTTCTCTGGTTTCACCCGAAGGACTCCGGCGTGGGGTCACTAGCAGCTGGGGTTTTCGCGATCGGGAGTGTGGAGCAGACCCCAAATTCTTTGGTCTATTCTTTAATTCCCCGATCAAAATTTGCCCCTTTCAATGTCCCGTCTCTTCTCTGATTACAGAGGGACGACCCCAACGCGGAGTCCCAGCGGAGTCGCCAACTGAAGTACCGAAAATTATCTATCATAACCCAATTAGAGTCATACTTACAACTAGCCCCATTCCCATTACCAATAATCAGTCGGTTGGCAGTGTAGAAGGTCCAATCGTTTATTACAACAAACAAACTCTGCCAGAGGAGCTCCTTGCGACCTAACCTCACAAGGTCCGCCAAGAAGACTGCTGGCACATTGTCAGATCATCATATGTATACTGTTACATTTCGAAACCATTACCCAAGATGGAAAAATACAAGTTGGTACAGGTTGGTGCAGAAGCGAAGACCATATATGGGAGACAAAGCCCTTTTGGTTTAGCTCATCTTATCTTGAAACGCCAAATAGGCGACGGCCATCGAAGGGCATGTCCATGAGCGTGGCCTAGACATCCCCCCAAAAGTTGGCGGACCTCAGCCAGGCGTGGCGGCGAACCGCCACCGTCATGGAAATCTCCCTGTCCAGCGAGTCCGTGGTATCCAGTCCACACCTGATCGAGAAACATGCTGCATCCCGCCCCTCAGCAAGGGCTTGGGCGAGCACTAGGGCAGCACGTCCACAATCGTGTCCCACAAGGAGTGGGTATAACGACCCAAAAGGCAAGCTGTGTTGATAGACCGCAACCCCAAACTTAATGAGGCAAACAGTGTCTTCCCAAACTGATCAAACCTTTTCGATTCCCGATCCGGGGGAGCGGTCGGGAATGCGGTCTGGGACGTAGAGGCCTGGATCACCAGGCTCTCGGGGTGGGGTGCACGGACAGAAAGCTAGGGTCGCCCGGGCGGTGGAGTTGGGACACGTTACGATCCACAGGGGGGCACTGCGGAGGGCTTGGACCAGGTGCCCATCAGAACGTCCGTGAGGGCCTCATTAAACGGCAGTAGAGGCTCTGAGAAGCTTACTGCCGGCTAAAGCACCTCAGTGAGAGGCTAGTCCTCACAGCCGCAGCAGGGAGCTCGGGTGACTCCCCTCTGCTAACTCCGGGAGAGTCTGCATCGTACCTCCAGGAATGTGCTTATCCGGCCTCCTCCTCCTACCTATAACCTTGACAGGCCTAACGAGCAGAGACAGCAGTTTGCAACAGTTGAGCTGTATCTCAAGGGAACGGCTCCAGTGAAATGCAAGGATAGGGCTTACTAATGCAGGGATCGAGCGAGGCCACAAAATGGCGTCGGTCGTGTCAATCAAGTGTAAAAACGTATAACGTGGTGTATGTTATTTCCTAAATTACTGCTTCTTGTGTGTATATTAGTATTTGCGTGCTTTTAGTATTCTAGATGCATCACGCTAATAAACAAAGTAAGACGATTATATAGTTCGGGGGGACCAAAAGTCAGTTCTGGTTCCTCAGCCGGACACTGGATTCATCTCTCCTCCCTCCGTGGCTACGGAGGGGGGTGCTACCTATGGCGTGGTGTTGCACAGGGCAGCCAAGGCCTTGGCGCTTGAGCTCCCTGCTGCGGCTGTGAGGACTAGCCTCTCACTGAGGTGCTTTAGCCGGCAGTAAGCTTCTCAGAGCCTCTACTGCCGTTTAATGAGGCCCTCACGGACGTTCTGATGGGCACCTGGTCCAAGCCCTCCGCAGTGCCCCCCTGTGGATCGTAACGTGTCCCAACTCCACCGCCCGGGCGACCCTAGCTTTCTGTCCGTGCACCCCACCCCGAGAGCCTGGTGATCCAGGCCTCTACGTCCCAGACCGCATTCCCGACCGCTCCCCCGGATCGGGAATCGAAAAGGTTTGATCAGTTTGGGAAGACACTGTTTGCCTCATTAAGTTTGGGGTTGCGGTCTATCAACACAGCTTGCCTTTTGGGTCGTTATACCCACTCCTTGTGGGACACGATTGTGGACGTGCTGCCCTAGTGCTCGCCCAAGCCCTTGCTGAGGGGCGGGATGCAGCATGTTTCTCGATCAGGTGTGGACTGGATACCACGGACTCGCTGGACAGGGAGATTTCCATGACGGTGGCGGTTCGCCGCCACGCCTGGCTGAGGTCCGACAACTTTTGGGGGGATGTCTAGGCCACGCTCATGGACATGCCCTTCGATGGCCGTCGCCTATTTGGCGTTTCAAGGACTCCATGGCTACGACCAAGTCCTTGGGCCTGTCGGGCCTTCACCAGCAAACTTCTGCCCTTTGCCCCTTTTGTGGCCAAGGAAGGTTGGCACCCACACGTCCTGCCAGCCACAGGCCGCAGAACCAGCCTCAATGAGGCCGCAGACGTGGTAACCGCCGTGGCGGTGCCGGGGGACAACGGCAGGGTCAGGCCACATCCACTCCAGCAGCATCTGCCTCAAAGCCTTCCTAGTCCGACCTTTCAGGTCCATTCGACGTCAGTGAGGAGGCAGGGTCCGCCATCACCTCCTCCACTGGCGTACCATCTCTTCGGACAGGTGGGTGCTTCAGATCGTCCGAAGGGGCTACTCCCTCCCCTTCGAGGCGACTCTTCCAGCCATGCCACCACAGTACCACCGCATGTCAGGGGATCACTTGCAACTTCTGCAGGAGGAAGTTACGGCCCTCTTGGCCAAGGGAGCTGTCGAGCGCGTTCCTGGGCCAGAAGTAGGACGTGGTTGCTATTCCCACTACTTTCTGGTACCCAAGAAGGGCTAAGGAGGCCTACGCCCTATCTTGGACCTCCGGAGCGTCAACGGCTTCCTCCGGAAGGAGAAGTTCAAGATGCTGACTTTAGCTCAGGTCCTGGCTGCCCTAGACCCTGGAGACTGGATGGTAGCGTTGGACTTTCAGGACGCATATTTCCTCATCCCCGTCTTGCCGGCCCACCGGTGCTACCTGCGGTTCACGGTAGGCCACGAGCACTTTCAGTTTACCGTGCTCCCCTTCGGCCTCACCAGTGCCCCTCGGGTATTCACGAAAGTGATGGCGGTGGTCGCAGCTCATCTGCGCAGATCAGGGGTTCCAGTCTTCCCCCTATCTCGACGACTAGTTGTTGAAGGCGGGCTCGCCCCAGACAGTCGTCTCCCACCTCCAGACTATGGCCGACCTCCTGCACCTGCTGGGGTTCTCCATCAACGTGCTGAAGTCACACCTGTACCCCTCTCAGAAGCTCCTCTTCATCGGAGCGGTTCTGGACTCGGCGCAGTTTTGGGTTTATCCTCCCGAGCAGCGGGTTCGGGATATTCAGGCTCTGATTCCGATCTTTCAGCCTTTATCCAGAGTCTCGGTCAGATTGACGCTGCGGCTCCTGGGACTGATGGCCTCCTGCATCCTGCTGGTGCATCACGCCAGGTGTCGGATGCGGGCTCTGCAGTGGGACCTGAAGTTTCAGTGGGCACAGCATCAGGGCAACTTGTCCAACCACTTCCTGATCTCGGAGGGCACTGCGAGACAGTTGCAGTGGTGGCTCACGGACCGCAATTGGGTCAGCGGCAGCTCCCTCTCCCTAACCCAACCGGAGCACGTAGTAGTGACTGATGCGTCCCTCCTGAGATGGGGGGCCACATGGGAGAGGTGGAGATCAGGGGCCTCTGGTCTCCGGCGGAGTCCCGGCTCCATATCAACCTTCTGGAGCTGCGGGCGATCCGGCTTGCACTAAATGCATTCCTTCCCACTGTCCAGGGAAGTGTAGTGCAGGTGTTCACGGACAACACAACCGCCATGTGGTACTGCAACAAACAGGGCGTGGTGGAGTTGTGGACCCTTTGTCAGGAGGCTCTGTGCCTCTGGACATGGCTGGAACACCAGGGCGTCACCCTGGTGGTTCAACACCTGGCAGGTTCCCTGAACGCCAGGGCGGACAAACTCAGCCGCCAGTGCATGATGGATCACGAATGGCATCTGAACTCTGACATGGTGCAAGGTCTCTTTCGGTAATGGGGAGAGCATTGGTTAGATCTATTCGCCACAGAAGAGAACGCACGTTGGAATTTGCAAGGCGGCACTCACTCGGAGACGCTTTTCGCCGCGAGTGGAGTTGCGGTCTGTTGTAATCCTTTCTGCCTATACCACTTCTGCCCAGAGTGCTGAAGAAGATCAGGCGCGACCGGGCCCAAGTCATCATTGTGGCTCCGGACTGAGCACGAAGATACTGGTATCCCGAGCTACTCAGCATGTCAGTCGATCCCCCGATTCATCTGCCTCTTCAGGAGGACATTCTGTCGCAGCAGCAGGGCACGGTCCTCCACCCGAACCTGTCCAGTCTTCACCTAAATGCATGGAGATTGAGGGGCGACAGTTGAGGCCATTTGACTTGCCTCCTGAAGTCTGTGATGTGATTCTTGCAGCCAGGCGTCCCTCCACAAAAGCGGTATACGCCTGCAGGTGGAACAAATTTGTAGCATGGTGCACAGCAAAGGCTGTGGATCCACTTTCTGCCCCCCTTTCAGAGGTTCTCCTCTTCCTTCTTTCTCTTGCCCAGCAGGGCTCTGCTCTGGGTACTATCAAAGGCTACCTTTCGGCCTTTTCAACCTTCTTAAGGCTTCCTGATCAGCCTTCTCTTTTCAAGCCCCCTGTTGTAAATAGATTCTTGAAATGCATCATCCCATGTTCCCTCCTGTTCCCTTTGTGATGCCTCAGTGGGACTTGAACCTTGTACTAACTTATCTGATGTGCGCTCCCTTCGAGCCACTGCACAACTGTCCTCTTCGTCTTCTGACTCTTAAAACTGCATTTCTGGTGGCCATCACCTCTGCCAGGATAGTGAGTGAGCTCCAGGCTCTGTCTTCTAAACCTCCTTTCTTCTATGTCCATCCGGTCAAAGTTGTTTTGAGAATTCGTCCCACTTTCCTGCCCAAGGTGGTTACAGCCTTTCATATCTGGCAGTCCATCACCTTGCCCACCTTCTTCCCGCCTCCGCATCCCTCGAAAGAGGAAGAGAGGCTCCACCGTCTGGACCCAAAACATGCGCACTCCTTTTATCTAGACCGCACACGCCAGTTCCGGGTGGATGACCAGCTCTTTGTTGGTTACGTGGGAGCTAAGAAGGGAAGGTGCGTTGCACAAGCGGACCATCTCTCGGTGGGTCGTTTTGTGCATCAAGGTCTGTTACTCCTTGACGAAAAAGGAGCCTCCTGTGGGGCTGAGCGCCCATTCCACTCTGGCCACGGCGGCTACTACTGCCCTGGGTCGAGGAGTCCCCTTGCAGGACATCTGTCAGGTGGCTACGTGGTCCTCACTGCACACGCTTGCTAAGCACTGCTGCCTGGACAGCCAAGTCCGGAGAGATGGCTTTTTCGGCTGTTCCATTCTCCAGGACTTTCTGGTGTGATCTTGGTTCGCAGACCCACCACCGGGGTTGGTATTGCTGGGGTATCTATTCTATGGTAAGCAATCTAACACTAACCTGTTTCTTTCAGATGCACAAGTTACTTACCTTCGGTAACGATATATCTGTAAGAAACAGTAGTTAGTGTTAGATTCCTTACCTGCCCCACTCATCCTCCACCTTCTGCGAACCGATATCTAGGGTTAAGGTATCTTCCTTTGAGGGCCCTAGTTTCATGGCACCAGTGTCGGTTTCTTGCATGGCTCTGCGTTCCTGGCGCAGAAAGCTATATACAGCACTGACGTCAGCGCGCGTGGGCGGCGTCTAAGTTCTCCGACGTCATCCCGGCGATCACGACACCGACGACGGACACGGAGCCGCAGACGACGCCTAGCAACGCGCAGTTGTACTGCTGACAAAAATTTTCCGGATCCAGTCTGACACCTGGGGATATTCTAAGGTAAGGAATCTAACACTAACTACTGTTTCTAACAGATATATCGTTACCGAAGTAAGTTACTTGTGCATTAAACTATTAGTTACATACGCTGAGCTGAGGCCTGGCGTCATGTCACATCACCAGCAGTTTCTGTCAATCCAATTGCAGGGAGGATACTGTTCTCTCGCATTACAAAGCATACGTCTTTATCGTCTGCACTGTACTCTGTAGACCCGGCCCTAAGAAATAGGTGCCGGTGCTAAGCACCGGCACAACTTAAGCACTGGTATCTCGTAAGCACAAACTGCACCAGCTCTCTGGTGAGGCCGCCTCCACGCCATGGGCTACCGCCACTGCAACGCTGAACACGCTTCCTACCTCCACCAACACAGGCTTGAAAGGAATCCTTGTAGGGATGTGGGTGGCGAGAATGGGTACACTGTGCACTGCACTAGCGAAAATGTGCATTGCAGGCTCAACGGGCTCCTTAACTCACTCTCCTATTCCGTGGGGCCAGGAGTTGAGTTCTAACTCATTAATTAGCCCCTTTGTGATGACTCCTCTCTTCTGAGATCCGCTGTTGCAGAACCTTCCCACAAGCTGCATGCAGTTAATCACAGCAGCATTGAGGGATCCCCACGAGAGAACATGGGAGACAGCCAGTGCCCTGCCTGCGGCCCCTCCAACATGGCACGGCGCAATGCATCACCCTCTGATCGTCTGACCACCAACCTGCACAACCAGCTGCGCCGCTTCAATGCGTTCAATGGGTCTGCTCCTGAGTCAGTATGCGAAATGTAAAAAAGGAATTGTCTTCGCTATATAAAGGTTGGAGTAGAAAACCTTTGCCTTTCTCTGGTTATCGCATGGATCACTGAATGAGACATTACGTGATATAATACGAGTGGACTAGAGTAAGAAGCAGCAAATTACTTCTACTAATTTTAAAGTAGGTCATGTAAAATTGGCCTAAATTTACAAGCAAAAATGTAGATGCTCTTTGCATGTCATAATGTTGAACCTATTTATTTAATGTTATATACACATTTCCAATGAAATGTTTTCAAATATTTGATTTTTAATAGGTGTTATGGGGACAATGCACGTTTACACTGTAAAGAACACATGATCAGATGACTGTATTTACAGAATGGGAATGACCAGTCTGTAGATGTTAATCGATTTCTTTTTTACATTTTCTTCCACTAGTTTGGAGCTCACAGTGCGTCAGAAAAAAAAACAGAGGAGTATGACACCCAGGTTTGCTCACTTGTGTGTTTTATTGTAAACAGATACTGTGTTGTAGAGTGCATTGTTTACTTTACCAATATGAACCAAAACAAATAGATTGTTTAAAAAATATTTTAATGATGTTCATCATGACCAACTGAACTTGTTTCCAGTAGTTTCCTTAAACTTGTTTAGTAAAGGATACAAGTCTGCTTTCAAACATTTTAGTTGTTGCTATTTTATAGTAGCAATCTTTTTATTTGTCAACGCTAAATAAACAAATCAGAAATTCCTGCTTTTTTGTATATTGAATTATAATGTATTTTTTTCCTCTTAAATAATACAAATTGTTTTAATTTTCATTGAGGATGTTCAGCCACATGCCCTCCCTCTGTCTGCTTCCTTTCCTGCTAAGTCAGATGTTAGCAGCTGAGACTCCTAAGTCTTCAAATGGGCTTCTTACTATTCACAGCACTGGATTCTGCGAAAGCAAACATACTGAAAATATTGTTCTATTCCAGGGGATACTCCTCAATAGTCATAAGCACTGAATAGTCCCGCCCACATGCGGGGACCCCAGAGCAATAGCCAATAATATGCATACATCTACATGTATTCCACAGCAGGATCCTAGGGGTACCACCATCCAAAGAAAGGCGCAACACCAGGAAACAGACTCCAAAGGCAAAGTTAGAAAGTTAAATGATGATTTATTCAAGCATCAAATGTCCAAATGACGCGTTTTGGCTGCCAGACATGCGGCTTTGATCACATATTGCTGTACTGGTGATAGGGTGGTATTTATACATGTGTGTTATTTATTTATTTATTTTGCCATTTTGTAAAGCGCTCTGCAACCCTACGGGCATCCTGGCGCTGGGTACCTAGGCTGAAAAAGAATACTGTGCAGCAGATAGGGGACAAGGACTCAAGATCTAAAGATTTGAGTTTTTCGGGAAAAGCCATGTTTTTACCTTTTTTTGAAAGGGCAGTAGATCACTTGTTTTTCTAATGTCAATAGGTAGGCTATTCCATAATTGAGCTGCCGCTTTACTAAAAGCTCTACCGCCAAGGGTTGTTTTTTTAATCCTGGGTACATTAACAAGATTTAAAGAAGAGGATCGAAGAGATCGGGTGGGTTTGTACCAGTTAAGTTTGTTTTGGAGTGGTTGGGGGCCTAGTCCATGCACTGCTCTAAAGACAATGCAAAGGGATTTAAAAAGGATCCTCTGATGAATAGGCAGCCAATGTAGGTCAGCCAGGGCAAGGGTAGTAGATGATCTTCGTTCTCGAGACAATGCCAGCTTTGCTGCAGCCGCCTGGACACTTTGAAGCCTGGAAATGAGATATATAGGAGATTCCAATAAGAGTGCGTTACAGTAATCCAGGCGGCTGAGGATGGTACTCCTGACTATGGTGGCTCTAACCTGTAAAGGCAGGAGGGGCAGCAGCTTGCGGAGTCCTCGCATAAGGGCAAGGCAGCTACTGACCTGTTTGTTGACATTGGTTTCAAGGCTCAGCCTATTATTAAATGTGACTCCAAGATTCCTAACTGAGTTCACTGGTACTGGGGAGTTCCCCAGCTCAGGAGGCAGTGGCAGTGGCAGTGTTTCTACTATGTTCATAGTGGTGAATGAGGAGTTTTGCAGCGTATGACTGTGGGCAAAATGCAGTAAAGCACATGTGTGACATCATGTTTTACTACAGTGAATACCGCAAGTGTAAGCAGACTATATATTTGCTGCCTGTCTGCTGAAGCCAGTAATTGCCCCAGTTCTCCCGCATATGTATCCTGGAAGCTGAAATCGGTGCCTCGGGCATCCCCAGATGCAGTCATCCGAGCGTGTAAGTACACAGAGCAGCGGAAAGAATGCCGCATTGTGAGCAGTTGAGACAGTATTACAGTGTGCTAATACATCTTAAACACGCGTTAAAATACCCACACTGAGCGAGTCAGTAAATCACTGCTCTCGGTGCGTTTCTAAAATTAAATAAAAGCGCCTGTCGAACAACTAACGTGTCTAGACGCGGTGCACATTAAGACGGGAAGCATGTCTCTGATAAGAAAACATGCAGAAGTTTCCCAACAGCTCATAGTACGAAGTTCACTCATGGCCAAACAATGTGTGTGTCAGTGGCATTCTGTTCACGGTGCGCCACAAGCAGCACTAAATGCTAGCGCTGCGTGTAAAACCAAGGCTGATGTGGAAATGTCCAAGTAAAGCTTTGGTGCAAATAGAGCTATAAATGAAATAACTGAATATATGCAATTTATCTCAAAACTGCCATTAAATATAACAAAAAGTTAAAAGTGCAAGTGAGGGTGAAATGTGCACATGGGCGTGTATATGCAAACTGAGGAAAGCGTGAGTGCAAAAATAAAAGTTACTAAAGTGTGGTGTTTGTGCCTCCTCAAGAGCATTTAAGTGACATAAAAATGCAAAGAATGTACTAAGGAAAAGATGTGTGCGCAAGCGCAAGAAATATTCCTAAGACTGTCCGTGCTTGAACGAAATATGACTAACCAATGCAGCAATGGGTGTATAACACAGCGTACTGAGAAAAAGTAACAATCTAATTCATATTCATAATGGCGCAACTTTTGCAGGATTTAACAAATGCAGAACATGATTTAACACACGATATTAGTTTACACCAAGATAGTAGTGCCACACAAGATAAAGTTGCAAAATGCAAGGCTAAGATTAATGGGGTGTGGAGTCAAGAGAAAGCACGCCAATATAAAATTCATCGCGCTGAGAGATATGAATACGGGGAGAATGTGGGAAGATGTTTAGCTCAAAGAATGCGAGGGCGTCAGACAGCACAGCGCATAACCTCTATAGAAAATAGTCAAGGTATTCTAGTAGAGTCATCAGAGGGTATTCTTCAGGTATTTCATGACTATTATACAGATCTCTACACCCAAGAACATTTTTCTTCTGATTTAATTGGTCAGTATGTAGATAAATTGGATTTAACTCAATTAGACTCTATGCATAAAGAAGAGCTAGTCACTAATTACAATGCAAGAACTCGAGATTGCCCTTAAAGCACTGGCTTTGGGGAAAGCTACCGGTCCCGATAAACTTCCCTTAGAGATATATCATGTGCTATTTCCTATTATTAAAGATGATATGTTGGCGACGTTTATAGATGCCCAAAATGGAAATCTCCCCCCATCATGGGACGATGCAAGTATAATTGTATTTTAAAAAAAAGATAAGCCTTCGCATCTTCCTGGGTCTTATCGACCTATTTCACTTATTTTTTTATTTTTTTTTAAAGACCTTTATTTACACATGGTTAAGTACACGGCATGATGCCTACAACCCGGAGGCCGGCAGCGTCTTCATTAGAGCAGGGATCATTTAACACGGCCAGTTACCGACACCCTCACCGGTCCGGTGGCGTTTATGAGGTAGTGTATTTGCATGCAGTGTACAACAGGATTATACGATTATTAGCGAGTGTTCTAGGTAAACCCAGGTCTTTACTTTTTTATTTTCAGCAAACAAACCAAAACAATGCATACGCAGGTCACATCAGGCACATGGAGCACGCCGTAGATCAAACTAAGGAGTTGCAGTTCGGCAACCTATTTCACTTATTAATGTAGATGCGAAACTATATTCTAAAATTCTTGCGAATCGGTTGATTCAAGTTGTACCGGCATTAGTCTCTGAACAACAGCACGGTTTTCTTCCAGGTCGCGGTACGATCAATCACATACATCGTGTTATTGCAACTCTAGATTATGCTATTGCAAATCGTATGAACCTTGGTTTGGTGTTCTTAGACGCCGAAAAAGCGTTCGATCGCGTTGCATGGGCATTTTTATGGGCAATCTTGGGAAAAATGGGGTTTGGACCACGATTTATATATGCTTTACAAGTTATGTATAGACATCCCAGGACCAAGATATGCTTGTCAGGCCAAGAATCAGCAGCTGTTAACATCACTCGGGGTACACGGCAGGGGTGCCCATGCTCACCATTACTATTTGCCATGTACATAGAACCACTTTTAAAGATGATGGTGTCATCCCAACATATACAATCTATGGTTTTACCCGGGGGCAGTATATGCGTATTAGCTTACGCCGATGACGTCGCTGTCATAACATCTGATCCAGAATCAGCATTACGCGAAATTGAAAACCTGACTCGCAAATTTGGTAATGTGTCAGGGTATAAGCTTAATATTCAGAAAACACAGGTTATTTGCTCAGCAGGACTCTGCCCTAATGACAGTCGGGTTACCTCGGAGGCCAAATATCTGGGCATTAAAATTAGAAGAGTTAGTTATGGTGAACTGGTCAGATATATTGCAATCTGTTAGAAACCAACTAATTCATATTCATACTCAGTCATGCTTATGTATGTTAGTTGCTGTTCAGCATAGGTTACAAGCCTGCAGTGCCTATGTTTAAAGACCAAATTTAGACAAATAAATTGACAGTATGAATACTGAGTAATGTCTATGCGGTCGCACATAGCATAAATTACAGGAAACCCAACTACAAATATTGTGTGTGCACGGGCAGAGCCTAATATATACAGTAGAATATATACAGTAGATAGATATACAGCTGTAAAGTGATGGTATGCTCACTCAGGATGTGAATGCCATGTTACGCAATAGGAAGTGGTGCAGACCCTCCGTGATGTTGAGACCAGCGGGCACCTTGGTATTGAATTGCAGAATGTATCTGCTCTCCAACTGCCTCAAAATCTTCTCCCTGTTACCACCCCGTCTGAGCGGTGGGACACAATCAATAACAGAATAGCGGAGGTTCTCTACATTGTTATTATGCACATCCTTGAAATGCCTGGCTACGGGGTAGGCTAGGTCATTGTTAACTATTGCCCTGAGGTGCTGGAGAATGCGCAGGTGCACTTGCAATTTAGTGCTCCTGATGTAGTTTAGCCCGCAGTTACATTCTAATATGTAAACCGCAAAGTCAGTTCTGCAAGTGAGTCTATGCCTGATAGTGAGTGGCGCGTGTCTAAAGTCTGAGTCTACCTTTGTGATGTTCTTACCGAATTTGCATGCCCTGCAACTCTGGCATTTGACAAAACCCTTTCTGTCCGCTAGCCAATTCTGAGATGTTGCGATCTCTGGGCTGTTTCTGACTAGTGCATCCCTCATGGAAAAAGCTCTTCTGTAACTAATGTCAGGTTTGTGGGCTACTGCAGGTCCTAATGTGGGGTCTTATCTAATAATACCCCAGTGCTTGTTAATTACAGCTCTGATGGCTCTTTCCTCAGTGTTGTGTGTTATCATCAACCTCGGGGTAACTGGGCTATTAGGTTGAAGTTGAAGTTGGGGGAATTTATAAAGCGCACGTATACCCGAAAGGTTTCATGGCGCTAATTTGATCAGGCCGCAGCAGAACAAGGCAATAATCAGACCACAAAGGCCCTAGTAAATAACCAGGTCTTCAGACATTTACGGAACTCCAAGTATGAGAGGGAGGATCGTAGATTATCAGGAAGGGAGTTCCAGAAACGAGGGGCTTGGAGTATGTTCACTGAGTATGTTGGCTGCACTAGTAACCTCAGGTGTGGCTGGGACCACTAGCAGTTCCTCCCTAGGGATGGCATTTGCTCTGTCAATGGCTTTCCGTATGACAGCCGCTGAGTAACCCTGTGCCCTGAATCTCTTAGCTGCTTCCCCCTGGCACTCAAGGCGATCTTCATGGGTGCTGCAAATTCTGGCTAAGCGTAACATTTCGCCATATGGAATGCTGGTTATGAGGTGCCTAGGGTGAAAGCTGGAGGCGTGCAGTGTAGAGTTTCCTGCGCTAAGCTGAATGCAAGGAGCCATTGGCGATGTACAGATTGATGTCTAGGAATTCAGCCGAGGTGGCACTAATGTTAGCATTAAATTCCAAATTGAGATCATTGTCATTGATGAAAATTCTAGCACTGTTAACATCAAGTAGAAGTTGTTGAGTAGGCCTCGGGGTACACGGCACTGCTAGCTCCCCCAAGATGCGCAATGCCGGGATATCGGACACCGTGAGTGGTTGCTCAGTTATTTGGCCGGCTGGTACAGTGTCGGTAGCGGTGACATTACTTTGTTTGAGTTTGAATAATTTTATCAATTTGTTTCCTAATGAATTTGAAAACGTCAATTCGGGTGTTGCTGTAATCAAATGAGCTTTCAGGGCAAAAGGTGAGGCCTAACGTAAGGAGCTGTTTTTCGGCTTCAGTGAGGACCTTAGTGCTCAAATTGATAATAGTCTTGGTATCATTCTTCATTTCATTCTCCAATTGCCACTTCTTTTGTTCATTTGCTTTGGTTTTTCTGAATTCCCACCTTTCCCGCCTCCTTCGGTTGCGTCGGTGTTTGTTTTCCTTTGCGGTCTTGGCCTGAGGGTCTGGCACCAGTCGAAGACTAAAAAATTCATCTCTTCTCCTGGGCTGGGGTTCACTCTGCCCGGCATGTTGTTAGGTCTCCATCTGCCTCCATCATCTGAATCTGCTCCACTCTCTGCCAAGGAACTCATATCAGATAGGGATGCAGACTCAGCATCGTCGGTGTTGCCTGCTGGTGGTTTAGGCTGCCCCTGTTGATTTTGTTTGTTCATATGCTGTGTTCTGATGGAGTCGTATTTTCTAGCGAACGTAAAAATTTGCCCACATTCATAGTCTGTTTTGTCCTGTGCAAATTTTAACACTTTGCGTGCTTTAATAGTGTCTTCATGTTTTCTGAGGCGTATCTTAATCTCATCCCTGCCCTTAGAGATGGCATCCTTTTGGCTCATGGCATCCAACTCTTCATACAAAGCGTCAATCTCTCTTTGCAAGTTGGCCCTGTCAATTTCAGCATATTTAATTAATATGATCACCAAATGCATTGAGGCCTCTAGGTTGCTTGTGGCCCATTCCTTTAGCATGTCTGGGTTAGGTTGCTCAAAGCTAGACGCCAACATTATTCTCAGACCTCGTGGGACCCGATCTGCCTCTCAGTATTTCTGCAAAGATTTAGCCTCCCACCATTTGGTGATTTCTGTGCGCATAAGTGTTTCTAGTGTTTTCAGTTTGGCTTTGTAGCTGTCATCAGTAGTACCTGTATTAGCTTCTGCACTTCTAGCAAGACTCTGTACATTCTGTAAATTATCAAAAAAATCTTCCGCAGCTGCTTCCCTCTCTCGCAGAGCTTCGTTGGACATGATGAATCGGTATATATATGCATCACTCCCCTAAATATAACGGGCATGTTAAATTGGGGGCTTAAACTTGCTCCTCTTCTGACCTGACTTAAGCTGTGCTGCTGCTCGTACTCACCACCGGATGTGTGGAGACGTCTGGCCGGGTCCTCCGACTCGTCCTTCACCTCCTACTCGATGGGCATTCGAGGCATGCCAGTATAAAGCTGTGGAGGGGCCGTGGTTAGTTGCTTCTCCTCCCGGAGCTCATATATATATATATATATATATATATATATATATATATATATATATATATACACAAATACCCATATAGATATACATATACAGCCTGAAAACCTATCACTAGGCTCCAAAACTGCCATTATTGCATGTAAATCTTTTACATTTGAAAAATAAAGACATATAAGTCATAATATACATATGATATATATAAAGAAAACTGCCCTGCGTTTGCTTTGAAACACACAACCTTTATTTTCAAAGGTAAAAAGGCAAGATCATAGAGGCAGATTAGCCTAGACAGGCTGCATAGAAAACAATTGGAAAATTGGCGCATTGCCTTTAAGACCTCCAGGAACCCCCAGGCTCCCATCATGCACTACAGGTGACAGGTCAATTATTTTTTCCGGCTCCTTCTGTGAGGATCCTGGAGCATTGAGCTCGCCAGTTAGTGATTTTTTTTATCCCGAGTGGCCTCGCCAGTGGTGGTACCCGGACCTTCTTCACCTGTCCAAGGTACCACACAGGAGGTTGCCATGTCATCCGGATCTGCTGACCAAGGCGGCGGCACGGTGTCCCTGAGGTTAGCAGCATGGCTCCTTAGTTCATCCAATATGGACATTTAGGCCTCTCTCAAGACTGCATGCAAATCTTGAAGGAGGCTAGGAGGCCTTCAACGAGGAAGTCTTACGCTTTTAAGTACAAGCGTTTTTACATGTGGTGTACTGCTGAAGGTCATGACCCTGTTCGAGGTTAAGAACAGGTACTGTTACCATACTTACTGTATTTGGCCAAAGCAGGCTTGCAATACTCCTCCATAAACGTTCACCTGGCAGCGATAACAGCATATAGAAAGTCTCCCACTCAGGCTTCTTTCTTTCAGATGCCAGAGATTTCCTCAAGAAGGTCTATCCTCCCATTAGGGCTCCATCTCCTCCATGGGAGCGGAATATAGTCCTCTCTAAACTAATGGGTCCCACATTCGAACCCATTCACAAAGCTTCCCTTCAGCATCTTTCGTGGAATCTGGGTAAGCGAGATACAAGCCTTATGCTCTACAGAGCCTTATCTTGTTTTTCGCGCGAACAGAGTGGTGTTACGTACTCACCCGAGGTTCCTTCCTAAGGTGCTCTCGGATTTTCACATCAACCAGTCAGTTACTCTTCCTACTTTCTTTGCAAACCCTGTCACTCCTGCTGAGAGAGCTCTGCACTCTCTAGACCTGAAAAGAGTGTTAAAATTCTATCTTGATAAAAAAAAGTGTACGGAAGTCTGACCAACTGTTCGTGAATTATGTTCCGTTAAACACTGGTTTCCCTGCCTCTAAAAGGTCCATTTCTAGATGGATAGTGTCATGTATCATGTTATCTTATCAACTGGCACATAAGCAGCTCCCGGGCAAGCCGAGGGGGCATTCTACACGAGTCAAAGCTGTATTCGTCGTCAGGGTACGGGGATGGGCTTGTTACTCTATTCATTGCTCATGACTATTGATGAGTACCCCCTGGAAGAAAAAAATAAGTTACTTACCTGTAATCCTAGTTCTCTTCAAGGGGTATACTCATCAAAGTCATAACCCTCCCTCCTCCCGAGACGAATACCATGTCTATATGTACCTGTTACCTGTTACCCATACTGTGATTACACTGCTATACGCCAGCCAAAAGAACTGACCTGTCACCTGTGGTGCATGATGGGAGCCTGGGGGTTACTGGAGGTCTTAAAGGCACGGCACCAATTTTCCAGTTGTTTTCTATGCAGCCTGTGTAGGCTAATCTGCCTCTATGATCTTGCCTTTTTACCTTTGAAAATAAAGGTTGTGTGTTTCAAAGCAAACACAGGGCAGTTTTCTTTATATATATCATATGTATATTATGACTTGTATGTCTTCATTTTTCAAATGTAAAAGATTTACATGCAATGATGGCAGTTTTGGAGCCTAGTATGTTTTCAGGCTGTATATGTATATGCATATTATCTATACTACTATTATAAAGAGAGAACTGTGTCCTTTGAGCCAGGTAAACTCGAAAAGTACATCACCAATCACAACACCCAATACAGCGTTGGAAAGGGGAGGTCCAGGAGATGGACATAGGCTATAGAAAACCACACCATATACATTAGGGGGGGGGGACGTTAGGGGAAAAGTAGTCTGTATGGGCGTATGGATACAGTGATTGCGCACGGCGTTGTCACAACGCTTGTGAGAGGCGCAATGGCGTGTGGGCGTGACGTCACGTCAACGCAACGTTTCTGTCCGGACCGGAGCGCAGGAAGGAACAAGGGAACAAAACACGACATGCGGGGAGGTGCGGTGGCGTGGGACCGACACACAACATTGGAGTGCCCAGCGCGGGGAGGAGCGGCGATGCTGGTGGGAGCGCAGGAAGAAGCAAGGGACACACACCCGACATGCGGGGAGGAGCGGCGGCGCGGGAGCTGGTAGGTACGCTCTGCTGCTCCCGCTGATGGCCGCTCTGCTGCACGTCTCCTGCAGCGGTGCGGCCCCCAGCCCCTTCAGCCCCGGACAACGTCGGGGCGGGCTGCTAGTCTATATATACATGGGTATTTGTGTATAAATATATGTAGATATATGCATAATATCGGCTATTGCTCCGGGGTCCCCGCATGTGGGCAGGACTATTCAGTGCTTATGACTTTGATGAGTATACCCCCTGCAAGAGAACTAGGATTACAGGTAAGTAACTTATCCTTTTTTCCAAAAGTTAGCAAACTGTTACATAGATTTGTAGTAATCATTGATATGTTATGTTGAGTAGTACCTGAAAATATGAGTTTATTTTCTTTACTGATTTCCAAACTGATAGCCTCTGTTACATTGCACTGTAGCATTACTATAGCTTCTCTTCTAGGGGATCCTCATCAATAGTCATAAGCACATGAATATTCCCGCCCATGCGTGGGACCCCGGAAACACATCACATATATGTGAAAACCATATATGTAGCTCTCTCTCTCTCTCTCTCTCTCTCTCTCTCTCTATATATATATATATATATATATATATATATATATATATATATATATATATATATATATTCACAGAAAAAAACATAGGTTATAGTGGATATATAGTTAGGAATTTGCATTTACAAAACCTTGAAAATTCAATGAAAAAACCATTGGTTTTAGGCCATATATAGTTAGGGATTTGCATTTACAAAACCTTATTTTACTCGCACAAAACCATTGAAATTCCATATATAGTTATAAGCGCTAACTATATATCGCGCACCCGCAATCCACTGCTGATGATGTCACATATTACATCATTCATGACATGGTTAGTGACATCACTGATGACATCTCAAATGACATCACTGATGACATCACTGAAAACATCTCTTTTGACATGACTGATAACATCACTGATGATATCATTCATGTGATAATACGATGAACCTCTTCAGACTCTAATATAACCTTAGATACAATCAGTGTAAACAGACACTCACAGACTGTCACTCATCCATGGAGTTACTCACACACCTAGTCAGTCATGCAAAGAATCAATCACACCTCCATTTCCTCAACTATACAGTTATACAAACTTTACTTATTCAAACATATACTAACACATATTTACTCTATTATACAATCCCTGATACAAGTTCACAATGATCCATACAGCCACTCACACATTCACTGGCTCTTATGCACAGTTATTTATATATGTCAACTCTCACATGTACTGTGTTTTACATATGTACTTACTTTGACATGTAGCACTGAGATATCCATTCACTCACCAATGCACTCATGCACACAGTCAACCGCCCATACAGCTGTTTCCACATGCACTTTTGAAACCATACATCTAGTGAATCAACTGCTCACACATCTATGCACAGAGTCATACACCTCCCAGCCACCCACACACACACTCAGTATCCCATACAAATACTTGGGCAACCAATCAATAACCCATATAGTTACTCATATAGCTACTTATCAACACATGCAACAGTTTACAGAACAACAGACATAATGATGCACAAATTAAGACAGTTTAGTCACTAACCCATGCACTCAGTGAGACACATTTAATCACTCACTCATACAGTCAGTCATGCACCTACTAAATCCTTCATCCAGACACTTATACATCCACTCATTCTTCAATATGTAAGAGATATTTTAACTTTACAGAAACATACAGTCACTGGATGTTGTCATCAGTGATGTCATCAGTGATGTCATTTGAGATGTCATCAGTGATGTCATTTGAGATGTCATCAGTGATGTCATCAGTGATGTCACTAACCATGTCATGAATGATGTAATATGTGACATCATCAGCAGTGGATTGCGGGTGCGCGATATATAGTTAGCGCTTATAACTATATATGGAATTTCAATGGTTTTATGCGAGTAAAATAAGGTTTTGTAAATGCAAATCCCTAACTATATATGGCCTAAAACCAATGGTTTTTTCATTGAATTTTCAAGGTTTTGTAAATGCAAATTCCTAACTATATATCCACTATAACCTATGGTTTTTTCTGTGAATTTCATTGGTTTTTTAATAGCAAATATGAAAAGCTTTAAAATGTCAAGTACGTGATAGATAAAAACATTTTCGTATTTATGCACGCTGATGTGCTTTGAACGCTGCACCCCCCCCCCTCTTTTGTCTTAGTAGTACTCTCTCTTTGCAGATAGTGAACGGTAGTTAACGCAAGCCTTTGCCCCCGTTGTAATCCGTCGTGCCTGCTTGTCTCTCCATTTGATTGATTGTTGTCCAAGCATTTACTGTTTTAGAATTGGTTCTCTTTGGATCATTCTCTATTTACAAACAAGCACAAAGTCGCAATACTCTGTTTAGTCTTTGCAGATAGTGAAAAATCGTGTAAAAAAATAAAAGTAATCGAGCAAAATCAGTAGGCCACTAATTGGATCTCTTTTTGACCTCGCTAAAATAGAAATATTAGGAACAACCCTTCATGAGAAATACGAAAATAGTGAGATGAACTGAGCTCCACACCATGAGGGCTGCAAGACAGCTCGGCTCCATCACCCATCCCGCACAAAATAACGACAAACCCTATGCAAATATTAAAAATATAGACAACACGCCAGCAAAGAAACAGGGTAAAACATTTTATTAAAAAACTATTTACATAACGTTGGTTTATAAGATGATGTCAGTAGTGGACCGATGTGTGAATAGATCGAAAGCAGCACAAGGCTCCAAGATCCGGATGGCAAGCTCCTGGATGTTGGGTGCCATAGTTTAGAGTTCTGAGTTTGAGCCTTTTTCAATGCCTGTGCTTTATTGAATCAAAATGGCGGCTTGACACAAAGCTGACTCAAGCGTTGCTACTGATGCTATGCAGACCAAAACTGGTTTTCAGTTTGTACATTTTTCTAGATTTTTCAATCCAAGTTTGGTTGACTTTGTAGAACGATGGCTTCAAATTTTCAACATACGGTGTGGTGGCGCTGACTGGGAGGGGGCGCTTCGCTCCTGCCCCCTCCCCAAGTAAGATTTTCATACGTGAAAGTACGTTAATGGTTTTGGTCCCTGAGATGCTTCGATGTCACTGCCATTCTCAAATAGCATAAGTTCTGGATGTTGGGTGCCATAGTTAAGAGTTCTGAGCAGTGCTTGTAACACTGTCTGAAGCTTATTTCCACCTACTGCAGCTTCACTATTCTCAAAGTAAGTGAGTGTCGTTTGTGGACCTGACTGCATTAGAAAACAATGTGATATGTTAGCTTCCTAAACAGCTTGACGGAGGCCCCTGAGGGGCGGTGTGATGGCCATGGACTCGGAGAAGACGCTTGGCTCCGACACCCTCCCCAAGTCTTATAGCACTGGTGTAGCCTGAGATCGCCCCCGACATAGGCGGCCGGCTCCCGGGGTCCGGCGGAACTTTTTGCCTTTTGATGACTCTTCAATTCTGGACCTTGTCCCACAATCCGTTTGACCTGAAGACAAGCTGTAGTGGGGCGCCCCTTTACCGTTTTAGTTGCCATTCCGCCCGCTTTTGCTACACTGTGCCTCTTCCGCCATTCAGCTGTTTACCGCCCGCTCTTGCGACTACAGCGTCTCGCTCATCATGTAGTTGAGTTGCTCCCGCTCTTGCGGTGCAGCGATAGGCGGCTGCCACAGGACTCTCAAAATGGTGGCCGGCTCTTCGGTTTTGGGCCTGGTCCACTAAAATGGCCCTGGGACACCTTGGAACTCGGACGCTTCCCTGATAGGGCTTGGGTCCCATTCTCGAAAAGCGTCCCCTCAGCCGTGAATATTCTACAAAAGTCTTGGGGGCCTCCGACTCCCGCAGGCTTCTGGTGGGGAGCGGCTGCCATGATTGCTCGTGGAATGGCCACGACGGAGCTACGAGATGGTAGTGGTCTCATGCTGACGCCAGCTTTAGTCTGAAACATCCAGAAACACTGTAGACTACCAATTCGATAAGTTCCGGTAGCGCCCCAACATGACCCGGAAGAGAAGAACTTGCCCTCCCCTCTTTGACTGATGGTTCTTGTTGCCTGTCCACTCTGTTGTCATTTAACAGAACTTTTTGGACTGCTGAAAGGGGTTGTGTTCTGAACGCTGGTTGGTGGAGACATTTTGACTATATTCTTGACCTACGTTGTCGCGTAATGCGTTATATGACACGCCGCGTTAGCGCACCCGGAAGTGATCCGAGGCGCAGCGCGTAACGTAAGCATAACAGGTCATGTGACTTGTTAATAAAACTTTTCATTGGTTCATTTTACTTTTGTTAATTTAATGATGAAAAGCTTGGTCATATGACCTAAAAATTACGCTTTTTATTGTTTTCGAACAATATTTTTTTTTCAAACATATGTTATAATATTCCAGGCTAATGTACTTTCCCGGAAAATTTACAACTGTCTTGCAAGTAAAATATATTCCTTTTTCGAGAAAAAGGGCGTTTCTTCCTTCCATGACGGAGCCGTTGAGTAAAAGATACTCGGCCTGCTGTCTTAGTCGCCGATACGCCTGATTATCAGATTCTTATCGATCACTTTATGTTGCAGGAGTGGAAAACACAACTGCCCTTGACCATTTATCTTTACTGCGTTCCTACATATTATACCTTTTATCCGTCATGTAATTAGACTGCTTTATTTCACTTGCCTTTTACTGATTCGAAAACAGTGACTAAAAGTAAAAACTTTACCAATGTAAATACTACTACCGTGTTTTGTTTTAAAAACCTTTATTGTGAAAATGTCAGTATACAAATACGGGCCTATAACCACGTGGGCCGGCCACGGAGCAAACTGAAATCGTATATGATGAGGAGACATTTACACTGTAGAAGAACGTAACGAGCGGGCCATTAGGTTGCAAGAACAAAGGTGTCTAACAGTTGCGGAATCGGTGGACGTACATTTTGTAATTAAAATAAGACAGGGCCACTTACAATAACATTTTCTAGATATACATTTGCGGGCAAGGAGTTACGAGTCCCATTTATACCGGCGCCATTTTGGGCAAGGCCGGGCAGGTCCAAGATATAGTCAAAATGTCTCCACCAACCATCGGCCAGACCAGAACCCCTTTCGGCCCTTTATGCTACAAGATGGTGTCTTCCATTCAGAAAATATTGTTGGCAGCATTTTGAAAGGAAACAGAAACAGCCGTTCTCCTAGTGAGTTTCACATTGTTACATTTAGGAAGAATGTTGAAGAGTAGTATGTGGAAAATCTGAAGCCATTTTTCTACAAACTCTCAATCAGACTTGGATGGAAAAAAAAAACCTGAAGAATGTACAAACTGAAAACCAATTTTTGTCTGTATAGCATCAACAGTAACGCTTGAGTCAGCTTTGTGTCAAGCCGCCATTTTCATTCAATCAATAGCGTCCCCCTGCACACATTTAGGGACCTGGTCGTGTCTTCAGATGAAACGGATTGTAGGAAAAGAAGCAGAAAGGAAAAGGAAAAAAGTTCCGCCGGACCTCGGGAGCCGGCCGCCCATGTCATGTGCGACCTTTGGCCACACCAGGGCAATAGTGAAGCTGCAGCAGGTGCAAATAAGCTTCAGACAGTCTTACAAGCACTGCTCAGAACTCAACTGAGGCACTCAACATCCAGGACTTGCCATTCGGATCTTGGCGCCTTGTGCTGGTTCCGACCTATTCACACATCGGTCCACTACTGACATCACCTCATAAGCCAACGGGGCACCCCACGCCGACTTTCGGCGCAGCATTGTAGGATGGCCACACCAGTGCGGCAACTTGCTGGACACAACATCGGGGCCATCCAGATCTCGGCGCGTTCGACTCACTGTACCGCAAGAGTGACCGCAACTCAGCTGGACACGCCGTCTTTCGGCGCAGCATTGTAGGATGGCCACACCAGTGCGGCAATTTGCTGGACACCACCTCGGTGCCATCCGGATCTCGGCGCGTTCGAGTCACTGTACCGCAACAGTGACCGCAATTCAGCTGGACACGCCGTCTTTCGGCGCAGCATTGTAGGATGGCCACACCAGTGCGGCAATTTGCTGGACACAACCTCGGTGCCATCCGGATCTCGGCGCGTTCGAGTCACTGTACCGCAACAGTGACCGCAACTCAGCTGGACACGCCGTCTTTCGGCGCAGCATTGTAGGATGGCCACACCAGTGCGGCAATTTGCTGGACACCACCTCGGTACCATCCGGATCTCGGCCCGTTGTGCTGCCTTCGGCCTATTCGCACATCGGTCCGCTACTGACGCCGCCTCACGTGCCAACGGATTTTCTACGCTTTTTGTAGCCCTATGCCGCATAACAGGTCATGTGACTTGTTTATAAAACTTTTCATTGGTTCATTTTACTTTTGGTTTCCTAAAGATGGAAGGCTTGGTCATATGACCTAAAAATAACACTTTTCATTGGTTTAGAACATTTTTTTTTCCCAAACGATGAAAGCCCCACCTTGTTTCTGGATCATTCAGACTGAAGCTGGCGTCAGCATGAGAGCACCACCATCTCGTGGCTCCGTCGTGGTCATTCCGCGAGCAATCATGGCAGCCGCTCCCCACCGGAAGCCTGCGGGAGTCGGGGGCCCCCAAGACTTTTGTAGAATCTTCACGGCTGATGGGACGCTTTTCGAGAATGGAGCCCAAGCCCTAGCAGGCAAGCGTCCGAGTTCCAAGGTGTCCCAGGGCCATTTCAGTGGACCAGGCCCAAAACCGAGGAGCCGTCCGCCATTTTAAGAGCCATGTGGCAGCCGCCTATCGCTGCACTGCAAGAGTGGGAGCAACTCAACAACATGGTGAGCGAGACGCTGTAGCCGCAAGAGCGGGCGCAACTCAGCTAGATGGCCGCCACCTGGGGAGGCCCGTTCACGCCGCCTCACCCAACGCCGCACGCCAATTTTCGGAGCAGCATTGTAGGATACCAAAACCAGTGCGGCAGTTTACTGGACATCACCTGGGTGCCTGTCGTACATGTTGTGTCAGCCATGTGACACTGGACACAGTCCCATCAACATCTCTACGCGTTCTGCTGCCTTGGGACTATTCGCACAACAGACCGCTACTGACGAGGCCTCCCCCCGCACCACCCGGGACGCCCCACTCTGTTTTTCTGTGCTGCATTGTAGGATCCCAAAACCAGTGCGGCACCCAGGCGACATCACCTGGGTGCCGTCCAGAACTCTGCACGTTGTGCTGCCTTGGGACTATTCGCACAAAAGACAGCTTCTAACCATTGTTGCTTTTTGTGTTGAAAAATGTTTAAATGTTTTTAGTTTTTGTTCCGTTCGTTATAGTTAATAGTTAATAAAGTTTTATAATCTTTCTTTGTTGGAGTGTTATCTATTTTTTTTAAAACGGGTGAATGGGGCCTTGAATCAGGTTATTGTCATGTGTGGGCTTTGGAAGTGTGCTGCTGCAGGATCGGACATTTCAAACTCAAATGCACGTTCTTTTTCTTACCTTTCCGAAGCATGGAGCGCAATAGCAGGCAGAGAAAGGGTGATGCACGTGTTGAACACTACCTGACCTGGCAAGTTGCTGGCAGTGCCCCCCCGCCCGCTCCTGAAAGAGGGCACACACACACACCGCCGCCCCGAGTACTTCACAAATCTTTAAAAGACCATGCGCTTGTTCATGAGGCTTAAATGGTTTATCACCTCTTCTAGAACCCCTGCATCGACCCTCTGACGTTTCCTGGAAAAATTACCATGTAACACAATACCAAGCCCTGTCAGCTGAAACCCCCAAGGAATCGTGGGGCATATTATCAAGGGGGTTTATCTCCACTTTTTTGGCTTTAAAAGCCATGAAAGCGGAGATAAAATTATCTCCCTATTACCAAGCTGTCGCTAACACCAGTTAGTGACAGCTAAAAGGAGATAGCGACCATCTTGGGCCCCGCTTTGCATGTCAGTGATACTTATCACTAATGACATGCAAAGTGGCGTGCCAAGATGTTAGCGACTGGAAACAGTCCCTAACATCGCTATCTTCTATTACCAACTTTTGGAGATATTTGCGCTAAGCGCGAATATCTCCAAAATCTAACACCTGCCCTGAGCAGTTCTTAGCCATGTTATCCAATGGGAGGTGGATAACATGGCTAAGAGCATTTGCTCGATAATACATGAATATCGCTGACTTTTCTGCGATAATAGCAAGGTTTATCTGCGATAAAAATCGCCGATGTGCGGCGATAATTTTTGTCTCTAAACAAGTTAGAGACAAAAATTATCGCTAGTTGTTCGTAATATGCCCCCGGGTTTTTGCTTGCAGAAATCGGGAGGCGGGAGACTAGCACTGAAATCAGTAGTCACACGCCTGAATCGGGAGGGTTGGCATGTCTGAATTCTCTACAGCTGGGGCCATAAACTACATCCGCAGGGGTAGGTAATAGCCTGGGACCAGCCTGGCATCTAAAATGGCTGCCGTGCACGACAAAATTGTGGCATTGGAAAAAAGGCAAGATGGCGCAGCCGCTGGAAGAGATGTATCAACATATATCAGCCTCCTCAGCCACCCTCAGGAAACATAGGGGATTAGGATACGTCTCCCGCACCCCCTTATACCTAGTAATTTAATTAACGAAGCACAAAATGGCGAATTCCCGTTTCGCTACCAGTTTGCGGCCCAGTTCGCGGCCCGTGAAGCGCTTCTACCGTGAAAAATCATTTTTTTTTTCTTTTCCCCACGGGACCCTTTAATAACCCCAACAACATTCCTAGGGGGTCAAGAGGGGGATACCTTGCCCCCTTTCATTAAATTCCCCTTTCGTTTTTCACCTCTTCTTCTCTCTCGATCCTACCGAGAGACAAGATGGCGGCCGCTCCGGACTGTTTAGAATGTTGACAGACACCGGAGAGCCAATCAGCTTTCTGCGCGCAAAGTTCCGAAACGCGAAAAGTAAGCGGACCGGATCGCTGCCCGGAGCGCTGTTACAGATATATATCTTGATTTAAACGTTAATTTCTCAAAATCCACTGAAGCACATATATTGAGACCTAGCAAAGGCACATCGGGCTAACAGTCCCTACAATTTTGCCAAGTTTCGTGCAAATCCATTCAGCCGTTCGAGCTAAAAGTGAGTCCAACCGCCCTATGGAAAACTCAATGTAAAAAACGCGTTTTGGGACCCCCCTTTTTTCTCAGCCCCCCCTTGACGAAACCCCACCAAATTTTCAGGGGCTCAGAAACAAAATGTGCCATTTTCCTGAAAATTTCAGCCGATTCCGTCCACAAACGCCAAAGTTATTAGACATAGAATTTTCAGAAATCCCATAGGGAATTAATCCTAACTATATATACCTACTGGCGATAGCCAGTAGGTAATATATATATATATATTATGAACATTAATGAGGGGGAAGACACGCTAGCTCACTGCAGCTTCATTGAGCACTACATTATCCAGCAGACCCTGGGAGTGGCAACGCCCACCGGGGTGTGACTCTTTAATTGAAAAAGGTGCCGAAAAGTGCTGTGACTTTACCTCTCCAGTCCTGCCTCTGATGAAATGGAAACATGAAACGCGTCAGGCAGCTCTCTGAAAAGTACTTCTGTGATGCAGTGTTTTTTGTCCTTGTTGCACCCTCCAATAAAATCGTCGGCAACTGACCTACTTGGTGCGGGCTTATACTACAGCAGGCACCCTTTTGTCTTGATGTTTGGCGGCCCCGCCTGAGCCGCAGAAAGAGCCCGGGTGTTCGGTTGAGCACCCCTGCGACGACGCTACATAGCGCCGCCGTGCTAAGGACCAGGCGCCAGTATTGGGGGACTGATGGTGCACACGGGGGCTGGAGCTCTGCCCCTCACCCCACTTGGGATATTATGAACATTAATGAGGGGGAAGACACGCCAGCTCACTGCAGCTTCATTGAGCACTACATTATCCAGCAGACCCTGGGAGTGGCAACGCCCACCGGGGTGTGACTCTTTAATTGAAAAAGGTGCCGAAAAGCGCTGTGACTTTACCTATCCAGTCCTGCCTCTGATGAAATGGAAACATGAAACGCGTCAGACAGCTCTCTGAAAATTTCTTCTGTGATGCAGTGTTTTTTGTCCTCGTTGCACCCTCCAATAAAATCGTCGGCAACTGACCTACCTGGTGCAGGCTTATTCTACAGCAGGCACCCTTTTGACTTGATATATATATATATATATATATATATATATATATTATACATACAGTACATGCACTTTTGAGAGGGCTTGGTCCAAGCTCTCTGTTGAACACTGGACTCGTACACTTGAACTTTCCATTCCTCCCCATGATCCGGACCCCGTGGCAACAGATACCAACTTTAAAAACTGGCTTACGAGCTCATTGGACCTAGTCCTGCCAATAAAAAGACTGGGAAAAAAGATTGGGAGAGTAGGCTCTGCTCCCTGGTATACACCTGAGCTCAGAATCTTAAGGAAAGGCTGTAAGAAGCTTGAGCGCACCTGGAGAAAAGATTGGGGCAATGCAAATAAAGATACTTACCGTGCTGCTATTAGAGCGTATAAAGTCGCCCTCAGAAACGCCAAGACAGTATTCTTTGACGAAAGAATTAAAAATTCCTCTAACTCTACCAGAGAAACCTATCAGATTGTCAAAGAACTATTGAAGATCCCTGACCCCCCGCTGTCTCAAGACACGTCAGGAGCTAAATGTAATGAACTTGCCAATTATTTTGACTCAAAAATTAAAAACATCTTAACTACCCTGCCCCAATCGGACATCCAGGCTAATGCCGGTAGCATGCTCCCGGCCTTGGGTCCTCAGCTCAATGCCTTCAACCCAGTCGCAGTTGAGCAATTTCTTAAAGTCCTAGCCATCATTAAAAGCGGTTCCCCTAGTGACCCGGTCCCTATGCGGTTTCTCAAACAGATTGCCACTACCATTGCTATACCGGCAACTGAGCTCATTAATAACTCACTTTCCCAGGGCATTGTTCCGCCCAGCTGTAAAGGGGCCATTGTGAAGGCCCTTCTAAAGAAACCACATCTCGACCCACTGGAGCTGGCAAATTTTAGGCCGATCTCATTACTCCCAGGACTTAGTAAGATCACAGAAAGACTGGTGAATTACCAACTCTCCCACTTCCTGGAGTCTAATGAGCTGCTGCGTAGCTCTCAAACCGGATTCCGCCCAGGCCAGGGCACGGATACGGCCCTCCTCTCTGTCATCGAGGAGGCGAGGTGCATCTTGGATTCGGGAGGATCAGTGGCAGTGATCCTCCTGGATCTGAGTGCAGCCTTTGATACGGTTAATCACTGTATCCTTATCCAGCGCCTGGCTGAGGTGGGAGTAAGGGGGTCCGCCCTGACTTGGTTAACATTATGCCTGTCTAATCGCACCTTTCAAGTCTGGGAAGGCAACTCACGATCTGCCTCAATCCCCCTCCAGTGCGGCGTGCCGCAGGGCTCGTCTTTAAGCCCCACATTGTTTAATGTGTATATGGCCCCCCTGGAGGATGTGGTTGTCCCGTTTGGGATCAAAATTGTAAGTTATGCAGACGACACCCAACTTGTCGTCTCACTCTCCCAACTTGATCAAAGCCCTGACAGTCTTCGTCTATGCATGACGAAAATACATGCCTGGATGTGTGATTCCTCCCTTAAATTAAACGGGTCGAAAACCGAAATCATGCTACTTGGTCACAAGGTGACCTCAATACCCACCACCATCTGGCCTGCTTGTCTGGGGGATCCTCCCAGCCCAAAAAAAGAAATTAAAAGCCTAGGGGTCTGGTTGGAGCAGGATCTCTCGTTTAAAACACAAGCAACAAAAACGGCAGGAATCAGCTTTGGTCTTCTTCGGTCTGCCCGGAAAGTCCTACCTCTCCTCCCGCAGCATTCTAGGAAGTTACTAGTACAAGGACTGGTTTTGTCCAGACTAGATTATAGTAATGCGATTTTTCTGGGAGCCCCTGAAGCCACTATTAATAAACTACAACAGACTCAAAATGCCGCAGCTAGGCTATTGATGGGTACTTCAGTTAGGACGTCAGAAAAACCTGCTCTCAAATCGCTCCACTGGCTCCCCATACGTGAAAGGATTAAGTTTAAATCTTTATGTATTACCCATAAACTTCTTCAAGGCAAAGGACCCTCTATTATGAAGAGTCTAGTTACGCCCTACAAGGCTAATAGGCCCCTGTGCTCCGATAATGAGTGCCTGGCGAGAGTGCCAAGATTCAAGAAAGCACGCACAGGAGGCCGCCGCTTCTCTGTGAACGCGGCCTCGCTATGGAACTCTCTCCCCTTGAAACTGCGTGCGGAACCTCGCCATTTGTATTTTCGGAAGCTCCTGAAAACCTTCCTTTTCCCCAAATGATCCTCTATTTTTTCTTTTTTCCCTCCCGAGCCTGATTCTCGTGCAGCGCTGGGATGCCTCCGGGTAACCATGCGCTATATAAAACTGGTTACATTACATTACATTACAATGCAGCCTTCCATAGCAATGTTGTAAGAAATTCTCTTGTACATGAATACATTCCAATAAAGCAGGGAGAAAGAAAGCATTGTAAAACTGCTTTAATATACAGCAGAAATCACAATCCTGCAAGGAAGAATGAAAAAAAAAAAACATTGTCAGCACACAGGCTGCATTTCAGAAACATTAGTGTAGGAAACTGAAAAGCTAACCCACAGAAACACTCAGAATAAACCTGTCACCGTGCCTTTAAGGCAGCCACGACCCCTAGCTTCCCATCATGCCTCAGGGGTGACAGGTCAGTTGTTCTTTCCAGCTCCTTCTTTCAGGACCCTGGTTACTTCAGCTCTAACTTTTTTCTGATTTCTGTCAGAAAATACTTTTATTTTTTTGTCAAAACTTTTTTTATTTCGACGTCTTTTTGGTGTTGGAGTATATCTCTACTGTTTTTTAGAGAGTTGAGCATTATTTTTCAGTCAAAAATGCCCTCTCTTTTTGACGCTTGCCCTTCCTGTGGCAAGAAGAAGGGTAAAACAGACTCTCATCCGGTCTGTATTCTATGTCTTCCTCCTGAACATAATCCAAAGACCTGCCAGCATTGCCAGCTGCTGTCCAAAAGAACTCTGAAGGACAGGGAGAGAATTTGCTTCTATGGTGGCTGAGAAGAGGAAATCTCCTTCAAGAGGCAGGTCCCCAATGAAGAGAAAAGATAGAGCAACCACTCCATCTAGAAGTAAGGTTCCAGTATGCTCTCCATCGGTTCCGGACTCGGTGCCTCAAATTCCTTCATCGGCAAAGAAAACGTCGACAAGAAGACCATCGACGGCGGGCTCGCCGTCGAGAGAACACTGGTCGTAGAAGATCACAGGTACATCTGATCCTCCGCCGTCGTCAACCCGGCTACGATCGGTGTTGAGGAGTCGCTCTCCATTGGTGCGGGCTCGCCCAACATCGAGAAACAGATCTCCGTCGTCACCGTCAAGTCGGCGTTCGACGTTGAGACATGCTCTGCCGTCGCAAGGACACCAGTGATCGGCATCGAAGCAGGTGTCTCGGTTGCCGTCAACCAGGCAGCGGTCAACGTCGAGACACGTGAGACCAGGCACTCATCACCTCCATCATCGTCAAAGCGACGTTTGCCGTTGAAGGCTCTATCCACCCTGACGGTGAGGGACTCTACGTCAAGACCAAGAGTAAAATACACCAAATGTTGTTCGACGTCGAGATGGTGGTCTCCGTCGACGACTAGAAGTGCCCCGATCTCGACTCCACTGACTTCCAGGAGACGGTCTGCGTCGAGAGAAAGATCAACGTCGAGGAGGATTTCTCCATCTAATAGTTCATCGTTGAGGTCTCCTACACACTCAATGTCGAAGACGAGGTCTATGGGCTCCAGACATACGTCACACCATACAACGTCGTAGCACACTGAGGGATCGACTTCGAGGAGACGATCAGGTTCTAGGGACTCACCAGTGATGGTGACACAGAGCCAGTCGACGTCGAGGCACTCCCCATTGATGTCACATCACTCATCAAGACGCCAATCGCACTCCAGAGGCTGCAGAATCCTCTCACTCTATTCGGAGCTCAACCCAGATGATTGCGTTGTCACGCAGTGCTTCTGCTCATTCACCTGAGCCTCTAAGATCACCACCAAGAGGCTCTCCAAGGAGACAGCAATCTCCTTCCATCCATCTCTCTCCCAGATGGCTCCAACCTCTCCATCATTGGCGAACAGTGCCCCCAAGTCACGCTCAGCGGCCTACAGACTATTACAGTCCGCTGCACAGATCACCGTTGCAACGTCTCGTGCAGGAAGTGGACAGGTCACCCACCACTCGGACCAGAGAACACCGAGGCAGAGCCCCTGAACTCAGGTCGACTCAGGGGCATCGCAAGAGGTGGTGTACACCATCTTGGTCTTCCTCTAAGACGCACTCATCCAAAAGGGAATACTCACCTACCTCTAGAGTGTCACCTATTGATGATGTGAACACCTTTCATGATGTTCCCACCAGAGGAGCTCAAAGGCTGAGCATCACCATGTCAGCTCCTCAGACCACCATGTCAATCATTTTCAAGACCCTCTGTAGGAGAGTAGGGTCTGCTTCCTATGGTCAGCCCCACTTTTTGCTGTGATTTTCTGGTTTTTCGACTTTAGTGTGGCTGTGAGCCTGCTAATCAGACCCACAGCCCAGCTGTTCTCTCTCTAAATTGATACCATGTACTTTAGGTACATACCTGATTGGGTATTGGGCCACCTCTGTGAGCCCCTGTATAGTGTACTGTAGCAGGGTTTCCGTTCTCCCACAGAACTGTGCATAGAGATCTAGAACCTCAGTGAGTTAGGATGATCCAAAACTCATCTCAGTGTCAGAAATCCCCTTACCTAGCTAGCTACAGTGTCTCATGGATCATTATGGAATGATCCATGTCTTAGACAAACCAGAACATGATCTTTAGAATACCTCAGGAATCGTGGAACACATGAACACTCTTTCGTTATATAATCATTTCAAACCAAAACTGAGAGTCAAAGAACACAAGTGCAAGTTTGAAATATTTATTATTCAATGCAAAGTTCTCAAACGCAGTATCTTGTATAATACCAAAATGCAGATTATAAAAATCAGAGTCAGCAGCATAGTCACTAATCCATAGTAAGCAAAAGGTGATAGCATGTTACAATGCAAAATCTATAGAAATCTATATCACCTATATTTCGCGCACCCTATCTTAGCATATTATTTTATATCTAAGAAGGTCTCATTCGGGCTTTAGCAGGGCGGCCCCATACCTCTCAATGTCAGTAGGAGCAGCTCACATCAACAGCTACCAGCTCTCTTCATGCGCAGCACCAAGTGTCTACGTTCATTCCGTGTAACTCTATCTTAAACCCGCGTAGAGCCCAAAATGTTGGCATCAACATTATTTGTGTTATGTCTAATGTGGTGCGAGGATCAGGCCTCCCAGCAACCTTGTGTTAGGTTAATCTTAGAGTGTGCAGCTCTCAGTGTGCAGACAGTTGTACCAAGTGTACCAGGCAAAGCTGATAGCATAGAAATAACATATTATTCTCAAATAAACCACCTCACCGCTTCTAGGGTGAAAGCGACAACAACAAGTATGTGTCGTGTGCAAAACTGAAGCCGAAGGCAAAACGGCTGTTTAAACATGTAATACACTCATGCTAACTTAACGCAATATATGTAATGAAGTATCCATATGACACCCCCCCATTGGTCTGAGCACCGTCAAACATAAGGGAAAAGGCAATACTAAATCAGATACAAAAATTGAAAGCAAAGTTCAATAATCTTGAGCTAAAATAAGCTAAAAATATGTATGAATGAATATGTATGAATGCCTACAGTGGCCTCAAATCTAAAAAATAAAAACCAAACTTTCGAACCAAAAGTTATCCGCCAGGTCTCAAAAATGGGAAATGTATGACCAGGTCGCATCAATTCAAATGTCTGTAAGAAAATAAACAAGGCACTTATCCGATATCCAAAGTCATGTGCCACATTGACGTTATCTTCAGCGTCATCACGTGATTCAACTCTCCTTTATTTGAGCACAGTCCACTCCTCCAATGCAGCAAGGGGAAAGTCATATTCCATAACAAAGCAATCCTCCCAGGGATCTCACGATTGGAAAGTATATGCAAAGAAAGTTGCAACAGCCTCCAGAATGAAATCACTGCCATCATCCGAAAATAGTTCAGCAATCCAATTTAGCAATGGGAAAGAACATACGTGCTCCTCCAGCATCGGATCCTCCTGTAACGTCAGAGGACAACTCGGTGGGTTCACCAGATCGCTGTGTGTCAGAAAGGCATCCGCCGCTGCAGAGATCTCCCATTGGCCCAGAACTCCATTTATCGCTGCCAAGGCCATAACTCTTTCGCCAGAACAGATCAGCTCATGAGTCACCACGGGACGCATTAGTTGATCAAAATCGACGTCAGGAGCAGTCCTCAAGCATAGGCACAAATCAATGGCCCAATCGAACTCGCAGCTCAGGCAGTGAAACACAGGTTGGACACACGTGAAGTCGGTGAACCGAAATGACAATCTATAGGCCGTGCTTAATGCTGCAAGCGGCAAAGTTCCATAGTAATTGAGCATCCGATTACGGCACAGTGTCAGGAGGCGTTGAACGGCGTCTTGCGCAGGATGGGCATCCATGTTTTATGAAGAAAAACACCAACAGAATGCCTGCGGCTACAGCCAGCAACACAGGTAGTCCACCAAACAAACTCGAAAAAATAGTGTGGAAAAACGTGGGAATGATACCAAAAACTTTTTCAAACGTAGTCACGAGGCCACTGCTTACTAATTTAAAAAAATGTGCAAGCCCAGTCGTTGAAGAAGCATTAAAAATCTGGTGTACCAGCTCACAGAAATGAAACGGCAAATCAGTATTTAAAAGCGCCTGCACCTCTGTGCGGGTGTTAGCTATGTGAAGGACATAAGTTTCCCGGGCCGAACTCAGGGTCACTTGTTTTTGAGACAAAAGGGCCCTTATTCTGCTTAAACCATTGAATTTTGCTTCCAAGGTTGGAATCCGTGGCCAGATGGAGACATCTGAAGACCCATGCGTGGGTGGGTATAGAACATTCTTGCAGCACACCACACGCTCTGATACAGTTACTACATAAGCCACACCAATTAATAAACCACAACATAATTCGTTGTTTAAAAGCAAATAACTACCATTAGCTAATAATGTAAATGTGGGAACCACTGCTGGAACTGGCGTGCCTTTTAAAACACATGCTAAATTTGGGTGGTCCTGATTACAAGAACCGTGTAACTGAATGTGTCTGCATATTAATGAATGGTCAGGTGACTGTGTGCATTCCTCACCATTAAGATTCACTTCTTTTCCATCCTTCAGACATCTGTATGTGTATGGTAATGACCATGCCTCATGTAGGAATGCATTGCCTAGTGGTTCATATCGTCCTATAGCAATATACTGCATACAGTTAGTAAATTTATATAAAGGAAATGGTAATGTAATTAATCCATGAATAAGCCACGTGGCAGTAGTGGTTTCAGCAACAGAGAAAGGCAAGGATTCTAGCTTCTCAATATGTAACATAGAAAATGAAGCATCACGCATTGAAAGCATGCGCTGTTTTTCAGTAAGATTAAAAGGGGCGAAAAGGGATGAAACGTTCAATGAGGTCCAGGGAACTCGACCAGCCTTAAGTGTCTGTAGAGTCCAGGCAAACTGCATTACAGAACGCAATTGATTTTGACCATGGTATAACGTGGACACTTCATCATGTACAATATCAACAACAGAAGAAACAATATTATCCAATGTGTAAATCCTGGAAGAAAGCATGTTAATACTGTTATCGACCACTGCAAGCACTTTTTCCAAATTTGCTTGATCAATAGCTCTCAGGCGTTTAGCTGCCTCAACCTGTGAACATTTCCAAATTTCATTGTATACAGCATAAAGAAAGCGTTTAGATCTACCCCTAGCCGGGCCTTTTATAAAATCATTTAGCTCTATATTCTCATTCAACTGGGACAGATGCAGTTTAACTGCAGCCAAAGTGGACTGCTGTAACCAGTTCTGACACAATTTGCCTACTGAATAAGTAGTAACAGTGTGATCTGTTTCAAACCTGGGATCTGGCCTGATGTGTGTAAAACCTTCAGACAAACCCAAAAAACGACGTTGGCAAGCATCAGAGCTTCTTTGCCACAAAAGCCACCCCTCCGGATCAAAACGGGAAATATTAAAGGAGGAATTCTGCAAAAGTGCTTGTATCCCACTGATGGATAATGTAGTGAAATTACTCCAACCTGAATATTCTTCCAAATCAGGGATAGTAGGGGTATTTAATTTTTTAGATGTAGCCAATCCAAAACATGTTGTTTGGGAAATAGTAGAATTTAAAAACAACATGTGATTCGGGATGAGACATGCACGATGCAAAGCCTCAGTGCCTTGTACCTGCCAATCTTTGGTACCCCAAACCGATTTAAGGTCAATAGCATCCTTCCATAACTCATAGCCATCCACAGATAACCTTTCTAGAAAGGCCTTTGAATACAGCAATTTTGTATCAGTAAGTCTAACTTTGGGCATGAATTTCTGGTTCACTTTAAAATAAAACGACTCAGGATTTGATTGATTAAAATCTGTAAAATAAGAGTATTTTCCCAGAAATGTACTTGAGCTCCCCTGTAAAGGAGTAGGGCAATGTTCCCACTGAGTGTAATTCACAGGAACCCTCCTGGAACTTGTCTTGTGTTAGAAATGATTTCCATAATGTTGATAACAAAACAAATCACCATAATTGACAGAATCTAAGTACAAATCCTCAGCATCAAAGGCCGAATAATATTTCAAATCAGAGAACAATGCTTCTACGGCCTGAAGATCCCAGTCATCAGAACGAATATCTTGCTTAATCACATCTCCCATGTTTACTCTAAGCACATTAGGAACATTAATAACTTCTGTGGGGCCATGTATCTGAAACCTAACCGCATCCCACACAATCCCATCAAGGACAGGCCAAGCAGTAATTTCTACTGTTTTCAAGTCTCTCTTTAGTCTGTGTGCTGAATGTGAGGAGGAAAGAGGGGCCAATGTTCCATTAAGGTACCGAATTCCTGTTCTTTCTTTTACATAATGGCCATCGATCAAGCGGAAAAAATAAAACACAAAACCAATTGACATAAAAAGATAAAATGAAAATAGTATCAGCCAAACGTATGTCCAAGGTGGAATTAGAAAATGTTTTTTAAACAACGTGGCATATTTTGCAATAGTCGATGGTTTCCTTGAAAGTTCCGAATCAGAGTCAAAAGAGAATCTGGACTGGTTAGCCAAACGAGCTTGTAAATCGGACATAGATAAATCAGCAGGATCTGCATAGGTCAGCTCATCAATGTTAGTAATAGGAATAGTATTTAATAAAGGACTGGATATAGCAGGCATCTCGAGGGACACCTCCTGATCTGCACCAGATGTAATAGCCAGCACAGAGTTCCTCACCATGGAAGGACAGGATACAGCCGGTGTCATGCTATGAAGAATCGGCCACCCTGTGTGTCTTGACATTGTCAATAGAAATAAAACTGTTTTCTTTACGACCTGGAAGTGGTGGTAAAATGACTGTTCTTGTGCCCTTCACTCCAAGAATTTGAACAGGTGCTCGATATGAGGGACCAAACTCTTTCTTGTTATCGATCTTCTCTCGAACCAGTTCTCCAACTTGTGGTAGCCAGCCAACTACCGGGATCTGCAATGCATCATCCGACGTGGAGGGCAAGTGTTCCTTTGCAAGACTGTCTCTGGTCTTTTGTAGATCCTGTAAAACATTGCAATGTTCATCTACGTCAAAGGCCGCGGCCTGGGCCTGGCAGTCTGCACCATCAAGGTCAGGGACGTACATCTTGATACCAAAGAGCATTTCGTATGGGGTCCGCCCACCCAGAGACCTTCTAGGGAGATTATTAAGCGCACGCTGCACGCCATAGAGGTGGGTCAGCCAGTTTCTACCAGTGCCTATAACTCGAGCTGTCAAAGATTGCTTTAAGTCGCGGTTCATTCGTTCTACTACAGAATTGCCCTCAGGCCTGTAGGGACTTGAAAACTTCACCTGTACTCCCAACGAAACCATAGCATCCTTATACGCCTTAGAGGCGAAAGCCGGACCCTGGTCCGAATGGAAAGTACCACAAGCAAAGATTCCCACAAAGACACGCAAATCCTTAATGACAGTTCGGGAATCAGCGCTTCGATGCGGCCATACCCATACAAAGCGTGTGCATGAGTCAACTGCTACTAAGATGTATTTATACGCAGTATCAGAAGAAAAAGGACCGCAGTGATCCAAATAAACGCAACCAAGCGGTTTATTAGAGATGTACAACTGTGTCTGAGGCGGACGCGCAGCAGTAGAAGGCTTGATCTGCTGACAAATGTCACACATAAGGACATAATCGCGCGTCTGTTTGTACAGTCCCCGCCACCAGAACCTCTGTTGTAGCTGAGTTACAGTGGCTGAGACGCCCGCATGCGCAGACGCCACACCTTCATGAGCCGCTGTAATCAGAGAAGCTCTGCGATCCGAGTTGGGAACTAGACGCTCTCCAACTTCAGGAATTTTCACATAAGGAACCTTATCGGGACTTAAGTGGTATGTGTACTTCGAAGGGAACCCCGCAGGATATTTACCTCCCTTCTCCATGGCAGCTACAGCTGCCAAGATGTCGTCATCTATTTTGCTTTTGGACCGTGTAACTGCTGCAACTAAGTATTTTGATACTGCAGACTTCGCTGCCTCATCAGCAAGCGAAATACCAACAGCGTGGACTCCCACGCGCTGGTGGCCGAGAGTATGAATCACAAACACGAGCGGCAGCTTCTCCTTAAGTTCCGCCACCCGGACCCAGATCATTTTATGTTTTATTGTGCTACCTTTGGAATCACGAAAATCATTCTGAATCCAAAAGAACAAGTTCTCATTGTAAGACTGGACACAGTAGTAAGAATCACTTACGATTAAAGTCGTCACACATGGATCAGCGTACTCCAATGCGAGCATAAGAGCACGAAGCTCTGCTAATTGTGCGGTGCAGTCCCCTAGTGTTTGCGTGTGCACGACACTGGACTTGAACTCATCGTTCACCATGGCACCGACCACAATGGCGCAAGCGGAAACGTAGGCATGTTTAGAGCCATGCGCAACCTGCGCCGAGCCATCAGTGTAAATGATACAATGGAAATCCTCCAACGGCCGCATCGCTAAAGGAGCAGGATGAACAAATTCATACTGTAAATACTCCTGCGACCGTAAAGTGGCGTCAAAAATAAACGTGACATCCTGGGACGTCAAGGAAGTAGCCCACTGAATCCACCGAGGGTGCAAAGCTTTAGAATTTGGTACACTGGCTTTCGTGACCGCCTCCAAGGCAGGACACGGGGTAACAACCAACATGCGCTTTCCCTGTGACAGGGCACGTTCTTTAAGAATTGCCATCTGCACAGCCGTTAAAACTTTCTCCACAGTGGAAAAACGCAGTTCAGCCGAAGTGTACAAGTGTGACTTGTAAGCAATAGGTACAGTATCCCCCTCATTAAAAGTCAGGTACGTGAAACCCACCGTCCCAGGGATAATTCTTATCACCAGGTTGGTCTGGTTATCACGGGTCTGTAAGTAGTCAGAAGTGAGCAAATCAGCCTGCAAAGACTGCAGAATCGCTGAATGTTCAGGCAGCCAGCATGATTTGGAAAAAGATGGTTGTACCAAGGCATATAAAGGCTTGATACGCTGGGCATATTCCGGAATGTATGTCCTCCCGAAATTTAAAAAACCCAGTAAAGACTGTAATTTTTTCAGCGTTGTCGGAGAGCGCAACTGCGCGCACTTCTCCAGGAAGTGAGGAGCCAATCCCTTTCCTTCATGGTTAAGTTCATAACCTAGAAACAACACTGTGTACTCCGCAATGTGTGATTTTGCAAAGTTAAACTTGTAACCCATGTCTGCAAAGTTACAAATTATGCTGTTTACTCGACACAGATGCTCCCAAAGTTCGTCGTCTGTGAGATATATGTCATCCACATAAGAACAAGCAACTGGATCGAAGCTCTCCAGAAGAGAGACTATGCGGGCGGAAAACACTCCAGGACTATTCTTATATCCCATTGGGAGTCGTTTAAACATTTTTTGTACGCCGCCGCACGTAAAACTGGTCCATTGGGAACTAAGACCATCTAATCGGTGTGCATAAAAACCATTGGAAATGTCAAGCGTGGTTTTAAACCGTTTACGCTCAAGACTATTCACTAGTGCAGAGCCGTGAGTATTCTGTACTGCACAGTTACGGCAATGCGAGTTCAAATGCCGGTAATCCAAAACCAGACGATATGAGCCGTCTGGCTTGTTAACAGTAAAAAGGGGATTATTCATTGGTGACACACACGTTTCAATTACACCTTGATATTCCAATTGTTCAAGGATAGCCGCGACCGAAGCTTTAGCTTCACGCCAAATGGGATACTGGGGTTGAGGCTGCGGCTGTGACCGTAAAGGAATCTCATGGCTAGGGGACAATTTATCCCAGCCACACTGATTTCGGTACACAGCCGGCGCAAGCGCCAGAGCCCACTCTTCTGCAAAATGCAGCGCTTCCACTCTCGATACAGTGTGCGCGAAACTGGGGAGGATTACTTCCTCCCCTCGCGGAGCTGCGAGAACAAAAGGTGGGGGCCAGTCAGCCTCCGAAAGCAAAATGTCATACGTAGACGAAAGATTTTCCCAAAATACCCCTTTTACAGTTCGCTGCATGTCACCCTCAATCAACAGGACAATTTCAAAAAGTCTTTCAGGGGGAGCAACATGTGTATCAGCTGTTTCGATTACAACATAAGTGTCAGTCGCTGTCACCTTCAACAGTGGACGGAGGGCCTCTCTCACTATGGTAATCTCCGCCGCGCTGTCCAGCAAGGTCAGAGCCCACGTCAGATTCCGAAGCCGCGTCCTCACTATCTGGGGCATATCGATGCGCCGTTAAGGCTGCGACTTTCTTCTTGGCAAACTGCGGTCTCTTTGGCGTAGAGTCGTCCCGCTGATCCCCTTCACTTCGTGTGCGGGGCTGGCCACGTCCTTGCTGGCCACCCCTGCCCCTGCCGCCCCCTCCACCACCGGTTGACGGAGCTGATGAGTCCTGAAAGGAACGAGGAGAGCGTTGGTCAGCAGCCTGAAATCTTTCAGGCGATTTAATCGTCGCGCGATCGCGCAAATCATAAACTCGATCTGACTGCGCAGGTTGTGAAGGCGCCGGACTAGAAACCTGTGTCTGTTGTTGTTGTTGCTTACCCTGATTCTGCTTTTTAGGCCAATTTTGTTTTTTGGACTTGGGCTGTCCACCCGTTTCTGAAGACTGTCCCTGGGGCTGCTTCTTCTCTTTTTCAGGAAAAGCCTTTAAACCCTTAGAAGTGCGGCCAACCGTTTTATAAGCCGCCACAATAATTCTTGCTAGCTGACGGGGTTTCTCGGCATCGGGAATTAACGCCAGAGCATTGGCCACCTGAAAGTTCACTGCATCCCCCTTGACACTTGCAAGGATAAGACCGCAAACTGTCTCAAACGAGCCGCTCAGGCGCATACCCAATTCAACCGCCGACTCCGGTCCGTGATCATCTTGAACACGTTTAAGGACCGCAGAAAGGTTCGACACAGACGGGGTGCCAAAGCACCTCGAGTAGACCGCCGCAAAAGTCTTACCCCATGTTTCACAGTCAGCAAGTTCAGGGGCCAAATCTTTCGGTAAACTAAGCGTAAGAATCCGGTGTTTTTCACCCGGAGTCGTATTAGGAAACACAGCCTCCAGCTGGTCGAATTTCTCGGCAAGCCAGTAAGGAAAATCATCCTTATTCTCTGGCTTTCTGCCCATAACGGAATTCACCAAGACAGGACTGATTTTCAAACCAGCCTGTTCCGCCCGAAGCTGCGCACCTGCTGGGGCTGCGCCATGAACATTACGACCAATGTAATGAACAAGCGCCCTAATCACTCCAACCGCGACTTCATGAAGACGCCGCAGGTCAGCTACATTACAAGTAGCGCGATTAGGATGAGGCGTAAATCCACCCAAAGCGGGCCAATTTGTGCCCGGAATGGACAAAGGACCTAACCTCGGAGCCGTCAAAGGATGGGGTAGGGCGCCACCAAACCAAACTCTGTGCTGCCAAGCATCGATAGGTACTTCCAGTGCCCTGTACGGAGCATAAGCCGCCGGAACAACCGTGGCAGTGTATGAATGGTAGACACCCGAATTAGCGTCCACTTCCGGAAATGTCACCCAGGAATAAAACAATTCGTACGGGTACGCATGTTCCGCACTCACCACTAGAACCACAGCCAAGCCTTCCACAGGGACATTATATGCCCGCAAGTGGTAGCGAACCGCGATGCGGCTATGCTGCGGTATGTCCACGGCCATGTTAGCACAGGAAGAGAAAAATGACAAAGAACACTTTGTAGCACAACTGGGTAGTAATTCAAAGAAACCGTTTTTAGAAGAATTCAAGCTTGAAAAGACCTATTTTAAAAATAGGTAGGTTTTTCCGACACCACCGTTTACCGGAAACGGGAATGAAGGTGTCAAGGTTTGAATGATATACTACTCGAGTGTCATGTTTTAAGGCCAACCAAACCGTTGGGCGCCATGTAGCAGGGTTTCCGTTCTCCCACAGAACTGTGCATAGAGATCTAGAACCTCAGTGAGTTAGGATGATCCAAAACTCATCTCAGTGTCAGAAATCCCCTTACCTAGCTAGCTACAGTGTCTCATGGATCATTATGGAATGATCCATGTCTTAGACAAACCAGAACATGATCTTTAGAATACCTCAGGAATCGTGGAACACATGAACACTCTTTCGTTATATAATCATTTCAAACCAAAACTGAGAGTCAAAGAACACAAGTGCAAGTTTGAAATATTTATTATTCAATGCAAAGTTCTCAAACGCAGTATCTTGTATAATACCAAAATGCAGATTATAAAAATCAGAGTCAGCAGCATAGTCACTAATCCATAGTAAGCAAAAGGTGATAGCATGTTACAATGCAAAATCTATAGAAATCTATATCACCTATATTTCGCGCACCCTATCTTAGCATATTATTTTATATCTAAGAAGGTCTCATTCGGGCTTTAGCAGGGCGGCCCCATACCTCTCAATGTCAGTAGGAGCAGCTCACATCAACAGCTACCAGCTCTCTTCATGCGCAGCACCAAGTGTCTACGTTCATTCCGTGTAACTCTATCTTAAACCCGCGTAGAGCCCAAAATGTTGGCATCAACATTATTTGTGTTATGTCTAATGTGGTGCGAGGATCAGGCCTCCCAGCAACCTTGTGTTAGGTTAATCTTAGAGTGTGCAGCTCTCAGTGTGCAGACAGTTGTACCAAGTGTACCAGGCAAAGCTGATAGCATAGAAATAACATATTATTCTCAAATAAACCACCTCACCGCTTCTAGGGTGAAAGCGACAACAACAAGTATGTGTCGTGTGCAAAACTGAAGCCGAAGGCAAAACGGCTGTTTAAACATGTAATACACTCATGCTAACTTAACGCAATATATGTAATGAAGTATCCATATGACAGTACCATAGGTACCCAGGGCATAGGTGCATCCAAGGCCTACCAGGGGCTGGAGCATGTATTATGCCACCCCTGGCTGGTCATCCAAACTGACACCACAGGCTGATCACTCAGCTTGGGTAAGGTGGTGTAATCACCCCTTACTTAGATATAGTATACCTATATCTACCTTTACATATAGACACATAGGCACCTATAAGTCACTCCTGTGGTAGGCCTCGACAATCCTGGAGGCAGAGTGCTTGGTTTTATGTGAGAGGGTGCCCTAGCATGAGCTGAGCCCCTCTGCAGCTTTTGGAACCATCTCCTTATAGCTGTTCTATGCTATAGCCACACCATATACTCTTAAGTGCATTATAATCCTCGCGGTTAATTCTAACTTTGGTTTGGCTTTATCAAAACATGACGTGTACGGTGTCATACGCTTTGGAATACTACCCCCCTGCCAGTTCTGGCGGCGGGGGTAGCATTCCACCCTTCTAGAGGGAAAATACATGTATGTTACTGCTTTACCCCGTTAAAGTTAAACAGAGCCTCACCATCACAAAATGGATGTTGCTGCCCCAGATACGAGTCTGACCTCCTGCTGCTGGGGGAAACTCCAGCTAGGGAGGCCTGGACAATAGGTTTCCTGTCGAGGGAGGTGCCAGCACCTCCCCAGACAGCCTGTAGTGCATTGGGGCAGGGTGGGTTGAATGGAAAGATGCTTTTCCAGACACTGCCTGGGGCACACACGGTGCTCCATGCATAGCCCGGTTCAAACCTGTTGCTGGGGCACTCCAGCCCCGCTCTGGCGCGAAACTGGACAAAGGGAAAGGGGTGTAACCACCCCCTTCCCAGGTCCACCCATAGGAGGGACCTAGCAGGTAATCCAGCCAATTTTCTTAGTATAAAGATAGGTGCTCTGTCCCCAGGTCTTTAGATTATCCTGGAACGAAACTCTGATATGAAACTCTTGGACCTTCGACTTTCTATTTTGACTAGAAGACTGAAGACATCTCCCTTGTGGTCAAGTAGTGACCACCCTGTGCAAACAGGCACCACCAGTAACTTGCCGGTCTGCTTTGTAGACGCTCCCGACGGAACCCGAAGACTCAGCGACACAGGAACTGGACTTCCAGACTTTTCTGACTCCGACCCATATCCACAGCAAAGCTGAGACCCGTGGCAGACGCGAGAGACGTGGGATCGGACACCCTGGACATCCTGCATTTTGCTAACTGTATCGACTCTTGAGGTAACTCGCAGTTGTGCATTGGAGTACGAATAGCTCCAGACCCGAGCGCCATTTGCACCGATGCTCTGCCCTCCACACTCCACGAGTGCCGTGTGGGGCCCGCTCTTGCATTTCAGCTCAACGCGTCTTCCCGGTTGCTAGCCCGCTGGCTAGTGAGCCCCTGAAGACAAACCTTTGAAACCAAACTGCTTGCCTGGTTGCTCCAGGCTTGCTCCAGCTTCCCTGCAAAGGAGAAGCTCCCCAGACCTTGCTGGTCTGACCTGAAGCCCATCTTCACTTCCTGCGTGGATTGCGTTTGCCAAGGCTTGTTGGGTCCAGTCCAGATACTGACACCGCAGTCAACTAGATCCTTCGTGGGACAGCTCGAATCCAGCTCCTGGTCGTCGTCGACACCTCCTGATCCTAGTGGCTGCAGAGACAAGCTTCACGTCTTCACCTGAGATCATCGCGACATAGCCTGGCTCCTTCCTGGTCACTGGCTAGTGACCCAGACTCTGTCCCCTCTGCTTTCAGATTCTTCGGTTCTTGGATCCACCCGGACACTCTTCCTCTGGCCGCCTGCAGCACTTGTTTTGCAGATCTCCATTGAAAGCATCGACGAAACCCGACACCAAAAGGCACCTATGCACCCGGCTTCCCTGGGTGAGGTAACACTAGTAGTCTGGTGCTCCCGTGGGTCTTGACTCTCGAAGTGTCCTAGTCTAAAGGGGCTTTGTCATAGTCCATCTGGAAGTGCCCTTAAACAGTAACTTTGTAACTTCTTCATTCTCCATTATAAGTCAATGGTAAGTCGCGACTGTGCTTAGACACTGCACGCGTATCCCGTGGGTCTCCTACTTCCTAACCTTTGGTTGTTTAGTGTAGCCCCAGCGATTCCCTAGGCCCTAGTCCTATTCACTATTCCTGAAGTTGTTCTTATACCACTTACTTACTATATGGTTTGTGAGGCCCCTCTGGCATAACTGTATTTGTGCAACTTATCGTATGCTATTTGAGTAACTTGTGATGTACTTCGATCTCTGACCTCATAAAGAGTGCAGAGGGGTTGTGTTAGAAATAAATACATATTTATATTTGATATATACCTTGTGTGGCGCCTTTCATTTGGTATTCAAGGGATTATAATTGGTAAAACAGCTTGCTTTACATGCTCTCTGAAGTCTTAGCCTAGGACTGCTGGTCCCTGCTACCACTAGGTTAGCTTGTCTATAAGGTTGACTTTACAACCACCACCAATAAGGGTCGTTTAGGGGGGAAGACTATCTCATTACTTTCTGTGTATGTTCCACCGGGTTTACAGACTATGACCTTCGCTGATTTGGGGAGAGTAGTGTTGGGGCTCCCTGAGGGCATTCTGGTCATGGGCGGTGATTTCAATTCTGTTGTTTCCTGTAGGGAGGACCGCAGCCCCCCCAGGGACCTCACAAGATCACAGTCTTGGTTGAGTGGCTTCTTGGAGACACTGGGTCTGGTAGATTGTTGGAGGCTGATGCACCCAGGACAAACACAATACACCTTTCACTCTGGTGCTCACAGTAGTCTCGCTTGGCTTGACTATGTCCTGATGCCAGCTGCACAGGCCTCTTCGGTAAGGGAAGTCAGACACTTGGCTAGGGGTATATCGGACCACTCCCCACTGTGGCTTCTGATGGACATGAAGACGGGCTCTGAGGGTCGAGTGGCTCCGATCAATCCTTGGCATCTCCGTAACCCCAAAACCCGGGCTGAGTTGGTTAAGTCTTTAGACCATTATTTTGCTGAAAACGTGGGGTCAGTGTCCTCTTCGGTTTCGCTGTGGGAGGCTTTCTAGATGGTTATCAGTGGTCAGGCACTGTCGTTAATAGCCAGCGCAAAGAAAAGCAAGAATGAGGCGGTGGTCCGGCTGGAAGCCGAGATAGCTGAGCTGGAGGGGGAATTGGAGTTGGGCATTACTCATGATAGATTGCATATCCTCAGTGTCAAACAGCTTGACTATAGGGCCCTGGTAACGGACGCTGCTAGAGCTATGAGTCGAGAGCAACAGGGACAGCTGTACGATGTTGGAGACAAGGCTGGGAAATTGATTGCCTGGTTAGATAGAAAGGAGAGGGCGAGTCGTGTGGTTCCTGTGATTGAGAGTGTGGATGGAGTGCGTGTTACTGACCCGGTTGAGATAGTGGAGTGTTTTGCTGAACACTTTCGTAATGTATATTCCCCAGTCTCAGACAGACCAGAAGAAGACTCACATTTGTTAAGAGACATCACGTTGCCTCGCCTATCGGATCCTGATAGGGATCTGATGGACGCAGAGTTTTCTGATGATGAGGTAGCAATCGCTATTCGTTCCGTCCGCTCGGGAAAGGCTATGGGCCCAAATGGTATCCCCGTCGAGCTTTACAAGCTGCGTCCGGACAAACTGGCGCTGTATCTTCGTGAAATGTTCATGGGATCGCGAGATGTCGGTTCCCTTCCCCATGATCAGCGACTTGCGACCATTGTGGTGATTCACAAGGAAGGGAAACCGCGGGATCGTTGCACATCCTATAGGCCTATATCGCTCCTGAATGCAGAACCCAAGATCCTTGCAAAATTGTTGGCAAACCGACTGATAAAGGTGATCAGCGATCTGATTCATCCGGATCAGTCTGGTTTCATTCCACATCGCAATACCGCATTAAACCTGCGTCGTCTTCATGGCGTCCTGGCGAAAGCAGAGTCGCTGTGTGAACCGGCCATCTTGGTTTCCTTGGACGCTACGATGGCCTTTGATACAGTGGAATGGCCATATCTTTGGGCTGCTCTTGCAAAGTTTGGTTTCGGCCCTGGTTTCATCGGTTGGGTAAAACTCCTGTATGAGGAACCGCTGGCCCAGATTGTGGTAAATGGTAGTGTCTCTAAGTCCTTTGTTCTGGGGAGGGGCACGCGACAGGGATGCCCGTTGTCCCCACTGCTTTTCGCCCTCGCCTTGGAACCCCTTGCCGCTTGGCTGCGGTGGGAACCATCGCTTAAGGGTATTCGGTGGACCCCTGATTTTGAGGATCGAATATCACTTTACGCAGATGATATTTTGCTGTATCTCACGTCGCCTCGGAAGTCGCTGATAGTACTGTTTGATGTGCTGAACTCGTTCGGGAAGAACTCTGGTCTCGTGATTAACTGGACTAAGTCCTGTGTTTATGTACTCTCTGGAGACGCTCCCCCTTTGCCACGCATCTGCCCCATACAGGTAACGCAGATAGGTTTTAAATATCTGGGGGTCTTCATTTCACTGGACCCCGCTATCCGTTACGAGCGTAATTTGCTTCCCCCGCTCCAGCGGTTGAAGTCTGACGTTGCGGCCTGGTGTGGTCTGCCGTTGTCCCCTCTCGGACGGGCAGCCCTTTTCAAGATGATGTCTCTACCGCGGTTTTTGAATGCGCTTCAGAACACGCTTGATGCCATACCGGCGAGTTACTTCCGGGAGGTGGAGAGTTTACAGAGGCGGTTGATATAGGGCGTACGTCCGCGTATCGCCCTTGCGAAATTGACACTTCCCTGGTATGAAGGGGGTATTGCACTTCCGGATATCAAGCGCTACTACTAGGCCTCCCAGCTGGGAGCAATTAATCATGCAATGTATGGCCCCACGTCAAACCCTGCGTTTGAGATGGATAAGTGGCAGCTGCCGGGTGGAGACTACAATAGGGCACTTTACTCCAAGTCTGTCAGAGGGAAACTCTCAGGACCCACTAAGATTGCAGTGCGAGTGTGGCAGAGTGCAAATGCGGCAATGGGGTGGTCAGATCGATTGACCCGGGCAACCCCGCTCTATGTGTATGAAAGATTGGGTAGCTTGTGGAGGACGAAGGGCTTTGAGAAGTGGGATATGATTGGTATTTGTAAGGTTGGAGATCTCTGGAACAAAGATAGGATTAAGACCTTTGAGGAGTTGAAGGTAGAATACGAACTTAGTGACAAGGAGTTCTTTCGCTATATGCAGATCCGCCACGCACTGAGCTCAGTTTTTCTAGCCGGGGTCGCAATTCCGGAATCATCCCCTCTCGAAGATCGGGTGCTAGACGGATACGTTCCAGACAGCACCATTTCTTTGATATATAAGAAACTGATCAACGACCGTACGGACTTGCTGATGCACCTCCGTGAGGTATGGACCAGCGATGGGCTGGAGTTGGATGATGAGGACTGGCAAGCTGCGATATCCTCTCCTAAGGAGGTCGCGATTCCAGCCCGTCTCCGGCTGGTGCAACTCAAAATTCTGCATCGGATTTATATAACTGGCCCCCGCCTAATTCGTATGGGTTATTCTGTGGATGGGTTGTGTAAGCTTGGATGCGGCTTAACGGGTACTTTCCTCCACATAATTTGGGAATGCCCGGAAGTGGTTGTGTTTTGGAATCGAGTGCATGCAGTTATGGAGGAAGTCACGGGAGTTTCGTTGTTGCCTGAAGCCAGGCGCTGTCTGCTGAACGTCTGGGAACCGACTGATTATGATGTTGCGCAGACTCAATGGGTGACCCTTGGGAATATGATAGCCAAGAGAGATATAGCACAATTGTGGGGGTCCCAAAGAACACCCACTATCACGGCATGGAAGGAAAATATGGATTGGTGCATGTTTCGGGAGAAAACGGTGTATGTGGCCCGCGGCAGACCGAGGAAGTGGGGTAAAATTTGGGGCCAGTGGAACTCATACCGGGGTGAGATGTGCACTCCTCCCCTCATTGATATTCCGGAAGAGCCGCCTTCCCCCTAACCGGACATTCCTAGTGTTGACTAGTCTTGAGAACATGTGAATCTGCTTCCCCCCCTTTTTTTCATTTGACATTGATGATTTGTATTGACTTGTAACGTGCTTTTTCCACCCTTAGATCATGTACCCAGCAGTATTGCCTTTATTGCCTTGTTTGTTTATGTTTACTTTATTGTTAATAAACAGAGTTATAAAAAAAAAAATAAGGGTCGTTTAGACTGGTGCAAGGTGCCCACTAGAATAGTGGACATCATATGCCAGGCTAACCTCTTATACCCTCCAACAAAGGTCTGCCACTAGGCCATTGCTTCCTTTGGTCCCTGGTATTATCGAGCCGGTAATGGATATCTTCCTCGCTCCATCAACGGCTAACGCAGCTCCCGCTCGGATACTGAAGAAATATAAACCAGCTGCTTCAGATCCTCTTTTCCTCAAATCGGATCCACGTCCGGACTCTGTCATTATTGCAGCAGTGAAGAAGATACACGCAGTTGCATCTTCCTCCTCCGCTCCTCCGGATAAAGAGAGTAGAGCACAGGATTCTTGGGGACGGAAGGCTTGTGGCTCTACAGCGTCTTCTCTTCAAGTGTCTCACGCTGCGGCCCTGCTGGGCCGTTATGACAGGTCCTTATGGGATTCACTTGAGTGTTTCAAGGACAAACTTGCAAAGGAGGATCAACAGGACTTCCCTGAGATCCTCCAGGAAGGTGCGCTGGTGGCCAACCAGGTAATCCGCACTGCAACAGATGGTGCGTCTCTGGCAGCTCACTCCTATGCACATGGCATATGCGCACGAAGATCTTCCTGGTTGCGCCTCACAGCGTTAAAACCGGAGGCACAACAGCGCATCCTGAATCTTCCATTTTCTGGCACCTCACTGATCGGTACACACACAGACGAAGAAATGGCTAGAATGAAAGCCGAGTTGGACACCTTAAAGGCTGTGGGCCTGGAGAAGAAAAAGGAGTTTAAGCGACGATACAGCCCCTACAATCGGAAAAATTACCAGCAGAGTGTTCAAACCCCTCAATGGTCACAAAACAAGCAGACCAAGTCCCAGTACCAAGGCCGTCGTTCCTCGAGAGGAAGAGGAGGACATCATCAGCAGTCCTCTTCCGCAACAAAAACTACAGGAAAGCAATGAGTTTCTGCTTCCTCTAGCACCGTTGCACACTCCAGTGGGAGGAAGTATCTAAAATTACATTCAAGAGTGGTGCAACATAACCAAAGATCAGTGGGTGCTAAATATACTAAAAAATGGGTACGCACTACGCTTTTGCGCGTCCCCAGGAGACATTCCTCCGGTAAAATCTCATCGTCTACATTTAGAACTCCTGTGTCAGGAAATGTTGACCCTTCTCGAAAAGCTAGAAATAGAAGAGGTCCCTCCTGCACAGAGAGGAAGGAGTTTACTCAAGATACTTCCTTGTTCAGAAAAAAGACCAACCGAACAAGTTCAGACCAATTCTAGATCTATGTTCTCTGAACAAGTTCATCAAAGAGGAGAAGTTTCGAATGTTGGCGCTCCATCAAATATTTCCACATCTGAGGAAAGGAGATTGGATGGGTTCGGTGGATCTCCAAGATGCGTACTTTCACATTCCAATCACACCACGACATCACAAGTTCCTGCGGTTCATGGTGGGCACAAGACATTACCAGTTCAAGGTCTTACCCTTCGGCCCAAAATCTGCTCCGAGGGTATTCACAAAATGCATGGCAGTAGTAGCACCAGGTCTGTTCGTGTATCCATACCTGGACGCCTGGCTGTTGAAGGGATCATCTCCTCACATGGTGCAGGAACACCTTCACATCTGCCTGGATCTCCATCAGCGCTTAGGCCTGCATGTCAACCTGGACAAATCGGTTCTTCAACCGACCCAATCACTCCACTATCTGGACGCCAACCTAAACTCCGACCTCGGAAAAGTGCTTCCTTGAGACAAAAGCAACATCATCCTCTAAGCTCATCAACCATCAGTAAGATAGGTGGCTTCTCTGCTGGGGTCGATGGCCTCTTGCATTTTTCTCATACCCAATGCCAGATTGCGGATGAGACCGTTGTAGCAAGATCTCAAAGACAAATGGGACCAATCTTCAGGTCAGTGGAACGACCGGATTCTCCTTTCTCCCACAGAAAAGAAGTCCATTCTCTGGTGGCTGCATTCCATCAATCTCTGCCACAACAATCCCTGATCACGGATGCGTCGCTTCAAGGTTGGGGAGCGCCTCTGGGTCATCTGCAAACTCAGGGCAGATGGACCAGCAGAGAGCAGGCATATCATATCAACATGCTGGAACTGCTTGTGGTTCATTTAGCCCTCAATGCTTTTCAGCCGTCAATTCAGTCCGGCCCGATCCTAATACAAAGGGACAAAACTACCACCATGTATTACCTGAACAAACAAGGTGGAACACGCTCTCGACCTCTGTCTCGAATCCCAGGCAATCTGGCACTGGCTGCTAGCCCGGAACCTATTGATCACGGCAGTTCATCTGCCTGGAGACCAGAACATGTGAGCAGACGCCCTCAGTCGTCACTTCGAGGAGCAAGAAGACTGGGTGCTCAACGACGAAGTGGTGGTGGACATTTTTCATCAATGGGGTCATCCTTTCATTGACCTCTTTGCAGACGATCAAAACAGAAAATAAATGCCACACCTTCGCATCCAGGTTTTACCGACCAGGAACGAGGGGGAATACTCTTTTGATAGACTGGTCAGGGACGTTTGCATATGCCTTTTCACCCCTCCCTCTCATTCCGAAGGTTGTGGCCAAACTGATCAGATCCAGAATTACGTTGATACTCATAGCACCGGACTGCCTCGTCAATGGTGGTATCCGGACCTGTTGCAGCTCTCGGTTCGCCCACATCGGAGACTTCCGTGCAGGCCGGACCTGCTCACAAAAATGGGAGGGAAGATTCTGCACCCAAGCCTTCCCTTGCTCAGTTTGGCAGCATGGCTCCAGAAGTCCTGCAGTACGGACATTTGAACCTCCCTCAGGACTGCATGGGCATTTTGAGGAAGTCATAGAGACCATCCAAAAGAACCTCATACTCTTAAATGGAAAAGGTTTTACTTGTGGTGTATGCGTAAAGGTTGGAGTCCAGTTAATGGGCAAGAAGAGGTAATCTTGCTGTATCTACTCTACTTTGCCAAATCTGGTTTGAAGTATTCATCCATAAAAGTGCACTTGGCGGCCATCACAGCATATCGTAAATCACCTAACCAACCTTCTTTCTTTCAGCTACAGGTGGTTAAGGACTACCTACAGGGGTTGAAGAAAGTGTATCCTCCTGTTCGACCTCCTTCTCCTCCTTGGGAGTTGAATCTAGTCTTAACCAAATTGATGTGTCCTCTATTTGAACCCATTCATAAGGCCACATTACAACACCTTACTTGGAAAGTACAAAAAGCACAGAGAGGCAACATAAGAGTTTATAGAGCTTAAATGCATGGCACATAAATCAGATCCGGATTCTTCCTTGATTTCAAAGTGATGACTCTTTAATAGTGTCTTTGCGCCACATAAATTGTGAAATGCTGGTTCAAACAAATGTATATTATTTACAAAATTGCTGCTATATGCTCAGCAAATTAGTATGAACGCGAGAACACCCCACACGTGTCTGCCACTTATAACCATAAAGACATAACTTAAATAGATCCTCACCAGATTCCACAACGCACAAATCTTAGAATCGTTCCCTGTCGTCCCAGAATCATAATGTATCAATACTAGTATGAAAAAACATACAGATACGTTGTCAAAATGTGACCATATCTTAAATTAAGATAGCCAACCATATACAGTGGTGGTTGGCTGTCAAGCCATAAATACCTTTAAGAAATATAAGGCATCAATCCATTCAATAAGGATATCCTCAAAGGAACGCTTCTGATTGTTTTCCCACTTATTCTTGAAACATTTGTTGTTTTCTGAAATGTGATGACAACTCTAGCCACCACCATCTCAAGATATACAGATCAACAATACTAAAATCATCAAAGGCAGACCAACACCATTTTACCTTGGACCGTATCGCTAACGGTTCAAACTGTACAGTATATTTCCCAAAAAATCCAATATTTTCTTCAGGTCACTATGGTAGATGACTCCGCTGGAAAATAACACAAACAATGTTTAAGAAAATTGTCCAAACCACAAGCTCCGGTTTCACACAAATATTCAGGGCAAAACAGAGTGACAAATATCTCTGTATACTTCTATTCATTATATGTCTGGTTTAGATCATGCACACATCAATATTGGACGTGGCATGCTTTTTCAGTACTAACAGAGAGTCACGCTTATAATAAATTCATAGAACACATCAGTCCAGCCACTGTTACACATAATAATAATAATAATATTAATAATAATAATCCACATTTGTAAAGCGCGAACAATCACCCGTAAGTGTCTCTAGGCGCTGGGGGCCGTTGGGAAGATTAAGCAAGCTATTGCCCAGAGTCACATGGTGCTGGGCTAATCTGCCGCCAGCACCAGGGATCGAACCGTGATCCCCAGATTCCGGAGTCAGTCACTCTGGCTGCGGCGCCACACCACAGACAGGTTCTCTCTGACAGAAGCCATAAGTCATTTCCAAAATTTATTAAAATGCCACATAAAATTAAGGGCTCGCAAATTGTGTAAATAAAATCATTTCTAATGGAGACGACATTTGCAAGGTCCATAGTCAGATGGCCCAACAGTGTAACCTACAGCAAATATTCATTCATATTTATGTAAAGAGAAAAGGCGGGAGGGCAAATAGTAAAGTACGAAAAAGGACCCGCAACTGCCCAAAGCCACGTGAGAGCAGAGAGCGTCGGGAGCCTGTTTGTCAAAGCCCACTACATTGTTAGCCCCTTATAGTCGAAACACATCTCACAAGACCATTAACACAAAGGAGCCTCCAGTATACTTTAACACCTTCCATGCTGCCGTCGGCCATTGGCCGAAGACAACGCTACCTCGCTGGTGCTGCCGTCGGCCAATGGCTGACGCGGCCCCCCTGTTTTGCGGAAGTGCCGCACTTCCGCAAAATCACGGGCGCAGTAGAGGGGTTAAAAACACGCACAGCCGCCCAAGGCCACTTCAGTGCAAAGAGCGAGAAGAGCCCGTTTAACAAAGAGCCTGAAGCATAGTAAGCCCCTTTAAAATCGAACAACTTCCCAATATGCCCATCATCCCGAAAGAGCCTCCAGTAGACTCGGTGTGTGATACTTACTGTTGTAAATCTTTATTTCGACAAAAAAATGTCATAAAAGCATACATCATTAAGACAGTTAAAAAGTAAGCTCTAGACTTCAGTAGCATTTTAGAAAAAAGGTATTAAAACACATGTCCTAGACGAATGATAGAGCAAATGCACATACATTCATTATGTTATTCCCCCTCCGGACTTTCAAATCCTGCGTCAGACCAGCTCTGCAGAATAGCTTAATTAAACAAGTTCATACATTATTCACCAAGGACCTTCTTATATTCCACATTTCTAATAAAAATTTAGATACAGCAAAGACCATTACAGGGGAGAGGTCCGTTTTTAGTATTCTATATACTTGGAAGCAGTACCTAATCCCCAGATTTTTACATAGCGGAATAATCCACCTCCTTCTCGGTTTTGAGTATGCGGGACAAAAAAACAGAACATGCGCTTCATTTTCCAAGTCTGAGGTGCAACCTGGACAGTTCTTGGGGGAAGAAGAATACCAATTACACGTGAAGGTTCTGATGGGTAATGAGCCATTCCGCCATTGTAGGTACAGCTTCCTTGCAAAAATAGGACTAACATCATTTAAGACATGTTCAAATTGATAAAAATCCTTAGTCATTAAAAGCATACCAATAAGTGAGCCGGAGTAGGAGTTTGACATAAGGGTGGTCAGTTTACTTTCACGATACATATTAACCAACTGGTTGCGCGAGATTCCACTGCAGGCATGCTCCGGATCAGACCACATTGAGGCAAGGCCTAGTTTCTCCAGTCCCTCTCTCACGTACTTAAGCCAGGAAAATTTGCCCACATTCGCAAACCTCAATACATCGGCTAACTCCTGTCTATAATTCTTGAGCTCCGGAGTGACCCAGAGTCTCCGCCAAAAGGTTAATGGTTTAAGGCCCAACTCCTCATCAATGGGTCTAAGGCCAAAATCAAGCCTTAAGGACATTAGTGGTGTACTCCGGGGCAGTGCAGCCAGATATCTTAAAAACTTGTTCTCCGCAACAGAGATCGCAGAGCAGCCCTTGTGTCCCCAAAGTTCGCCACCATAAGTTACTGCCCCCCGGGCCCGAAGTTTATATATTTCCAGGGGTGGTCCTAGTGGTTTGACCGGGGATTTCGTCAGGAGTTTGAGAATACCCCCGCTATCTGAGTCAGCTTTAGTTGCGATTTTAATTGATGCTGGCCCCAGGTCATGGATTCATTCAACGTAAGCCCCATATAGACAAAGGTGTGAACCCTCTCTAAGCGGACTCCGGCTATCAAGGGGTTTGGGCGTGTTGCTGCCGGGGGGTTAAAAATCATAAATTTCGTTTTTGAGGTGTTTATTTCCAACCCTCGATCCCCACAAAAGGATACAAACCCATCCAAAACTCGCTGGATGCCCATAGGTGTCTTTGAGAGCAATAAGGTATCGTCGGCGAACATAATCGCAGAGATCCGACGTCCTGCGAGTTTTGGAGCATCAGTATCTAGTACCGCATCCAGGTGTGAGATTACCCCGTTGACATAGAGGCAAAACAGGGTGGGCGCCAATACGCACCCCTGTCTTACCCCCCTGCCAACGGGGAACCTACCTGACAAAGGACCATCTTTCCCACACCTCACCTGCGCGAAATTCTCGGTATGGAGTCGGATTATCAAATTTAATAGGAGGGGCGATATGCCCAGATCCCTGAGCACAGTCCACAGTTTCCCGCGTGGCACAAGATCGAACGCCGTGTGGAGATCCAGAAAAAATGTGTAAAGTGAGCCACCCTCTATCTTCACTGTCTTCCAAAAGAGCAGGGTTAACCAAAAGATCTGATCCGTGGTGGAGACATTCTCTCTAAACCCTGCCTGCAATGGACTTAAGATGGAATACTCTTTTGAGGTACATCAATAAGGCTAATTGGCCTGTAGTTGGCTGGGAGCAAAGGTGAGTCCTTCTTGAAGATAGGGGCTATATCTGCTCCCAGCCAAATACTAGGGACCGCCATGCCGCCCCAAATTGCATTATAGACCACAGTTAAATATGGGGCCCAAACCCTGGGTTCATGCTTCAGGAGATCACCCGGCAATTTGTCTAAACCTGGTGCTTTGCCAGAAGGGAGGTTGAGAATAGCAGCACGTACCTCACCCTCGGTGAACTCGGGGTCGATAATTTGCGTGGTGGAACTGGAGGCTGCTCCCTCCATGTCCAAATCACAGGAATAGGGCTCCCCTGATAGAAGGTAAGGAAGTGTACTTCCCACACCTCTGCAGCAATATTAGGCACTATAGCCGAAACAGGTTCAGCCGACCCGGTATTCACAATTTGCCAGAACTTCCGGGGATCTCTTGTTTTAATAGCCGTTGTTAAATTGGCCCAGTTCTCATTACCCCACTCTATCTTAGCATGATGGATTCGGTACCTATATACTGCCCTCCTTTCTTTTATTAGTGCCTATTGTCTTTTTGTTTCAAAGCCTTAAGGAGGTCTGCTTTCGCCTTCCTACAGGCCGAATCGAACCAGGTAGGTTTGAAACCCACTCTTCTCCTCATTAGCCCAGGTGGATTTAAAATTTTAGCCAGGCTATTGGTTAGAACCTTGTAAAGATATCCAAGTTGTGTGTACACTAGAGGGGAGGGGTATTTTGTACTCAAGTCGCCAGAAGCTTCCAGCACCGGTATTACCCGGGCATATAACTCGGCTACTAACTCAGGTCGAGTTACCACTTTGTCCCATCTAATCCTACGCCCATTAGTAGAGAGGAGGGCCCTGTCATCTGGGGGAGACCCTAGTTTATAACCATCCCCGGATTTACCCGGGGCAAGAAAATCTAGGATCAACGCATTGTGATCGCTTTCCCTCCTGGATACCACACTAAAATCAACGACCCTATACCAGGCACAGCACTCGACAAATATATAGTCCAAATGTGCCTCATGGCCAGGTTTATTAAAGGTGCATTTTGACGGAATGTCAGAGTTTACACGGCCGTTGCACGCCCTGATTGAGTGGTTTAAGGTCAGGGCCATGATTTGGACCGCCAATGGAGCCCAAGACCTAGGTGGAGGACCCACCACCTGGGGAATTTTCCAGTGGTCGTCCTCCGCCTGGTTTGCTCCATCCATCAAGTCTGCTAGAGGCTCAAAATGAGAGTTGAAATCACCCCCCACCACATAAGTAACCCCTTTGGGGATCCCACTTAGAAAGGTGGAGAGCTCATTGTTGGTTCTAGACTCCGATGTAATACTCACTGGTCTAGAGTAGATGTTAACCAGGGTGAGTCTAGAAGCATTTGGCCACTCCAGCAAAACACATTGGACATCCTCTACTGTGGTCTCCAAGACCTTAGCAATACAACCCAAGTGTGTACCCACCCAGATTGTTAGCCCCCCCGATGGTCTTCCCTTCCCCCCCCCCCCACCTTGCGGGAACCGAGAAGGAAGCAAAACCGAGCCGAAATTGTTCCTCCCTCGCCCAAGTTTCTTGAAAGAGGCATACGTCATTCTCGTCTATAAAAGTCCCCCAGTCAGGGCAGGCCAGTTTATTACAGAGGCCTGCCACGTTCCAAGACAAGATTTTCAGGGGTTTGTTGTCAGTAATTGGGTTTAAAATTGGCGAGAATGATTCTGGATCACAGGAAGAAGTCTTCGCCATGTGTGTGCTAATTACCCCCATACCTATTGTGTCAGTTATAAGCTCACACGAGGGACCCAACCCTGTTCCTGTAACTTCATCCATCACGTTACCCTCTTCCCGACCTCTTTGTTGTCCCCGGTCACTCGTCCCGCCATCTCTAACGGTAGTTCTACCTACACCGTGAAGTCAATCTAGTTGATCCAGGCAACTGAATCTATTGTAGTGGAAATGGTCAATGGGCAAAAAGTTGTCATTAAAATTTATCCTAGCCCCTCTATTGCATCTCCTTGAGCCTACCCTTGTCCAGCCGTCTTCAAACCCTGAGTCAGAATAGGCACTAACTGGTGGATAAAAGAAAGACAGTGGGCGGGACTGTATGACAGTGCCATCCGTACTGCCCGTCCAATTACATATGTGGGAGACTATTCCAGCATTCCTAAAGTTGACCAGAAAACAGTCACCCTTGATTTTTTTAATAGTTTGGCCCACCCACGCCACCCTTCTGACCATTACAATTTCGGTTGACATGTGTGGAGGAAGGGGTCTGCGAGTGTTCAGCCAACTTGCCACCTTATTTTTTAATGAAGAGACGGATTCTACTGTGGAGTCACTGAGCTCCGGGACGCCCGTTAAAACTACAACCAAGGGCGCCACCTCGGGGGGTAGGTTGACTAGATTTTTCCACCTCACTCTGGTGCCCTCTGCCATGTTTCGATCATTACTGACATTGTTCTTTTCTGTGTTACTCAAAGGCTTATCCATGGCAACAGATACAGGTGCCTGTGCCGGGCTAAGAGGGGTTACTGGAGCCGGGAATCTTGTTTGAGGGGAGATAGTAGATGAAAGTGCCCCCCCCCCCCCCCCCCCCTTGTTGGTAACAGGACCCCTTTGTTGAGTCTCAGCCGGTTTCAGGTGATCCATCAATGCCCCCGTGGCCGTTTCTATTGCTAGGAGCCTATGATCAATACAATTAACCTGTCAAACAGAGGATCCAGCAGGGATTTCAAGATAGTATCCAAAGCAAGAAAAGACTGGTCCTCGCCAGCCTGGGCTACATCACCAAATCTGAATGCAGTTGGGTGCGGTGTAAAGAGAGTTTGGCGTGCTGAGATGTTAACACCACTGGTAGCTGTCGGGCATTACTTTTTTTAACATGACTAATGACGTGAGTAGAGGGGTCGTTAGGGCGCGTGCCATTGTCTAGCTTCACTTTTTTCCCGCCTCTCCCCTGGGCCCCACTTTTTTTTTTTGGGACAGCCCCTTCCCGCATCCCCTGCGACTGTCTGGTATCAAGATCGTGGCTAACAATAGGTAACCGGTCATTAACAATGGGTGGCACTAATACGGCTTCGGGGATAGCCGGAAGAGAGTTACTAGGCACTCCAGGGCCTAGAGGTCTTGCAGGACAACTGCAATTGTCTGATCAATACTATCAAATAAGCAGTGGAAGAACCCTCACCCCTTTCTGGTGTTTTGGCATTAGCTATTAGTCCCAGAGAAGATCTTCTAACATTGGCAATCCCTTGCGAAAGACGTCTTTCTATAACAGTTAATTCATTGGACAATAAGGAGCTGGCTCTAGTCAGAAAATTGTCCAAGGTACCTGCCACCATGGTACTCGACGCTGTAGCTTTACTCCTGGTCTCTCGGTTCGTCATTATTCTATAGCTTCAGTACTCCAGTGTCCCTGGTTTGACGTCAGAATCCTTACGGCAGTGTCTCAGCCCCCCGCTGGATAATGAGTTTGAAACCAAGGGGGGTGGCCCGGTCCGGTCCTGCACGGTCAGGAACGAGCTAGAACGGGCCCGGCGCCCGCGCGTGTCCCGCGTGCGCGGATAAGATTGGAAATAAGTAGGAGGAGGTGAGGGCGGGAAGAGTACCAGCTGCGGCAGATCAGGGGCCACACAGCACGCTGGTCCTCGTAATCCCGCGGGCAGCCTGTCGGTCCGTCTCCAGCACCCAAGTCCGCAGAGTTCGTCGAGGCTCCAGGAAACAGCAGTCACACAAAAGCTCCCAAATAAATTAACCGCAAGAGCGGCACCCGCGAAGCGGGGGATGCAAGAGGTCTTATCCTGATGGGAGGTGGGGCGGTAAGAGGACCAGCTGCGGCAGATCAGGGGCCGCACAGCACGCTGGTCCTCGCAGTCCCGCGGGCAGCCTGTCGGTCCGTCTCCAGCACCCAAGTCCGCAGAGTTCGCCGAGGCTCCAGGAAACAGCAGTCATACAAAAGCTCCCAAATAAATTAACCACACGAGCGGCACCCGCGAAGCGGGGGCCGCAAGAGGTCTTATCCTGATGGGAGGTGGGGCGGGAAGAGGACCAGCTGCGGCAGATCAGGGGCCGCACATAACGCTGGTCCTCTCAGTCCAGCGGACAGCCTGTCGGTCCGTCTCCAGTACCCAAGTCCGCAGAGTTCGTCGAGGTTCCAGGAAACAGCAGTCACACAAAAGCTCCCAAATAAATTAACCGCACGAGCGGCCCCCGCGAAGCGGGGGCCGCAAGAGGTCTTATCCTGATGGGAGGTGGGGCGGGAAGAGGACCAGCTGCGGCAGATCAGGGGCCGCACAGCACGCTGGTCCTCGCAGTCCCGCGGGCAGCCTGTCGGTTCGTCACCAGCACCCAAGTCCGCAGAGTTTGTCGAGGCTCCAGGAAACAGCAGTCACACAAAAACTCCCAAATAAATGAACCGCACGAGCGGCACCGGCAAAGCGGGGGCCGCAAGAGGTCCTATACTGATGGGAGGTGGGGCGGGAAGAGGACCAGCTGCGGCAGATCAGGGGCCGCACAGCACGCTGGTCCTCGCAGTCCCGCGGGCAGCCTGTCGGTCCGTCTCCAGCACCCAAGTCCGCAGAGTTCGTCGAGGCTCCAGGAAACAGCAGTCACACAAAAGCTCCCAAATAAATTACCCGCACGAGCGGCACCCGCAAAGTGGGGGCCGCAAGAGGTCTTATCCTGATGGGAGGTGGGGCGGGAAGAGGACCAGCTGCGGCAGATCAGGGGCCGCACAGCACGCTGGTCCTCACAGTCCCGCGGGCTGCCTGTCAGTCCGTCTCCTGCACCCAAGTCCGCAGAGTTCGTCGAGGCTCCAGGAAACAGCAGTCACACAAAAGCTCCCAAATAAATTAACCGCACGATACGTACAAAAGGCGTGATTCACCGGCGTTACTGCATGTCAGCGTTCCCACAATTCGATATCCACAAAACCGCCGTCATTTTCCGTGCGCCGTCAACCTCAAAAAAGCAGACAGGAAAGCACGTCATTGGTCACATGGTTTCATGTAGACCAATCAGTGACACAACACGTACCCCACGTCACATGTAAACATTGAAAAAGTATGTTTCAAGCGTAATCTTTATTGATCTGTATCCGCGCCGCTTAGTTAACACTTATCACCAGTTGCAAGGCAATATAGTAAACCACCATTATGGACATTTGGAGACAAAAGTGCAATCCGGGCACCCCCGTGATTTTGCAGTGTATTCCTCTATAGCCTGTGTCCGCGCAAGTGGGTTTAGAATTTCGAACAAAGTGATGACTCTTTAATAGTTTCTTTGTGTCACATAAATTGTGAAATGATGGTTCAAAACAGCCAACACGTTTTGCCCCACAGGGGACTTCCTCAGGGATGTAAACAGAATCTATTATATAATCACAAATCTGTTTTAATGATCTCAAAATAGACTTACTTAGGGATTGGGAGGAAAATTTACAAAACTCCTCCTTCGTAATGATGAGGGTCCTGATAAAACACTCAGATAGGAAGTGTCTCAAATTAAGAGAGGAGATAAGCAAATTAGAAGAGGAAATTAAGGGCTTGAACTTGAAGGAAGCAACTGACAAAAATGTTGCCATCCTCAAAGAACAAATTGCGAGTCACCAACGTTTCATTAGACAGAGAAAACGGAATAAAATCGCGAGGGATGACAGAGAGCTCAGGGACGCATCTACACTTTTGCACAAAAATTCGATAACATTCAGGTTCCTAAAAAGAAAGAAGTGGACACACAGAGTTTAAGCAGTGTATCAAGTTTACTAAGCAGCTCCAATGTGTCCTCTATTGAGGAAGCGGGTGCCTCTGGTACTAACACGACTGAGCCAAATATTGATGTGAATGCTTCATCCTCATCTTTTTTAGACAAAGTATTTAGGTGCCGCATATGGAGCAAACAACAAAAGAAACCAGCAAACAGACAAGACGGGAGGGTGGAGAAAGAACAGACAAAGATTTGGGTGTCTTAACCAGAAATCAGAAAAAGAAAATGAACAACTAATTTGGGCTCCTATTATTCGAACAGCATGCAGAGTGAGTGAAATACAAGCACTCTGTTCTAAGGAACTGTATACAGTTTCCCACCACAGTAGGGTGGTTATGCGAACTTGCCCTTCCTTCCTGCCCAAGGTTGTGTCTGATTTCCATGTTAATCAAACAATTTCTCTACCCTCTTTCTTTCCCAATCCTGCTACACCAGCGGAAAGGGCTCTTTATTCGCTAGACCTCAAGAGGGTTCTCAAATTCTATTTGGAGGCTACAAAATCCATTAGAAAGCCTGATCAATTGTTTGTAAACTATGGCTCTGTTAGAACAGGCTTCCTAGCTTCTAAAAGATCAATTTCAAGATGGATAGTATCTTGTATAAAGTTTGCCTACCAAGTAGTGAACAAGCCTCTGTTTGCCTTCCCTAAAGTTCACTCTACTAGGGGCAAAGCTCCTACGATTGCATTCTTACACAATGTACCGATGGCCGAGATTTGCAAGGCTGCAACTTAGAAATCGGTCCATACGTTTACCAGAAATTACTGTCTGTATTCTGACTCCATGGCAGATACCCAAGTGGGCCAGGCTTCCTTGAGGAATCTGTTCCAATGCTAACCTATTGGAGTCTATATATGCCTTATGGCTGCTATGTATCTTGATTGTACTCTGTTTACTTGCCCGCAGGATGAAGGGTTGGGCTTGCTATTCTATTCACGTGCAATTGACTATTGATGAGGATCCCCTGGAAGAGAAGGATAAGTTACTTACCTGTAATCCTAGTTCTCTTCCAGGGGTATCCCCATCAAAGTCATAAGCAACCCACCCGCCTCCCCGGGCAAGTGAACATGATACATATCATCTGTATGTAAAATGGTCTGCGGGTCTCCGCAAAAAACAACTGACCTAACTGTCACCCCTGAGGCATGATGGGAAGCTAGGGGTCATGGCTGCCTTAAAGGCACGGTGCCAGTTTATTCTGAGTGTTTCTGTGGGTTAGCTTTTCAGCTTTCTACACTAATGTTTTTGCAATGCAGCCTGTGTGCTGACGGTGTTTTTTTTCTTCATTCTTCCTTGCAGGATTGTGATTTCTGCTGTATATTAAAGCAGTTTTCAAATGCTTTCTTTCTCGCTGCTTTATTGGAATGTATTTATGTACAAGAGAATTTCTTACAACATTGCTCAGCATTGCTATGGAAGGCTGCATTGTGTGTGCGTGCGTGTGTGTGTGTGTGTGTGTGTGTGTGTGTGTGTGTATAGCTACATATATGGTTTTCGCATATATGTGATGGGTTTCCGGGGTCGCGTGCATGGGCAGGAATAATCATGTGCTTATGACTTTGATGAGGATACCCCTGGAAGAGAACTAGGATTACATGTAAGTAACTTATCCTTTTCATACTCCAGTCAATGCTCCGATGCCCCTTATGGGTTGTCAGATAAAAGGCTATTTGTTGGGCCGGGAATGTTCTCTGCATGTTGTACAGTTGTGTTCCCTTGCTGCGAGTGCCCATTTGCAAGTATCTGATATTTAGCCCTAGCTTGCCGTGAATCCAGTGTGTACGCAGATGGCTAGGCCTGTCCGTTAATATGAGTGAGCTTACTTGAGCTGGAGGTGTTCAGAAATCATGCCCTCATTTACTGGTAGTAGACAACTGTCCCTGTCGTGGGTTTTGGACCTTCCCAAAGCAGCTACCATTTTTTGAGAGTCCATAGATATGACCAAACCTCTTTATCTGCAACCCTGCCAGGTACCACGCATTGGGCATTAGACTAAAGCATTTCAGTGTGGTGGTCCGCATCACCGTACTGAACAATTAAGTTAAGCATTATACCAAGCACTGTTAATGCACCATTACTGTAAACTGGAGTGGCAGGTGCTCCCAGCTGCTGGCAGGCAGCTCTAGCTGCTCTGGTAATACTGTAAATAAGGATTCACCCGAGACACTGCACACAGCATAGCGATGCATCGTGCCTGACTCAGGAGTCAGTGCGCCCAATAGCTACTACTGAGACCGTCAATGAGGGTGCAGCCTGGACCAGTTTTGTGAGCACACAGCGGAACATTCTGCCGCCGGTTGCACGATCCGAGCAAGTGACAGTTCAATAAAGTTTGTTTTGGGTGCTGGCAAAGCAGCGCAGGCAGCTCGCCGCAACTTGGTGACCTTTCTGAAAAATTATTACTCCGCAACTGGACCTGTCACCCACCGACGGCCAGCTGAGAGTGAACCACGGGAGGCCACCTGTCAGATTGGTTTCTCAGCCAGTAGCCCTCCAGAGCTCACCATAGTCCAATCTGTGCTGCTGAACATGTCCGGCGTTGCCGCAGGAGAATCCAAGTCCTACGCGAGGCGGGCCACTGTACCGAATTGACGGGCTTGCCTGCCTCGCAAATAGTAAGTGCCTGGTGAAGTCAGGTGTTTGCTTTTCTAATACAGTTTGCTTTTTAATTGGGTGCGCCGAGTAGCACCATTAGCCGAACCAGGGTGCTGTGGTCTCAGACCTAAATCTCTCTGGGTTATATGAGAGTAACAATTTCTGAAAATAAAATAAATCGACAACAGTGTCAGTGCAGCTGCAACCTCCCAGGGATCCGATGCCTTTTGTGCTTGTAGCTGTACTCAGATTATTTATTATCATTCTCTCTGCCCACTCCCGCTGTCCAAAACAAGCTGGTGCCGCAAAAAACTCTCTACGTGGTATTGGAGGGAATCTGCGTGAGTGCGAACCGCAGGATGTTTTTGGGCTTCGGTGGGGTCAGAGCACTAACTCAGGTGCTCTTCCCTCACTCCTGGGCCCCAGCTGCCTCACCCAAAGCACTTCAATCTTGCTAACCGATTTATAAATTTGTGTTGTTGACACTGGAGTGTGTTAATAACTTTCGAATTAGCTTGCCATCGCTGCCTCACCTTGGGGAAAGTGTACAGTGTGACTGGGGTGTCTCTACTCTTGGCACATGTGCACACTTAAAAGTACATGGTAGCGGTGATCTGTCAGCTCAGATGCTCGACGGTGAAAAGCAGCTGCCAAACTCTGAGTCTGCCCGACCTGAGACACCCCTCACACTGGCCCTCTTATAACCAAACAGCTCTAGTGCAGTGCCAGAGGTCACCTTAATTGACTGTGCAGTACCTGCCTGTACAATATGAATGTTTCTTTGTGAAATGTAACGGGTGCTCATATAAACTTCTTCGTTAGCATCAGGTCAAGTTTGTGCTATATAAGAACTTGAAAAAAAAACTAGGCAGCAAAGTGAAAACAAGCCTCAGTCAGCATCAACCCATTGTGAGATTACTGGCAGTTCCCAACAGCAGCTCATTCTACATCAGCACTGCCCCTGTGAGCTAACTCTCCTGACACAGATTAGTCCAGCAGGAGAGCACTCACCGATAAGTGCAATGTCTGTGTGTCATGTTGATCTGATAGAGACATCTAGCCGCAGATTCCTTAACTTAGAATATCCCCAGGTGTCAGACTGGATCCGGATTTTTTTTTTTGCAGCACCTCTGCTCGCCGGGGGATGGCGCCACACAACCCTGCCCTGATGTCGTCCACGTACGTGACGTCAGTGAGGCATATAAGTCCCTCCCGGCGCGCTGATGTCAGTTTCCTTCTTTTACAGGTGCAACGCAGATCAGGAGTAAGTGCTTCCTCTGGCCTGTTTTCAGGCCCCCTTTTTTTTTTATATATATATTTTTATTGAATGAAGAAAAACAAGAGGAATTATTACACATATCGGGTGCCATACAGTAAAATACATTGCAACGGTGAGTAGGCGAATAAGCCAATACAGTGAAATCAGTATACAGGAGAGTAGGACGTCAACATGAACAGGTATATAAAAAGAGAGTAACACTACGAATCACAACCCCGTTAAGCTGACGCCAGCAGATTCCGTCCAACTCACAATACAGGATAATTAAGACCAGAGCAGACACCCAGATTATGTGGAAGAGATCGATTCAGGATAAGCAACCTGCCTCTCGTAGAAAGGGAGAAAAGAAAAGAAAAAGGCCATAGAACCAAACAGAGACAAAATAAAAAACCCTCCCCCGTTCCCCCCACCCTGCACCCCTGAAATGGCTATGGCCTAACCCCACTAGCAGCGTGCCTGTCGCCCCACAACTAAAGCCTAAAAGAAGGTAAAGAATGGAGGAGGAGAGATCATACAGGTTCCCGGCCCCCCTCCCTCCCCGCCAGAAGCAAACCACCCCGTATTATGGTCAAAACAATATGAAGCAGCAATTACAAAACAACCGGGGGAGTTTTTGAAGACCACCCGACTCCCGCATCATTATAGGCTACAAGTCCCGTATCGAATAAAGCCGTGTTATCAAACCCATACAATCAGACTCAACCCTGGCCACTCCGATTTTTCGTGCGAGCTCTCTCCGCTCGGACCGCCATCCCAACAGGAGAATCAAAACGTTCAAGAAAGTCAAAGTCAGTGAGGTACGATCGAATCCAATGTGTTACTACTTGAAGACCTCAAATTAAAAGGAGAAACCTGTCCACCAACAGTAAGGCACTAGAACGCAATTGAGTCAATTGGGAGATAAAGAATGATGAATCAATCCGATAGTCACTGATGAAATCATCCAGGAGTATAAAATCAACAGAGCCATCTTGGGCGGTATCGGCATCGAGCAAGCTGAGTTATTGATAGTTCCAGGCTCGCTCGCTGTTGTTCGGGAGCCGACAGAAAGCACCAAATCAGGTTTCCACTCGGGGTCCTCTATCTCAGGGATGCCCTGCATCGCGGGTGTCACAACGTGTTCCAAAGCTATTGAAGAGTTGTGATCCGGTCCCAGACACATACTTTCGGCTATTACGTCCATTTTGTGGATGATGGTGGTGACCTGCGAGTGAAGCGCCCCAATGGCGGCCATTACGGTCTGCAACAACGGCATACATTCCACCCGCTCCATAACCTCTCGCGAAGCGATAGATCAGACCTTTGGCCCCGGAGGTCGGTCGACTACTCCAGGGCAACAGGTACAACCGGGTCCGACCTTAACAAAGGGCACTCGTCATTATCGCGGTCTAGACACCGTCGCCGCAAGCGGGGATCCAAGCCCGTCGACCCCGGGAGGTCAGCAGGGTCTTCGGGCAACGGACTCCCCTCCACAGCAACTGGTGCGTCCCACCGCTGTGTCCTTAGAATCCACCTAGCCACCGTAACACCATCCAAACCGGTCAGTATATTCTCCACTTCAAGAGACCGGACGCCACCCAAGTCCCGTGGCCGATGTTGTTCAACTCCAACCCGGATGGGTTAGAAATCGAGGCCCCTGCTTCCACGCTGGGTTAGGCCGAGAATGAAAACACGACGTAGCTCCATCATTCGAGGAGATGGAAATCTCGGGATTACACCTTTAAGCTCAGCAACACTTCAGCCACACGGGAGTCTGGAGCGATTTCAGGATCAATATCAGGATTCATGAGCTACTGGCGGCGGTCGGCGGAGCCGGGAGCTTACGAGGCCATCTTGGTTGCGAGCGTAGCTCCTCCTCCTTCAGGCCCCTTTTTGACGCTTCACATCTGGAACAGTGTGCGATGCCTTCGGGCTTTAAAACGTGTACCTCCTGTTTGCTGTAGATGTCCGCGACGGATCCACACCTTATCTGTATGTGGTGTCTAGGCGAACACTACGACTCAACGGATTGCGACGCCTGCCAACGCCTCAAGCCGAAGTCCCGACGGGAGCACCGGATGATGCTGCTTTCGGCTCTCATGTCCCGGTCTGAGTCGTCTCGACCTCCGGCCTCCTCATCAGCGGCAGGTCCTGCTGGCAGTGAGTTCCATTTGCGGCGTCCGTCACCCTCTGGGACCTAGGTGCGTCGTTCGCCCCTTTCGGGTAAGTCACGGCACATGTCGCCGAGGTCCTCAACCCCACTCACTTCCTTCTGTTGTCCGGGATGCAGGTTCCCGGAACACTCCGACTCGGACCCAGATGGAGGCCTATGCTGTGGCTCTGCAGGCCTCCCTTGGGTCCTCTCCTCTCCCTGGAGCGTCCTCGGTGCCTCCGCTACATACGGCGTCTCCGACGGACCCGCCGGTGGGTTCGCCCCCGCGCCAAATGAGCCCTTGCCCTCTAGGGATGATGGAGATATGGCATCGTCAGGGCGCGACCCGGCTGGGTCCTCCTCTACGACCCATAGCACCCCTGCCGTGCCACATAGTCCCGTGGGGCTCCCTGTGGCGTCGCAGGTGGTTGCTGGTGCTCAAAGCCTTGCTTCGAGCCCACCTCGCCCTTCCGTCGCAGGTGGCTGCCTATCAGGAGGCGGGTTCGGCGCCCATCCAGCGTTTAAACTCACCTTCTTGGCTCAGATTCCACTTCTTACTTCGGAGTCGGAGCCTGTTGAGGCTGAGTCGGCCCCAGTCTGGTGCCGTAGGCTTGCCTTTCCGGCGCCGTCCCCTTCTTCAGAAGCAGAGCTTATCATGGTTGACGTGGAGTCGGCGCCGGATGGGGCCGACTCAGCGCTGGACCAGGCAGGGTCGGGCCAACCAAAGTCACTCTGGCACGCCACTGCGCCGGATTATTGACTCCTCTCCGGAGGCTTCCGGGGAGAGTTTGGTGTTGCCTTCTCATCCGGTGACGCCGGATCTGTCCTTGCCTCTCCCCCCCCTTGGAATTTGTGGCCCCAGCGGAATCCCCGCCTCCTCAGGAGCCCCATCAGGACCCACGTTCGTCAATGGGGTTTCCTTCTTTTGGGCATTGGTCGCATCCTCAGTTTCTTGGTCAACCTCCTTGGGGTGGAAGACTTAGTTTACAGCCCTTACCTACAGATGAGTTGCTGTCCCCTCCTAGGAGGGCTACCGAGGCCGGTGAAACGTTCATTAGGGTGTCTCCTTGGCCGCCCGTGTTCTAGGTATGCAACACCCTTTCGTCCCCCTGCCTGTGGACCCTCTGCTCGATGTCCTCCACCACGGGTCGGGAAATGTGGAGCCACTTCTGCCCTTTGAAGCTTCTCTTTATGATGACCTTTTGGGCACCTAGGCTCGCCCAACTTCCGGGGATCCGGTGGCTCTTCTATCTTGCACCACCACCGTCATTCTCCACATGATCCAGTTTGCTTATTTGTTCACCCAGACGTTCAGGGGTTTGTTCTGCAAACTGCCTTCCCTTCCTTTCCTCAGCTGATGCTTCCTCCCTCCCGGGAGTCCAGATGACTGGAGTCGTGGGGTCGTAACATTTTCGCCTCCACTAGCGCCGCCCTTCGCTCACCAAATACAGTGTGTGTCTTGGCTCGGGCTACATCTGCCCTTTGGGACTCTGCCGAGTCTCTTCTTTCGACCACCCCTGAAGGCGCTTGTGTTGACCTCCTTCATCTTCTCCGTGATGGCCGTGATTTGGCGGAATTTACGATCCTGCCTGGCGTGCCTTTGTAACTGAGAGCGCATTCACTTGGGAACTTTTTGTGTATATATATATATATATATATCTATATCTATATCTATATCCAACAAAAAAGGTAAGCCCCAAGACGAAGAAAGTCACATGAAGTTTTATTTGGCACTCGTAATTTTGCATCCATTTCACAGCTTGCTTCGGCAGATAAACACACAATTGCAGTCTTCAAAGTAAATGTCGGCCTGACGCGTTTCAGAATTTCTCTATCCTTTCTTAAGAGGCAAATTTCAGAGGGGATTAAAGAAGCAGTTTTTCATTGGGCACAGTTATATACATTCCCAACACCTGCCCCAGTGGGCGTGGCATCTCGCAAAGCCTTTTGGACCTTGCAGTGTGTCAATACTCTTCACCTTGTGGGGCAGCTTCCAATACCTTCAAATTTGAACTGTAATTGAATTCCAAGTGGAGAGAAGTGCCACAAATGGTGCTATCTGCCCCGCTTTCCAGCAGTGAAGTTTGTGCCCCCTAACAGCACCATCCTGCATTGGCGCTGCAGGTCTTCATTCTGTGACTTCAGGCAACAGTTGAAAGCCTGCACAGACCCGCCCCAAGCAGTGGGCTCTCCTTCACGGCTGGGCAACAGCCGTTATTAATTCGAACAAAACAGGTCAGCCCCAAGACGAAGGAAGCCACATGAATTTGTATTTGGCACTCGTCATTTTGCATCCATTTCACAGCTTGCTTCAGCAGATAAACACCCAATTGCAGTCTTCAAAGTAAATGTCAGCCTGACGCGTTTCAGGATTTCTCTATCCTTTCTTCAGAGGCAAAGTTCAGAGGGGATTAAAGAAGCAGTTTTTCATTGCGCACAGTTATATACATTCCCAACACCTGCCCCTTTCCACCGAGATGCCTCTGAGGAAGTTCGAGAATGAAACGCGTCAGGCTGTGATCGTGTGCCTTAGAATTGTCTGAGGAAAGCACCTGTATACCAATTAAAGCTTTGAGAGGGGAAAAGCTCAACCGCGTTGTGTGCCGTTTGATTATGGACACCCCTAGGAGCATTCATTTATACGCGGCCATCCTGCCACGGAGCTGGCACCACCCCAGGACTGTAGAGGGCCACATAGTCTGAACCCGGACTTAAAAGTGGAACGGGATTGTGGATTTAGCGGAGCGCTTTTTCTTGGGGCTCAATGGAGCTTTGAATCGGCATTCATTAATAAGAGGCATCCATTTGTGGACTGATAAACGGACTACACATCCCAGAATACCGTTACTTGCAGGCTAATTATGAGCAGCTGAATATCAGCGTATGATGTGGTTTAAATGGGGAGGTGTGGCCCGTATTGCCTCTTTCAACCGAGATGCCTCTGAGGAAGTTTGAGAATGAAACGCGTCAGGCTGTGGTCGTATGCCTTAGAATTGTCTGAGGAAAGCACCTGTATACCAATAAAAGCTTTGAGAGGGGAAAAGCTCAACCGCGTTGTGTGCCCCTTGATTTCGGACACCCCTAGGAGTATATATATATATATATATATATATATATATATATATATATATATATATATATATATATATATATATATATATATATACAGTTATGACTCACTGACCAAAACACTAGAAAAAGTAGAGAGAATACCACGCAGATGTTTACTGAGAGAAAAAGAAAAACCCACAAAACATGAGGATGAGTCTTGCAGATTCATTACAACTTTCTCAAATGAGGCAGGGACTCTGAGGGAAATCTTATGTCGGAACTGGCATATTCTGAAAACAGATCAAGTGATAGGGAAGGATTTAACAAAGTACCCACAGATAACTTTCAAACGCAGTAGATCCTTGAAAGATTCCCTAGTTAAAAGCCACTACGAGTCAGTCCCATTTGTCCCGAGAATTAGCACTCTTACAGGGTTCTTTCCCTGTTCAAAAATTAAAGCTTGTAAAAATTGCTCTAAAGTTCTATCCTATCAGGTCCCTGGTAAGAAGGGCAGTAAGAAAATCAATAAAGTCTTAACGTGTAACACACCCTACTGCGTTTACTGCCTAGTATGCCCATGTGCCAAAATCTATATAGGCAGTACGATACATCCCACAAAGCGCAGAATCCTGGGACATGCAGAGCAATTGAAAACAGGGACCCCTCGTACCCAGTAGCGAGGCATTTCTCTCAGTTTCAAAACAGCGATCGTAATCTCCTCAAATTTTTCCGCATTGACCACATTCCGAATAGTGAACATGGTGGAAACAGAGAATTGAGATTGCGCAGACTTGAATCAAGGTATATAATTGATCTACGCACAATAATTCCGTTTGGCCTTAATACCGAAGAGCAACTGTCCATACATCTAGGTAAAATACACACTGTGTAATGAAAGGAGATGGAATACAGTGAATTTCTTAATGACATTGACGCTGCAATATTAGATTATAAGGGTAATATAATTTAATGAGGATTGTTACTAGTGATTAAAATACATGCTGCTAGAAATTTTGTAACATTGAATTTTGGACTGATATAAAGTAAATGACGATTTTGTTGGATTAATCAGAAAGCCCATCCAGGGCTCAATTATGTTTTCTTTTTGTAAAAAAAACATTGCAAAAAGGTGGAATTAATTGCCATTATAAAGTTGAATTAATTTATTTTTTGAAAGTAACGTTGCTTGCAAAATCGATATATGTAATACTGGCATATATATATTCTAATATGGCGCTCGAAATGAAGGTCGAGCAGCAGTCCACTTTCTATGATTAATGGTGGTGCCGGGAATCAATGCGATAACTTGTATATAAAATGGAGCTTATTTGCTTTGAATGTATACACAGAAGGAGGAAGGCACATATGCCAAAACGCGTTCTGTGCTTTTTTGTTTGCTGAATAAAGAACTTTGGAATTTGACCACGCGAGTGCGGCCATTCATTCCTTCGGGGGGGGGGGGGGGTGTTGGGGGAACTTTGAGCGGATATATATATATATATATATATATATATATTCATTCTCAAGAAAGAACAAACCCAGCCGGGCTCCTGTCCGCAGCCCAGCAGCTCAAATTCACCACAGCACAAACGGAATCCAGACGTGTTTTCTTCAAAGTTGAGGTATTTTATTCCATTACAACACCATTAGTGCAAACAAAGAGGACGGTCAACGCGTTTCGACGGATGCCTACAACTGGACCATATATATATATATATATATATATATATATATATATATATATATATATATATATACCTGATCATTGTGTGGTTGCCGAAGGAGTATTTTTTGTTGGGATTCCCCCTTGACAGCTCCTGAAGACAGATTAAGCAGGTTGCCTTAGGTGCATTTACTTTTTTTTTGTCGTTGGGGATTGAAAAAAATTGCCAGATGATGTGCTCTTTTGGTTTGTAGGTGATATTGTCCTCTCGGACGAATCTACTCTCCTCCTCATCCTCCTCTTGTTCTTGATCTCCACCAGTGTGAAGTTATGGAGGTCCTTGTGGTGGTGGTGGAGGTGGTGGTCCAGAAGATCCAGCAGCTGCAGCTAATGTAGCCATTTTCAACTGATATAAGTGCAGGTCTTCCTCTCTCAAAGCACAAAGGTAGAATAAGGAAAAAAGGTGGGGGCTTTCATCATTTGGAAAAAAAAAATATCCTGAACCAATGAAAAGTGTTATTTTTAGGTCACATGACCAGGGGTTTCATCATTTGAAACCAAAACTGTAATGAACCAATAAAAAGTGTTATTTTCAGGTCACATGACCCGACGCGCTTACGCTACGCGCCCAGGGGCGCGTCGCGTAAGCGCATCGAATGCTTCCGGGTGCGTTTACGCCATGCGTATCACGCGGATGCGGCTACGCGATACGTCACGATCATGTTTTCGTTCGCGACATGGCGCTAACAAGACGCTTCCCGGTTCGCGCACCGGGGCGCTTCAAACGAGTACGCTCTCTGGGGCGCTCACCGGGGCGCGCACCGGGAGCGCTCTGAGGCAAAAAAAAATAAAAATAAATAAATAAATTAAAAAAAAAATTGGGAAAAATTGTAGGGACTGGTAGCCCGATGTGCCTTTGCTATTCTTAAGTGGTTTTTACGAAAATTAACTTTGAAAAAAATATATATTGTGCCACATTGGGCTATATATATGTTAGAGCCCAAATGTAGCCCAAATGTAGCCCAATGTAGCCCAAAGATGGCCTATAACAACAAGAAGTATCCAGGAGTCAGTGTTTTGCTCGAGACTTACTACTATGTGACTTGAGCTGTGCAAGTGCAAGTGTAAACCGACATTCAGTATGCAACTAAGGGCAGGAAAAATTCCCATCAGTTGCCGCTCTGTACCACCATTTTTTCATCATTTGGGGACTCCATACCATGGAGTTGGCACACAGAACTGGTCACACTGTGAGTGGTGGGTGGACCGTGTGGGTATGAAGACCGATGTGAGTGGTATTTTAAAAATGATGTCGGCAAGGTTTACACTTAAGGGAAGCAGTGCAGTGAGGGATGAGTGAAAGTGAGTAAAATTAGGTGGACTCGAGTAGAAAAATAATTTATTGGTTTCTCTCGGACCCCTAAGATTAAAAATAGGTGCAAAAAGGTAGATTTAACAATATATCTACATGCAAGTGGTCAACATGTTTCTGCATTTATCAGGAGTGTTCCCTATGCATTCTTCAGGACCATGGTTTTGCTACTGCTTGCTTACATATGTGAAAAATAAAAGTTAAAATGGAAAATTTCACCTGGAGAGCAGGTGTAGAATCTCCGCCACAGTCTAAAAACAAGTCACATAAGGAGAGACGAAAAGAGAAAAACACAACATAGAATTATGGAATGCACTAACAACATTACGCTATTCCTGTGCTCACGGATATGCAAATAAGCACGAACATGGTAACACTCACCCAATACTTGTGGGGAAGGCGCCTCACCTCACCTGGCAGGAGCTCAGGTAGAAAAGGAGCACTGCTCTGTTTAGCAAAAGAACAATAACAGGGACATTCAACCGTGTCAGTAGGACTAAGCAAGAGAACTAGTTATGTAACAATGTATTCGGTGATAGACCGAGATAGCTACGTGTAACAATAAGGGCCGTAGTAAGATGTTCGATGCCCGTATTGTTGCTCGTGGAGGACTACCTAAGGCACTCACCTCTCCGTCAGTGTCTCCAAACGTCCCTCTGGGCTCTTCTGGGGAGGCACCGAGCAAGGGAAATGGGCGGGTATATCTGTGGAGAGTACTGGGCGAGTGTGATGCATGATGGGAGTTGTAGTTCCTCGCTAGACGGTAAACAGTGGTGTTGGACTTTTTGAGGAAGACTATGTATAGTTATAGTGACATCCATGGAATGGGTTCATTGAGACCATCTTTGTCACTATTAAGTTTGTACACCCATTTTTGCTCAATTTTGAATAGGAATTTACCGACATCTGGACAATGATCGGGTATTATCGGTTGCTCTAAGATCGTCCATTGAAATTCGCTCGGCCCATGTCCTTTCTCTAAAAAGTGTGCTGTTAATCGAGTAGCTTGTTTTCGACAGCGGACTGTGCTTTTGTGTTCTCCAATTCTGATTTTTGTTTTGCGGGTTGTCATGCCGACGTACCTCTTTGAGCAAGGGCACGTGATCATGTAGATCGTGTTTTCGCTATTACAGTTGGTGAACCTGCGCTGCTGCCAGGGGCGCGATGTTCCAATGTCAACACTGGTGGTCCTCGTGGTTTGAGGGCATGCTGAGCAATTGCCACATGGGTGATGTCCTTGCACAGGTGGCATATCCCATAATGTTCCGATTTGTCGGGGTGTTCTGTTTTTCGGTCTGGTATGGACCAGATGATCTCTTATGTTCGGTCCTCTCTTGAATGCAAAAAGGGGTGGTGGTAGAGTGTCTCCACTGGTGTTCAGAATGGACCAGTGTTTAGTTATGATCTTCCGAACTTCATTGGACCTTGTGTGGAACGTGTTCACGAAAGTCATCCTCTGGGTCTTCTCTTTTTGAATAGCAACCTCTAAGAGGGCCTCTCTGTTATTATTAGAGGCTCTTTTCTTGGACTGGCGGATAATCCTCGCCGGATACTTCTTTTCTCGCAAGAATTTGGAGAGTGTCCCAGAATGTTTCTCGAATGATTCTTTAGTTGAGCAGTTTCTTTTCAATCTGAGAAATTGTCCAAATGGTAAATTTTCTCTTAGGGATCTCGGGTGGCAACTTTCAAAATTGAGCAACGAGTTGCGTGCCATCGGTTTTCTGTGCAGTTCTGTGTTGAGCCCTTCTTCTGTGACTACAATTAGGAGGTCGAGGAATGGCAATTCCCTTTTACTGCATTCCACAGTGAATTTCAGAAACTGGTTGCAGTTGTTTAACCAACCGTGGAATTCCTGAAGGCTGGTCTCAGTGCCTCTCCATACCACAAGGATATCGTCTATGTATCGCTTCCAGAGTCGGAGCGATACATAGTAAGGATTGTCCTGATGCAGGATTTTAGTTTGTTCTAAAGCATGGACGTACAGATTCGCCAAGCTTGGCGCAAAAACACTGCCCATGCTGGTGCCAGATGTCTGGAGATAGATGGTATCCTCAAATTTGAAGTAGTTTTCCTTCATTGCTAGTTCTGCCAACTCCATGATGAATGAGACCGGAGTAATTGTTTGTAGGTCTCTCTGTTGGAGGATGTTACCCACTACTTCCAAGGTTTCAGTTTGGGGGATAGATGTATATAGGGACTCTACATCAAAGGATACTAGTAGGTCCTGACTGGGGTCAAATTCTATTGTTGGTAGGAGTCGAAGTACATCTTTTGTGTCCTTTAGATAGGTGGGCATTTCTTTCACAATGGGATTAAGGAAAAAATCAACAAAGGTTGATAGAGGCTCCAGTATGGACCCAATTCCAGAGATGATGGGTCTACCTGGTGGTGGTCTTTGGGGTTTGTGCACCTTTGGCAGACAGTAGAAATAGGGGATTGTGGGATGAGAGGTGCACAGAAATTGTCTTTCCTGAGGGGTAATCCATCCTTGCGATGTGGCCTCCTCTACCAGATGGTTGATTTTGTTTTTTAATCTCTCGGTTGGATCATCTTTTAGAAGTTGATAGGATCTGTGGTCCTGTAACTGTCTCAAGCATTCCTGTCTGTAGGTGTCTTTGTCTAGGATGACAATACCTCCGCCCTTGTCTGCAGGCTTAATTATGATGGAATCGTTGGTCGTAAGTGCTTGCAGAGCTAATTTCTCTTTATTTGGTATGTTAACATAGGATCTCGGTTTCTTTGTTTTGAACAGTAGGTTAATATCTGTTTCTACTGCCTCCTCGAAGGTTTGGACCCTTGTTGGTAATCCAATCGTAGTGGGATTGAAGGTGGAGGGTCTCTTCAAACCAGTGTTGGCAACAGATCCAATGTTGTCACCTGGATTTTGTTTTGCAAAAAAGTAGTGCAGTCTCACCTTTCTAAATAGTTTTGAGATCTCGATTTGGGTATTGAACTGGTCTCCTTCGTGAGTGGCCACAAAACCAAGCCCACGATTTAGGAGATTCTCTTCATCAATGGAGAGGACATGGGAGCTCAAATTAATCACGAGGCTGGGTGGTCGGTTGTCCCGCTCGTTCCAGCTCCCTCTTGTGGTATCCTCTTGCCACTCCTCAGGTCCATGGTCGGTTGTTGTACTGGGGATGCCCAGCGTACTTGTGGTCCTTGTCCTTGTCTCCTCCTCCCTCTGTTGCTCCTCTGGCCATACCCTAAAAAAGGCTGCTGACCTTGGATTTGTTGTATTTGTGGTGGGAAGAAGGGATGTCCCATTGGAGGGAAATTGGGGCCATACATCCAGGGACCCGGTTGCCAATATTGTTGGAAATTATTTTGACCGAAGTTGTTGCCTCTGCGGCCTCTTCTGTTACCACGTCCTTTCGAAGGACCTCCGGTACCTCGTTGCGATGTATCTGAATCGCTGGAGTTATCATCCGAGCTGGAGGTGGCGTAGTTAGAGCCTCTTCGGCCTCCATTCTGATTGTACGTGGGTGGGACATATGAGTCACTAGTATATGGGTATACTTTTTCTCTGGAGAACTTGGCTAGGTCTTTTTTGAATTTCTCCATTTTCGTGAAGAGTATCGATTCCTTAAACTCGGTATTCTTCTTATTGGTGTCGTCCTGTCCAGTTTTAAAGGCAGGGTTTTTTAGGGTTGTTTTGATTTTACCCTCTAGGAGTTGTATTTCAACCAATATTTTGTCAGCTACCCGTTTAGCCGTTTTGATGATTAGGACCAACCAGTCTCTAGTACACCGCCAGGCAATGAGAGACCAGTCTTTAAGGAATTCTTTGTCATCCAAAAATAACCTTGGGCTATTGGTCACAATGAGACCTGATGGTGCACAGTTACCATGCAGGTATTGTGCCATTATGATGCCGTGTACCGTGGTTCTGGTGTGGGATTTTTTTAAAACCAAGATCTTGTTCCACCCCTCGTCCGGAGTGTTTGTTACGAGGGGGGCATTTTCTAGCAGGCTAGGGTTTTCATCCAAAATATTTTGGATTTCCGCTTCCTCAAAAGCCAAACCACTGTTTGATGCCATTATACGTGTTTTTGTCAATTGCCAAGTTCCTACGTAAAGGGAGTGTCCTGTGATTGAAACTTATCGTCAAAAACAGAGCTGAAAAACAGACAAAATATGCTGTTAAGGATGACAGACAAAATAAAACGTTTGTCTGTATTTTTCAAAAAGACCCACAGCCGAGGCTGTACACAATCACGAAACAAAACTACTTAGGGGAGGGTCTGAGGGCTGTTTAACGACTCTATACTGGATATATGCCCCAATCATATACCTATAACAACAAGAAGTATCCAGGAGTCAGTGTTTTGCTCGAGACTTACTACTATGTGACTTGAGCTGTGCAAGTGCAAGTGTAAACCGACATTCAGTATGCAACTAAGGGCAGGAAAAATTCCCATCAGTTGCCGCTCTGTACCACCATTTTTTCATCATTTGGGGACTCCATACCATGGAGTTGGCACACAGAACTGGTCACACTGTGAGTGGTGGGTGGACCGTGTGGGTATGAAGACCGATGTGAGTGGTATTTTAAAAATGATGTCGGCAAGGTTTACACTTAAGGGAAGCAGTGCAGTGAGGGATGAGTGAAAGTGAGTAAAATTAGGTGGACTCGAGTAGAAAAATAATTTATTGGTTTCTCTCGGACCCCTAAGATTAAAAATAGGTGCAAAAAGGTAGATTTAACAATATATCTACATGCAAGTGGTCAACATGTTTCTGCATACTTCTTGTTGTTATAGGTATATGATTGGGGCATATATCCAGTATAGAGTCGTTAAACAGCCCTCAGACCCTCCCCTAAGTAGTTTTGTTTCGTGATTGTGTACAGCCTCGGCTGTGGGTCTTTTTGAAAAATACAGACAAACGTTTTATTTTGTCTGTCATCCTTAACAGCATATTTTGTCTGTTTTTCAGCTCTGTTTTTGACGATAAGTTTCAATCACAGGACACTCCCTTTACGTAGGAACTTGGCAATTGACAAAAACACGTATAATGGCATCAAACAGTGGTTTGGCTTTTGAGGAAGCGGAAATCCAAAATATTTTGGATGAAAACCCTAGCCTGCTAGAAAATGCCCCCCTCGTAACAAACACTCCGGACGAGGGGTGGAACAAGATCTTGGTTTTAAAAAAATCCCACACCAGAACCACGGTACACGGCATCATAATGGCACAATACCTGCATGGTAACTGTGCACCATCAGGTCTCATTGTGACCAATAGCCCAAGGTTATTTTTGGATGACAAAGAATTCCTTAAAGACTGGTCTCTCATTGCCTGGCGGTGTACTAGAGACTGGTTGGTCCTAATCATCAAAACGGCTAAACGGGTAGCTGACAAAATATTGGTTGAAATACAACTCCTAGAGGGTAAAATCAAAACAACCCTAAAAAACCCTGCCTTTAAAACTGGACAGGACGACACCAATAAGAAGAATACCGAGTTTAAGGAATCGATACTCTTCACGAAAATGGAGAAATTCAAAAAAGACCTAGCCAAGTTCTCCAGAGAAAAAGTATACCCATATACTAGTGACTCATATGTCCCACCCACGTACAATCAGAATGGAGGCCGAAGAGGCTCTAACTACGCCACCTCCAGCTCGGATGATAACTCCAGCGATTCAGATACATCGCAACGAGGTACCGGAGGTCCTTCGAAAGGACGTGGTAACAGAAGAGGCCGCAGAGGCAACAACTTCGGTCAAAATAATTTCCAACAATATTGGCAACCGGGTCCCTGGATGTATGGCCCCAATTTCCCTCCAATGGGACATCCCTTCTTCCCACCACAAATACAACAAATCCAAGGTCAGCAGCCTTTTTTAGGGTATGGCCAGAGGAGCAACAGAGGGAGGAGGAGACAAGGACAAGGACCACAAGTACGCTGGGCATCCCCAGTACAACAACCGACCATGGACCTGAGGAGTGGCAAGAGGATACCACAAGAGGGAGCTGGAACGAGCGGGACAACCGACCACCCAGCCTCGTGATTAATTTGAGCTCCCATGTCCTCTCCATTGATGAAGAGAATCTCCTAAATCGTGGGCTTGGTTTTGTGGCCACTCACGAAGGAGACCAGTTCAATACCCAAATCGAGATCTCAAAACTATTTAGAAAGGTGAGACTGCACTACTTTTTTGCAAAACAAAATCCAGGTGACAACATTGGATCTGTTGCCAACACTGGTTTGAAGAGACCCTCCACCTTCAATCCCACTACGATTGGATTACCAACAAGGGTCCAAACCTTCGAGGAGGCAGTAGAAACAGATATTAACCTACTGTTCAAAACAAAGAAACCGAGATCCTATGTTAACATACCAAATAAAGAGAAATTAGCTCTGCAAGCACTTACGACCAACGATTCCATCATAATTAAGCCTGCAGACAAGGGCGGAGGTATTGTCATCCTAGACAAAGACACCTACAGACAGGAATGCTTGAGACAGTTACAGGATCACAGATCCTATCAACTTCTAAAAGATGATCCAACCGAGAGATTAAAAAACAAAATCAACCATCTGGTAGAGGAGGCCACATCGCAAGGATGGATTACCCCTCAGGAAGGACAATTTCTGTGCACCTCTCATCCCACAATCCCCTATTTCTACTGTCTGCCAAAGGTGCACAAACCCCAAAGACCACCACCAGGTAGACCCATCATCTCTGGAATTGGGTCCATACTGGAGCCTCTATCAACCTTTGTTGATTTTTTCCTTAATCCCATTGTGAAAGAAATGCCCACCTATCTAAAGGACACAAAAGATGTACTTCGACTCCTACCAACAATAGAATTTGACCCCAGTCAGGACCTACTAGTATCCTTTGATGTAGAGTCCCTATATACATCTATCCCCCAAACTGAAACCTTGGAAGTAGTGGGTAACATCCTCCAACAGAGAGACCTACAAACAATTACTCCGGTCTCATTCATCATGGAGTTGGCAGAACTAGCAATGAAGGAAAACTACTTCAAATTTGAGGATACCATCTATCTCCAGACATCTGGCACCAGCATGGGCAGTGTTTTTGCGCCAAGCTTGGCGAATCTGTACGTCCATGCTTTAGAACAAACTAAAATCCTGCATCAGGACAATCCTTACTATGTATCGCTCCGACTCTGGAAGCGATACATAGACGATATCCTTGTGGTATGGAGAGGCACTGAGACCAGCCTTCAGGAATTCCACGGTTGGTTAAACAACTGCAACCAGTTTCTGAAATTCACTGTGGAATGCAGTAAAAGGGAATTGCCATTCCTCGACCTCCTAATTGTAGTCACAGAAGAAGGGCTCAACACAGAACTGCACAGAAAACCGATGGCACGCAACTCGTTGCTCAATTTTGAAAGTTGCCACCCGAGATCCCTAAGAGAAAATTTACCATTTGGACAATTTCTCAGATTGAAAAGAAACTGCTCAACTAAAGAATCATTCGAGAAACATTCTGGGACACTCTCCAAATTCTTGCGAGAAAAGAAGTATCCGGCGAGGATTATCCGCCAGTCCAAGAAAAGAGCCTCTAATAATAACAGAGAGGCCCTCTTAGAGGTTGCTATTCAAAAAGAGAAGACCCAGAGGATGACTTTCGTGAACACGTTCCACACAAGGTCCAATGAAGTTCGGAAGATCATAACTAAACACTGGTCCATTCTGAACACCAGTGGAGACACTCTACCACCACCCCTTTTTGCATTCAAGAGAGGACCGAACATAAGAGATCATCTGGTCCATACCAGACCGAAAAACAGAACACCCCGACAAATCGGAACATTATGGGATATGCCACCTGTGCAAGGACATCACCCATGTGGCAATTGCTCAGCATGCCCTCAAACCACGAGGACCACCAGTGTTGACATTGGAACATCGCGCCCCTGGCAGCAGCGCAGGTTCACCAACTGTAATAGCGAAAACACGATCTACATGATCACGTGCCCTTGCTCAAAGAGGTACGTCGGCATGACAACCCGCAAAACAAAAATCAGAATTGGAGAACACAAAAGCACAGTCCGCTGTCGAAAACAAGCTACTCGATTAACAGCACACTTTTTAGAGAAAGGACATGGGCCGAGCGAATTTCAATGGACGATCTTAGAGCAACCGATAATACCCGATCATTGTCCAGATGTCGGTAAATTCCTATTCAAAATTGAGCAAAAATGGGTGTACAAACTTAATAGTGACAAAGATGGTCTCAATGAACCCATTCCATGGATGTCACTATAACTATACATAGTCTTCCTCAAAAAGTCCAACACCACTGTTTACCGTCTAGCGAGGAACTACAACTCCCATCATGCATCACACTCGCCCAGTACTCTCCACAGATATACCCGCCCATTTCCCTTGCTCGGTGCCTCCCCAGAAGAGCCCAGAGGGACGTTTGGAGACACTGACGGAGAGGTGAGTGCCTTAGGTAGTCCTCCACGAGCAACAATACGGGCATCGAACATCTTACTACAGCCCTTATTGTTACACGTAGCTATCTCGGTCTATCACCGAATACATTGTTACATAACTAGTTCTCTTGCTTAGTCCTACTGACACGGTTGAATGTCCCTGTTATTGTTCTTTTGCTAAACAGAGCAGTGCTCCTTTTCTACCTGAGCTCCTGCCAGGTGAGGTGAGGCGCCTTCCCCACAAGTATTGGGTGAGTGTTACCATGTTCGTGCTTATTTGCATATCCGTGAGCACAGGAATAGCGTAATGTTGTTAGTGCATTCCATAATTCTATGTTGTGTTTTTCTCTTTTCGTCTCTCCTTATGTGACTTGTTTTTAGACTGTGGCGGAGATTCTACACCTGCTCTCCAGGTGAAATTTTCCATTTTAACTTTTATTTTTCACATATGTAAGCAAGCAGTAGCAAAACCCTGGTCCTGAAGAATGCATAGGGAACACTCCTGATAAATGCAGAAACATGTTGACCACTTGCATGTAGATATATTGTTAAATCTACCTTTTTGCACCTATTTTTAATCTTAGGGGTCCGAGAGAAACCAATAAATTATTTTTCTACTCGAGTCCACCTAATTTTACTCACTTTCACTCATCCCTCACTGCACTGCTTCCCTTAAGTGTAAACCTTGCCGACATCATTTTTAAAATACCACTCACATCGGTCTTCATACCCACACGGTCCACCCACCACTCACAGTGTGACCAGTTCTGTGTGCCAACTCCATGGTATGGAGTCCCCAAATGATGAAAAAATGGTGGTACAGAGCGGCAACTGATGGGAATTTTTCCTGCCCTTAGTTGCATACTGAATGTCGGTTTACACTTGCACTTGCACAGCTCAAGTCACATAGTAGTAAGTCTCGAGCAAAACACTGACTCCTGGATACTTCTTGTTGTTATAGGTATATGATTGGGGCATATATCCAGTATAGAGTCGTTAAACAGCCCTCAGACCCTCCCCTAAGTAGTTTTGTTTCGCCCAAAGATGGCCACCAGAGACAAAAAAAAAATGTAGCCCAAATATCAGCCAGATGTAGCCCAACTATAGCCCAATGACAGAATGTACTAGAGTGTTCTAAAGAACAACTAGAGCGCTAACAGTCTTACTTATAAAGTGAGACTTATAGTTAGGAATTAGCATTTAAAAAACCTTTGAAATTCACTGAAAAAACCATAGGTTTCACACCAGTTATAGTTGGGAATTAGCATTTAAGAAATTCACTAAAAAAACCATAGGTTTCACACCAGTTATAGTTAGCTGGAAATTTTACTGACATAAAACCATTGAAATTCCCACGTTCTAGTTAGTTGGACTCACTATAACTTGCGCGCCTGCAATGCACTGCTGATGACGTCACATATTACATCACTCATGACATGGTCAGTGACATCACTCATGACATTACTTATGACACCATCCTTGTGACAGAGTGACTGACCTCCTTTCACTGTAAAGTAACCATTGAAACACATATTCTAAAATAGTAACTAACATTTTCAAAAAAGTGGAGATACCCATACCAGTTACAACAACCAATTCAGTAATTCCACCATCTATATACACATCCACTCATTCACCAACAGTTCAATATAGTCACTTATACATATATTCACTCATCATATGTAGTGATAGACCTATACATCCTGTTACACACCGACAGTCATCCAAAAGTTACTCACACACATATTCACACATACAAAAAAACTATTGAACATCCATTTATTTGCATATACAGCTATACACACACTACCACTTTACTTCTAAGGAAACTTACACATACTTACTCTCTTAAACAATCACTTATAGAAACACATACATATTTAAACAGGAACTCTTACAATCTCTCACTCTCACATATACTCACTTATATATATCAATACTCACATATACTAGATTAAAACATATGTCGTTACTGATAAAGACACTAGTGAGACAGTCATTCACTCACTAACACACACATATATACACACTCATCCACCCATACAGTGCTGCACATATGCTGTCTTCAAAACACATACAAACAGTGAGTCAGTCACCAACCCATGCAGCCACTTATACACAAAGTGAAACACTGATACATATATTACAATATTTAAAAGTTACTCGCTAATATATGTATTCACTAAGATACACTTAATAAGGCAGTTATCAATCAATTCTTTAAAAAAAAACATTTACACACTTATTTACCATTTATTCTTCCATCGTCCTTTACAAATACATATATAAAACATATTTATTTTTCAGAAAGACACACATTCACTGGATGGTGTCATCAGTGATGTCATGAGTGATGTCACTGACCATGTCATGAGTGATGTAATATGTGACGTCATCAGCAGTGCATTGCAGGCGCGCAAGTTATAGTGAGTCCAACTAACTATAACGTGGGAATTTCAATGGTTTTATGTCAGTAAAATTTCCAGCTAACTATAACTGGTGTGAAACCTATGGTTTTTTTTAGTGAATATATATATATATATAACGCTCAAAATCCTCCCACACTCCGCTTCCTGTGGGCCGGAGGTGCCGCCAGGGTTGCGCTACGTACGTGCTTTTTGTCCACTTACTGTGGGGGCTTGGCCACGTCGGATCTGCAGTCCTACTATCAAGCCGCGCACCTCCTCGTTCTGAACGACTGGTGGTATAGCACTGGTGGAGACCCAGCCTACGCCCTGGAACGTGCCTTGATGGGCGACAACTCGCTCCACACCATCCTCTACTCACCCCGGTTGCGTCGCTCATTGCCAAGGGTTACACAACTTGTTTTTGCGGTGTGGCGTCAGGCCCTGCGACGCATGGGCTGGTGGGGCAGACTGACCGCGGAGACGCCCTTGTGGCGTAACGGCTTGCTGCCGGAACTGGCTAAGCTGTCAGGTTTTGATGGCTGGGACGCAATTGGTATTTCGCAATTAGGCCATGTACTGTCTGGCACAACCCTCAAATCCTTTCAGGCCCTTCGCACCGAGTTTGATATGCCCCAATCTCAATTTTTTCGATATTTGCAATTCCGGCATGCGCTGCTGCCCAGTCTCACTGACGTTGACTCCCTTCCTGACTGCAGCCCGATTGAAGCTAAGGTATTCATGGGCGATCTTGGCGATAAAAAAGTTTCACGCATTTACCAGACAATGGTCATCCATTGCTCCTCCACCCTCCTTCCGCTGAAGGCGGCCTGGGAGATGGACGTTGGTCAGCTGGATGAGGATGATTGGCGTGAGGCCTTGGAATCCCCGAGGGGTGCGGCCATTGCCGTCCGATTCCGATTGATCCAATTTAAAATCCTGCACAGAGCCTACTATACCCGCGAGCGTTTGTGGAAGGCGGGACTGATCGAGTCCCCAGACTGTCTGAGATGCGGGCTGGAGAGGGGTACGTTGTTCCACACGTTGTGGTCGTGTCCTCGATTGGTTGGCTTCTGGAGAGGTGTGTGGGACTGCTTATCGGAAGTATTGGGCTGGACCCTCCCTCGTACCCACCGTCTGGGCCTGCTGCATATTCTAGAGGGGGTTGGTGGCAATGTGTATAAGAGACACCTGCTCCTCCTGGGGCTGGTGGTGGCCAAGAGAGACCTAGCCCGAGTGTGGAAGGATGTGAGACCCCCCCCCCCTGAGTGCATGGAAAGCTGGCATAGACTTCTGCATGGGTCTGGAACGACCGATCTTTGAGGCCCGAGGGTGCCCCCGTAAGCACTTTAAGATATGGAAGAGATGGGCGGACTACAGGGACCTGTCGCTGGACCCCCCGGTGGAACCAGAGGAAGATCTTTAACTCCTAGTGGCCGGACGGCCCCGTTCCCCCCCCCCCACACATACACTTGCCACTTTAAGAATTTTCATTGACACCGTCCATACACACATGCATAGGGTTAGGGTGGGATTCAGGGGAGGGGTCTGGGAGTTGGGGATGAGTGGGTACTTTGATGATAAAGACGGAGATGGTCGTTTCTTATAACCTTGTGTTGCAATGATTCTTGACTGAATACTCGATTCTATTTTCTCGATTGTATCGGAATGTCTGATGGTGCCTTCCCGATTGTGGGGGTCCATCTTATTACATATGCTCATCTTTGTCAATAAACTTGTTGTGAAAAAAAATCCTCCCACACCTGGAAAGGAAAACAGCACTCTGGTGGCGGCAGTCAGCAGCGGTTTATTCCATCAAAAAACAAACGTTTCGGCGTTAGCCTTCGTCAGTGTTTCTGACCATCAACACATAATTCCGGTTTAAATAAAGTTATGTTGCAAAGGTAAACATCGATAAGGGACCAGCCCAACAAACATCAAACACCTAAATGGGTGCCATCTTGGAACGGGTTCATAAGCTAAGAACCAATGTGAAATACTACCGAGAATCGGTGTATTCACAAGAGAGGTGGGCATTTAAACAATAAAATGTATAAATACATATCATAAAGCCGTGGATCGGCAATGTCCCTCAACAGAAGCGTACCGTGCAAATGGTATACAGAAACATTCGCAAACTTGGAATTATGCAGAGGTATTCGGCACATATCATAAGACATGAATCGACTGCGATACATGATTGTATAAATATAATCAGGCATTTACAGAGGATAAGAAAAAAAGAACCACCATAAAGCGAAAGCAGCCAAACCCCTGTCACTGGGAAATGAGAAAACTAGAATACTAAATTCAGAAAATAAGAGAAGATTTCATAGTGAGAATTTCATATACAATTTTTGAGGAATAATTCATAAACAATGCAACGGTTCAATCAGGTAAATCGAAATAAGACTTAATCAAGACATCAGCATCATAACAACAAATTACAGCTACAGAACATAGTCCTAAAATAAGACATTCGGTTATGTTCATGGCCTAATAGCAGTAGGGACAGAGCCAGATAATATAAGCAGTCATATTTATCTGGTACAATGAATGAAGAATGTTATTATTTACCAAGGTGGACTGCCATATCCTCCCCGCTATTCATACCTTTCAGGTGCTTAGTAGACAAGTCAATGATGTACATTGATTCAAGGCGTCGTAGCCTTCTCAATCTGTCCCCACCCCGTGGATTGTACGGAACATGATCTAGCCCGAAGAAACTTAATTTGTTTCTGTCTTTGTTGTGGTGTTTGGCAAAGTGGCGGGCTACTGGGTAGGAGGGGTCTACTCTGTCTATTGCTCTAAGATGCTCGAGCATTCTTAGCTTAAGTTGGTTGATAGTACTACCAATGTACCGTAAGCCACATGGGCACACTAGACAGTACACAGCATAGACAGTGCTACACGTAATGAATTTTAGGATCTTGTTGGTTCTGCCTGCATCCGGGATATCATAGTGACGCACCCTCCGGCTGTTGGCACACGCTTTGCACTTTTCACAGGGAAAGAACCCACTCATTTCCTTTCGGGTTTTGGGCTGAGTAGTAGGGACCTCCAATTGGCTGTGCACCAACATATCTCCCAGAGATCTAGCCTTGCTAAAGGTCACTAGAGGCTGTGGTGGCAGATCTTCTCTCAAGCACCTCATCAGTTAGCAAGATGTGCCAATTCTTGCGGATCATTGCTTTTAGGTTGCCGGCCCCCATGGAGTAAGGTGTTATCATCCTAAACATGCCCTTCTCATTGGTGTTGGTCCCACCTGGTTTCTTTTTTCTGGGTTTGAGCAGGTCCTCCCTGGGGATCCTCTTAACTCTCCTCAGTGTGTTCTGCTGTAATGGTTCATCATATTCTCCTAGGCGGAAGTGGGCCAGGCAATCTGAGGCAGCCGCCTCAAATTCCCGATCTTGGGTACTATTCCTCTTGATTCTCAAGAGTTCCCCATAGGGGATACTCTTGATGAGTTTTGGTGGATGTCCGCTTTTAGCGAAAAGGATAGAATTCCCCGCTGTCTCCTTACGGTACAGCGAGGTGTGGACATGGCCATTCTCAACGTACACCCGTAGGTCCAAGTAGTTGGCTGCCACCCCACTAATTGTCCCAGACAGGTGCACATTGTAGCTGTTATCATTAAGAGATTGGATGAACTTCTCTGCCGTGTCCCTGGTCCCCTGCCACACGATGAACAAGTCATCTATGTAGCGGTACCAGTGTACCACCTTCCCACTCTCCTGGCCTTTCTTCCAGCTTATGGGCACCTGCTCCTCCCACCAGCCAACAAACAAGTTTGCTTTGCTGGGGGCAAAGCAGGTGCCCATCGTCCGCCCATATATATCTCCCCCCTACTGGCGATTGCTAGTAGGTAGTTATAGCTAGGACCTAGTATGCATAGGAAATCCGCAACATTCTATTCCCAATAACTTTGGCGCCAATTGATGACTCTCTTCGAAATTTTCTAAACTGTTGGCCAGCTCTGGTCCGCTCCTATCCTGAAAGTTTCGGGTTGATTCTTCAAGTGGGGGGCGAGAAAAAGGGGGGTCCCAAAACTTGTTTTCCCCATGCAATTTACCATAGGACCTTTTTTAGCCACAGCTACAAGCTGAACGGAATTACACCAAATTTGGCAAAGAGGTAGTCCACAGTTTAGATTTGTGCCTTTTGCTTAAATGGTGTCAATCTGTTCAGTAGTTATTGAGAAAATTACAGTTAGTCGTTTAAGTATCTATGGACGCGGTGGATCCGTGGAGTGTGCGGGGATCGTCATCGCACCATAAGCGCACCCTTCCGATCACGCGCTGAATGCTAATTGGCTGTCAAGTGGTTGTCAACATTCGAAACTAGGATCTGTTGGCAGCCATTTTGTGCCTTGGTAGAAGCGAGGCTGAGGAAGTCAGTGGAATATGTGTGCGAAACGTAGAAAGGGGGCAGGGTAGAAATAATGTTACCCTCTAGACCTGCTTAGGGGGTCCTAGAAGGACCACCAGGGCCCACAATTTTTGGGGGGGAATTCGCCAGGGGGGGGGGGGAGTAAATACCGGGGGGCAAAATTATTACATTTTATGGGGGGCCCAGAGGGGCCCCCCAGCCCCGGGGATCGTCACCCCGGGGCTAAAAATAAAAAAATGGTGGGGGGTTCAAGGTACCCAAAGCCGCGGGGAGCACCACCCCCTGGGGCTTTATGTATTGTGAGAGGGGGACTGTGGTGCCCCCCCCCCGAGCACTCGAGGGCCCCGTTACCCCCGGGGCTTAAAAAAATGGTTGAGGGGGCTGCAAGGTCTCCAAAGCCCCGGGGACCACCACTCCCCTGGGCTTTATGTATTGTGGGAGGGCCAGCTCCTGCAGTGTCCCAGGGTGTCCATTCTGTCCTCCCATAGCAAGGAAATCTGTTCTCTCTTTCAAAATCTAAATGAGATTGCTTTTCCACATGGGGAGCTGCATTTTAGTAGCTCCCCATGTGGAAAAGCAATGCCGGCTCCCAAACGCGTAGAAGTTGTGCACCAAAGGCGCTGGAGTCGCGCACCCTACAGATTGAGTCGTGCATTCAGCGCGCGCACACCAGGGGCCCGCATCGAGCTGGGTGCGTGACTTTTAATTTTACGGTAAAAAAATAGCACCTATCAGTAATTTCTAATATTCCCGGGGACCTTATCCCCCGGGTCTTATAAAAAAAATGTTGGGGACCATGGGGGGAGCCACAATGCCCCCACGGTCCCGCCGGCTTCCCACGTTCTTCGGGAGCTGGCATTGCTTTTCCACATGGGGAGATGCTAACTTGCATGTGGAAAAGCAAACTGGTTGAAAGTGAGAACATATTTCACTGCTGTGTCTTTTTTATAATGCAAACTAAGTTTTCTATGGGAGGACGGGAGCCTCGAGACTCCTGCCTTCTCATAGCAGACAGCAGTGTCCCGGGGGTAGGCACCCCGGGACACTGCAGGAGTCTACCCTGGGGCATGGCGGTCCCCAGGGCCCTCGAGGGTTCCAGGCGGAGGGCCACGCAGTCTGCCTCCCATAATACACAAATACCCGGGGTAGTGGTTCCCGGGGCTTGAGGGGGGTCGTTGAGGTCCCCACACTTCTAATTTTGCAGGGGGGCCTTGAAGCCCCCCACAACCATTTGTTTTTATAGCTCTGGGGGGTGGCTCTCAGGCCTGTATAGGAAACAAGTGTTGAGAAAATCTTCCGGTAAGATAACAAAGGATTTTGAAGTCCATTTTGGGCATTTTTGTTGTCGTTTGCAGGCCTTAAAGCGACGACAATTTTAACTCCGTCTTTGTAAATATGCCACTAAGTTTTGTAATGTCGACAATCTTGTCTTCCATTTAAAGGAGAGGAGTTGGCCTAACGGCTAAGGCGCTCGACCTCGGACCTGGGTATCTGGGTACGAGTCTTGGTAACGACGCCAAACATCCTGTGATTCTGGGAAAATCACTTAATCTCCCCGTGCCTAACAAAAATGAATGTGTGTCCTCATGTAACGTAACTGGTGCTATGTAAAGCGCTCTGATAACTGATTCAGTTCGGGTCAAGTTTGCGCTATATAAAACTCTGCAAAAAAAAAAGTATTTATTGAAGTTCATTGTGAATCGTGAAGCAACACTGTCAAATTGTGATCGATAAAGAATTAAATGAGTTGTGTACTTGTTTTGCACGTAATGTGCATAGGGCCAGATTTACAAGTTCATTGCGTAACTATTGTATTACTTTTAAGATGTGAAAAGTGACGCGGACGTGGTGCAAGGGGGTTGTAAATCTGGTACACAGTGTTCTGTTTTACTTTGCTTTCCTTTCTGTAATGTAGAGGATCCTGGGTAAATATAACGGTTTCTGTACAGCCAGTACCTTTCATCCCTACCCCCAAACGGCTTTCTGCCCGTTACCATAGTAACAGTTCATGGAACACTTAAATAAGCACAGAGGTTAGAAGTTCACCACACTATGTTGCTAATCGAAACAGTTACTGTGCTGGACTTTTAAAACTTTTCCATAGGAACCGTTAGTCGTAGCTATAGACTTTGGTAAAGATCTGGTAAAGATTTAGCCTCAGAATTATACTTCAAATTATAAATATAATTTCTATTTTTAAATGTTTTCTAAGTATATTATTATCACACTAAATAATAGTGAAATGTTGTCAGAAAAAGAAGACGTATATACTTTTTTAATTAACTTTCATTAAAACAACAATAAATAACTAGAACCGTAACTTAAAGATAACAATATAATGAATAACTAGAAACATAACTTTAACAAAACAATATAATAAACAAAATGTGATATGGAGTTCAATAGAAGTTTGGTAGATAATCTGCAAAACAAAAATGAAAATAAGTGTTTAAAATTAGATCGGTGTGACTAAATGAGGTCAAACATTACAAGTCAAGGTAACACTTGGCGATATTTGCTTATTTTTACGTCTGCAGTGTGCCTGATACATTTCACTTGTCTTATAGGCCCGCGTTCAAGAGGTGTGTGTATGGAAGTGCCTACTGCGTCATATTTACACTATGGATCAACAGGTCTTTAAAATGATTCAGAGATGAGACAGAATTAGGTGAGAGATCAAGTCATTATGGAGGACAATATACTTTAGGACTTATTTACAAGACTCTTGAGCCACTTTTGTGTTACTTTACTCATGTTGAAAGTGACGCAAAAGTGGCGCAAGGGGCTTGTAAATAAGATCTTTTATTTATAATGGATTTAATCGGAGGCATTGTATATCTAGGCCGCTCTGCTTACCTTGTGTAAACACTGTGACCAACAGGGTTCACAACTTGAACTCAGCTTTGGTTCTACACGGCAGAGTGGACAGCAGCGTCCATAACTTTAAAAGAGAAAGAGAAACGATGTGAGAGAGAGTGAGAGTGAAAGAGAGAAAAAACGACATTAAAAGTTTGAGAGAGAGAAAGTTATAGATGGAGCAGTTAATACTGGAGAAAATACTCGTAGCTCACCTTTTGCCTCCGTTGTGTGTCCAAGCACGTGCTGGTTCATAGTGCACCCTCCAGTTTAGTGATCTGAAAGATAGTATATAGAGTTAGTAATAGCATAGTACATACAACTGCACACGTATATTTTTGGTTTATTTATTTGTACACTCAGGATACTGTATTACATCAAGTTCCACTGTAAGGAGGTGTCTGTGCGCTGTTTTTCTTCCAAAGTAGTATATCCCATGCATTCCCACTGCATAGCGGTGAGTTCTCAATATTGCGTATCTAGACTGTTGCACCCTATTGACTTGCAGAGTCCGGAGGTGAGGGTTTTTCTTGGGATGTCAGAGGCAGATTTAGAAGCTCCTTGCGCCACTTTTTCCAAGTTAAAAGTGACACAAAAGTGGCGCAAGGGGCTTGTAGATAGATCTGCCCCTCAAACTGTTGTAACCTATCTATTCTCACTGTAATTGTACATTCCTACCCAGTGAAGCTGCTGCACACTACCACTCTCTCCTTTCACAGATGACTTGTCGTTGTGTGTCGGAAACAAGCTTCTTTGCTCACCTTGTGCCATTGGCCTGATTCAAAGAGGGTGCACTACGTGTCGAAGCAGCCTTCTCAGACGTTGTTACGATGGCCACGCTTCATCGCAGAATCCTCGACCGTAGAGGTTTATCGGTGTTTTTTGGGGAGGGGGGGATTATGCCAATTTGTGAAACACACCTGTAAGATAAAAAGGAAGTTAACATTGTGTGTCATTTCTTTATCAATGGAGAGAGGAAGTGAGAGAGTGACTGAAAAGAATAGTCGCAGCTCACCTTTCTGTCACCGGTGTGATTTTCACCAAGTGCCGGGACATAATGCACACTGAAGCTCTACATCTAAAAGATAGTAAAAGAAAGATGTTATGATTGGTGTTTGTTACTATCTTAATGTGAAGTTGAATAACATCGCACTTTTTCACATTTTCCCTCTCGCATTTAAAAACAACTATTTGTATAATTTATATTCCGGACGTTTGACGATTATAAAAACGTTCCTGCTATTGGAAAAATATATATATAAATGCAATAACATTCGGTATATAGGACTGCGTTCGTCTAAATCACTGCGTTGATTTTTGTATCCAGTCTGCTGCAGCCCATCGACTCCCTCCGATGCGCACCCAGGCCTCACTGCTCACCTTTTCGTGGACAGGACACCGTCTACATCATGCAGACCCGCTCTGCCAGCAAGAAGTCTGACATATGGTGCCGAGTCTTGATATCAGTATGGCTAACGACATACTCGTGCTCCCATCTTCATCATCGCAGGTTCCTCACCCGCTCAGTCCTTCCGGTATCACTAACTCAGTGACCAAAGTAGCGGTGGACCGGGCCTACATGAGGCGTTCGAACCACTAGTACGGGTCATCACAGCGCTTGCAATGGGAGCAACTCTAAAATGGCGTACAGCACGTGCGCCCCGTCTTTTTTATTGTTACGGTCACGTGTGTAGTGACGGATGCGCTGGATGGGTGTGGTGTGGGTGTATACCAGCCATGAGGGAGTGTGTGTGTGTGTGTGTGTGTGTGTGCCGTTCTGACAACTAGACCTGGAAGTAAGAAATCACTACGATGGAAATCTGGGCAATGTTTTGTTGTTGTGTTTTCCTGGAAGCATAAGTGGAGTGGGCTGGCCTGACGTATGCCAGTGCTGCGCGAGGCTCTGAACCATGATTCCGGAGCTATGGGCGTTGTCCCGTCGTGAGCTATATGAGAAATCAAGTGATTCGGGTGTCCGTTTTGTAGTGCTGACATCACCCGGGTCTTAAAAACAAATGTGTCATTATATCTGTAAAGTCCCACAACTTGGCCAACATGGAAGGTACGGGATATCACTGACTCTGTATTCGTTCATAGTTGCACACATAAAAGATGGTGGCCATGACGCATTTCCGCGACTATGAATGTTTATTGTACATTCAGTGGAGTGTTGTAGCTGTAGTAATACAGGGCTGTGAAAGGTTTAAGTTGTAGTTTTTGGCACATGAGGGGCAGCTAATATATATATACATATGTGGTTATTCAGGTACACTGTAGAACTTGGTCCTGGAAATCAGTGTTCGAGTCTCGGAGTTGCGTCCGCATCCTGTTATTGTAGAGTAATGACATAATGTACGCGTGCCTGAAAATGTATTGTAAATACAGTGCTCATGTAAATAGCTGATATAGTTTTAGGTTGATTTTGTGCTACATAAATATGCTTAAAAAAAAGAAAAAGGAGGAATAGCCCACACTTAATGTCACATGTAAGATGGTTGCATACTCTATTTACAGCACAATATAATGTGGTAGGGCGGAGGAGCAGCATTTTACAAACACAATAAATACACAGACACAGATAGATAATTGAAGTGGGTACGGGCATGTGTGCTCGACTCCATTTTATTACGTTGTTGTTGGTAACAAGTAGAATAGTAATCATGATATATACAGATATTTAATCATAAACGGTTTATTACTTCTGCTGTACAAAGGTAGGAGCATTGTATGTGAAATAATACACAGAAGATTCTATCGTAAAGAGTTCATGAGTTGTGGTGCACTGAGGTAGGGGCGGTTGTGTGGAGCCTGCAATGATGTGTGGTTCAGCCATACCGCACTGGTAATAATGAATTTTGCCTTAAGGGCATGTGGCGATTATTTATAGTGTACTGAGTTAGTGGTACGTCTTGTGTTTATCGTGTGCTCACCCTGCGATGATGCGTCGTCTGAGCGGGCTGCACTGAAATCATTCACTGTTGCATACTGGACTATATGAACTTTGAGGGGGGGAACTTGCATCGATGGTTATCAATTGATGTGCAAAGTAGGTGTGCTGATTACTCCCCATAAATTACACGATTCCACTTCACGCAGTGCATTCTAACTTTCACAAATTGTGGACGTATGTCTGGTGGCGATGTTAAAGGTGATGCCACAGAGGTACTTGGTATTGCCAGTGGTGGAGGTACATTTTGGCGCAATCTTTTACATTCTTTGTGACCATAGTTCACAGGATGCAACGATTGAAGGTGCTTGCACATACTAGCAGTACAACAGCACTATTTTTTTCTCTGCTTTAAATTAATTGAGGCTGAATTTAATACTGTCTGTAGTGTAGATCAAAAGGTAAATTCAAGTTGTGAATCCTACTGTCCACAGAGTACATCGAAGCTACTATGCAGTACAGTTATAGAACAATGCTTTTTTTCACTTATTTAAACAAAATCTGAATACATACAGTATAATTGTCCCTACATTAAATAAATCAAGATTGAATTCTTCACTATCTATAGTGTAGATGCAAAGGTGAATTCAAGTTGTAAACCCTGCTGTCCGCAGTGTAGATCTTAGGGTGGAGTGCATCATCTGCAATTATAGTGGAAGATCGAACATGTATGCAGCGTGCATTTTATTATTCAACTAAATCTATAAGTGATATAAAATACATTTTTGAAGGAAGCATACTAAAGGGATATTGTGTAGGGTTTGATAGGTATTATACTTAGTTTGGTTTGAACTGAGTTAGTGGTACCTGAAACAACAAGGTTCTGTGGTGGCTGCGATGATGTGTGGTCTAGGCAGGCCGTACTGATAGTAATGTTTTTGTCTTGTGAATTCTGGCTTAGTAAGGCCAAGTGGGAATTTTGTGTAGGTTTTGTGTAGGTTTGAGGTTCGTTACTTTATTTGGTACTGCACTTTATACATAATGAAAGAAGAATCAGTTAAATTCTGCCTGAATACAGCCATTGGGCGATGAATTAAGGTGCAATGAGTTAGTAGTACCTTTGGGTCTGAGCGTGTACGTAACCAGCGATGATGCGTAGTCCGGATAGGCCGCACTGGGGATAATGTTTTTTGACTACACAATTTTACCTTAATAAAGCCTTGTGGTGATTATTTATGGTGTACTGAGTTAGTGGTACGTCTGGTGTTTAGCGTGTGCTCACCCTTCGATGATGCGTGGTCTGAACGGCCTGCACTCAAAGCATTGACTGTTGCATACTGGACTGTATGTTCTTTGAAAAAAAGGTGCCATCGATGGTTATGAATACTTCAGCAACAAAATTATCAGAATCCTGATGATTCTTCTAGTGGTGTAGCCATTTATGTCTCCAAAAAAGAAATTCAGGTTACCAATGAAGAAAAAGAGAGGTTCAAATTGTAACCTATTCTATCCAACGTGTACACTATCATTAAGTGTACCTTTGCACTTGCAGCGTAAAATTTATTATTCAAGTAAATCTATAAGTGATATTAAAAAAGTTGTTAAAGGAAGCATATTAAAGGGCTATTGTATAGGTTTTGATAAATGTTATACTTGGTTTGGTATTGTAGTCTGCAAATAATAATAAATCAACAGTGTAATTAATTGGGAGCTCTGATGACCGCAGTGTAGGCAGGACGCAGCGGTTAGCAATAGCCCACGACCACGTGGCATTGATTAGAGCTGCACAGTATTGGTAATTTAGTGTGTGTGCAGGGAGCGATGATAAGTGGTGCAAAGAGTTAGCGGCACCTGAAGCAACAACGTTCTGTGGAGCCTGCGATGATGTGTGCTCCAAACAGGACACACTGGTAGCAAAGTCTTTAAAATCAAATTTTCTAATAAATATTGGTTGTCCTTTCACAGGAGTAAGCTGCAGTACATCTCCAAAAACTATGATATATTTTCTTCTAAAGACATCTGACTCAATATGGTCACTTGGCGATGATTTTTGGTGCACTGAGTTAGTAGTACCTTTGGCTCTTAATGTGTATGTACCCTGCGATGATGCGTGGTCGGGGGGAGGCACAGTAATTGAAGTAATGTCTTTTGTCGATTGAATGAAATGAAATGAAATGAAATTTGATTTGTAGAGCGCATGGCTGCCCGAAAGCGTCCCAGCGCTTGCTTAGGGAACCCGTCCTGGTATTCCCCTGCGAGATAACCCATTACTGGGCATCCCCAAGGTGAAAGCCAGGCATCCCGCTGCGAGGGGCCGTTGTGAATGCTGTATGAATTCCATTTAAAAGTGATAGTATGCCTGATTGCTGACATAAAACTGTTCACTCTTCTTTGCGATGATTTATGGTGCACTGAGTTAGTAGTATCTTTAGCGCTGAGCTTGTACGTACCCTGCGATAATGAGTGGTAAAGAGGGGGCTGCATTCGGACCAATGTCTTTTCTCTATTGAATTCTGCCTGAGTATAGCCACGTGGTGATGAATTATGGTGCAGTGAGTTACTGGTACCTTTGGCACTGGGCGTGTACGTAACCTGCGATGATGCGTAGTCCGGCAGGCCGCACTGGGAGAAACGTTTTTTGCCTAGTGAATTCTGCTTTAACAAGGCCACGTGGAGATGACTTGTGGTGCAGCGTGTGCGCACCCTGCGATGATTCGTGGTTCGGGCGGGTCGCACTGGTACAATGTCTCTTGGCTATTGGAATACGTGATGTGCAATCGCCATTCCACCTGAATTGTGAGCCCTCACAATGTAGATCGAAGGCAGTTGTTAGCACAGATATTGACGAATAATTTTTGTGACTTATGTAAAAAAAAACCTGAACACATACAGTAGAATTGTCTCTGCATTACATAAATCAAGGCTGAATTCTCTACTGTCCGTAGTGTACATGGAAAGCTGAATTCAAGTTGTGAACCCTGCTGTCCACAGAGTACATTTATGGCAGTAGTCCACAGAAACATCGACAAATGCTTTTTGTCACATACGTTAAAAAATCCGCCAACACAGTAGAATTGTCTCTGCCTTAAATAAATCGAGAATTAATTCAATGTTGTCTGTAGCGCTGATGCGCTTCTGGTATCAAGTGAACTCTGTAGTGCTGATACGCTTCTGGTATCAAGTGGTGAACTCAGTTGATTGCAGTGTACACTTGAAGGTAGTACTTAGTACAGACATTGATAAACACTTTTTGTGGCATCCATTAACAAAATTGACTCTGTCTTACATAAATCAAGGCTACCTTTAATGCTGTCTGTAATTGTCTCTGCATTAAATAAATGAAGGCTGAATTTCCTATTGTTCAAACTTTAACAAAATCTGAGGAAATAGTACAATTGTCTCTGGTTAAAAAACGATGACAAATTTAGATCCAACGTTGAATTCAAGTTGTAAATCCTGCTGTCCGCAGTGTTGATGGAAATTACTAGTCGATACGGACATAAGTCTGCGGTGGTTTGGCGCTGAGTTCGCAGTGGGCCTGTATCGAAGATACAGGCCCATAAAGATATTCACTCACCCAAAAAAGTATTATAATACGTAGTCTTAACCTCACGTTCTGAATTAACGATTCACAAATCTTTGGGCAGTCACAGATCCCCCACCGTAGCACACATACGTTAACTCTCCATTGCAAATAATCAGTTAACTAATCAATAACTAATATAGACTTTCACGTAGCTAGTAATCAACTGGTGCATCAGTTTACACAACAATTGACCAAGTAATACAGATCTTCACACAGTTTAGTCACTATCCAATATATTTAGTGAGACACTATAAAGTACTCAAGTAAACAATCAATCACACTGCTACTAAATCCTCTATCCAGATTTTTATATATCCACTCATTCTTCTGTGCAGATTGCTATATATATATATATATATAATACATATTTAAATATGGAACCAAACCACATTCACTGGATGGTGTCATCAGTGATGTCACTGACCATGTCATGAATGATGTAATATGACATCATTACCAGTGGATTGCGGGCGCGAGAGTTAGTTAGTACAACTAACTATAACGGAGGAATTTCAATGGTTTTGTATGAGTGAAATGTCCAGCTAACTATAACACCCCTAAAACCTATGTTTTTTCAGTAAGTATATATATATATATATATATATATATATATATATATATATATATATATATATATGTATCGTACATAAGATCTCCCTACGTTTGAATTTAGAAAATCACCCGGCACTCCGTGGTAGGATAAACAACAGTCCTTTTTATTTCCAATTAAAGTACATCTACGCGTTTCGGGAGTCGTGCTCCCTTGTTCACGATGTTGCACTATATATATATATATATATATATATATATATATACATTCACTGAAAAAACCATAGGTTATAGACCATATATAGTTAGGACTTAGCATTTACAAAACCTTATTTTACTCACTCAAAACCATTGAAATTCGCATATATAGTTAGTTGCACTAACTATATATCGCGCACCCGCAATTCACTGCTGATGATGTCACATATTACATCATTCACAACATGGTCAGTGACATCACTGATGACATCACTGATGACAAGTCAAATGACATCACTGACAACATCACTGATGACATCATTCATGTGATGAAACGATGAACCTCTTCAGACTCTAATATAACCTTAGATTCACTCAGTGTAAACAGACACTCACAGATTGTCACTCATCCATGGAGTTACTCATACACCTAGTCAGTCATGCAAAGAATCAATCACACCTCCATTTCCTCAACTATACAGTTATACACACCTTACTTATTCAAACATATTCTAACACATATTTACTCACTTTTACAATCACTGATACAGGTTTTCAATGATCCATGCATCCACTCACACATTCACTGGCTCTTATACACAGTAATTTATATATGTCAACTCTCACATGTACTGTGTTTTACAAATATACTTACTTTGACATGTAGCACTGAGATATCCATTCACTCACCAATACACTCATGCACACAGTCAACCACCCATACAGCTGTTTCCACATGCAGTTTTGAACCAATACATCTAGTGAATCAACTGTTCACACATCTATGCAAAGAGTCACACACCTCCCAGCCACCCACACACATACACTCACTCTCCCATACAAATACTTGGGCAACCAATCAATAACCCATATAGTTACTCATATAGCTATTGATCAACACAAGCAGCAGTTTACAGAACAACAGATATAATGATGCACAAATTAAAACAGTTTAGACACTAACCCATGCACTTAGTGAGACACATTTAATCACTCTCTCATACAGTCATTCATGCACCTACTAAATCCTTCATTCAGACACTTATACATACACTCATTCTTCAATATGTAAGACATATTTTAACTTTACAGAAACATAGTCACTGGATGATGTCATCAGTGATGTCACTGACCATGTCATGAATGATGTAATATGTGACATCATCAGCAGTGGATTGCGGGTGCGCGATATATAGTTAGTGCAACTATCTTCTTTACCCCAGTTGCTGATCCATCCCTTAACTAGCGCCGAGACGCCCACGGGTATTCGCCGCGCTCTACAAATGTCAATAAATAAATAAATAAATAAACTATATATGCGAATTTCAATGGTTTTGTGTGAGTAAAATAAGGTTTTGTAAATGCTAATTCCTAACTGTATATGGTCTATAACCTATGGTTTTTTTCAGTGAATTTTCAAGGTTTTGTAAATGCTAATTCCTAACTATATATGGTTTATAACCTATGTTTTTTTCTGTGAATTTCAATGGTTTTTTAATAGCAAATGTCAAAAGCTGTAAAATGTATTCTTCTTTTAAAGGAAAAATATATTTTATATGTATTTAATATAATTTTTTTATGCATCTGCCAAACCCTGACCTCTTAATAGTGCACTGTGGTGGAAATGATTTGGGCACTTTGACGGGTTGGTCTGGAAATGCTTTTAAAGGACACCGTTCATTAATTGATGACACTTTTTCCCAAAACTGCCTTGGTATATTCCAATATATGCCAAAGACAGAAATGGAACTGGTCCAACCAATTTTCTCCACAATTTGAGAAAGCACGGAAACATGTGAATAAATCTGTTTCTGCTTACATGAGAGACTTTAGAATGGGTTTAATATACAACAATAACTTGCGTTACAACATGCAAGACATCTACAGAGGAGATGGTGTGCACTTCTCCGATGAGGGGAATAGAATATTCCTCCTGAATTTAAAACTGTGCATTTGAACCTACTTGTAGGTACCTAAATTAGCCACAGAACCCAATAGCTCTTTTCAGAGCTACCCTACCTCTGATCATTCAAAACGTTTTTCTTTTTCTAACTTTTTTCACTATTTTTCACCAAAGTACGCTCCCCGGTTCGCTTACCGGTGCGCGTACCGGGCGCTCCCCACGCAAAAAATTTTTTTCCATTTTTTTTTTTGCCTATATGAGCGTCCTAAGCCCCCCTCAGAAAACCTAGAGGGTCAGCAAGTGTCTTCCTTGCCCCCTTCTACCCATTCCGAACATTGTTTGCCCTCCATCTTGTGTCTCAATTCTACCGAAACACAAAATGGAGGACTCCCGTAACGCTGCCGGTGCGCGTACCGGGGCGCGACCGGTGAGCGCTCGCTAAAAAAAGGTGGGAAAGTAATTTACAGAAAAACCACTGGAGACACTTTCATCAAATATAGAATAGATCCTACTACATAGCAGTCCCTACCATTTACCCAAATTTGATGGAATTCCATTAAGAAAATCATGCTGTAGGCCTGACTAAATATCCTGAGGTAAATTACATGACAAAAACACATATGAAGTGTTAGAATTGACAACCAATTAAAATGTTACTTTCATTTTCTACTATTATTTCAAGACATTTGATTGGTTATGTACCTGAATATATATAAAGAAAGAGAGTGAAACACAGCCATTTTGACTACTACTTCCTGAAGTACATTTCAAGAGCATTTTCACTGACAACTTTAACTTCTTTTTCAAAGGTAAGATATAATTTTTAAAAAATGAAAGGAGAACTATGTTATGCACTTTAAATTAATTTAGGAAAACGTTTTCAGATAGTTACATACTGTCCCTCTATAAGAGTTAGTCATTGAGAAAGACTTAATTATTTAAATTATTGATTGAGTTAGGCTTCTGTGGTTTAATTATGAATTTACTTAGGCTTCTTCACAGGCACTTTTTAATAGTTCTACTTCCTGCCTGAAACCATGCACTGCCCAAAGATAACTTCACTGTTAAAAACTCACAAGTACCTGTCTGAACTTAAACCCAACAGTGCCCTATCTCCACTGATATATTTATTTTTTATGCAATTTACAGCAAGAAAATGGAAGCACAGCAAAAAGAAAATACAATTTCATTTCAAATTAAGATTGAAAACAATCCTAACGAAGAAAAAGAAGAAGTAGACTTTAATGATGAAACACTAGACCAAGAATTATTAAAATGTGCTGAAGAATGTAATTCTTGGAATGAAAAGGAGGACATACCTGATGATTTAATGTTACAAATTCTCTTAGAGTATGAAAAATCAGAACAATAAATTTAAATTTTAAAAGTTAAAATTGTTTGAGACATTATTCTTTTTAATACGAAAATTATAAAATAGTAGCCAAAAAGATGAAATATAAATTGAGACTTAAAATATACTGTGCAACTTTTTTGTGTTACATAGTAAGTTTGCTCATAGTTACTTCCTTTCTCCCACTATATTATCTCCAATGTGTATTTTACATCTCTTTATCATCTCCTGCCTCCATGTTCTTTCTGCTTTCCTGACAGACTATGGTATGAATTCCAAATACCACAATAACTTCTGTTTCAACATGCAAGATATCTACAAAGGAGACGGTGTATATTAAATTTTAGACTCTGCATTTGTACCAACATGTTGGTACTTTAAAAAAAAAAAAAAAGAACAATTAATAAACATACAATTTTTGAAAAGTCTGTCATACTTTTTTCCCCATAGTACGCTCCCCGGTGCGCGTACCGGGCGCTCCCCTCGCGAAAATCGAAAAAAAAAAAAATGTTTTGCCCCGCGGGGCCCTTTTTTAGCTCCCACAACAAACCTAGGGGGTCAGGGGGGTCTATCCCTGCCCCCTTATGGTCATTTCCCCCTTGGTTTTTGCCACCTCTTGTGTCTCGATTTTACCGAGACACAAGATGGCGGCCGCTCCGGACTGTTTCGAATGTTTACAGACACCCGAGAGCCAATCAGCTCTCCGTGCGCAAGTCGCGTGGCGCGCCCGGTGCGCTCCCCGGTGCGCGTACCGGTGCGCTGCCATAGATATATATATTGTTTTGAACCTAAATTACTCAAAATCCACTGGAGCACATATCTTGAGACATAGCAAAGGCACATCGGGCTACCAGTCCCTACAATTTTGCCAAGTTTGGTGGAAATCCATTCAGCCGTTCGGGCTAACAGTGAAATCGACCGCCCTATGGAAATTTACATGGGGAAAACGTGTTTTGGGACCCCCCTTTTATCTTGGCCCCCGCTTGACGAATCCCCCCCCAAACTTTCAGGGAAGGAGCGGAGCGCCGCGAGGCCATTTTGAGGAAATTTTCAGGCAGATTCGTCAATCGGCGCCAAAGTTATTCCAAATAGAATTTTGAGATTTAACATTGAAAAAAATCCTAACTATAACTAACCCATGCATTCAGTAACGCACATTTATTCACTCTCAGTCAGTCACGCACCTACTAAATCCTTCATCCAGACACTTATACATCCACTCATTCTTCAATATGTAAAACATATTTAAACTTTACAGAAACACAGTCACTGGATGATGTCATCAGTGATGTCACTGACCATGTCATGAATGATTTAATATGTGACATCATCAGCAGTGGATTGCGGGTGCGCGATATATAGTTAGTGCAACTAACTATATATGCGAATTTCAATGGTTTTGTGCGAGTAAAATAAGGTTTTGTAAATGCTAATCCCTAACTATATATGGTCTATAACCTATGGTTTTTTCAGTGAATTTTTAAGGTTTTGTAAATGCTAATTCCTAACTATATATGGTCTATAACCTATGGTTTTTTCAGTGAATTTCAATGGTTTTTTAATAGCAAATATCAAAAGCTGTAAAATGTATTCTTCTTTTAATGCAAAAATATATTTTATATGTTTGTAATATCATTTTTTTTAATATATATTTTTTTGTTTCGCTACCGGTCCGCGCACCGGGCAGCTTCCCGTTAGCTCAATTTGGTTCCGCGACCCGGTCCGCGAACCGGTAAACGTTCCGTTAGCGCAACTACCGCGTTAGAAAACAACATCGTGACGCGTCGCGTAAGCGCGACGTATCGCGTTGCCGCGTAATGCGTCTTATGACGCGCCGCGTTAGCGCACCCGGAAGCGTTCCAGAGCGCGAAGCGCAGCGCCCCGGAAGCGCTCCGGGTGCGTAGCGGGACGCGTAACGTAAGCATAACAGGTCATGTGACTTGTTCATAAAACTTTTCATTGGTTCATTTTACTTTTGGTTTCCTAATGTTGTAAGGCTTGGTCATATGACCTAAAAATAACACTTTTCATTGGTTTAGAACATTTTTTTTTTCCCAAATGATGAAAGCCCCACCTTTTTTCCTCACTCTGACTTTAATTTTTATGAGAGAAAGACCTACTTTCATTCCTTACAAATGGCTTCATTAATAGCTGCAGCTGGTGGACCCCCCCCACCACCACCACCACCTCCTAGGAAGAGAGGACCACCTCCTCAGGTTATCCTTCAGGAAGAGGAGGAAGAAGAGGAAGAACAGGAAGAGGAGCAAAGGAGCAGGAAGTTTTTACCTGAACAGCCGAGGAGGTCCCATGTCAAAGAAAATTATATATGGCAATTTTTTACATTTCCCCAGGGCCAAAAGAAGGTAAACACCCGGTACGTTACCTGTCTGATCTGCCAAAAAGATCTGTCCAGAGGGACAGAAAAAAAATACAGTTATGGCAATTATACCATGCATCGACACATGGAGAGGTGGCACCCTATAAATTATAGTGCTGCACAACTACGTGACCTGCAGGATAACCCCCCACCTGTGGCCAGTACGTCCAATGAAGAGGCTTTGACGGGACCAGAGGCGAGGGAGATGGTCCCAAATATACAAATGAAATTTGGGAGTGTGAAGCACGTCTGCATTTTTTGTGGCCAACTGATTTGCTACAGAGAGAGTAGCATACATTTAATCAATAGAGCTATTGATAATCACAAATGTGCAAAACGCCCCAGAAAAAAAATTATCTTTTTTTTTTGTTGCTCCAGTTGAGCCCTTTATAATGAATCATTTTCGTTTCCCCCCCCAAAAAAAACAAAAAAAATATAAAACCGTTCAAAAAATACAAAAAAAGGAAAAAAATGTTCAGAAAAATAATAAAAAAAATATAAAACAACAAAAATAATTAAAAAAAAGTTCTTTTCAGAACTACCTCCCCTTTATAAGAACTTGCTAGAATGTTTAGCACTCTGGCAACCTCTATTTCTTTTGATTCGCTTCCCGGTTCGCGCACCGGTACGCGAACCGGAAGTGAACTAGAAACATTTTTTTTTTTTTTAAAAGAAGAGTAAGTAAACAGAGAGTAATGTTAAAAGAAAGACAGATAGAGGGAGTAACACAGAGATACTGTTTAAAGAGGGACTGAGAAAAGAAGTGGAAAGAGTAGAATAAGTAAGTAATAGAAAAAGGAATGAGGGAAGTAGCAAAGGCAGGAAACTGAGGGTTAAAGAAATGAAGCAGTGGAACTAATAAAAGTTACATGTGAAAGAGATGTAACGGAATGAGTACTAAACACTTACCTTATAATTATCGTTAACTTAGTCACTTGTAATTTTTATACTTTCAATCTGTGAATGAGAGAACAAAAATTTTAAAATTGATAGAAAGTAGTAAAAGATGAGTGAGCATGAGACAAGATGAGTACATATTAAAAATCAAAATTCAAAGTACAGAATTAATTATACATATTAAATGGTTTATTTTTGCTGTTCTCAGAATATATCAAATTTCACTGAAAACAGTGAGTTGAAGGTATTCATCATATAACAGCGGGGAAAAAAAACACAATCAAAATGATTGTGTTTAAAAAACCCATATAATATAATCAATCAGAAATCAGAACTCCTCAAAAGTAACTTACTTTCCATGACGTCAAAGGATGTCCTATGAACAGCTTATACTCTGTTGTGCTGTTATTATTTTCTGCCCGCCACTTTCTGAAAGATAAGCTCCATCGTTTTAAGAAAAATGAGACATACAAAGCAATTTAAAACAGCACACTAAATTACAGCAACACCTAGAATCATTATAATCCAGTTACCTACCCTAAATTCTCACTTCTGAAAACCAATCAAAAGGCAACATTGCTTCATAGTCAAATACTAATCATTGCCGAAAGACCAGCCTTTTTTAGACTTCAAATAAGCTGTGTAATATCCTGATGTTGTTAAATGACCATCATGTCATATAATAGCTGCAGTTACAAATGTTCTTCCTGAAATCGACGACTGTGCAGCCAAAACATTTTTAATTAGACTTGACAACTTATTTACATCCGGTTTATATACTTGGAATTGTAAAATGACATTTCACCGATAAGTTTCTATAAATAATGTGGACAGCATTGCAGACTTACATTACCTCTACTCCTTCTTTTGATCTGCTGCTTGAATTAGCTTATTAAAACAAACAATTTTCGCTCTGTGCTACACTTATCCACAAGGCTATATAGTGTAGGAGCCATTAGAACCTTTTGAAATTCCTCAGAACGAATCCCGAGATTCCTTCCCTAAAATTTTGGTTGTAAGAACACCAGGTAAGAATTTTGAAGGTGAAAAGGCAATCTTTTTTTGAAAGTTAAAACAGAATCATTGCAGAATGACCAGCCGTTTCCATACTTCAAATAAGTTGTGTAATGTCCTGATGTTGTTGAAGGACCCTCATGATATATAATTGCTGCAGTTAGAAAAGTCCTTCCAGATATTGACAACTGAGAAGCCACAACATTTTTAATTAAAGTTGTCAATTTTGTTCCATCAGGCCTACATCGTTGGAACATTAAAATGACATACTGGCCATATCTTCGTATAAATAATGTGGACAGCATTGCAGACTTACATTGGCTACACTCCATGTTTTGATCAGCTGCTTTTACTAGCTTATTAAAGGATACTGATTTAGTGTCTGGCAAAGTTAAATATATAAATCTTTCTGAATCTACACTAGTAGTACTTGATAACGTACAATTCTCGCAGTCATGCTGCCATTGATAAGAAAGGCCAAACAGATGATCTACATCTACACCTTCATCTTGCAATACATTAAGCATATACATTAAAAACTCCTGACAATCTTGCTGAATATTTTGAGAGAATTGTGTTTGACCTGAACATTTGTCTAACAGATTTCGAATTTCAGACACACTTTCTACTCTTGTTCTATCAGCGATACATTTCTCTAACACAGAATTCAACAAACAGCAAAAAGTTTGATCCGAATTGATCACAATCTGTTCTTTTAAAGTTTCTAGAGAAAAGACAACATTAACCACTACATTAGCATAGCAGTTCACACCAGAACTATTTTCAAATTGAAAACTAACAACATCTTCAACAGAATTCATTTTCTTTCTGCTTACAATTTTGAGTTCATCGACTTTTTGTCTTTTTGCTACAACCTCCCTACTATTAGTGACATTTCTACGTTTCCAGCCTACCACACGTTTCTCAAACAAAGGATATTGAGGCAAATGTGGCGCATACTCTCTTCTTAACCTATTGTATTCCATAGCACAATCTAGATCCGCACAAATGTTTGTGACATCACACTCAATCAAGTACAAACCCGATAAAGTTCTGACTCGTGACAATGCTACATAAGCCATACCCTCCTTGAACACAGAACTGCCAATATTCACCAAAGCACTGTCTACACTTAAACCTTGTGATTTATGGATTGTCACCGCATATGCCAAGCAAACAGGAAATTGCTTACGGCGAACATATAAGTCTTTTACAAGCAAAAACCTAGCAGAGCAACGACCAATTAGCTGTACTTCCTCAATGACATCAAATTTAATTTTTAAAAATTCAATTCCATCTCTATTTCTGTATTTCTCAAAATCAACAACATTACCCATTGATCCATTTACCAGACCTCTTTCAACATGTAAATTCCTTCTCAAAATGATACGGCAATTTAAGCACACATTCAGAGTCTTTTCAAAACCAGCAGTTTTAGATATAGTCTTCTCTAATGAATCCAATTTAGATTTCAAATTCTCAGACAAAACAATTGTTGCACCCATATGCTCTATTCTGTCAATAGCTTCCAGTTTCACAATCTCTTGGTTTTCTAAATTCAACATTTTGTTGTTGAAGATGGAACATTCTGCAAGAGTTGGCATCAAACATATTCCCGATTTCTTCTCAGTAATTTTATGAAAAATATTCTCTGGCAGAACGTCTTCTTCTGGAAACAAATTTGTCAGTAATCGTGCATGTAAAGCTTCTTTCCCACGCTCAGTCACTTTCCCGATTCTAACATCTTGTAGAATATTCTTGTAATCTTCATCCTTCGCCTGACGCATATTTTCACGCAGCTCAGCATAATTGAAGTTTAACCATATGTTAACGTTGCCAATGCTCGCTAGGCACTTCCTGCTATCTTCATGTGTAAGCAGTTTAAACACTGGTTGTCCTTTCACTGGTGTCGGCTGCAGAAGATCACCGAAAACAATGATGTGTTTGCCACCAAATAACACATCATACTCTGTTTTAAGAACTTCCTGCATTCTCAAATGCACAAAGGCAAGCATGACATTGGAAACCATGCTTACTTCGTCAATGATAAGAAGTTTCATCTTCTTCAAGACTCTAGATACTTCACAACAAGCATCTCCCGATAACTTGTGGTATTGTAATTTGTTATCATGCTCCACTGGCAGCATCAGTAGCCGATGCAAAGTAATACCTTTAATGTTATGTGCTGCCAGTCCAGTTGGAGCGGTGACAACACAAGACAGCGATGACTCAGTCCTTTTCTGCAGATAACATGAAATTGCTTTAATGAGGAAACTTTTTCCAGTTCCTGCTTCTCCACTCACGTACAGTCGGACAGGCTTCAACGACGTACATGAGCACTCTTTCTTCTCATGACTTAATCCATGATCAATTTGGTTGGTAACTTCATCATATATTTTCCTCTGCTCTACGTTGAGTTGTCTTTCCAAATCTTCTAAGTTAACCGCATCCTCCTGAGCATGTGCCATGGCTCTTTCCACTTCAATCATGGCAGTGGCAGCTTCATTTTCGATAACTGGTTCTCCTAGTGGATCCTGACTCAATGAAACAGAACTCTGACTGTCCTGAGAACTGTCTCTAGGAATCTCGGCTGCTATTGTTGCTTCCTGCTCGATTTCTGCATTCAACATTTCTAGATATTTTGGAAAAACAGGACATTCTATGGACTCCTTGGCTGCATTGAAAGAGTCTTCGTAACAGAGGAAATCTCCAAGCAGTTCCTTTTCTGCACGCCAAGGCTTAAAATGTTGCAAAAGAGCTAAATAGAAAAACTCTTTTCTTTCTGGAGATTCGCAATCCAATTTTCGATGATTTACCAATTGACATTTTCTTTGCTTGACCAGACATCCCTCACTTCCAATTACAGCATACACTCCTTTATCAATATCTTCTTTGATGTTCCTCTTGAAAATGTAATTTTGTAGAACCTCATACAGACAAACATTCTCCAGGTGACTGCTTCTATTTGGATAATATGTATCCAACATGTTGGTCTTCAAAATATCTGTACTGCTTGGCTCCTTCTCCGCCAAATACTCAATTTCCCGTACAGGTTTCAGAACTCGATTACGCGTTGCAGCAAGACCAAGACTCGCCCAAATGATACTTCTAGATTTGGCATAGAGACTTGCTGAAGATAACCGGTCAGAACATTCGTAAGCTCCGATTTCTCGATGCGACAACATCTTCAGACTGAAACTGTACAACTTCTTACTGAGGCTCTTTTCATGAGAAATGTCCTACCATATACCCTTCAGTTCTGTCTTTTCTTTTTTTGTGATGTAAGACGTCACATACCGAGCCACAGCCATACAGTTGTCAGCCACAAACTGTATATCCATGTTAGCATTCCACATGGACAAAATCACTGGGTTGTAGTCCTTGATGTACTTGGACTCTTCGTTTCTTTTCAAATTGTATGTGTTTTTGGGTGATTTCCTCGTCACATTATGTCGCAGCGAAGACATCAAATTGTTCACTCTTCCTTTAGATATCACCGATCGTGGAAATCCAAAACGACATTTGGTGTAGTACTTGCCCTTGTTTCTGCATTTACGACGACAGTACTTTCCACAACGATGGCTTTGAAACCGTAGAACTTGTTCTCTTAGACTTTTGTCTTCCTTTGTCTTTGGAACAGCACATGTAGAATACTGTTCTATGAAACTCATCACTAAGTCATCCGGATCTGTTCCAAATTTGGGTGCATCTTTGATCCATAGCAGCATATGTATATGAGGAGCACCTCTTGCTTGATACTCCTTTCTCCAGAAGAAATCCAACACCTCTCCAAGAGGTGGATTTTTCTTGTTCGTGATGAAAGACATCATAGCTTCAAATCTATGATTGAAGTACCTGCATACATTAACTGGATCCAAAGAGCACAGTTCTCCAGGTGTCTTGAATTCAATATTTTCAATGTTTCCATTTACCTCTCGTAGAAATTCAAGTAAGTCTTCCCAGCCATACTCGGCACAGCTGAGAGTGAGGAACCATGTGGGAGTTTCTAAGTTCCTCAGCATACATTTTAAGTCACCATGGCGGCGGTACCAATACTCATTAGTACCACGCTGACAAGCCATGAGATTAATCAGGTGAGAATCCAAAATACTGTCTTGCACATTGACTTTATCCATAAAGTCCCTTGCCGAGATATTTCGCAGTTGTACACCACTTTTCAAGATGTGGTTCACTGCATAAGACAATCCAGACAGATCACTTTCAAACAGTAGATGAAACAAATAGGGAATGCTTTGACGAAACCTAGGATCTTCTGCATACAATCGTAAAGTCCGGTATTCTGAAGCAGGAATTTGATCAGGTCGCTCATCATATCGTCCTCCTCGACCTGTGGGAAATAACTGTGGGAAACACCGAGCTTCCAAACTTTCCTCCCAAACACTAATGGGACTCCCTTTGGCTTGTTTCATTTGAAACAACTCAATAGCATTCCCCATGACTTCCTTGGAATGCAAAGGATGAACACTATAATGTTCATATATTTCTTCATTTTTAGAGGCTTCTACTTTCTCAATTTGTCCTGCACACAAATCGCTGTCCTCTTCTTCACTTACTTCCTCCTCTGCAACACATACATTCTTGTAGTACTCATTGTTTTTTATCAAATACAATGTTGCCTTTTTGACTTTCCTAACATCCACTAAATCTTGCCAGATTTTCTTACTCTTTGTCGGAACCCCATTAACTAGGATAACCAGAGGTTCCTCTTCCACTTTCTCTACTCCAATTGTATTAATGTTTTTCTTCAAATCTAAAGGCAAATAAACAACTCTTCCCTTTAATCCTCTCTGTAAATCTGATGGAGGCAATTTTCCTGTCTTTGGCTCCATTCGTACAATAGCCTGAAAGGGATGGACACTTTGAATCAAAATAGATTCATAAGTATTTAAATCCTTCAATTCAGAAGGAATGTCAACCAATTCCAGATTATTATGAACCGCTCTAGCAGGCATCCGGTTTTGGTTTAATTTGTTAAAACAATAAGTACACATACGTTGGTCCGATCCCAAATCAAAATAATTTTCTACCATCAAGTATGTGGCAAAATCCTTCCATTCACTATTGTTTTCCATTTCACTTTTTGCATACAAATCCACTAACTTAGTCTGATTCTTATAATAAGTCCGTCGACAACACACACAAGTGAAATTAGGCCTCTCACTTGATTTCACCATAAACGTGGAAATTTCCTTGTGAAACTTATCTGTACTGAAAATCTGTATACTCTCTTCCACATTACCTTCTTCTACTGGGTCAATTTCAACATTGTTCTCTTTACCAGCAAAGTAACAGAACTCAATTTCTTGACAAATTTTCTTCACATCTATTTCAGAACCATGCAAAAGAGCAGTGCTCAATTGTTTAAGCATAATTGCTGGACTCTTACCATAATACAACATTCTAACTAATTTCCTCACTTTATTATGATGCACTGCTAGCATCCTGAAATGATGAAAAACACTCTGGCATACTCTCCTGGAAAGGCAAGCCAGTGAATGACCATGCAAACCTGTCCCTTCTCTCACTCTGCAAGGATCTAATTCTTGCAACAACTTTATTTTTTGTTTTAAACTTTTCTTATTAAATGTCCGTACAAAATCACAAAGCAAATTGATGGAATCCTGTCGCACACTGCAAATAGAACTACACTTCCAGGTGTACACTGGTCCCTTAGGACGTCTCCCTAAAACTTCATTACCTAACACGTCTTCTGCCTCTGTTGACACAAGTTTTTCTTTTTCAACCGGACAACCAGCTTTCACCTCATAAGCTCGACCACTGGTGTCAACTGCATGCACCAAATCATTGTCCTGAAAATAACTCTCCTCATTAAAAATTGCCTCACAACTTGAACTATGCATCCATTCTCCTGAGAAAACTTCACAAAAATTACTACGATTAACTACTCTCTTCCATCTACTATTTGATTTGAAATCATAAATTACCTTGTTTAGTTTCCTAATTCTATTGATTACCAAAATAAATAACTTTCGCTTAATTTCGAAAGCCTGATCAATAATTTTCTCTACATTTTTCTTTTTCTTATAAAATGCCACTTTCTGTTGGCCTTTCTTAAATTGTTTTAACAAATTGACAATTATCCTGTTGCGGAACATTCGCCTACGAATGTCCCTGAATGTATTTTCCCTTCTACTGCCATGCACAGAGTTATCTCCTGCTCTAGCAGAAACTTTTTTGACGGGCCTTTCCTTTTCCTTTAAATTGTCTCTGTTCTTCTGCACTAAAACATGTTCAACACTGGTATTTTTTTGTCTGCAAATTCTTTTTAAAAATGATTTCATTTTCTTACCCGGAGCTTTTTTGGCAACTTGAAACGATTTTATAGTGGACGACTGCTGCAAAATTCCATTATCTCCATTTTTACCAAGGTGGGGTGTAAGTCGCTTTGCTTCTTTCTTTTTTCTTTGCCTTGAGGGCATGTTTGAATTTTTCAGAAGATCTTGAGTTGAATCTGTGGTAAATTTATTAAAAAAATGTTATTAAATACTATTACCAAACAGTAAATCAATAACAGTAAGCAAACAATTGAATGGAAGGATTTTGCAACATACTTGATGGTAGAAAATAGCAATGGAATGGAATGCTTCTACATATGACCTGTGCTCTGTTATATGTTAATCTCAACTAATTTCGAAACTCTATTTCTATTTAGAGATTGTTCCACAACAGACGTTGTTGATGTTATTGTTATTGACTTAAAATTGCCAAGCACACATGAAGGCATATTTACTAGACCCTTGCATCAGGGGGAAGTGACTTAAAATTGCCAAGCACACATGGGGGCGTATTTACAAGGCCCTTGCACCAGTGGGAAGTGACTTAAAATTGCCAAGCAGACATAAGGGCGTATTTACAAAGCCCTTGCACCACGGAGAAGTGACTTGAAATGGCCAAGCACACATGAGAGCGTATTTACAAGGCCCTTGCACCAAGGGGAAGTGACTTGAAATTTCCAAGCACACATGGAGGCGTATTTACAAGGCCCTTGCACCAGGGGGAAGTGACTTGAAATGTCAAGCACACATGGGGGCGTATTTACAAGGCCCTTGCACCAGGGAGAAGTGACTTGAAATTGCCAAGCACACATGAGGGCATAATTAGAAGGCCCTTGCACCAGGGGGAAGTGACTTAAAATGGCCAAGCAAACATGGGGGTGTATTTACAAGGCCCTTGCACCACTTATGCATCACTTTTAACATTTACAATGTGGAGCACCATGGGGCAAAAACAACACAGATGCATCATGCATCTGTTCCGCAAAAGCGACGCATTGCAGGAGTCACATCACAAGAAAAAAATTTCTCATAAATTTTAAAAGCATTCCTTTTCCTTAAAAACGATTTTCTGATCATAATTTGAAAACACAGCACAGCTCCTATGTACAACCACACCTTGTCAGTACTAATATTTCACATTATCTCCAATTACAATTTGTAAAAGAAGCAAAATCTTCTTTGAAAACATAATGCAAACACTTGACACAAAACAACATTTTAAATGCACAGCTGGCTTCCTTATTTTCTCCAAAAAGCATACTAGTCTCTACCAAATTAGTCTCCCAGATTCATGGGAGAAGTGACTTCAAATTGTCTAGCACACATAGGGGCGTATTTAAAAGGCACATGCACCAGGGGAAAATGACGGTCAAGCACACATGAGGGCGTATTTACAAGGCCCTTGCACCAGGGGAAAGTGACTTGAAATGGCCAAGCACACATGGGGGCGTATTTACAAGGCCCTTGCACCAAGGGGAAGTGACTTGAAATTGCCAAGCACACATGGGGGCATATTTACAAGGCCCTTGCACCAGGGGGAAGTGACTTGAAATGGTCAAGCACACATGGGGGCGTATTTACAAGGCCCTTGCACCAGGGAGAAGTGACTTGAAATTGCCAAGCACACATGAGGGCATCATTAGAAGGCCCTTGCACCAGGGGGAAGTGACTTAAAATGGCCAAGCAAAAATGGGGGTGTATTTACAAGGCCCTTGCACCACTTATGCATCACTTTTAACATTTACAATGTGGAGCACCATGGGGCAAAAACAACACAGATGCATCATGCATCTGTTCCGCAAAAGCGACGCATTGCAGGAGTCACATCACAAGAAAAAAATTTCTCATAAATTTTAAAAGCATTCCTTTTCCTTAAAAACGATTTTCTGATCATAATTTGAAAACACAGCACAGCTCCTATGTACAACCACACCTTGTCAGTACTAATATTTCACATTATCTCCAATTACAATTTGTAAAAGAAGCAAAATCTTCTTGGAAAACATAATGCAAACACTTGACACAAAACAACATTTTAAATGCACAGCTTGCTTCCTTATTTTCTCCAAAAAGCATACTAGTCTCTTTCTAAAGTAAAGGAACCATATCTCACCTTAGCAAATGCTTTTTGAATTTCAAAACAGTCTCAGAAACACACCAATTTTTCTTTAGCAGAGCAAAACGTATGCACTCCAGAGGCTGCAACCAACAAAGGCACAGAAATGCTGAAATTCATCACACAAATCTCTCAAATCACCCAATCAAAACTCTTCCCTCACTTTTTTCAAATCAACACCCTTCCCCCCTCTGCCCTTTCTGCCCTTTTTCCATAGCAACACCTCCTGACAGACCTCTCATGTTTACAAGTTCACACAACAATGTTTCAAATGAACTCTGAACTCTCAGTACACCTGCTAATCCACTGCAATGTTTCTTAAAATCATTTTTTCTTAACCATTCAAATTACATCTTTCAAAGAACACATCCATGCACCCTAACTTTCTGTTTTCAGCAATGGAAATCCACCAATCACTGCTACTGAATCATTAGCACTCAAACTCCACAGTTTTTTTTCTTTACAATTTCAAATAATCTTTATTTCGATCATAAAAGATCATAAAAGATGTACAAATGATTTTCATCATTAAAAACATTATAAAAATATGTTATAAATTTTAAGAAATTCCCCAGACTCATGATTACAATCAGATTACTAGGAAATTCATTTTAGTTATATAAAAAAAAGAGATGTTCATGCAACTTTGGTGTCCCTGATAATTATTGCACGTAAACGCCACATTGCCGCCAGGAATTTTGCCATTGCGAACACCGTTGGTGCCGATACGTCTGTCTTTAGGACTCTGTAGGCCGGGGCATAGGTACGGAAGCCCAAATTCCTCAAATAAGGAACCAACCAGTATCTCCTAATTCTGCTATAAGCTCTGCAGAACAGGACCACGTGGAGATCACTTTCCAGTTTATACTTGCATGCAGGACACACCCCTGTGTCCAGGTTGCCATCCCAGGATTTTGTAAGGGACCTCAGGGAGAGAGAACCGTATCTCCATTGCATGAAGATCTTCCGTACAGAAACAGGCGTCATGGTGTCTAATAATATTCGGGACAATAGGAGTCTTTTGTCTTAATGAATGTGTCCGTTAGGGATCCATCCCGTATAGAATTGATAGATTTCTGGAGCATAGCGCTATAAAACAGATTTGAGAGTTCCTTTCTGGAGAGCCCTACCGCCGCTGCTTCCGGGTTGGACCATAGCTCTGGGACTCCGAGAAACGTACACATGTCCCTGATGTACTTTATCCACGGGATTTTGGTGGCATAAGTTGATCTCAGGAGTTCCTGCAGTTCATTTCTATAGTCTACCAGTTCTTGACTACTCCACAAGCGCCTCCAGTAGGTCAAGGGTTTAAAGCCCAGTTCCTCAGTGATTGGTCGTAATGCCAGGTCCATTCTTAGGGGGAGTAAAGGAGTGCTCGGGGGAAGTGCAGCCAGTTGTCTTATGAAATTATTTTCTGCAACCTGTACAGTATGTAATGGTATGTGTCCCCATAGTTCACCCCCGTAAATGATGCCCCCTCGGGCTTGGGCTTTGTAGATATGGATGGCGGGTGCCAATGGACGGAGAGGTGATTTTTTGGCGATTCTTGTGATGGCACCTGCCCTCTGGACTAGTTTTGTGGTTGCTTTTGTTTTGTGTGGCAACCAAGTCAGGTTGTGGTTGAGGGTTATGCCGAGATATTCTATTACATGTACTCTTTCTAGGGTTGTGGATCCTAGGCGGGGATTTGGGCAGCTTTTGGGTCTGGGATTGAGGACCATAAATTTGGTCTTAGAAGGGTTTATTTCTAGGCCCCTTTCATTACAGAACCCCAGAAACCCATTCAGAACCCTCTGCAGCCCCATTGGTGTTTTTGACAGCAGCAGGGTGTCGTCTGCGAACATAATCGCTGGCATCCTGCTGCTGTTCAGTTGTGGCGCATCGATGTTAGGGATCCTATTCAAGTGCTCTATCACCCCGTTCACGAATAAGCAAAACAGGGTCGGCGCCAAAACGCAGCCCTGCCTTACCCCTCTGCGAACTGGGAATCTATCTGTCAATCTACCGCCCTTTCCATATCTCACACGGGCATAGTTGTTAGTATGCAGCCTAACTAAGACATGGAGAATATCTCCTGGGATACCTAAGTCAGCCAGCACCGCCCACAATTTAGCCCTAGGAACTAAATCGAAGGCGGCGCGGAGGTCCACAAATACCGCATACCATGTCCCACCTTCTGAAAGCACCGTCTTCCAATATATGATATTCAGTCTTAGTATTTGGTCGACTGTTGAGACTCCTTTTCTAAAACCCGCCTGGAGAGGGCTTAAAATGTCAGTCTCCTCCATCCAGCTTAACAGCCTATTGAGAACTAATCTACCAAACAGCTTTTGGGACACATCAATGAGGCTGATTGGGCGATAGTTGGCTGGGAGCAGAGGCGACCCCTTTTTAAATATCGGGACCACCTCCGCTCCCAGCCAAGTATCTGGTATTTTCATTCCCCCCAGCACTGCATTGAATAAAACCATGAGGTAGGGTGCCCAGATTCCAGGTTCATGTTTAAACAGGTCGCCCGGCACCCCATCCAGTCCCGGTGCCTTTCCAGCGGTAAGCCCTGCTATCGCCTTCCTAATGTCTTTTATGATAAAGGGATCAAAGGTCTGTCTGACAGGGGCAATTGGCATTTCTGCTTCTGTGTCCTCATTCTCTATAGAATATAACTGCTGGAAATGATTTTGCCAGGCGTTTGCAGCAATGTTGGGTTCGATTGCAGTGGGGAGATCCCCACAACCGTGATTAATTATTCTCCAGAATCTACGGGAGTCTCTTGTTGCTAAAGACTCCGATAGATTCTCCCAGTGCTGTACATCCCACTCTGTCTTGGCATTAGCTATAAGTGTTTTGTAGGCCTTCCTTCTGGCGGAGATCTCTTCCCTCGGGCTTCCTGCTTTTATACTAGATAGGAGGTCGCGTTTTGCATCTCGACAAGCTCTATTAAACCAAGTGCATTTATTCCGCCCCTGAATTCTAGGTGCTCTGGTACTGAAGAGATCAGCTTCAAGCTTCCTAATTAAATGTTCGTGAACCTGTGCTAGGTCCTCACTAATTTCCCCTGTAGAACCTGAGTTCCATAGATCAAAGGCCTCTTCTAGGGTTGGAATGATTCCAGCATATAGGGCGGCTATCTTGTCTTCGCTGGAGGCAAGATTTTCCCATTTAATCCTCTTCCTATTATTGTCCAGGAGGTATCCCTCTCTATGCTTTTGCTCACTTGATGAACTCTCTTCCAGGCAGGGGGTGGCAAAGTCCAGTTCTAAAGCATTATGATCACTATCCTGTCTAGGCAATACTCTAAAGTCCAGGACCCTTTTCCACGCATGCAGCTGGACCAGGAAGTAATCTAGTCTGGATTCTCTACCCACCCTATTAAACGTGCATTTGCTCGGAATATCAGACCTGGTGCGGCCGTTACAAGCTCTCAAGCCGTAGGTGAGATTAAGTGTGTTTATTTGAACGGCCAGCGGTGTCCATGCTCTAGGAGGGGGGGCTTCTGTTGGGGGAACCTGCCAACTTGAATCCTCCTCTAGGGAGGGTCCATCAAGTAATCCAGGTAACGGTTCAAAGTGCGAATTAAAGTCGCCCCCTATTAGATATGGTATACCCTCTGGAATAGATTCTAGGAGCCGGGACAATGCCTCGATGGTTTTGGAGGTGGCGGCTATTGGGACTGGCCTGGAGTAGATGTTTATTACAAGTAATTTGTGAAATACCGGCAATTCAAGTAGGACAGCCAGTATGTCCTCCGAGTCCACAGTATATCGTGAAGCTGAGCAGCCTAAGTCAGAAGCCAACCAGATCGCCAGACCTCCAGACGGTCGACCTCTCCCTCCCCAGCTAGCTTATATTGAAAATATCTGAAAACCCCTGTACATAGTCTCTTCCCTTGCCCAAGTCTCTTGGAAGAGACAGATACTTTTTGAATTTATTAGTTCGCCCCACGAGACCGAGTCTATTTTGTTGGCCAGGCCTGGCAAATTCCATGAAAGCAGTTTTAGTATTTGAGAGTCATGGAGCCCAGTCCACGTCGTGGTTTGGTTAGTCATTTGTGTTATATGGACTGGTCGGACTAACCTCTGTGTCTGCCCTTGGCCCCTGAGTGGGCCCTCCAGGTTAGTTCTCACTTCTTCTCTCTGTTGGGCTATGCCAGAGTTACTGGCGGGAGAGTTCTCCTCCCCATTGGTGGAATTGGGAGTTTTGTGAGTGCCTTCATCGTGCCTTGATATTCGCCTATGTGCCCTTTCTTCAGGGGCCGATTGTCAGTCTACCATTTCGAGACAGTCGTATCGGTTGTAAAGTGGTAGAGGCGGTGGCTGATATTGTCTAGGGGGCCAAGGTACTTCTCTTTCAAATCCTCCCATGCCCACTCCTCTTCTGTTTACAGTCTCCCACCCTTGAAGATCATCATAAGTTGGCGGGTAGTCAAGGGGTGTTCGCATTTGGTTGTAGGGAATTCTCCTCCCTCCCTGGTTGCCCCCCAATTTCCCTGTGAGTTCTGTTGGTACCCTCGTCTCTGGTTGTTAGTTGTGTGGGTATTTGCTGGATAGAAGAAAGAAAGAGGGAGTGGATGGATGTTATTTCCCTCGTCCTCTAGAAAAGAGCCACAAATGTAGGAGACTGTTCCTGGTTCTTTGAAGCTCACCAGTATACAGTCACCACTAATTGTTTTGGGTCTCTTTCCTACCCACGAGACTCTTCTTACCATGCGGATTTCGCTGGACATACCTCTAGGAAGTGGTCTATGTGTAGATAACCAGTTTATTACTTTGTTTTTTAAAGATGCCCCTGTCTCGCATGTGGCCAATTTTAGTTCGGGTACCCCAGCTAGAATGGCAGTATATGGAGCTACCTCTGGTGGGAGATTAACGGTAAGTGTTTTTTGGGCTATGTTGTTGGAGTCCTGGAAGTCTTGTTTATTAATTAGTGAAGATTTACAAACTCCTACTGTTTCAACTGCCATTTCATTCCCACACTTCATCTGACTGCAGCAGAACATACCTCTCACCATGTTTTCTGTCTGGATTCTTGGACATAGCTACATCCACTGGGCTCACAGGTATGCTGATAACAGAAATTTACACAACCTCAATTTACAAAATGTGGAAATCAAATGGATTGGGCAAAGAGGATTGAGATGTCACCAATTGATACCATTGGTGAAAACCTTATTGCATTTGCCAAACCCTGACCTCATAATAGTGCACTGTGGAGGAAATGATTTGGGCACTTTGACTGGGGTAGGTCTGGAAATGCTCTTAAAGGACACCTTTGAGCAATTAATGGCACTTTTTCCTCAAACTGCCTTGGTATATTCCAATATATGCCAAAGACAAAAATGGAGGTGGTCCAATCAATTTTGTCCACGAATTGAGAAAGCGAGGAAGCATGTAAATAAGTCTGTTTCAGCTTATATGAGAGACCATGGAATGGGCGCCATCTACAACAATAACTTGCGTTACTACATGCAAGATATCTACAGAGGAGATGGTGTGCACTTCTCAGATGAGGGAAACAGAGTTTTCATACAAAATTTAAGACTGTGTAGTGGTACCTACTTATAAGTACCTAGAAGTTACACAGAACCCAAAAGCTCTTTTCAGAGCTACCTTAACTATGATTACTCTTTCTAAATTTCGAATGTACCTTTTTTCACTAATTTTCACTTATGTTCGCTTCCCGGTTCGCTACCCGGTACGCGAACCGGACGCTAACCGTGCGAAAATTTGAAAAAAAATGTGTTTTTTTTTTCTCGCATATATGGGCCTCTTCAGCCACCCTCAGAAAACCTAGGCGGTCAGGATACGTCTCCCGTGCCCCCTTATACCCATTTCCCACATTGTTTTGCCTCCATCTTGTGATTAAATTCGACCGAAACACAAAATGGCGAACTCCCGTTACGCTACCGGTAAGCGACCCGGTTCGCGTACCGGGAAGCGCTTCTACCGCGAAAAATCGAATTTTTTTTATTTGTCCCACGGGACCCTTTAATAACCCCCACATCATTCCTAGGGGGTCAGAAGGGGTCTACCTTGCCCCCTTTCATTAAATTCCCCCTTCGTTTTTCTCCTCCTCTTGTCTCTCGATCCTACCGAGAAACAAGATGGCGGCCGGTCCGGACTGTTTAGAATGTTGACAGACACCGGAGAGCCAATCAGCTTCGCTTCGCGAAGTTCCGTTACGCGTCAGGTACGCGAACCGGGGCGCTAACCGGAGCGCTGTCACAGATATATCTGTTTTTTAAAACGTTAATTTCTCAAAATCCACTAGAGCACATATATTGAGACATAGCAAAGGCACGTCGGGCAAACCATATCTACAATTTTGCCAAGTTTCGTGTAAATCCATTCAGCCGTTCGAGCTAAAAGTGAGTCCAACCGCCCTATGGAAATTAACATGGGAAAAACGCGTTTTGGGACCCCCCTTTTTTCTCAGCCCCCACTTGACGAATCCCCCCCAAATTTTCAGGGGCTGCTCAGAAACAAAATGTGCCATTTTCCTGAAAATTTCTGCCAATTCCGTCCACAAACGCCAAAGTTATTAGACATAGAATTTTCAGAAATCCCATAGGAAAAAAATCCTAACTATATATACCTACTGGCGACCGCCAGTAGGTAATATATATATATATATATATATATATATATATATATATATAACCTACTGGCGGTCGCCAGTAGGTATATATAGTTAGGACGGTTTACCATAGGAAATCCCCAACATTCTATTGGGAATAACTTTGGCCCTGGTTGATGAATCTTCACAAATTTCTCAAAGAAGATGGCTCGCTCTGCTCCTTCCCTGAAAGTTTGGGGGGGATTCGTCAAGTGGGGGCTGAGAAAAAAGGGGGGTCCCAAAACGTGTTTTCTCCATGTTAATTTCCATAGGACCTTTAGACTCGGCTAAGCTTGAACCACTGAAGGGAATTACACCAAACTTGTCAAAATAGTAGTGTCTGGTATGCAGATTACGCTTTTGGTAAAATCGTGTAAATCCCTCCAGTGGTTCCTGAGAAAATTAAAAGAGAATCAAATTATATATCTGGGCGGAGCCTAACGACACATCTCTGATCGTGCGATCTGATTGGCTGTCAGCATCTCATCGTGAGATCTGATTGGCTGTCAGCAGTTATCCATGAAGTGTTGGCACCCTGCGATTTTGCGCTGTATTTTGCCACTAGTGCTTTGGGAGCGCTTTATGCTTTATGCATCTTTTCAGGCCGGTGCCCACCCGGCATTGCCCGCTGAAATTGTCCCGCTGTTGCCGCCCGGCCGCGACCAGGAAGTCAGGCAGGCCGGGGGCGGAACTGTGACCTTATTCCCCGGGCCGTGCTCTGATTGGCTGCCGGCCCGGGACAGGACAGAGGAAGCCGGAAGCTGCCGGGAGCCGACCCCGGGATCCGGTGAGTGCACCGGCGTAGCTGGGGGGGGGCGGTCCGCCCCAGCAGGACAGAGGAAGCCGGAAGCTGCCGGGAGCCGACCCCGGGATGCGGTGAGTGCACCGGTGTAGCTAGGGGGGGGCGGTCCGCCCCAGCAGGACAGAAGAAGCCGGAAGCTGCCGGGAGCCGACCCCGGGATCCGGTGAGTGCACCGGCGTAGCTAGGGGAGGGGCGGTCCGCCCCAGGCGGCACCACGCACAGTCACTGGACCAGGAGCCGGTGCTTGGCAGAGGGAGAGCAGAGACGGTCACCAGAGGCTGCAGGCGCTGCTTTTTCTGACAGCGTGGAATCTTGCCTCTCAGGCCGCCTGGGAGCACAGGGCAGCCCCAGGGCCCGAGGGCGGGTCACTGGTACAGCCAGAGCTGCACCGCGTGCCCGGAGGCACCAGGGCGCACCCCGGAGGAGCCCGATGCCCCTCCGCACCTTTCTTCCCCACGGCCAGCCTGCGTACATGCTCTAAATGCCGACCCTACAGGCAACTCCGGCCACTTGCAATGTAATGCCTGTGCCCCGAGGGAGAGCCGCCGCTCTAAGATGGGTAACAAGCAAACGATATTTACTGACGAACAGCTAGACGCCTACCAGGTGAGGACCAAGGAGCCGCGTGGCGGGGGTGTGATGGGAGTGGGCGCTGTGCTGCACCTGGCGTGAGAAGGCGCAGTGTTGCAGCTGTCTGGGGGGTGGGTGCCGTGCTGTACATGGCTGTGGTTGGAGCTGTGCTGCACCTGGTAGGGGGTGGGAGCCGTGCTGCACCTGGTAGAGGGTGGGAGCCGTGCTGCACCTGGTAGAGGGTGGGCGCCGTGCTGCACCTGGTAGAGGGTGGGCGCCGTGCTGCACCTGGTAGAGGGTGGGAGCCCTGCTGCACCTCGTAGAGGGTGGGAGTCGTGCTGCACCTGGTAGAGGGTGGGAGTCGTGCTGCACCTGGTAGAGGGTGGGAGCCGTGCTGCACCTGGTAGAGGGTGGGAGCCGTGCTACATCTGGTAGAGGGTGGGAGCCGTGCTGCACCTGGTAGAGGGTGGGAGCTGTGCTGCACCTGGTAGAGGGTGGGAGCTGTGCTGCACCTGGTAGAGGGTGGGAGCCGTGCTGCACCTGGTAGAGGGTGGGAGCCGTGCTGCACCTGGTAGAGGGTAGAAGGTGTGCTGCACCCGACGGGGTGGGAGCCGTGCTGCACCTGGTAGAGGGTGGGAGCCGCGCTGCACCTGGTAGGGGGTGGGAGCCGTGCTGCACCTGGTAGAGGGTAGAAGGTGTGCTGCACCTGGTAGAGGGTAGAAGGTGTGCTGCACCTGGTAGAGGGTGGGAGCCGTGCTGCACCTGGTAGAGGGTAGGAGCCGTGCTGCACCTGGTAGAGGGCGGGAGCCGAGCTGCACCTGGTAGAGAGTAGAGGTCGCTGGCGAGCTGTGCATGCGGGAGAGCTTCGTCCTAAGGCGGAAGGCTGTGCCCTGGGAGCCCGGGCTGCACGTTCAGCCGCATCAGTAACTGTTACATAATCTGCTGGGAGCGAGCCTTCATTACCGTGATGTATTAGCAGCAGGTTCGGCCCGGCAGGCAGGCACGCTTCCTCCCAGCCAGGCTCAGGAGAGCTCGCGCAGCAGCAGCCTCTACACGCCGGCACTTATGGGAGCTCCTGGCTGCAATTTATGATAATGTCCTTTTATCCATTCGGCTGCCATGTCATTATAGTCTTTTATGTGAGTTTAACCATGTTAAATGTTTGGTTAGCATGTGCATGTGGTTACGTATGGGTCATGATTATTTTAATGTAGGTGATCTGTAAATAATAAAACACGAGAGGGCTTCAGCTGTTTCATGTCTGCTGCGAATGGCTCTCCCAGTCTTACTCTTACATTCTGGTATTTGTAAATCTGGTTTTCTTTTGCTGTGCTAGGCCTGTGTATGTAATGTAAAGCCATTTATCCATAAGAAACCACAGTATCTTGGGCCGGATTCTGGTATTAGAATGCAAATAAAATTATGTCTCTGTGGCTTGCTCACTCACTCTCAGGTTGGAAAGCTCGGGCCCGCTGCTCCTGAGTGCTAGGCACATAAAATGTTCCAGGTCAACACAACATCTGCGAGTATATATGTATATTCGCCGAGTATATATATATATGTATGTGTATGTGTGTATATATATATCACTGAAAAAACCAAAGGTTATATACTATATATAGTTAGGAATTAGCCTTTAAACAACCAATGAAATTCACTAAAAAAAACATAGGTTTTAGGCCTTATATAGTTAGGAATTAACATATAAAAAACCATTGAAATTCCTCCTATATATATATATATATATATATATATATATATATATATATATATATATATATTAGCATTTAAAAAACCAATGAAATTCACTGAAAAAACCAAAGGTTATACACTATATATAGTTAGGAATTAGCCTTTAAAAAAACCAATGAAATTCACTAAAAAAACCATAGGTTTTAGGCCTTATATAGTTAGGAATTAACATATAAAAAACCATTGAAATTCCTCCTATATAGTTAGCTGGACATTTTATTGACATAAAACCCAATGAAATTCCATATATAGTTAATTGCAATAACTATATATCGCGCACCCGCAATCCACTGCTGATGATGTCACATATTACATCATTCATGACATGGTCAGTGACATCACTGATGACATCACTGATGACATCTCAAATGACATCACTGATGACATAACTGATGACATCTCAAATGACATCACTGATGACATCATGACACACCAATACCAGTTACTACATATGCACTCACTGATTCCTACGTCTACGCACACATTCACTCATTCACCCATACAATCACTCGTACATACAGTCACTCATTTTTACAACACTGTCATATGCACTCATACACCTATGCAGACACTCACACACTGCCACTCATCCATGGAGTTACTCACACACCTAGTCAGTCCTGTAAAGAATCAATCACACTTCGATTTCCTCATCTATACAGTTAAACACAAAACACCTTACTTTTCCAAACATATACTAACACATACTTACTCTCTTATACAATTACTGATACAAGTACACATTGATCTGCACATAGTCACTCGCCTCCCAGCCAGTTACACACACACTCAGTCTTCCATACAAATACTTGGGCAACCAATCAATAAGCTATATAGCCACTCATATAGCTACTGATCAACACATGCAGCAGCTTGCACAACAACAGACATATTGATGCACACTTTCAGACAGTTTAGTCATTAACCCATGCATTCAGTAAGACACATTCATTCATTCACTCGCTCAGTCAGTCACGCACCTACTAAATCCTTCATCCACACACTTATACATCCACTCATTCTTCAATATGTAAAACATATTTAAACTTTACAGAAACACACAGTCACTGGATGATGTCATCAGTGATGTCATCAGTGATGTCACTGACCATGTCATGAATGATGTAATATGTGACATCATCAGCAGTGGATTGCGGGTGCGCGATATATAGTTATTGCAACTAACTATATATGGAATTTCATTGGGTTTTATGTCAATAAAATGTCCAGCTAACTATATAGGAGGAATTTCAATGGTTTTTTATATGTTAATTCCTAACTATATAAGGCCTAAAACCTATGGTTTTTTTTGTGAATATATATATATATACATATCCATATCCTACTGGCGGTCGCCAGTAGGTAGTTATAGTAAAGACTTATTTTCCATAGAAAATCCGCAACATTCTATTTGGAATAACTTTGGCGCCAGTTGATGAATCTTCGCGAAATGTTCAAAACTAATGGCCAGCTCCGTTCCGCTCCTTTCCTGAAAGTCTCGGGATGATTCATGTAGCGGGGGCCGAGAAAACAGGGGGGTCCCAAATCGTGTTTTCCCCATGCAATTTCCCATAGGACCTTTAGCCGCTGCTACAGCCCGAACTGCTGAACGGAATTATGCCAAATTTGGCAGAGATGTAGTCCTCAGTTCAGACTCATGCCTTTTTCTTAAATGGTGTCAATCTGTTCAGTAGTTCCTGAGAAAATTACAGTTAAAAGCATTTATATATCTATGGCCGCAGTGGATCCGCACACCCTGACCGCAGCCTAAGCGCACCCTTCCGATCACGCGCTGAATGCTAATTGGCTGTCAAGTGGTTGTCACCATTCGAAACCAGGAATTGTTGGCAGTCATTTTGTGCCTCGGTAGAAGCGAGGCTGAAGAAGTCAGTGGAATAAGTGTGCAAAAGGTATAAAGGGGGAAGGGTAGACATATCCTGGCCCTCTAGACCTGCTTATTAGGGGGTCCCAGAAGGACTCCCAGGGCCCATATTTTCTTTTTCTTTTTCTTTTTTTTTTTAAAACTGCAAAGTGCGCGCAGGGTGCGCGGATACTGCCGTAAACAATAAATAAATAAAATGAAGGGGTTTTTATAATTAGCCGCAAAATTATTCAATTTTTCAATTTTAATTTTAAGGGGGCCCAGAGGGGCCCCCCAGCCACGGGGACCGCCACCCCCCCCCGGTGCTACAAAATCAATTGTTGGGAAGGGCCCGAAGGCCCCTTCCAGTATAATTTGTGGTTGGGGGGGTCAACGGCCCCCCAAACCCTGGGGACCATCACCCCCCGGGGCTTTATGTATTGTGGTAGGGGGCTGTGTGCCCCCCCCCCCTGGAGCTCTTATGGGCCCTGTGGACCGCCACCCCCCAGGGTCGGCTGTTGCAGTGCCGCTGGGTTACCCACCACCGGGACACTGCTGTTTGCTATGAGAGAGTGGGAGTCTCGCGGCTCCCGTCCTCCCATAGCAAACTTGGTTTCGATTTTGAAAGAGAGAGCAGGGAAACCTGCTCTCTTTCAAAATCCAAACCATATTGCTTTTCACACGGGGAGCTGCATGTTAGCAGCTCCCCATGTGGAAAAGCAATGCCGGCTCCTGAAGGACGCAGGGAGCCAGCTGGGTCCGCGGGGTGCATTGGGGCTCCCCAACGTTTTTTATAAGCCCCCGGGGATGGGGTCCCCTGGGATAATAGAAATTAGTGATAGGGGCTATTTTTTTTTCTTTTACGGTAAAATTAGGAGTTGCGCACCCAGCGGGGTGCTCAGTGCGGCCCCCTGGTGTGCACACTTTGGATGTACGATTCCTAACCTGTAGGGTGTGCGACTCCAGCGCGTTTGGTGCCTGACTTGTACGCGTTGGGTGCACAACTTTGGCACGTTGGGTGCGCGACTCCAAGCCAAAAAAACAAATAATATTTTTAAGATATACATCAAGCTTATGTGTTTAGTTCTTAGGTGGCTCTAAAAGAGCCCTTGTGTGTATTGAGAGATTTTAGTACCTACAAGTAAGTACCTATGCAGACTCTGAAGTTTCAATCTGTAAAATGTACTCCATCTCTCCCATAGATGCCATGCATATTGAAATGCAGATTGTTGTGGTAAATGGACCCCATTCTTTAGTCTCGGAGGAAAGCAGAAACAGATTTACTGACATGTTTCATAGCTTTCTCAATCTGTGGACAAAATGGATTGGACCAGTTCCATTTCTGCCTTTGCCATATGTTACAATAGACAAAGGCCATTTGGGGGAAAAGTGACATAAATTCTCCAAAGGTGTCCTTCATAAGCATTTCCAGACCTACCCCAGTCAAAGTGCCTAGGTCATTGCCACCACTGTGCACAATTATGAGGTCAGTGTATTGGAGATGCAAAAAGGATTTAACCAATGGCATCAATTGGTGCCACTTTAACCCACTTTGTCCAATCCATTTAATGTCTACATTTTGCAAACCTAGGTCTTTGTGAATGCCTTTGTTTTCTGCATACCTTTGGCTCCAGAAAATATAGCTGCGTCCCACAATCCACCCTCTAAGCATCTTGAAGGCAGGACTGGATGCACTCAGATGGTCTCTGAAAATGAAATGGCAGTTTGAAAAGTAAGATGTTTCTAATATGGTGGATAAGATGCAGTTTTGAAAAAAGAAAATAAATGATTGGCTGCTTGACAACATTCTACACTGAAAACTAGGGTGCATGTTTCTGTTTTTTAAAAACATGTTTCTTATTGGTTAACAAAAACTGTTTGAAAGGAACATTACATAGGATAAGCTGATATGTCGAAAAGTCAAGCACACTTGCTGTTTTGATTAGCAACATTGTATGCTGAACTTGTGACCTATGTGCAGAGTTGAGTGTTCCATGAACTGTTACTATGGTAACAGGCAGAAGGTACATTGGGGGTAGGGTTCAAACTTATGTGACTTGGAAAGGGTTCAAGTGTGTAACCAATAGAAATGTTTGCTTTTGAATTAATGTGGGAAGCAATGTGCTTTGATATTTACATGTATATGTGTGACACATAAGTACATATACTCATGCAGTGAGCCAGCCTTTAGGGCATGCAGTGCTTCAAATATCTATGTACTATGCATGCACTGGTCTAACCACCTTCACACTTCTGTTTCAGGCCTACAATTCCCCAGTTAATATCCATACACTCCAGCAAACACCCTGTGAGTGCTCTTGCAATCCCACAGTGACTCTTTCAGTAGCATGTAGTAATCCTTTCAGTAAAGTGCAAGGGATACTGATATTTGTCTAGAATCACACTGTGAGTCAGTGTGCATTTGGGAAAATTAAGAGAGAATCATTTGGTTGATTGATGTGTTTGCAGACACATAAGTACATGTACTCATGCAGTGAGACAGGTTTTAGGGCACCGAGTGCTTCAAACTCCTATGTACTATGTAGTGGGCTAGCCACCTTCACACTTTTTTTTAGGACACAGAGTGCTTGAAACTCCTATGCACTATGTATTTAGTAGTCTAACCACCTTCATACTTTTGTTTTAGGCCTACAATTCCCCAGTCAGTATCCATATTCTCAAGCAAACATCCAGTGATTGTTCTTGCAATCCTATAGTGACTCTATCAGTACCATGTAGTAATCCATTCTCTAAAGTAAAACTCATCTAATTATGAATTCACCCAGTGTCCCTCCTTATAGTATTGTAATCATTCAGTTAGTATGCATGTACTCATGCAGTGAGGCAGGCTTTAGGGCACAGAGTGCTTCAAACTCCTATGTATTATGCATGTAGTGGTCTAAGCACCTTCACACTTGTGTTTCAGGCCTACAATTTCCAGTCAGTATCTATACACTCCAACAAACCCCCTTTGACTGCTCTTGCAATCACATAGTGACTCTTTCAGTACCATCTAGTAATCCATTCTCTACAGTAAAAGTTATCTAATTATGAATTCACCCAGTATGTCTCCTTATAGTATTGTAATCATTCAGTCATTATTCATGTACTCAAGCAGCGAGGCAGGCTTTAGGGCATAGAGTGCTTCAAACTCCTATGCACTATGCATGTAGTGGTCCAACCACCTTCACACTTGTGTTTCAGGCCTACAATTCCCAGTCAGTATCCATACACTCCAACAAACACCCTGTGACTACTCTTAGAATCCCATAGTGACTATTTCAGTTCCATGTACTAATACATTCACTAAAGTAAAAGTCAACCAATTATGAATTCACCCAGTGTCTGTCCTTATAGTACTGTTATCATTCAGTCAGTACCATGTATTCATGTAGTGAGCCAGGCTTTAGGGCAGGAGTGCTTCAAACTCCTATGTTGAAGGGGCGTTCCATAGGTGTGCGTGTTTGCATAGAACACTCATAGAACATCTTCTGATTTATTATTATTATTATTATTATTATGTTTCTCATATAGCGCCTGAATCGACCCCCGAAGGGGTATCTCCGCGCTTGCCTTGGGAACCCGTCCTGGCTTTTCCCTGTGAGATAGCCCCTACAGGGCATCCCCAAGGTGAAAGCCAGGCATCCCGCCGCGGGGGGGCGTTGTGGAGATTAAGCAAGCTTAATGCCCAGAGTTGCAGAGCGTGAACCCATGATTAGGTCAGGCACCGAAGCGAGAATTATCGAGTCCATGGACATTTGAGCTCAAGACCCTGCCGCGTCGGGAATTGAACCCTGGTCCCGGGTCTGACCTCTGCTTCAGGGTCTGCCTACTCTAACCAGTGAGCCACACTTCTCCACTTAGAAATTAATCATAAATCAGGACATGCGTGTGAATGCTGCACCATCCTGCAATTGGTGTAACAAGGCACAACAAGGAGAATTAATTTTTTTTCTCTTCATTTTTTCTCTTTGAATGTATGCTAAAATGCATAGCATACATTGAAGTAGAAAAATGCCTTTACAGATTGTTTTTGTACAGGACGGTGTGTCTACCTGCACAAAAACAAATTTTGCATGACACATATCCATGCGCCATGGTGCAAGGCTGCCAGTGTCATCGCATAGTTTAAGCAGCAGTACAGAGGGAAGCATAGACTTGCAACATGTTTATGTACATATGTTGCATCCCTGTGCTTCAGAAGTACTACAGCACACTGCAGCTAAAGAGCTAAAAGTGTCATGCTACAATACTTCCTTATAGTTCTGCACTTATACATACACCATACAGTACTAATGCATTCTTTCAGTCAATCATGCACTATACATACCTTCAAACAAACTTTCATATACTAACATACAAATATAGCTCTTTCTTTAACCAGAGAAGTTAGTTCTGAAAATGACTTTTTTTTATATATATATATTTTTTGTAGTTTTTTTAACATTTTTTTTTGTTTTTGTTTTTTTAAAAGAAAAAAGGATGAAAAAAACAGTGAACTTCAGGAACTAACAACCCAGAAAAAAAAGGCTAACAGCGGTGTTTCCGTTGTGCTGTACAGACTAAGTCCACAGACTGCTTCCCGTAGCACAGAAGTTGGTTGCACTTGATGCAGTGTATTTTTGTGTGTGCAAATTCGGAACGTATGTCCGGACGTCCTGGCGAAGAGGAACTGGCAGAAGTACTTGGGACTGCCTTTTGAGGAATGTTTCAAAGTCTCCTGCACTCCTCCAGAGATAGATTTATAGGATGCAGACTCTTTAGATGTCTGTACATACTTGCAATGCCGCAAGAGTACTTTTTATCGGCACTGCCTCTTGAAAGAACGTTACCACAGATTTTGCAGGTGACTTTTGTGGCATTCACCTTCTTTTGTCCTTCAGGGTAGGTAAAAAACTTCCACACCACTGAAGAAGGTCTTTTTGGAGGTGGAGGTTCCACAACAAATTCTTCGTCCGAAGAATGGTCTGATTCTTGTGCTGGCTGTTGTCCTGAAGCCATTTTGTCTTGAAATTTGAAAATATCAGAAAAGAAATAATCCAAATGAAGTTCTTCTCTGGTTACAGATCTGTCTCCAAAGAAGCTCTAAGAAGAATGTTGGAAATGGGTGGGGTCCTTCAATACTTACAATGGGAAAAGTTATGAACCAATCAATTCTCTTTCTTTGTGGTTACATGGGCTCCGCGTAGGGTGCACACACGCAGCTCGCACCCAGCGCGACTTCGTGAAATTGCATTTAAAAGTAATGTAACTTTATTAAAAGTAAAATAATATTATTTTTATGATTAGCTCAGATAATGTCTTGCCTTAATATTTATATTAAATATATATATATATGTTTTTGGACACGCATATGACGTCAGGCGGAACCGGACGACCGTCACGTAGCATAATACATACATGTCGCTTATGCGCCACAAGTCGCGTACCAGTCGCTTAGCAATCTCGTAGGATAACTTGTACCCGTCGCACACCCGTTCGCGGATCCTACACAATCCTAAAATGGTGGCTAGGTTCAGCGCAGTGATAGAGAAAGGTGCGCAACTCCAAAACATTTTTTTTCTTTTTTTAAACAATGAAGAAAATAATCTAAATATATTTAAAAGAACATAAAATAATAAAAAATATTTTTTTTTTTAATTTTTAAGAAAATATATTTTTATTAAATGTGTAATGTAATTTAAAAATTAAGATATCTAAAAAATGGATAAAAAAATGTAGTAAAACATTATGGAAAAAAAATACTAAATACATTTAAAAATTATCATTGAAAAAACCTTTGAAATTCACTGAAAAATCAATAGGTTTCAGGTGTGTTATAGTTAGGAATTAGCATTAAAAAAAAACTTAAAAATTCACTGAAAAAACCATAGGTTTCAGGGCTGTTATAGTTATCTGGACATTTCACTCGTACAAAACCACTGAAATTCCTCTGTTATAGTAAGTTGTACTAACTGTAACTCGCGCGCCCGCAATCCACTGCTGATGAGGTCACATATTACATCATTCATGACATGGTCAGTGACATCACTGATGACATCTCAAATGACATCACTGATGACTTCATCCACATGACACTCTGATACATCTCGTCATACTCTTGTATAACTTTTCATCACTCACTAAAAAATATAGAGTACCATTTTTAAAAGAATGACACACCAATACAACTTTCTAAAAAAACAATCACTGCTTTGTAGATCTACACATACATCTAAACACTTACGTATACATTTACTCATACATGATGACAAAGATCAATAGAACACTATTAAATATACTTATAGACTTATATTGACTTTACCCACCAGCACACATTTTATTGATTTAGTCATCCTACTCACTTATGCAAATAATTCATTATACTTACATTTACTCAGCTATACACTCTTGCAAACACTACTTTATTTATTCATATAGATAGTAACTCATACTTAGTTTGTTATAAAATCACTATTACAAGTATGCAGTTTTCCATACAGTCAATCAGAGAATGACTGACTGTTATGTATACTTATTTATATAGAACAACTGTCACATACACTGCCTTTTATATTTCTACTTTCTTGGACATGTATCATTGAGAAATATATTTACTCATCAACACACCAATAAAGAGATTCACCCAACCAAACAACTGATTCCACGTGCAATGTTAACTTCATATACCTACCAAATCAACTATTTACACATCTTTGGACAGTCGCACACTTCCCACCCAACTACATACACATTCACTGTCTCATACAAATACTCACTTAACTAATTAAAAACTAATATAAAGTTTCACATAGCTAGTAATCAACTTATGCAATAGTTTACAGAACAAGAGACAGAGTGATAGAGATATTCACACACTTAAAACACTATTGCATATATTTAGTGAGACACTTTAAATTAGTGACTTAGACAGTCAATTACACTGCTAATAAATTCTCAATCTAGACACTTATACATTAGTGTGAGAAGTTGGCCTGGTATATAATGTTCACTATTCTAGTGAGCACCTTGCATCAGTCCAAACAACCCTTATGGTGATGGTTGTGAAGTCAACCTTATAGACCAGCTATCCTAGTGGTAGCATGGACAAAGCAGTCTTAGGCTAAACTCAAGAGGGCATGTGAAGCCAGCTGTTTTACCATATGCAATCCCTTTAATACCAAATGAAAGGACACCACACAGGATGTATATAAAATAAAATAAAATATATATGTTTTTATTACTACATTAATCCTCTGAACTCTTTATGAGGTCAGAGGCACAAGCACATAACAAGATACTTAATAAACATACATACAATAAGTTGCACAAAATACAGTAATGCCCTAGGGGCACTTTGAACCATATACTAAAATAGTGGTATAAGAACCACGTCACGAGCAAAGGAAAGGCCTAGGGCCTGAAGAATCGCTGGGGCTACACTGTACTACCAAAGGATAGAGAGCAGAAGGCCCACGGGATGTGTGTGTAGTGTCTTTACACGCAAGCGAGTTACCATAGAGTTATAATGGGAACAAAAGAAATGGAAACTAGTTCTTTTAGGACACTTCCGGATGGACTAGGGAAAAAAACTAGGACACTAGGATAGTCAATACCCACAGGAGTACCGAAATACTCGCGTTACCTCACCCACAGGAAGCGGGTGCATAGGTGTCAAAGTGTGTCGGGTTTCGTCGCTGATTCCTAAGGAGCCTTGGAGAAAGATGCTGCAGGCGACCAGAAGTTAAGTGTCCGGTTGGATCCAAGGGCGGATCGAGGATGAAGAGTACCTGAAAGCAGAGGGGACAGAGTCTGGGTCACTAGCCAGTGACCAGGAAGGAACCAGGCGATGTCGGGCGCAATCAGGTGGTTGTCGCGAAGCTTGTCTCTGCTGCCACGTGGACCAGGAGCTGGGCACGAACTGTCCCACGAAGGCTCTCGATGTCGGCGGTGTCTGCTTCCGGATTGGAGTCAACAAGCCTTGGCAAAGGCAACCCACGCAAGAACTGAAGAGGGCTTCTTACTCAGGCCAGCAAGGACTGAGGGGCTTCTCCTTTGCAGGGAAGCAAGAGCCAGTCTGGAGCAACCAGACCAGCAGTGTAGAATTCGGGTTTCGTCATCACTGAGGCCACTAGCCAACGGGCAAGTGACCGGACAGACGCGTTGAGCAGGAAAATGCAAAAGGGCCCCACGCAGCGCTCGGTGAGTGTGGAGGGGTGATCTTCGGTGCAGTTGATGCTCGGGGCTGGGGCTTCTCAATCCCCAATGCACAGCTTCGAGGGTGCCTCGGGAGCTGCACAGGAAGTGTCTCGCAGTCTTTTCAAGATGGCCGGTCCCACGTCTCACGCCGCCTCCACTGGTCTCAGCTTTGCTGTGGCTGTGGATTGGGCTGAAGGAAGTCTGGAAGTCTGGGTCTTGTCAGGCTCTGTGGTCGGGCTCTGGCGGGAGCGTCGGACAAAGCAAGTCGTTGAGCGCTTGATGGTGCCTGCTTGCGCAGGATGGCCACTCCTTGGCCACAAGGGAGATTCTTCAGTATCTTCTTGTAATGTAGATGGTAGAAGGTCCAGAGTTATGTATCAAAGTTTCAGTCAGGATAATCTGATGTCTTAGGACGCAGCTCCTACCTTTATTCCAAATCAAGGGGCTGGATTACCTGCTAGGTCCCTCCTATGGGTAGGACCAGGGAAGGGGGTGGTTACACCCCTTTCCCTTTGTCCAGTTTCAAGCCAGAGCTGGGGCTGGTGTGCCCCAGAACCGGTTTGAACTGGCCTATGCATGGGGCACTTTGTGCGCCCCAGCATGTCTCGTTTCTTTCATCCCTCCCTGCCTCAATCCACTATCTCCTGTCTGGGGTGGTGCTAGCACCTCCCTGTGACAGGAAACCTTTTGTCCAAGCCTCCTGTGCTGGAAGGGCTCCCAGCAGCAGGAGGTCAGACTTATGTCTGTGGCAGCAGCATCCATTTTGTGATGCTGGGGCTCTGGTTGATTTTAACCGTGTTTAAGGAAAGTAACATGTCTTCTCCCTCTAGAAGGGTGGAATGCTACCCCCGTCGCCAGAACTGGCGAGGGACCCCCGTCGCCAGAACTGGCGAGGGGGTAGTATTCCAAAGCGTATGACACCTTACACGACATGTTTCGATAAAGCCAAACCAAAGTTAGCAATAACCGCGAGGATTATAATGCACTTAAGAGTATAGGGTATGGCAATATCATAGAACAGCTATAAGGACATGGTTCCGAAAGCTGCAGACAGGCTCAGCTCATGCTAGAGCACCATCTCACATAAAACCAAGCACTCTGCCTTCAGGATTGTTAAGGCCTGCCATAGGAGTGACTTATAGGTGCATATGTGTCTATATGTAAAGGTAGATATAGGAATACTATATCCAAGCAAGGGGTGATTACACCACCTTGCCCCAGCTGAGTGATCAGCCAGTTGTGTCAAATTGGAAGGCCAGCCAGGGGTGGCAAATGATATGCTGCAGCCCCTGGTAGGCCTTGGGTGCCTCTATGCCCTTGGTGCCTATGGCACACTGTACAGGGACTCACAAGAGTGACCCAAATACCAATTGGTGATGTACCTAAAGTACATGGTGTTGAATTTAGAGAGAGAACAGCAGGGCTGTGGGTCTGATTAGCAGGCCCACAGCCACATTCAAGTCAAGTCAAGTCAAAATTTATATAGCGCACTACATACCCAGAGGGTCTCAAGGCGCTTGAGGAAGGGGGGGAGGTTTATTTATCGAATATCCAGGTTTTAAGCTGTTTTCTGAAGGCTAGGTGGTTTTGAGTGAGGCGAAGGTGGATGGGAAGGGAATTCCAGGTTTTGGCCGCTAAGTAGGAGAAGGATCTTCCCCCCCATGGTGGCTTTGTGGATGCGCGGGACGGCGGCGAGGGCTTGGTTGGACGACCGCAGCTGGCGGGTGGGGTGTAAAAGGAAAGGCGCGTGTTGAGGCAATCCGGTCCAAGTTCGTAGAGGGCTTTGTGTGCGTGGGTGAGGAGACGGAACGTTATCCTTTTGTTGACGGGGAGCCAGTGCAGGTGACCAGAGATGTGGTCTTTGCGAGGGATGTCTAGTATGAGTCTGGCTGAAGCATTTTGGAGGCGTTGGAGTTTTTTCTGAAGTTTTGCAGTGGTACCGGCGTAAAGGGTGTTTCCGTAGTCTAGACGGCTAGTGATCAGTGCATGGGTGACCGTTTTTCTTGTTTCGGTGGGGATCCAGCGAAATGTTTTTTTGAGCATGCGTAGGATGTTGAAGCATGATGATGAGACGGCGTTGACTTGTCTGTTCATCGAGAGTGAGGAGCCCAGGATGATGCCCAGGTTCTGTGCGTGGTCAGTCGGTATGGGGGCTTTTCCTAGGGCCGTTGGCCACCAGGAGTCGTCCCAGGCGGAAGGAGAAGCACCTAAGATGAGAACTTCCGTTTTGTCCAAGTTCAGTTTCAGACGGCTGTGCTTCATCCATTCGGCTACTTCTTTCATCCCTTCATGTAGGTTGGTTTTGGCGGTGTTTGGGTCTTTGGTGAGTGAGAGGATCAGCTGAGTGTCATCAGCGTAGGAGATGATGTTGAGGTTGTGTTGACGTGCGATGGTTGCGTGGGGGCTCATGTAAACGTTGAAGAGGGTGGGGCTGAGTGATGATCCTTGCGGGACGCGGCAGATGACTTCGGAGGCCTCTGACTTAAAAGGGGGGAGGCGGACTCTCTGAGTTCTTCCAGCGAGGAACGAGATGATCCAGTCCAGTGCTTTTCCTTGAATTCCGATGTTTCTGAGGCGTTGTATCAGGGTGCTATGGCAGACTGTGTCGAAGGCTGCAGAGAGGTCCAGGAGGATGAGGGCGACTGTGTCTCCGTTGTCCAGTAGTTGTCCAGTAGAGTTCGGATGTCGTCTGTTGCTGCGATGAGGGCGGTCTCGGTGCTGTGTTTGGCTCGGAAGCCAGACTGTGAGGAGTCGAGTGATTTGTTGGTTTCGAGGAAGGCTGCGAGTTGATTGTTGATGGCTTTCTCAATGACTTTGGCAGGGAATGGGAGGAGCGAGATGGGGCGGTAGTTTTTGAGTTCGGTGGGGTCAGCTGTGGGTTTCTTCAGAAGGGCGCTGAGTTCGGCGTGTATCCAGCTTTCTGGGAATGTGGCGGAGTTGAGGGAGCAGTTGATGACGTCTCGGAGATGGGGTGCGATAACAGTGTTTGCTTTGTTGAAGATGTGATGGGGGCATGGGTCTGTAGGGGATCCTGAATGGATGGAGTTCATCAGGTGAATGGTGTTTTCTGTGGTGATTGGGTTCCAGTCAGAAAGGTTATTCGGAGGAGGTACAGGTTCGGAGGTGAGAGGGGTGGACTGGTTAACGGGTTGGTTGTCAAAGCTATTATGAATGTCGGCGATTTTGTCATGGAAGAATGAGGCGAGGGAGTCGCAGAGGACTTGAGAGGGGGTGATGTCGTTGGAGCTGGCGGTAGGGTTGGTGAATTCTTTGATGATGTTGAAAAGTTCCTTGCTGTTGCGAGCGTTGTTGTCTAGTCGGTCTTTGAGTGCTGATTTCTTGGCTGTCCGGATTAGTTGGTGGTGATTGCGGGTGGCGTTTTTAAAGGCGGCTTGGGTGGTAGTGTTTGGGTCTTTTTAAGTCATTAAGTCCAAAACCAGTGAAGCAAAAAGTGGGGTGACCATAGGAAAGCAGACCCTACTCTCCTACATAACCCCCCCCCCCCCCAAACGCAGGGACATTAAACTTAACCTTGACCAGATAAGTCTTTATGCTCTAAGTGGAAATATCTGGAGAGACCATCTGCATTTCCATGGTCAGTCCCAGGCCTATGTTCCACTGTAAAGTCCATCCCCTGTAGGGAAATGGACCACCTGAGTAGTTTGGGATTTTCACCCTTCATCTGATTTAGAACAAGAGGGGATTATGGTCTGTCTGAATCTTAAAGTGAGTGCCAAACAAGTATGGCCTCAGCGTCTTCAGGGCCCAAACCACAGCAAAGGCCTCCCTCTCAATAGCTGACCATTTTTCTCTCTAGGGGTCAGCCTTCTGATAATAAAAGCAATGGGCTGGTCTTTACCATCTACATTAAGTTGTGAATGCACAGCTCCCACCCCCAACTCAGAAGCATCTGTTTGGACAATGAACTCTTTGGGGTAGTCAGGACTCTTTCAGATAGGTGCAGAGCACATGGCCTTCTTCAGGTCATCAAATGCCTTTTGACAGCTTACTGTCCACTGAACCTTTTTTGGCATCTTCTTTGAAGTCAAGTCATTGAGTGGTGTCACAATGGACCCATAATTCTTGACAAATGTTCTGTAGTACCCAGACAGGCCCAAGAAAGCTCTGACCTGTGTCTGGGTAGTTGGAGGAGTCCAGTCCTTTATGGTCTGGATCTTGCTCTCCAGTGGATGAACCTGGCCCCCACCTACAAGGTTGCCCAGGTACACAACCTTACTCTGCCCTATCTGGCACTTAGTGGCCTTGATAGTTAGGCCTGCCTTTTGCAGGGCCTCCAAAACTTTATTTAGGTGGATCTGGTGATCCTCCCAGGTGGAGCTAAAGACAGCAATCTCATCCGGATAAGCTGCACAAAAGTCATCCAACCCAGTGAGGACTTGGTTCACCAACCTTTGGAAAGTGGCAGGTGCATTCTTCAAAGCAAAGGGCATCACCAGAAATTGGTAATGACCTCCAGGGGTTGAGAAAGCTGTTTTGGCTTTGGCATCCTCAGCTAACCTGATCTGCCAGTAGCCAGCTGTCAAATCAAATGTGCTCAGAAACTTGGCAGAAGCCAATCTATCAACGAGCTCATCTGCTCTTGGAATGGGGTGAGCATCTGTCCTAGTGACAGCATTGAGACCTCTATAGTCCACACAGAACCTCATCTCGCTCTTTTCATCTTGTGTGTGAGGTTTTGGTACAAGGACTACTGGGCTGGCCCAGGGGCTCTCTGATGGCTCAATCACTCCCAACGCCAACATTTTCTGCACCTCAGTCTTTATACAATCCCTGACATGGTCAGGTTGCCTGTAGATTTTATTCTTCACAGGCAGACTGTCACCAGCACCAGTTAGTTTCACTAGGTGTGAGTGAAAACATATGTCTGTAAGACTGAAGAACTTGTCTACAGTCCTGTTGCTGCTGGTCAGTGAGGGTGCCAGCTAAGGTCACTCCATCAACTGAACCATCATCAGGGTTCTGAGTTAGCAGGTCTGGGAGAGGGTCACTCTCTTCCTCCGGTCCCTCATCTGTAGCCATGAGCAAGCCCATGTCTGCCCTGTCAACATATGCTTTGAGTCTGTGGACATGAAGCACCCTGTGGGAGCTCCTAGGGGTGCCAAGGTCCACCAAATAGGTGACCTCTCCCTTTTTCTCAACAATGGTGTGGGGTCCAGACCATTTGTCTTGGGGAGCTGCTGGGGCCACTGGCTCCAACACCCACACCTTCTGTCCTGGCTGGTACTCAGTCAGCACAGCCTTTTGTTCATGCCAAGCTTTTTGAAGTTCCTGGCTGGCCTCAAGGTTTTTGGACGCCTTCTTCATGTACTCAGCCATCCGGGAGCGGAGACCAAGTACATAGTCCACAATGTCTAGCTTAGGCTTTTTGAGGGGTAACTCCCATCCTTCCTTCACCAAACACAGGGGTCCCCTCACAGGATGTCCAAACAAAAGCTCAAAAGTGATGTAGCCAACCCCCTTTTGTGGGACCTCTCTGTGCGCAAACAGAAGGCAGGGCAGAAGGATGTCCCATCTTTTCCTAAGCGCTTCAGGTAAACCCTTGATCATACCCTTTAGGGTCTTGTTGAAACTTTCAACAAGCCCATTGCACTGTGGATGGTAGGGTGTAGTGAGCTTTTAGTTAACACTACACTCTTTCCACATTGCTTTTAGATATTCAGACATGAAGTTGGTACCTCTGTCTGAAAGTACCTCCTTTGGAAAGCCCACTCCTGAGAAAACTCCCAGGAGGGCTCTTGCCACAACAGGGGCTATTGTGGTCCTTAGGGGAATAGCCTCTGGATACCTGGTGGCATGATCCACTACCACCAGTATAAACCTGTGTCCAGATGCTGTTTGGGGATCCATTGGTCCAACAATGTCTATCCCAACTCTTTCAAAGGGTACCCCCACCACAGGTAGTGGTATAAGGGGGGCCTTTGTGGTGCCACCTGACTTGCCACTGGCTTGGCAGGTTTCACAGGAGCGACACAACTCCCTGGCATCTTCTGACATGTGAGGCCAGTGAAAGTGAGGGACAAGCCTGTCCCAAGTCTTATTCTGGCCAAGGTGTCCTGCAAGGGGAATATCATGGGCCAAGGTAAGAAGGAAACCTCTAAAGGTCTGAGGTATAACCAACCTCCTGGTAGCACCAGGCCTGGAGTCTCTACCCTCAGAATAAAGAAGTCCTTCATCCCAATAAACCTTATGGGTACCTGTGGCATTCCCTGCAGCCTCAGCAGCAGCTTGCTGTCTGAGGGGTTCAAGAGTAGGACAGTCCAATTGCCCCTGCCTCAAGTCTGCCCTTGAAGGTCCCCCTGCCCCTAAGAACTCACCCTGATCAGGCTCAAGCTCCTCTGGGACAGTTCCTTCAGGGGTCTCACAATCAGCTTCCTGGGAAGGCTGATCCTCACTTGAGACCAGGGGGGAAGGCACTGCCTTAACCCTACTGTTCCTCCTCTTGGATGGTACTTGGTCCATAGTTTCAGGATCCAAGACCTGTTCAGTGTTGCACTTTTTGGGCTGTGACCTGGTCACAGCAAGTACCTAGCATCTCTGCATGAGTCCTGTACTCCACTTCTGACCATACTGAATCCTCAAGATCATTGCCCAAAGGACATTCAACTGGGAGGTCTGCACTTACCACAACTCCTTTGAGGCCAGTTACCCCTCCCCAGGAGAAATTAAAAACTGCCACACTATGATGAGTAGTGACATTGCTAGCATTGGTCACTAGGTAATTATCACCCAGTACAATCTGTGCAGGGTCCACAAAGTTAGGTGTCACCATAGTGACACTGGCACATGTGTCCCTGTAGGCCTGAGCCACTTTATCATTAATCAAAGGCGTCTGCCTGCACTTGCCCAAAGTATTGGGACTCATAGTAGTGGACGACATAGCCATGTCCACATCGCAGATCAAGACTGCCTGAGTTGGAATTCTGACTAAGCCAGATTCCATCTCAGTACCCATGGTTAACCCCACTATAGCTTTAGTTTGGGGGCTGCCACTGCTGACTGTACTAGGGGGTGCAGTTGCCTTAGGGGCTGCAGTGGCAGGGGCTGTACTTTTCTTAGTGCACTCACTAAACCAGTGAGAGGCTGACTTACAGTAATTACACCAAGGTTTCTTTGGGCCATCATTCTTCTTTTTTTTCTTTCCATTTTGGGACCCCCCCCCCCACCCCACCCCCCCTCATTAGAAGTATTTTTGGGGCCTGAAGAAGACTTCTGGTCTTTTTGTTTTTGATCTCCACCCTTCTGGTCTGCCTTTTTCTGATCACCTCCATGGTTCTGGGGTTTCTGCTTAACCCTGGTTCTAACCCATTTGTCTGCCTTCTTTCCCAATTCTTGGGGAGAGGTCAGATCTGAGTCAATCAGGTGCTGGTGCAACAACTGGTTCTGACAGTTATTAAGGATTTGCTCTCTCATGATCAAATTATACAATCCTGTTTAGTCTTTAACTTTACTACCTAGCAACCAGCCTTCCAGAGCCTTAGTGGCACAATCAACAAAATCAGTCCAGTCCTGAGTCTGAGCTTTTTGGGTATCTCTGAACAACAACCTGTATTGCTCAGTGGTTAGGCCAAACCCATCAATAAGAGCACTCTTCAGGACAGTGTAGTTTTTAGCATCCTCATGGCTAACAGTGAGGAGCTTGTCTCTTCCTTTTTCTGAAAAGTAGAGCCACAAGATTGCTGCCCACTGATCTTGGGGAACCTGCTGTACCATGCAGGCTCTCTCCAGAGCAGTAATCCATTTGTGGATGTCATCCCCATCTTTGTAGGGGGGCACAATCTTACTCAGGTTTCTATGATCATAGGACCTGTCTTCATCCTTGGGGATATTGCTGCCACCAGTGGAATCTAATCCACATACACTTTGTTCCCTTGCTAAAGCAAGTTTAGCTTGGGCCAGGGCTGTTTCCTCTTTCTCTATCTGAAGTTGGACAGCTCTCATCCTAGCCTCATGCTCTTTTCTCTGAGGGGAAGTCATTCCCCTTTGAAAACCCCTTGAGGCATTAGAGAGGAGAGACTCCCTGGAAGGAGATCTTTCCCTTCTATTGCCTGGGAGACGCCTACTATTAGGTCTGGAGAGGTAAAACTCTTCTCCATTCCCATGTAAGCTTAGGTTAGCCTGGCTAAGCCTTCTGACCTGAACCTGGCCATTCCCTCCATCATCTGAATCATCCTCCTCTACCTCTTCAACTTCTGGGGTGATGGCCTCATCATCTGTGGGGGTTACTCCTTCTCCTGGATTACCTGAGTGGCCTGCTCCAGAAGCTTTCTCAAGATCAGCTGTCTCTAGGACTTGTATCAGGATTGGGATGGTAGGGTTATGACCCTTTTTCAACTTCCTTGAGGTACACAAGGCACTCAATTCTCTGAAGCTGAGTTTTTCATAGCTGGAGGGTGCCCTGGGAGGGTCACTTTCCACAGGTAGAGAACTGGCTTGTTCACCTGTGCCAGACATGACTAGTGAGGTGTGCTGTGTGCACCTACCTACACTAAGTGTTTACCTACTAGAACTTCTCTAGGCGTTGTAGTCAGGGTGTGATAAGCCCTTTGGTCTACAACTACTAAGTTCAGTAGAACTTAAGTATTTAAGCTTTGTTTATATGTACCTATGGTACTTGATGTGATCTTTCAAATGATATTGTCAAAGATTACAATTGGTAAAACAACAGCAGCTCAAATCCCAACCGCTGCACACCAATGTGAGAAGTTGGCCTGGTATATGATGATCACTATTCTAGTGAGCACCTTGCACCAGTCCAAACAACCCTTATGGTGATTGGTTGTAAGTCAACCTTATAGACAAGCTATCCTAGAGGTAGCATGGACAAAAGCAGTCTTACGCTAAACTCAAGAGGGCATGTGAAGCCAGCTGTTTTACCATATGCAATCCTTTTAATACCAAATGAAAGGACACCACACAAGTTATATATTATAAAATATATGTATTTATTACTAGAATAATCCTCTGTACTCTTTATGAGGGCAGAAGCACAAGCGTTAAAACAAAGAACTTAATATCATACAATAAGCTGCACAATTATGGATAGGCCCTGGTGGCCCGGAAACCCTATACAAAAATAGTGGTATAAGAACCACGTCACGGACAATGGTAAGGCCTAGGGCCTTGGAAATCGCTGGGGCTACACTGGATTAACAGCAGTTAGGACATGGGAGGCCCACAGGATGCGGGTGCAGCGTCTACATGCACACGCGTGTACCAATAGAAGTTAATGGTGCGTAAAAGTTAGAAAGTTGCAGATTTGGAAGTCTTCCGACTGGACTAGAACTTAACCACTTAAAACTAGGACACTAGGGATGTAAATCTCTACAGGAGCACCACAGTACTCTCGTTACCTCACCCACAGGAAGCGGGTGCATAGGTGTCAAAGTGTGTCGGGTTTTGTCGCGGAGTTCTATGGAGCCTTGGAGAAAAGATGCTGCAGGCGACCAGGAGAGAAGAGTCCGGTTGGATCCAAGGGCGGATCGAGGATGAAGAGTACCTGAAAGCAGAGGGGACAGAGTCTGGGTCACTAGCAAGTGACCAGAGTGGAACCAGGAAGGAACCAGGCGATGTCGGGCGCAATCAGGTGGTTGTCGCAAAGCTTGTCTCTGCTGCCACGTGGACCAGGAGGTATCGACGATGACCAGGAGCTGGGCACGGACTATCCCACGAAGGCTCTCGCTGTCGGCGGTGTCGGCTTCCGGATTGGAGTCAACAAGCCTTGGCAAAGGCAACCCAATTAGGAACTGAAGAGGGCTTCTTACTCAGGCCAGCAAGGACTGAGGGGCTTCTCCTTCGCTGGGAAGCAAGGGCCAGTCTGGAGCAACCAGACCAGCAGTGTAGATTTCGGGTTTCGTCGTCACAGAGGCCACTAGCAAACGGGCAAGTGACCGGACAGACTCGTCGAGCAGGAAAATGCAAAAGGGCCCCACGCAGCGCTCGGTGAGTGTGTAGGGGTGATCTTCGGTGCAGTTGATGCTCGGGGCTGGGGCTTCTCAATCCCCAATGCACAGCTTCAAAGGGTGCCTCGGGAGCTGCACAGGAAGCGTCTCGCAGTCTTTTCAAGATGACCGGTCCCACGTCTCACGTCGCCTCTACTGGTCTCAGCTATGCTGTGGCTGTGGATCGGGCTGAAGGAAGTCTGGAAGTCCGGGTCTTGTCAGGCTCTGTGGTCAGGCTCCGGCGGGAGCGTCAGACAAAGCAAGTCGTTGAGCGCTTAATGGTGCCTGCTTGCGCAGGATGGCCACTCCTTGGCCACAAGGGAGATTCTTCAGTATCTTCTTGTAAAGTAGATGGTAGAAGGTCCAAAGTTATGTATCAAAGTTTCAGTCAGGATAATCTGATGTCTTAGGACGCAGCTCCTACCTTTATTCCAAATCAAGGGGCTGGATTACCTGCTAGGTCCCTCCTATGGGTGGGACCAGGGAAGGGGGTGGTTACACCCCTTTCCCTTTGTCCAGTTTCGCGCCAGAGCTGGGGCTGGTGTGCCCCAGCACCGGTTTGAACTGGCCTATGCATGGGGCACCATGTGCGCCCCAGGCATGTCTCGTTTCTTTCATCCCTCCCTGCCTCCATCCACTATCTCCTGTCTGGAGTGGTGCTAGCACCTCCCTGTGACAGGAAACCTTTTGTCCAAGCCTCCCGTGCTGGAAGGGCTCCCAGCAGCAGGAGGTCAGACTTGTGTCTGTGGCAGCAGCATCCATTTTGTGATGCTGGGGCTCTGGTTGAGTTTAACCGCATTTAAGGAAAGTAACATGTCTTCTCCCTCTAGAAAGGTGGAATGCTACCCCCGTCGCTAGAACTGGCGAGGGGGTAGTATTCCAAAGCGTATGACACCTTACAGGACATGTTTCGATAAAGCCAAACCAAAGTTAGCAATAACCGCGAGGATTATAATGCACTTAAGAGTATATGGTATGGCAATATCATAGAACAGCTATAAGGACATGGTTCCGAAAGCTGCAGACAGGCTCAGCTCATGCTAGAGCACCATTTCACATAAAACCAAGCACTCTGACTTCAGGATTTTTAAGGCCTGCCATAGGAGTGACTTATAGGTGCATATGTGTCTATATGTAAAGGTAGATATAGGAATACTATATCTAAGCAAGGGGTGATTACACCACCTTGCCCCAGCTGAGTGATCAGCCTGTTGTGTCAAATTGGAAGGCCAGCCAGGGGTGGCAAAAGATATGCTGCACCCCCTGGTAGGCCTTGGGCGCCTCTATGCCCTGGTTGCCTATGGCACACTGTACAGGGACTCACAAGAGTGACCCAAATACCAATTGGTGATGTACCTAAAGTACATGGTGTTGAATTTAGAGAGAGAACAGCAGGGCTGTGGGTCTGATTAGCAGGCCCACAGCCACATTAAGTCGAAAACCAGTGAAGCAAAAAGTGGGGTGACCATAGGAAAGCAGACCCTACTCTCCTACATGTTTTTATTAGTTTTTCAAAATAGACTCAAGGCACAATTCACTCATTTTCCCACGCAGGGGAGAGTTAGGTTGATATCAAAAACAACGATACATAGAAAGAAGAATACTATTATGCCTGACATTGTACCCATTCTCATCTCGTAGCTCAATTTAAGGACACAGATTCTGAAAACGTAGAGGTACAAGATGCAACCAGTTTGAACGGGAGCGTCAGTAAGAACCCGCGGCAGCTCCGTCTCCATCTCCGCCGGAAAAGATGTTCTTTACGAATCTAACTGCGAGGAAAAGTCCCAGTGGATGTGCATGAACGGGACTCTTCCCCAGAGCACAGTTTGAGATTAAACTAATAATCATACCAAGAGGCAAACAACTAAACAATAAACCCCCCACCCTCCCCTCCCTCCACCCCCCCCCCCAACTCTGGTGGTGACCTCAATAGACCTGGCATTTAGCTGCAGTTGCGGGGTCTACTTAGAGTTGGAAAAGATGGGGAGCCCGAACTGTAGCGGGACAGACTGCTGAAGGGAGTCCCCGGGAAAGGAAGGAGACCAGAGGGCCCCACCTAAACTCGAAGTTCTTGAAGTCCTCTTTAAAAATATCAGACATACGTTTTAAGCTCAACAGTTTCCAGAGGTGGGAATGCCACAGGTATATCGCTGGTGCTTCCCTCTTCTTCCAGGCCGCTGAGATAGTGACCTTGGCGGCCCCAATACACAGCCACATGATTCTTTTGTCCGCCCTTGTCTGGTGCTCTAACATGGGATCACAGATGCCCAGAAGGGTTTCGGCCATAGTTGTCGGAATGGGGTATCCCAGCATATCTTTTACCTGTGCCAAGATTTCCTCCCAGAAGGGCCGGATAGTCGGGCAGTCCCACCAAATGTGTCGGAAATCCCCAAGTAGGCCACATCCCCGCTAGCATCTATCTGACGTGCCCGGGAAAATTCGAGCTAGTTTTGATGGATATAAGTACCAGTCCATCATTGTCTTGAGGTGGGCTTCTCGGAGGTCCGTAGATTGATTAAGTTAAAAAATGTCAGACCACAAGTGAGCCCATTCTTCATCAGGTATGTCCCGTTGGGCTAGCCCCTCCCACATTGATATGTATCTTGGCCGGGGGGATAGTGTGGTGGACAACAGGAGTTTGTATAGCCATGATATGGCCCCCTTCATGGAGGAAGACTTAACAAGTAGGGTCTTAAATTTAGTAAGGGGACGGGTAGCCCCTTCTCGGATCTGGGGACCTAAGGCCCAATGTATCAACTGAGTATAGTGATAGCGCTCAGAGGCTCCTATCCCATAATCTCTCTTACAGTTCTCAAATGTGAGGGGGTCGTAGTTGTGGAACAAGTGGGTCAGCGCCAGACATCCCCCCCCTCCCGCCAAACGTCAAAGGGTCCCTCTTGACGCGCCGGTGGGAACGCCGCATGAAAGTGTAGTGGTGTAAAGGGTGAGGGAAATGTAGTCCAGCTTTGATCTTTCGACACAGAGTCCCATACTCGTAAGGTGGTACGCGTGGGGGTGCTAAGATGGGCGTTTCTGGGCCTGTCTGGTTTTGCTCGCCAGATTAGATCCCATATTGTCCTGCCCGCCACACTGCGGTCCATATGGAGCCAGTGCTTCTCCGATTCTTTCTGCGACCATTCAACCATGATCCTGAGTTGCGCAGCTTTATAGTAGAGGTGAATATCAGGAAGGCCTACCCCCCCCTCCCGTTGTGCACGGCGCAGCAGAAAGAATGAGAGGCGGGCTCGCCCCTGTGAGAAGTTGGCCTGGTGTATGATGTTCACTATTCTAGTGAACACCTTGCACCAGTCCAAACAACCCTTATGGTGATGGTTGTAAGTCAACCTTATAGACCAGCTATCCTAGTGGTAGCATGGACAGAACAGTCTTAGGCTAAAAGACTCTTGAGGGCGTGTAAAGCCAGCTGTTTTACCATATGTAACCCCTTGAATATCAAATGAAAGGACACCACACAGGATATATATATAAAATATATATGTATTTATTTACTAACACACTCCTCTGAACTCTTTATGAGATCAGAGGCCAAAGCACATAACAAGTTACTTAATCAGAATACTTTAAGTTGCACAATTTACAGTTAGGCCCTAGGGGCGAAGCAAACCATATATATTAAGAAAGTGGTATAAGTACCACGTCACGAGGAAAGGAAAGGCCTAGGGCCTAGGGAATAGCTGGGGCTACACTATCTGAACCTTAGTTTAGAAGTGGGAGGCCCACAGGCGGCACGTGCAGAGTCTTTACTCACACGCGAGAGTCAATGTTAAGTCAATGGGAACTTAGAGTTTAGAAAAAAGAAGGATTTAGGACACTTCCGGTTTAGCTAGGAGGAAACAACTTAAAACCTAGACACTTGGATAGTCAATACCCTTCGGAGCACCGAAGTACTTGCGTTACCTCACCCACAGGAAGCGGGTGCATAGGTGTGAAGATGTGTCGGGTTTCGCCGTTGAAGCCTATGGAAACCTGGAGGAAAGATGCTACAGGCGACCAGGAGGAAGATGTCCGGATGGATCCAAGGGTGGATCGAGGATGAAGAAGACCTGAAAGCAGAGGGGTCAGAGTCTGGGTCACTAGCCAGTGACTGGGTGGAACCAGGAAGGAACCAGACGACGTCGAGGAGCAATCAGGTGCTGTCGTGAAGCTTTTGTCTTCAGCCACGCGGACCAGGAGGCGTCGAGGACGACCAGATGGTGGAGAGGAGCTGTCCCACGAAGGTTCTCGCAGATGGAGGGGTCGACTGCCGGATTGGAGTCAACAAGCCTTGGCAAAGGCAACCCACGCAGGATTCAAAGAAGGCTTCTGGTGCAGACCAGCAAGGTCTGAGGTGCCTCACCTTTGCAGGGAGGCATGGGCCAGTCTGGAGCAACCAGACGAGCGAGTAGATTCAAAAGGATCGTCGTCGCAGAGGCTACTAGCCAGTGGGCCAGCAACCGGACAACGCGTCAAGCAGAACACAAGCAGAAGGGCCCCACGCAGAACTCGTGGAGTGTGGAGGGCTGATCTTCGGTGCAGGTGGAGCTCGGATTCGGGGCTTCACAATCCCCAGTGCACAGCTTTGAGGATACCTCAGGAGCTGCACAGTTAGCAAGTCGTGGACTTTTCAAGATGTCCGGTCCCACGTGTCTCGTCGCCTCCACGGATCTCAGCTATGCTGCAGACGTGAAGAGAAGGTCAGAGAGGTTTGGAAGTCTAGGTCTTGTCAGGCTCTGTGCTCGGGTCCCGCGGGAGCGTCGACAAAGCAAGCTGTTGATTTGCTGGATGGTGACTGGTTGCCCAGGGTGGTCACTCCTTGGCCACAAGGGAGACTCTTCAGTCTTCAGCTTCAGCAGAATGTCGAAGGTCCAGAGTTTCGTTTCAAGTTTCAGTTCAGGATCAAATCTAAAGTCCTGGGGTTCAGCTCCTACCTTTATACAACTAAAAGGGGCTGGATTACTTTCTAGGTCCCTTCTATGGGTGGGACCAGGAAGGGGGGTGGGTACACCCCCTTTCCTTTGTCCAGTTTTGCGCCAGAGCTGGGGCTGGAGTGCCCCAGCAACCGGTTTGAACTGGGGTATGCATGGAGCACCTAGTGTGCCCCAGGCAGTGTCTCATTCTTTTCAGCCCTCCCTGTCCCAATACACAAAGTCCTGTCTGGGGTGGTGCTCGCACCTCTCCAGGCAGGAAACTGTAGGAAGGTGGATACCTGACTATGGTTACCCCAGATTTTTTGCCTTGTGTTTAGCTGGTTTTCAACTTAGTTGGCCTGGTTCCCTGCTAATCAGGGCCCCAGGCTATCTGCTCTCTCTGTAAAATGGATTTCATGTACCCTAGGTGCATAACTAAATTGGCTTGGGTCACCTTATCAGCCGCTGTACAGTGCACTCTAGGTGCCCAGGGCATAGGTGCATCCAAGGCCTACCAGGGGCTGCAGCATATCTTTTGCCACCCCTGGCTGGCTATCCAAAATTGGCACAACTGGCCCATCACTCAGCTGGGGCAAGGTGGTGTAATCACCCCTTTCTTAGATATAGTATACCTATATCTAAACCTAACTGGACACATATAAACCTATAAGCCACTCCTATGGCAGGCCCTAACAATCCTGGAGGCAGAGTGCGTGGTTTAATGTGAGAGGGTGCTCTAGCATGAGCTGAGCCTGTCTGCAGCTGTCGGGAACAATTCCCTTACTTGTTCCGGGATAATGCCAAACCATATACTATTAAGTGCATTATAATCCTTGCGGTTATATTGTAACTTTGGTTTGGCTTTATCAAAACATGTCGTGTAAGGTGTCATACGATTTGGAATACTATCCCCTCGACATTCCTGTCGACGGGGATAGCATTCCACCCCTCTAGAGGGTGAAGACATGTTACTTTGCTAAAACGCGGTTGATTTTTAAAAGAGCCTCAGATCCACAAAATGGATGCTTCTGCCACAGACATGAGTCTGACCCCCTGCTGCTGACCGAAACTCTTAAGCAAAAGCGGGTGGTGATGGACAGAGTCTCTGAATTAAGCAGAATACTCTCACCCAGACCGAAACTCAGCAGAGCAGGCCTGGACAAAGGGTTTCCTGTCACAGGGAGGTGTCACACCACCCCAGACAGGAGATAGTGGATTGTAGCAGGGAGGTTTGAAAGAAACCAGACACTGCCTGGGGAGCACAAGGCTTCCCCTTGCATAATCCGGCCAAACCGGTTCTGGGGCACACCAGCCCCAGTACCAGCGCGGCCCTGGACAAAGGGAAAGGGGTGTATCCACCCCCTTCCTGGGCCCCACCCATAGGAGGGACCTAGCAGGACATCCAGCCCACCTGATTGGTATAAGAGTGGGAGCAATGCCAAAGCATTCAGATAATCCTGATGAAACATAAGAAACGAAACTCTGGACCCTTCGACATCCTACTCGACGTAGAAGGCTGAAAAATCTCCCTTGTGGTCAAGGAGTGACCACCCTGTGCAAACAGGCACCATCCAGCACCTCGACACTTGCTTTGTTGCAGTTCCCGCCGGAACTCGAGCGACAGAGATCGACGAGATCAAGCGTGCCTGCTTTCTAACAGCCCGATCCACAGTCCCTGCCGAGCTGAGACCCGTGGAGGCGACCGGAAGCGTGGGGCCCGCCATCTTGAAAAGTCCACGAGACGCTGACCGTGCTGCCCACGAGTGACCCCCGAAGCTGTACACCGGGGTTTGAGAAGCCCCAGCCCTGAGCCTCTCCTGCACCGAAGCTCACCCCTCCACACTCGACGAGTGCTGCGTGGGGCCCTTCTGCACCTTTTGGCTCAACGCGTTGGCCCGGTCACTTGCCCGCTGGCTTGTGGCCCCTGTGCCGACGAAATCCGAAATACGACTTGTGATTCTGGTTGCTCCAGACTTGCACCCGCTCCTCTGAAAAGGAGCACCCGCTCTGACCCTCCTGGTCCGAGTGAGAAGCAATCTTCCAGTCCTGCGTGGATTGCTCTTGCCAAGTGTTGTTTGCTCCGATCTTGAAGCCGACTGCGCCGACGGCGAGAGCCTTCGTGGGACAGCTCGTGACCCGCTCCTGGACGTCGCAGATGCCCGAGAGCTTCGTGGCAGCGGAGAGAAGCTCCTCGACAACCACCTGATTGCGCCCGACATTGCCTGGTTCCGTCCTGGTTCCACCCTGGTCACTGCTGAGTGACCCAGACTTTGTCCCCTCTGCTTTCAGATACTCTACAACTCTGATCCACCCTTATATCATACCGGACACTTCTCCTTCCCATCGCCTGCAGCATCTTCAGCTTCAAGCACCAACAACCTGCATGACGAAACCCGACACAACTTCGACCCTATGCACCCACTTCCTGTGGGTGAGGTAACTCAGCAACGCCGGTGTTCCCACACTGGTACACACCTCTAGTGTATGTGTCTTAAGTTTCATCCTTCTAGGTTAAGCGGAAGTCTCCTTAAACGGTAACTTTATAACTTTTACGCACCATTGACATTGCATTGGTGCATGCGTGTGCTTTAAGCGCGAGTTCCGCTGGCTTTTCCCGACTTCCCAAAGAAAAAGGAAAAGGGGAGCACTCAAATGTTAAATGTAATCTAGATTAATCTGTTTTAACAAGGGTGCTACACTACAGAAATGTGTTGGCTGGCACAAAAATGATAAAGAGTTGACTAAGAAGGAAACAACCTTCTTGTAGTGTGCACTGTTCCTATCGGAAAAGAATCCCTTTTCCAAAAAAGTGTTGTTTGTTAAACCAATAGTTCAAAACTCTGGACAATGTAAGATTTCACGTTGTGTTATTTTAATTCTTACTGAAACAATTGTAATCTGACATTTCATAGAGACACAAGCAGCAATATTGTGAGTCTATAGCAAATATTAAACTAAAAGTCAATAATCATTATGTTTCCAAACTAGAGTTGTTAATGTCACTCTTGTTATATTTACACATTTCTTATTGAATGGAAAACCATAGTTGATAGTTGCTCAAGAATCAAACTTCTGAATTTTCTGAGAACATGGTGCCCAATGCATTTCGGGACCTGAAGGTACCCTTCGTCAGGGGAAAAAATCCTAGAAATATACAAACAACTGATCAATACGTTGGATATTGGTACACTATATACATATCTATCAAGTAGTAAAGTAACACAGTGTTATTTAAGGCACTGGGGGGGGGAAAACAGATCATAGTGACGTCATCTTCATATAATGCAGTGATGGAATATATACATCAAAATGGACTCACATAGCACTATTCCTCACATATATATGCAGCTAATTCACACATATTAAAACACTCCTTACAATTCCATTCCTAACATTCCATGAAATAAGGATACATTGATTTGTTATGGTTAAATGACCATCCCAAAATGTACAGCGAATTGATTGATATCTGACCATAAATAGTGTGGTTGCCTATCTATTGTAATCAACATTGATCCTGAAGGTGGTGTAATAACTGTGGAGACCTTATGTTAGTCTAAATACACATGAGCTATAATAGTAGATGTATAAAGCGCATACCTCTGTTTTAATGCACGACGTGTAAATGGAGACCTGTGTGCAGTATGCAAGTTGTAGGATCGCGTGTGTTCTGTAATATGATGCCGGAAACGTAAGCTGTAAACAACTATGACAAAATATAAAAAGAATAGTTGTTACAGCTTACGTTTCCGGTATCATATTACAGAACACACGCGATCCTACAACTTGCATACTGCACACAGGTCTTCATTTACACGTCGTGCATTAAAACAGAGGTATGCGCTTTATACATCTACTATTATAGCTCATGTGTATATAGACTAACATAAGGTCTCCACAGTTATTACACCACCTTCAGGATCAATGTTGATTACAATAGTTAGGCAACCACACTATTTATGGTCAGATATCAATCAATTCGCTGTACATTTTGGGATGATCATTTAACCATAACAAATCAATGTATCCTTATTTCATGGAATGTTAGGAATGGAATTGTAATGAGTGTTTTAATATGTGTGAATTAGCTGCATATATATGTGAGGAATAGTGCTATGTGAGTCCATTTTGATGTATATATTCCATCACTGCATTATATGAAGATGACGTCACTATGATCTGTTTCCCCCCCCCAGTGTCTTAAATAACACTGTGTTACTTTACTACTTGATAGATATGTATATAGTGTACCAATATCCAACGTATTGATCAGTTGTTTGTATATTTCTAGGATTTTTTTCCCTGACGAAGGGTACCTTCAGGTCCCGAAATGCATTGGGCACCATGTTCTCAGAAAATTCAGAAGTTTGATTCTTGAGCAACTATCAACTATGGTTTTCCATTCAATAAGAAATGTGTAAGTATAACAAGAGTGACATTAACAACTCTAGTTTGGAAACATAATGATTATTGACTTTTAGTTTAATATTTGCTATACACTCACAATAATGCTGCTTGTGTCTCTATGAAATGTCAGATTACAATTGTTTCAGTAAGAATTAAAATAACACAACGTGAAATCTTACATTGTCCAGATTTTGAACTATTGGTTTAACAACTAAAACTTTTTTGGAAAAGGGATTCTTTTCTGACAGGAACAGTGCACACTACAAGAAGGTTGTTTCCTTCTTAGTCAACCCTTTTCCCGACTTCAGCATTGCTAGTCCCGACCAGTCCCAGCGATTCCCCAGGCCCTAGGCCTGACCACTGTTCGATTGGTATCTCTTATACCACTTTCTTAATATATGGTTTGAGTGGCCACCCGCCCTCATCCATAATTGTGCAACTTTCATATGTTATACTTTGCTTTTGTTTAAACGCTTGTGCCCCTTTACTCATAAAGAGTACTGGGGATTATTCTAGTAATAAATACATATATTTTTATAATATATACTTGTGTGGTGTCCTTTCATTTGATATTACAGGATTGTGATTGGTAAAACAGCTTGCTTAACACGACCTCTTGAGTTAAGCCTTTAAGGCTGCTTAGTCCATGCTACCATTAGGATAGCTTGTCTATAAGGTTGACTTACAACCAGACACCATAAGGGTTGTTTGGACTGATACAAGGTGGTTCCAGAATTGGAAACATCATATATCAGGCCAACTTCTCACAGAAACCTATTGTCCAAACCTCCGTGACTGGAAGGACTCCCAGCAGGAGGAGGTCAGACTTGTGTCTGTGGCAGCAGGGTCCATTTTGTGACGCTAGGGCTCTGGTTAACTTTAACCGGGATAGTCAGCAACAACATGTCTTCTCCCTCTAGAAGGGTGGAATGCTACCCACCGTCGCCAGAATTGGCAAGGGGGTAGTATTCCAAAGTGTATGACACCTTACACAACATTTTTAGATAAAGCCAAACCAAAGTTAGCATACAACCGCGAGGATTATAATGCACTTAAGAGTATATCGATATCATAGAACAGCTATAAGGACATGGTTCCGCAAGCTGCAGACAGGCTCAGCTCATGCTAGAGCACCATCTCACACATAACCAAGCACTCTGCCTCCAGGACTGTTAAGGCCTGCCATAGGAGTGACTTATAGGTTACTGTGTGTCTATATATAAGGGTAGATATAGGAATACTATACCTAAGCAAGGGGTGGTTACACGACCTTGCCCCAGCTGAGTGATCAGCCAGTTGTGTCAGTTTGAGTGGCCAGCCATGGGTGGCATAAGACATGCTGCAGCCCCTGGTAGGCCTTGGTTACACCTATGCCCTGAGTACCTAGGGTACACTTCTTACAGGGGCTGATAAGGTGAACCAATTCCCAATTGTGGATGTACCTAGAGTACATGGTGTGAATTTAGAGAGAGTGCATTCAGGCTGTGGGTCTGATTAGCAGGCCCACAGCCACATCTAAGTCGAAAACCAGTAAAGCAAAAGCAAAAAGTGGGGGTGACCATAGGAAGCAGACCCTACTCTCCTACAGCCCCCCTTGCCAGGTGAAGCGTAGGATCAACGCTTTTACCCGTCGAAGGAAGTCCCCTTCTAGTTCTATTGGAAGCGCCTGGAATAGGTACAATAGCTTGGGGAGAAGGGTCATTTTGATCGCGTGGACTCGCCCCAGCCAAGATAGAAAGATTGGCTTCCATCTCGTCAGCTCCGCTTGAATACGAGTGATAATGGGAGGAAAGTTGGCTGCGTAGAGTTTCTCTACAGTTGACGTCAGGTAGACCCCCAGATATTGGATAGAAGAAGCAGCCCACGGCAAGGTTGTGAGGGATCGAAGTTGGTGAGAGGGTGAGATTGAGTATATAAGATTTATCTAGATTGATTTTGAAGCCCGCTGCTTTCTCAAAGCGATCAAGTTCCTGCTGCAGGTGTGGAAGGGAAACCGTCGGATTCGCAAGTGACAGGAGGACATCGTCAGCAAATAGAGAGATCTTATCGGATTCCCCTGTGAAGGGGAGACCTTCTATTCCAGTATTGTCCCCAACAGCGATAGCTAGCGGCTCTATACTAAGGGCGAATAACAGAGGGGATAAAGGGCACCCCTGTCGAGTCCCTCTGGAGTGCGTAAAGGGGGAGGACTGCACGCCGTTCATCGCGACTGTAGACCTTGGTTTTCGATAATTAGCCCGGATCATGTTTATAAATTGTGGGGAGAAGCCGAACGCCGAAAGCGTGGAGACTAAGAATTTCCAGTCGACGTGACCGAACGCTTTTTCGGCGTCCAATCCGACCACGACTGCCGGGATCTTGAATGTGTGAGCCTTTTCTATTAAGTGGACGATGCATCGGGTATTGTCATGGGTTTGGCGACCCGCAATAAATCCAGATTGGTCCGGGTGAATAAGTAGCGACATGAGGGCATTCAGTCTCTTAGCCAAAATAGAGGAGTACAGTTTAGCGTCTATATTCAAGAGGGCGATAGGCCTGTAGGAGGTGCAACGCGAGGGGTCCTTCCCTGGCTTGGAGATTACCGATATCACAGCCTCAGACATGGAGCCAGTTGTGTCACCATCCATAGCCATTCTATTAAAAAGCCTAACTAGGTGGGGGCCGATGTCAGGAGAGAACGTCTTATAGAAAGTAGCTGTGTATCCGTCAGTGCCCGGTGCCTTATGGGATTTCAATGCTTTGATAGCTGAGGTAACCTCATCGAGAGTGATCGGAGCTATAAGCTCCTCATTCCAAGTGGCGGGGACCTGAGGGATAGTCAGCTTCTCAAGAAATGCTTGCTGGTTGTCAGCTGCCAGAACATCTGCAGAGTATAAGGATCTGTAGAATTCCCCAACAGCTCCGCCTTGTCCTCGTCTCTTTGGACTATGTCCCCCGTGGGATCTTGAATACCCCCTATATACTCCCTCTCCCGTTTATCTTTGAGTTGCCGAGCTAGGTGTTTCCCTACTTTATTGCCTTGTGTGTAAGAAAGATTACGCAGCTTAAGCAAGGTAAATTCCGCCCTATTTTTGTAGATGTCCCGGAGCTTGCCTCTGATTGCTGTGAGTTTGCGGAGCGTCTGCCTAGTGGTTGAGAGTTTATGTGATTGCTCAATGGGCGATAGTTCCACCTCAAGCAGTTCCCTTTCAGCGTCTCATTGCTTATTCAGGCTGAGTTGAGTGCAATGCATTTGCCCCGCATCACAGCCTTAAAGGAGTCCCACGTGTTGTATTCTGACGTGTCCTCTGGCCGGTTAAGGGTGAAGAATTCTTTAATGGTTTCACAAAGCTGGGTGCATGCTTCCTTGTCCCTTGCTAATGACGCTGGAAAATACCACCGAGGGGGAGATGGAGCATTACCCAACCAAGAGAGACATATTGCGTATAAACTATGATCCGAGACTGACATAGGGAATATCTTTGCCTCCTTGAGATTGCCCTGTAGGGACTGGCTGGTGAAGATATAGTCCAGTCGGGAGTAGGAATGATGGACGTGGGAGAAGAAAGTGTAGTCTTTGGTTTGGGGATAAAGAGCACGCCAAGTGCCCAGCAGGCCTAGGGCTTGTATCTGTTCTTGTGTTTCAGTAGGAAAGGAGCCCATGTCAGATTGGCGAGTATGAGTATGAGTACTATCAAGCTCTGGATGCCAAACCAGGTTAAACTCCCCCATAAGGACTAGGGGCCCCTCAACAAAATCTGTCACATTACCCAGTATTAGGGGCATAGAGTGGCACAAAGGTGCACATCTTCCCTTTCAATCGTCCCTTGACCATAAGCCAACGCCCATCCCGGTCACTCTGCACTCCCATGGGCTGGAATTGAGTAGTCGTCCGAAATAAGAGTGCCACTCCCCTATGTTTGGTAGAAGCTGAGGACTTATAAATAAGTGGGTACTGTTTGTGTTTTAGTCTAAAATCCTCAGTTTTAAGCAGGTGCGTTTCTTGTAAGGCTACTACGTCTAGGTGATGATCTATTCTATATTTCCATACTTTCTGACGTTTCTGAGGGGAGTTAAACCCCTTGACGTTCCAGGTACCTACAGTAATTGGCATAGCAATGCTTGACCCACGTACCTTCTCTTAGACATTCCAACCCTCATTCCCCACTTGGCCAACATGTTAGTTCTCCAATCCCTCGCCCACTTCCGCAAGAAGAAGCCTAGATATCGCAGTGGGCCCGACGCCTCCCAAGGGTCATCAAAGCGTAGGCCGCTCCCATATCCCTCCCTTCCTCCCTTCACCTCTCCCAACCATGGTAAAGACCTGCCAGGAATGAGCATACCAGAGTAGTCACCCCCCACCCACCCACCCCTCCCCCCAACCCCCACAGAACTCAACAAAACATAAAACAGAAACAATAAACCAGTATCATCGTTTTGTCGTAGCGCAGGGCTGAACAGCCCCCGCATGGACTTGTGTGGACAACGGGTCCTGGGACCCAGTCCACACATCGCTGTGGTGAAATTTCAATAAGGTAATCAGCGAACCAGAAGGGACCCACTGTTTGCCCCAAACATTTCAGCCCCCGATCACTGTCCAGTGTGCTGTCCAGTTTTTAATTCTAAGGACACCACAGCACTAACAAATCCGGGGTTAAGGCACTCCAATGCATCCCCCTAAAGAGAGGGTAAGGCTCACCTCGGTGTCATTTATACCCTTCGTGGTACACGTCCCAGTGACAGAAAGGAAGTTACCTGGTGGACCCCTCCAGGCCAGAGCTAGACCGTCTCAGTAAGGTGTACTCAAAAGCACCCGAAGGACATGTCGTCCTCTCCCTCTGGAACCCAAAAGTCGCTCAGTCTCTCCCCTCTAAGGGCGACGTTGCATGACCAGTCTTTAGCCCCCGAGGCCAGTCAAGCGGTCTGCGGCGGAGCGGCCTTCCGTCGTCCTCAGCGTCTTCCCCGTCTCGTGTTCTGCGACCAGGCCGCATTAGAGGCCGCCCCTCCCGGGGGGACGCCAGAAGATCCAGCTGTGGAGCCTCCCTCCTCTGACGGGAGGACCAGGATGTGCAAGCCTTCTTTCAGATCAGTGACATGGCGCCTCTTGTTGTGGAATTCAAAGCTGAGACCAACAGGATAAGTCCACCGATATTTTATCCCATCTTCCTGGAGTTTGGTAGTTAAAGGTCGCATTGTCTGTCTGCGGGCCAATGTAGAGGGAGCCACGTCCTGGAAGATGGTGCAGGAATAATTCTGAAAAGAAATGGAGTCCTTTGCTCTAGCCGCCTGTAACACTGCCTCTTTGGTTTTGTAAGAGTGGAATTTCGCCAGTGTGTCGCGAGGCCTCCGCTTATCACCTCCCTGGGGGGGCCCACTCTATGGACTCTGTCTAGCTTGATTGTGAGTGCCTTGGGGCTTAATATTTCGGCAAAGATGCCCTCCATAAAGGCCTCCAAGTCAGGCCCTTCTGCTCCCTCCTCCAGGTCCTTGACGCGGATGTTCTCCCGCCGAGCGCGGTTTTCCAGGTCCTCTGATTTAAGCTGTGTTTGCTGGAGTTGCTCCTTGAGGGATTTGATGTCTTCCTGGCATTCACCTAGTGATTGCTTGTGCTCCTGGTGCTGTCTCCAGGTCGAGAACTCTGGTGCCCACGGAGTCTACATCTCTTTGAAGAGAGGTCATGCGTTCCGAGAGGTACGAGCGTAGTTGGTCTATAGAAGATTTGATGTCCTGACCAAGCTCGTTGCGCAGCTCAGATTTGAAGTCTTTAAACATGGTCAATAGGTCGGCTTTAGAAAGGGCCATGGCCATCTTCTCAGTATTGCCCCTGAGAGCCGGTCGAGTATCGGTAGAGGTAAAAAAGTCCGATACTTTGCCTGTGCCTTTGTTCGTGCTTTTCTTCTGCGGCATAGGGAGGGAACCCCACACGGTCCGGCCGGCCCCGACTCACTGATGTGCACCTACTAGAATCAGCGCCGGCCCGGGAGGAGCCTCGTAGCACAGCAAGCACCAGCACTGTACAGTTGCCCGCTAAACGCGGCGACTGGTCCAGCCTTCGTTAGGGATCAAGGGCACCGCTCCGCACAGGCTCGATGGCGTGTGAGGTAGATCTTTCCAGGCGCATATCCGCCCGTGGCCACCATTGGCTGCCCTCCCCAGCCTTCCGCCGTTGCACTGGTTGCCAGGCAGGGATTCAAGCTCCTGTGGTGTGGTTCATCTGCCTGATAGCTGTCCGTATGTTGTGTCTCTTGGAGCCCCATTGCAGGAACATTAGAGGGCTGTCTCCCTGGCCGAAGGAAAAAGCCGGGGCTCCACGAGGTCTGTCGCCATTTCAGCGTGTCCCACCTGCCGCCATCTTAGGGTCAGGCAGCCGGTTAAGCTGCTACCCGTGTGCTTCTTGCGGGATAGCGGCCGTCGCTTTTGGCAGGGACTCACCCCCTGTACTTTCGCCACCTTTGCGGCACCATCGCCTCCCTCTGCTGCCTTTGACGCTGCCGTTTTGTGCCCTTTTGCTGCCTCGTCTGATCAACCGGTGGCCGCCATCTTGGATCCGGGGCCTCTCGCCACTCCCGGATTCCGCAACTCGGAGCTCCGTGGCCCCAATCGGTGTAAGAGCGCCCCGCTGTGCTAGCTCAGGTCTTCCGCCACCCGGGGAGGTTAGTTGGGCGCTATTCCATGTAGATTTGCTGCCCGTAGGATTCGCCAGACGATGCGTGGACCAGGAGCCGAAGCAGGTCACGTCTGCTCGGCCATCTTGCCCGGCAACGCCTCCTTCCAGATGTGTCTTTTTCACTGGGTGTCACCCTCCTCTATGTCTGCTGTGCCTGTGGGACAGCTCCTCTGATGCAGGTCGTCCCAGGTGCTGCACCCTGTGTCCCTGTATTTCGTGGGCGAGTTCTCACCTTGGCCTTCAAGCTGCCTGGTTGGGCAGTCCAGTGCTCATTTTACCTAAGCCACCTTGTTGTCTCCGTGGCTGTCTACTCTATGCATGTTCATTTGTGGTCCGCATCAGCGTACTTCAGGGTGATGCTGTTCACCCGTCGCCTACTAGGTGTGCACTTGGCATGTCTTTTGTTCCCGCTTGTACTTCTGAGGCTTTGCTGAGTTCCTGCCTCTTGCCCTTCGCTCCTGGATGTGGCCTCTCCGGCCTCCCTTGCATGGGCTAGCCTGGTAGGTTCTGGTTACATCTCTTCATGTTATCCTCTAGCGTCGGTTGGTGTCCACTTAGTGCACCATTAAGCTGGGAGTAGTCCTTCTTCCTCGCTTCGTTCTGGACTCTTCTGTTCTGGGTTATGGCTAGTGCCGTTTCTACATCTCATACTCATACAGGTATGGTGTCGCGCCATTCTGGCAGTTTTGTGATGTCTTGTCTCCCATGATCTTTTGCTCTTCCAAGCTATTTGAGTTGCTGTCTGGCTGTTCTGCGACAGTTTCCCCATAGTCCGTCACTCTGTTGCCGGCTCAGTGCTTCGGTCAATTTCTATTGTTCTATCTCCGACCCACCTTCCCCTTGGGGTATGGCATCTATTCTAAGTTAAGGAATCTGCGGCTAGATGTCTCTTTCAGATGTACGAGTGACTTACCTTCGGTAAAATGTATCAGGTAGAGGCGTTGTCTAGCCACAGATTCCTTAACGCCCACCCATCTTCCCCGTTCTGCGAGGACCTTGCCAGGTGGGCTTCTCCACTTGCCTCCTTTCAGTTGCCATTGGTTTTCTTTCAAGAGTGCTCACATTGTTGCTCCCCTTAAAGAATTGCCATATGCGTCTGACTCCCTCCAGGTGGCATCTTTCCTGTAAGATGGTTCCTTTTGATACACCTTCATCAGGAGATTCTTCTTCTTCTTCTTCTTCTTCTTCTCCTGCTACCTTCCCTCCCTCCCGCCTTCTCCATTGACTCATGGTTCATGTCTCCTCTTTAATCGTCTTCTTTGGAGATCGGTTTGGCTGTGCTGTAGTCTTTCTTTAAATAGGGGACGTGCCAGTCATTTCATCCATCTTGCAGTGGATTGTTGTTCTTTCTGTGCTCCGTCCTTGTTGGACGACATGGTTCTACATGGTAATAACAGTCTATCTTGTCTGTTGACATATTCTTCCCTTGTTGTGCTCGTGCTTTGGGAAGGGTCTACGCTTCGCTTTGTGAGGTTCTTTCTCACAGCTTTGTTCCACTTTTTCATTTTTATGTAGTTAGTGTCTGATGCTGTCTTTTATGATGGTGTTTTACACCATCTACCTTCTTTTTTGTTTTTACGGATTTTTCATCCTTCTCACACTGTTCCCATACTTTCACAGTTTTGTTGGTGGCTCCGCGTTGTGCCGCGAAAAAGTTTCTCCGAAGAAAACTGATGTCAACGTTCCCGGAGGGACTTGTATGACCTCGCTGACCTCACGTACGTGGACAACGTCAGGGCGGGGTCATGTGGCGATGTCCCCCGGCGCGTAGAGGTGCTGCTGCAAAAAAGAAATCCGTCTGATCCCTGGGGGTATTCTAAGTTAAGGAATCTGCGGCTAGACAACGGCTCTACCAGATACATCGTTACGAAGGTAAGTAACTCGTACTTTAGTACCCTTCCATTTCTAGCGCTTTGCAGCAATTTTAAGAGCTCCCTAGAGTTTCTCGTTGCTCAAATAGGTGTAATTTCTGATATTTATGTTTCCCACATCTTCATTGCTTGATTTTTGCTCGCAAGCAGGTCACTCACAGACGTTGAATGTCACTCATAATTACACTGAAACTTTGAAAATGTCACACATAAGCGATCTGAAACCTTGGCAGCTATGTATAACCTGCGTCACTCGAGTGGAGGCTTACTGGCCCATTTGTGTGAAGTTAGGCATCTGTCTGCTAACCCAAAACCTAGCACTAACATCCCAAGCTGTTGTACCTGCCACAAATGTGCCTGAACTGTCTGCACTTTGAGTAAGAAATCTGTGTAAGTCTTCGGCACTGGCCCCCAAGGAGTTATATCATAGCTAGCCCTGTGGCTTTTGCCCAAATGTGTGCCCCAGCAGACAATACCCCTGGAATTCAGCCGCTCCCTCAAAGTACTTAACACGGTGTGCCCAAGTGACTGCAACTGAGAGATGCAGACAGGAAGTGTGCCTTATCATACATGACAGCCGGTGTTGCACTAAAACGCCATGAGGCAACTCAGCCGCTTCCCTAGGGTTTTGACCAGAAGCAGACCTCATTGCTGCCTTGGCCACAGAGGACCAAGCTGCCTATCGACTACTCACCCAGTCCAGGAGGAACCACTTTCAACTGTCTGGAAGAGAGTGTTGGAATAAAAATGTCTGCTGTGTTGTTTACATATTGTTCTGCATAAGTTAGCATTTGCGGCACCATTTTATGTTTGCCCCCCATTTTGATCCATGAGCGAAACTAATCGTCTCTCTGCCTCTGCAAGAAGCAGCTTTGGTCATTTTCATTTCACCCAACGTTGAGCCCTGCTGTACTAATGAATACACTGTTCTTATTAGCGCATACCTTTTTCACTAGATAGAGTCCTGCTCCCACTAGTCCTGTGATGGGCACAGGCAGAACGACCTTGGCATAGAGTTAGTGTGCCTGGTCTCAGGATCAAAACTTATCCTTCTGTACCTCCTTTTTTTAGCTGCCTCCATCTGGAAATTTCCAGTCTGGGCGTGCCTTCTGTGGTTCTGACTTGTACATAATGTATCACCATGATTTCTAATGTCAGTCCTCTCTACAGCACCCCTAAGCGACTGGGCAGACGGGGCTCCGCTCGAGTGTATCTGAATAAACATATCCTTTTGGTTTGTATTCTCTACTGTCTGACTGACTTCATTTGTATGGAAGGCTGAGAGGTGATCACGAGTGACCCGGGTGGCCTTAATCGGGTCACTTCCTTCAGTTGGCGCCTGAACAGGTACCCCATCGGGTGAGTGGCCCATCCCCTCCTGAGGACGGGTGGGAAGGTTGAGGCCTTGGTCTGGTTGGGCGGACCGACCAGGGATCCCTGCCCGAGAAAGTTTCTGAACTCGCAGCTGCCCCTTCTGGTCTGCCAGATGGTGCCTCACCCAGCTGTCATCCAGACTGGGGTCCTGAACGGCGAAACCCTTGGATCTAACTGCTTGGTCCAAAGAGTTAGCAGTGGAGAATAAATTTGTTTGACCTGTGTTCACCAGGTAAATTTGTTTTTGGTTCTTTGTGGATATGGTACAATTTTGGTTTGTATTTGGTAAGGTCTGAGGACCGATTTTGATACGAAGTGTTTGCAACAAATTAATTTGGCTCACTTTCGAAAAGGCCTGGATTTAGTAGGTTTTTGGTTTCTTGTTGTCGTCGTTGCTCTGCAGATGCTCCATTGGAAGAAAGTCAGCCAGCGCCTCCAGAAGGCACTCCGAACTTTGATATGTATGTGAAACATGGCCTTGGCCCTACAATGTTTAGTACGCTATGGCATACATATACGAGGGACAATGCCAAGTTGCAGTGGCCATTGGCGGGCACTTTTGATGAACAAAACATTGGGTTTTTACAGGAGAAGTTGTTTTCGAAAAGAAGTAGTCAGTCTATGTTTGATTCTCTTCGAACGTGGCAAAAGGAGGCTAAACAGAGGCGAATGAAAGCAGAGAAAGAGGCCCGGAAGTGGAGAATGCAAACATTGACTCAGAAGGCTGTAGCACATGATAGAGAGTAACAAGAGATAGGAATAGAGCCTGAAGATAGGAGGTTTAGATTGAATGCTGATAAATCTTATGTGACCCAAGAAGAAAAAGATACATTTGTTGAACAATTGTTAGATACTCGACCCCCACCCCCATATGCCCAGCAGAGGATATATCCCGCTCTTCCCTCAAAGGCCCAGCTACCCGGTTCTTCTGTCTCTGCTGTTTCTGCTTCTGTTCCTAAAGATCGGACTGCCTCGGCCACAGCACCTCCTGTCCTTTCTTTGTCCTCGCGGTCTGTGGCGACCATGACTGTTAGTACTCCTGCAACACCTATTGCTTTGGCGTCTCATTTGCCAGCTCTTACACCTGCGACAAAGCCAGCAGCGACGTTAGTGCCTACTACCTCAGTTGTCACTCCTACTGTGTTCTTTCATTCCCCGACATCAGAGTAGTGGGACACCAGTACGAGGATTTGAGGATAGAAACTGGTCGAAGTTCAAGGAGCGAATGAGTTCATATATGCGATCGGAGAAGGGAAATGCAGAGAAAAAGGTAGTGCTAATCCGGCTGCCCAGTGGTCCCAAAACCCCATTTATGGTGTGGAAGATGCGTGGAGTGGGATGAAAGATTATGAGCCTTTTGTACAACAGCATGCCCTCAAGCATATGTCAGCTTCTTTGATCGGTCTTTGGGAGCATTTTTTTCAACAATGCAGCACCACAAATTATATATGATATTAAGGATCATGTTTGTTACTGATATGGCGCCTGGTCAAGTCTTTGGTAATGTTGCGATGTTGGTTGCTTATCGGGGTAGACTGCTTGAGAAGAGCCCCACCCGATATCTCAGTTTCTGATGTTGGAGGTTCAACCTATCTATCATCCCGAAATACCAGAGCTTAGGGATCAGCATAATGTTGTAACTAGACCAGGGGCAGCGGCCTGTTTCCAAGAACAATGGATTTAAGCTCTGTGGAAAAGGAGTGAAGTGTTGTCTCTTAAGACTCCATTATCTGATCCAAGGAAGAATCCGACTTCTTATTATAAAGAATTGACTGAAGCAGCCTCTTCTACAGTGATGACACTTGCTGATATGAAATGTTCTTTGGTTTACTAGTTCCGGTTGATATTTGGAGGCTAGTACACTCACAGGATCATGCTGCGGGATTGGTTGGTACCTGGGATCAAATTAAAATTTTGGATCAGGAGAGGAAGCCTGGTGAGAAGTCTAAAGCAGAGATACTTGCTTTGCCAGGCCCCATTATCACGTATATGCATTCCCTTATTCCACCAAGAAAGGTTGATTGGGATAAGTTATCGACTTATCAGAAGAAAGATGAGTGTCTGTTTTTTTTCACTCGGTTTAAAGGTTGGTTTCTAGACTGTAGTGGATAGGATTTGTCGATCGCAGGTGCCGTCCGATTGTTTCTTAATTTAATTGTTTCCAATTTATTTCCTGAGATTGCAACCCGGTTACCGGCTTACGAGAGCATCTGTTATTTTGAATATCGCGCAGTATTATGAACACAGGGAAAAAGAGGATTAGGCGAGACGGAGAAGAAGCACAAGGATTTGAAGACAAAAGGGTTGTTATAGCAGGCTTCTAAAGGGAATGGTAGAGGACGTGGTGGTTCGGCCCGACAGCTTCCACGCACTAGCAGGCCTACAAATACCACGCCTTTAGGGCCGAATCAGTGCGCATATTGTAAGGAGGAGGGACACAGGCATAGCTAGTGTCCTGTACTTTTGGAGAAGGTGGCGGTCCCGAGAGGATAAGGTTCTCATGGACGGGGTCGTGGAACGGGTGGCCAGGACAGGGCTCGGAATGCTGTGGCTCCGCAGGGTCGCGTTCTGATCAGAATTATTTTGATGACCTTCGGGGAGGACAGTATTATCAAGATGATCATGATACGAATGAGGTGACAGGGATGTCTTACAGTTAGGACAGCCAGGGACAGAGTGAACAACCAGTTTCGATACCTATAGATCAATGTGGTCCGTACGTTAGTGCAGATGTGCATGGTTAGACTAAGGAGTTCTTGGTGGATACAGGTGCAACAAACAGTTCTATTTCTCGTTCCTTGGTCCCTAAGGTGGCTCTGTCTGGCCATAATAATGTTTCGGTCGTTTTTTCTGGTGTATCGGCTGTGAGCCCTATTTCAAAATCCCTTGCTTGACTATTGTTCCTTTCACTGGGGATTCGCCATTCTTGTTGATGTCTAATTGTAGAGAGAATTTGATGGGCTTGAACTTGTTGAAGAAATTACATGCTATGATTTACTGCTCCTCGCCGGGTGTTTACATGACAGTGAGTCCAGATGTTGTGTGCACTATGCAGTGCCTACCCAAAGATGCGCCTCTTCCTGCATAGTTGAAAAATGTGCCGCCCCCTCTTTGGGCGACAGATGACACAGATTTGGGATTGGTACAGATACCACCAGTTTTGATCAGAGTTAAAGACAATGCTATTTTACATGGCATCCCTCAGTATAAAATACCGCATGTAGGTGAGCGAGCTTTATTGTACATTATACGGCACTTGATTGAGAAAGGAGTGTTTGAGGAGATGACTGCTAATGTTAGTAATAGCCCTATTCTTCCCATTCTCAAACGGACACCTTCAGGTTCCTCTGATGATCATGCAGATCTTTATCGCTTTATGATTGACTTGCGGGAAGTTAATAAAATAGTGATTCCCCAGTTTCCGGTGGTCCCTGACATTACGACTCTTATGACCATGATTCCTTCTTCTGCTACATACTTTTCTGTCATTGACTTGAAAAACGTGTTCTTCAGTATTCCCATTGTACGAGTTACTTACCTTCGGTAACGATGTATCTGGTAGAGACGATTCTAGCCGCAGATTCCTTCATGTAGAATTATCCCCAGGCGTGAGACTGCATCCAGAAAAAGAATTGTGGCCAGCATCCCTGCGCGCCGGGGAGACGGCATCACATGACTCTGCCCAGGTGTTGTCTGCGTACGTGATGTCAGCGAGGTCACAAGTCCCACCCCGCCTAAGTCCGTTTTCTTTAGAGAACTTTTCCGCTCCACAAGGTGGAGCCATCAGATAAAACTGTTAGAGTATAGGAACAGTGTGCGAAAGAGCAGAAAAAGTGGAAAAAGGAATGGTGAGGAACGGGAAATATCTTTTGCAACGCGGGGATTACATCGCAATGCTATTACATTGCGGTTTTCACAATGCAAGTCGTTACAACGACTTGTGCTGGATGGCGCTCTAGGACAAGGAATAGTATAATTTACTATCCAACACCTTCCTCACTGTACGTAGACTGGAGTTGGAATAGTAAATTATACTACTCCTAAGTCCAGCGCCTTCCAACGCAAGTCGTTGTAACGACTTGCATTGTAAAAACCGCAATATAATGTACCGCGATGTAAATGTATGCATTGTAACGTCATACATCCGTGAGGAACAACATCATAAAGAGCAGTGCCAGGCACTGCAGTACCCAAAGGCAGAGAAAAGAATAAAGAACAGAGCCTAGCCCTGAGCAGCAACCCTGCCAGTACAGAGATAACCCCCCAGAATTCAAAGGACATACAAAAAATGTCATGACAACATGTAGTAGGAATAGAACCCCAACCGAAAACAATGAAGGGGGACCAGTCGGGACTCACAAGGAACGACAAAACTCCAAGACAGCCCTATCACAGAGTGTGACAACCCCCATAAGGAACAAAGGGCAGAGGCACAGCCAAAAGACCCCAACCTCGAGGATAGCAGAGGGCCCAGAACCCTAGTAATAAAGGGGGGGGAGGTAAGCCCCAACCTGGAGCAACCAGAGCATAAGGGCACAGAAGTGCCTTTAAACTTATCCTCCAATAGGCCAAAGGAAGAAAAGGCACAATTAAACAGGGAGAACATCCTGTCAGAAAGAGGGAAAGAATGTACTCATAGAAGACACAGCCACCCAAAGGGAAGCGAGTGCAAAAGACCAAGCCAAAAGTCCTCGCAGAACGGGGAGGAAGGGCGGGACGTGAAGGAATCTGCGGCTAGAATCGTCTCTACCATATACATTGTTACCGAAAGTAAGTAAATCGTACATCTGATAGAGACTACTAGCTGCAGATTCCTTCACGTAGAATAGATACCCTAGCCATACCCAATGGGAAGGAGGGTCTGCGAGAGGACCCCACCCGCCTGGTCATAACAGAGGGTCCCACAAGGGCCAAGTCCCAAGACAGGATGAGGAGCCCCGTCCCCCCAGGCAAAGGGAACCCCCGCCAGCAGAAGACCACAACCCCAAAGGGGATGCTGGAAAAAGAAGAGAAGAGGTAGCCTGTCCTCACTCAGCAGAGGAAACAAGGAAAGGCGAAAGGAGGCCAAACACCCCGAAGGCCAAGGCAAGGAAGAGGGGCACCGAAGGAGAAGAGCTACTTCGAGACTCCAAGGAGAAGAGGCAGAGCAAAGGCAATCCCAGACAGGACGGCGCCGTCAGCACTAAGCAGACGGAAGCCGAAAGGGTAACTCAAGGTCACCCAGGAAGAACCATCCAACACCCCGGAGGGCTGGACTGCGCTAGCAAGAGGAACAAGAACACAGGGACCATCTCCTCCCACAGGGAGAAGAGGTAGAACCCACTGGAAGAAGCGGACAAGGCAGGATGACAGTCCCACTAAAGCCCCAAGACGGCACAATGGTGCAGAAAAAACAACAGGTCGGCACGGCAAGCTCCGCCAGACGCCGATGACACCACAGAATGAAGCACTCCGAGCAAGCCAGATGAAGACAGAGAGCAGGAAGGTGAAGTCCAGACACGCCCCAGGGAGGATACCGCACACAAGTCCCAAAAAGAAGTGAAACTGGACAGAACCATGACGCCAGGCCACGGACAGCAGGCCAGACCAGGCAAACAGCGCATCGACCCCAGAGAAGAACACCCTGGGGCGTAACTCAAGCTAGTCCAAGCCATCAGCAAGAAGGTTGCATCTGAAACATACCATAACACCACGGAGAACAGAAGCCCACAGGCGACCACATCTCCCCAGCACATAACAGGGCTATATAACAGCCACCACTACCCCACCTAGGGCATGTCACGTCCCAAGGCATGAGAACCTCTTAGGAAAAACTTCAGCAGCAGCCGACAACAGAAAAGACCTGCGGCAAAAACCCAGCAGAAGGCTTATCAAGCAGCCAGAGGGGGGAAAATACAGAAGGGCCACCATCGTGTACAAAACCCAAAGCAAAAACACACAGTCAAGAAGGGCTGGCCAGCAGCCAACAGAACCACAGTCCCAGCAAGGACGACTCGAGTGGCCACGAAGCACACAGAACAGACAACCGGGGCTATCCGCCCCAACGGAAGAACACCTCCAAGAACCAGATCAACTCGCAGGTCACTGAGGGGGAGAAGAAGGAGGAGGAGGACGACGACGAATCCCCGCCAAGAACCTCTGGATGGCCGAGTCCGCATGGGACAAAAGAGCACAATCGAAAGGAAGGTCCACCAGCCGTTCTTGAATGTTCTCCGCGAACACACTCTCCCGAAGCCAGGCATGGCGACGAAGGGCAACCGAAGAAGCCATGGCACGACCCAGCACCTCCGAGATGTCCAGAGCGGAGCGAAGAAGAAACACCGCCAGCTCCCGCCATACAACACATGGTGCCTCAAATAAACACAGGCACCCTCCTGAGAAGCGGTAGACATAAGGGACTCTGCCGAGTCCCACAAACAAGTGGCCCTAGCCAAAACACACAGCGTGTTAAGGGCCCGCAGAGCCGCACTGGTTGAGGCGAACATATTGCGCCCCCAGGAGTCCAGCCAGCGGGCCTCCTGTGACGGGGGAGACCACAGCGGCGGCAGAGAAGGACAGGCATTCTGCAAAAGGGAGCCTCTGGTAGAGGGATGGAGGGAAAGATGCACCAGATCACACGGCGCCGGATGAGGGTGGTGCAGAAGGTGTTGGTGCACCGGGTCCCCCATGGCAGGATGGCCCCAAGTCCCCAAGAGAGAAGAATGGAGTGAACCCTCCAAGGGAAGCAACAGCTTCCTACCACCAGAGCCCTGATGGAGAACCTCCAGAAGATGATCCGCGGGGAAATGGGTAGCTGGATCACCCATGCTCAAAATTCCCACAACCGTGGAAACAGCATGAGCGAAAGCCGCACCCACCTCAATAGGGCCCTGCGGAGGGGAAAGCAGCTCCTCGTTAGGTGACGGCTGCAAGCTAAGGCGGCCATCCCCCAAGCCAACCGTAGGAAGGAAGGGCCAGGTTCGGAAAGAAGGAAGAGGGACCGAGAATTGGGGAAACTGTGGCTCCTCTGGCGAAGGCCGCGGAGATGGTGAGAAGCCGCCCTTAGACGACGTTGGAGAAAAAGCAATGACGCTGCGGACCGTCTCCGGCAAGGATGAAATCAGCAAGCGCCGAATCTCTGAAGAAGAGGAGGCGTACGAAGACGAGTCAACGACCTGACGTTGGCCTGGCGTCGTTGAGTCCGCAATTTGATGCAGGACGTCGTCGTCGTCCGGCGCTGGGGGAGACGCCGGGGCGGCCTCCGACACTGCGTAGGAGACCGGGGCTGGGCCGGAGCCGGGGCGGCGCCAGAAAGGTGCCGACCTGACTTCCGACGAGGCAGCCGCCTGCGTGGAGTGAAGAGAGGGACCCAGGGAGGGACGAGAAGTCCCCCGCCAGCCTCGACCCGTGACGGGGCGAGAAGGGGCCTTCCCGGACCCCTATGGCACCGCCAGGACCAGCAGCCGCCGGTGCCAAAGCAGCTTCACCTCGGCCTCGGACAAGACCGCCGCCTGTCCAGAGGACCGAGAGGGGCTGGGGGTGCGTCCCAAGTCCTGGCGACCTCCCGCGACACCACAGGGATTCCCGCGGGAGTTTGCGGCGAAGCAGAGGCGCCGTGGTCCAAAGGAGGGACCCCCAAAGGGCCGCACCCCAACAGCACCACATCCTCCGAACCTGGATCCTAGCCAGTCGGCGCCAGGGCCGGCCCCGCACACTGCAAGGGATCCGCTGACGTCCCAAGAGGGGAAGGAGGAGGGGGAGAAGCCAGCAAGGCCTGTAAAGCCACCGCATATGTCTCCATCTGGACTCTAGTCGCCTCCACACCGGGAAACGCACCACCTGCGAAGAGCCCACGCCCCCGACAGGCCGGAAACTGACCCTCAGGGACAAACTGCGACACTTACCAACAGGTGAACAACGCTCTTGCTACCTGGAAGGAGGATGTCGACGAGGGAGGCAGCAGGTTCGAGAACCCTCCGCAGGGGCCTGGGCGAGATGACAGCGCCGACCTGGACATGCGAGCTGAGAGAAGTTTCATCCGCCGCTCCAGCCGGGACTTCCGTTTCATCTGCTGGCACGCCTCACAATCAGTGGAGTCGTGGTGTTCCCCCAAACACCACATGCAGATGGGGTGAGGATCCGACACCGACATCAGGAGTCCACAAGACAAGCACGTCTTAAAGCCCGAAATAGCGAAAGGGAAAGGCCTAAACAGGCCCAGAGCACGATCCGGATCAGCGTTGCACGCGGAAATGGAAAAAACTGACTTAGGCGCGCCGGGATGGGACTTATGTGACCTCGCTGACGTCACGTACGCGGACAACGCCTGGGCGGAGTCGCGTGATGCCGTCCCCCCGGCGCGCAGGGATGCTGGGAAAAAACAAAATTTCCAGATCCAGTCTCACGCCTGGGGATAATTCTACGTGAAGGAATTTGCGGCTAGTAGTCTCTATCAGATCATCCTGACAGCAGGTATCAGTTTGGGTTCATCCTAGCTGGTAGAAGCTTTAGATTCTGTCACGGTCCTCAAGGCTATACAGAGAGTCCGAGTATCTATGGTCAGGCATTGAAAGGTCAGCTGGATTCCTTGTTGCTCCCTACAGGTAATGTATTGCTTCAGTATATCGATTACTTGCCCATCGCTTTGGATACAGAACAAGGTTGCAGAGACAGTACAGTTAAATTGCTCTTACATTTAGCTCAACATTGCCATAAAGTATCCCTTTCCAAATGTCAGTATTGTAGACAGGAGGTCACTTACTTAGGTCACCTACTGTCGATGGAGGGTAGGAGATTGACCCTTGAGCGCATCAGTACCATTGTTAAAATGCCGACTCTGCAAACACCGAAAGAAGTGCGCGCTTTCATAGGTATAACTTCCTATTGCAGGCAGTTGATACCTATCTATTTGCTGTTAATCAAACCCCTGCTTGCTTTAACACTAAAGGATTTTTTTTATTTTTATTTTTTTTTATTGCAGAATTATAGATGCGACATCGATGTGGGTCAACCAATACACTCATGACATTGCAAAACATTTCTGCGTCCGTTAAAGTTGTACACAGCCATTTAGCCCACATCCCGGAGGCTGGGCGGCGTACCGGGTCGTTCCTGCAACCTGTCAGGGTGGACGTCTCATAGAGATGTCTGGGTAACAACACAATCTAGTATCTGCTTTTATACCCCACAAACTCCCCCCCCCCCCCCCACTAATCACCGTCAAATGCAGTTATACACCCTATGTTGCAACACCAGTGTCGTCAGTGCCCACTTTAGCAGGGCCAAGTCGTCACCTTTCTTCAGTGGTTATCTCTGGAGACTGTCGGTCTTTACTCCTTACAAACCCAGAATGTGCTGCCTGGTACTCCCCGTCCTGTAATGACAACCCCCGAAACCCTGCTACAGGCACTCTTCCTAACAGTACGACGGTGCCCTAAGAACACCCCTACAACCTTCCCACCCCCCCAACTCGCTGCAGATATGGGCATAAATGTCAATATTGAGAGATGAGTTCACCACTAGTCGGGTGTTTGCAGTCTATTTTCCAATCCCCATGGAGCCCTGCCCTCTGAATGTGCCTAGTCTTCGTCCTCTATTAGGTAGTCTCGCAAAGCCTGCACTATCATCTCCCAGGCCCTCGCCATCTCTAAGCTCTTTTCATTATCAGTCCTGGTCGCCTGTCGCATTCTGATCACACTCTCACAGCTGGACCACTTCAGCAACTCATTCGTCCATCTCCTCACTGATGGGCCCTCTCGGGATTTCCAGTGCCAGGTAATCTCTCTCTGGGCCAATATAAGTCCCAGGTCCATAAACTTGCTCGTGACTTTCGTCTTTGCTGTGTGAGGGAACCAAAGCAGCAGACATGCCGCCATATCAAAATCCACCTCCCGATCGGTAACTGCATTCAGAAGCTCTCCCACCTCTGGCCAGTAAGTCCCCAACCTTGGGCATCCCCACAGCAAGTGATCCAGCTCGACCTCCGGTGCCAAACACCTCGGGCAAGCCGCATCCTGTACGTGAAAGTGTCGCCTGAGCTTCCCCGGAGTCAGATAGGCTCTGTGTAGTATGAAGAAATGCACCTGTTGGAAGCGGGCATTCCTGCTACCCTTCCACGTTCGTTTCAGTATGTGGCCCCAGACCGTGTCTGGTATGGGTTTGCCTATGCTGTCCTCCCATTTCGTCTTCAGCGTATGTAATGGCTCCAGCCCCTCGTTTAACATTCTAGACTGGAGGCAGGTCACTGCTTTAACTGTACCCGCAGCCATCACCACGTACTGGCAGGCCATGGTCACATCCGGTTCCGCCAGCCCTCCCTTCCAGTGCTTTTGAATCGCTGCGACCACCGCCGCATGCAGGAGGTAGTGCCCATCCGGGAGACCAAACTGGTCCCGCAAGTCCCGGAAGGGAGCCAGCTCCCCATCTATATACAGGTCTCCCACCATCTGGAGCCCTAGCTCCTCCCATTCCAACAACGGGGACCAATCACCCCCGTGCGGCAGCGCCGTCAGCATCCCGAGTGGGATCTCCGGCGCGTACGGTCGGGCCACCTTCGCTCGTCTCAGACTCCTGTGCCAGCACAACCGAAGAGTCCTTTCCTCCATGGTGAGAGCACTCAACTCTAATTTCTGTTGCATGACTATGTACGACAATACATGTCGCTGAATACCTATCCCTCTCGTTTGGTCCGGGCCTCTAAATTCTCTGGCAATGCTTTGGGTCAATACCTGCAGTTGAGCCGCCAGGTAATATAGCTCAAAGTCTGGTACCCCTAGTCCTCCTTCCAGTTTGGGTCTGACCAAGGTGTTCAGTGCCACCCTACGTCTTCCGTGTCCCCAAAGAAAGTCAATAATCATTGTTCTCAAATCTTTGAAGATCCGCTGAGGGATCCAGACAGGTAGGGTACGGAAGTAATACAACAGCCGTGGCAGCGCCACCATCTTCAACAATGCCACTCGGCCTTGTACCGATAGGGGGCGGGAGGACCAGAAGGACATACACCCCTTCAGCGCCCTTATACATCGCCCTATATTTCCCTCCAACAAGCTGGCGGCATCGTGGTAAACCCGGACTCCCAAATACGTGAAGCATGTGTCCTCCCAGACCACTTCCACCGTGAGAGGAGGATATGGTGTATCCACTCGCAGCGGGAACACACAGGTCTTGTTCCAGTTCCCTTTGAGGCCTAAAAGCCTGCCAAAGCCGGACAACATCTCCACTGCCCCTTCCAGCGCCCCTTCTGTATCCTCCATTTATAGCAACAGATCATCTGCATACAATGATATGTAATGTGTCTCCTCACCCCGTCTAATCCCATTATACATTTCTCCTGTCCGTGCTTGCGCTGCCAGTGGCTCCATCGCTAAAGCGAACAACAGGGGAGACAGTGAGCATCCCTGCCTCGTCCCTCTACGCACCGGGTAATCAGAGGATATAACCGGTCCCAATCGTACTCACTGTAGCAGAGGAGTATAGAACTCTCGTCCATCGCCCAAATCCCTCTCCTAGCCCGAACTTCTTCAGGTTTCATCCAGATATTTCCATTCGAGGCTATCAAAGGCCTTCTCGATATCTACCGAAAGTACCGCTGGTTTGTGATCCGAGTCCAGGGCGTCATCTAAAATACGGACCAGGCGGCGAATGTTTATGGATGTGTTCCTCGTCGGGATAAACCCGGCTTGGTCCTCGTGGATCAGCATGGTCATATGCGGCAGTAGCCTAGTGGCCAGTATACGACTTAAGATCTTATAGTCCACCGTTAGCATAGAGAGGGGCCTATAGGATGTCACATCGGAAGCTTCCCTACCAGGTTTCAGCAGCGGTACCACCAGGGCCTCCCTCATCGATTTAGGCAAATGTCCCAGTGCCATAGCCTCAGAGTACACCGCCAGTAACTTGGGTGCCAAGCTATCTATATATTTCAGATAGAATTCAATTGGCAGGCCATCTACTCCCGGCGTCTTATTTCTAGCCATTTGCTTAATGGCCACCCGGATCTCTGACAGTGTTATTTGGCCGCCCAAAGCCTTCGCGTCTTCACTATCCAGCACCGGAAGGTGGACCGTTTCAAGATATTCTCCTATCGCCGCTACCTCCACCCTCAGTTGACTCTCATATAGTGTTGTGTAATAGGATTGGAAGCGTTTCAAAACTGCTGACTGCGAATAGACCACCTCCCCTGTCTCTTCTTTAATACTCATAATATGACAACCTCTAGGTTCTGGTGTAGCTAGTTTTGCAAGCAGCGTACCCACCTTATCTCTTTCTGCGTGTACCTTGGTAGTGTAAAGCTTATAGTCATAACATCGCAGCCGCTCTGTCGCTGTTGCCACTAATTCCTTCGCCTCTAGCAGCCGATCCTGTAGTTCCGGCCGCTCAGGTCTACGCTGCTCTAGCTTTCTCAACGCGCATTCCGCTTTATCTAGATCAGCCAAAACCGACGCCCTAGCATTCGAAAATCTGCCCATGCAGACCCCTCTCATCACCACTTTCATCGCATCCCATTCTATCGACCTCGTGGCAGCCGAACCCTCGTTCTCAACAAAGTAGTGCTCAATACTCTGCAGGATCGTGTCACTAAACACCAAGTCCTCCAATGTTTCAGGCCGCAGTTTCCATGTGGGGACCGCCGACCTCGCTTGCTGCCATTGCACCATCACTAATAAGGGGTTATGATCTGAAATAGTCCTATCTAGGTACTCCGTGTGTGTTATCATGGCGGTCAGTGGTCCACCACAAAGGATTGAGTCTATCCTGACATGTAACGCATGTAGAGCCGAGTAAAAGGAGTAGTCCCTAACCTCCGGGTGTTGTGCTCTCCATACATCTACAAGGCCCCACCTCTCTTGCCAGTCCCTCCTGTGTGTGGCTAATCTGCGGACCGGGGAATCAGCTAATGGCGGATGCGACCTATCCAGTGCCACGTCAGTGATCGAGTTGAAGTCCCCTCCCAATATGATGGGACCTGCCAGGAAGTGTGCAAGTGAACCTGTTAGACCATCAAAAAAACGGGCCTGATCAGTATTGGGGGCATATAGACTACATAAGACCACGTCACGGCCATACAGCCTGCCTTCCACTGCCACATATCGACCCTCAGGATCCACTAGCTGGTTCGTGGCTTCGAATGGAACCCCCGCTCTCACCCATATCAGCACCCCCCTAGCGAATGCTGAGTATGTGGTGCCAAACACCTGTCCATGCCATCGTTTCTGTAATGCAGTACATTCTTGTTTGGTTAGATGAGTCTCTTGCAACAGTGCAATTTGGACACTTCTCCTCACTAGATAGGCGTGCACCTTGTACCTTCTAGACATTGTTCGAAGACCACGGACATTCCATGTGATACATTTCAGATTAGGTAATGTCCCCATAGCAGTTCTCTCCCCACCATTGTCCATTGGTTACCCATATCAAGGCAGCATGACTTCCCACTCAAAACACCCAAACAAACTTCCCCAACCCCACTCCCCAGAACAGGACCTAATAACACAACATCAGCCCCCATCCAAACCTGTAACACAACACACATACCACTACTCTGTAGTCGCCACTACAGAAGGCCTTAAGGGCAACGAGAGGGTAGTTCAGGGCCGACCCGGGGCAAGCCAAGCACCCGCCCCACGCCCATGATCCCGCACTGCTGCTGCAACACAGTACCTGTCAGTGCGCCAAACTCCAAGGTAAGCTAGCCCCACAGGGACAGCAAGGACAGTCCTCACCCCAATTGTCATTCGTTAAACAGTCCCTCCGCCGTCTGTGGGGTGACCGTTGGCCCAGCAGAGCTATCCACTTCCGAGACGTCTCCTCCTGATTTTCCTCCATCGTCTTCAGTGTCCGAGCCCATCGATATCCTCTCCTGTTGTGATCCCGTGATGATCGCTGTCGCCGCCACCGCTCCCTTCCTGTCCGCTGCCATCTGCTCGTCCCGCATCGCTCTTTTAAGTTTGTTTCGCTTGCGGATGCGTTGCGATTTTCGGATAGGAGCAGATTTTTGACGCTCTCTTTCACCCCTATTTTGGCGGTCCGTGCCAGCACGGTACAGTTCGAGCCATGACCACACTTAGTCAGGGTTCTGAAAGAATTGGGTCTTCCTATCCAGGATCACTCGTAGCTTAGCCGGAAAAAGCAAGGAGTATTGGATGCCCTCAGTTCCTTTTTGACGGCCAAGAAGGATGCTCTGTTCTTCTGGACTTCCTGCGTGTAGTCCGGGAAAATTGTGACCAAGCTATTCTCCACCTGAAAGGGACCCTCCGAGCGCGCCCTCCGAATCAGCAGATCTCGGTCCTTAAAGTGCAATAGTCTGGCCACCATTGGCCTGGGTGGGCGGCCCTGCATGGGTGGGCGGGCCGGAACCCTATGTGCTCGCTCTAGGGAAAAGAAGGGCGAGAGGCCCTCCGGGGCCACGACTGTTTTAAACCAATTCTCCATGTAGGCCACTGCATCATCCCCCTCAATTTTCTCCGGCAGGCCCACGACCCTTACGTTATTTCTTCTATTGCGACTTTCGGAATCCTCCACGCGCTTCTCCAACGTCGTCAAGCGACCAAGGATATCGGACAGTTTGTGTTCCGCGGTCACCACCGCCGGTTTGAGCTCCTGAAGCAGCTGTTCGGATTCCTTCACTCTGTCATAGAGTTTAGCATGATCCGCTCTTAGTAGGCCCAGTCCTGTGGCGACCTGCGCAATATCTTGGTGTAGGGATTCCTTGGTCGCGGTTATGGCCTCCAGTATCCCATCCAGTCTTTTATTCAGCCGCTGTTCCTGTGCATCAGTGTCAGGTGCAGCATGAGGTCCGCCCTCCGCGCCCGGAACGCTTGTCAGGCCTGTCCTCTGCTGCACAGGTAGGTCGCCTCCCTTGGCCGCCATCTTGGGCGCCGTGTGCACCGTCAATTTTGTGTCTCCCAGAGTGTCTCGGCCTCTGTTTCCAGCTTCTAGAGTTGAAACAGGCCCCGGTACCTTCTCGCCTCGCAGTGGTGTTAGCGTTCTCCCCTTGCTGCCGCCCTTACTGCCAGGCGTCAAATCGTCCACAGGGCCGGAGCTGTATTGCCGGGCTCAAGATGGCCGTCCTTTGTTCACCAGTTCTCCCAATGTCCCCGCAAGCACCCTGTAGTCCAGGAGTTGTCCTTCACGCGCTCTAAAGCTACTCCCAACGTGGGCTCATCACATCCTCTCGACTGTGTCGCGGGGGGCCCGTCCCAGTGTACGGAGGAATTAACTGTGCGGGCCGGATGAACCGGCAGCCTTCCTGCAATACCAGACCTGCAGTCTGTACTAGGACACCGCGTCCTATCAGTCTGGGACTCCGCTCACCCACTCCTCCAAATTACCTCTCCGCCGTTGTGCCCGTACGCCGCCAGGAATAGTCGGTCCTTATACGTTGGGGCCAACCCTCAAGGCCCGCTCATGCCCACTGCTCGCCCGGACCAGTAGTTCCTGAGGCAGCCGATAACCGGCCAGGGAGGGTCACACCCTTCCAACGCTCCCGTCCGGTCTGTGTGGGCAGCCCTGAGGTCGGGCGTGAGTCCTCTTTGTGCTCCCCCGTTCACCCAGCCTACAAATGTGGCATTACACCGGGGGTCCGCTCGGTCAAGGGGCGCGGTGTGTAAGGGGTGCCTCTCCGGAGCGGGGCTGTGCGCTGATGGCCGCCACGCTAGACGATGGGGGATGGGCGTCCCGTCCGCCGATCTCCAAGGCGGTTCAGCGCGCTCCCCACCGTTCCAGCCGCTGCGGTTCTCCACGCCGCTGAGACCTCCTTCTGCCCGCTCCTACCAGGCCGCCGCACTCACTGCAGGTCCGCCGCGGGCCGCTGCTCCCCTCCTCTCCGATCATCTGCCGTGGGTCCGGGCCGCCGCCATCTTAACTTGCAGGACTCTGCACCGTCCGTCTCCCGATCCTGGTCTCCAGCGCGATCCTCTGGCTTCCGCTGGCCCGCAACCGCAGCTCTCCGCCTCTTGGACGCTTCAGGCAGAGTTTCCGCACCCCGACCGGTGCCTGTAGGGTGAAACCCAGGATAATTAGCGGGATCAGGCGCGGAGCTGCAGGCTCACGCCGCCATCCCAATCGGCGTCCAAACCACGCCCCCTTTAACACTAAAGGATGTACATGAACTCCTGCCCTGGATGCCTGAATGTCAGCAGTCTTTTGAGCAATTGAAAACTGCGCTTTGTTCAGCTCCAGTACTTGGCACCCCTGACTAAACTAAGCAGTTTGTGTTGTACGTCCATGAGATGGCTGGTTGCGCGCTTTCTTTGGAGATAAGCAACTGCTGTGTGCTTACTTCTCTGCTGTGCTCAATCCAGTTGCACAAGCCCTCAAGAGCTGTCTTAAGAGCGGTCGCCGCCGTGGCTGTCTCAATAAGGCAATCGGCTGGACTCGTACTTGATACTGATCTCACAGTCATGATACCCCATGCTGTAGATACACTTTTGAATAGGACTAAGACACTGCGCCTCACCAGTGCACGTATGACAGGTTATGAGTTAACGCTGTTCGCCAAACATATTACGATCAAACGATGTACCACTCTGATTCCAGCCACATTACTTCTGAGAATAAAGAGATTGACAAACATGATTGTATCTTCCGGGCGGAAGAAGAGACGAAAGGACGGGTAGACTTGACTGATGTTCCCTTATCTGACCCCTCAAGGGAACTATATGCCGATGGCTCTTGCTTTAAATTACCAGATGGCACTACAACTGCTGCATATGCTATTACTACGCTGCGTACGGTAGTTGAGACATCACAAGTTACCTATCAGTCGGCCCAAGCTGCAAAGCTTGTTGCCCTAATACGAGCCTGCGAATTGAGTGAGGGACTGGTTGTCAATATTTATACTGACAGCCCATAATTTCAATTGACTCTGGGAAGAGAGAGGATTCCTTATTTCCTATGGGACAAAGATTTAGCAAGGTCATCCTATATATAGGCTTCTGTCCGCTTTGACACACCCTAAGAAATTGGGAATAGTGAAGTGCTACGCCCATAGGAAAGTTACTGACGATGGAGGTAAATGAAACGTTTTTGCAGGTCAGACAGCTAAGGACACAGCCCGGACTAGGATGAAAATAATGTTCATAGAAGGTCCCACCAGGTGGGTGCCCGAGGTCACAATGTTGGAAGTTTCAGTTGAGAATGTGAAGGAAATACAGAGTGAGGCCACAGTGGAGGAATTAGCAGTGTGGCAAGTAAGTATAGCACAATTGAACGATTAGGGATATTGGATTGACAAGTCAGAGAAGCAAAGATGGATGTTGCCAGATGCAAATGTTCTTCCTGTAGTTGCAATGGCCCGGCCAATATCGGTGCTAACCATGATGACCCCGTATGGCAGAATGATAACACTCCAAAACTGCTGTACATTTAGTGAAGTATTGCATGGTGTGCATAATGTACCACCTGGTAACTTTGCACCTCCTACTTTTCCTTTTGAGGTCCTTCAGTTAGATTACATCGAATTGGACAGGGTCAATAATTTGAAGTATGTGTTGGTAGTTGTTTGTGCATTCAGTAAATAGGTTGAGGCGTACCCCACTAAAGACAATACAGCTATAGCTGAAGGAGTTCTTACCTCGTTTTTGGTTGACCCTTTTGATCTGGAGTGATAAGGGAAGTCATTTTAATGCCAAAGTCATGCAGGTATTTTGTGACGGTTTGCACTTAAAAGAAAAATTCCTTGCTGAAAACCACCCACAATCTGCAGTTTTGGTTGAGAAGTACAATGGTACTCTCAACTGAATTTAGCAAAGATTCAGGAGACAACAGGGTTACAGTGGCCAGATGCTTTACCATTAGCTCTTTTGTCGACAAGAACAGCAGCACATTCTAGTACAGGATTGTCACCCTATGAGGCCGTGTTTGGACGCCCGGCAAATGTCTGGGGTGTCCTGCGCCCTCGTAGATTTTCCGATATTTAGTATCCATTGTTAACAGACTATCTTTGCCAGTTAACTGAAAATGTGCATTCTATTTACTAACAGGTCCACAAGACCCTTCCACCCATATTAGAGGGGCCTAGACACATCACTCGGCCTGGCGATTATGTAGTGGTGGTGAATTTCCAGCGAAAGATTTTCGAGCCCCGTTGGAAGGGACCTGAACAGGTCCTCCTGGCAACTCGAACCGCTGTGAAAGTCGCCAGACGAAAGAACTGGATTCATGCCAGCGGTTGTCGCAGGATACCCCTACCCTTGCCTTATCACTGGGTGAGGGATGGCGTTGGCGACACGGAGTGTGAGAAGGTGCCTCAGTTCATCCCCTTCAGCGACACAAAATTAACGTGGACCCAAACGAATGCAGAGAATGATGACGCGCCAAATGCAGCGGTCCCTCCAGAAATCCGAGCCATTAAAGAGCCGCTGTTAGTTGACCCCTCTGTGACTGGAGTCGCCTGGTACAATTTATGTCCTCGGCTGAGGAATAGTGCACCAAAGGAGAAGTCAGATTAGCCAGAGATGGACTGTGTAAGTTAGGGTGTACTTTGCTATAGTACCAACTGTGTTAGTTTAGGGTGTTGTGAGATTGGTGCGCTGTTTTGACATTGGACAGGCTAGATCCAATGTGCTCCCTGGGAGGGGAGGTATATTATCCTGTGGGACGTGGGATTAATTGTGAGCTTAGGACTGAGCAAGCTCCATCGCCAGTGCTCAAGAGCGCCAAAGTTGATGAACAATAGGAGCCTGTACCAGTGAGACTCTGACGGACACTGGCAACACTTACCTTTGCTATCAGTCTTATTGCATTCCTCTTCTTGTTCTATAATGCAACCTTTTGGTCGACCTATTGAGGTGGAGGAACAGCCATTTGCACCACCGCATTTAGGGTGGGGTTGGTCAACAAGGTGTTGCGCCTTATAAGATGAAAATAACAATAACAATAGTTGGCATATTAATTGTTGTGATTACGCGAATAACAAGCCTTGGAATATCCTAGTTTCTGGAGGAGAAATATCCTGTACATTTCTTGGTTGGTACAATGCCCACTCCCCCGAGCACATTTTTGTTACTTTGGCTCCACACAAAGCAAGCGCATAGGTTGTCCTACACCGATAATGTTTTCATACAAATGTTGCATCAGCCTCATAATGTCTCCAATACAACTAATTGTTGGATTTGTGGGTTGCTTCCTTCAGTCACTCATAAGAGCAACAATTTGTTGTCTATGCCATTGTCATATATTGGTAGCTGTGAAGGTTGGTTTGAATTGTTCATTATGGTGCACTACCATTTCCAACTCTGTACTCTGGTAATGACAGTATATATGTTTTCATCACAGGTTTACTTTCATAGGACCGGCAGGACAAGGGACCTCCGGTACATTGTCCCCAAAATCCTGTATGAGCAAATAAGAAAAACATGGCTTGGAATGGAAATGGCTGATTTCTAAAGGTTCAACACCTCTGAGTATGTTCAATCTTTCCAAGCTCGGAATATTACTAAGGACAAACCGATGCTGCTATCCGTGGTCAATGCAAGAGCTAGTTTCGGTGTCCAGGGGAGTGGGAGAGTAAATGCAATTTCACCCACAGACTGGGAATGATTAATGGTCCGCCTTTGAGCCTACCCCATAATGTCTATTTTGTCTGTTGATCCCAAGCTCATGTCTGGCTTCCGAGGGGATGGTCAGGCAGATGTTACCTCTCTTTCCTCTTTCCCTCTGTGTATGTTGCCCCGTCCAATTATCATAAAGATCATCAGCTGCAGCGTAGGAGTACGTACTTGCCTCGAGTCAGAAGGGTTGTAGACACAAAGGATATAGATCAGACCACCGCACAACAGTTTGGGGATGCTTTGAAGGCTCTACTACTTTATTGGGGTCCCAGGGCTAATAGCCTTCAAATTCGCCAGCTAACAATAGTTGTTGAAGCGGTTATCAATACGACTTCGGGGATGATGACAAATATCACTGCTGTGCTCCAGGCTACAAGATTAGGCACTTTACAGAACAGGATTGTGTTGGTAGTCATCCTCGCAGATCGGGGAGGGGCCTGTTGAGTCATTGGCAGCAGCTGTTGCGTTTACATACCTGATCAAGCTCCCAATCTGTATCCAGCTATACAAAAATTGCATGGACTCTCATCTGACATACACCATGAAACAGGTACTTGGACCCCATCAGGGTGGTTCTGGAATATGCTAACAACATGGGGTTGGAAGATTCTCATCTTTTTGATTGTGGTTGCTAGTATTATTTTTACATGTTGCCTCTGCCTACCCTGTCTCCCGACTTGCTGTATTGTGTAACTGTTCTCACCCCTAAACAGAAAATATCAGTTCATGATACTAGTGCTGCGATCATGTTGAGAAGGACATTGAGGACATGATGCAGATCGATGAGGGTGTAACTACTGATTATTTGAGCAGTAGCTCATAGTGATGTTTCTTATCCTTGCAACATGTTATACGTTTCTTGATAGTAACAGAAAATTGTTAGTTTCTGCTAAAAGGGAGGGTCTGTTGGAATAAAAATGTCTTTGCTGTGTTGGTTACATATTGTTCTGCATAAGTTAGCATTTGCGGTACCATTTTATGTTTGGTCGCCATTTTGATTCATGAGTGAAACTAATCTCTCTCTGCCTCTGCGAGAAGCAGCTTTGGTCATTTTAGTTTCCTCCAAGGTTGAGTCTTGCTGTACTAATGAATACACTGTTCTTATTAGCGCATGCCTTTCTCACTGGATAGAGACCTGCTCCCACTAGTCCAGTGTTGGGCACAGACACAACGACATTGGCATAGAGATAGTGTGTGCCCGGTCTCAATCTGGAAATTTCCAGTCTGGGCGTGCCTTCTGTGGCTCTGAATCGTACATAATTAATGTATCAACATGTTTTCTGATGTCAGTCCTCTCTGCTGCACTCCTAAGTGACTGGGCGGACGGTGCTCCGCTCGAGTGTATCTGAATAAACATGTACTTGGTTTGTATTCTCTACTGTCTGACTGACTCTTCATTTGTATGGAAGGCTGAGAGGTGGTCCCGAGTGAACCCGGTGGTCCTAATCGGGTCACTACCTTCAAGAGCCACAGACTAAAAAACAGCTGCATGCTTGTCGCTGCCTCCGGGCAAAACTGTGCAGCCTACTAATGAACAAAAGGAGTGAAGCTTATGGCGATGCATCTGTATCTGGTGTGTCTTCTATGACCATTGGAGGATCAGGACTGAGGAGCAGGAGGACAGAGAGAGGCCTGCCGCGGACCCTAATTGCCACTGTAACAAACTTTGAGAGATTGAATGATAGTGTAGGAGAGTAGGATCTGCTTCTTATAGTTAGCCCCACTTTTTGCTGATGTTTCACTGTTTTCGACTTAGACTGTCTGGGATCCTGCTATCCAGGACCCCAGCCTAGCTGATTTCTCTTCTAAATTGATTACATGTACTTTAGGTACACTCCAGATTGGATTCTGGGTTACCCTTATAAGTCCTTAGTATATGGTATACTATGTACCTAGGACATAGGTACCCCAAAGGCCTCCCAGGGCTGCTGCAGCATGCATTATGCCACCCCTGGGAGACCATTCAAAATGACACAACAGGTCTGCTACTGCAGCCTGTGTAAGGTGGTTCATGCACCCCTTACTTTGATATAGGTTCACTATATCTACCTTATATCAATGCACATATAAACCTATCAGTCACCCCTATGGCAGGCCTTATCCATCCGGAAGGCAGTGTGCTGGTTTTTATGTGAGAGGGTGCTTGTGCATGAGCAGAACCCCTCTGCAGCCTTCGGAACCTATTCTCCGGGGTTGTTCTGTGATGCAGCCAACCGTACACTCTTGAGTGCATTATAACCTCGCGGTTAATGTTAACTTGAAAAAGGCTGCAAGGAAACATGTCGTGTTTGGTGTCAAACACCTTGGAATCATACCTCCCCACCAGTAACTGGCAGGGGGGAGGTATGATTCCACCCTCCTAGAGTGAGAAATATGACAACACTGGTACACCCAGTACCAGCTTAACAGAACCTGGCATCACAAAATGGATACTGTCAGCCACAGACACACGTCTGCCCTCCTGCTGCTGAGCCAAGCTCGAGCAGAGGAAGGTTTGACAATAGGCTTCCCGTGACAGGGAGGTGTAACCACCTCCCAGACAGGCTTTAGTGTATTCGGGCAGAGTGGGTGCACTCTCAGAGGGCCTTGATGTCTGCACTGGGGGCGCATTTGGTGTCCCTGTGCATTGTCCATCTCAAACTGGTAGCTGAAGCCATTTGCTCCTGCTCTGCCGCAAAATTGGACAAAGGACATGGGTGTAGCCACCCCTCTGTCCTGACCCTCCCATAGGTGGGTCCCCAGAGTTTGTCCCACCCCTTCCTTGGGTATAAAGTAGGAACCCATGACTGCAGGACTTTAGATTTTACCTGGACTCATTTCTGCTACAGAAACCAAGTACTTCGACGATCTGCATAACGTTGGATGACTGAAGAATCTCTCTTGGAGTAAAGGAGTTACTGCCCTGCTAAGCAGGCACCACAACGCATCTGACCGGTTTGCATCTCCAAAGCTCCTGAGGACTCCGAAGATTTCTGCAACACAGGCGGTGGGTTCCTGAGGTCTCTGAGGTTGATCTGTGCCCTCAGCAATTCTGAGGCCCACATCCCTATTGGGGACCGTGCAACCTGAACACCTGTGCACCATGGAGATTTGCAGCAGCCTATGCTTTCCGGCGACCCCTGAGGCTGTTCTTTGGGATACTTGTAGTCCTGACCCCGAGCAATGTTTCCACCATAGATTACTGACTCCACAAGTGTTCCGTTGGCTGGTATTTTGTGATTCCTCTCGAGTTCCCTTCCCGATCCCAGGTCCGTTGACCTATGGGTCACCTGGGACTGTGACCTGGCCTCGGTCACAGTCCCGCTCTCCCCCCGACAGCTCCTGCGAGCCGCTGCTGCCCCTGGTCCCCTGCCTCGTGGGTTCGAGGCTGCTGTAAGCGACTGCCATATTCCTGCCAAATTCTTGCTCTGACCTGTACTGTACTGTAATTATCTTTCTACATTTATTGTGTCCCCGGTTCTTGTTGCTTCTGCCATTTTTTTGACCCCATTTGTCTCACTCTGGTCTCCTGGCCCCTCCCCTCGGGCCCGCTCTCCCGCCTCCCAGCTGAGCGTCCCTCTCCTCCCCTACAAATGCAGATGGCGCAGTGGACGCTGCGACCCCTGGACCCCGCAAATGCCACGACCACAACGACCGCCTCCGCAACGACTCCAGCACCCTCCACGCACTCAACTTCTGTCAGCCATGGCCCGCCTCTTTGGGCCATTGGGCCATTGGGCCATCGGGCCATCGGGCCCCGGCGGCGAGCCTTCGGGCCCTATGGGCCCGACTCGAGTCCTCGCCCTTTATTGTTGGCAGCTCCGGCTCTGGCTTAGCTGTCTGCTGCAGCGCCGCAGGGCCCCCAAGGGTCCAGGCCTGGATCCCGGTCGACGCCGGTTGACCTTTTAACACCTCCACCGACCTCACCGGCACCACCTTCAACGTCGCCTGTGCCACCGGACGACTACGTCCCCGGTTTCAACCCCGATGTGGACACGGCGCCGGAACTGCATCGCTCAACGCTGATGCCCATGGGGCCTTTCTACCCCTATGTCCAACCTCCTTATTTTCGGCCTGTTCATCAGCCTTCGGAGGAAGAGGAGGACTGGGAGGTGTCTGAGGACCCTCTCACAGCTCAATGTGAGTATGACCTGGACTGGGCAGAGGAGCTGAGGAATGCCAGTGGTCTTGACACCTCTCTTGACCTTGGCATGCTAACTCCTCCCTACTGTGGCTACGGGTGCAAGTTAGGCAGTGGTGTTGCGTAGGGCGGCCTAGGCTCTCCACCTCCCTACAATGGCCATCAGGATTAACCTCCTTACAGAAGTGCTTCAGCCAGTGGCTACCTCTGCGGAGCCACTGCTGCCTTTATTGATGCACTTTCTGATGTCCTTTTGGGCACCTAGTCTAGGTCCAACACAGGGGTCCCTGTAGATAGGAACATGGTCCCATGCCATCGCCCGGCCCCGGGCAACCCCCTTTTCCTTTCCCAACACCCCTCCCCTGAGAGCGTGGTTGTCCAAGCCTCCACTTCCCAGAGAGCATTCCCTACCCCACCCCCGGACGGGGACTCCAAGAGACTGGAACAGTTCGGGAAGAAGATTTTTTCTTCCGCCATTTCAGGGCTGCGGTCTGTGATTCCCGCATGCCTCTTGGGCCGTTATTCCCACTCTGTTTGGGATACAGGGGCGCAAGTGCTTCCTCAGTGTCCGGAGGAGGCCCGGACAGTGCTCTCTCAAGCTATTGCTGAAGGGAGGGATGCCTCCAAGTTCACAATCTGTTGTGGCCTTGACACCGCCGAGTTGCTGGGTAGGGCGATTTCCACAACCGTGGCGCTCCGCCGCAATGCCTGGCTGAGGACAACTGGTTTCTCTGGGGATGTCCAAGACACTCTCATGGACATGCCCTTTGATGGCATTCGCCTTTTTGGCAGCAAGGCAGATAGTGTGTTGGAGCGCTTTACGGACTCGCTGGCTACGGCCAAGTCCTTTGGCCATTCGGCCACTCACCCTCCTCTGGCTACTGCTTTTTGTTCTTTCGTGTCCACGGAAGGGGCGCCCCAACACATTTGCTTCAGAGCCACAGGCCTGCGCAGCAACAGTCCCAGTGCGGCCGCTGACGTGGGACCCGCCAAAGAGGGTCAGGGGCCAGCGGGCGGGTCAGTCCACCTCCACCCTAGCCACCACTGCCTCCAAACCTTCCTAGTCTGATTTTTCAGGCCCATCAAACGCCAGTGGGCGGCAGGAATCGCCATCAACTCCCCCACTGGTGCACCATCACTATGGACAGGTGGGTTTTACAAATAGTCCGAAGCGGCTAATCCCTCCCCTTCGAGTCTACCCCTCCAGCCATGCCACCCCAGTACAACCGCATGTCGGGGGATCACTTGGCACTTCTTCAACAAGAAGTCATGGCCCTCTTGGCCAAGGGGGCCAGCAAGAGCGTTCCAGCGCCAAAAGTAGAACGTGGTTGCTACTCCCACTAATTTCTGGTGCCCAAGAAGGACAAGGGCCTGCGTCCTATCTTGGACCTCCAGAATGTCAATCGCTTCCTCCGAAAGGAGAAGTTCAAAATGATAACTCTGGTTCAGGTCTTGTCTGCCCTCGACCATGGAGACTGGATGGTAGCGTTGGATCTGCAGCATGCATATTTCCATATTCCCATCCTGCTGGCCCACCGGCGTTAACTACGGTTTACGGTACACCACAAGCACTTTCAGTTTACCGTACTCCCCTTTGGCCTTACCAGCGCCCCTCGGGTGTTCACAAAAGTGATTGCGGTGGTCACAGCTGATCTGCGCAGATCAGGGGTTCCAGTCTACCCCTATCTCAATGACTGGCTGTTGAAGGCGGGCCCGCCCCAGGCAGTCGTCTCCCACCTCCAGACTATGGCCGACCTCCTTCATTTGCTGGGGTTCTCCATCAATGTGGTGAAGTCGCACCTGATTCACTCTCAGAAGCTCCTCTTAATCGGAGCAGTTCTGGATACAACGCTCTTTCTGGTCTATCCTCCTGAACGACAAGTCCAGGATATTCAGGCTCTGATTCCGATCTTTTGGCCTCTATCCTGGGTTTTGGTCAGAATGACCCTGAGGCTGCTGGGCCTCATGGCCTCCTGCATCCTGCTGGTCGATCATGCCAGATGGCATATGCGGGCTCTGCAGTGGGACCTGAAGTTCCAGTGGGTGCAGCACCAGGGGAACCTCTCCGAGTCCGTCCAGATCTTGGAGGGCACTGCTAGACAGTTGCAGTGGTGGCTTACAAACCGGCATTGGGTCAATGGCAGATCCCTCTCCCTTCCCCAACCGCAGCACTCAGTGGTGACGGATGCGTCCCACCTGGGGTTGGGCAGTCACATGGGAAAGGCGGAAATCAGAGACCTCTGGTCTTTGGCGGAGTCCCGGCTCCATATCAACCTTCTGGAGCTTCAGGCGATCCGACTTGCACTGAAGGTATTCCTTCCCTCTGTCAAGGGGAGGGTAGGGCAGGTGTTCACAGACAACACCATTGCCATGGGGTACTGCTACAAACAGGGCAGGTGGGGTTGTGGACCCTATGTCAGGAGGCTCTGCGCTTCTGGACATGGCTGGAACATCAGGGCATTTCCCTGGTGGTTCAACACCTGGCAGGTTCACTCAACGCCAGGGCGGATGAACTCAACCACAGGTGCATGGATCACGAATGGCGTCTTCACTCGGACGTGGTGCAAGGTCTCTTTCAACAGTGAGGAGAGCCTTGGTTAGATCTATTCGCCACCAAAGAAAACGCACAATGTCAGCAGTTTTGCGCGTTAGAATTTCCAAGGCGGCACTCGCTAGGCAATGCTTTTCGTCACAAGTGGAGTTTAGGTCTGTTGTACGCCTTTCCGCCTATACCACTTCTACCCAGAGTGCTGAAGAAGATGAGGCGCAACTGGGCCCAAGTCATTCTTGTGGCTCCGGACTGGGCTCGATGAATATGGTATCCCATGCTACTCAGTTTGACAATCGATCCCCCGACCCGACTGCCTCTTTAGGAGGATCTTCTGTTGCAGCAGCAGGGGACGGTCCTCCACCAGAACCTGTCCAGTCTCCACCTCCTTGCGTGGGGATTGAGCGGCGGTAGTTGATTCCTTTTGACTTGCCTCCTGAAGTTTGTGATGTTATTCTGGCGGCCAGGCGGCCCTCCACTAAGTTGGTATACGCCTGCAGGTGGAACAAACTTGAGGCATGGTGCACTGCAAAGACTGTGAATCCCCTTTCTGCCCCTGTTTCAGAAGTCCTTTTGTTTCTTCTCTCTTTGGCCCAGCAGGGCTCTGCTCTGGGCACTATTAAGGACTACCTTTCTGCTATTTCGGCCTTTGTCAAGCTCCCTGATCAGCCCTCTCTCTTCAAGTCCCCTGTTGTAAATAGATTCCTCAAAGGCATTACTCACCTTTTCCCTCCTATTCCTTTTGTGATGCCACAGTGGGACTTGAACCTGGTCCTTACATATTTGATGTGCGCTCCCTTTGAGCCTCTTCACAACGGTCCTCTACGTCTCTTAACCTTGAAGACTGCTTTCCTGGTTACCATCACCAACGTTAGGAGAGTGAGTGAGCTCCAGGCTGTTTCTTGTAAACCTCCTTTTCTATGTGTCCATCCGGTCAAGGTTGTACTCAGAACCCATGCATCCTTTCTGCCAAAAGTTGTCGCTGCTTTTCACGTCGGGCAAACCATCACTTTACCCACCTTCTTTCCGCCTCCGCATCCTTCCAGAGAGGAAGAGAGGCTCTACCGTCTGGACCCAAAACATGCGCTCTCATTTTCCCTGAACCGCACACAACAGTTCTGGGTGGATGACCAGCTCTTTGTTGGCTACGTAGGAGCCAAGAAAGGTCGGACGGTACACAAGCGGACCATTTCCCAATGGGTCGTCTTGTGTATCAAAGCCTGTTATTATTTGGCTAAACAGAAGCCTCCGGTGGGGCTGTGCGCCCATTCCACCCAGGCTACGGCAGCCACCACAGCATTGAGACGTGGTGTCCCCCTGCAAGACATGTCAGGCAGCTACGTGGGCCTCGCTGCACACTTTTACTAAGCACTGCTGCCTGGTCAGCCAAATCCGGATAGACGGCTTCTTTGGCCGTTCTGTTCTCTGAGACTTCCTGGTGTGATCTTGGTTTGCAGACCCACCACCTGGGTTTGTATTGTTGGGGTATCTATTCTAGGGTAAGCAATCTATCACTATGTGTTTCTTTCAGATTGAAGAACCGGGATAACCCACTTACTGGGTCTCGGCGGCTGGGGATCCGCCCAAATCTTCCATACCTTCCATACTTAGTAAAAGGAGACACAGGAGCCTTCGTTTGCAGGAGGAACCCAGATTTATTTCAATAGCCCGGGCTATGGAACAGAGTCCCAAGCTAGTCAGAGACAAAACCCAGGAGGCTGCTACTTCACTCTGTAGCTTACAAGCCTTTTATACATTTTTCATCCCAGTCTTTTGGCTGTCAGACCATTGTTTAATCAGGGCAGTGTTTACAGTTGATAACCAGATCCAGACGATGTTTGTAGTTAGTGACGTGGTCAAGGCTTGGTACACAGATCATGGTTTACTCGGCTTTGATCAAGGCTCAGTTTTTTAGGTCTTTGTTCAATTGCCTTGATCAAAGCCCGGTCCTTCAAGTCATTGTTTAATCACCCTGATCAAGGCCCAACAGTCAGACCATTGTCTAAATAACCTGATCACGGTGTCAAGGATGTTTACCAGGCTGGGAGCAGGAGATGGAAAACAACCTTGTTTACACAGGGCGTGGTGTCTCATGGCTTTCTCTTGACTGCAAAGAACAGGGGGTTGGGTGTGCGACAGTTCCTGGGCAGAAATGCAGGCTGCAAGATGGTTTTTGTCGTGTCAGTTTAGATTTTCCTCAGGCATCAGCAGAAATGACCAGGTGGGTCGTGTGGAAAGTTTGACACGAGATGGCAATGAAAAAACAATGGAGTCCCAGTACAGATGATGCTAATCAGAAAAACACTTTTCCTCAGACCCTCCTTTTGCCATTGAGTGGCAAATACTTTTAAGAAATGCCAATGTTCATAAGACCATCTGTTTCTTGTAGGAGCATCATCATCATATTGGTGTTGTGAATGTTAGAGGGTGAAGGCTTGATGGTCTGGACACACATTGTACAGAGCACTGGCAGGCACTGAAAGCACAAACACCAGGAGACCAGGACAGCTACTCTCAAGGCAAGGAAGATGAGGACCCTCCAACCCCATTGGGAAAGGAGGCCCCAGATCCAGCCAGTGAGGGACCAGCTGCCTTCATCCAAATGAATTTCGGAAGAAAGGCGATGCAGACGTCGGATTGCATCGTACACTGTAGGTGCGTTGTCTGGGATGTACACGCAGCAGCTGGAGCCGATCAATTTACATACACCACCACGATCAGCAAGGATGACGTCGAAGACCATGCGGTTTTGGAGCATTATAAGGCGGTCCGCCTGTAGCTCTGCAGTGATATTGGAGAGGGCACCAGCTGTTACTGTGATGGTGGTCTCAAGGACCCTGGTCAGTCCTCGTACAGCCCGAATGTTTGCCATGGGGCCCCAGAATGGAAGGAAACCTTTAAAGAAGTCCCCGGCTTCCTGGCCCGCTGTATCCTCTGCTGATATGACCCCCCTAAGTGAGCGGCGCAGGGCGCCCTTCATTGACTGGTGGTAACCTCCATGGGTAGAGTATGTTGGTGGAAGGAGGAAGGCCAGATAGCAGGTACCAGACCAGTTACGGGGGAGCCAAGTGTAGGCGGCAGTGCAACAGATGAAATAGGTGTTGGGGGATGCCACCAGCTTTGGGGGAGATGTAGAGTTCAAAGCTTTTGTGATATCACACGTACTGGTACCAACTTTCTTAGTCCCTAGGCCATGGATGCAGACACAGCCTTGCACATTTATGACATTCACAGTGTCTCTTTCATCAGGCAGTATCCTTCGTGTGCGGAATCTGGAAATTGTTTGTTGAGTGGTTGAGTTGAATACTACCATTTCACTAAGTTCATCTGGTGGTAGTAGCAATGTGGATGAGCTGGTCGGGCAAAAAGAAGCATTGGCATTGCCAGATCTGTTCCGCCAGAAGTCATCCCGAAATGTCCCAAGGATAGAATTGGCAGTACCATTGACACTGTAGGCCTCCTGCATCAGCATCCACTATGCAAGACAAGACCCAGTGATGGAGAAGGGATAAGGAAAGAATGGAACAGGGTGTATCATGGAATGCGGCATCAGTCCACAAACCCAGCAGTCCAACTCCACCCTACAACTCCACCCTCCAACTCCATCTCCACCCTCCAACTCCATCTCCACCCTACATGTCCACCCTCCAACTACAACTCCACCCTCCAACTCCACCCTCCAACTCCACCCTCCAACTCCAACTCCACCCTCCTACTCCACCCTCCAACTCAAACTCCACCCTCCAACTCAAACTCAAACTCCAGCTCAAACTCCACCCTCTATCTCAAACTCCACCCTTAAGATCCACCCTCCAACTCCAACCTCCAACTCCACCCTCCTACTCCACCCTCCAACCCCACCCTCCACCCTCCAACTCAAACTCCACCCTCCAACTCCACCCCCTCCCTCCAACTCCACCCCCACCCTCCAACTCCACCCCCACCCTCCAACTCCACCTCCAACTCCACCCTCCAACTCCACCCCCACCCTCCAACTCCACCCCCACCCTCCACCCCCACCTTCCACCCCCACCCTCCAACTCCACCCTCCAACTCCACCCTCCAACTCCACCCTCCAACTCCACCCTCCAACTCCACCCTCCAACTCCACCCTCCACCTCCACCCTCCACCCTCCAACTCCAACTCCACCCTCCATCACTCGGGGACACCACCACATCACTCGGGGACACCACCACATCACTCGGGGACACCACCACATCACTCAGCCCAACCACATCATCACTCAGCATCACAACAGCACTGTCCTTGCTTGCTACCAACAAGCATTGCCCTGTTCCTTCTCCTTTGCTGATCTGCTGCTCTCTACAACACAACCTCCTGCTTTAACTCCCTGTTTTCTTCTCCTGCGCTGATATGCTGCTCTCTTCCACCCGCCTCCTTCTTTAACTCCATGTTCTATTATGCTGTGCTGTTATGCTGCTCTCTTCCAAACACCTTCTTCTCAAACTCCCTGCTCTCTTATCTTCTACTGAGCTGATCTGCTGCTCTCTTCCACCAATTTTTTATCTTTTTTTTAATCTTTTTTTTATTTTGTATAGCGTGCGGCTACTCGAAAGAGTGTCCCGACGCTTTGGATTGCACACTAATCTCATAACACAACAGGGAAAATAAAATAAGAAACAGAGATAAAAGAAACCTAATAGGGACCGAAACTAAGAGGAAAAGAGCCAGGTTTTAAGCCCTTTCCGAAAGGCCAACAAATTAGGAATGCTGCGCAGGGACACAGGCAGTTTATTCCATAACTGAGGCGCTAGTAGTTTAAAAGAGCGGCCTCCGATGCGGGCTCTCTTCACACGAGGAACCGCCGCAAGAAACAGGGCTTCAGACCTGAGCGACCTGGCAGGCAAATAAAAGGCCAGCCTCTTCTGCAGGTATTTTGCTCCGGAGGCGTGCAAGGCTTTGTGTGCCAAAGTGAGAGTTTTAAAAATTATCCGCTTCCGGACAGGGAGCCAGTGCAGAGCCTCCAGAAGACCCGAGGCTCTGGCACGGCGAGATAGTCCAAAGATGGCCCGTGCTGCCGAATTCTGGACAACCTGTAACCGTTGGAGCAGATATTCTGGCAAGCCGAGATAAAGGACGTTGGAATAGTCAATTCTCGAGCCTATAATCGCCTGCACCGTGATCTTCCTATGTTCCTCCGATAACAGGGGAAGGAACTTACGTAGCATCCGGAGTAGGCCAAAGCAGGTACCAGTGAGACCGATTACCTGTGAACGTAGTGTGAGGCCATTGTCGATCTTAATCCCAAGGTTTTTAGCCACCTGGGACGAACTTGCTGGTGGAAACATGTTCTCAGGCCACCACACTTTCCAGTCCGGATCCGAACTGCACCCAAAAAAGAGGACCTCGGATTTATCCGAGTTGCACTTGAGGCTGTTGTGATGGAACCATTGAAACACAGCCTCAAGGCAACCCTGGATCCTACCTCCATCGAAGTCCGCACCCCTCTCACAGGTGAAGAGGAGCTGGGTGTCATCGGCATAAGAAACGATCTGGGCCCCGAAAGACTCCGCCAATGCCGCCAGAGGGGTCATGAAGATGTTAAATAGAGTTGGACTCAGGACAGAGCCCTGAGGAACTCCGACACCCAATGGCGACATCTCGGCGGAGCAAGCAGAAGCCCAGACCGTTTGTCGACGGCCTGCCAGGAAAGATCGAAACCACTGGAGCACCGTCCCTCGGAGACCAGCCTCTGAGAGTCTTGCAAGAAGACCCTCATGAGGGACGGTGTCGAAGGCCGCCGACAGATCTAGCATCACCAGCATCGCTCTCCCGCCCGAATCCAGCACCTCCTTAATCGCCTCCGAGACTTCCAGGAGGGCTGTTTCGGTGCTAAGATTGGCGCGGAAACCCGACTGGGTAGGGTGCAGTAGGTCGTGGGACTCCAGGTAATCGGCAAGCACCTTATGGACATGCTTTTCAATGACCTTCGCAAAAGCCGGCAGGAGCGAAATAGGTCTATAATTCGCCAACACCTCCACATCCAGGCCAGGCTTTTTAAGCAGGGGAATAATCATGGCCTGCTTCCAGGCCTGGGGAACCACACCCTGTGCAAGAGAACAATTCAACAGGGGGTTCACGAGGGGATTAATGACAGCTGCCATTTTAGCCAAAAATTTTGCCGGACAGGCATCCCGAGGGGAACCTGATTTAAGCCCCGCCATCAGGTCAAATGAGGCGGTCAGCGAGAGAGGAGGGAAAGCTGCCAAGGCCACACCTGCGTTAAGTCGGGTAGCAGCGGTCTTCTCTACCTCCCTCTTCTCTTCTCCTGTGCTGATCTGCTGTGATCTTCCACCCGCCTCCTTCTTTAACTCCCTGTTCTCTTTTAATGTGCTGATCTGCTGCTCTATTCCACGCCACTGTTCTCTTCTCCTGTGCTAATCTGCTGATCTCTTCCACCTGCATCCTTCTTTAACTCCCTGTTCTCTTCTCCTGTGCTCATCGGCTGCTCTCTTCCACCCCCCCTCCTTCTTTAACTCCCTCTTCTCGTCTCTTCTCCTGTGCTGAGCTGCTGCTCTCTTCCACCCGGTCCCCTTCTCCAAATCCCTGTTAACTTTTCCTGTGCTGATCTGCAGCTCTCATCCACCCAAACTCCTTCTTTAACTCCCTGTTTGTTTCTCTTCTCCTGTGCTGATCTGCTGTTCTCTCTCACCCGCCTCCTTCTCTAACTCCAGATTCTCTTCGCCTGTGCTATTATGCTGTTCGCTTCCTTCCTTAACTCCCTGTTCTCTTCTCCCATGCTCATCTGCTCTTCTCTTACTCCCCCATCATTCTCTAACTCCCTATTCTCTTCTCCTGTGGTGATCTTTATGCAATCTTCCATCCGCCTCCTTTTCTAACTTCCTGTTCTCTTCTCATGTGCTGATCTGCTGTTCTCTTTCACCCCGCCTCCTTCTCTAAATCCCTTTTCACTTCTCCTGTGCTGATCTGCTGCCCCCTTCTACCCCGCCTCCTTCTCTAACTCCCTGTTCTCTTCTCCTGTGCTAATCTGCTGTTCTCTTCCACCCGCTATCTTCTGTAACTCCCTGTTCTCTTCTCCTGAGCTGATCTGCTGCTCACTTCCACCCCACCTCCTTCTTTAACTCCCTGTTCTCTTCTCTTCACCTGTGCTAATCTGCTGCTCTCTTCCACCCGCTGCATCCTTTAACTCCATGTTCTGTTCTCCCGTGCTGATCTGCTGCTCTCTTCAACCCCGCACCTTCTCAAACTCCCTGTTCTCTTCTGCTGATCTGCTGCTCTCTTCCACCTCGCATCCTTCTTTAACTCTGTTCTCTTCTGCTGATTTGCTGCTCTCTTCCACCTCGCATCCTTCTCGAACTCACTGTTCTCTTCTCCTGTGCTGATCTGCTGCTCTTTCACCCACCTCCTTCTTTAACTCCGTTTTCTTATCCTGTGCTAATCTGCTGTTCTCTTCCAACCGCCTCTTTCTCTAACTCACTGTTATCTTCTCCAGTGCCAATCTGCTATTCTCTTCCACCCCGCATCCTACTTTAACTACGTGTTCTTTTATGCTGTGCTGTTATGCTGCTCTCTTCCACACACCTCATTCTCTAACTCCCTGTTCTCTTCTCTGCTCCAGAGCTGATCTGCTGCTCTATTCAACCCGCCTCTTTCTCTACCTCCATTTCCTCTTCTCACGTGCTGTTCTGCTGCTCTCTTCCACAACACCTCCTTCTTGAAATCCCTGTTCTCTTCTCCTGTGATAATCTGCAGCTCTCGTCCACCCCACCTCCTTCTTTCACTCCTTGTTCTCTTATGCTGTGCTGATCTGCTGCTCTCTTCCACACACCTCCTGCTCTAACTCCCTGTTCTCTTCTTTTCTCCTTCTGCTGATCTGCTGCTCACTTCCACCCGCCTCCTTCTTTAACTCTGTTCTCTTCTGCTGATCTGCTACTCTCTTCCACCTCGCCTCCTTCTCGAACTCACTGTTCTCTTCTCCTGTGCTAATCTGCTGCTCTCTTCCACCATGCCTCCTTCTCTAACTCCATGTTCTCTTCTCTTCTCCACTCTATCTATCTATCGCCCTCACTCTATATATCTATCGCACTCACTCTATCTATCTATCTATCTCCATATCTATCTATCGCCCACACTCTATCGCCCTCCCTCTATCTATCTATCGCCCTCCATCTATCTATCTATCTATCTATCTATCTATCTATCTATCTATCTATCTATCTATCTATCTATCTATCTATCTATCTATCTATCTATCTATCTATCTCAGTCACTCTATCTATCGCACCACCACAGCATCACTCAGGGGCACCACAACATCACTATGCGCTACAACAGCATCACTCGTTGCCACCCCAAGATCACTCAGCGCCAACACAGCATCAATCTGTGCAACCATTAAACAACAACTGGTTCAAATATATTCTCACAATGTTTCAAGCTTTATTAGAAATGTCACAAAAAAAGTTAATATTTCACTTCTGTTCTTGGATTTTCGTCTCAATAAAATACACTGAACATAATCTTCACAAAAGTTAATTTAAAAAATGTACGCTATTGCCATTATAAATTAAAATACCTTTTATTTAAGTATTAATTATTTAAAAACATAAGCCATTGTCATTTGTAATATCAATACATCAAAGTCACATAAAGACAAAACATGTTGCATTACAAATGCTATAGGTGTCACATTTTCAAAAATTACAAGTATTGGCATTGTAAATGACAAAGCTATTATTTTCACTATTTTCAAAACCAACACATAAAAAAAATAATTGTCGTTTACAAGACCAAAAACTCAAACTTTCCTAATGCGAAACCTATTGCATTGCAAATGCTTGTTATCTATTCTCACCACAGAATTCAGAGAATTGTCCTGCCCACAATACCTCTGCATTCTTAAGCTGATCCCTGAAGACGTTTCTATCCTTCCTTGAGTGAGCTGGTCTCATGCCCCTTTCCACTACCTGTAGTGAAAGGCCTGGAACAACTTCCGAGAGCACGCGCAGAAACTTCCCCTTTCCTTTTTTTTTTTGTGGTAGATCACTGAGGAGAGAGGGTGGGGGAAAGGGGTGGGCTTCCATGTTTTTTTTTTATTTCCATGTGTTGTTGTTTTTTTTACTGTTCATAAACGACTAATTGCAATGTGCCTGCAGCCCTTATGGGATCCTCACGCAGCTTCAGAGCCGCCTTGCTTCTCACCTGTTTTTTAGATAGCTCTCTACACCGGTCGCTACTTGTTACATTCCTTCAGACGCGGCCGGCCCTGTTGGGTTGTAGGCGGCTTGTTGTGCTTAACTTCTGGATCCTGTACTAGTGTCATAACTGGATTTGCATATCCTGTCTATGCATAGCCGGCCCACTGGGTTGTAGGCGTATCAATTTTGTTATCTGCATTATATGCTGCCAATAAAAACGATTTAATACTAAAGTGGAGTGTCAATAAAGTGGAGTGTCAATAAAGTGGAGTGGCCTAGAAGGAGCCTAGATTGAAGTGGAGTGTCAAAGAAGTAGAATGAAGTAGTGCCATAGGGTGGATTATCATAGAGTGGAGTATAATGGAGTGACATAGAGTGGAGTGGCAGAGTAGAATGTTCCAGCATGGCTTAGAGGGGAGCAGAAAGTGGTAGAGTGGAGTTGCGTAGAGTGAAGCATGGATGGTGTGGTGTAGAGCACTGCCATTGCAGACAACACATTTTCATTTGAAATTATCATTACATGTGAACGGACATACAGTTTTACTGATAAAACTATACAGCACACAAACAATGTGTGGAAATGACATCGCTTAGTGTATTGATTTTTTGACTGTATTCAAATATTTGTTTCCACCAAACTTGAGAATTACAAAACAATTTGCTTCATTTGTGCTTTCCTAATTCCAATATATTCTGAAATATTTGAACTGTTCATTTACAGACATTTAAATTTTAATGTGCTATGCGATGGAACCTTTAGCGGCCTGGGTCCGATGGGATAGATCGATTCGGGGCCTACGGTGGTCGCCTGACTGGGAAGATAAGATTTCACTGTATGCGGATGACGTTTTGCTTTATTTTACTAATCCCGAGGACTCCTTGAGCAACTTCTTGGATGTACTGGATATCTTTGGTAGGTACTCGGGACTGGCCATAAATTGGTCAAAGTCAGTGCTCTTTGTCCTTGTGGGTGACCCGCCGGTGGACCCGCGATCGTGTCCAATCCAGATTGATACAATAGTGTTTAAGTACTTGGGTATATATATATCACGCTTGATCCGCAGCTGCAGTTCACCAATAATCTTGCTCTCCCATTGGACAGATGTAAGAAAGATGTGGAGCGCTGGAAAGCTCTTCCGCTATCCATGCTCGGAAGAGCCGCCCTTTTCAAAATGATGGCCCTACCCCGGTTCTTGTATGCATCAGGTATAGAGTTGGAGATACCAGGAGACAACACATTAGATGAGGATACAATATTGACAATTACAGATGGCGGGGGAGTTTCTCTAAGGAGTATAGGAAACTTATCAAGTGACAAAGGGTCTTCACTTGTAATATCTGAGATAGAGTCTGTAAGGATGGGTATAGGCACCATGTCCAGCAAGGATCTATTCTTCAGGCTTTCGATAGAGCGACGACGCTCAATTCTACGCTCCAACAACTCATTTTCCTTGTCCGAGTCCAAAGCAGCTTTAGTGAAGTAGTTCTCAAGAGTTCCTTTACTACCTCCTGCAGATGCAGATTTATCGCTGATTGTGAATAGAGACATACCCTATGCACACACTTAAAAGGTATAAATAATGGGCACAAAGTGTACAAATACAGAGGTTCAATGCAGTGCAGAGAAACAACAATAATATGCAAGTTGGTGTAAATGAATAGACGAGTATTTGTATAGAAATCTTGGTCTCCTTGTTTTAATCAATCACAGCTTGTGAACAACCAGCCGACACGTGTTTCATCGCATCTCGCGAATCTTCAGGGCTCCAATGGTTGCGTTTGGACCAAGCGGTCGCTCTTCCGGTGATACTTCCGACCCGGAAGGGCCCAAAACCGTCAAATTTCAATCTCAAATTGAATTAAATTGGCTTTCAAGCGTAATGCGCTTGTTTTGGGTGGCCCGGGAGAAGGTGTAGCAGTCAATCACTTAATATCTATCTTCTTTTGTATCCCGCGAATATTAGCAAAAGCTCGATGGCCGCGTCCGGACTCAATGTCTTGTGGACGTCTTATCCCTCGTGTATTCTCCCGGGTCTCTGTGTTCGGTCGGCACACAGTCGGCACTCCGAACACAGAGACCCGGGAGAATACACGAGGGATAAGACGTCCACAAGACATTGAGTCCGGACGCGGCCATCGAGCTTTTGCTAATATTCGCGGGATACAAAAGAAGATAGATATTAAGTGATTGACTGCTACACCTTCTCCCGGGCCACCCAAAACAAGCGCATTACGCTTGAAAGCCAATTTAATTCAATTTGAGATTGAAATTTGACGGTTTTGGGCCCTTCCGGGTCGGAAGTATCACCGGAAGAGCGACCGCTTTGTCCAAACGCAACCAATGGAGCCCTGAAGATTCGCGAGATGCGATGAAACACGTGTCGGCTGGTTGTTCACAAGCTGTGATTGATTAAAACAAGGAGACCAAGATTTCTATACAAATACTCGTCTATTCATTTACACCAACTTGCATATTATTGTTGTTTCTCTGCACTGCATTGAACCTCTGTATTTGTACACTTTGTGCCCATTATTTATACCTTTTAAGTGTGTGCATAGGGTATGTCTCTATTTGTAACGTTGGAATAGTATAGCTCGCTTAACTATCCTTTGAGTGGTTATATGGTTATCCACTCACCCAGTTGCACCACACCTTACTTAGTTCTAAAGTGCTTCCATACTGGCAGTGCGCCTTTTCTCTGACATCTAAAAACCATTCTTTCTTTCATTATCGCTGATTGTGGACATAGTGGAGTAGTCCTACCTTACACCATCCTTTAGGTCTCCAATGGGCGGAAAGGGGGTGACCCGTCCCGTCCTCCTCCGTCCCCGGACGGCCAAAAACGGCCCACCCTTTGCCCGGGCTTCGCCCGGCGCGTCCCGCGCTCGTTCCCGCAACGCGGGAGGCTAGCGCAATTTCAAGCGCCTCCGGGCGCGGTGATTGGCCTGTGCGGCTGGAGCCGCTAAGGAGTCTGGGAAGCGTAGTTCTTCCAACTACGGCCGCGAAGATGTGAGCGGCGGAAGAACAAGCGCACAGCAGGTCACCAGCAACAATGAGGAGCCTCCAGGAGCCAAAGGAAATTCGTCCAAATGCCCCCAAAAACGTTAAGCACCACCAAGCAAACGTCAAGGATTCGGAAATAACAGTTATTGCTGGTTATTACACTGTACTGTGCTGTGAGAGAGCCAGGATATTTATTTATTTATTTATTGGTCCAAAGTCCTCAAGTCCCAAGAGCGGAAGGGCAACAGAAGGACTGGCTTTTCCTCGCGCCTCTCACCTTCAACCTTCCACTTTTTCGCACGGCGCTCCTGCCCCCCGCGGCAATGGCGGTAATGGATGGATGGCGGAGGAGCAGAGGAACGGAGGAGCGGAGGAGCAGAGGAGCAGCCTTTCTCGCTTTCCCACTCTGCTTAACTCCGCTCGACTCCACGCTCAACTCTGCTGCAGACTGCAGGGCAGGGGAACGGGCCGCTGACCGAAAACGGAGGAACAGAGGAGCAGAGGAGCTGCTGTTTTCTCGCTCAGCACGACACTGCTGCTGACCGCCGGCTAACTGCAAACACTGGACTGGATCAGCGCTCTGGCCTCTGGCTTTGGGAATCAAACATTGTGTCGCTCCTTCTGCGGCAGCCACGGTTCTTGTATGCCTTGCAGAACTCGATGAACCCTTTACCGGCCTCCTATTTTAGGGGAATAGAGGCTCTCCAAAGGCAGCTCCTGTGGGACGGAAAGCCCCGAATTGCGTTTGTCAAATTAACTCTCCCATGGTACGATGGTGGGATCGGTCTCCCAGACTTAAGGAAATATTACTGGGCTTCACAATTGGCTGCTGTGAACCATATTGTTTACAGACCCCCCCGATGACCCAGGATATGCCATGGACCGTGGCCAGGCACCTGAAGAGATGATAGATAGAGCTCTATATGCCAAGCCGGGGAAGTTCGCTTATCAGGCCCGACCGCGCATGCGGTGCAGGTGTGGCATGTGGCTAATAGATATCTAGGGTGGGATGGTAGGCTCACATTTGCCACTCCCCTGTTGAACTCAGAGAAACTGAGTAGCCTGTGGAAAACTAAGGGGTTCGACAAATGGGACACTATTGGGATCACTCATATAAAGGATGTTTGGGGGAAAGACTCGCTGCATACATTCGAGTCTCTTCAAAAAATATATAGTCTGCATAATAATGAGCATTTCCGGTATCTGCAGGTGAGACACGCTCTTGCCGCGCATGTGCCTAAAGACACAATGCTCCCAGAGTCGTCACCTCTTGAAGATCGGGTGCTGTACGGACATATTCCCGAGAAAACTATCTCTTTGATATATAGGAAGCTGGTCAATAACATGGAGAGCCCACTGGGGCGAAGCAGAGCCCAGTGGAGTATGCATGGGTTGGAACTGGATGATGAAGACTGGGTGGAGTCAGTTTCCTCTTCAAAGGTTATGGCGGTTCAGTGGAGGCTCCGGCTAGTACAACTGAAGATGTTGCACAGGTCATATATCACTGGGCCTCGACTGGTACGAATGGGACGAGGTGGGAGTGGTGAGTGTCGGAGAGAATGTGTAGAATCTGGCACCCTAATACACATTTTATGGCACTGTGTGGCGGTACAGGTTTCTGGACAAAGATTCACAATGTACTAAGATGTTTTGGGGGCAGAGTTATTACCTGAAGCCCGAAGGTGTCTGTTGAATGTGTTTGAGCCTACGGATCTGAATGTGTACCAGAAGCAGTGGGTCACTCTGGCATACATGGTGGCCAAGCGGAATATCGCTCAGCTCTGGGGTGCCAGTCAACAGCCCGAGTCACTAAGTGGGAGGAAGACCTTGACTTGTGCATTTTCAGGGAGAAGTCAGTGTTTGTAGCCAGGGGATGCCTGAAGAAGTGGGGGAAGGTGTGGGGAGCATGGAATACTCACGGGGAGAGATTTGTGGACCACCGCTGCCAAGTTTGGGAATAGAAGCGCAGGAATCCCCATCATCTTAGTATCGTACATTATTGCTTGGGATTCTGTACCTGGCCACAATGACTTGTGTTAAAGACTGTACGAGATCACCTGGTCTTTTTATTATTTGTTCCTTTTTGTTCAATAAAAGAGTTTAAAAAAATTGTAATGTGCTAGAAAAAAATAACACTGGACAGCCTTCCTCTAACACACCCCCAGTACCCAGCATGATTGCAACATAAACTCTTCTCTTTGAAGTCAGAGAAAGAAAAGAAAACACCAAGCTCCTTCGTAAGCTAGAGCCCGACAATTGATCTCTCTTTAGATGCACAGTAAACAAGATGAGCACAAAATGTAAAGGCCTGTTTACAATACAGGGAGCCAGGTAAACAGGCTATGCTACACAGGAGGGACAAATACATACTGGACAGCCTAAAACAAATAAAGCCAGCAAATAGAAAGCAAGCAAATGTGAGTTACAAAACACAGAGCCAATGGTAAGAAATGGGTGGAATGCAATCCTAGGTCAGCTTTCAGAATGCCCCTATACGTCTTTGCAAACCAGACAGCTACACTGTCTAGTAGGCTTCTACTTAAAATAAGTGCTTAAGGGCCCCACCTGCAAATACTGACTCGAATTAAACACTAGGGTGGAAACCGCAACTATGTTAATTGGCACTGCTTACATGGGCGTCCACAGACATTTTTTCGGGGGGGGAGCTAACCTGGCTAATGTTAATCAATAGGGGCGGGCTAAAATGGCAGACAATCAGGATCGGGTAATGCTCAGGCCAAGCTGAGAAAAACAAGCATTGGCATAGCCAATAGGTCTCGCCTTTGGGACCTTAGTTATGCAGCAGGTCCCAAAGACGAGACCTATTAGCTGTGCCAATGCTTGTTGTTATATCTGGGCATGTTGAGAGGCTAGGGGACTGGTTCTCGATGACGGGTTGGGAGCACAGCAATGACCTACTCAATTTGAATGCGCAGGTAATACAACCGGAGGTGTGAAATTAAAGGTTCACAACCAGGAATAACCGGAAGGTAGAAAGTTAGGCTGTTTAGAAAGGTATGGACGGGTAAGAGGCCGGTGTGGGAGAGTAGGGTCTGCAATCCTATGATCACCCAGATTTTTTGCTTTTGTTTCACTGGTTTACGACTTTCTCTGGCTGTGGGCCTGCCAATCAGACCCACAGCCTGGCTGTTCTCTGTCTAAATTACGATATGTACCCTAGGTACATTTACCAATTGGTACTGGGCCACCTTATCAGACCCTGTAACTCAGGGAATAGGTGTACCCAGGGCCGCCAGAGGCTGCAGCATGTATTATGCCACCCCTGGCTGGCCTCCTAAATTTGACACAACTGGCTGCATGACAGCTGGGGCAAAGTCGTGTACTCACCCTTTGCTTTAGGTATAGTAGTTCTATATCTAACCATACAATGGACACCCGAGTTCCTATCAGTCACTCCTATGGCAGGCCTTGACAATCCTGAAGGCAGAGTGCGTGGGCTCGTGTGAACTGTGTTCTGGCCCGAGCCGAGCCCGGTTGCAGCTTGCGGAATCAAGACCCAATGGCTGTTCCATGATAACGCGTACCATATCGGTGACTTCGGTATCGCGTTATCAAGACATGTCGAGTAAGGTGTCATACGAATCGGGATGCTGCCCTCTCACCAATGCTGGCGACGAGGTTAGCATTCCGCCCTTCTAGAGGGACACGACATGTACATAACTGTGAACCCCGGTTAAAGTTAACTGAAGCCTCAGCTCCACAAAATGGATGCTGCCACCACAGACACGAGTCTGACCTCCTGCTGCTGGGAGTCCTTCCAGCGAGGAGCGCTTGGACAAAGGGTTTCCTGTCGAGGGCGGTGTTCGCACCGTCCCAGACAGGGTTTGTGTATTCTGGGTAGGTAGGGCTTTTGCGAGAAGGTGACTGCGGAGTGGCACCCCGGTGCTCACTACGCATCTGCCGGTCAGAACCAGTTCCAGGGGCGCCAGCCCTGGCCTGGGGAAAGTCCGGCAGGGGAGAGGGGTGTAACTACCCCCCTTCCTGGTCCCACCCTTAGGGCAGGACCTAGTCATGTACCCACCCCTTTCTTTAGGATAAAGGCCGGAGCGGGGACCCTTCCAAATTAGATCATCTTTGAATCAAGAACTACTTTCTACGAAAGGACATTCAAGACTCTTCTCAAGATTTCTCCCTTGTGACTAAGGAGTAGTCACCCTGCATCAGCGGGCACCATCTAAGAACTCTGCGGTTTGCTGCAAGTCCTTCCTCAAGGATCCGACGGCCCAGCTCGACGAGAACCGGCTTCCCTGGCACCTCTGACCTCTACCCACGTCATCAGCTCAGCTGTGATCTGTGGGTGCGACGAGACCTCGAGGGACCGGCCATCATCAAAACCTGCACGCTCTTAACCAGCACGACCATCGAAGCAATTCTCTGGTGAGTGCTCTGGGGTCCGAGAAGCCCCGACCCTGAGCCGCTCCAGCACCGAAGTGCAGTCTCCCAGCATCTCCACGATCTGCGTGGGGCCCTTCTGCTCGCTGCTCAGCACGTTGTCCGGTCACTAGCCGCTGGCTTGTGCCCTTCCGTGACGACATCCGACAATCATCACTGATGGTCTGGTTGCTCCAGACTGGCCCTTGCTTCCATCTTTGCGAGAAGCATCCCGGACCCTCCTGGTCCACTCAAGACGCCATTTTAGGCCTACCACATAGCCCTGAAATCTGCTAAGGCTTGTTGCCCCAATCCTGGGCCCAGCGACGCCGACAGCATCATCCTTCGTGGGACAGCTCGCACCTCCATCCTGGTCGCCGACAACGCCTCCTGGTCCGTGAGACTGCAGAGCCTAGCGTCGCCCACTCACCTAGTCGAGGTGACGGCCAACCGGTGCCCTCCTGGTACCCTCTGACTACTGGCTAGTAGTACGAACTTGGTCCCCTCTGCTTTCAGGTGTCAACGATCTCCGATCCAGGCTTGGATCTCTACGAACTACTCATCACTGGTCGCCGGCCAGCAACTCCTTTTCTTCCGGCTCCTGGCTCGTCAGCGAAGACCCCGACGCCTGTAAGACTTGTGCAGCCGCAGCCCTCGTGGCTAGGTAACTCGGCATTTCGGTGCCTGCATAACCTCTTTACTCTAGGGTCCTGAGTCCCTCGCTTCCGACTTGCCTTATCGAGTCCGCCCGGGACCTCTAAACTTTCCGTGTCCTCGGACACTTGTTTTAATTGTGCACTTGAAGTATTTTACTAAGAGATTTGGTTTGTGCTTAGTACCCTGTCCTCATAAAGAGTACAGGGCTGTTGTGAATCTTAATAAATATACTGTTTATTTTCATAACACTTGTGTGGTGTCCTTTCACTTGGTGTTCAAGGGGTACATGTGTGGTAAACAGCTGGCTTAACACGCCCTCTCGAGTCTTTAGCCTTAGACTGCTCGTATCCACGCTACTAGGATAGCTGGTCTATAGGTTGACCTACAACCAATCACCATAAGGGTCGTTTGGAACGATACATAGCGGTCGCTAGAATAGCGAACGCTGCATATCGGGCCAACTTCTCACATTGGTGAGCAGCGGTTGGGATTTGAGCTTGCTGTTGTTTTACCACACGTATCCTAAGAATATCTTGTTGAAAGATCACACAAGTACTGTTAGTACATATAACTAAAGCTTAGGATACTCTGAGTTCTACTGAACCAGCTGTTGCAGCTCCTCAAGGCTTAGCACACCTTGGCTGCAACTCTTAGCAAGGGATCAGCAGGTAAACACATAGTGTAGGTAGGTGCATCACTTACACCACACTAGAAACAGTATGTCGGACAAAGGAGGAAACTCTGAGTCTCCCCTTGTGTCAGTTGACCCTCCACAGGTCATCCCTTCAAGATATACTGTGCTTAGCTTCCGCGAGTTGCGACAAGTATGTAACTCTAGGAAGATTAAGCAAGGGGCTAACCCCACCACCTCCTTTCTGATTGGTCTCCTAGAGACTTATGATGCCAGAAAGGCTGAGAAGCTTCTTAGCCATTCTAATTCAGAAGGAGACATGCCTCCCCTCGAGGGAACCAGAGACGATCCTGACCTCATCCACCTCGCAACTGAGAATGAAGATGTAGAGGATGATGAGGATGAGGATCCCTCTGGGGACGAGGCAGATAAGGGACAGGTAGAAGTCGTTAGACTAAGCAGGTCCAACTTAAGCAAACATGACAGTGGTACTGGGGGACCCCTGGGGCCACTATCAGGTCAGCTTAACATTGGGAATGGACGAGCCAGATCTCTGTCAAGAGACTCTGGCAGATCCCTTCAAACCAATGGCTCGCACAACTCGTCTCAAAGAGGGATGACGTCCCCTCAGAGGAGAGTGTACGAAGCTAAAGAAAGGGCAGCTAATCTGAGGATCGAAAGGGAAGAACTTGCCCTGGCCAAAGAAAGGCTTGCCTTTGCTAGAGAGCAACAGTTAAGTGGGGTAGTCCCCACTGGTGGCAGCATTGTACCTAGCAATAGGGAAAGGAGTTTTGATACAAAACACCTTGGTAAGATAGTGCCCCCCTTTAAACAAGGGGACGACATCCACAAATGGATTACTGCTTTGGAGAGGGCCTGCACTGTGCAAGGTGTTCCCCAGAGTCAGTGGGCAGCTATCTTGTGGCTCTCCTTTGAAGGTAAAGGAAGAGACAAGCTCCTCACCACAAGGGTAGAGGATGCTAATAATTACCACGTCTTGAAGAATACACTGGTTGAAGGGTTCGGCCTAACCACTGAGCAGTACAGGGTGCTGTTCAGGGATACCCAGAAAACACAGTCTCAAGATTGGTCTGACTTTGTCGATTGTGCCACTAAGGCTTTTGAGGGCTGGTTGCTGGGCAGTAAGGTTACTGATTACCAAGGATTGTATAATTTGATGATGAGAGAACAAATTTTAAACAATTGTCAGAACCAGTTGTTGCATCAGCATCTTGTCGACTCGGATCTGACCTCTCCCCAAGAATTGGGAAAGAAGGCAGACAGATGGGTTCGTACAAGAGTTAAACAGAACCAGGGCCAGAATCAAGGTGGTCAGAATAAAGCAGACCAGAAGGGTAAATATTCTAAGGGGGAACAAAATGACCAGAAGTCTTCGACAGGTCCCCAACAACCCAAAGAGGGTGGGGGTCAGGCTCCCCAAAAGAAGAAAGAAGGCCAATCCAAAAGATGGTGCCAGTACTGTAAAAGTAAATCTCACTGGTTTAGTGAGTGCACCAAGAAAGGAGGAGGGCAGACTCCTGCCACTGCAGCCCCTAAGGCACCTGTGCCCCCTAGTACAGTCAGCAGTGGTAGTGCACCTCCCAAGGGTTTAGTAGGGTTAACCCTGGGTTCTGAGGGGCGTGACAACTTAGTTGGTACACTCACTCAGGCTGTCCTTGTCAGTACAGGGGATGTGGATATGTCCCCTGACGTAAGTCCCAATACTTTGGGCAAATACAGACAGACACCTTTCATAAATGGAAAAATGGCTCAGGCCTATAGGGACACTTGTGCCAGTGTCACCATGGTGACACCTAACTTTGTGGACCCTGGACAGATCATGCCAGGTACAGAATTCCTGGTGACCAATGCAAGCAATGTCACTACCAATCACAGTATGGCAATTGTAGCTTTCTCCTGGGGAGGGGTAACTGGCCAAAAGAAGGTTGTAGTTACTTCAGACCTCCCAGTGGATTGTTTGTTGGGCAATGATTTGGAGTCATCACAATGGTCAGAAGTGGAGCACCGGACTCACATGGAAATGTTAGGCTTGCCAGCACATGTGTTCGCTGTGACCAGGTCACAGGTCAGGAAATGCCCCACTGAACAGGTGCTGTATCCTGGAACAACGGACCAGACACCTCCCAAGAAAAAGAGCGGTAGGGTTAAGGCTGCGCCTTCCCCCTTGCCCCAGGTCGTGGATCAAGTCTCAGAGGAGGCTGACCTACAGGAATTGAGGGAAACTGAGCCTAGAGAGTTCGAACTTGATCAAGTTGAATTCTTGGGTTCAGGGGGACCCTCAAGGGAAGACCTGGGGAAGGACCAGTTAGACTGCCCTTCTCTTGAACCCCTCAGACAGCAGGCTGCTGCTGAGGCTGCTGGGAACGCCACAGGTACCCACAAGGTATACTGGGAAGATGGACTCCTGTACACTGAGTCAAGAGACCCCAAGCCTGGCATGACCAGGAGGCTGGTTGTACCCTTGTCTCAGCGAGGTTTCCTACTTACCTTGGCCCACGAGATTCCCTTAGCAGGTCACTTGGGCCAGACGAAGACGTGGGACAGGCTTGTCTCACACTTTCACTGGCCTGTCTCACACTTTCACTGGCCTCATATGAACGAAGATACCAAGGAGTTTTGCCGCTCCTGTGTCACTTGCCAAGCCAGTGGTAAGTCAGGTGGCACGACAAAGGCCCCCCTTATACCAATGCCTGTGGTGGGGGTGCCCTTTGAACGGGTGGGGATTGACATCGTCGGTCCCATGGAACCACCAACAGCATCAGGGCACAAGTTTATACTGGTGGTAGTGGATCATGCCACCAGGTATCCTGAAGCTATTCCCCTTAGGACCACTACAGCACCTGTTGTGGCAAGAGCCCTAGTTGGAGTATTCTCCAGAGTGGGCTTCCCTAAGGAGGTCGTCTCCGACAGAGGTGCAAACTTTATGTCGAGCTACTTAACTGCTATGTGGAAGGAATGTGGTGTCAACTACAAGTTCACTACACCCTATCATCCACAATGCAATGGGCTTGTTGAGAGATTCAACAGGACCCTGAAAGGGATGATTCATGGACTACCTGAAAAGCTTCGGCGTAGATGGGACGTCCTGATCCCCTGCCTTTTATTCGCTTACAGAGAAGTCCCACAGAAGGGGGTTGGCTACAGCCCTTTTGAACTTTTGTACGGGCATCCTGTAAGAGGACCCCTGTGTTTGGTAAAGGAAGGATGGGAGAGACCTCTCAAAAAGCCTGCAGCCAACATAGTGGACTATGTGCTTGGCCTCCGCTCGCGGATGGCTGAATACATGGAGAAGGCATCAGAAAACCTTAAGGCCAGCCAAGAACTCCAGAAAGCTTAGCATGACCAAAAGGCTGTCTTGACTGTTTACCAGCCCGGACAGAAGGTGTGGGTGTTGGAGCCAGTGGCCCCAGCAGCACTCAAGGACAAATGGTCCGGGCCCTACACCATCCTGGAGAAAAAGGGAGAGGTCACCTACCTGGTCGACCTGGGAACTCCCCGGAGCCCCCACAGGGTGCTTCATGTCAACAGGCTCAAGGCATATGTCGACAGGAAGGACATGAGTTTGCTCATGGCCCTAGATGAGGGACAGGAGGAGGAGAGTGACCCTCTCCCCGACCTGCTCACTCAGAATCCTGACGATGGATCGGTAGATGGTGTTGTCTTTTGTGGCAGCCTCTCCGAACATCAACAGAAAGACTGTAAACAGGTTCTTCAGTCTTTCAGACATATGTTCTCTCTAACACCCAGTCAGACCGATTGGTGCACCCATGAGGTTGACACTGGTGACAGCTTGCCCGTCAAGAGTAAAATCTACCGGCAGCCTGATCACGTTAGAGACTGCATCAAGAGTGAAGTGCAGAAAATGTTGGAGCTGGGAGTCATTGAACCCTCGGATAGCCCTTGGGCTAGTCCCGTAGTTCTAGTGCCGAAACCTCACACCCCGGGCGGTAAGAAAGAGATGAGGTTCTGCGTAGACTACAGGGGTCTCAATGCAGTCACTAAGACTGACGCCCACCCAATACCAAGGGCAGACGAGCTTATCGATAGATTGGCTTCGGCCAACTACTTAAGTACGTTTGACCTGACAGCTGGGTATTGGCAAATCAGGTTAGCTGAGGACGCCAAGCCTAAGACCGCATTTTCTACCCCTGGTGGGCATTATCAGTTCGTGGTGATGCCCTTTGGTCTGAAAAATGCACCTGCCACCTTCCAAAGGTTGGTGAATCAAGTCCTTACTGGGCTGGATGACTTCTGTGCGGCATATCTAGACGAGATTGCTGTCTTTAGCTCCACCTGGGAGGATCACCTGGTCCACCTGCGGAAAGTGTTAGAGGCTCTGCAAGCAGCAGGCCTCACTATCAAGGCCACCAAGTGCCAGATAGGGCAGACACAGGTTGTATACCTGGGCCACCTTGTAGGTGGAGGCCAGGTTCAGCCACTGGAGAGCAAAATACAGTCAATCAGGGACTGGGCTCCTCCAACCACCCAGACTCAGGTTCGAGCTTTCTTGGGCCTGACTGGATACTACCGAAAGTTTGTCAGGAACTATGGTTCCATCGTGACACCATTAAACGAACTGACAAGTAAGAAAATGCCAAAAAAGGTTCAGTGGACAGCGAGCTGTCAAAAAGCATTCGATGACCTAAAGCAGGCCATGTGCACGGCGCCTATCCTTAAGAGTCCAGACTACTCCAAACCATTCATTGTCCAAACAGACGCTTCTGAGTTGGGTGTGGGAGCTGTTCTTTCTCAACTGAATTTTGATGGTCAAGACCAGCCCATTGCTTTTATAAGCAGGAGGCTGACCCCTAGAGAGAAGAATTGGTCAGCTATTGAGAGGGAGGCCTTTGCTGTGGTTTGGGCCCTGAAGAAGCTGAGGCCATACTTGTTTGGCACTCACTTCAAGATTCAGACCGACCATAAGCCCCTCTTGTGGCTAAATCAGATGAAGGGTGAAAACCCCAAACTGCTTAGGTGGTCCATTTCCCTACAGGGGATGGACTTTACAGTGGAACATAGACCTGGTACTGATCATGGCAATGCCGATGGGCTCTCCAGATATTTCCACTTAGAACAAGAAGACTCACCTGGTCAAGGTTAGCTTATTGTTCCGACGTTTGGGGGGGGGTCATGTAGGAGAGTAGGGTCTGCAATCCTATGATCACCCAGATTTTTGGCTTTTGTTTCACTGGTTTACGACTTTCTCTGGCTGTGGGCCTGCCAATCAGACCCACAGCCTGGCTGTTCTCTGTCTAAATTACGATATGTACCCTAGGTACATTTACCAATTGGTACTGGGCCACCTTATCAGACCCTGTAACTCAGGGCATAGGTGTACCCAGGGCCGCCAGGGGCTGCAGCATGTATTATGCCACCCCTGGCTGGCCTCCTAAATTTGACACAACTGGCTGCATGACAGCTGGGGCAAAGTCGTGTACTCACCCTTTGCTTTAGGTATAGTAGTTCTATATCTAACCATACAATGGACACCCGAGTTCCTATCAGTCACTCCTATGGCAGGCCTTGACAATCCTGAAGGCAGAGTGCGTGGGCTCGTGTGAACTGTGTTCTGGCCCGAGCCGAGCCCGGTTGCAGCTTGCGGAATCAAGACCCAATGGCTGTTCCATGATAACGCGTACCATATCGGTAACTTCGGTATCGCGTTATCAAGACATGTCGAGTAAGGTGTCATACGAATCCGGATGCTGCCCTCTCACCAATGCTGGCGACGAGGTTAGCATTCCGCCCTTCTAGAGGGACACGACATGTACATAACTGTGAACCCCGGTTAAAGTTAACTGAAGCCTCAGCTCCACAAAATGGATGCTGCCACCACAGACACGAGTCTGACCTCCTGCTGCTGGGAGTCCTTCCAGCGAGGAGCGCTTGGACAAAGGGTTTCCTGTCGAGGGCGGTGTTCGCACCGTCCCAGACAGGGTTTGTGTATTCTGGGTAGGTAGGGCTTTTGCGAGAAGGTGACTGCGGAGTGGCACCCCGGTGCTCACTACGCATCTGCCGGTCAGAACCAGTTCCAGGGGCGCCAGCCCTGGCCTGGGGAAAGTCCGGCAGGGGAGAGGGGTGTAACTACCCCCCTTCCTGGTCCCACCCTTAGGGCAGGACCTAGTCATGTACCCACCCCTTTCTTTAGGATAAAGGCCGGAGCGGGGACCCTTTCAAATTAGATCATCTTTGAATCAAGAACTACTTTCTACGAAAGGACATTCAAGACTCTTCTCAAGATTTCTCCCTTGTGACTAAGGAGTAGTCACCCTGCATCAGCGGGCACCATCTAAGAACTCTGCGGTTTGCTGCAAGTCCTTCCTCAAGGATCCGACGGCCCAGCTCGACGAGAACCGGCTTCCCTGGCACCTCTGACCTCTACCCACGTCATCAGCTCAGCTGTGATCTGTGGGTGCGACGAGACCTCGAGGGACCGGCCATCATCAAAACCTGCACGCTCTTAACCAGCACGACCATCGAAGCAATTCTCTGGTGAGTGCTCTGGGGTCCGAGAAGCCCCGACCCTGAGCCGCTCCAGCACCGAAGTGCAGTCTCCCAGCATCTCCACGATCTGCGTGGGGCCCTTCTGCTCGCTGCTCAGCACGTTGTCCGGTCACTAGCCGCTGGCTTGTGCCCTTCCGTGACGACATCCGACAATCATCACTGCTGGTCTGGTTGCTCCAGACTGGCCCTTGCTTCCATCTTTGCGAGAAGCATCCCGGACCCTCCTGGTCCACTCAAGACGCCATTTTAGGCCTACCACGTAGCCCTGAAATCTGCCAAGGCTTGTTGCCCCAATCCTGGGCCCAGCGACGCCGACAGCATCATCCTTCGTGGGACAGCTCGCACCTCCATCCTGGTCGCCGACAACGCCTCCTGGTCCGTGAGACTGCAGAGCCTAGCGTCGCCCACTCACCTAGTCGAGGTGACGGCCAACCGGTGCCCTCCTGGTACCCTCTGACTACTGGCTAGTAGTACGAACTTGGTCCCCTCTGCTTTCAGGTGTCAACGATCTCCGATCCAGGCTTGGATCTCTACGAACTACTCATCACTGGTCGCCGGCCAGCAACTCCTTTTCTTCCGGCTCCTGGCTCGTCAGCGAAGACCCCGACGCCTGTAAGACTTGTGCAGCCGCAGCCCTCGTGGCTAGGTAACTCGGCATTTCGGTGCCTGCATAACCTCTTTACTCTAGGGTCCTGAGTCCCTCGCTTCCGACTTGCCTTATCGGGTCCGCCCGAGACCTCTAAACTTTCCGTGTCCTCGGACACTTGTTTTAATTGTGCACTTGAAGTATTTTACTAAGAGATTTGGTTTGTGCTTAGTACCCTGTCCTCATAAAGAGTACAGGGCTGTTGTGAATCTTAATAAATATCCTGTTTATTTTCATAACACTTGTGTGGTGTCCTTTCACTTGGTGTTCAAGGGGTACATGTGTGGTAAACAGCTGGCTTAACACGCCCTCTCGAGTCTTTAGCCTTAGACTGCTCGTATCCACGCTACTAGGATAGCTGGTCTATAGGTTGACCTACAACCAATCACCATAAGGGTCGTTTGGAACGATACATAGCGGTCGCTAGAATAGCGAACGCTGCATATCGGGCCAACTTCTCACAGCCGGCATGGTGGTGAGGGGAGAAACAGATGCATGCTAGGAGAGCGCTGTGCGGGAGGGAGGCGAAATGGGAAGAGGCACTGAAAGGTGGGTCGGGTAAAGACCGTAGTGAGGCAAACAGAAGGGTAGCAAGGGGTGAAGGGTAGACAAAGAATTGAGGTGTAGAAGAAAAAGATTCAGTAGCAGAGACAGGTAAATCAAAGATGGAGAGGAGAGAATAACGCAGTCGTAGAACGTGAGAGGGCCAGGTAGAGAGAGGGTGAGGTGTGTCAGAGACAGGTAGAGACAGCTGAGGAAGAGGGAATAATAAAGACTGAGGTAGACATGTGAGGTAGAGGGGTGCGTTGATATAAAGTGCAGAGATGTGTCAGAGAGATGTTACTGAAGAGGAAAAGAAGTAGAGGTATTGAGAAAGAAGTAAGGTACTAAATGAAATAGGGGGGCGCTAGAGGGCGCACTGCGGGATGGCTGGCTCGTGAGTCAGCTCCGCCGGACGGGTGCAATAAACAGCGATTTGACCCTCGGAAAATGCCGCTGGACCGCCCAAAAAAACTGAAATAGACATCGGAACATGTAACCTGTGGACTGCTGATACTGAAACTCCCAACAGCGAGGAAATTGTAAGAATTATCGGAGAAAAACCGCGAAAGCACAGGAAGTGAACCAAGATGGCCGCTCCCGAAGATCGGACTTGAAGTGGACTATAGCGATATCACAAACAGGTACGAGCCTTGACCTGAGCTATGTGCGACCCATTAACGCCACACGCAGCTTGAGACCCGGAGGGAAGGTCCTGAAGCACGACAAGCACGGAAAACAGCCCCGTAAAGTATGCGTTCCAAGAGCACCAAGATGGCGGGGGCAATGGAACGCAAGTTATAGTTGGCGCCGAATAGCTTCAAACGGGACTCATATGTAGCCTGCTGTTAACGCACTCCAGGGGATCTGGAGCGGAAGGCGACTGATGTATCCGGAGGGAAAGGTGTATTGGAGGCAACAACTTGAAGCACACCTCGGGAAGGAACATCTACGGACTTGGGGGCTGTGGCGCCAAATGGTGGCGGAGAAGACAACAACCCGGGAAGCGTGCAGAGCAAAGTCAACAGTGCGATTACACCCGCGAGGATAGTCAGATGCTGCGACCCGACTACAGCCCCCATCATTCTAAAGAACACACGGAACGGAAAAGAGCATCGTAAGGATGATGTAGGTGCAGTTACTGACTGAAGGCGCCCATTTGCATGGAAAACGCTGTGTAGGAGACCAGAGTGACACGCCACACACGTTGGAATTCCTGCGCCCACGTCTGCCCCAGAACACGTGAGTGATAACCATCGTGGGGACACTGGTAGAAAGGAAGGGAGATCAAGAAGTGCCAGAGCGGTGGAGACAGGTGGGAAGTAAACGACGACTTTGATACCTCGTGAAGCCTGAGATGAAGCGGCATGGTTGGCATGATAATCGGCAGGGTAACTGATGTTTAAGTCCACTGGGCTGAGGGCAGCGACGACACCCAAACGGCGGGATATAAATACTGCGAGAGGCCTGACGCCTACAAGCCCGGTGATACCACTACACAGCCCGACATTACGAACCGGTACGATGGGGAAACCTGAAAAGCAGCAGACCAAGCTGCCCTTCGAGACGAGGAAACAGACAAAGAACACTGCGACCACGTCAGATGCAGAGGGGGAGCACGAAGCGAACGACGGGACTGGAATGGAGGCAGTCCTGAGGGCAATACAAAAGAGCTTGCAGGAAATGAACAACAAGCTGGACAATGTGGTGCAACGAGTGGACAATATGGCCGCGAAAATCGAAAAACATGATGAGCGGATAGTGGAGGCGGAACAAAGGATATCAAAAGTAGAGGACGAGTCTAGATCCACAACGAAGGCGTGCGGAGGTATGGAAAAAACGCTAGAAGCCCTGCGTGCAAGGGTGGAGGATCAGGAAGCCAGATCCAGACGCAACAACGTACGCATAGCGGGCCTGCCGGAATCCACAAACACAGGCAAAATGGAAGACTATGTGGAGGCGTTGTTGAAAGAATTATTTGTCGCGGAAAAACTGTCATCTGTCTTTCTAATCGAACGCGCGCACCGATCCTTAGCACCTAAGCCGAAGCCGGGAGCGACTCCCCGAATAATTATCGCCCGCATGCTCAACTACAGGGACAGAGACACGGTCCTCAGACTGGCACGTGAAATGGGCGAAATCAACCACCAGGGTAACACCCTGGAATTCTACCCGGACCACACAATGGCGGTACAACTAGCCCGAAAGGAATTTGCACCAGTAAAAAAGAAACTACGAGATCTAGGAATCGAATACACAATGTTATACCCCGCGAAGCTTAAAATCACGGATGCGGGCAAGCCTGTAGTTCTTCCCACGGTGCAAGCGGCGCAGGAGTTTATCAAGAAACTGGGATGTCGACGCAAGGCACAGAACCGAGATGACCAAGGAAGTGACAACGACTGAAGAATTAGGAAGATGCAAGAAGCTACTGCATGCATAAACACACACTGTTGGTAGCGCTTGCACACTGGAGGCGCCTCCATCGTTTCCAGATCAACATAAACGCAGCGTGAGACACACGACAGGAACACCAGAACAAGTGCAGATGTTGACGGAGGCCCGAAAGCGCCTTCTGAACGGACACGGCTGACACTATAAGGTTGCACTAATGGCGCACGCAGTGAGTACCCTGGTAGTCCACGATGGACATGGGACACGGGAGGGCCTTTGTGTTTGTGTACTGTGCATAAAGTGGCCCAGATAAACTGTACTGACTGTATATAACGAGGGCAGACGGACAGTCCAGGGGTAAGGACTGCAAAGCTCTGTGGGCGAAAACTAATGTAAAGACTGAAGGGGACAGAGTAAGGTGCTGCCTGCCGCATTGGTTTCAATTTATGAAACTCGGTATTATAACAAACTACTTGGGGAAAGGTTACAACTTAGCAGATGTCTGCGGACAAGGCCAGAAGGCAGTTGAGAGGTAAAAGAGAAATTATGGATCGGAAAATAACGTGTGCACCCGTCCACATCCACTATGTGGATGGAGATGTGTGTACCTGGCGATACCCCCAAGCGGGTGAACCCCTACTTATGTTTTGATACTAGTTTGGTTACTGCAAGGGGATGGCTTTGGCAAAGTTTGGGCGCTGAAGTGGGTGTGGGGAGGGAAAGGGAATTAGGAGTTGTTCGAATTAATTCACTGTGTCCGAGAAGCATTGCAACCTCTTCTATTCTTGATTACAATGTGAAACACTGTAAACTGAAACACAGCAATAGGCAGTATGTGCTGTTGGAGCCTGGAGCTCAAAAACACGTCACGCTACCGAGACATATCACCTATTTGACGTGACACACCCTACCACACTGAAAGCACTAACGTGGAACGTAAGGGGGCTGGGGAACCCGAAAAAGATTAGGCAAATATTCGCATACTTTGATAGATTACATATCGATATAGCCTTTCTGCAGGAAACGCACATAGCTGCCAACACCACATCCACACTGGGTACTAGATGGGCGGAGTCAGTGACCAGCTCCAATTATTCCTCGTGCTCACGTGGGGTAAGCATTTTAATACGGAAAGGGGTGCATTTTGAAATAAAAGCAGTACACAAAGACAATGAAGGACGAAGCGTCATTGTCGTGGGCTTGATCAGAAATCGTCAAGTAGCCCTAGTAAACACGTACGGCCCCAATACAGATGACCCAGGGTTCTTTACTAAATTATGGCATACCATCTCAAATCTCCAGGTTGAACACATAATATGGGGGGGTGACTTTAATATAGCCCTAAAGGACGGAATGGATAGATCACCGCACACACTTGAACCACACACACGGGCGAGAGAGACTCTACATCATGGGTACTCACAAACTTTCTCTAGGGGGCCAAATTTACAGTGTGGTTTATGTCCGAGGGCCGCACTGGTGGGGGCGGGGTCAGTGGGGGAAGGGGAGGGGCTAGAGCAACAAGAAAAAAACTGTAACCATGAGGTTGATCACAGGTCCCCGCAGCGGACGCCTTCGTCCACTGAGCCACCAGACCCGGTATACACACATCTCTCTCTCTCTCTCTCTCTCTCTCTCTCTCTCTCTCTCTCTCTCTCTCTCTCTCTCGCTTTTTCTCTCCCTCACTCTCTCTCCCTCTGTCTCTCTGTCTCCATCTGTCTCCCTCACTCTGACTGTATCGCTCCCTCTCTCCCACTGTCTCACTCCCTCTCTCCCTCTGTCTCACTCCCTCCCTCCCTCTGTCTCACTCTTTCTCTCCCTCTGTCTTGCTCACCCCCTCTCTCCCTCTGTCTCACTCACTCTGAATGTCTCACTCTCTATATCTCCCTCTCCATCTGTCTACCTCTCCATCTCTGTCTACCTCTCCCTCACTCTGTTTCCCTCTCCCTCAGTTTTCCTCTCCCTCACTCTGTTTACCTCTCCCTCAATTTCCCTCTTCCTCACTCTGTTTCCCTCTCCCTCCTTCCCTCTGTCTCCCTCTCTCCTTCCTTCCCTCTGTCTCCCTCTCTCCTTCCCTCTCCCTCCTTCCCTTTCCCTCCTTCCCTTTCCCTCTTTCCCTCGGTCTCCCTCTCTCTCCCTCCCTCACTCTGTCTCCCCCCCTCACTCTGTCTCCCTCCCTCACTCTGTCTCCCTCCCTCCCTCACTCTGTCTCCCTCCCTCACTCTGTCTCCCTCCCTCACTCTTAGCGGGCTCCCTCACTCTTAGCGGGCTCCCTCACTCTTAGCGGGCTCCCTCACTCTTAGCGGGTTCCCTCACTCTTAGCGGGCTCCCTCACTCTTAGCGGGCTCCCTCACTCTTGGCGGGCTCCCTTACTCTCCTTCCCTCTCCCTCCCTTCCTCCCTCACTCACTCTCCCTCCCTCACTCTCCCTCACTCTCTCTCTCTCCCTCCCTCACTCTCTCCCTCCCTCGCTCTCTCCTTCCCTCGCTCTCTCCTTCCCTCGCTCTCTCCTTCCCTTGCTCTCTCCTTCCCTTCTCTCTCCTTCCCTTGCTCTCCCTCCCTCTCCCTCGTCCTCCCTCTCCCTCGTCCTCCCTCTCCCTCGACCTCCCTCTCCCTCGACCTCCCTCTCCCTCGACCTCCCTCTCCCTCGACCTCCCTCTCCCTCACTCTCTCCTTCCCTCGCTCTCTCCTTCCCTCGCTCTCTCCTTCCCTCATTCTCCTTCCCTCTCCCTCCCTCACTCTCCTTCCCTCACTCTCTCCTTCCCTCACTCTCTCCTTCCCTTGCTCTCCCTCGTCCTCCCTCTCCCTCTTCCTCACTCTCTCCTTCCCTCGCTCTACCTCTCCCTCGCCCTCACTCTCCTGCCCTCACTATCCTGCCATCACTCTCCCTCACTCTCCTTCCCTCCCTCTCCCTCCCTGTCTCTCGCCCTCCCTTTCCCTCCCTGTCTCCCTCCACCTTGCCTGTGCCCGGGCTGAGACAGCTTCTGGGCAGGCACACCCACAAACACAGCCTCACCGGAGCACTTCACACGTTTTCAATAGACACTTCGTATGTTAATGAGGCTTTGTCACCTCTTAGCCCCCTGCAGCCCCACTCTGATACGAAGGGAATCGCCCGGCCCCCACAGAGCAGCAGTCTGAGTCGCGCTGCCGCAGGGGGTTTTGCTGACACTGTAAAAAAAAAAACAATTAAACACGGGTACATGTCTGCAAGGTCCGCGGGCCGCCAGGAAAGGCTTGCCGGGCCGCCCCTGGCCCGCGGGCCGTACTATGAGTACCCGTGCTCTACATGATGCAATGCAAGATTTACATATGTCGGACATTTGGAGGGAGCGGCATCCAGGGGACATCACGGCGACACACATAACGGCGGCACACAATAGCTGGTCCAGACTGGATTACTGGCTGGGCACACAGGAGGTGGTTGCGTGGACAGTCTCTGTGACACACTTGCCGAGAACGCTCTCGGACCACAATCCGGTGACAATTACAATAGATATCCCGCAATATGAGCCCCCACCTTTCACGTGGCGTTTCAATGCGGGAGCATTGCGAGATCTGGTATACACTGACACCATCCATAAGGCAATAGTAGATTACTTCGACATCAACTGCCCCACGACAGACGACCCATGCCTCCTGTGGGAAGCATTTAAGGCCACATTGAGGGGAGTGTGCATCAGCACAACCACGGGCATACTGAAGGACATACGACGACAATTAAAAGCGCGTGAACACGCACTGCAAACATTGGAGCACAGATACACTCAAACGAGAGACACTGTTTTATTGGGGGAAATACAAACGCTAGTTAAAGAACACCAGCAATTTGCGATAGACGAGCTAAAATACATAACAAAGCGAAAAACAGCCAGAATGTATGGAGAGGGAGGTAGACCCGGAAGAGCATTAGCAGATAAAATATGCTCGGGACGTGCACCTCAGAATATCACTTCCATCAGGACTCGGGAGGGAGGTGTGACACGGGACATAAAGATAATAATGAGAGAATTCATGGATACATACGGTGAACTGTATGAAGCGCGCCCCTCGATGCCACAGGAAGACATATACTCATATATGGCTGATGTGGAAATAGCATGGTTGTCCAATAATCATAGGGAATATCTAGCTCGACCCATAACAGTAGAGGAAGTGCTGGATACGATTAAACAACTACCAAATGGTAAGGCACCGGGACCGGATGGTTACACCACAGAATTTTATAAGACATTTGCGGACCTCCTGGCGCCTCACTTGGTGAGACTTTATGGAGCGGCACATGAGGCACAAACTCTCCCACCATCAATGAGGGAAGCCATGCTGATAGCATTATTGAAGCCAGGGAAAGATGAGGAACAGTGTGACTCATACCGCCCATTGTCCCTCATAAATGTAGACACTAAAATAATAGCGAGTCTCTTAGCAGCTAGACTTAAACCACTAATGCCATTAATAGTAAGGCCGGACCAGTCAGGCTTTATTCAGGACAGAACGACGACACACAACACACGCACACTATTCGCACTGGCGCATTATCTAGCACCGGAGATTAAAGCAGTGGCGGTGCTCTTAGATGCTGCTAAAGCGTTCGACACGATAGATTGGACTTTCCTACACACGGTCCTGCTGCGAATGGGATTTCCCCCGATTTTCACAAACTGGATCTCCATGCTTTACACGAACCTGACAGCAAGGATCAGGGTAAACAAACATATATCGGAGCCCATAGCAATATGTCGGGGGACGAGACAGGGGTGCCCACTCTCCCCGATGCTTTTTGCGTTAATATTAGAACCATTGGCTTGTAAAATACGACAACACCACCACTATTCGGCCATACAACTCCCAACGTGACCCATACACATTTCATTATACGCGGATGACATGGTTCTTTATGTAAAAAACCCAGAACAACACCTCAACCCCTTACTACGTGAATACATCAAATTTGGCCACTACTCAGGACTGCAAATTAATTGGGGGAAATCCATTGTCCTAGCATTGACAGATAGCACGGCCCCGTCCACCCTGGACTATCCACTAGAGTGGCAGGATGAACCGACCAGATATTTGGGAGTATGGTTTCATAGGAATCCAGAACTGGTCATTAGAACTAATTATGGGAGAGTGATATCGGCTCTAGACGACAAGATAAAGCAGTGGAATAAATTACCACTATCACTGGCGGATAGAGCTGCAATTGTGAAAATGGTAATACTGCCTAAGTTCCTCTACCTTTTTGCTAACATTGAGGTGCCGGGTTTTTAGAGACCCGGTGGTGCCAGGAGATCACACCCGAAGACCTCTAGGTTCTCCCTGTTCTGGACTTACAGAAACATTGAGTCTTCTAGATGAAGTCCAAGATCGAGTTTATTGGCTGCAACCAAGTAACATGCGTCCTTGAAGTACGACAACACGGGCCGTAAGTTCTCAGGAGACTGTTCGTTTTTACAAAACCAGACTTCTCCTTATATACATAAATAACAGCTGCAGGCAAGAATTCTTAAGTTTACGATATGGCAATACAAATATTTCCACAATAATACAAAGAGCGAAGTCATGCTGGTCAGTACATATTTTAGATGTCCGGTTAGTGATGGATTACCTCGCCAGATCCAGAACTCCCATCAGATATCGATGAAATGCCAATAAGGTCGAGCCCCCTCCCACCATAAAACGGGTCATAAACAAGAATCACGGACAGGTGTGCATGTGTATGGAAAACAGGGTTTGTATGCAGTGAAGGTTTATGACATGTTGTGCTTTGATGATATCGGGCTCGGCCACTGGGCGAGGAGCTGCCCAAACAGGCTTGGCTGGAGGCGGTGGAGTCAGCTCGGCCAGGTCATGGGGGAGTCAGCTACAGAGGACGTGTCCTTTCGGATCAAGCTCGGCTTTAATCAATTGACTTATATGAGGGCAAGTCCTAAGATGGATGCCGTTTACAAAATGGAGTCTGCGGGTTCGAGTCGCAAATCAAGATTCAAGGGTGTTAGCATCGCTTAATCATGACGCAAATGCATGGGGATGATGTCCCAATCATTACCGGTTCGTGGATACCAAATTCGTCATGATACGACGGTATTTTATAACTTGAGTGATGGACCCCGAGGCTGGTAAAACGGAGGGATCCAGAATTGCGGTACCACAGGCCCTCCTTTTGCCCTTATATAAGGCAATGACTCACGCTAGTCAGAGTCCAAATCGGTATTGACAAATTCACGGAGATGCTGCTGTAGCATCATTCTGTTGCTCAGTTCGTCCCTTGACACAGGCTTCCTTACACATGAAGTAGCACAGAGGCCACATATTGCAGGAGCGCACTGTACAAACAGGCAGAACATAAACAGAACGGCTAAGATCATCCCAATGAAGATCAGAGTTTTCCATCCCCAGGCAGAGATCAGTTCCCAGAACCATCCTAGTAGAGACCAGTCCCCTTTCTCAGTGTGAAGGGAATCGGAGATTTTGTGTAATTTGGAGATGGCGTGGTACACTGTCGGAGCATTATCGGGGATGAAAATGCAGCAACTGGATTGGATCACCCTACATACACCACCACGGTCTGCAAGTATGACATCCAGGGCAACCCGGTTTTGAAGGGTCATAAGTCGATCCGACTGAAGCTCAGCTGTCAGGTTGCTAAGGGCACCGGCCGTTTCAGTCACGGCGGACTCAACTATCCTCGTTAATTGCCGAATGTTCCTGCTGTTCACCATAGGCCCCCAAAACGGCAGAAAACCCTTTGCGAAGTCTCCAAATTCTTGACCCGCAGTGTCGTCTTTATCTACGACACCCCTAACTGTCCTTGTCCGATGGTAATCTGCCCCGGCCGTGTAGGTGGGTGGCAGCAGAAACGAGATGAAGCATGTGCCCGAGAAGTCAGCGGGCAACCATGTGTATGCCTTGTCGTGGCAGATAAAGTATGTACCCTTAGCCGCCAAGAATGGAGGGGAAGTTCGGGAGGCAAACACGTATGTTTCAGTGCATATGCTCTTCCCCAGTTGTGCTACGGGATCCCTGCCAATGCCTTGCAGACATAAGTGACCACGGTGGGGTACCACCCAGACTGAGGATGATTTCTTAAATTTCTGGCTCTCACTTAATGAAATCCCATACTCGGTGATGTTCCATCTGTTGTATGGGGTAAACTCATCTTTGGGAGTGGCTCTGATCGTGTCAATATCTCTACTCATGTTCTTTATTCCTGCTATCAATGCCCTGTTGTTTGAGTTCTCTCCCCGAACGTATGGTTCAAGGGAAAACAGGAACATGGTCTGGAAAGCCCACAAAGAACCGTAATAACTGAAGGGCAGGACGAAGTAAGGGATACCCTTATCGGTTGTGTGTTGCATGAGTCCACATATCCAACAGTTCGTGTTGTTCATGACAGATTGGTGCTGGTGTAGGAGTAGGACGAATGAATTATTTACAAATTCGAGTCTTCTGGCAGACTCGTGTTCAGGTAGGGGATGGAAAGAGTGGGTCGGATCAGTGGGAGAAGGTGCGTGTTGTGTATTGTGTATAAATGGAATTCGAAAGATGGACAGAGCATATCCAGTTAAAAACATTATTATACTACACAACATTAGTACACTTAGCACTAGAAAACGTCTCTTTGCCATTATAGTACATATTTTCTTTTCAAAGTTCATGTGTCTAGCAGGTCTCTCTACCCTCGGAAACTCCATCCTCTGGTTGCTGCCCGCGGTGGCAGGTTGCTTCTGCCAGGGAGTGCGCTCCGTCCAGTCAGGGGTAATTCCCTCCGACTGACCAGAACCGTAGACCTAAACGTCTCCAGCTGCAGTCCCCAGACTTCAACCGCGGCCCTAGCAGCAGAACCGGATGGCGGTTCGAAAATCAAAAAATGAGCTAGTTCCCTGGGAGAGAGAGCTGTGGAATCAAAAATAGTTCATGGAAAAGGGAAGATCGCACTAGTTCGAGTATGTCAGTTCTTTCTTTGGTCTGGACCTTAGATTGTATCGTTCCTTTTCAGGCACGGTGTGATCTTCAAACAGTGTTTCAGGTTCTGTAGTGTCCAACGGTAGCAACGGTGGCACAGGTCCTTGCAAAATGCAGTCACTCTCTTTGTCGGTATCAGTTCCTTTTAATCGTGCATCGCTGAAGGGGACAAAACGTGGTACAGATTCGTTCTCGGAGTCAGCGACTCCTTGCTGGACCCATCCTTCGTATGGAAGGGGCAACGGGACCCTTTTACAATGGGCGCCGTGCACCCAATGTTTTCTCCCGTGGACACGTACTGCAGAGCGGGTGGTCAGTAAGACCTGGAACGGTCCGGTCCAGCGAGGCTCCTCGTTCTTGGTGCGTTTGAAATTCCGAATCAGGATCCAGGAGCCGGGCTCAATAGTGTGGCCTGGATCGTCAGACGCCGGTGGAGAGGAGCTGTGGACCTGTTGATGTAAAGTATGCAATTTAGTTGTCAATTCATGCAAATAGTCAAGCAGTACAGGGTACTCGATCTCATTGAGCTTTCTTGGCCTAGGTACTCCCCATATATTAGCTGGGCGCCCAAACACGATCTCGTGTGGGCTAAGTCCCAGTCTAGAATGGACAATCATCCTGGTAGACAGGAGTGCTAAAGGCAGGGCATCTGGCCACTTGAGGCCTGTGCTGGCTTGGATCTTGGCCAGTTTCAATTTTAAAGTGCCATTATAGCACTCTACTAATCCTGCCGATTGGGGGTGGTTTGCGGCGTGGAATTTCTGGCGGATGCCTAGACACTCACATACTCTCTTCATCACTCGTCCCACGAATTCACTTCCGTTATCACTCCAGACAATCCTAGGCATGCCAAATCTAGGGAAAAACTCCTTGACAAGGGCTTTGGCAGTTGACAATGCAGTGTTGTTCTTAAGGGGGTATGCTTCTATCCACCTAGAGAAGGCGCAGACGACAAAAAGGACGTATTTCAGGTTATTGCACCTTTCCATGTGAATGAAGTCGAGTTGCAAGACCTCAAACGGGTATGTTGGAGGGGCAAAATGACCAGCTGGGGTTGGGGTTCCCCTGCCGGGATTGTGTTTCAAACACACCATACAGTTTCTGACCAGATTCTCTGCACATTTTGGGATACCACTATTCTGCCATACTGGGGCCAACAGCTTACATATTCCTTTCGCGCTGACGTGTGCCATTCCGTGGGCCATTGTCACCACTGCGAGCACATAAGCGTCGGGTAACAACCATCGCTGATGTTCTGACAGTTCGACCCAACAATCATTCGCGTCTAATCTACCCTTGCTTTCTCTCCATTCATTCACCTCTTGCTCAGTTGCGTCAGATTGTATACATTTCACGCTTTCGATGGTATCCTCACACATACCCACATCGGGGGTCCATCTAGCAGGACCTACAACATAGATCCGACTCATTGTGTTCCTTGCAGTCTCTTTCGCGACCTCATCGGCAAATGCATTCCCTCGACCAACATCATCTCGGATCTTCCTATGCGCGCTACACTTCACAATCGCAACCTGTAGGGGCAAGGTCAGTGACTCGAGAAGGTCGTGTACTAGCTGGCCATGTTGTATTTTTGCGCCATGCGACGTCAGGAACCCACGTTCACGCCACAATCTTCCAAAACTGTGGGCGACGCCGAAGGCGTACTGACTATCAGTGTACACATTCACTCGTTTTCCTTTCGCCAACACGCATGCTCTTGTGAGTGCGATTAGTTCTGCCGCTTGTGCAGAATTGTGGGGGATGCGAGCTGTCTCTACAATCGTGTGTAATGTTGTCACGGCATATGCTGCAGTCGTATCACCATTTGGCAACTTGAAACATGAACCATCAACCCATAAATTATCATTACATTCAAGGAAGGGAGTATCCTGCAAGTCTACTCTCCCTTTTGTCTCTTCCTCTGTCCTAAAACAGCAGTCATGTTTGTCGATTTTATCTGTCTCTGCTGGTGGAATGGGTAGTAACGTAGCAGGGTTGAGTGTATCACACCTCTTTATTTGAATGTGGCTTGCCAACAGGGTCAATTCATAGCTGGACAGTCGAGCACTAGTTAGGTGCTGTGTTTTCGTCCTGTTTAGTAAAATATCCACTGCATGCGGGACCATAACGGTCAGAGTATTATTCATGACTAACCCAGCCGACTGTCGAATACAGACAGCCGCTGCGGCAGTGGCCCTCAAACAGCTTGGTAATGCCTTAGCCACGGGGTCTAGAGTTGTGGAGAAATACGCACATGGGCGTTGTTTGTCCCCAAAGTGCTGTGTCAGGACTGATAATGCGCAACCTTCCTTCTCATGGACGTATAATGTAAACGGCTTGCTGTAGTCGGGATTGCCCAACACAGGAGCCGAACATAATGCCTCACGCAACTCATGGAAACTTGTCTGACACTCTTCAGACCAAGGCAAAGGATTGGGTGTGTCTTTACGCATTAATGCCAGTAAGGGCGTGGCCAACAGTGAGAAATTCGGTATCCATTGTCTACAGTACGATGTAATGCCCAAGAAGGCACGCACTTCTCTCTGTGTCCTTGGGACACTCAGTTCTGCAATCGCCTGTATTCTTTCTGGGGTCAGTCTCCTTCCCTCCTTCGATAAGATGTGACCCAAGTAGGTTACTTCTTGTCGGCAAAATTGTAGTTTGGAAAGCGAGACTTTGTGCTTCATGTCACACAAATGACGCAACAATGACAACGTGGCTTGTTTGCAAATCTCTTCAGTATCTGCAGCGATCAGTAAGTCGTCTACATACTGTATCAGAGTCGCGCCACCAGGTAGAACAATCGTATCGAGTTGCGTTTTCAGAGCCTGACTGAATATTGATGGACTCTCGCAGTAGCCCTGAGGAGCGCGTCTGAAGTGGAAACTTCGTCCTCCTAAATTGAAGCCGAAGATATCCCTGCTCTCCTCGGCAATCGGGATGCTGAAGAAAGCATTCTTCAGGTCAATCACCGAAAACCAATCGGCTGAGGCTGGAACCATTGTCAATAAGGCAGTAATGTCGGGGACGACTGGAAACTGCGGTACGACGATCTTATTCACTTCCCTTAGGTCGATCACGAATCGGTACACAGGGGGCTGTGAAGGATCCGTACGCTTTAAGACAGGCAAAACTGGACTGTTACAAATGTTGCCTGTGGTTTCTTCAATGACGTCTTTCTCAATTAGATCGTATATTATTTCTAGCAAAGCCTATTCACATTCTTTTGACATTTTATATTGGGGAATACGTGGCAACCTGACATTATTTTTCAATGTTATGACATACGGTGCTATCTTCAAATGACCTACATCATTAGAACCATTCGCCCAAAGTACATCTGGAAGAGATGACAGCTCGATCGGAATGCTCTCTTTTGCCAAATACATCGGGGAAATCACTTTCTTGCCAAGGGTAAGTTGTACTCCCGAAGGGGAACAGTATAAAGTCGCATACAATCTCTTCAGTAAATCCAAACCTAACAAATTTTCGCCACAACCGGTTGTAAGAATGAGGGGTGCTTCTAATTCGCATGGGCCAACAGAAAGGGGCATGGGATTGGAGATCGGGTTTCTAACAGGGGCGCCAGTAAAACCTACTGAAACATTCATTTCGCCGGACAAAGGTGCGCCAGGAAGTTTTGAGTGCATAATCGAACTTTTAGTAGCACCAGTATCCAGCAGAAATGGCTCCGACACTCCGGATGTGATCACCTCGACATAAGGTCCATTCTGATCTACTGGAACTGAAACAACTCCCTCTCTTTGTCCATGGCTGTCCTAGCAATTATTACCCTCATGCTCATTGTCTGCGTAATAGTCATCTGCATAGTACTGAGCTGTTCGGGAAGACGCATTATTCTGTTGGTCAAAGCTATTCATGGAGTTTTGAGGCGGAAAAGAAGTGGTGTTCTGGGGGAAATTTCCACGGCCCCTACCTCTAGGAACCTGTTGAACACCTCTACCTCTTGCGCCGGAAACACCGCTTAAACGTTGTGCAAGAGCTTGGCAATTACTTTTGAAATGACCCTCCTCTTTGCAATATGCACATTGATTCGGGCCATATGGAGAACGCTGGTGGGAAAACTCGTTTCCTTGCGCGTTTCTCGAATACTGCTGCGGTTGCTGATAATTGGGCTGACTAGGAGTGCGAGGCGGATACGCTTGCTGGAGGAGAACTTTAGTCTTTAGTTCCTTAGTCTTCCTCTCTGTCTTATCTAGCTCGTCTTTGCGCCTATTTTCGTAGTACTGGGCTGTGGCTAAAATCTGTGCTGACGTGGAAACAGCCCAAGCACTCTCTGAATCTTTCAATTTATTGCATAGTTCGGGAAGCAAATTATGTACAAATTTGTCTACGAACAATCTTTGGCCACCCTCGGTAGCCATATCCTGACCACTATGATCAGTGAAAGTCTCCTCAAATCTCGTGAAAAAGTCGGACACATTTTCATCTTTCTTTTGCTTGCACGCGGATAGCTTGTCCCAATTTACACGTAATTCAGGCATTAACGTTTTCATGTACGCAATAATCCTACCTGGAAGATCTGCTATTAAAGGCTCGGGTTTGGAACCGCCAACTTGTCTGGCATCAGTAGCGGTAATATTAGCCCATGAATCACCTAGTTCTTGATCATGATCTGTATGACGAATTTTACTCCATAAAGGATGCGGAACGACATTCCCAAACAACATGTCTATGTCTGCTAAATTCATTATACATGAGCTGGCAGTCTGTGATAATTCCTTGTAATACCCTGCGGGATTTTTACGTGGGTCAGGTAGTGTCTGTTTGAGTGCTAAAACTTCGGATCTTTTACAGGGGACATGTACCCATACACGCTGGAAATGCGGTGGAACAGGCGTTTGCGCGTTCGCATCGCCTTTCCTCCATACCGGAGGAACCTCTCTCATGGGGTACTGTCGCGCCTTTTTCCTACCAGACACTTCGTCTTCATCAAACGATCTAGAGCTGTTTCCTGTGCTCCTATAAGATAACAGTAAATCCATTGCTTTCTCAACATCTGCGCCTATAATCATGCCTTCATAGAATTTAAATCGCATGCGGGCTAGTTCCTGCATTCTGCGTTTTGGGTCATTGTCTTGTAAATCTCCCCAAAGGTACACACACATTTCCTCAAACACATATCTTTGAGTGGATGGGTCCCATTGTCGGAAAACTTCCATAACAGACTGAGTATCGTATCTACCAGTGTCAGTAACCCATTTGCGTGCTAACTCATTTAGTACTTCTCTTTCCTCGTAATCAGGTAGTTGACTACGCAACTGTCTACGTCCTGGTTTAGGGGTCGTTTTAGGTGACCCAAAGAACGGCGAGAATAGACCAGTGACAGTTCTTGTCACTCTCTGTCTGACAGAAGAAGAAGCTTGCGGCGAAACAGATGCGCCAGAGAAGACAGGCTGAGGTAAGGAGGAAGTTGAAGCGACAGCAGAGGAAGTTGAGGCAGTAGCAGACGTAGTATCGTAGTGAATAGTTGGAGCAGTAGGCAAGGTTGTAGAAGGAGTGTGTAGCAAAGGCGGCGGCCCTTGGGAAGGCTGCGCCGGAGAAGTAGAGCAAGAGCTCAATCAATCAATCAATCAGTGACACTTGTAAAGCGCGCTCCATACCCGTAGGGTCTCAAGGCGCTGGGGGGGGGGGGGTGCCGCTACTGCTCGAACAGCCAGGTCTTCAGCTTCTTCCTGAAGGAGAGGTGGTCTTGGGTCAGGCGCAGGTCGGTCGGGAGGGAGTTCCAGGTCTTGGCGGCCAGGTAGGAGAAGGACCTTCCTCCTGTAGTCGCTCTTCGGATGCGGGGGACGGCGGCGAGGGCGTGGTTGGCTGATCGGAGGTGGCGTTTGGGAGCGTAGAAGTTGACTCGGCTGTTGAGGTAGCTCGGGCCTTGGTCGTGTAGGGCTTTGTGTGCGTGGGTGAGGAGGCGGAAGGTGATTCTTTTGTTGACGGGGAGCCAGTGAAGGTCTCTCAGATGTCCGGAGATGTGGCTGGTTCGTGGGATGTCGAGGATGAGTCTGGCTGAGGCGTTCTGGATCCGCTGGAGTCTCTTCTGGAGCTTGGCGGTGGTACCGGCGTAGAGGGCGTTGCCGTAGTCCAGTCGGCTGGTGACGAGGGCCTGGGTGACGGTCTTCCTGGTCTCGGTGGGGATCCACCAGAAGATCTTCCGTAGCATGCGTAGGATGTTGAAGCACGCCGAGGAGACGTTGTTGACTTGCCTGGTCATGGAGAGGGAGGAGTCCAGGATGAAGCCCAGGTTGCGTGCATGGTCTGTCGGTTTGGGTGCGGTGCCCAGGGCGGGAGGCCACCAGGAGTCGTCCCAGGCGGAGGGTGAGGAGCCCAGGATGAGGACCTCCGTCTTGTCCGAGTTCAGTTTCAGGCGGCTGGTCGTCATCCACTCGGCTACCTCTTTCATCCCTTCGTGCAGGTTGGCTCTGGCGGCGGCGGGGTCGTTGGTCAGGGAGAGGATCAGCTGGGTGTCGTCGGCGTAGGAGATTATGCTGAGGTTGTGTTTGCGTACGATGGCCGCGAGGGGGCTCATGTAGACGTTGAAGAGGGTGGGGCTCAGAGATGATCCTTGGGGGACGCCGCAGATGACTTCGGAGGCCTCTGACTTGTACGGTGGTAGGCGGACTCTCTGTGTTCTTCCGTCGAGGAAGGAGATGATCCATTCCAGCGCCTTGTCCTGGATTCCGATGTTGCTGAGGCGCCGTACTAGGGTGCGGTGGCAGACCGTGTCGAATGCCGCGGAGAGGTCTAGGAGGATGAGGGCCGCTGTTTCTCCATTGTCCATCAGGGCTCGGATGTCATCGGTGGCGGCGATGAGGGCGGTCTCGGTGCTGTGGTTGGCTCGGAAGCCGGACTGTGAGGGGTCGAGGGATCCGTTCGTCTCGAGGAAGGCGGCCATCTGCTTGTTGACTGTCTTCTCGATGACTTTGGCTGGAAACGGGAGGAGCGAGATGGGGCGGTAGTTCTTGAGGTCGGTGGGGTCCGCTGTTGGTTTCTTGAGTAGAGCGCTGAGTTCGGCGTGTTTCCAGCTCTCAGGGAAGATGGTGGTGTCGAAGGATGTGTTGATGATGTCTCGCAGGTGGGGTGCGATGACAGCGTCGGCCTTGTTGAAGACGTGGTGAGGGCAGGGGTCGGTCGGTGATCCGGAGTGGATGGAGTTCATCGTGCGGATGGTGTCTTCGGTGCTGATCGGGGTCCAGGCGTGGAGGGTGGTGGTGGGGGGTGGTTGTTCGGTCATGGTGTGCGTTGGTTGGTTGTTGAAGCCGTTGTGTATGTCCGCGATCTTGTTGTGGAAGTATGAAGCGAGGGAGTTGCAGAGGTCTTGCGATGGGGTGATGTCGTTGTTTCCTGCGCTGGGGTTGGAAAGCTCTTTCACGATGTTGAAGAGTTCCTTGTAGTTGTGTGCGTTGTTGTCCAACCGGTCCTTGAATGCTGTTTTCTTGGCGGCGCGGATCAGCTGGTGGTGTTTCCGGGTGGCAAGTTTGAAGGAGGTCCTGTTGTCCGGTGTCGGATCCCTTCTCCAGACTTTCTCGAGGGCTCGGCAGTTCTTCTTGGAGCTCTTGAGTTCATCGGTGAACCATGGGGCCTTCTTGCTGCCGGGTCTGCTAGGCGGGGTCCTCAGTGGGGCGAGTTCGTCCGCGCAGTTGCTGATCCACTTTGTGAGGTTGTCGGCGGCCTGGCTGGGGTTCGCTGAGCTGGCAGGAGGGTGCTGGCTCAGGGAGGTGGCGAGCTGGTCTGCTGTGATCTTGTTCCAGCTTCTGCGGGCGGCCTGTTGCTGGTGTTGGTGGGTCGTCGTTTTCTTGAAGGTGAAGTGGACGCAGCTGTGGTCCGTCCATTGAAGCTCTGTGGCGTGGCTGAAGTCGATGTCTGTGCTGGAGGAGAAGACTGCGTCGAGTGTGTGTCCGGCGAGGTGGGTGGGGGTGGACACCAGTTGCTTGAGTCCCAGGTTGGCGAGGTTGTCGAGCAGGGTGCTGGTGTTGCGGTCGTTGTTGTTCTCCAGGTGGAAGTTGAGGTCTCCCAGGAGGATGTAGTCAGCGGAGGGGAGGGCATGCGGGCTGACGAAGTCGGCGATGTCCTCGCTGAATTGCGTGCGTGGTCCAGGGGGTCGGTAGATCAGGGTGCCTCTGAGGGTGGTGTTCGGGTTGGTGTGGATCTGGAAATGCAGGTGTTCGGCGCTGGTCAGGGTGTTGTCGGTACTGGTCGTGAGACGGATGGTGCTCCTGTGGATGATGGCGATGCCTCCTCCCATCTGGTTGGCGTTTCGGTCCCTCCGGACGATCTTGTAGCCCTCTGGGATAGTGATGGCGATGTCGGGAGCTGAAGAGGCGTTCATCCAGGTCTCCGTGAGGAAGGCAACGTCAGGGGCTGTGGCGTCTAGGAGGTTCCAGAGTTCGATGGCGTGTCTGTGGACGGAGCGGGTGTTGAGCAGGATGCACTTGAGGTGGGTGCTGCTGGTGTTCGACTTGGCGGGTGCTGGTGCGAGGCTGGTCCGGATGCAGGTGAACTTGCAGGCGTGGCAGCTGAAAGGTCCGTGGGTACGTCGTGGAGTGGCTTGATGGCATTCTGGGAGTCGGCCGGTGTTGAGAGCGGTGAGGGTGGCGGCGGAGTACGTCAGGCGGGTCGGTCGGGGTCTTCGGGGGCCAGGGGTCCTGGCACTGGGCGCGGTCCAGGCGTAGACGGGCATAGACGGGCTTACCTTTGGCGCGCCTTCGGCGCACAATCGGCGCGCCCGCTGCGCGTGACCGCTGCGCGTTCGCACGGTCGCCATTTAAGGCGAAGTGCGCGGGTGGGCGGAGCAGCTGGGAGGCGGGAGCGGGGAGGGCACAGAATAGAAAAAGGGGCGGGGAAAAGCGGCGGTGGCGGGAAGGGAGGGCGGAGGGCGGCGAGGTAGGCGGACAACAAGGAAGGAAACCAAAACACAGGCAAAAAGAAATAAAATACAACAGGCACAAATTACGGACAAAACAAGGCAAAAACAACCGCAGCGGAGTCAGCCGGCAATCGGCAAACGAGGCAGCAGCGCGGCAGAGGGCAGGCAAGGGGCACACGCAGCAGCTGGTGGCCGTGCGGCGCGGGGGTGTCCCACAAGTGCTGCGTTTCGTGCGCCAGGGCGCGGTATAACAATACGCTTTGGGGGTCCCACAACGCTTGATGTATATGGGGGTGGCGAGTTTAATAAATGGGACATTAACGGATCTTTCTCTGATGTTCCCTTTGAACCTTGTCCCTCATGTGGTAACATTGGGTAGCATTTATCTACTGCTAACTTCTTGCTTCTGAGCATTTGTTCACTTTCTTGCTCTTCCTCGTTATCTTTGTATGCAATGGCGGCTTGCACCATTGACATACCTCTTCTATTTTTCTTAGCTAGTTTCATTTCTTTCTGTTTGGCTTCTTTGCGCCATAAGCGAAAAGAGTCAAACATCGCCGGCCGGGCTTTCTTCTTGAACAATTTGACCTCGAGGTTGTATTTCTGGGTCGAAACTACCATGTTGGGGCCATTTTAAGACACCATCCTTGCGTGTATATTTCATCCATACCTCGTTATACGTGATAGGACCTACTCCATGTTTTATATATAACTCATATGTTGGAGTTCCAATCGGAGGAACCGGACGCGAATCCTCTAATCGGGAGTCCTTACTACAACCAAGACAAAACAAGTTTCCAAGTCTGCTGAGACCAGGCATCTTCGCTCACTAGTCTAGCTTCAAACTTCAAGGGATTATCTAATTATGATATTATCGTGAATACACGAAACCCTCGGTTTTGGTGCTTGCAAGTACCAATAATACAAACCGTATCTCTGGGATACCAAGACTAAGAATCAAACTAAGAACCAAACTAAGGACTGGGAGACGCTCCACTTATACTTAACTGAATATTGAAGATCGGTGACGTCACTAGAAGACTCTTCTATCGTTTCGTTCTACCAAGGATCACTGGGTCCAAAACAAGGCGATAGTCAGGGCAGCAGTCCTTCGTAGCCGTCGGGACGCGGGGAACCTCGCAGCAAAGACCTTCGGAACCACGTCGACATGCAGGGGTCGCTGAAGTGGCTGGCCGTCGTCCGGAATTTTCACACGAAGCTCCTCACGAACATCTGGCTTGGACCGTCACCGCTTGATACCGCCCCAAGTTGGGCGCCAACTGAGGTGCCGGGTTTTTAGAGACCCGGTGGTGCCAGGGGATCACACCCGAAGACCTCTAGGTTCTCCCTGTTCTGGACTTACAGAAACACTGAGTCTTCTAGATGAAGTCAAAGATCAAGTTTATTGGCTGCAACCAAGTAACATGCGTCCTAGAAGTACGACAACACGGGCCGTAAGTTCTCAGGAGACTGTTCGTTTTTACAGAACCAGACTTCTCCTTATATACATAAATAACAGCTGCAGGCAAGAATTCTTAAGTTTACGATATGGCAATACAAATATTTCCACAATAATACAAAGAGCGAAGTCATGCTGGTCAGTACATATTTTAGATGTCCGGTTAGTGATGGATTACCTCGCCAGATCCAGAACTCCCATCAGATATCGATGAAATGCCAATAAGGTCGAGCCCCCTCCCACCATAAAACGGGTCATAAACAAGAATCACGGACAGGTGTGCATGTGTATGGAAAACAGGGTTTGTATGCAGTGAAGGTTTATGACATGTTGTGCTTTGATGATATCGGGCTCGGCCACTGGGCGAGGAGCTGCCCAAACAGGCTTGGCTGGAGGCGGTGGAGTCAGCTCGGCCAGGTCATGAGGGGGGTCAGCTACAGAGGACGTGTCCTTTCGGATCAAGCTCGGCTTTAATCAATTGACTTATATGAGGGCAAGTCCTAAGATGGATGCCGTTTACAAAATGGAGTCTGCGGGTTCGAGTCGCAAATCAAGATTCAAGAGTGTTAGCATCGCTTAATCATGACGCAAATGCATGGGGATGATGTCCCAATCATTACCGGTTCGTGGATACCAAATTCGTCATGATACGACGGTATTTTATAACGTGAGTGATGGACCCCGAGGCTGGTAAAACGGAGGGATCCAGAATTGCGGTACCACAACATCCCCATCAAACCACCGGCAGAAGTTTTCCGTAACATTAACAAATTGGTGTTGAACTTACTGTGGGCGGGAAAGCAAGCATGACTGGAACTGCGAACAATGACACTGCCATATGAAAGGGGAGGCTTCAAGGTCCCAGACATCTATCTTTACTATCTCTGCGCTCAGGCGCAATTCGCGCACTACTTGTACCACGAGATACCCTTCCTGACCCATGTGGCAGTGGAAACAGGAGATGCTGCCCAATCCCATTAGCCAACATATTACCACACAAGCGTCCCAGATTGCACGAAAGGGATATAAATACGGTAAACACCACCACTGACGCATGGAGGTTGATAGGCAAAAAAGCTAGTAAATTACCATTGTACGCACCAGCACTCCCACTAGCTAATTATCCAGCCCTATCTATCACCCAAGAACAAGTAGGCATGGATCAACTGCGGAGAGCAGGTATTGACACGATGGGAGACCTGTACAAAGAAGGAGTATTTCAAACACTAGATAAGTTGACATACATTAGCCATCCGACACTATTATTCAGCTTCAGCTACTACAGGCTCCAAAGAGCGATAAAAGAACACTTTACTACATATCCGGAAGAACCCCAGACATTGGCTCTGCTGCAATTAGTCCTGTCAGCACCCACAGCCACACACCTGGTTTCAAGATTGTATACGAGCTTACAGAGGGACATTGGAGCAAACACGGAGGGGGTAAGTGAAAAATGGTGCACAATGTTGGAAGATACGCTCACAGAGGAAGAATGGGAAACGACGTGCACACTCACCAGCATGCTAACACCAAATGGAAACCTTAGAATTATCCATTATAAATACATACACCAAATGTACTATACACCTGAGCGGCTACACAGGTATGGGTTATGTGAAGACTCTAGATGTGTAAGATGCAAACAAGAAAACGCGGGGTTTTTACATCTAGCATGGCAATGTCACTCAGTGGCACAGTTTTGGTTGCAGGTGGTGCAGGCAATTAGCGAAATGATTGCAGAGAAACTCGACTGCACGGTCAAAGTGTGTCTGTTAGGTCTAGTCCCACAGATCAGGGCAAAGAAACGTACGTTTTGTGTGATTGCATTACTAATGGCAAAACGGAGAGTTTCACTACATTGGAATGGTAAAACTGGGCCGAGAATGAAAAACTGGTTAGAGGACTTAACATATTGTCGAGATATGCTGACAACATATGAGGAAGAATTGCCTGCCAGATCACGACCTAAGGACTACTGGCTATACTTAAGGGACTACCTGGTGGCGCGAACCACAGACTGAGATGAGTGATGAGTATAACATAGTTGTCCATATACAGGATACGTTTCAACGGGGTATATAGTTGGAGATGTGGGGAGGGAGGATGCTGTGACACGGTGATTAAAGTTGTAATAGTTCTCACCTTTCTTAATTTCAAGGTTAAAGAGAAAGGGAATAGTAAATAAAAATAAAAACATAAAATGTAAGACGACAGAGGCGTCAAGCAACTGGGAAGCACTGCACTGAATTGCTAATGTTAATTGCTGCAACGCCGCTGAGCCTATGGCTGTCAGCTGATGGGCTGTGTAAACTTAAACGCAATTGAACATTGACAGTTCACAAATGTAGCCGGCCTAATATGGTTGTAGGCGCAAAGCTGTGATTGATCATGTGAAATGTGCAATAAACGTCTTCAAAAAAAAAAAAGGTACTAAATGAAGTAAGGGGGTGAATAGAGGTAGAACGAGTGGAAGGAGAGAGAACACGTAGAAGAGTAAAGTGAGCGATCAGGCAGTGAGTGTGAGTAGTGTGATACAGAGGGATATGTGGCAGTGAGCGCGAGGTGTGGGGTACAGAGGGTTATGTTGGGGCAGTGAGCGCGAGGTGTGGGGTACAGAGGGATATAAGGCAGTGAGCGCAAGGTGTAGGGTACAGAAGGATATAAGGCAGTGAGCGAGAGGTGTGGGGTACAGAGGGATATGTTGTGGCAGTGAGAGCGAGGTGTGGAGTACAAAGGGATATGCTGTGACAGTGAGCGCAAGGTGTGGGGTACAGAGGGATATAAGGCAGTGAGCGCAAGGTGTGGGGTACAGAGGGATATAAGGAAGTGAGCGAGAGGTGTGGGGTACAGAGGGATATGTTGTGGCAGTGAGCGCCAGGTGTGGGGTACAGAGGGATATGTTGTGGCAGTGAGCGTGGGGTGGGGTACAGAGGGAAATAAGGCAGTGAGCGCAAGATGTGGGGTACATAGGGATTTCAGGCAGTGAGCACGGGGAATGGGGTACAGAGGGATATAAGGCAGTGAAACACAGGGTCGGGACGTCCTGCCAGACATGATAGGGTGCATACTGGCAGATAGATATGTTATTGACACGAGACTGTGTACGTTTTAGTGGGATCTGAAATCAGGGCTATGCTGCACCCTCAATTTTTGACTTGGGAGGATAATGCATCCCCCCCCCCCCCCCCCCCCCCTCCGAGCTTAATTCAGAAGGCTACACAGTGTTAAAAGGAGGTCTTGGTGTCCAGATCTAGTTTGCCACTTCCCCTTAGGATGCAGCCTGCACTTTCATCTATGGCTGATTAAGCAAAGGACTGCACAAACCAGAATGCCATTGAGTACGAGTTTGAAGGGGGTGGGTGTATTTCCGCACCACCTCTAGCAGTGGTGATGTCATGTGGCACTCGAGGCAGAGCCTGCTCCGTTTCATGGCCTTAGGGAGAAAACCCCGATAATGGCACACACAACCCTGCTCTGTGTCTGCTGGTCTCGGCAGCGCATACCCATTGCCTCATTGGTTCAGGGTGGGATGTATGCTTTAGCACGCTCAAACTAGCCATTGTGATTCTGTATGTGATAATCAGCCACAGACAGAATGACAATGGGCGGGAGGGCCTGCGAGGAGGCGTGCAAGACTCCCCATCAGGGAGTTGAGGCCTCTGGCAGGGAACAGCTCTGCACCCTGCTGGGCCCAGAATTACGGACAAAAGGCGTCCGCAAAAGCATGGGTGTCCGCAGAGTGGACAAGGAGGGGTGCTCCAGGGGGGTCAAGCGCCCCTACTTGACCCCCCAACCCCCCCCCCCCCCCCCCCCCCCCCCCCTGCGGACACCCATGACTGCTTACCTGATATTGGTGAAAAATTGTAGATCCAGTCTGAAAGCCGGAGAGAATATTCTTTTTTGTAGAATTTATAGAAAGATTACATTTGTATCAAAAAGAATATTATGGGTGAGGAGATTACAGATAGTTTGGGTTGTTGATGTTCTTTCACTTTAAGGCACTCATTGCAAATGCTATGATATTTTGATTTGGCAGTAAACAGGAGTTTAGAGTTAAATTGGAATTATAACTCCAGAGTAAAACCCTGCTTTTTCCCTAGATATATTTTACCTTTGAAAAACAGACAACACAGAATTCAGTAGAAAAAGCTTCAGCATAAGGGAAAAACATACAGGCTTTGGGGTATAAATGCAGTTTCGCTCAGTACACACCATTAACAGGACAGAAACTGTTAATGCCCCTCCAATAAATTACTGTACCCACGGTACAGATAATCCTGGTTGCGTTATTAAAGATGCGGTTTAATGAGCACCTAAGGGTTTTTAATTACGGATTGCACATCTGTATCACTGTGTTTTTGAGAGGTAAATGGTTTTTAGCTGCTTGTCCATATTTTTTCTGTGAAATGCGTGACACTGTGAGATCTCTTACCATTTCAGTGAGTAATAAAATGCTAATGTCTTGTTCCTTTTCAGGCCATGAAATACCTGTCCTATTTACTGTATCCACTTTGTATTGGAGGTGCTGTGTATTCACTCCTAAACATTCGCTATAAAAGGTAGGCCAGCGCGTTGCATTTTTCAAATATTAATACCACCCTCATATCGTATAGTGTGCATTTTTGCTACAATTTATTTGCTTTTTCCATTACAAATATTGTTCAAATGTTATCAGTGAAGACATTAGCAGGCTTGAATGCTTGTTGGTATATGCATATTGTATTTTATATATATGTTTTGCTAGTTTTCAACATTATTTAAAAGTTTGTGAATATTAAGCCTTTAATGGGTCGCAAATCATAATTTTCTTTTTTATTGTGTTTAATGTTTACAGTATTTAACTGTTCTTAGCAAAATAATTGCTTACAGTGAACGCAGTCATTAACAATCAGCTTAATAGTAAAGTTCTCAAAGGTAGATTTAAAACAGTGGAAAGCAGAACAAAACATCTGTCCACGTACATCAATTTGGAATATTGTGCAGTTCCAGTACCTCTCCACCCAAGTACTATATCTCCATCTCAAACATTATCTGGCCCTTTTAAGCTTTCAATCATGTTGTCCCTCCCCTTCCACGGTGTTGGGACTCCCACAAACCCAGTTCTTCCCTTTACATTGCAGTAGTCGGTTTTGTTGCAGATTCCTCTTGCTGCTATAACCTAGCTCTTGTTTTGTTTTCTTTTAATTTCTTCTCGTGTACTGTTATCACCAAAATAATTCTCAACAGTTTTCCTTTTATTTAAAAAGGCTGAAGATTAAATAGAAAATGATTGAGAAGAAACACAGTTATTGCAGCAGTGTCTGCTTCTTGCCCGTTTCATTAATTACATCATGAAACGTGTTTCCTCTCCACATATATAACCAAGCCCCGGCTTCTTCTCAAAAGGTCTCTTTCTGCTTCGACAAATACATTTTTTACATAGATCTACTATCACTATTTCCTTTAACAGAGTAGAAACACTGCCTCACTTCCTTTTTGTTTGTCTCGGACAGATGCACCCATAGGGTTGGGGACGCAGGTTCATTGCTTGGTGTCTGGCTTTTAGGTGCCTACGGCCAATCTCCCCTCTATTTTCTGAAAAGATACTTCAGTCTTACAACACTACAGGGACAGCATACTGATCTCTTACACCAGCAGTGTGAGGTAAAAGCTGACTGGTACTGGTCTAATTGTCCAGTGTACTTACGTTTGCAAGGGAAGGAGGGTCAGTGTGTGGCTATGTGAAGCATCATTTCATCGAAAAAATGCTCTGATAAATCAGAGGGACATAGCATGTTTTGCTTACGCTTAAGACATCGGAGAGCGGTCTCACGTTTTGGAGAGTCATTGCCACAGTCAAAGGCTCTAGTAGAGGATAGAGAGAGAGAAGTACATCCTCACCAGAATCTGAGTTGGAAAACGTGCTTGAGAGGTCCTGGCTCACGTGACAGAGGTCTTTCACCTGTTGGGATGGGTCAAAATGAGGAAGGAGACCTGTTGGATCATTATGATTCACCATTCACTTCTGATTTTCCTTTACACAATTCAATTAACAATGTGATAAAGATGGAATGATTCCAAAAATGACTGTCGAAATATATGGCCATAGTATATCCAGTTAAAGGAGAATAACTAAATTTGACCGATCCAGTACCCGTTGATCCATTAGGACAAGTCTCACCAGAAGAGTGCCAGTATCAGCAGAGGAAAAAGCACAGATTGACACCAGACCTCACCGGCTGTTTGCCCTGCATTTTGTCCGCACTGCCTGAAACTTTTTCTGTGGCCCCCCTGGGTGGGACTATGTTCCACAGCACACCATATGGCAGAGGAGGGGCTGGCTGCTCAGGACGGGCTGAAAAGGGCCTTTTACTTCCCGTGGCGTGAGACCTGAAACCTCACCGGCTGTTTATCCTGCTTTTTGCCCGCACTGCCTAAGACTCTCTCGGTGATGATAACTTCGGGTTCATTGTATGCAGGCCCTAACATTTAATCTCCTATGTTGACCTGTGATGTTCCAACGGTGGTGCATGGTGCCATTATGAATGAGAGTAATCCTAATATTCAATTCCTCCGGTGGAATTTCGCTGAAGTGGCCTCAAATATCCAAACTTCGGGTTGGCAGTCTCTTATCAAAGATTACGATATTGTGCGTATACAGAAAACACGGGCTGTGAATGAGATTATTTTCAGTGGGTTTGTGTTTTAATCTTCCTGCCCTGTCTTCTCCTGTGGGTCGTTCTAAAGGGGGCATGGCTGCCAGTTCAAGGTTGATAGTGGATGGTAAAATTGTTCCTATTGTGATAGAAATGGACGTGGTATAGGCCTTTGACCTTTGTTGAGGAAGTCATTTTAGGTTTTATGTGGTGAATTTTTATAATGACTTTACAACCAAGGGCAATTCGGATTCCCAGGGACTGTCTTACCGATAGGTTCTCTAGCCGAGAAGGATGCATAGGCTGGTAGACCATTCAACCTCCTCTTGGCAGGTGATTTTCATGCCAAACTAGCCACTGTGCCTTCTTTATCATTATTAATATTTGACCTCCTTATCTCGGAGGTAGATCGAAATTCTATGGATTTCAGAGGACGCCAACGGTATCCATTTCTGGTGACCTATGATATCTATAAAACGGGGTTTCTTGTCTTGCAGTGAATGATTCTCTCTCTTGCTCTGGGCCAAAGTCTGATGAGTAAAAATAAGTCCAGTCCGCAACAACCATTGGCTGAGCCAATAGGTCTTGCCTGTGTAAGAGCTGTTGGCTTTGCCAATATGTTTTAGCCATGCTTGGCTTAGCTGCTCTTCAGCAAGGCCAAAAGTTACCACATCTGTAATACCAACTTTTGCTTGAAGGTGTAATGGGACCACAATAGATTGTCTTTACTTCATGGAGTTTGTACCGATTAATTACAGGTGGCTAGGTGCTTGCATTAGTTTATAGCTCCCACTACACCCTAGTACTATAGATCGTGGTTCCCCCTGAAGAACCAGCACATACCTGTAGGGAGTAGCCATTTGTTAACCACCAAGGAACCTGGGTCGCAGGTTAATTTGGCGCCATCCTCACATGAAATTATGAACCACTGTGTTGATGGCAGTATAGATTTGGTGAATTCTTGTTCTTTGGATGCCTAAGATCCTGTTGTGGGCCTAAGCTGTTTCTTAGAACATATGCTTTGTGTGAAAGGTATGCTCACTAGACCCGTGAGCATGGCTTCTCTCCATGGTAAAACATGGTTTGACAAAGATTTCACGGTGGCAAACAATAGCCCGTGTAGGGCCTTCAAGCAAATCCCTAGAGAGCAGAGCTTAATTTTAGCCAGCAGAAAGGCATATGCTTTGGTACTGAGAAATAGGAAGTCGGCTGTTAAGGCTGAGACGTGGGAGGCTATCGTGGTCGCCTGTCAGAGCAAAGATTCTCAGGTGTTCTGGAACTTGGTTCGGGCTTGTCTATCACCGGTTTCGTCCCCAGATACAGTTACTGTTAGGCCTGGCACCATTGGCGTCGGTCTCCCTTCCATTTTTTCTGTTGCCTCATTTATTTTTGCTGGTGTTATATGCTTTGGGCACTGTGCCACTGCTATTCAGTGCCATAGTGCAAGTGCTCCCTACTGTAAATTGATGTACTAATCAGTGGTTCCATGTTTGGCTATTTGGTTTACTTATCAGACCCTAGTCTAGTGCACTGAATGTGCCCAGGGCGTGTAAATCCAAATGCTGTTGGTGGGCCTGCATCACTGGTTGTGCCACCCACAGAAGCAGCCTTGTAAAATATGTCTAAGGTCTGCCATCGCAGAGCCTGCGTGCAGTCTGGTACTGTCATGCTGACTGGGCAAGTGCACCCACTTCCCAGTCCCTAAACCTTCCCTTTTCTTCATATCAGTCACCCCTCTGGTAGGCCCACGGGCAGGGTGCATTGTAAGTATAAGGTAGGACAGGCCCTGATGTGTGTGGCATTTCCTAATAGTGAATTACAGCCTTTTTCGTTTTTCACTATTGCAAGGCTACCTGTTCTCCATAGGCCAGAATGGGCTGTTAGAATTGTTACACTTTATAATCCTAACTGTCTCAGAGAACATGGTAGAAATTCGAGTTTAGTATGCCTGAACTCAATATAATAAAATACATATTTTAGTAAAGTTTATTTTAATATTCAGTGTTTGCAAATACCACTTTTAGAAAGTAGGTATTTGCTTGTCTAACCATTCCAACCTGCCTCTGCTAGTTTGTGTATTCCTATGTCTGGTTTTGTGAGTGACAGGGCTGGGGAATTCCAGGAGACAGGCTGAGTCACCCAGTGGTGAATAGAGAGATCTGCATCCAGATGGGAGGGAGGAGTGCACCTGAACTCTGAATAGGGCTGTGCCTGCCTTCCACAATGCTGGCTCCACACCCTGGGGAGCGGCTGATGTCTCTCCCTGCACACTGAAAGAAGAGAAGGAGTCCTGTAAACAAAGTGCTCCAGGACTGTACTTACCTTCCACAAGGCTGGCTCCACCTCCTGTGGGGCGTCTGATGTGCATGCCCTGCACTCTGAAAGGAAAGGAGAAGTCTGGTAAACAGAGTGCTTCAGAACTGGTTTGGACTGGGCAAAGGCCCCTCTCCCCTCAGAGAACAAAGGAGTTCTGGGTATAAATATTGGGACCCTGATCCCATGAAATTAGATCACTTTTGGACTACAAGAAGAAAACTTTACTGAGGAGAGGAACCTGAAGAAACTGAGGAGAGACTATTCCCAATCTGAAGTGCTGCTTGGGGGATTGGCCTGCAGTGGTTGCCTTACTGCCGAAGGAAGGAGAAAGGAACTTTGTGTACTTTGCTTTCAACTTGTGAAGGATCTCCAAGTGCTTGGAAAAGAGCTTGCCTCCTGCTGAAGTCTCAGGGACAACAGCCTTCACCCCCAGCTCCCCAGAGTTCTTTGAAAGTGCCTGCTGCTGTTTTGGGCCTTCTGAGGAACTGTGTGTCGCAAGGAGCTGGAAGAGCGACTCAACGAGAAGAAGCGTGTCGCTGTGCCTGCCATCGCAACTCCGGAGAAAGGAGGGTGTCGCTGCTGGAACTGTCGCACTGCACCGCATCGGAGAGAAGCGTGCCGCAACAAAGAGGAAGCGTGTCGCCGTCGCTGCTGCTGCCGTTGCAACTCCGAAGAAGGAGGGTGTCGCCGCTGGAGCTGTCGCACTGCACCGCATCAGGAGAAGAATCTCGCAAAGAGGTCGGAGCATGTCGCTGTGCCTGCCATCGCAACTCTGAAGCCGGAGGGTGTCACAGCTGGAACTGTCGCATTGAACTGCATCGACCAAGAGCACCTCGCATCCCCGAGAAGCATGCCGCCGTCGGAGCTGCTGCCGTCACATCTTGGATGTCGCCGCTGTAGTTGTTGCATCGAGCGAAAACTTCACGCATCGTGGAGAAAAGCGTCGCCGCTGGAGCTGTTGCCGTCGCCTCGTAAGGGTGTCGCTGCTGCAGTCCACGCATCGAATCGAGAACTTCTGCCATCCCCGAGAAGCGTGCCGCATCTGGAAGATCTTCACATCTTTATTTCTTTGCACCTGACTTTGCCGCATTTCCCATCGCTGCGACATTGCTTGTCGTGGAAGCGCAACGCAACTTAAGGTACTTTGACGCAGAGTGTCGCATCCAAGAACTGAACTGAACTAAGCTTAAATCTACCATCTTAAAGTAATCATAGTGTGTATTTTTGTCGTTTTTGGTCTTGTGGCAACTCTATATAAAGTCTACTTATTTTTGATATAAAACCTGTGTGGTGTCCATTTGTAGTGTTGTCACTGGGTTACTGTATGTGATCACAACTGCTTAACTTACAACGCCTCTGAAATAAGCCTTGACTGCTCACGCCACTTAACCTAGAGGGTGAGCAGGGGTTATTTTAGTTGTGTAATCCCCTTTCCCTGACTAGAGGAGAGGGTCCCTATTTGTCACAAGTACCTACCTGTGCCAACTAGAGACCCCCAAATCTAACAGTTCCCCTCCACATTACCCCAGAGTTTTGAACTGAACACTTTTCTTCTGTTTACTCCTCCAATATTGTGATCCCAGATGAGGGACTGAATGAGGATTCTTCATGCAATAGACTCTTTTAAGGAAGAGGAAGTTCTTAAAGCCATGCATGATAGTCTGTAGAAAAAGGAGCTGGGCCCGGATGGGGTCCCTCTGGATTTATTCAACGCGGATCCTGGGTTTTGGACCCCTATGCTTACTCGTGTTTTTAACTCAGTTTGTCGAGAGGGCACTCCGCCTTTTTGGCATATGTCAATTTGTAGTACCTATCTTTAAAAAGGCTAATGCCCATGACCCCAGGTGCTACTGACCAATATCCCTGCTCGATAATACAATCAAAATACTTGGCAGTGTCATATTGGGACGGCTTCTTTCCTGGTAAAGTGAGAGTAATATCCTTTCTGTGGTGAAATATGGTTTTCGGAAGGGCCTTGGGACATTCGAAAAGTGCCTCAGTTTACATCTCATTGTGGCTAAATACAAATACGCGGAGGGCACTCCCATCATCTTGCATTCATACTTTTATCGAGTGTATTCGATTGTGTCAACGGGTCTAAACTGTGGGCTACCTTTGTGCCTCAACGTGTGTCTGGTTAACTTCCTAAGATCACTCCACCAGGACCTTTCGGCTTCAGTGAGATTTGGAAAGGCTGGTGAATGTACTGCACCTTTTAAAGTCAATCGTGGAATACATGAAGATTGTGTACTTGCCCCCATTCTCTTTTTACTTTATATTAATGATTTGTAGCGGACACTGGTATCTACCAGTGTGGACGTACCACGTATTGAGAAAAAAGGCCATGCGTGTATTATTGTACACGGACAGCATGGTGCTTCTTGCCAGAATGGCTAATGGCCTGAAGAACTTGATTTCCAGTTTCATGGCATTTATAAAGATGCTTGATTTGGAGACCAACTTCTCAAAAACTTTTATAATGGTGTGTGACCCTAGAAAAACTGAAACTCGCTCCTTAAGTATAGTAACATATCACCCCGTTTTTAGAAATCTATAAAAGAAAATGCCTCCTGACTGTGACATATGGCATGGGCTTATGAGGCTACAGAGATGTCGGACCTATCCAAACGGAGGTAAATAGATTTTGCAGATGCTTGTTGGGGGTCCCTCCTTCAACCCCTCACTTTTCCATGCATCAAGAACTAGCGTACGTTCAAGATCTCATTAATGTTGCTCCTTTGTTTCTCTGATGTTTGATATGGGTGAACAATGAAGCAATGCTTAATGGCGCTGTTGTTATAGATTGTCTTTTATATGAATGTGAGTTGAACATCTCGGGTCTGAAGTATACAAGACACACCACTTTGGCATTGTGTTCTGCATATTTTTTGAGAACCCAAATACCATTATCAATAAAAAAAAACCTGGGTTCAGGATTGTTTCTTTAAGCATAGGCAGGGCCCTAGGGAGGCTGTAAAGGTGGTGAAGCCAGCTGTAAAAGACTATCGTTTGGTTCAGAAGGCAGCAGGTATTGCTCCTTATTTACTTTTGGTGCAGAATGTGTATGAAGGTACCTTATTCACTCGATTTAGATTACGGACTGTTAGAAATGGGATTTCTGGTTGGCTAAGACTTGTGCCAAACCCAGGCAGAAACCCCTAGGCAAGGGAGTTACACGCTGAAGATAACCCCTGCTCACCCCTTTGGTAGCTTGGCACGACCAGTCAGGCTTATACCAGAGGCAATGTGTAAAGCTTGTGCACCCCACACACACACCAGCAACCCAGTAGGCACACCACAAAAGGAACTCCACACAAGGTTATATGTAAAAATAGCCTTTGTATTATCATAAATACATTAGAAACATAATCGCACATTTACACTGTGCCAACTGGCACTAGGCAATATTCACAGTGGATTATATACATGTGACAGGGCCAATTGGGCACTGCCAGAATCATCACAAGCACAAATAATAAATGTAGACCACCACCTATAATTACTGGCCCAGCACTGTACTCAGCATCATATCCTGCAACCTAAATCAAATTATGCAATCAGCATCCCATTAGGTGTGAAATACATTCTGCGCCAACCTCCTAAGCATAAACACATTATGCCATAACCTCATAAGCCTAAACACATTAGACCATAACCTCACAAGCATAAACACATTATGCAATAAATCTCACCAGCATAAATACATTATGCAGTAATCATAAATCTCATATTAGGGAATAACCTCCTAAACATAAATACTAGAAGCATAAATCACAGTGCATAAATCACATTTCCTGGCACTACATAAATCACATTCCGGCCTGGCGCCCTACGAACCTCACAATCCCCCTGGCCAACTGGCCCTAGAGGGCTCAAATGCTATATGTCCCAAATGTCAGGGTGGCCGTTAATGCAGCAGAATCCAAGTGTGCAATTGTGCTGGGGCAGAGGAGTGCACCTCACTCCTATCTCACTCAAAATGCCCCCAAAGGAATGATGGCCTAACCGTTGCAGCTGCCGATAATTGCCGTGCAGCTGTGATCATCACGGTAGGCATGGCACTCACTGTGCCTTCTGGGCCACCACTGGGGCTCTCTCAACAAATGTGCGCCATCGTCGCAGCTGCCCGCCCTTGTGCGGTGTAGCTGGGGAAGGAAATCAGCACTGGCACCACTGTGCCTCTTCTGTCCCACTCAGGGACTCTACAACAAGATGCCCCCTAAGGAGTTAACCCGGGCACTCACGGTGCCCTCAGGAGTCCTCTCGTGGACCTTGGAAGCAAACGTTGCAGCTGCCCGCTACGGCGGTGCAGCTGTGGCAAATAAACTTAATAACAACAAGAGAGCAAGAAAATATGGAAATAGCTGGGGCAGCACGAGGAGAAACCTGTTTATTTAAAAGAACCCTCACTCACCAACCTAGTTGGTGACATGCTTCATCATTGGGTTCCCACCAGAGGGACCGAGTACCCCCCTGGTGTGCTACAACTCCTGAATTACAGCGGAGCGGGTGTTTTTTGGGGGATAGTGTAAGTGTAGGGGTAGTGCAGATTAAAAGATCGCAGGTTATTTCCCAAGGTAATTTTAATGGTGGAGAACCAGTGATCATTTAGAACAAGTGAGATGGACGTGAGCTGGCTGGTTAGGGATACCAGGAGAGTCCGATTTAAACAATAACGTGAAAGTTGGTCAACATGTTTCTGCTTATGGATGCATTTTTAGCTAAGCATTCTTCGGGACCAGAAACCCCATGGCGGTATACTCACGCTAAGGCGTATCCTAACCTATGGGGGGGGTGTACAAGGCAAAACTCACGGTTTCACCAATGCGGCCTTGTGTGATTTCCAAAGAGCCGCTGTACTGTAAAGGCGTTAATGGCTTCACTTCATGGGTTCCGGGAGGGGGTAAAGCTACTTTTTGTATGGTGTTCTCCCTCTTAAGACCTGCCTGTTGCCTGCCGCAGAACTGAATATATATATATGTGGCAAATAAGGCAGCGCCTCTGGAGCCCAGCTCTGGGGCTCTCTAATCGAACTGCCCCATCGCAATAAAAATAGGCGCCGGCACTCCACGTGCCTTGGGATACACCCAAGCCCCACTCCGGGACTTGGTGAAACAAGTGGCCCCAATCGTGGGAGTGGCCCGCTCTCTTGCGGGTCTGCTCGGGACTAGGGACTCGCACTGTGCCTCGATCGGCACCACACTGGACCAGGGAGGAGCCTCACTCACCCGAGTAACTTGGAGCCTCCGTCTCTTCTCTTCGCTGGTCACTCGGCAGCCCCAGGCACCGACAATGTGCCTTGGTGGGTCCTGCTGTACTGGGAGCCTCTCTCCTCATCTCGGGGCTCACCCTCGCCCTTGGGAGCCCCGCCTGACCCTAGGTTTTCACTCGGCCGCACTCTGCCGGGCGGCCGCACTGCCATTGGCGGCCCGGCAGCCTCTTCCTGGTTTGGGCCCGCCCAGAGTCAGGCGGACTCTGCCTGGCTTCCGGGTCGGGCCGATCGAGCTGCGGTGGTGAATTAAAATGTGGGGTGGGCACCCGCAAATAAAATCAAGCAGCAGCGGGGTGGGCACCCGCCATTTTAAGTAACCATAAAGTGGGGTGGGCTCCAGCTCAGAAACACGCAATTACGGGGTGGGCACCCGCTTGGTATATCCATAAAGCGGCATCACAGGGGAATCCCTACAAGGCGGATTCCCTCTGAAAAGGCTGCAGCTCTGCACTGCGCAGCCCCCGCTCTTCTCCTCCTTGGGGGGAAAATAAGAATAATAAAGCACAGCGCTCACAAGGCGCTAGAAGGCCCAACAAGTCCCTGGAGAGCAAGGGGGCAATGCTGGGCCCAGGGAGGCAAGCCCTCATGGCGATTCCTCCTGGTCCCCAGCAGCAGCACGCCCCAGCAAGGTCAGGAACAGCACCAGCACAGCACAGACATGGGGTCACAGCCCCTATATTTATATTACACCATCTCTTTGTCTGCAGTACAGGGCATGGGGGATCCAGATGAAACTGGTTCAGGGGGGATTTGGAGCACTTTATTTTCCAAGCTCCTCTTCCCCTTTGTCAGGTGGGGGCTAGGTGAGCAGACACACCACATGGGGCGGAGCCAGCATTGTACAGGCTGGGCACAGTCCTATTCAGAGTCGGGGGATTACTCCTCCCACTACTCCCAGCACAGATGTCCCATTCATCCTAGTGCCGACTCACTCTGCCCCTACTGGAGCCACACGCACCTCCCAGCCCCTGTCACTCCAAGCCAGACATGCAATTCACATCAGGCAGGCAGACACATAGCACACAAAAATGCCAACTTCTAAAAGTGGCATTTCCCAAATAGTCATAGCAAATCTGCGCACACCATTGCGCAGCATTTACTATTACAATTCCATACATACTAAACTCAATCACTCTGCTCCTCACAATCAGGAATTACCACTGACACACTGATTAGGGAATCCCCAATGCATTCCTATGGGAGGACAGGCCAATCTCACCAATGTAACACAGAGAGCGCACACACTTTACACTGGACAGCAGTGCTAAAGTGCCCAGAGGCCTAAAACCACTAACACCATGTCAGAAATAAGGCAGGGAGAAAGGCAAAAAGTTTAGGGATGAACCTGCCGAAAGGGCTAAGTCCAACAGGGATGATATGTTGGTTATGTTTTCCATGAGGGCAATACTCCCCTGCCGATATATGTATGTTTTTTCCCATGTGATGAACAATCAACTCAGACTTTATTGCACTTTGTTTTTTTTTTGTTGTAATTATTATCTTCCCTATACTAGGAGATTCTAGAGGCCCCTGTTGCATAGGCACAAGTTTACTAAGTGTAAAGCTCCATTACTTTTTTCACAGCAACTTAATGATTATGACACCTGTTGTTCAGTTTGCTGCTTCTTGAAAAGTATCCTACGTCAGAGGAAGACTGTTATTCTAACTATTGGTTGTTCATTCTAAACTGCATTTTATCCCTTGACTTTCATAGGCCCTTGTAGAAATCACTTAATGCAATGTTGTATTTTATGTCTTTCTGGTGGAATTTTTAAACAAGGTATTCTAGTATGGCATGTAATTTTTAACATACTTTATATATTTGTTTTCTTTTAATTTGTGTATTTTGTAATGTGTTTAATCTTTATGATCAGTTTTGATATGATGGAATAAAGATTCTTGGATTGAAGGGGATTTAGTTGACCACAAGATTAAAGCAGTTATTTGCTAGATCCAATCGAGCTGTGGTATACTCTGTTTATGCATCACAATCATTGAAGCCGGATTTCAGCGCATGAGTAATGAACAAGATTTGTTCTGGATGTTTATCTATGATAGAACAAGAAGTGGGCTGGCAGGTATAATATCTGGATCATAAAATAACATACGTATGTCAGTCAGGAGAGATTGCTCTTTCATATGCTGTTTCAAGGAAAATACCTGTTTGGTAATGAATTCAATTAAATGGTCTGAAAAAAGAATTCCAAATCAGTTTGCTTTCCCTTTTCAGGACAAATTCTAATTTAACTTTGGCAAAGTTAAGGAATTTGGGGTCCAGGCCAGAGGCTTCACTTCAAACAAATGTTATGGTTGTGTTATGGGGCCCTCACGCTCCACAGGATAGAAATCTCACTTTCAGCTGTTGGACAACAAAAAGTAGTCCAAGTCCTGACTGCTTGTGAGCCGACATTTCAGTAAAGGGTTGGCTTTGGGTGATCAGGGCTTTTGGGTATCAATTGTTTCATGACGTGCAGAAAAAGCAAAGTCCTCAAATTTGAGAGGACTAAACGCTGTGGGAATGGGGCTGATGACATTTACTCCTTATATCAATGGGTATTCAGTTGTAGTCAAGACTGAAAATACAGTAGCCAAAGCCTATATCAACAAGTAGGTTATAACAAGATTCAGGGTCTGACTACTCTGACAACCCAGACCTCGAGGGTCTAAGCCTGTTCCACCAATGTTGGGTCAACAATGTTTACATAGATTATCTTATCAGGGTTTTTTCAGTATCCGGAGCATTAATTCATGGAGGTTTTCCAGAGTATTTGCAGTCAATCCAGTTACAAGGTAATAGGTTTGTTCAGGTTTCAGGGTCCTCTGAAAGAGAGGGTGGATGCAAAAGTGAAAAATTAGCTCAAGGAGATGTCTTTATGCATTTTCCCCCTTTCCTATTGTATCCTGAACTTTGCGCAATATCCACCAGGAGGGGGCAGGGGTGGTGATAGGTACACCATTTTCTATACATTGGAGTTAGGTTTCCCGATTGTTAGCGATGGCATAGGGACCCTATTGCCGATTGCTTGTGGTTCCCAGTCAGATCAAGTCGCTAATATTGACAGAGGTTCAGTTCTCCCAGCTGATATTGATGGTATGGAAGCTGAAAGGCTAGTCTTGTTAAATATGGGGCTTTCTAGTGAAGCAGATATAGCCATGCAACAAACCAAAAGATTTTCAACTAAGAAGGTCAGCACTGGTGTCTCTTTTCAATTATAGTGCCTGTTGAAAGGTGTTAAGTCTCTGTCCTGTCCTCCATTAAAACGTTTAGAGGTTTCCTTAAATGTTTGATGATGGCAACGTTAAAGATACAGCAGATGGCCATTAAAACGTGTTGGGCTTCATTAGGTGGATTAGAGATCCTGGATTCTCTGGTTCCTAGAGTTTTCATTTCGGATCCTTCCAGAAAGGTTACACTTACTCCTTTAGGCCTTTCTATTTTTTTTTTTTTATAAATATTTTTTATTGAAATAGACCTGGTATTGACATAAAGAAATACATTTCATCCAATCATATATCTTTGCTAAAATCCATCCAGAGTGAATAGTCCAGATAAAAATAGTATTTTACAGAGAAGAGGGATTAAAACCGCAATTAAAACACAAATGGAGGTAAAACAGCAAATTCATTAATCCCGCTAAACCATATATCACCATCCCCTTGCTGGATCATGTCAAAATTATACGACATAAATTAACAGAGCATTGAAATTAAATAAGGGGAGTGACCCAGCCAGTAATTAGTCTCCAGATCCTGCCCCCACTCCCTCATCATTCTACCCCTGCGTGAATAAAGAGCGGATTCAATGTTATAGATCCCCAAAAGCCTTGCCAGCCACATCTGTTAAGACAGGGGTACTGCATCTTTCCAGCCGGCAGCTAACAAAAGCCGGTGAACAGCTACACATATAAATATGAGAGGTTCGTTCTCCTTATTAAGGCCCAGGTTGCTTTCGGTTCCTATTATCATTAGGGTAGGGGATAGGTAGATCTTGAAACCTAGCAGCCCCTCCCAAAGATGTTCGATCTCCCCCTTGATTGCAGTCAACTTATCGCAGTAATGAAACATATGTAAAAGATTAGCCGGACTCTTATGGCATCTTGGGCATTTGCCATCTTCTCTTTTACCCCAATCATACAGTTTGACTGGGGTAAAATACAGATTAAATAGTGTCTTATAATGTTGGGCTTTCAGATTTGAAGACCGAAATACTTTATCGGCCAAGTGTAGAGATTGATATAGATCCACATCCGGATCAGCTAATTTAGTTGCCCAGGTCATTTCATTTTTTTCCAGGTCGTCATGTAGACTAGACACTGAATTACCATAGATCACTTTAATTTTACATCCACCTCTTAACAGGTAGTCGATCATACTGATCTGACCTCCTGGAATAATCCGGGGTCTGATGTTCTTCAGCAGGCCAGAAATTTGGAGAAACTTAAAACCCTGACTTGATGGAATTCCAAATCTCTGCTGTATCTCTAAGAAGCTCAATAGATTATCTCCTTCATAGACATCTCTTGTTCTTTTGACCCCCTGTTGCTCCCATAATGTCCCCATCCTGTCATTGCTGATTTGTGGGAAGATGCTAGAATTCCATAAAGGTGTATAATAATTAATTTTAGGGATTACTAGCGTCTTGCGAATTCTTTTCCAGATTTCCCACAGACTATCAGAGACCTTGTAGCGCATCTTCTTATAATACCGCCTATTATTTTTACGTTTCAGAAAAGGGGGTGGTGATGAACAGAGTGTCTGAATTAAGCAGACCACTCTTACCCAGTCCAAAGATCAGGGCTTGATCCATCACCGTTATTTATCTCACTGCACCATCCCAGCTCAGAAGCTGGCTATATGCAAATCAGTCTGTCCCTGGCCCAGTGCATCATGGGAACAGGGCAGACTAAACTACCAAGCCAATTCTTCACCAGAAAGGAGACAAGCTACCGGGGACCGGTTTCTGGCATTTCAGCCTTCTTCGGCCCGGCTTGCTTGAATCCTGATGGTGCAGTGAGAAAGGGACTCATGTCTGAGTATACCCTGCCACACCTATAGTGGCCAAAAACGATTCAGAAAAGGGGGTGGTGATGAACAGAGTGTCTGAATTAAGCAGACCACTCTTACCCAGTCCAAAGATCAGGGCTTGATCCATCACCGTTATTTATCTCACTGCACCATCCCAGCTCAGAACCTGGCTATATGCAAATCAGTCTGTCCCTGGCCCAGTGCATCATGGGAACAGGGCAGACTAAACTACCAAGCCAATTCTTCACCAGAAAGGAGACAAGCTACCGGGGACCGGTTTCTGGCATTTCAGCCTTCTTCGGCCCGGCTTGCTTGAATCCTGATGGTGCAGTGAGAAAGGGACTCATGTCTGAGTATGCCCTGCCACACCTATAGTGGCCAAAAACGATTCAGAAAAGGGGGTGGTGATGAACAGAGTGTCTGAATTAAGCAGACCACTCTTACCCAGTCCAAAGATCAGGGCTTGATCCATCACCGTTATTTATCTCACTGCAAAATCCCAGCTCAGAACCTGGCTATATGCAAATCAGTCTGTCCCTGGCCCAGTCCCCGGAAGCTTGTTTCCTTCCCAGTGAAAGAATTGGCTTGGTAGTTTGGTCTGCCCTGTTCCCATGATGCACTGGGCCAGGGACAGATTAATTTGCATATAGCCAGGTTCTGAGCTGGGATGGTGCAGTGAGCTAAAAAACGGTGTTGGATCAAGCCCTGATCTCTTGACTGGGTGAGAGTATTCTGCTTAATTCAGAAACTCTGTCCATCACCACCCCCTTTTGCTTAATTGTTTTGTCCACCATAAGCGTGGAAGGGTATACTCAGACGTGAGTCCCTTGCTCATTGCACCATCAGGATTCAAGCAAGCCGGGCCGAAGACGGCTGTAATGCCAGAAACCGGTCCCCGGAAGCTTGTTTCCTTCCCAGTATAAGAATTGGCTTGGTAGTTTGGTCTGCCCTGTTCCCATGATGCACTGGGCCAGGGACAGACTAATTTGCATATAGCCAGGTTCTGAGCTGGGATGGTGCAGTGAGCTAAAAAACGGTGATGGATCAAGCCCTGATCTTTGGACTGGGTAGGAGTAGTCTGCTTAATTCAGATACTCTGTCCATCACCACCCCCTTTTCTGAATCATTTTGTCCACCATAAGCGTGGAAGGGTATACTCAGATGTGAGTCCCTTGCTCATTGCACCATCAGGATTCAAGCAAGCCGTGCCGAAGACGGCTGTAATGCCAGAAACCGGTCCCCGGAAGCTTGTTTCCTTCCCAGTATAAGAATTGGCTTGGTAGTTTGGTCTGCCCTGTTCCCATGATGCACTGGGCCAGGGACAGACTAATTTGCATATAGCCAGGTTCTGAGCTGGGATGGTGCAGTGAGCTAAAAAACGGTGATGGATCAAGCCCTGATCTTTGGACTGGGTAGGAGTAGTCTGCTTAATTCAGATACTCTGTCCATCACCACCCCCTTTTCTGAATTATTATTTTTACGTAGCAGTAGTCCCAGGGCTTCTCTGCCCAGCAACATTTAATATATTTAGACCTTTCTTTGGTCCTATTTTTCTACAGAAGTCTCCTTTCGAGCCACTGAGAACAGTTCCTTGGAAGTGTGTCACTTACATGGTAATATGCTAGTGTCTATATCTTTCTTGGTATATCTTGATAATTTGAGTTCTTCAATATGCTCTGCTCAGTATTTACGTATCTTAGCAAATGCATTGAGACTTCAATTGGGCCTGTCCTTTTTACCCAATTTATATCTGGTTGTCACTTGGATCAGGTATTTGGTTTAAAAGATGTCTCCTTCAGGTGGTCGGATGTTAAGAGCGATTGTATATGCTATTTAGATTACACTGCTGGAATCTGATCCCACAAAACACTTTTTCTGAATCTTGGATTTTCGAGGAAGGGGCCTAATCAACTGTGTCCACGTTGAGTAGATGGGTCAGAGCTGTAATTTGCTAAAACATGTGACTTAAAGGGAGCAGTACCTCCTCTGGGTATTCACATTTGTTCAGTTAGAGATATAATTTACCTTTGCCTGGCCGATGCTTGTGTCTCATCAGTAACCTGTATCAATCATCAGTTGCAGCCAATGGCCACTAGAGTTGCAGCTGTGAGTTTGGCTATGTTGTCTTTCACAGTATTGTTGTTCAATTCATTTCACACGTGTGTATGCTTTGAAATATTTGTTAGTATTCCAATTTTATTTTAAAAAGGGGTGATGTTTCTGCCCCAACATGTCCTATTTTCAGGGGTATAGCCTAACAATGTCACAAATGAAGCAAGGAAGAAACAGATGCAGCAGTAACACAAAGTCATTTTGGTCGCTAGTGAATAGGGGGCCACTAGGCGGAAGCGGGCATGGTAGCACAAACATAAGCGAAGAAGAATGGACCCTGTTTTTAACAAATCACTTTAGCGATTATACTAGCAGGGATGGTCATTCTACCTCCCTTCCATCAACCGAATCATTGCCACCACCACTTGAAGCCAAAAGTAGAAGCAAGATTGGGCATAATTAGTCAATCACGCTCAGGAAGCAACAATAAATGACAGAAAGGACAAGCATGAAGATACCATGATAGAGATTTTGACTGCACCTGAAGTACTCAGAAATAATTTTACCCACAGAATTTGTAAAGCCAGGTTAGAAGGAGTTCCCGGTCCTAATGACCGTCCCCAGGCCCTGTTTAAATCAGATGTAAACCAGTGTTCGGAACACTTGGCTCCCCTGTTTTCATACTGCAGGCTTAACCACAACATCCTGGAGTCATGGAAAGGAGCCATCACCCACACTATCTGTAAAGGTAGTAGGGGAAACTACCCCAAAAACTACAGGATGATAGCTCTTCTAGACGTCGAAGCTAAATACTATGCTAGTATCGTGTTGGAAGAGCTGTCAGTCTGGGCAGAAACAAGAAAGCGCTTCCCCTGTAAGCAGACCGGCTTTGTGGCTAAGTCAGGAACTACAATCAACCTACTTGCACTATCCGTGTTGATGGAAAAAGCAGCAGTCCAACGTGTTCAACCCCACTGCTGCTTCGTCGACTTCAAAGTGGCCTTTGATCGTATGCCATGGGGCTGCCTATGGCAAAAATTAGAGAGCTGGGAAATACCACTGACCCTTCTAAAAGCCATAATCCAACTCTACTCAAACACCTGGATTCGAATAAAGTTGGGAGAGGCCTCCTATAGTTCAAGGAATATACAGACCGCAAGTGAAGTCATACAAGGGTGCGTGTTAGCTCCACTCGTTTTTAACCTCTTCATCTCGGACTTATCTAACTCACTTGACAACGTTAACTCCCAACACCCTCAAATAGACGGAACCCGTACCAGCATTCTGCTATACGCTGATGACCTTGTGATACTAAGTCACACAAGGGTCAGGTTACAGAGGCTACTTGATCAGCTGCACCCCTACACAAAAAATAACTCCCTTGAATTAAATCTGTCAAAAACAAAAACGATCACCTTTGGGAAGCGGAAGCAGCAGAGAGGCGGTGGTTCTTCAACAGCAAAAACATCGAAACCGTATCCTTTTACAAATACTTGGGGATTTTTCTGAATTCCTGAGGTTCCTTTTTAAAGCAGAAAGAAGTGGTATGGGCTTAAGCCCTGTCACTCGAGGTTGACTCAGCGAAACAGCTCCTCGACCCAAGTTTAACTCCACTGCTAACGGCAATGAAGGCAAAGATCACTAATTCCCTATCATACGGGCATGAGCTCATGTTGGGGGCAATCAGTATTACATTGAACAAATTAACTACCAAAATCTTCAAACGAGCATGGCGCTTGCCAAGATCCTCCTCGCCAGCCCAACTAAGCCTTGTACTCGGCCTATTAGATCACCATGGCGTAGAGGCCGGCTCGTTCATCAAGCTCTGTAAAAGCTTGTGCAACTCTCTGGAAGGTAGCCTGGAGGCAAGACTCTGGAACGCAGTATTGACCAGCCAAAACATCGGCGCCATCTAGGACATTCCCTGCAGTTACTCGGTGTCAAGGAATACTGGGGAACAAACCCATCCCAGCAGGCGTTAAAATCTGCCATCAAGAGAAATGTCCGTCTCTGGTCTTTTCATTCTGACAGGGCAAAACTGTCTAGAAGGAAACACTCTTGGGCAGTTATTTCTGACTTCAAACCGGGGGTTGAATCACCTTATCTATCAAGCATGTATGCACTTTTATGGAAGCTAAAGTTTATGGCACTGAGGATGGGCGAATGGCCTTTTTTAAAGCACTTACCTGAATGGCGGCGCCCTAGTGTTAATATCGAATGTAGGGAGTGCAAGCAAACAGAAGCAGGAGTGATGGAGCACATAGTCTGTGCATGCCCTGCATTGCCTAATGACAGAAGGACCTTGCTGCGGAACGAATGGAACAAACCAGGAGTTCGAACATGCCGACAGGCAGTAATAGCTGCCATGAACCTAGAAAACACGAGGCTGAACATTGGGTTCACTAAATTTGTTACCAGAGCGGCCAAAACACTTTGGAAAAATGGCCGTAAATCCCTTTGCCTCTGGCTGCACCACCAAGCTGCTCTTTGATCAATTTTACGAACCCTTGATCATCCTGTGTTGTTTATCCGAACATTGTTTCTTCCCTAATCTTAATTGCTCACAGCTCCCATTTTAAAGCCCTTTTGAAGATTTATGTCTGGCTGCTCCTTTCTAGATTTTAAAAATGATGCTACGATCCTCTGACATCCAAGGTTTTGGACATCAACAGCAATTAATCAATTCAGGACATTTTACCTTCGCCCATTTTTTAGCTAGATTATTGTACTTCTTTAGTACCAACATGTTGTTCTTTTAAACTTTTTGTATACATGAAATACTCGCTTTAAAAAAATATATTATGGTTTTAAGTAATCAAACAATAAATATTCATTCAAACTCAGTAATGTTTATTACTTTGGGTAATCCTCATTACGCCTAGTCTCTTCTTCCTTGTTTCATTCATGCTTTCTCACCAGCCCATCCAGAGCATTTGTGGCATGTCTTCTTGATGTTATCAGGAAGTGATATATTGTTCCGTTACACTATTAAAGGATGCAGAGTGGGTGGAACAAACATAAACGTTTACTCATGGAAAGGCAAAAACACCTACGGTGTGAATCGAGGAACTTCATTGTGTCTGTGGAGAGACAACATTCCTCATGATGTCATGATGTAATGACTGAAAAATGGAAATACAGACTAGGCATACTGTCTATTACCAGAAGTACATAGTTTTGACTGCTTGGGGGTCAGACTGACAGATACATTCAAATGGTTAGCCCAAACACTAAAAGCAGGCTGTTAATCAAATATAGATTCAGAGCCGTTTTAAGGCTGTACAAAAAGACAAGCTCTCCCTGGCACTGGAGGTCTACTGGGATAAGGCGCAAAGCACCGCTCCTTTTTGGTGCAGAAGTATGGGCCTACGCAGATTCTCATTAACTGACCTCTGTAGAGAATAGCTTTGCCTGGCAAGTTTTACCTCTGCTTGGGCACTGCTCTGACCCGCTCTTTTTTGATCTAGGCCTGAAAAGAATAGCTGATCTGGCTTTACCTAAACCTTTAGTGTAGTGGGTTCGCCTTTGGTCCACTTCTAAGCTCAGGGATTATAGAGACTCCCTCAAGGAATTAGTAAAGACTATCAACTCTATGCCAGTACCCTGGTTAAAATTTGTTCTGGATTGGTTCTATAAGTTGGTTTTGATGAGATTGTGGGATGATCCGGAATCTATCGCAGAGATGACTTGGGGAGTGTAAAGACCTGCTTTTGGGTTTATATCCAAGACCACAATGTAGGCGCTGGGGACAAGGACCTCCTAACAAGTACCTGAAATTCAAGATGACCCCTTGTTCCGAGCCATTTCACGACTCAATCTCCGCGTCTTTAACCAAGGGCCTGTATATGTGCTTCCGGTTGGGCAGTCTCCTACTGAGATCCACTAGTAAATGGAGAAAATAATTGGCCTCTATCCTCTGCACAGCCTGTGGTCTGCTGTTTTTTTTGCTCTGTTTATCTAGACTCCTGCAGAAAATGGATACGTCCGATTTGTCTGATTCTCGGGGTAACCAGATATCTTTTTGCCCAGAGAATATTGAAAAGTGACAATTCTCACCTAATTGTGTTTGTAGTTACCCACTTCTTCGCTAAAATTTGTTATAAAAGTAGTACGATTCTTAGAAAAATTCGACTTGAGTCTTAGCATGCACAAATACCATTTGGATACACGTGTAATGCATTTTACTTATTTAAAATTCTACGGAGCCCTGAATGTGATATGCACTTTAGAATATTTTTCTACATGGTATGCAGAATTGCACCCCCTTGACTAGAGTATCTTTTATATACTGTGTTTTTTTATTAATATACTACAATGTAGTTATCTGAGAGACAATCTGAGAGAGGGCGACCGTTGGGCTGTTTGTGCATTCACTCTAGACCAGGGGTCTTCAAACTGTGGGGCGCGACCCCCAGGGGGGCCGTGGAGCGATGCAAAGGGGGTCGCGCCTTCACAGTGTCACTTCTGCCCTGGCCTCCAGGGCTTCAGCCCCCCTCCTCCCCCATCCTGTGTCTCAGCCCGGGCTGCTGCAGTGCAGCGCGCGCGCTCCTGGGGCCTCGGCTGGGCAGTGTCTGGAGTCTTATCTCTGGCCGAGTTTTTCACAGGTCTTTAAAGACCATTAGCATAATTACATGCCTTTGTTAACTGATTACCAAAGCTTAGTTTTTTATGGTTCCGGTACCCCCTGGGCCCCCACTCTGCCTATTCCCTACATTTGTTTTTTTTACACTTACTGCTGTAGTGTGAGAATGCATTTAATGAAAAGAAATATAAAGTTGGGTTGCCAAAAGAAACATGCCTGCTATGTGTTTAAAGATCCTGCAGAGACCTGCTCTTGACACTAAATTGAGTTATAAATAAAAAAGTATGTATTAATTATTGATGTGACTTTTCTGTCTTTATTCTCTTTAATTATTAGTCATGGATCATTGAGGCATCCCTAGAACACAATTAAAAGTGCTTTCTATTTATATTTGCTGTTCTAAGTATTCACAGATAAGTGCAAAAAATACAGCTGTAGGTGACTGCTTATTTCTGGGCCATCAAAATAATGAGCTGGTAACCCTAATCATTAGACTGGAAGTTTGTTGCAGGATCAGCACATTATTTATTTCCTCCACCCTCGAACCCTGATTAATGCCATTATAGCAATAGTTTAACTTATATCTGAAACCCTACGCTTCAAGTTTCTGGGAATGCACCCTGCTTTCCAGCAACTCACTTCCCATTTTCGCCTTCACTTTCACGTTCACCCTGCACTCCCAGTGATCACCATCTACTCACACTGATCACCATGCACTCACACTGATCACCATGCACTCACAACACTCACCCGCTCACCCTGCTCTCACAGTGATCACTCTGCACTAAAAATTAACTTGCATTGTTCACTCTGTACCTCACCCTGCAGTCACACGAGCACACTTCTCACCCTGCACTCATGTCACACTCCACTCACCTGTCCCCCCCCTTACTGCTCAATCTGTAGCTCACTCAAACAAGGCCATCACTAACCATGCACTAATTCGTCCCACTCTGCACTTACAGCCGAACCCAAATTCATATGGTCACCTCACTCACCCTGCAGTCACTCCTTTTACCCTACTCTCACACTGTTGCATTGCTCACCATGCAGTCACATGGGCACTCTTGTCACCCACACAGTGCAGAAGGTTAAAGTGCCTGGTACAAAGAAGATGTACCATGCACATCACAGAAGTGAGTGTGAGTAAACTATGAGTAGCGCTATAAAAAAATGAAATGTTTGTCAGACAGGTGCTTTAGAGAGATGAGGTGTATTGTTGGTGAGTGGTAGTGAGGGAATTCATGGAGAAGGTGGAAAGACTGTTGCACCGTGTGCGACCAGTGCTTGGACAAGCCCTGGCTGGGAGTGTTAACTCCCCCCCCCCCCCTAATGGATCCCCTGCTTCTGCCTACTATTTACATTTGTAGTGCGCTACTGTTACCAACAGGTGTCCTGGGGCTAATAACCATCCGCCTGCAATGTGAGAGCGGGATCCGGGGTTGGGAGAGGAGAGAAGAGAGGGATGGAAGGAAGGGGGTGAGAGGAAAGGGGCATGGGTAAACTGCTTAATTCTGCACAAGACCACCACGGTTTGAATGCACCCTTGCTGCTCCCGGCCATGGCCAGGTGAGCTTCTAATGTGGCAGCGCGTATTCCTGCGGATTGGGAGACCCTTCACAGAGGTTGACTAGACATCTTTCTGATGTTAATTGCTGTATTTTGGTTATAAACTGGTACTGATGGGGTGAAATCTTTCCTCAGTATTACTGTGTTTAAAAAAATTCTAAATAATAAAGCAATGCTACCCCAAAATACGTAGCATCACAGAACATTATTTACATTTTCTACTCACACAATTTAGTGAAGCCTGTCGCATAATTTGGTCCTCACCTTCCTCATAACCTAGAGGTTTAGAAATTTTTGTCAGGAGGGGGTCCTTACGCTTGAAAATGTTGACAGGGGGGTCTCGGCATCCAAAAGTTTGAAGACCTCTGCTCTAGACAGTCACACAAGGGGACCTGAGGGGTCCCCTGCATATCCTAATGGCCTAGCACCAGGCATATGGGTCTTCCTGAGCTAGAGTAGTGGAAGGGCTTTTCACTGGCACCTGAATAGTGATGGGCCTGTCCTCACACAAAGCTGTCTCCACCCCCCTGTACTCTGCCTGGATCCAGGCCAGGAAAAGGCAGGGTCTTGTGACCTAAAAAAGACTTTCCTTTGCAGTTGGTCTACTTCACAGGCAGACACTCAGAAAACATAATCTCACTCAATACTACCCTAATATTTACTCAAAACTGGTTAACAGAGAATCATCTACTGCTCAACACCTCAAAAACGGAATTCCTGCTCATCTCCCCTCTGAATCTCATCCCCAAACTAGACCTCTGGCTGAGTCACCTCACTGCTTTCAACTGTACGCCTCTCATCGTAGATGCAGCCAAGTCTCTCAGTATCACTATGGACAAGCACCTGAACATGAAAGGTCATATCAGCAATGTATGCAAAGGAGCTAACCACTTGCGGAGATCTCTCAGAAATATCAAACCCTTCCTTCCTCCAAATGATTTCAAGCAAGTGGTCCAAGTGCTTGTCTTGCCGAGGTTAGACTACGGCAGTGCTACCCTCTGTAGCCTGCCCAAATACGCTCTGGCTCCACTAAGGGCTGTACTTAACTCAACTGCCAGACTGTTTACTGATACCAAGCGAAAAGATCATATCTCCCCCGTCCTAAAATCCCTCAATTGGCTGCCCTTTGAAGCACAAATTCAATTAAATATTGCTGTTCTTACTCACAAAGCCCTTCACCTTAACACTCCTACGTACCTTGCGGGAAAAGGTAATCTATCCTGTGGCGTAAGAGACTCAAGAAACGCCTCTACCCTCCTGCTGAAACCACTCGTCCTTAAGAAAAAGAGAAGTTGTCTCTGAGCTTTCTCCGGGGCAGCCCCTAAGATTTGGAACTCTCTCCCACCGGAAGTTTGCAGAATCCCCTCACTGACGGCATTCAAAGTGGAAGCCAAAAGATTCCTAATGAACAAATTCATACCCTAATAGGGTTAGTCGCACAGGCTCGTTGACATTGCTTCCTGCTGTCCTTGTTCTTACTTTGATAGAGCTCCCCCTTGTACACTGTGTCTCACCCTTGCTACCCACCTATACTTGTTTTATTGTGTTTTGTTTTATTGTATTTTGCACTGTATTTTCTTTCTCTCCCTACTCTTATGATATTGTTATAGATATTGTTTTGTCCTTCCTCACATCATATTGTAAAGCGCTCTGTTATCCCCCGGGATCTTGTTCGCGCTATAAAAAACTTTATCAACAACAATAAATATCAATTTAGTTCTGGGGAGCTTGTTGTATTTAATATGAGTGGTTTAATTTTGCAACTACAATAGAAACTGTTTTATGAACTAGAAGTGTTTTTTTATGTTACCTATGTATTGCAATATTTTTTTGTATACTTTGATGGTTTCTGGAGAACCAAATAAAGTATTCGCTACTACTACCCAAAGTAATGCAAACATTTTGTTTCTTGTCTCACCTCATATTCTTGAAAACAGAATAAGCTTTTCAAATTTGTGTATGTGTACTTGTGTGTATATTTCTTGCGTTTTACAGTTGAGAAAAATGCCCTATTATTTTTAAGGAGTTTATTTGTGATAGAAAACATGTTTTCTTTTGGCTTTAATTTATCAATGAAAAAACATCTCATTGCATCCTTTTCATTACAGCTGGTATTCCTGGTTGATCAACAGCTTTGTCAATGGTAAATATTTCCTGCAGTATATTTTTTCCATTTTAGTTCTTGTGGGAGTTTATTAGTGTGAAACATACAGATATTTGGTAGCCTTTTGCATTGTGATCTCACATTCTACAGTGTTACACACATTTAAACAAAAGACTATTTGGCTGTAAAACAGCCAATGGCAGAGACAACTTTGTGTTGGTAGCAGAAAAATAAGCAGGAAAGGAGAGTGGAACAACTGTATATACACAACAGGGAGGGGGAGGGTCCTAGGGAAAGTTTAATGACCTACCAATGCTACTGTCTCTACGTCAACAGTTAAACTAACAAAGAGTAGCAAGAAGTCAACAAAAGGCAAAAAAGGGGCAACTAACTATGTAAATGTGAAGGAGAGGCTTAGCTTATAATGTGTGCTAATAAAGTCACGCTTAGGGTATCCCTTCTTTGTAAAAAGATTCCCATCAGTCACCGACCGAATCCCCCCTTCATCATCTGGGATCCTTCACACCATGAAGGTAGAGTCGTATGCCTACAGCAGACTGGCAGATGTGAAAGCCTAGTCTAGCTTGTGGGACCCAGTGATTTAAGTGTAAAGTGGGGTATCCGAAGTTAACTGAAAAGCAGTGCAATAAATGTGAAATTAAGTGAGTGAATAAGTGAAATATAGATGATGGTAAAATTGGGTAGAGAAGGGGAAAGGAGAATTTAATATACTCCTCTTCAATCCCAAATTAATAAAAAGTGCGAAGTGGCATAAACAAATAACCACTACAAAGAATGGAAGGTCGACATGTTTCTGCAGACTGACTAGATCCAACAGGTATCTTGCTGCTTCCTCAGGACCATTAACGCTACTGCTAGTGAGAATATAAAAAGGTAAAATGCAGAGTGCTTGGTTTTATGTGAGATGGTGCTCTAGCATGAGCTGAGCCTGTCTGCAGCTTTCAGAACCATTATAGCTGTTCCAGGGTATTGCCATACCATATACTCTTAAGTTGAGGTACTGGGTTTTTCAGAACCGGTACTGATCCGGTAACCCAGCGGTGTCAGGGTAACACCCAAAGACCTCGAGTACTTTCCTGATTCAGACCACAGAAACACGAGTCTTCTAGGTGAAGTCAAGGATCAAATTTATTGGCTGCAACCAAGTAACAAGCGTCCTAGAAGTACAACAGCATGTATGTTCTCAGGAGACTTCTCAAATTTACAAAGCCTGGCTTCTCCTTTTATACAGTTTTTTAGGCTTCAGGCAAGCATTCTTAGGTTTACAGTGCAAACATTCTTGGATTTACAGTGAGCTGTTCACATATTTTCATTACAAAAGAAAAGCAGAGTCATGATGACAAGTACATATTTAGTGTGTCCAGTTCGTGATCAATTACCCGGCAAGGCCCAACATTTCCATCAGATATCAGTGTACCCTCAATAAAACCGGGCTCCTCCTCATCATAAAGCAAAAGAAGAGAAAAGAGCAGAGACAGGTTTGAGCAAGATTTGGGCGGGGGTGTGTGAGATGGGAACAGTGTATGGCCTGTTGTGCGTTGATGCTATCTCGTTTGGCCACTGGGAGAGAAACTGCCCAAACAGGTTTGGCCTGGGGCAGTGGCTTCAGCTTGGCCAGGTCACAGAGAAGTCAATTAAGGTGTATATGTCCTTTGATATCGAATTCAGCTGAAGTTACAAGCCTATGTGAAGGGCAACTCACAAAATGGCTGCCAAGCTTACAATGGAACCCAGGGTTCAAAAACGAAAATGACGATTTCGAGGTGAAATCATTACCCGATTATGACGAAAATGCTTGTGCATAGTGTACTAGCCATTATCGGTCTTTTGACACCAAAATCGTCATGCTACGACGAAGTTTGTTGCACGAGTCCAGAATTTTCAGAACTACAAACCCTCCTTTTGCCCTTACATAGGCAATTTAATCTAATCTCATGCTAATCTGAGTCCAGGTCTATATTCCTTAAGTCATTGAGATGTTGCTGTAACATCATTCTGGTACTTAGTTCGTCTTGTGACACAGGCTTCCTTACACATGATGTAGCACAGAGGCTACATATTGCAGGAGCACACTGCACGCACAGACAGAACAGGAAAAGAATGGCTAAGACCATCCCAATGACCATCAGAATTTTCCATCACCAGCCGGATATCAGTTCCCAGAACCACCCCAGCAAGGACCAGTCTCCTTTGTCCACATGAATGGACTCAGAGATCTTATGCAGTTGGGAGATGGCCTGGTATACTGTTGGAGCGTTGTCTGGAATAAAAATACAGCAACTCGATTGGATCAGTTTACATACCCCACCTCGGTCTGCAAGTATGACGTCTAAAGCGACCCTGTTCTGAAGGGTCATAAGACGGTCCGATTGGAGCTCAGCAGTCAAGTTACTAAGGGCACCAGCAGTTTCAATTACGGTGGATTCAACCACCCTTGCTAATTGCCTTATGTTTCTGCTGTTAACCATGGGCCCCCAAAACGGCAGAAAACCTTTTGCGAAATCTCCAAACTCCTGTTCCGCGGTGTCGTCTTTACTCACAACACCCCTAACTGTCCTTGTCCGATGGTAATCTGCCGCGGCCGTGTAGGTGGGAGGCAACAGGAACGAAACAAAACATGTGCCCGAAAAGTCAGGGGGCAACCATGTATAGGCTCTATCATGGCAGATGAAATAAGTACCCTTAGCTGCTAAAAACGAAGGGGAAGTCTGAGATGCAAAAACATACGTTTCAGTACAGACACTCTTCCCTAACTAAGCTCTGGGATTCTTGCCAGTACCTTGCAGACACAGATGACCCTGATGGGGTACAATCCAAATCGGGGAAGATCTCTTAGCTTGCTGTTTCTCACTCAGAGTAGCTCCATATCCGGTCACGTTCCATCCTATGTATACTAGTGTCTCATCTCTAGGGATAGTCTCATAGGAAATATCTTCCTTAATCATATCTACTATACCCTTAACTAGAGCACTATTCTTAGGATTGTCTGTTATAGAACGTAGGGGGTAGACTTCATGTGCATAAATGAACATTGTTCTGTATGCCCACACAGAGCCATTGTGGCTGAATGGCAGGACAAGGTAAGGGATGCCTTTATCCGTTGTGTGAGGCATGAGGCCACACACCCAGCAGTTAGTCGTGTTCATTACTAGTTGGTGTTGGTGCAAGAGCTGGATGAAGGAGTTATTGATAAACTCTAATCTCCTAGCTGACTCATGTTCAGGAAGGGGTTGAAAAGAATGTGAGGAAATAGTAGGAGGAGGTATGGGCGATGCAGTCGGTGCAAAGGTCACTTGTAAAGAAAACAGTACATATCCTATTAAAAACATCATTGCACTTAATAACAGGAAAATGCACAATAATAAAAAACATTTCTTTGTCATCAATCCACATATTCTTGTTTTAAAATTCACAGCTTTGGCAGGTCTCTCCATTTTGAAAAACTCCATCCTCTCTATGTCGCTGCCCGCGGTGGGAGATTGATTCTGCTAAGGAGTGCCTCTGTTCAGTCCAGGGTAACTCCCTTAGACCAACCAGAACTGTAGACCTAACCGTCTCCAGCTGCACTCCAAAGACTGTGGCAACCGCGACCCTAGCAGCGGAACCCGGATGGCGGTTCGAAAAAACAAAAATGAGCAAGTTTCTCAGGAGGGAGAGCTGCGCTTTCAAAAATAGTACTTAGGGGGAAAAAATGTTATTAGTCCAATTTTATTAGTTTGTATTTCTCGGCCTCAGATTATACCGTTGTTTTCCCGGTATTGTGTGGTCTTGAAACAAGGCTTCAGGTTCTGTTGTGTCCAATTGGGCTGATGATGGCACGGCTGGTTGCAAAATATTGTCACTCTCTCGTTCTGTAATTGTTCCTTTCACACGAGCATCACTGAAAGGGATGAACCTTGGCACAGATTCAGTCTCTGAGTCGGCGACACCCTCCTGGACCCACCGGTCATAGGGCAAGGGCCGGGGGATCCGTTTACAATGGATCCCGTGGATCCAGTTCTTCTTTCCCTCCACACGAACGGCTGATCTTGTGGAAAGAAGGACGAGGTGTGGGCCGGTCCACCTGGGCTGTTCGTTCTTTGTTCGCTGGAAGTTTTTCACCAACACCCAGGATCCAGGATCGATTTGATGGCCTGGAGCTTCAGAGACCGGAGGCAGAGAGTCATGGACCTGTTGGTGTAAAACACGCAATTTAGCCGTCAATTCATACAAATAGTCAAGCAAAACAGGGTGCTCTATTTCGCTAAATTTCGTGGGTCTGGGCACCCCCATATGTTGGCCGGATGGCCGAAAACTATTTCATAGGGACTAAGTTTTACCCTAGAATGCACTGTCATTCTGGTGGATAGGAGTGCTAAGGGCAGAGCGTCAGGCCATTTAAGACCAGTGCTCGCTTGGATTTTGGCCAATTTCAGTTTCAGGGTGCTATTGTAGCATTCTACTAATCCAGCTGATTGGGGGTGATTTGCAGCGTGGAATTTTTGTCTGATGCCTAGCCCTTCACACACTTTCTTCATCACTTGACCCACAAATTCACTCCCATTATCACTCCAGACCATTCTAGGCATTCCAAACCTAGGGAAAAACTCTTTCACAAGGGCTTTCGCTGTGGACAAAGCGGTGTTGTCCTTAAGGGGATATGCTTCTACCCATCTGGAGAAGGCACAGATAACAACGAGTACGTATTTTAAATTGTTGCACCTCTCCATGTGTATGAAATCTAGCTGCAAAACCTCAAACGGATACGTAGGAGGTGCAAAATGACCAGCTGGAGTTGGGGTTCCCTTACCAGGATTGTGTTTCAGACATACCATGCAATTTTTAACCACATTCTCTGCACATTTAGGAATGCCAGCATTCTGCCATACTGGTGCCAACAACTTGCAAATCCCTTTCACGCTGATATGAGCCATTCCATGAGCCATTGTAACCACTGCAAGCACGTACGCATCGGATAGCAACCATCTCTGATGCTCTGACAATTCAACCCAACAACCATTTGCATCCATTCTACCCGTACTTTCTCTCCACATGTTCAACTCTTTCTCTGTAGCCTTAGACTGTATCGATTTCACACTCTCTATCGTGTCCTCACACATTCCAATGTCACCAACCCATCTTGCAGGACCTGCAACATACATTCGGCTCATTACATTCCTGGCAGTTTCTTTTGCAACTTCATCAGCAAATGCATTCCCACGTCCAACATCATCAGTCACCTTCTTGTGGGCACTACATTTTACAATCGCAACCTGTAGAGGTAAGGTCAGTGATTCAAGAAGCTCATTCACCAACTGACCATGCTGGATCTTTGCTCCATGCGAAGTCAGAAAACCACGTTCACGCCACAGACGTCCAAAACTGTGAGCCACACCGAACGCATACTGACTGTCAGTGTACACATTCACTTTCATTCCTTTTGACAACACACACGCTCTTGTAAGTGCAATCAATTCTGCTGCTTGAGCGGAGTTATGTGGGATACGTGCAGTTTCAACGACAGTATGCAAAGTGGTGACAGCATATGCTGCAGTCGTGTCACCATTCGGAAGCTTGAAGCACGAACCATCCACCCATAAGGTACCATCACATTCAGAAAGAGGAGTATTTTGGAGGTCTATTCTCCCTTTTGTTTCTTCCTCTGTTCTAAGAAAACAATCATGCTGATCTTCAGCATTCTCTGTCTCAACTGGAACTGGCAACAATGTGGCGGGGTTAAGTGTGCTGCATCTTTTGATGTGCACATGACTCGCTAACAAAGTTAGTTCGTAACCAGACAATCGAGCGCTAGTTAAGTGCTGTGTCTTGGTTCTGTTTAACAACGTGTCCACTGCATGTGGAACCATGACCACTAACGTGTTATTCATCACTAACCCAGCAGACTGTCGAATAGAAACAGCTGCTGCTGCTGCTGCTCTCAAACAACTTGGCAATGCTTTAGCTACAGGATCCAAAGTCGACGAAAAATATGCACACGGGCGCTGCTTGTCTCCAAACAATTGTGTCAACACTGATAATGCACAACCTTCTTGCTCATGGACATACAATGTAAAGGACTTACTGTAGTTGGGGGTACCCAGCACAGGAGCCGAACATAATGCTGTGCGCAATTCAGAAAAACTTTTCTGACACTCTTCAGACCAAGGCACGGGATTGGGTGTATCTTTACATGTTAATGCCACCAATGGTTTGGCCAGTAAAGAAAAATTGGGAATCCACTGTCTACAGTACGATGTAATACCCAAGAAAGCACGCACTTCTCTCTGTGTTTTTGGCACACTTAGTTTTGCTATTGCCTGGATTCTTTCTGGGGTCAGTTTCCTTCCCTCCTTCGATAAGAGATGACCTAAGTAGGTCACTTCTTGTCGACAATATTGTAATTTAGACAGGGACACTTTGTGATGCAGATCACACAAATGACGCAACAATGAAAACGTGGCTTCTTTACATATTTCCTCAGAATCTGCAGCTACAAGTAAATCATCAACATACTGAATGAGGGTAGCGCCGTCAGGTAACACAATCGTGTCAAGCTGTGTTTTTAGAGCTTGACTATATATTGATGGACTTTCACAGTAGCCCTGGGAAGCGCGTTTAAAGCGGAAGCTTCGTCCTCCTAAACAGAAGCCAAAAATATCCCTGCTTTCCTCAGCAATTGGGATGCTGAAGAAAGCATTCTTCAAGTCAATCACTGAAAACCAGGTAGCAGAGGCTGGGATCATAGTCAACAGGGCAGTAATGTCAGGAACAACTGGAAATTGTGGCACAAATATTTTATTTACCTCTCTAAGATCAATCACAAATCTGTACACAGGTGGCTGAGAGTGATCAGTTCGTTTTAAAACAGGCAGAACAGGACTATTGCAAACGTTGCCTCTTGTCTCTTCAATCACATCTTTTTCAATCAAATCATAAATGATCGCTAACAACGCTCTTTCACCTTCACTGGAGATCTTATATTGGGGAATGCGCGGCATTCTAACATTGGCTTTCAATGTCACAATATATGGTGGTATTTCCAAGAGACCCACATCTTTAGGACCAGTAGCCCAAAGAATATCAGGTAGAGACAGCAATTCTGTCGGAATTCTATCCCTTGACAAATACATTGGAGAAACCACTTTCTTACCTAGTGTGAGTTGTACTCCTGAAGGAGAACAGTACAAAGTCGCATACAATCTTTTTAACAGGTCCAATCCCAACAAGTTTTCACCACAACCTGTTGTCAAAATAAGGGGTGCTTCGAATTCACAAGGACCAACAGACAGGGACATAGGACATGAAATCGGGTTCCTAACCGGGGCGCCAGAAAAACCTACAGAAACATTCATTTCGCCAGACAAAGGTGCGCCAGGGAGTTTTGAGTGCATCATAGAACTCTTTGTAGCACCAGTATCCAACAGAAAAGGTTCTGACACACCTGATGTAATCACCTCAACGTATGGTCCACTCTGATCTACTGGAACTGAAACAACTCCCTCTCTTTGTCCATGGCTGTCCTAGCAATCATTACCTTCCATATATTAATCTTCTGCATAGTAATCATCAGCGTAGTACTGAGCTGTCCTACCAGATGCATTATTCTGCTGATCAAACTTATTCATAGAATTTTGAGGTGGAAAGGAGCGTGCATTCTGATGGACGTTTCCACGTCCTCTACCTCTAGGTGTTTGCTGAACACCTCTACCTCTTGTGTTTGACACACCATTTGCGCGTTGTAACAGGATAGGGCAACTATACTTAAAGTGGCCCTCTTCCTTGCAATATGAACACTGATTGGGGCCCACAGGAACGCGTGGCTGAGTATACTCTACTCTTGGCTTTTGAAACTGTGGAGGTTGCTGGTAATCATTCTGATAGTTATTCTGACCGCCATTATTCTGGCCACGACCACCACGTGGCGGGTATGCTTGCTGTAACAGGACCTTTGTTTTCAACTCTTTAGTTTTCTTTTCTGCTCTTTCTTTCTCATCTTTGTCTCTATTTTCATAATACTGTGCAGTAGCCAATATCTGTGCTGAAGAAGAAACTGCCCATGAACTCTCTGAATCCTTCAACTTTTTACACAATTCTGGAAGCAGATTGTGCACAAATTTATCGACAAACAGTCGCTGACCACCTTCTGTGCTCATATCTTGACCACTGTGGTCAACAAACGTTTCTTCAAACCTGGTGAAGAAATCAGACACCGTTTCATCTTTCTTCTGCTTACATGCAGACAACTTATCCCAATTTACACGCAATTCGGGCATTAAAGTCTTCATATACGTAATAATCCTACCGGGAAGTTCTGCTACTAAGGGCTCAGGTTTAGCACCACCAACTTGTCTAGCATCAGCAGCAGTAATATTCACCCATGTGTCGCCTAACTCTTGATCATGATCCGTATGACGAATCTTTCCCCATAAAGGCTTCGGAACAACGTTCCCAAACAACATGTCTACGTCAGCTAAATTCATGATACAGGAGCCTGCAGTCTGTGATAACTCCTTGTAATATCCTGCAGGATTTTTACGGGGATCAGGCAATGTCTGTTTAAGGGCCAAGACTTCAGCTCGCTTCCATGGGACATGTACCCACACAGGCTGAAAGTGTGGCTGGACAGGTGGGTTAGCATTCGCGTCCCCATCTCTCCAAACTGGGGGAACCTCTCTCATGGGATATTGTCTACCCTTCTTCTTGACAGAGGAATCGGAATCAAACAACGATTTGGAAACACCTTCAGTCCTAAATGATGATAACGTTGCAACTGCTTTCCTAACATCTGAACCCACAATTGTGCCCTTTGAAAATTCGAATCGTACATGATTCAATTCAGGCGGATTAAAGTCCAAATCATTTTCCTCTAGATCTTCGCATAGAAAAACACACATTTTCTCAAAAACGTACCTCTGCTTTGATACTTCCCACTGATGGAAGACATCCATAACAGATTCTAGATCATATATTGTCGGGTTAGTCACCCATCTATGTGCCAAACGATCCAATATCTCTTTCTGCCTAGAATCAGGCAGGTGGCTACGTAACTCTTTGTGCTCAGGGGCATGAGTCGGGCTTGCGGCTCCAAAGAAAGGATATACAATACTAGAAACAGTGCTTGCCACTCTCTGGCGGACAGACGGAGAAGTCGAGGAAAAGACAAGTGGGAAGGCAGGGTGAGATGAGGCAGATGCAGAGGCAGTGTCAGGAGAAGTACCAGGAGTGGTAGTCGATACAGTAGTTAGAGTTGTAGGAAGTATAGGAAGAGCAGATGTAAAAGCCGGTGACCCTTGAGAAGGCTGCACCGGAGGAATAGGAGCCAGCTGGAGAGTAGCTGGTGGGTGCTGTGGGGGAACAGGAGGCATAACAACCACGGGTTGCACAACTAAAGGTTGTGGAGGTGCTGTAGCATTTTGTGCATAGGGGGGTGGTGAATTTAACAAATGCGACATTAGGGGATCTTTTTCAAGCTCTTTTGCTGCGTCTTGCTGAAGAGGCGGCAAAACTGGATAACATTTATCTATTACCATTTTACGTTGCCTGTGCAACTGCTCACTCATCTGTTCTTCTTTATTGTCTTTGTACTGCATAGCAGCTTGTATTACAGAGATACCCCTTTCTCTCTTATCTTTCTTTGCTAATTTAATTTCCTTTTGTTTGGCTTCCTTACGCCATAGGCGGAAAGAGTCAAACATTGCCGGCCGGGCTTTCTTCTTAAAAAGTTTAACTTCGAGATTATCTAGGATTTCAGTATCAAAGCTACCATATTGGGGCCATTTTAAAACACCATCCTTGCGGGTGTATTTGATCCACACTTCATTGTATGTGATGGGGCCTACTCCATGTTTCACATATAGTTCATAGGTTGGAGTTCCAATCGGAGGAACCGGACACGAGTCCTCCAGTCGGGAGTCCCTATTATTACAACCAAGACAAAACAAATTTCCAAGTCTGCTAAGACCAGGCATCTTCGCTCTCTAGTCTAGCTTCAAACTTCAAAGGATTATCGATTACGATTTTCTCGTGAATACACGAGTCCTTCGGCTTTGGCGCTTGCAAGTTCCAAATCAAAGCGGTCCCAAGGGGACACCAAACAAACTAAGGACTGGGAGACGCTCCACTTATACTTAACTGAAATATCGATGACGTCACCAGAAGACTCGTCTATTGTTCCGCTCTACCAAACATCAAGGGTCCAAATCAGGGCGATAGTCAGGGCAGCAGTCCTTCGTAGCCGCCGGGATGCGGGGAACCTCGCAGCAAAGACCTTCGGAACCACGTCGACATACAGGGGTCGCTGAAGTGGCTGGCCGTCCTCTGGAATTTTCACATGAAGCTCCTCACGAACCTCTGGCTTGGACCGGTACCGCTGATATCGCGCCACGTTGGGCGCCAACTGAGGTACTGGGTTTTTCAGAACCGGTACTGATCCGGTAACCCAGCGGTGTCAGGGTAACGCCCAAAGACCTCGAGTACTTTCCTGATTCAGACCACAGAAACACGAGTCTTCTAGGTGAAGTCAAGGATCAAATTTATTGGCTGCAACCAAGTAACAAGCGTCCTAGAAGTACAACAGCATGTATGTTCTCAGGAGACTGCTCAAATTTACAAAGCCTGGCTTCTCCTTTTATACAGTTTTTTAGGCTTCAGGCAAGCATTCTTAGGTTTACAGTGCAAACATTCTTGGATTTACAGTGAGCTGTTCACATATTTTCATTATAAAAGAAAAGCAGAGTCATGATGACAAGTACATATTTAGTGTGTCCAGTTCGTGATCAATTACCCGGCAAGGCCCAACATTTCCATCAGATATCAGTGTACCCTCAATAAAACCGGGCTCCTCCTCATCATAAAGCAAAAGAAGAGAAAAGAGCAGAGACAGGTGTGAGCAAGATTTGGGCGGGGGTGTGTGCGATGGGAACAGTTTATGGCCTGTTGTGCGTTGATGCTATCTCGTTTGGCCACTGGGAGAGAAACTGCCCAAACAGGTTTGGCCTGGGGCAGTGGCTTCAGCTTGGCCAGGTCACAGAGAAGTTAATTAAGGTGTATGTGTCCTTTGATATCGAATTCAGCTGAAGTTACAAGCCTATGTGAAGGGCAACTCACAAAATGGCTGCCAAGCTTAAAATGGAACCCAGGGTTCAAAAACGAAAATGACGATTTCGAGGTGAAATCATTACCCGATTATGACGAAAATGCTTGTGCATAGTGTACTAGCCATTATCGGTCTTTTGACACCAAAATCGTCATGCTACGACGAAGTTTGTTGCACGAGTCCAGAATTTTCAGAACTACAAAGTGCATTATAATCCTCGCGGTTATTGCTAACTTTGGTTTGGCTTTATCAAAACATGTCGTGTAAGGTGTCATACTAGAGGGAGAAGACATGTTACTTTACTTAAACGCGGTTAAAACTCACCAGAGCCTCAGCATCACAAAATGGATGCTGCTGCCATAGACACAAGTCTGGCCTCCTGCTGCTGACCGAAACTTGGCAGGAGAGGCTTGGACAAAAGGTTTCCTGTCACAGGGAGGTGCTAGCACCACCCCAGACAGGAGATAGTGGATTGAGGCAGGGAGGGCTGAGTGAAACTAGACACTGCCTGAGGCGCACAAGGTGTCCCACTCATAGCCCAGTTCAAACCGGTGCTGGGGCACTCCAGCCCCAGCTCTGGCGCAAAACTGGACAAAGGGAAAGGGGTGTAACCACCCCCTTCCTGGGTCCCACCCATAGGAGGGACCTAGCAGGTAATCCAGCCCCTTGATTTGGAATAAAGGTAGGAGCTGTGTCCATAGACTTTAGATAATCCTGACTGAAACTTTGATACGAAACTCTGGACCCTTCGACATCCTACTCGACGTAGAAGACTGAAGAATCTCCCTTGTGGTCAAGGAGTGACCACTCTGTGCAAGCAGGCACCATCAAGCGCTCAACGTTTTGCTTTGTTGCAGCTCCCGCCGGAGCTCGAGCGACAGAGATCGACAAGAACCGGATTCCCAGACATCCAACAGCCCGATCCACAGCCACAGCAAAGCTGAGACCTGTGGAGGCGACGTGAGACGTGGGACCGGCCATCTCTGGAAAGCCTGCGAAGTGCTTCCCGTGCAGCTCCCGAGGCACCCTTGAAGCTGTGCATTGGGGACTGAGAAGCCTCAGCCCGAGCAGCTTTTGCACCGAAGATCACCTCTCCACACTCACCGAGTGCTGCGTGGGCCCTTTTGCATTTTCCTGCTCGACGCGTCTGTCCGGTCACTTGCCCGTTGGCTAGTGGCCTCTGTGGTGACGAACCTTCGAATTTACACCGCTGGTCTGGTTGCTCCAGACTAGCCCTTGCTCCCATGAAAAGGAGCAGCCCATCAGACCTTGCTGGTCTGATCCAGAAGCCATCTTCGAAACTTGCGTGGGTTGCATTTGCCAAGGCCTGTTGACTCCAATCCAGAAGCCGACACCACCGACAGCAAGAGCCTTCTTAGGACAGTCCGTGTCCGACTCCTGGTCATCGTCGATGCCCCTGGGTCCACGTGGCAGCGGAGACAAGCTTCTCGACAACTACCTGATTGCGCCCGACATCGCCTGGTTCCTTCCTGGTTCCTTCCTGGTCACTGGCTAGTGACCCAGACTCTTTCCCCTCTGCTTTCAGGTACTCTACATCTTCGATCCTCCCTTGGATCCAACCGGACTCTTCTCTCCTGGCCGCCTGCAGCATCCTCACCCCCAGGCTCCATAGAACTCCACGAAGAAACCCAACGCACTTTGACACCTATGCACCCGCTTCCTGTGGGTGAGTTAACCCGAGTACTCCGGTGCTCCTGTAGATTTATAGATTTAAACTTTATTGTTCAGTTAATTAAAACCATAACAATTTAGAAGATAAAACACATCCATTATATAAATAAATGCTTTGTTTTGTTTTGTAAAATACGTTAAAATTAGTAATAAAACGTCTATTATAAGGCAAAAGGTAAAACTCAAAGATTTCCGGTGCTCCTGTAGTGATTTACACCTCTAGTGTCCTAGTTTTAAGTGGCTAAGTTCTAGTCCAGTCGGAAGACTTCCAAATCTGCAACTTTGTAACTTTTACGCGCCATTGACTTGCATTGGTGCACGCGTGTGCATTTAGACACTGCACCCGCATCCTGTGGGCCGCTCCCGTCCTAACTTCTGTTAGTCCAGTGTAGCCCCAGCGATTCTCAAGGCCCTAGGCCTTACCATTGTTTGTGACGTGGTTCTTATACCACTATTTTAGTATATGGTTTTAGGGGCCACCAGGGCCTATCCATATTTGTGCAACTTTTGTATGTTATATGAAGTTCTTTGTTTAACGCTTGTGCTTCTGTGCTCATAAAGAGTACAGGGGATTATTCTAGTAATAAATACATATATTTTATAATATATAACTTGTGTGGTGTCCTTTCATTTGGTATTAAAAGGATTGCATATGGTAAAACAGCTGGCTTCACATGCCCTCTTGAGTTAAGCCTAAGACTGCTTATGTCCATGCTTACCCCTAGGATAGCTTGTCTATAAGACTGACTTACAACCAATCACCATAAGGGTTGTTTGGACTGGTACAAGGTGCTCACTAGAATAGTGAACATCATACACCAGGCCAACTTCTCACAATATATACATATATATATATATATATATATATATATATATATATATATATATATATATATATATATATATATATATATATATATATATATATTCAATGAAAAAACCATAGGTTATAGACCATATATAGTTAGGAATTCGCATTTACAAAACCTTATTTTACTCGCATAAAACCATTGAAATTCCATATATAGTTAGTTGCGCTAACTATATATCGCGCACCCGCAATCCACTGCTGATGATGTCACATATTACATCATTCATGACATGGTCAGTGACATCACTGATGACATCACTGATGACATCTCAAATGACATCACTGATGACATCACTGATGACATCTCATTTGACATTACTGATCACATCACTGATGATATCATTCATGTGATAATACGATGAACCTCTTCAGACTCTAATATAACCTTAGATACAATCAGTGTAAACAGACACTCACAGACTGTCACTCATCCATGGAGTTACTCACACACCTAGTCAGTCATGCAAAGAATCAATCACACCTCCATTTCCTCAACTATACAGTTATACAAACTTTACTTATTCAAACATATACTAACACATATTTACTCTCTTATACAATCCCTGATACAAGTTCACAATGATCCATACAGCCACTCACACATTCACTGGCTCTTATGCACAGTTATTTATATATGTCAACTCTCACATGTACTGTGTTTTACATATGTACTTACTTTGACATGTAGCACTGAGATATCCATTCACTCACCAATACACTCATGCACACAGTCAACCGCCCATACAGCTGTTACCACATGCACTTTTGAAACCATACCTCTAGTGAATCAACTGCTCACACATCTATGCACAGAGTCATACACCTCCCAGCCACCCACACACACACTCAGTCTCCCATACAAATACTAAGGTAACCAATCAATAACCCATATAGTTACTCATATAGCTACTTATCAACACATGCAACAGTTTACAGAACAACAGACATAATGATGCACAAATTAAGACAGTTTAGTCACTAACCCATGCACTCAGTGAGACACATTTAATCACTCACTCATACAGTCAGTCATGCACCTACTAAATCCTTCATCCAGACACTTATACATCCACTCATTCTTCAATATGTAAGACATATTTTAACTTCACAGAAACATACAGTCACTGGATGTTGTCATCAGTGATGTCATTTGAGATGTCATCAGTGATGTCATCAGTGATGTCACTGACCATGTCATGAATGATGTAATATGTGACATCATCAGCAGTGGATTGCGGGTGCGCGATATATAGTTAGCGCAACTAACTATATATGGAATTTCAATGGTTTTATGCGAGTAAAATAAGGTTTTGTAAATGCGAATTCCTAACTATATATGGTCTATAACCTATGGTTTTTTCATTGAATTTCAATGGTTTTTTAAATGCAAATTTCTAACTATATATGGTCTATAACCTATGGTTTTTTCAGTGAATTTCATTGGTTTTTTAAAAGCTAACATCTGTAGCTGTAAAATGTATTATTCTTTAAATCCCAAAATATATTTAGATGTTTATTGATAATTTTTTTTTTAATATTTTTTTTCTTCGCTTCTAGTTCGCGAACCGGGAAGCTTTCCGTTAGCTCATCTTGATGCCGCGATCTAGTCCGCGAACCGGTCAACGTTACGTTAGCGGAACAGTGACGCGCCGCGGAAGCGCGACGTATCACGTTATCGCGTAATGCGTCTAATGACGCGCCGCGTTAGCGCTCCCGGAAGTGCTCCGGACCGCGAACCGGAAGCGATCTGGGACGCGGCGCGCGCCGCGTAACGTAAGCGGAACAGGTCATGTGACTTGTTTATCAAACTTCTCATTGGTTCATTTCACTTTTGGTTTCCAAATGATGTATGACTAGGTCATGTGACCTAAAAATAACACTTTTCATTGGCTCAGAACTTTTGTTTTCCCCAAATCAAGTAAACCCCTCCTTATTTCCTCACTCTGACTTTCATCTTGGTGAGAGAAAGACCATTTATCTGAAGATCCACAATGGCTTCCATTGTTGCTGCAGCTGGTGCACCCCCACCACCACCTCCACCTCCCCATAAGAAGAGAGGACCACCCAGTCAAATTATGACTAACAGAGAGGAGGAAGATGAGGAAGAAGAAGAAGAGGAGAGAGAGGGACAACAATTTGTTGATGAGTTGCCCCGGGTTTCTAAACGAAAAACCAGTTTCATCTGGCAGTTTTTCACCATCCCTCCTGGAACCAAGAAAGTGAATGCAAAATATGCCACCTGCCTCATCTGTGACCACAGATTGTCGAGAGGCACAGAAAAGAAGTACAGTATGGGGAACTATACAATGCACCGTCACATGAGCAGGTGGCATCCCTTGAACTACAGCCGGGCTGAGTTAAGGGATCTTGTAGACAATCCGACGGCAACTCCTGTGGCAAGATCTACATCCACATTGTCTTTGACGGGAAGAGAGGCACAAGAGACTGTGCCAAACATCCAACGTAACTTCCAGCACATGAAGGTGTCTTGTATTTACTGTGGTGCTATGCTGTCATATGGCAACATGAGTGTCAACCTCATGAACATTGCATATGAAAATCATAAGTGCCCTAATGCACCCAAAAAGTAATTTTCTTTTTTTTTGCTCCAGTTGAGCCGTTTTGAAAGCCTGTTTTTTGTTGTCTCCCCTCCTTAAAAAACACAAAAAAAACATAAAACAGTTCTAAAAATACAAAAAAATCAAAAAATGTTCAAAAAATTACAAAAAAAACATAAAACAACAAAAACAAAAAAAAACAGTTCTTTTCAGAACTACCTCCCCTTTCAAACAAAATTGCTAGAATGTTTATCACTCTGGCAAGCTCTATTTCTTTTGGTTCGCTTCAAGTTCGCTGACCGGTTCGCGAACTTTAAGCGAACTAAAAAAAATATTTTTTTAAAAAAAAAGAAGAGTTAGTATAAGGGAAGTAAACAGAGAATAATGTAAAAAGAAAGACAGCTAGAGAGAGTAAATGAGAGATACTGTCAATGACATCATCAGCAGTGCATTGCGGGTAAAAAGAGTGGAAAACATTTACCTTATAATTCTTGTTACCTTTTTTAAATATTTTTTCATACTTTCAATCTGTAAAACAAAGAACAAACATTTCAAAAAATATTAAAACATGTATTTAAAAATTAGAAAAGACAAGGGAAAAGGTTCAAAAACAAACAGTTTTTCAACAACTTTGACATTTACAGAAGTCTCTGCTTCTCTACGTTCCCTACACAATCCTAAAGATATATATTCGAAAGAAACTGTATCTTGATATTGCTGAACTGAGGCCTATTTTGAAACATGATGTTTTTCTTGCACTGCTAATGTCTCACAATAGTGATGCAATAGCAGCGCAAAAAAGATGTAAAGTCATAATAAAATTGTGTCTAACATTGTAAATGATTGTTTTAGGATGCAAATAAGATGTGTGCTTTCAAGAGCTTTCTTTGAGGTGAGGCCTCTTTTTTTTATAAAAAAAAAACACTACCCAGAAGTACAGCACTCTAAGCATTAAAATTGATATTTACAGAACTCACCTTACCCATATGTACCACACATTTCTAAATGTATATCATAAGGACAAAAAGCATAACATTAATTATACATGTTAAATGGTTTATTTTTGCTGTTCTCAGAATGTATCAAATTTCACTTAAATCAGTGACTTGAAGGTATTCATCATGTAACAGCGGGGAAAAAAAAACACAATCAAAATGACTGTGTTTAAAAAACCCATACAACCTAAGAAATCTGATTTCAAAACTTCTTAAAATTAACTTACTTTCAATGACGTCGAAGGATCTCCTATAAACAGCATCCACTCTGTTGTGCTTTAAATATTTTCAGCCCGCCACTTTCTGAAAGAAAACCTCCATCGATACGTGAAATATGTTACATAGAAAAAAAACTTCTCTCATTATATCACATGTTTCCACTAGGCCAAATCATGTTGCCGCGATTCGCAAATCTTGTAATTCTTCCAATCAAATCCCGACATTTTCTATTTTCGCAACTTTCAAAAATAAAATATTTGAGATTATTTTCACAATCCTGGACTACTAATATCTTACTCTTCTTTGTCAGTCATGTTCTCCTTTTCCTATGACACTGATACTGCTTACTATGAAGCAGACTTACTTGCATTAGGTTTATATAGTTGAATTTTTAATCGAGACAGCATTGCAGACTTACATTCCCTCTACTTAAAATTTTGGTTTTAAAAACACCAGGTAAGAATTTTTAAGGTCAAACGGCAATTTTTTTTTGAACGTTACAACAGAATCATTACAGAATGACCAGCCGTTTCCAGACTTTAAGTAAGCTGTATAATGTCCTGATGTTGTTGATGGACCATCGTGATAGATAATTGCTACAGTAACAAAAGTCCTCCCTGATATTGACAGCTGAGAAGCCACAAAATTTTTTATTAAAGTTGACAATTTTGTTCCATCAGGCCTACATCGTTGCATCATTAAAATGACATACTGGCCATATCTACGTATAAATAATGTTGACATCATATCACATTTACATTGGCTACACTCCATGTTGTGATCCGCTGCATTTACTAGCTTATTAAAGGAGACTGATTTACTGTCTGGCAAAGTTAAATATATAAATCTTTCTGAGTCTACACTAGTAGTACTTGATACCATACAGTTCTCGCAGTCATGCTGCCATTGATAAGAAAGCCCAAACAGGTGATCTACATCTACACCCTCAACTTGCAATATATCAAGCATATACATTAAAAACTCCTGACAATCTTGCTGATTATTTTCAGAGAAGTCTGTTTGACCTGAACATTCATCTAACAGATAACGAACTTCAGACACACTTTCTACTTTTGTTCGATCACTGCTACATTTCTCGAAAACAGAATTCAACAAACAGCATAAAATTTGTTCAGAATTCAACAGAATCTGTTCTTTTAAACTCTCTAGTGAAAAGAGAACATTAACCACTACATTTGCATAGCAGTTGACACCAGAACTGTTTTCAAATTGAAAACCGACAACATCTTCAACAGAATCCACTTTCTTTCTGCTAACAATTTTCGGTTCATTGACTTTTAGTCTTTTTGCAACAACCTCCCTACTATTACTGCTATTTCTACGTTTGCGGCCTACCACACGTTTCTCAAACAAAGGATATTGAGGCAAATGTGGCGCATACTCTCTTCTTAACCTATTGTATTCCTTAACACAATCTAGATCCGCACAAATGTTTGTGACATCACAGTCAATCAAGTACAATCCCGATAAAGTTCTAACTCGTGACAATGCCACATATGCCATACCCTCCTTGAACACAGAACTGCCAATATTCACCAATGCACAGTCTACACTTAAACCTTGCGATTTATGGATTGTCACCGCATATGCCAAGCAAACAGGAAACTGTTTACGGCGAACATATAAATCTTTAACAAGCAAAAACCTAGCAGAACAACGACCAATTTGCTGTACTTCCTCAATGCCATCAAATTTAATTTTTAAAAATTCTATTCCATCTCTATTTCTGTATTTCTCAAAATCAACAACATTACCCATTGATCCATTTACCAGACCTCTTTCTACATGTAAATTCCTTCTCAAAATAATTCGGCAATTTAAACACACATTCAAAGTCTTTTCAAAACCCGCTGTTTTAGATATAGTCTTCTCTAATGAATCCAATTTTGATTTCAAATTGTCTGACAAAATAATTGTTGATCCCATATGCTCTAATTTGTCGATAGCTTCAAGTTTCACAATCTCTTGCTTTTCTAAATTCAACATTTTGTTGTTGAAGATGGCACATTCTGCAAGAGTTGGCATGAGACATATCCCGGATTTCTTCTCAGTAATTTTCTGAAAAATATTCTCAGGCACAATATCTTGTTTGGGATACAAATTTGACAGTAACCGTGCATTTAAAGCTTCTTTCCCATGCTCGGTCACTTTTCCAATTCTAATATCTTGTAGAATATTCTTGTAATCTTCATCCTTTGCCTGACGCATATTTTGATGCAGTTCTGCATAATTGAAGTTTAACCATATATTGACGTTGCCAATGCTCCCTAGGCACTTCCTGGTATCTTCATGCGTGAGTATTTTGAACACAGGTTGACCTTTTACTGGTGTCAGCTGTAGAAGATCTCCGAAAACAATAATGTGTTTCCCACCAAATAAGACATCATATTCAGTTTTAAGTACTTCTTGCATTCTCAAATGCACAAAGGCAAGCATGACATTGGAAACCATGCTTACTTCGTCAATGATAAGTAGTTTCATTTTCCTCAAAACTCTTGAAACTTCACAGCAAGCATCTCCAGATAACTTGTTGTATTGTAATTTGTTGTCATGCTCCACCGGCAGCATCAATAGACGATGCAAAGTAATACCTTTAATATTATGTGCTGCCAGTCCAGTAGGAGCGGTGACAACACAAGACAGCGATGACTCAGTCCTTTCCTGCAAATAACAAGAGATTGCTTTAATGAGGAAACTTTTTCCAGTTCCCGCTTCTCCACTCACGTACAGTCGGACAGGCTTCAACGACGTACACGAGCACTCTTTCTTCTCATGACTTAATCCGTGCTCAATTTCCTTGGTAACTTCATCATATATTTTCCTCTGCTCAACGTTGAGTTGTTTTTCCAAGTCTTGTAAGTTAACTGAATCCTCCTGAGCATGTGCCATGGCTCTTTCTACTTCATTCATAGCAGTGGCAGCTTCATTTTCGATAATAGGTCCTCCAAGTGGATCTTGACTCAATGAAACAGAACTCTGACTGTCCTGAGAACTGTCTCTGGCAATCTCGGCTGCAATCGTTGCTTCCTGCTCAATTTCCAAAGTTAGCATTTCTTGATATTTAGAAAAAGCAGGACATTCTATGGACTCCTTGGCTGCATTGAAAGAGTCTTCGTAACAGAGGAAATCTCCAAGCAGTTCCTCTTCTGCACGCCAAGGCTTGAAAAGTTGCAAAAGTGCTAAATAGAAAAACTCCTTTTTTTCTGGAGATTCGCCACTTAATTTTCGATGGTTTACTAATTGGCATTTTCTTTGCTTGACCAGGCATCCCTCACTTCCAATTACAGCATACACTCCTTTCTCAATATCTTCTTTGATGTTCCTCTTGAATATATAATTTTGGAGAACCTCATATAGACAAATATTCTCAAGGTGACTGCTTCGATTTGGATAATATGTATCCAACATGTTGGTCTTCAAAATGTCGGTACTGTTTGGTTCCTTTTCTGCCAAATACTCAATTTCCCGAACAGGTTTAAGAACTCGATTTCGCGTTGCAGCAAGACCAAGACTCGCCCAAACGAGACTCCTGGATTTGGCATAGAGACTTGCTGAAGACAATCGATCAGAACATTCGTAAGCTCCGATTTCTCGATGCGACAACATCTTCAGACTGAAACTGTACAACTTCTTGCTGAGGCTCTTTTCATGGGAAATGTCCTCCCACATATCCTTCAGTTCGGTCTTTTCTTTTTTGGTGATGTAAGATGTCACATACCGAGCCACAGCCATACAGTTGTCAGCCACAAACTGTATATCCATGTTGGCATTCCACATGGACAAAATCACTGGGTTGTAGTCATTGATGTACTTGGACTCTTCGTTCCTTTTCAAATTGTATGTATTCTTGGGTGATTTCCTCGTCACATTATGTCGCAGCGAAGACATCAAACTGTTCACTCTTCCTTTAGAAATCACCGGTCGTGGAAAGTTGAAACGACATTTGGTGTAGAACTTGTCCTTGTTTCTGAATTTACGACGACAGTACTTTCCACAACGATGGCTTTGGAAACGTAGAACTTGTTCTCTTAGACTTTTCTTCTCCGTTGCGTTTGGAACAGCACACGTAGAATACTGTTCGATGAAATTCATCACTAAGTCATCCGGATCTGTTCCAAATTTAGGTGCATCCTTGATCCACAGCAACATATGTATATGAGGGGCACCTCTTGCTTGGTACTCCTTTCTCCAGAAGAAATCCAACACCTCTCCAAGAGGTGGATTCTTTTTATTTGTGATGAAAGACATCATAGCTTCAAATCTATGATTGAAGTACCTGCATACATTCACAGGATCCAAAGAACACAGTTCTCCAGGTGTCTTGAATTCAATGTTTTCAATATTTCCATTTGCCTCTCGTAGAAATTCAAGTAAGTCATCCCAGCCATACTCGGCACAGCTCAGAGTGAGGAACCATGTCGGAGTTCCTAAGTTCCTCAGCATACATTTTAAGTCACCATGACGACGGTACCAGTACTCATTAGTACCACGCTGACACGCCATGAGATTAATTAAGTGAGAATCCAAAATACTGTCTTGGACATTGACTTTATGCATAAAGTCACTTGCCGAGATGTTTCGCATCTGTATACCACTTTTTAAGATGTGGTTCACTGCATATGACAGTCCAGACAGATCGCTTTCAAACAGGAGATGAAACAAATAGGGAATGCATTGCCGAAACCTAGGATCTTCTGCATACAATCGTAAAGTCCGGTATTCAGACGCAGGAATTTCACGAGGTCGCTCATCATATCTTCCTCCTTGACCTGTGGGAAATAGCTGTGGGAAACACCGAGCTTCCAAACTTTCCTCCCAAACACTAATGGGACTCCCTTTGGCTTGTTTCATTTGAAACAACTCAATAGCATTCCCCATCACTTCCTTGGAATGCAAAGGATGAACACTATAATGTTCATATATTTCTTCACTTTTAGAGGCCTCTACTTTCTCAATTTGGCCAGCACACAAATCGCTATCCTCTTCATCACTTACTTCCTCTTCTGCAACATATACATTCTTATAGTACTTATTATTTTTCTTCAAATACACTGTTGCCTTTTTGACTTTCCTAACATCCACTAAATCTTGCCATATTTTCTTATTCTTTGTCGGAACCCCATTAACCAAGATAACCAGAGGTTCCTCTTCCACTTTTTCTATTCCAATTGTGTTAATGTTTTTGTTCAAATCTAGAGGCAAATAAACAACTCTTCCCTTTAATCCTCTCTGTAAATCTGCTGGAGGCAATTTCCCTGTCTTTGGCTCCATTCTTACAATAGCCTGAAAGGGATGGATACTTTGAATCAAAATAGATTCATAAGTATTTAAATCCTTCAATTCAGAAGGAATCTCAACCAATTCCAGATTATTATGAACTGCCCTAGCAGGCATCTGGTTTTGGTTTAATTTATTACAACAATAAGTACACACACGTTGATCCGATCCCAAATCAAAATAATTTTCTACCATCAAGTATGTGGCTAAATCCTTCCATTCACTATTATTTTCCCTTTCACTTTTTGCATATAAATCCACTACCTTAGTCTGATTCTTATAATAAGTGCGTCGACAACATACACAAGTGAAATTAGGCCTCTCACTTGATTTCATCTGAAACGTGGCAATTTCCTTCTGAAAATTATCTGTACTGGAAACCTGTACATTATCTTCCACATTACCCTCTACTTCAGGGTCAATTTGAACATTCTCATCTTTACTACCAAAGTAACAAAACTCAATTTCTTCACAAAGATTCTTCACATCTATTTCAGAACCATGCAAAAGAGCAGCACATAACTGTTTAAGCATAATTGCTGGACTCTTAGCATAATACAACATTCTCACTAATTTTCTCACTTTATTATGATGCACTGCTAGCATCCTGAAATGATGAAAAACACTCTGGCATACTCTCCTGGAAAGACAAGCCAGTGAATGACCACGCAAACCTGTCATTTGTCTCACTCTGCAAGGATCTAAATCTTGCAACAACTTCATTTTCTGCTTCAAACTTTTCTTATTAAATGTCCGTATAAAATCACATAGCAAATTGATGGAAACCTGTCGCACACTGCAAATAGAACTACACTTCCAAATGTACACAGGACCCTTAGGACGTCTTCCTAAAACCTCATCACTTAGCGCCTCTTCTGTCTCTGTTGTCACAAGTAGTTCTTTTTCAACTGGACAACCATCCTTCACTTCATAAGCTCGACCACTGATGTCAACTGCATGCACCAAATCATTATCCTGAAAATAAGTCTCCTCATTAAAAAATGCCTCAGAACTTGAACTATGCATCCATTCTCCAGAAAAAACTTCACAAAAGTTAGTACGATTTACTACTCTCTTCCATCTACTTTTTGTTTTGAAATCAGAAATTACCTTGCTTAGTTTCCTAATTCTATTGATTACCAAAATAAACAACTTTCGCTTGATTTCAAAAGCATGATCAATAATTTTCTCTACATTTTTCTTCTTCCTATAAAATGCCGCTTTCTGTTGGCCTTTCTTTTTAATATTTTTCAATAAATTAACTAATATCCTATTACGGAACATTCGTTGTCGAATGTCCCTAAACTGTTGTTTCCTTCTACTATCATGCACAGAGTTATCTCTTCCTCTACCAGTAACATTTGTGATGGGTCTCTCCTTTCCATTTAAATTACTTCTCTTTTTGTTAAGAGACACATTTTTTTGAGCAAAATTTTTTTTACTACAAATATTTCTTAAGAATGATTTCGTGCTCTTACCCGGACCTTTCTTGGTGTTTTGACAAGTATTTGGGGAAGAGGACTGCTGCAATAAAACATCATCCTGCTGTCTTTGACGTTTTCTAGCCTTTCGTATTCGACTTCTGGAAGGCATTTTCCAAACTATGAAAGAATCTGCAGTTGAATCTGTGAAAAAATATAATATAAAATGTTATTAACCACTATTACCAAACAGTAAATAAATAACAGTCATCTAAAACTTAATGCTGTACTAATTATTTAACATAGCAAATATTTTCCACCAGCACTGCATCACAAAAATGACACTCAATGGTACAAAACAGGCATACAACACTCATAAATCACTCCCTAATATTTTAAATCATTAATTCAGGATGACGATAAGATGTAGCCTATCTAAAGGTTTGTTTAGGCCCAGATCTTTGGACTGGGGTGAATGTGTGTCATTGATCCACATTCAGTCCATCACCTGTTTTGTTTATTTGAGGTGAGGCCAACACATGGTTGCAGATAAGATTTTCACTGAAAAAAAACCAAGGTAAAAAAACATGTGAAGGCCTACCAATGAAGTAAATCATTAAATGAAAACCAATACATTTCTGGAAATATGCACTACTAGTGCTTCATAAGATGTTTTGGATCATATTTATAAGTTATTTGAGTATCTAGTATGCTATTTTACATTCTTCATGGTGCAAATTTATTGTAAATACGCTCCCACCTGCGGTTGGCAAATTTAGATTTTGATTATGGGAGTTAGATAGGCATGTTAATAATTTCCCAAAAATGGTATATAACCCCAAACAACCTTTGAAGCAAATGCTCTTAGCCATGTTATCCACCTCCCATTGGATAACATGGCTAAGAAATGCTTGCAAATGTGATAAAAAAAGGCCTGCAATGCATGAATAACGCAGAAAAATCAGCGATATTCATGCATTTTCCAACAAATGCTCTTAGCCATGTTATCCACTTCCTATTAAATAACATGGCTAAGAACTGCTCAGGGCACCATGAGGAACGCTTTCCATTTAAAAAGGGAAAAATAACATCAAAGACACTAAAATGCCTTCTAAATATGAACCCAAACAACCTATGAAGCAATGTGAAAAAAAACTGCCGCAATGCATGAATATAGCAGAAAAATCAGCGATATTCATGCATTTTCCAGCAAATGCTCTTAGCCATGTTATCCACTTCCAATTAAATAACATGGCTAAGAACTGCTCAGGGCCCCATGAGGAACGCTTTCCATTTAAAAAGGGAAAAATAACATCAAAGACACTAAAATACCTTCTAAATATGAACCCAAACAACCTATGAAGCAATGTGAAAAAAACGGCCACAATGCATGAATATAGCAGAAAAATCAGCGATATTCATGCATTTTCCAGCAAATGCTCTTAGCCATGTGATCCACTTCCTATTAAATAACATGGCTAAGAACTGCTCAGGGCCCCATGAGGAACGCTTTCCATTTAAAAAGGGAAAAATAACATCAAAGACACTAAAATGCCTTCTAAATATGAACCCAAACAACCTATGAAGCAATGTGAAAAAAAACGGCCACAATGCATGAATATAGCAGAAAAATCAGCGATATTCATGCATTTCCCAGCAAATGCTCTTAGCCATGTTATCCACTTCCTATTAAATAACATGGCTAAGAACTGCTCAGGGCCCCATGAGGAACGCTTTCCATTTAAAAAGGGAAAAATAACTTCAAAGACACTAAAATGCCTTCTAAATATGACCCCAAACAACCTATGAAGCTCTAACAGTACATATCCTGAAATTTAATTCATTTCAAAATTCGTTTTTAAACACAGCATATAAATCAATTGTATACCTGCATTCATGAAGAAATGACTAAAAATGTCCTTGAGACACATGAAAGTGTTTTCTGGAATGCCCTAGCACCATTTTTGGGACACTATTAACATGGCTAGGTAACTCCCATAATCAAAATCTAAATTTGCCAAGCACAAGTGGGAGCGTATTTACAAGACACTTGTCCCATGAGGAACACTTTACATTTTAAAAGGCGAACACAACATCTTAGACACTCAAATACCTTATAAATATGGCCCAAAACAACCTATGAAGCTCTAGCAGTACATATCTAGAAATGTAATTGATTTCTTAAATCGTTTTTAAAAGCAACATATCTGTTTCAGCTTACATAACAGACCATGAAATGGCCTCCATGTATTACAATATCTTGTGTAACTGCATGCCAGAATGTTACACCAAATATGCAATTATAATTTCTCTTTGAAACTAATTCTATTAGTATATCACTAGAGACAAAACCACATTTTAAAAACACAGCTTTCTTCATCATTTTCTCCTTAAATCATACTATTCTCTATCTAAATTAAATAAATCTTTTCTCACCTTAGCAAATATTTTTTGAGTTTTGAAAACAGTCTCAGAAATACACCAAATTGTCTTCAGCAGAAGAAAAAGGATGCACTCCAAAGGCTGCAGCTATTGAAAGCACAGAAATACAGATATTCTTTTCACATATCTCTCATATTAGCCAATCATACCTCTTCCCTCACTTTTTTCAAATCAAAACCCTTCCCCCCTCTGCCCTGTCTGCCTTGTTTCCATAGCAACCACCTCCTGGAAGACCTCTCATGTTTGCAAATTCACACAACAATGTTTCAATTGAACTCTGAACTCTCAGTGCACCTGCGTATCCAGTGCAATCTTTCATTAAATGTTTCTTCCTTGACCATTCAAATTACATCTTTCAAAGAACACATCCATGCACCCTAACTTTCTGTTTTCAGAAATGGAAATGCACCAATCACTGCTAATGAATCATTAGCATTGTAAATCCACAGTTTTTTTTCTTTAGAAACTCCTACTGTTTCAACTGCCCTTTCATTACCACACTTCATCTGACTGCAGAACAACCTTCTTCCACCATGTTTAACGTCTGGATTGTTGGACATAGTTACATCCACTGGGCTCAAAGGTATGCTGAGAGCAGAAATTTACACAACCTCAATTTACAAGATGTGGAAATTAAGTGGTTGGGCCAAAGAGGATTAAAATGTCACCAATTGATACCATTGGTGAAAACCTTTATGCATTTGCCAAAACCTGACCTGTTAATAGTGCACTGTGGAGGTAATGATTTGGGCACTTTGACAGGGGTAGGTCTGGAAATGCTTTTAAAGGACACCTTGGAGCAATTAATGGCACTTTTTCCTCAAACTGCCTTGGTATATTCCAATATATGCCAAAGACAGAAATGGAGGTGGTCCAACCAATTTTGTCCACAAATTGAGAAAGCGAGGAAGCATGTAAACAAATCTGTTTCAGCTTACATGAGAGACCATGGAATGGGCTCTCTGTACAACAATAACTTGCGTTACTACATGCAAGATATCTACAGAGGAGATGGAGTTCACTTCTCAGATGAGGGCAACAGAATTTTCATTCTGAATTTAAGACTCTGCATTGGTACCTACTTATAAGTACCTAAATGTACCATAAACCCAAAAGCTCTTCTCAGAGCTACCCTACATCTGATCACTCACAATTATTATTTTTCTCTAACTTTTTTCACTAATTTTCCACAAAATTCGCTCCCCGGAGCGCTACCCGGTTCGCTAACCGAAAGCTAACCTCGCGGAATTTTTTTAAAAAAAATTTTTTTTCCGCACATATAAGCCTCCTCAGCCACGCTCAGAAAACCTAGGGGGTCAAGATAAGTCTACCATGACCCCTTCTACCCATTCTAAACATTATTTGCCCTCCATCTTGTATCTTAATGCGAACGAAACACAAAATGGTGGACTCCCGTGACGCTTAAGGTTCGCTAACCGGGCAGCTTCCCGGAAAGCGGTCCTAAAAAAAGGCGGGAAAGTAATTTACAGAATAACGACTAGAAACACTCTCACCAAATATAGATTAGCTCATACTACATAACAATCCCTTCCATTCTCACAAATTTCATTGAAATTCCATTTAGCCATTTAGCCTGTAGACCTCTCCAAGTACCGTGAGGTAAATTACTTCACAAAACACATCTGAATTGTTGGAATTGACAACCAATGAAAATGTTACTTTCATTTTCTACTTTTATTACCTGACATTTGATTGGTTATATACCTGTATATATATAAAGGGAGAGAAGGAAACACAGCCATTTTGACTACTACTTCTTGTTGTACCTCCTATTTCAAAAGCTTCAAAAAACTTCAACTTCTTTGTGAAGGTAAGTTATAATTTAATATATTGTGCACTATGACTTAATATAGTAGACTTTTTCTGCTACATATACACTATCCCTCTGTAGTAGTAGTGTCTTGGTTAAATCACATACACTTTTTTTTAGTCCTATTTCCACTCTCATACTATACACTGCCAAAAGATAAATTCACTGATAAAAACTGCCTATCTAAAATTAATCCCAACAGTGCCCTATCTCTACTAATATATATTTTTTTAATCCAAATTTCAGGCAAAATGGAAGGCGAGCAGCAAGTTTCATTTTCGATTGAACTGAAGGAGAGCAGCCAAGACAAACTTGATGACTTTATGGATGACAGTAGAGACCACGAACTTCTACAATGTGTTGAAGCAGTAGACAACTTGCTTCAAAATGAAAAACAATTACACCCTATAATAAATTATGACATTTCTGACAATGAAATGTTAGAAAATTTAATAAAGTATGAAACACAATCATAATAAAAAAAATAAATAAATAAAGAAAACAAAAAAAAACAAGAAAAACAACAAACAATTAACATACAGTATTAGAAAAGTCTTTCATTCTTTTATCCATAAAGTTCGCTGCCCAGAAAGCTATCCGGTTCGCGAACTTGGCGCTTACCACGCAAAAAAAAATTTTTTTTTTTGGACCCTCCTAGGCCCTTTTAAAACCTCCACATAAAACCTAGGGGGTCAACGAGGATCTACTATGCCCCCTTATGGTAATTTCCCCCTTTGTTTTGGCCTCCTCTTGTCTCTCGATCCTACCGAGAGACAAGATGGCGGCCGCTCCGGACTGTTTAGAATGTTGACAGACACCGGAGGGCCAATCAGCTTCTCATCGCAAAGTTCCGTTACGCGAAAGGTTCGCGAACCGGATCGCTGCCCGGAGCGCTGTTACAGATATATATCTTGATTTAAACGTTAATTTCTCAAAATCCACTGAAGCACATATATTGAGACCTAGCAAAGGCACATCGGGCTAACAGTCCCTACAATTTTGCCAAGTTTCGTGAAAATCCATTCAGCCGTTCGGGCTAAAAGTGAGTCCAACCGCCCTATGGAAATTAACATGGGAAAAAGGCGTTTTGGGACCCCCCTTTTTTCTCGGCCCCCCCTCCACAAAACCCCCCCAAATTTTCAAGGTCTGCTCAGAAACAAAATGTGCCATTTTCCTGAAAATTTCAGCCAATTCCGTCCACGAACGCAAAAGTTATTAGGCATAGAATTTTCAGAAATCCCATAGGGAAAAAATCCTAACTATATATACCTACTGGCGACCGCCAGTAGGTATATATATATATATATATATATATATATATATATATATATATATATATATATATATATATATATATATTCACTGAAAAAACCATGGGTTATAGACCATATATAGTTAGGGATTAGCATTTACAAAACCTTATTTTACTCGCACAAAACCATTGAAATTCGCATATATAGTTAGTTGCACTAACTATATATCGCGCACCCGCAATCCACTGCTGATGATGTCACATATTACATCATTCATGACATGGTCAGTGACATCACTGATGACATCACTGATGACATCTCAAATGACATCACTGATGGCATCACTGATGATATCATTTATGTGATAATACGATGAACCTCTTCAGACTCTAATATATATCTTAGATACAATCAGTGTAAACAGACACTCACAGACTGTCACTTATCCATGGAGTTACTCACACACCTAGTCAGTCATGCAAAGAATCAATCACACCTCCATTTCCTCAACTATACAGTTATACACACCTTACTTATTCAAACATATACTAACACATATTTACTCTCTTATACAATCCCTGATACAAGGTCACAATGATCCATACAGCCACTCACACATTCACTGGCTCTTATGCACAGTTATTTATATATGTCAACTCTCACGTGTACTGTGTTTTACATATGTACTTACTTTGACATGTAGCACTGAGATATCCATTCACTCACCAATACACTCATGCACACAGTCAACCGCCCATACAGCTGTTTCCACATGCACTTTTGAACCCATACATCTAGTGAATCAACTGCTCACACATCTATGCTCAGAGTCATACACCTCCCAGCCACCCACACACACACTCAGTCTCCCATACAAATACTTGGACAACCAACCAATCAATAACCAATATAGTTACTCATATAGCTACTGATCAACACATGCAGCAGTTTACAGAACAACAGACATAATGATGCACAAACTAAGACAGTTTAGTCACTAACCCATGCACTCTGTGAGACACATTTAATCACTCACTCATACAGTCAGTCATGCACCTACTAAATCCTTCATCCAGACACTTATACATCCACTCATTCTTCAATATGTAAGACATATTTTAACTTTACAGAAACATACATTCACTGGATGTTGTCATCAGTGATGTCCTTTGAGATGTCATCAGTGATGTCATCAGTGATGTCACTGACCATGTCATGAATAATGTAATATGTGACATCATCAGCAGTGGATTGCGGGTGCGCGATATATAGTTAGTGCAACTAACTATATATGCGAATTTCAATGGTTTTGTGCGAGTAAAATAATGTTTTGTAAATGCTAATCCCTAACTATATATGGTCTATAACCCATGGTTTTTTCAGTGAATTTTTAAGGTTTTGTAAATGCTAATTCCTAACTATATATGGTCTATAACCTATGGTTTTTTCAGTGAATTTCAATGGTTTTTTAATAGCAAATATCAAAAGCTGTAAAATGTCAAGTACGTGGTAGGTAAAAACATTTTCGTGTTTATGCACGCTGATGTGCTTTGAACGCTGCCCCCCCCCTCCTCTTTTCTTTTAGGAGTATTCTCTCTTTGCAGATAGTGAAGGGTAGGTAACGCAGGCCTTTGCCCCCGTTGTAATCCGTTGTGCCTGCTTCCCTCTCCATTTGATTGATTGTTATCCTAGCATTTATTGTTTTGGAATTGGTTCTCTTTGGTTCATTCTCTATTTACAAACAAGCACAGAGTCGCAATACTCTGTTTAGTCTTTGCAGATAGTGAAAAATCGTTAAAAAAACAAAAAGAATCAAGCAAAATCAGTAGGCCACTAATGGGATCTCTTTTTGACCTCGCTAAAATAGAAACATTAGGAACAACCCCTCATGAGAAATACGAAACTAGTGAGAGGAACTGAGCTCGACGCCATGATGGCTGCAAGACAGCTCGGCTCCGCCGCCCACCCCGCCCAAAACAACGACAAACCCTATGCAAATATTATAAATATATACAACACACCAGCAAAGTAACAGGGTAAAACGTTTTATTAAATAACTATTTACATGGCAGGCTGCTGCAACATCCATCACTGTTCCTGTCGAGGTAGCATAGCTGGCGGCCTAGTGGTGGAGGACCGTTGTGCAAATTGCCCGGGGACGACACCATGCGCCAAGGCTCGTCCCCAGTACATCCAGAGGTGATGTCCGACAAGTTGTGTGGGGGGATGCCTTGCTGATGCCGCCACCCCCACCACCACCTTCTTGTTGCCTGATCCGGCTAGCACAATCGATCGAGCATGAGACTCATGCACTCTAATCTCCTTGGCCTCAGTCAAGCATCAATAGTAAGATTTTCATAGGTGAGTGTAGGTTCATGGTTTTCCATCCACAGACTAAAAGCCTAGAGTGGGAGTGAAAGAACAATAACTAGGTAAGAAGGAAGGCAGAGGTTGTGGGAAGGACTCTGGGTATGGTATGTTACTTGGTCCCTCAGATGCTTCGATGTCACTGCCTTGCACAAATGGCATAAGTCCTGGATGTTGGGTGCCATAGTTGAGGGTTCCGAGCAGCGCTTGTAACACTGTCTGAAGCTTATTTGCACCTGCTGCAGCTTCACTATTCTCAAAGTAAGTGGGGGCTGTTTGTGGACCTGACTGCATTGGAAAACAATGTGATGCGGTGCCTCCCTGAACCGCTTGACGGAGGCCCCCGAGATAATTGCGCCTGCTCCACACCTTGTCCCACAATCCGTTTGACCTGAAGACACGTCCTGCGGTGCCCTGCTCCGACCATCACATATACCTGCGCCAGGAGACGGCGTGGGGTGCACTAGAAGGGAGAGGCGGCGCGAACGAGCCTCCCCCACCTCCCCAGGTGGATGTTTCTCAGCTACACCCCACCGCTTCACTCGACCAGCTGACTTGCGCCCGCTCTTGCGACACAGTGCCTCGCTCGGCCAGCTGAATTGCGCCTGCTCTTGCTATTACAGCGTCTCACCCGTTATCCAACGGAATTGTGCCCAATCTTGAGGTACAGCGACAGGCGGCTACCACGGAACACACGAAATGGCGGTCGGCTCCACAGACTTGGGCCTGGCCTGCAAGGATGGCTCTGGGCAACCGTGGAACTCGGACGCTTGACTGCTAGGGCATGGGCCCCATTCCCGAAAGCGTCCCCTCAGCCTTGAAGATTCTACAACAGTCACCGGGGCCCCCGACTCCCGCAAGCTTCCGGTGGGGAGCGGCTGCCATGATTGCTCGCGGAATGGCCACGACGTAGCCACGGGGTGCTCTCATGCTGACGCCAGCTTCAATCTGAAACATCCAGAAACACTGTAGACTACCAATTCGATCAGTTCCGGTGGAGCTCCAACGTGACCCGGTAGAGAAGAACCTGCGTTGTCGCCTAATGCGTCATATGACGCACCGCGTTAGCGCACCCGGAAGTGCTCCGGTGCGTGAGGCGCAGCTTCCCGGAAGCGATCAGGGGCGCGGCGCGCAGCGCGTAACGTAAGAATAACAGGTCATGTGACTTGTTAATAAAACTTTTCTTCGGTTCATTTTACTTTTGTTTTTCTAATGATGGAAGGCTTGGTCATATGACCTAAAAATAACACTTTTCATTGGTTTAGAACATTTTTTTTCCCCAAATGATGAAAGCCCCACCTTTTTTTTTGTCACTCTAACTTGTAAAGCAAAGGACCCAGATGCATTTACAGTTTATCACTAACAATGTTCCAGGCTAATGTATTTTCCCGGGAAATTTACAACTGTCCTACAAGTAAAATATTCCTATTTCGAGAAAAAGGGCGTTTCTTCGTCCCATGAGGGAGCAGTTGAACAAAAGAGGCTCGACCTGCTGTCTTAGTCGCTGATAGGCATGAATATCGGATTCTTTTCGATCACTTTATGTTGCAGGAGTGGAAAACACAACAGCCCTTGACCATTTATCTTTACTGCTTTCCTGCGTATTATACCTTTTACCTGTCATGTAATCGAGCTGCTTTATTTCACTTGCCTTTTACTGATTCGAAAACAGTGGCTATTATTCAAAAATATACAAATCTAGGTACTACTACCATGTTTTGTTTTAAAAACCTTTATTGTGAAAATGTCAGTATACAAATACGGGCCTATAACTACGTGGGCCGGCCACGGAGCAAACTGTAATCGTATATGATGAGGGGACATTTACACTGTAGAAGAACGTAACGGGCGGGCCATTAGGTTGCAAGAACTAAGGTGTCTAACAGTTGCGGAATCGGTGGACGTACATTTTATAATTAAAGTACGACAGGGCCAGTTACAATAAAATTATCTAGATATACATTTGCGGGCAAGTACCATGGATGACGTTAATTCAAAATTTCAATAATACAGTAATCAATAACACATCAGAACTTAATATCAATAGGAATGTCCAAATATTCAATCAGTACTCGTCCCCGCCCGCCATGTGCTTCAAAACTGCATACGTATCTCGTGATATCAAGGCTGGGCAACCAGTACACAACAAGTAGTTACGAGTCCCATTTATACCGGCGCCATTTTGGGCGAGGCCGGGCACGTCCAGGATATAGTCAAAATGTCTTCACCAACCAGCGGTCGGACCAGAACCCCTTTCTGCAGTCAAAAAAGGTTCCGTTAAATGACAACAGAAGAGATAGGCAACAAGAACCATCAGTCAAAAGAGGGGACGCTTTCGGGAATGGGGCCCATGCCCTAGCAGGAAAGCGTCCGAGTTCCAAGGTGTCCCAGGGCCATTTTAGTGGACCAGGCCCAAATCCAAAGAGCCGGCCGCCATTTTGAGAGTTAATTTATAACAATTATTTTTAACAATATATTTACTCGCAGTGACAAAATGGCGGTCAACACTTCCTGATTTCCTTCGAATCGAACGTTAACAGACGTCACGCAGCAAAAAAAACGCTCACGCGCAGCCGCTGGAAGACATGTATCAACATATATGAGCATCCTCAGCCACCCTCAGAAAACATAGGGGGTCAGGATACGTCTCCCGTACCCCCTTATACCCACTTCTCACATTGTTTTTCCTCCATCTCGTAATTTAATTAAAACGAAACACAAAATGGCGAATTCCCGTTTCGCTACCGGTTTGCGACCCGGTTCGCGAACCGGGAAGCGCTTCTACCGCGATAAAAATCAAATTTTTTTTATTTACCCCACGGGACCCTTTAATAACCCCAACATCATTCCTAGGGGGTCAAGAGGGGTCTACCTTGCCCCCTTTCATTAAATTCCCCCTTCGTTTTTCTCCTCCTCTTGTCTCTCGATCCTACCGAGAGACAAGATGGCGGCCGTTCCGGACTGTTTAGAATGTTGACAGACACCGGAGAGCCAATCAGCTTCGCTTCGCAAAGCTCCGTTACGCGAAAAGTACGCGAACCGGAGCGCTACCCGGGACGCTGTCACAGATATATCTGTTTTTTAAAACGTTAATTTCTCAAAATCCACTGGAGCACATATATTGAGACCCAGCAAAGGCACATCGGGCTAACAGTCCCTACAATTTTGCCAAGTTTCGTGCAAATCCATTCAGCCGTTCGAGCTAAAAGTGAGGCCAACCGCCCTATGGAAAAATGAATGGGAAAAACGCGTTTTGGGACCCCCCTTTTTTCTCGGCCCCCCCTTAACGAAACCCCCCCCAAATTTTCTGGGCTGCTCGGAAACAAAATGTGCCATTTTCCTGAAAATTTCAGCCAATTCCGTTCACAAACGCCAAAGTTATTAGACATAGAATTTTCAAAAGTCCCATTGAGAAAAAATCCTAACTATATATACCTACTGGCGACCACCAGTAGGTAATATATATATATATACTTACAGAAAAACCTCATTATTGGGAGACATTTTAGTACGCAGTTTTATGGTGAATCCAAAGGACACATCAACTTGGCTTACATTAAATAGGAGACCTGGATTTCAAAAATACAGAGTGTGCACCTTAGTTGAAAATAGGACCCACATATAAGCTCTCGGATGGGCGCACCAGGAACATTAAAGAATATATCCACTGCAAGAGCACCTTTGTGGTCTATGTTTTGGAATGTTTGTGTGGAAAGAAATATATAGCCAGCACAATAAACAAATTTAAAATGCGGAGACTACAACACTTATGAGCAATGTCAAACAAAGATTTCTCCTATGTGATTGCCAAACATGTATGGGATGTACATGGATGGGAGAAAAGTGGACTCTGCTTTTATAGAATTCAACAAATTCAAGCAAATACCAGAGGAGGTGACCGAGAACTGTCACTAAGGAGAGCAGAATCAAAACTGATAATTCTAATTGGCAGTGAAATCCCGTGGGGTTTGAATGCAGATGCCTAGCTCCATATACATCTTTAGAGAACTGAACTGTTAAGAACTGATGGAAACATTTTCTTATTAGAAATATAAACCTGCATCCCTCCTGACTCTTAAGATACACAATATCATGGCAATACATGGCAGGAATGTATTACATGAATTAACAAAACAAAAAAAACAATATTTGAATTCATTTTGAACTTACATTGCGAACTTGCACATTGACGAGATGCACTTTGAGAAATGTTTATACATGCCTTGACTTTACAAACTTTGCACCTTATATCAGCCAGACCCTTCAGGATATCGCGATTTCGGGGTTTGCCGCGAAATCGACACTTTTGTAAAAATGCAGCGATTTTTACAAAAGGGCCCGCGAAATCGGCACTTTTGTAAAAATGCTGCAATTTTTACAAAAGTACCTGCAAAATCACTTCTGTTTCAAGCAGCAACATCAGGCATATGATTGGAAGCAAAGCAGCATCCGATGTTTGCGTATTGCTGGAAGAAAAAAGACAGGGTCTCAGCCAGCGGATCTCCAACGGCAGCAGCAACACAAGAAAAGGTAAGGTGGCATCATTTGAGTACTTGCCATTTTGGAGTCTTTTTTAATCCAGGCTACTTTCTTTCCTTCACTTGCCATTTTTTAGATTTTATTCGGCTCAAATTAAGAACTGGATCGGATGGAGCTTGGAGGGCTCCATCAGTTGGTCCTGGCATTTAGTGCTCTCTGGTATAATTTCAACTATCCCTCAGTTTTACGTTGAGCGTCCTCCCTTCTGTGCTCTGAACTGTCTCCAACCTCACTGAAGCCTTCTTCTGTCTGCCATTGTAGGGACTTTCTCTTTCACAACCATCTCTCTTGCCCCTTCTCTGCTGTTTTGTGCTTTTTAATGGCATATTCCCCCATTACTCTTAGCTGCTGATAGTGTGATGCAGATACTATTTTTTAACATATCTCTAAGCAATGTCATCACCACAGAACACATACTAAACTTGACTCTGTTATCTACCTTACTTTACACAACGCAGCGATGCTAGTGAGTTACATGCAGAGCTGCACGAAATGTAGTAAATCTTGGTCCAGGTTCCTTCACAAAGGACGGTGCGGCTGGGGCCGTGTCATCACTCTGGTAGGTGAAAGGTGACTCTTAGTAGTGACGGGTCAAGCTGTCATATGTGGATTCTGGCACTTCAGCCTAGGGTGAAAGGAATCTAGAACTTCAAAAAACGCACTGCCCACAGTTTTAGGGTTTCTTCAGCCAAGCGGTGATGCAGGGGGGTTGGTAAAAGATTGAAGTGTGGCTCCATTTAACACTTTCTACAGGTTGTTCTCAAACAGTCTTGTCCATACCTGCACTATGTATGAGCGAGCCATGTGGTACTCACCGGCTCCTCCTTTATACAGCCCGGGATGCGGGAAAGGCGAACACCAGCACCACCTTTCACGAGTGTCCACCAGTAGAGGTGGGCGAGCCAAGAAGCTAGCAGGGAGAGCTGAGCCAAGGGTCGGCTCGGCTCTTAGAGCCCGCGCACAAGTGAAACCCTGAAAATGTTTGCTATTCAAATCTGACAACAAAAATTGCGTAAACTATGATAGTCTCTTCAAAATTAAAAAAAGTGTATTTCTTTAACATGTGGAAGCTTTGAAATTAATACGTCTCATTATAACACTGCACTGAGAGGTACTTGTCAAACATGATTGTTTTTAACTTCAACCATCAGTGAACTAAGAGGCAAGACAGTTATTCCGTGAACCCATGCACATGGCCCAAGTTATGATAAATCAACATTATAGTCTTACATCAAATACAAAGGGGCTTCTTTACAAGCCTCTAGTGCCGCCTGTATGTCCCTTTTTACCACATTAAAAGTGATGGGCCAGCTGCACAAGGGGCTTGTAAATAAGCCCGAATATGTTTGTCCAACTATTTTTCTGAACTCTCATATTTTTAAGTGGTTTTATTTGCAATCAATCCGCGACTACATTGGTATTTTCCCTCTCAACCTCCCACTCCACACCCACATCCCACCACAGCCGAAGGAGCTCCACTGGCTCCCCATACACAAACAAGCACAATTCAAGCTCCGAATCCACACTTTCAAGGCACTACTTAACACTGATCCAGCACACCTCAACAATTGCATAAGCTTTCTCTAACTTTCCAGACACCTCAGCTCGTTTGCGTTCCTGCTTGCACACATCCCACGCACACAGTAAACCAGATCAGGCGGTTGAGCCTTCCCTTAGATTGCTCCTGAAGCATGGAACAACCTCTCACTAGGCCAAGCTCAATATACAGTATTTGAGGTTGGTGGTCATGGAGGGGTCTTGCTTACATTGTTGGATGAAATTCAGGAAGCTTCAGAGGCTGACTGTGAGCAGTTAAGCCTCCAAGCTGGTAGGAGCTGTCAGTGGACTATCCTATCAAACAATCTGCCATGGAGAACAGTGAAGCACAGCAAACATTGACATCCTTACAACAAATACAGACGGAAATGTTAAAAAAATAAATACCATAAAACCGGGAGCCCTATTAACAATGCATCTTGGGATCCTCAGTCAAACAGCACCAAGGCAGAGCCAGGAGCTTGATGCAGGTACAGGAATGAACTTTGCCTGCAATAACTGTAAGAAACTGAGGAAGTGCGCTCTCCTTTGTCCACACGTAATAAACCCAGCTCAATCCCCGGTCTGGTTGATGCTGCAAAACTGCTGACAGCGTCAATTGTCAAATGTAAAGCACGACTACTCACCCGTTAGGGTCTCAAGTTGCTGATTGGGTGAAGTGGATCTGCAGTTCAGTCGAAGAGCAAGGTCTTGAGATCCTTCCTGAATTGAGGCAGAGACGGTGATTGGCTGGGATGTAGAGTCAGGGAGTTCCAAGCCCTCGCAGCAAGGTAGCAGAAGGATCTTCCTCCAGCTGTGTTCTTGTGGACCCGTGGGGTAGGGGCCAGGGCCAGTTGGGAAGAGCGGAAATCCCATGTGGGTGTGTGGAAGGGGAGGCGGTGGTTAAGGAGCCTTCACCTGTGTATTGCTTCCTCTGTTCCTTATCCCAGGTTGCCTATTCAAAGTGGAATACTCTGCTAAAACAGTTTCCATTGATTTAAGGCTGAAAATGAATGATTATGAGTAAAATAAAGGGCCGCAAAAATGCCGCTAAATTTCTATATTTGTGCCGCTAAATTTCCATATTCGTGCCGCTAAATTTGCTAATCCGTGCCGCTATATCCTGGGGGGTCTGATTAGCAATGCTGCTGACATGATTTTCTGTGAATTTGCACATAAATAGACAAAGTGAACCTTCAATGTTGACATCATACGCCCAAAGGTGCTTTTACATGGTTGTATAACATTGATATACTTTTTGAATTGTTATAGTTGGAAACTTGGAAATATATATAAAAAACATAAACATGCATAGTTCAGAGGTTATAGGTTAAGTTTGGGGGAGCAGGTTTTTTTGGAAAACTATCATCTTAGATGTGTCATGGTAGAATATTTTGAAACAAGGTGATGTAGGGGAATAGGATTTGGGAGTTCAGAGGTACAGTGATACCGTAACAGCAATAGAAGGAGGTGAAAGTTAAAATCATCAAGAAGGGTATTGAGAATGACATTGTGAAATTGAAAAATGTTATAATTAAGAAAGGGAGTTAATAGAAAGGATGTTGGAGAGATTGTTTCAGAATTAGCAGAGATGTCTACAAATAAAACATTCAATTTGATCATTATATCTTATGAAGAAGGATTTTAAGACAAAATGGTACTTTACAGTTTTATATACATTACAATTGAAAATCTTAATGTAAAAATCAAAATAATAAAAAAATTAATTATAAGGAAAGTATAATGATCAAATACAATCTATAAATATGTAAACATATGATGAAAATACATATTAATGCTTTCTGAAAATGATTGAAATTTGGGAATATAATAGATTCTTTGTTTTAATGTGTAAAACGTTTGCACACATAACTTTGGTGGTGGTAGGAGGGCCTTTATTCTCTTTAAGAAATACACTCTGATAATGCACTGTATTGCCCTGTGGAAGACTTCGGCTGAAACGTATAGGCTATGGTTGTATAGGAACTGCACGATGCACTTTAGTTGTTATCCATGAGTAAAATTATTAAACAGGATCTGGGTTACCTCCGATTCAGGCTGCTTGTTTTCTGGACCAGGAGATATTAGTTTGGTGAAAGAGCTGGTCGGATGAATCGATTTGTGTGTATATAATATATTGTGACCAAGCTCCCACGAGGAGCGAAACGCGTCATGGAGGGCACTTGCCTGAGACATCTTATGCCGGAATACATTTTTGCACTGCTTTGCCACATTCTTCTGTGTGGAGGTCTTTGATTTGCCTGGGAGGTACTGAGAGGTCCGTGCCTGCGTGCTCTTGTTCCTTGGAGTGGGACGGGCAGGAACTGTTTCGATATATATATATATATATATATATATATATATATATATATATATATATATATATATATATATGTATATATGTATATATATATATATGTATATCACACTGTGACAGTCGTCACTGTATGATTATAATTGGGACCTAGTTACCATATTAAAAAAAATGTTTTGGTTGACTAATTATTTGGACGACGATTGACAAATCTTTACAAAACTTTCCCAAAAAAAGTTCATCCACCTCAGCTCCTTCTTTGAAAGTTTTGGGATAATCTGTCAAGCAGTAGCTGAGAAAAAAGGGGTGTCCCAAAATCTAATTTCCCCATGTTGTTTCCATAGAGGTTTGTGAAGAGTGCTATAACCCAAAACAAAGCATTGTTTTCTTTCAGTGCTGATTAAAAAACATTTTAACAATGACAGTGCTGCTCTTAGACCATTAATCAGCACACCTTAAGCTTTCTCTTGCAAGCACATTCTTGATGCAAACATCTATGAATGAATCCTCCCCAGTGTGTGAAAATAAACATTGCGTATGCAGAACCATGTCAATACAAATTGCACTGTTCTTTATTTTCTTTCATATGTCTTGTTAACCCTACTCTATAGTGTCAATGTATGACAGAAGAAAAGTATATTTTAGAATATGTTTTAAATTCCGTACAATGTGCTTTGCATCTAAAACGTGAGTTATAATACACACACTGTTCCATAAAAAAAACATTATAAATATTAGCACATTATCCCCGGCAAAAAAACACATCTCTCAAAATATTCACAGACATATCTGCAGTTTCAGTCAAACATTGAATACTAAATGAATGATGCTCAAACACGCCAAATCTTTCTAAAGAGTTCTAAAATCTATTAATAAGTCATATAATGTTAAACATACGTAATGAGTGGTATGGGTTTAATGTCCTATATTTTTGTTTCAGGGTTGAGATAACATTTATAAACCTCTTGGCCTTCAGTCTTATGGTATGAAAATGTCACTAGAACCTCTTCAATGCAAATATAGAATCATATTATACAGTTACCCATTATGTATTCAATATTCTGTGCTCTTATTGCTGTCTTTCTCCTTCTATCTATCAGGCTATCTGTACTCAATCCCTTTTCTTATGTACTTTACTGGTTCTGCTTGTCTCAGCATATATTTCTTCCCTCCCTGACTATACGTCTACCTCCTTTGTCCTAAAGCGTCTGGCTCTTCTTTTAATTTCCATAGCATTCCCCTGACCTCCCCTTGCGTCTTTCTTTTTTCATATTTTCCCTCCCTACGCTTATGTCTTGTCTGAATCCCATTTTCAAATTCGACACACTCTGCTCTACAGTGGCAAGACCGGAGATTGTTTCCATAGGTGATAATTCAGAGCTTTGCTTGCTAGTACTTAGGACAAATGTATATGTCATAAGAGACGCAGGTACGCGTTCCCTCACCAGTTTCCTTTTTTTGACTGAGCTGTGTGGTTCAGATCCTGCTCCTCTCAAGCTCCCAATTTTCCTTGTGCAGGGACAAACCTCAGTAATTAGCTTCTTTTTAGATCAGTAGGTGCTGTTTTTAATTTCTGTCAATGAGCCTTCTTTTTTATTCAGATGCTTAGACAAAAACTTCCAGCGTTATGCCATGTCATGTTGCCATATTTTGTCATGTTATACAGATTTGTACAGCGCACTATCACCTGGGAGGATATCTTGGTTCTGAGCAGATGTGAATCTAGCCACAGCTAGGGCCTAGTGGAACTACTCGAAAAGCCAAATCTTCAGCTTGTTGCGAAATTCAAGAATTGAGGAATAGGCTTGAATGTGTAGTGGCAGGTCGTTGCACGTTTTAGGCGCGATGTAGGAGAAGTCGCGACTGCCGAATCTGTTTTTGCTATGTGAGGAATGTGTGTAATGAGGATTCCAGACGGGCGGAGGTTTCTGGAATATTTGTGAAAGAAGATGCTATTGTTGAGGTATGCTCTACCAGTGTTATGTAGTGGCTTGAAAGTGTGGGTGAGGGGTTTTAATTAGGCCAAAAACCCAGGTGCCCCCTTGCAAAGGGGTGATAGGTAATTTTGATGTCTCCGCAATACGTTTTGGGTCCTTGCCTGTCACTGGTATTTGGCCCACCCACACAAGTGAGGTACCATTTTTACCGGGAGACTTGGGGGAACGCTGGGTGGTGGTAATTTGTGTCAGTGTAAAGTTCCTAAAGAACAAGTGCTAGTGGTCAGAGAACTCCAAATTGAGGAAACATAACAATTATTCAATATCCGAAAGTCAAAACAACAATTATATAAGAAATCAAAAAATCATATGTTGACAATAAATATTTATTAAACATATATATATATATATATATATATATATATATATATATACTTACACAATATCATTTTAAAAACATTTCAATAAAAGTTACATCATCGTAAGAAAACAGTTGTCGACGCTGTGTTTCGGTGAGTACGTGAATAAACACCTTCAGGACAGTTTTCTAAATAGTAAAAACATTAAGTTATTATCATGTACATGTTGTTGACAATCCTATATATTAAACAAATTACAGTCATCGTTTTCTCTCCTCTATTACATTTTATGCACATTTTATAAACCCTCTGTTGCCACCAGCACTGAATTTACATACTATAGATTACACAATATGAACAATAGTATCAGCAAAAATTATCAACAAAGAAAAAGGGGGGAACACATACCTAACCACAATTAAGATGGTGCTAGAATTCAATTTTGCTAACACATCTGGCGATTAAAATCTTGTAAATAGAGGGGATTGACGATCATCACCTCGGCTAAAACCTTGATTGAAAAAGGACAATATATATGTTTACACGGATTCAGTTGAATGATAATAACTGTTGCCACATAGTGCCATTCTGCTAGTGTAATAAGAGAAAATAGCATACCTAGTGATTCAAGTTATTCTCAGTTCAGGTATGTACATTGGTGCCACCGTTGGTTATTAATGTTCAGGTGCTCTATAAAACAAATATTAATAGAGCTATTCCACCCAAGAGGTTTCACATCACTAATCCGGAATCCCCAAAATTCAAAGAAAGGCTTACCAGAAATAAAGAGAAACCGGAAATCCAATAAACCAACCAATGTATTGTGATTGGAGTTCCAAAATTGGCTAATGTGCCGGTTTTATTAACGATACAGTAGACAAATTAATACAAGTCCGTATTCCATTAAATCCGGCCTCCGGATAACCACCTATAACAGGATATTGTTAGATAGTGACATACCCGTATTTTATTGGTACAATACATTCCTGAGTAGTCTGCATATTTTCAAATAATTACATTTTGCCTCACTGCTCTACTGGGATATTATTAGTTTCTAGAACACATAAACTTACCCATATGCCATATTCCAACAAGGGAGCTATTCTGTTATGGGGCCGTCATTTGATACATATATTCAGCCGCTTTGCAGTTCTGTTATGTATGCCAAATAGTATTCGGGCTTTATTTTAATCTAATTTATATAACAAAAGGCCAAAAATAAAGCAAACATCGCTTAGCGACCTATTCTAATAAGAACCCGATTAACATAGTTGCACGTGGACATCTTTTGAACCTAAAACATGGCGGCCCAAAAATGTCACTAAATAAACAATGGGCGTAGCATGAGAAGACTACATTTGGCATTTAGTCGGTGAGAATACCCATGTTTACTTGAAAACTGAACTTCTTATATTATGAGGACGTCATATGATACACACCCACAGCCGCTTTACAGCTCAGTTATGGATGCCAAATATTAAAAAGGGGCTTTAAGTTAGACTGACTTATACTACCCAAACAAAAGATAAATAAAGCAGGCATCGCTCAACGTCCTCATCTGTTTGGCAACAGTTTAACATTGTGCATGGACATCTTTAAAACCCAAAATCGTGGCTGCTCAAAAATATCATTGTAACAGCACTGGACATAGCACGGAGAGAGACGGCGTTAGCGTCTAATCATTTATGCATCTCACAGCTACCGCGGGAATAACAAAGTCAATAACGCTAATCTCAAAACACCCTTCACAGTGTATTCCGCATACCTGATAAAGTTAACGAGTCCTCCCTGCAACCAATGTACAGCTTCCGGGTCAGAATACACAGAGTCTTGAAGGAGTAAAAAGCAGCTTGGTTTACCAGATTATAACCTCTTGAAAGTCTAAATGAAAGGAGAACCGCACAAGGTATAATATATGTGTAGGAGAGTAGGGTCTGCTTCCGATGGTCACCCCCACTTTTTGCTGTGATTCTCTGTTTTTTTCGACTTTAATGTGGCTGTGGGCCTGCTAATCAGACCCACAGCCCCGCTGTTCTCTCTCTAAATTGATACCATGTACTTTAGGTACATACCAGATTGGGTATTGGGTCATCTCTGTGAGTCCCTGTATAGTGTACCATAGGTACCCAGGGTATAGGTGCACCCAAGGCCTACCAGGGGCTGCAGCATGTATTATGCCACCCCTGGCTGGCCCTCCAAACTGACACCACAGGCTGATCACTCAGCTTGGGTAAGGTGGTGTAATCACCCCTTACTTAGATATAGTATACCTATATCTACCATTAAATATAGACACATATGCACCTATAAGTCACTCCTATGGTAGGCCTCGACAATCCTGGAGGCAAAGTGCTTGGTTTTATGTGAGAGGGCGCCCTAGCATGAGCTGAGACCCTCTGCAGCTTTCAGAACCATCTCCTTAAAGCTGTTCTATGATATAGCCATACCATATACTATAAAGTGCATTATAATCCTCGCGGTTAATGCTAACTTTGGTATGGCTTTATCAAAACATGTTGTGTAAGGTGTCAAACACTTTGGAATATTACCCCGCCCGCCATTTCTGGCGGCGGCGGTAGCATTCCATCCTTCTAGAGGGAAAAGACATGTATGTTACTGCTTTACCCGGTTAAAGTTAAACAGAGCCTCAGCATCACAAACTGGATGCTGCTGCCACAGACACGAGTCTGACCACCTGGTGCTGGGGGAAACTCCAGCAAGGGCGGCCTGGACAATAGGTTTCCTGTCCAGGGAGGTGCCAGCACCTCCCCAGATAGAAGTTATGTGTATTGGGGCAGGGAGGGCTGCATTCAGTGAATGCATCTAGACATTGCCTGGGACACACAAGGTGCTCCATGCATAGCCCAGTTGAAACCAGTTGCTGGGGTACTCCAGCCCCAGCTCTGGCGCGACACTGGACAAAGGAAAAGGGGTGTAACCACCCCCTTCTCAGGTCCACCCATAGGAGGGACCTAGGCAGGTAATCCAGCCCCTTAGCTTAGTATAAGTATAGGAGCTGTGTCCCCAGGACTTTAGATTATCCTGGAAAGAAACTTTGATACAGAACTCTTGGACCCTCGACATTCTATTCTGACTAGAAGACGGAAGACATCTACCTCGTGTTCAAGGAGTGACCACCCTGTGCAAACAGGCACCACCAGTAACTTGCCAGTCTGCTTTGTTGACGCTCCCGCCGGAACCCGAAGACTCAGCGACACAGGCTTCTCCAACTCCGACCTACATCCACTGCAAAGCTGAGACCCGTGGCGGACACGAGAGACGTGGGACCAGACACCCTGGACATCCTGCATTTTGCTAACTGCTCGACTACCGAGGTACCCTCACAGTTGTGCATTGGGGTACGAGAAGCCCCAGACCCGAGCGCCATTTGCACCGAAGCTCAGCCCTCGACACTCCACGAGTGCCGCGTGGGGCCTGCTCTTGCATTTCAACTCGACGCGTCTTCCCGGTTCCTTGCCCGTTGGCTAGTGAGCTCCCTGAAGACTTTTCATCTGAAAGAAACAGGTTAGTATTAGATTCCTTACCTTAGAATATCCCCAGGCGTCCGACTGGATCAGGACATTTTTGCGTAGCAGTACCCTTGCGCGTCGGTAGGCGTCGTCTGCGGCTCCGCGTTCGCCGTGGACGCCGTGATGACGTCGTCGGAGTACTTAGACGCCGCCTCGGCGCGCTGACGTCAGTTCTTCTTTTTTCCATGCCAGCAGCGCAGATCCGGAAAAAGTGGTACCTTAGTCATTTTTTGACTAAACTTTTTATGATCCCTTTTGATCATTTTTCGAGTCTTCAACTCCGAACGGTGCCAGTAGGGATGCCAGGTTTTAAACCCTGTGAAGACTGCGACCGTCTGATGTCGGTCACCGACCCTCACCACCGGTGTCTCCAGAGTCTCGGCGTCTACCACGACGACAAGACCTGCTCTGACTGCCGGGCCCTGACTTCGAAAGCTAGGCGGAAGCGGTCCCGCAAGCAGCTCGAGCTCCGGCACTCGGCCCCGCGCCGCGAGAAGTCCCGGTCTGGACGGAGGTCGAGGGACCGGTCGCGGGGTCGGAGCCATCATAGCTCCGGAAGTCGCCATCACTCCTCGGGTTCGAAGTCGTCAGATAGGCACAAGAAGTCGAAGAGACGTCATCGCTCTTCCGACTCCCCCCGACGCTCGCGCGACGAGGCTGGGGGTTCGGGTGACACCGCCCACGCGGCTCCATCGGAGTCGCAGGCATCGCGTCCTGCCCCATACACTCCGGTCCCTGGGCAGCATGCGACGCCAAAGGAGATCGAGCGTTTCCTCATGGCCATGAGGTCCCTCACTCCTCTGGCGGGCTCCGCGGCGCCTCCGGGCCCAGCGGACCCGTCTGGGGGCCCTAGCGGGTCGGGTGCTTCGGCCCCGACGCCGACGGCGCCTTCGGGCCCGGCGCCGCAGGGCCCCGCTGGATCCACTTCTGAATCCGGGTCGTCGCCGGTTGACCTTACAACCTCACCAGCGCCGGTCCCTCGGGTGTCACCTCTGGCGCAGTCCCCGATGCCCCCCTCGATCATGTTCTGGCGCCAGAGCGGCGCCGCTCTCGACGCCGCTTGGGGAGTTTTACTTCAATGAACCGGCCCCATCATTTGACAACCCTGATTATCAGGAGATGGGTGATGAGGAGTGTTGGGAGGGGTCTGAGGACCCTCTGACACGGGAGTGTCAGTCCCAGGAGGAAGGGACAGGTGGACTTGGGGATGCCAGTGGTCTGGACACCTCACCAGACACTGGCTTTGTCTCACCTCCTACCGTGGCTACGGAGGAGGGGGCAACCTTCAGTGTGGTGTTGACGCGGGCGGCCAAGGCCTTGGGCCTTGAGCTCCCCGTCGCGGCCGTGAGGACTAACCTCCTCACTGAGGTCCTTAAACCGCAGTCAAGCTCGGATGAGCCTCTGCTGCCGTTTAATGAGGCCTTGACTGACGTTCTTTTGGGCACTTGGTCCAGGCCTGCTGCAGGTCCGCCTGTAGATAGGAACGTGGCCAGACGCCACCGCCCGGCCCCGGGCGACCCTTGTTTCCTGTCCACCCACCCCACCCCCGAGAGCCTGGTCATCCAGGCTTCAAATTCCCAGACCGCATTCCCGACGGCTCCCCCGATCGGGAATCCAAGAGTTATGAGCAATACGGCAAGAAGGTATTCTCCTCCCTAAGTCTGGGACTGCGGTCTAACAATAGCGCATGCCTCTTGGGCCGCTACACCCACTCCCTGTGGGACACGGTCGCGGACGTGCTGCCAGAATGCCCGATGGAGGTACGGGCTAAACTCGGCCAGGCCCTTGTGGAAGGCTGGGATGATGCACGGTATTCTATCCGGTGTGGGCTGGATACCACCGACTCACTGGGCAGGGCGATGGCAACGACGGTGGCGATTCGTCGCCACGCCTGGTTGAGGTCCGCCAACTTCTCGGCCAATGTCCAGAATATACTCATGGACATGCCGTTTGATGGCCGTCGCCTTTTTGGCGACAAGGCAGACCATGCGCTTGAGCGCTTTAAGGACTCCAGGGCTACGGCCAGGTCCTTGGGCCTCTCGGCCCCTCGCCAGCAAACGGGTGCCTTTCGCTCTTTTCGTGGCCAAGGAAGGGGCGCCCCCACACGTGCTGCCAGCCACGCACTGCAGAATAACATCCACCGTGGTGGCGGCCGTGGAAACCGCCGTGGCGGTGGTCGGGGACAACGGCGAGGCCAGTCCACACCTTCCCCCGCAGCATCCGCCTCGAAACCCTCCTAGTCCGTGCTTTCAGGCCCATGTGATGCCAGTGGGGGGCAGGGTTCGCCATCACCTCCTCCACTGGCGCACTGTCACATCGGACAGGTGGGTGGGTGCTGCAAATCGTCCGAAGGGGCTACTCCCTCCCCTTCAAGGCGACCCCTCCAGCCATGCCACCGCAATTCCACTGCGTATCGGAGGATAATTTGCGACTTCTGCAGGAGGAAGTTACGGCCCTACTACGGCCGACCTCCTGCACCAGCTGGGGTTTTCCATCAATGTGCCAAAGTCACACCTGTGCCCTTCTCAGAAGCTCCTCTTTATCGGAGCGGTTCTCGACTCAGCGCAGTTTCGGGTTTATCCTCCCGAACAGCGGGTTCGGGATATTCAGGCTCTGATTCCACTCTTTCAGTCTTTATCCCGGGTCTCGGTCAGGTTGACGCTGTGGCTTCTGGGGCTGATGGCCTCCTGCATCCTTCTGGTGCATCACGCGGGCTCTGCAGTGGGACCTGAAGTTTCAGTGGGCCCAGCATCAGGGCAACCTGTCCGACCACGTCCTGATCTCGGAGGGCACTGCGCGACAGCTGCAGTGGTGGCTCACGGACCGCGATTGGGTCAGCGGCAGATCCCTCTCCCTTCCCCAACCGGAGCACGTGGTGGTGACGGACGCGTCCCTTCAGGGCTGGGGAGGCCACATGGGAAAGGAGGAGATCAGAGGCCTCTGGTCTCCGGCGGAGTACCGGCTCCATATCAACCTTTTGGAGCTGCATGCTATTAGTCTAGCACCGAAGGCATTCCTCCCCTCTGTCCGGGGGAGTGTAGTGCAGGTGTTCACGGACAACACCACCGCCATGTGGTACTGCAACAAACAGGGCGGGGTGGGGTCATGGACCCTCTGCCAAGAGGCTCTGCGCCTTTGGCAGTGGCTGGAACATCAGAGCGTGACCCTGGTGGTTCAACACCTGGCAGGTTCTCTGAACGCCAGGGCGGACGAACTCAGCCGCCGGTGCATGATGGATCACAAATGGCGTCTGAACTCGGACGTGGCGCAAGGTCTCTTTCTGCAGTGGGGAGAGCCTTGGTTAGATCTATTCGCCACAGAAGAGAACGCGCAATGTCATCAGTTCTGCGCGTTGGAATTTCCAAGGCGGCACTCGCTCGGAGACGCCTTTCGTCGCGAGTGGAGTTGCGGTCTGTTATCCGCCTTTCCGCCTATACCACTTCTGCCCAGAGTGCTGAAGAAGATCAAACGCGACCGGGCCCAAGTCATCCTTGTGGCTCCGGACTGGGCACGAAGGTACTGGTATCCCGAGCTACTCAGTATGTCAGTCGATCCCCAGGTTCGTCTGCCTCTTCAGGGGGACCTTCTGTCGCAGCAGCAGGGGACGGTCCTCCACCCGAACCTGTCCAGTCTCCACCTCCATGCTTGGAGATTGAGCGGCGACAGTTGAGGCCATTTGACTTGCCTCCTGACGTCTGTACTGTTATTCTGGCAGTCAGGCGTCCCTCCACAAAGTCGGTATACGCCTGCAGGTGGAACAAATTTGTGGCATGATGCACAGCAAAGGCTGTGGATCCTCTCTCTGCCCTTCTTTCTGAGGTTCTTCTCTTCCTTCTTTCTCTTGCCCAGCAGGGCTCTGCTCTGGGCACTATCAAGGGCTACCTTTCTGCCCTTTCAGCCTTTCTAAGGCTGCCTGATCAACCTTCCTTGTTCAAGTCCCCTATTGTCTGTCGTTTTCTAAAGGGCATCACACACATGTTCCCTCCTGTTCCGTTTGTGATGCCTCAGTGGGACTTGAACCTTGTCCTTACCTTTCTGATGTGCGCTCCCTTTGAGCCACTTCACAACTGTCCTCTCTGCCTTCTTACCCTGAAGACTGCTTTCCTGGTTGCCATCACCTCTGCCAGGAGAGTGAGTGAGCTCCAGGCTCTTTCGTCCAAACCCCCTTTCCTTTCTGTCCATCCGGACAAGGTTGTTTTGCGGACTGGTCCCTCTTTCCTGACCAAGGTTGTCACGGCCTTCCATATCGGGCAGTCTATCACCTTGCCCACCTTCTTTCTGCCACCGCATACCTCAAAAGAGGAAGAGCGGCTCCACCGTCTGGACCCAAAACGTGCGATTTTGTTCTATCTAGATCGCACACGCCAGTTCCGGGTGGATGACCAACTCTTTGTTGGTTACGTGGGCGCTAAGAAGGGACGGGCGGTGCACAAGAGGACCATCTCTTGGTGGGTCGTCCTGTGTATTAAGGCTTGTTACTCCCTGGCAAAAAAGGAGCCTCCTATTGGGCTGAGGGCCCATTCCACTCGGGCCACGGCGGCTACTACTGCCCTGGGCCGGGGAGTGCCCTTGCAAGACATCTGTCAGGCAGCTACGTGGGCCTCGCTGCACACGTACGCAAGACACTACTGCCTGGACAACCAAGTCCGGAGGGATGGCTTCTTTGGCCGTTCCGTCCTCCAGAACTTTCTGGTGTGATTATTGGTTCGCAGACCCACCACTGGCGTTGGTATTGCTGGGGTATCTATTCTAAGGTAAGGAATCTAATACTAACCTGTTTCTTTCAGATGAAAAAGTTACTTACCTTCGGTAACGATATATCTGTAAGAAACTGTAGTTAGTATTGGATTCCTTACCGCCCCACCCATCCTTCCCGTTCTGCGAACTGATATCTAGGGTTAAGGTCATCCCCTTTCAGGGCCCTAGTTTCAATGGCACCAGTGTTGGTTTTTAACATGGCTCTGCGTTTCTGGCGCGGAAAAGCTGTGTCTAAGAACTGACGTCAGCACGCGGAGGCGGCGTCTAAGTACTCCGACGACGTCATCACGGCGCCGACGACGAACGCGGAGCCGCAGACGACGCCTACTGACGTGCAAGAGTACTGCTACGCAAAAATTTCCGGTTCCAGTCTGACGCCTGGGGATATTCTAAGGTAATGAATCTAATACTAACTACTGTTTCTTACAGATATATCGTTACCGAAGGTAAGTAACTTGTTCTATTGAAGTAAACTGCTTTCCTGGTTGCTCCAGGCTTGCTCCAGCTTCCTTTCAAAGGAGAAGCGCCACAGACCTTGCTGGTCTGCAACAGAGCAAATCTCGTCATCCTGCGTGGATTGCGGTTGCCAAGGCTTGTTGGGTCCAATCCAGATACCGACACGGCAGTCAACTAGATCCATCGTGGGACAGCTTGTATCCAGCTCCTGGTCATTGTCGATGCCTCCTGGACCTTGTGGCTGAAGAGACAAACTCACCCTCTTCACCTTCAAGCACGCAACATCGCCTGGTTCCTTCCTGGTCACTGGCCAGTGACCCAGACTCTGTCCCCTCTGCTTTCAGGTTCTTCACATCCCCGATCCATCCTTGGACCCACCCGGACACTTTTCCTCTGGTCGCCTGCAGCACTTCTTTGCAGATCTCCATAGAAAACGACGACGAAACCCGACACCAAAAGGCACCTATGCACCCGGCTTCCCTGGGTGAGGTAAAACGAGTACTCCGGTGCTCCCGTGGGTCTCGACTCTCGAAGTGTCCTAGTTTAAAAGGGTTTCATCCTAGTCCATCTGGAAGTGTCCTTAAACAGTAACTTTGTAACTTCTTCGTTTCCCATTTTAAAAAAACTTGATTTGTGATACTCTGTGTATTTTACCTCATTCTTGAAACATCCTTAGCACCCTTGGCACCTGAACAGCGGTAGCGCTGCAACGAAATCCCCCAAAACTTCTTCGCCATTTTCGAGGGCGAGGCGCGTCCTGAGACACGCCCCCTCTGCTGGCCACGCCCCCTCAACGCCTTGACTCCCCTGTACAAAGCATGTGCCAGGGTAGGACGCGCAGCGGATGAGCGCAGCGGGAGCGCCGTTTGCACGCCGAAGGCGCGCCTAAGGCAAGCCCGTCTGTGCCCGTCCGTGCCACGGCCGGGCCCAGGGCCGGACACGCTGCCCAACCGAAGGTACGTACTGATCTACCATCTACCTATACCCGAGCTGATCTGCTTGCTCTAAATCACAACAATAAGAACTGCCTCAACATTATTAAGGCTGAGACATGGTTAGGACCCGCATGCTGTCACTACTGCAGGACCCTTCTTACCCCGGTAAAACAGTTACCAAACAGGACTAACGCAACTTCGCCTCGAGGAGCCTTGATCAATGCAAGGTCCATGTGCAAGAATAGCGAGCACATTCATGATCTCATTACGGAGAGTGACTTGGACATGCTCTTCATAACTGAAACATGGCTCAAACCATGGTGCAACCCGATCATTGCCCAAACTGTCCCCCAAGGATACCTCATTCAGAGGATAGACAGACAAGAAATTAGAGGTGGTGGATTGGCCATCATCCATCGAGACTCACTGAAATGTACCATCACCGAACTCCCGGACGTAAAAGGGGCAGAAAGCATGGCTTTCTGCATCCGACTAACTGAGGAAACTACCTTTGCGGGAGCCCTCATTTACCGCCCCCCAGGACCCCAAAACGGTTTCTTCGAAAGCTTCGAAGAGGCTCTTAGCACGCTCACTCTAAAATATGCAAACTTCACCGTCTTGGGTGACCTAAATTTCCACCTAGATAAACCCAACGACCCCAACACCATGTGGCTCAACGAGCTGACAAGCATGCTAGGAATGAAAATACTGTCCAAACTGCCCACGCATAAAGCAGGCCACATATTGGACTGCATCTGCACCAATACCCAAACCATAACCGTCGAAGACCCACTGATCCAAACATGGACCGACCACTGTCTAATCCCTTTTTCTCTAACCACCAATAACAAAAGGTCTAACTCCGTCAATCAAAAAATCGTAGTCCCTATACAAAGAGACTGGAAAAAGCTTGCGAACTCACCAAATCTTCTGCTTACCGCAGAAAAATCTACACCTTCACTGTCTGGAGACACAGAATCCGATTATAAAATATTTTGCAACTGGATCTCGGAGTGCTGTGGCACGGCCAACTCAGAGAAAGTCAGGAAAAAGCAGAACCGAAAATCAGCACCCTGGTTCTCCCCCGAAATTAAAGCAAAACGTACAGAGATCAGATCTCCCGAAAAGAAATGGCGTCGTAACTATGATTTAAAGGAAGCTCTAGCCTATAAAACCGCGAGGAAAATATACCACTCCATGATAAAAAGCGCCAAAAAAGACCACTTTCTTCAAAGAATTAACCGGTCCAACAATAACCAGAAACAAATCTTTAAAATTGTTGACGAATTCATGAACCCCAGAATCCTCAGGCAAGAAATACCACCCTCTCTAGCTCTCTGTAACGATATAGCTGATTATTTCGAACAAAAAATACTCAAACTCACCGCAGACTTCCCTGACCCTTCTGAACATCCCCCTTACTATGAAACATTACGAACCAACAACAAACCCCAGTTGAAAAATTTCACTCCCATCAGTCTCGATGAATCCCGACAAGCTATCCTCTCAAGTAAATCTGGTTCCCCGTTCGATCCATGCCCCCCAATGCTGCTCCACTCTCTGGTGGACACGGTAAATCCTACTATAAACTCCATTATAAACTCCTCCCTATCTACTGCAGCCATTCCGGCTGAATGGAAGCTCGCGGCAGTCAAGCCTCTGCAGAAGAAACCCCTACCTGACCCCACCACGCTCTCCAACCTTCGCCCCATCTCACTGCTCCCGCTACTGTTTAAATTGACCGAAGCGGCAGTCAATAAACAGTTGACAAAACATCTAGAGGAAAACCACCTATTCCACCCCAACCAGGCTGGTTTTAGGGCAAAACACTCCACAGAGTCAGCCCTCCTACATACTGTAGAAACCCTCAAGATGGCACTGGACCACGGGAAAAAGGCCGTCCTGATCCTACTTGACCTGTCGGCGGCCTTCGACACGGTCTCACACGCCGTGTTGATAGGCCGCCTGACAGAATCAGGATTAGCAGGAACCACCCTCGAATGGCTGAAAAACTTTTTAAGCCATAGGAGACAAGTAACCGTGCTAGGAAACTACTGCTCGGATGAAAAAACGATAAAAACAGGGGTACCGCAAGGCTCAAGCTTGAGCCCGGTGTTGTTCAACCTCTATATGACCCCCCTGATAGAACTCATCACATCCTTTAACATCAGCACGATATCTTACGCTGACGACACCCAGCTTATCCTAGTACTGGACAACAACTCCTCTATAGCAGAGGAAAACTTACGAAACTGCCTGACGGCAACCTTTGACTGGATGCGAACAAACCACCTCAAATGTAACTCAGGTAAAACTGAAATCCTCCCGTTCGGCCAAAACAACTTTTTTTCCCCCTCAAACTGGTGGCCTCAAGACGCCGAAGTTCCCCCCAACACCATCACGTCGGCGCGTAACCTAGGCATAAGGTTCGATGAAGCACTATCTTTTAAACAACAAGCAGGTACTGTGGCAGGGTCCTGTTTTAATATCATTAAAAGTCTTAGAAGATTCTTTGATTTCCTTCCCCTAACAGCTAGAAAGACTGTGGCAGTAGCCCTTATCACATCCCGCTTAGACTACTGCAACAGCATCTATGCAGGCGCAAACAGAGCTGTTCTGCACAAATTACAGATAGTTCAAAACGCCGCTGCTCGCCTGGTGCTACGATTACCCAGGAAATCATCTGCTTCAAAAGCACTCAAAACCCTGCACTGGTTGCCCATCCACAAAAGAGTGCTATTTAAAATCCTGCTCATTACGTTCAGAGCCTACCACCAATCAGGACCGACATACCTGTCCCAAAGGTTTGGAAGATACACTCCCCCACGATCACTCAGATCATCCAACCTCAACCTACTTGCAGTCCCCAAATTCAGACTAACCACAAAAGGTGGAAAATCCATCGGAGTACTGGGAGCGAAGGCTTGGAACAAGCTCCCATCACAAATGCGCCTGATTCAGTCCGAAAAACTGTTTCGTAAAATGCTCAAAACCTGGATTTTCAACACCGAAGACTCAGTCTGCTTAGCGCTAGTATAAATCCACTCTTTTACTCACAGACTAGGATCTATGAGTAGGATCTACCTTAGCAGCTGCCCTATTCTTTCTCTGTCGAGACAGTGATGTCTAGCGCCAAGATGCTCCTTGGAGTGTAAGCGCGCTCTACAAAAGCCCATTCACATTCACATTATAAGTCAATGGTAACTTGTGACTGTGTTTAGACACTGCACGCGTCTTCCGTGGGCCTTTTACTTCCAATCCCTTGGTTGTCTTATACCACTTCTTTAGTATATGGTTTGTGAGGCCCCGAGGGCATAACTGTATGTGTGCAACTTATCGTATGCTAATTGAGTAACTTGTTATGTACTTTGACCTCTGACCTCATAAAGAGTACAGAGGAGTTGTGTTAGAAATAAATACATATATGTTTGATATATACCTTGTGTGGTGTCCTTTCAATTGGTATTCAAGGGATTATAATTGGTAAAACATCTTGCTTCACATGCTCTCTGAAGTCTTATCCTAAGACTGCTGGTCCATGCTACCACTAGGATAGCTTGTCTATAAGGTTGACTTTACAACCACCATCAATAAGGGTCGATTAGATTGGTACAAGGTGCCCACTAGAATAGTTCAAGTTCAGAAATTTGTATAGCGCACTACTCACCCAGAGGGTCTCAAGGCGCTTGGGGGAGGGTGGGTGCATTACTTATCGAATAGCCAGGTTTTTAGCTGCTTTCTAAAGGAGAGGTGGTTCTGTGTAAGGCGGAGGTGAGTGGGGAGAGAATTCCAGGTTTTTGCCGCTAAGTAGGAGAAAGATCTTCCTCCCATGGTGGATCTATTGATGCGCGGAACTGCCGCGAGGGCTTGATTGGATGAACGTAGTTGGCGGGTGGGTGTGTAGAAGGACAGTCGTTTGTTGAGGCATTCGGGTCCTAGGTCATAGAGGGCCTTGTGTGCGTGGGTGAGGAGACGGAACGTTACTCTCTTGTTGACGGGAAGCCAGTGGAGATCTTTCAGGTGACCGGAAATGTGGGCTTGACGGGGGATGTCGAGTATGAGTCTGGCTGAGGCGTTTTGGATGCGTTGTAGTTTTTTCTTTAGTTTGGCTGTGGTTCCGGCATAAAGGGTGTTTACATAATCTAGTCGGCTAGTGACTAATGCGTGGGTGACTGTTTTTCTTGTTTCGGTGGGGATCCAGCGGAAGATTTTTTTGAGCATGCGTAGGATGTTGAAGCATGATGATGTAACGGCGTTGACTTGTCTGGTCAACGAGAGGGAGGAGTCTAGGATGAAGCCCAGGTTCCGTGCGTGATCTGTAGGTATGGGTGCTGTACCCAGGGCCGGTGGCCACCATGAGTCGTCCCATGCAGAGGGGGACGATCCTAAGATGAGGACTTCCGTTTTGTCTGAGTTTAGTTTTAAACGGCTGTTCTTCATCCATTCGGCTACTTCTTTCATTCCTTCGTGTAGATTGGTTTTGGCGGTGTTGGGGTCTTTGGTGAGGGAGAGGATTAGCTGGGTGTCGTCAGCGTATGAGATGATGTTGAGGTCGTGTTGTCGCGCGATGGTTGCGAGGGGACTCATGTACACGTTGAAGAGGGTGGGACTGAGTGATGATCCTTGTGGTACGCCGCAGATGACTTCGGTGGCCTCTGATTTGAATGGGGGGAGGCGGACTCTTTGTGTTCTTCCGGCGAGGAACGAGATGATCCAGTCCAACGCTTTTCCTTATATTCCGACGTTGTTGAGGCGTTGTATGAGGGTGTTATGACAGACTGTGTCGAAGGCGGCGGAGAGGTCAAGTAGGATGAGGGCAACTGATTCTCCTTTGTCCAGTAGCGTTCGGATGTCATCCGTAGCAGCGATGAGGGCGGTTTCGGTGCTGTGTTTGGCTCGAAAGCTGGACTGTGAGGGGTCGAGCGAGTTGTTGGATTCAAGGAAGGCGGCGAGCTGTCTATTGACGGCTTTCTCGATGACTTTGGCCGGGAAGGGGAGGAGTGAGATGGGGCGGTAGTTCTTGAGTTCAGAGGGGTCCGCTGTGGGTTTCTTCAGAAGGGCGCTGAGTTCGGCATGTTTCCAGCTTTCTGGGAAGGTAGCGGAGTTGAGGGAGCAGTTGATGACATCGTGGAGATGGGGTGCGATGATGGAGTCTGCTTTGTTGAAGATGTGGTGTGGGCATGGGTCAGTTGGTGAACCTGAGTGGATGGAGTTCATCAGACAGATGGTGTCTTCGGTGGTGATTGGGTTCCAGGCGCAAAGGTTGTGAGAGTGCTGTTTTGGATCGGAGGTGGGTGGAGTGGGTTGTTCTTCGGACAGGTTTTTAAAGCTGTTATGAATGTCGATGATTTTGTTGTGGAAGAAAGAGGATAGAGAGTCGCAGAGGTCTTGGGAGGGAGTGATGTCGTTGGTGCCGGCGGTGGGGTTGGTAAATTCTTTGACGATGTTGAATAGTTCCTTGCTGTTTTGGGCGTTGTTGTCGAGTCGATCCTTGAATGCTGATTTCTTGGTGGATCTGATCAATTGGTGGTGTTTGCGGGTGGCGTCCTTGAAGGTGGTCAGGTTGTTAGTGGTTGGGTTTTTTCTCCAGGTTTTCTCGAGGGTACGACATAACTTCTTGGATTTCTTAAGGTCATCGTTGAACCAGGGGGCCTTTTTGTTACCTTGTTTGATCTGATGGTTTTTCAAGGGTGCTAATTCGTCAGCGCTGTGGGTGATCCATTGTGGGAGTTTGATGGCAGCTTGGTTTGGGTCCGATGATATGGCGGGGGGTTTTGGTTAAGCGATGTGAAGAGTTGGTCGGTGGTGATTTTGTTCCAGTTTCTTTGAGGAATAGGTTGTGGTGGGATGTGGGTCGTGGTCTTTTTGTAGCTGAAGTGAACGCATCTGTGGTCCGTCCAATGGAGAGCTGTGGTGTGATTGAAGGAGATGTGTTTGCTGGAGGTGAAGATAGGGTCGAGCGTGTGTCCGGCGAGGTGGGTGGGGGTGTCAACAAGTTGTTTGAGTCCGAGATTGGCCAGGTTGTCCAGAAGGGCGGTGGTGTTGTTGTCGTTTTTGTTTTCCAGGTGGAAGTTGAGGTCTCCCAGTAGAATGTAGTTCTCGGAGGTGAGGGCATGTGGGCTGATGAAGTCAGTGATGTCTTCATTGAATTGTGTGCGGGTTCCTGGTGGTCTTTAGATGAGGGTGCCTCTAAGTGTGGTCCTGGGGTCGGTGTGGATCTGGAAGTGAAGGCGTTCGGCGGTCGCGAGGTTATCGTCGGAGCTGGTCGTGATTCGGATGTTGTTCTTATGGACGATGGCGATGCCTCCTCCTGTTTGGTTGGTGCGGTCCTTTCGGGTGATCTTGTAGCCGTCCGGGATGGCATCATATGCCAGGCTAACTTCTCACATTGGTGTGCAGCTGATGGGCTAAGAGCTTGCTGTCGTTTTATCATATAATCTTGTGATATCATTTGAAAGATCACATTAAGGTACCTGTAGGTACATATAAATCAAGTTCTTATAATACATAAGTTATACTGAACTTAGCAGTTGTAGGTGGTAAGGGCCTAGCACACCCTGACTACAACTCCTAGAGAGTTTCTAGTAGGAAACCATTTAGTGTAGGTAGGTGCACACACCACACCTCACTAGAAAATGTCATTGGAAGCAGGCCCTAGTGGACCCTTTCAAGTAGAGAAACCCAGAGGGTACCTTCTAAGTATGACTCATTCACTTTTCATGAGTTGAGAAGCCTGTGTGCAGTCAGAAAGTTGAGACAAGGACAGAGTCCAACCTTTAACCACCTGGTAGATACCTTAGTGGCTCATGATGTAGAGAATGCATTAGACCCAGGTAACCATGGTAGTGGAGAGGGGGGCCATCTTTCAGCAGATGAAAATACCACTGGAGATGATCCATTGGTCTCTGATGAGGATGATGACCAGGATGCAGCTGATGAAGCTCCCCTGGGCAACCTAGGACTATCTGAAGGTGGAGAGGGCCAAGGGAGGCCCCCCTCCACTCACCCCAGTAGGCCTAACACAGGAAATAGAAGGCACAGATCCCACTCCAGTGGTTCTGAGCATTCTGTTTCCTCAGTAGGGTCCATTGCCTCTGCGCTGAGGAGGAGACTTCCCCTCAGAGGAGAGAGCACAACGCTAGAATTAAGGAATTCAAGCTTAGGATCAAGAGGCAAGAGATTGCCCTTGCAAAAGACACCCTGGCTCTTGAAAGAGAGAAAAAGTTGTGTGGGTTAGAGCCCACTGGTGGCAGCACAGTACTTAGAGATAGGGAAAGGTCTCATGACCACAGAAACCTGAACAAGAGTGTCCCTCCCTATCAGGTTGGGGATGACATCCACAATTGGATAACTGCTTTCGAAAGGGCCTGCAAAGTGCAAAAGGTCCCCAAGGAGCAGTGGGCAGCAATCTTGTGGCTCTCCTTTGCAGACAAAGGCAGAGATAAGCTCCTGACAGATAGTGAACAGGATGCTGACAACTACAATGTCCTGAAGAGTGCTCTGATAGATGGGTTTGGCTTAACCACTGAGCAGTACAGGTTGCTGTTCAGAGATACCCAGAAGACACAGACTCAGGACTGGACTGACTTTGTAGATTGTGCTACAAAGGCTCTGGAAGGCTGGTTACTGGGCAGTAAAGTTAATTACTTTACAGGATTGTATAATTTGATCATGAGAGAACAAATACTTAACACCTGTCAGAGTCAGTTATTGCATCAGCACCTGTTTGACTCTGATCTGACCTCTCCCCAAGAATTGGGTAAGAAGGCAGAAAATTGGGTCAGAACCAGGGTGAAGCTGAAGGTACAGAACCAAGGTGGTGATCTGAAGAAGCAAGACCAAAAGGGTGGAGAGAAAGCAAAAGACCAGAAATCTTCTTAAGGTCCCAAAAAGCTTCTAATGGTTGGGGTTCCCAACCTGCAAAAAAGAAAGAAGGTCCTAAGAAACCATGTTGCAAAGTATGTAAGGTAAATACTCACTGGACCATTGAATGCACCAAGAAGGAGGCAGCTCCAACCACCTTTGCCCCTAAGGCAACTGTTCCCCCCTAGTACAGCTAATAGTGGTGGTTCTCAACAGAAAGTTGTAGTAGGGTTAACCCTGGGAACTGAGATGGAATCTGGCCTAGTCAGAATACCAACTCAAGCTGTTCTTGTCTTTGATGTGGAAATGGCTATGTCCTCTACTGTGAGCCCCAGTAACTTGGGCAAGTACAGACAGACTCCTTTAATTAGTAACAAAGTGGCTCAGGCCTACAGGGACACATGTGCTAGTTTCACAATGGTGACACCCAGCTTTGTGGACCCTGGACAGATAATACTAGGTGACAATTACCTAGTGACCAATGCAAGCAATGTCACTACCACCCATAGTATGGCAATTGTTAATTTCTCCTGGGGAGGGGTAACTGGCCTGAAAAGAGTTGTTAATTCAGACCTCCCTGTAGAATGTTTGCTTGTGAATGACCTAGAATCTTTAGTCTGGTCTGAAGTGGAGTATAGGACCCATGCAGAGATGTTAGGTATATCAGCACTTGTCCTTGCTGTGACCAGGTCACAGGTCAAAAATTGCAACACTGAACAGGCCCTGGATCCTGAAATAATGGACAAGTTGCCTACCAGGAGGAGAAGCAGTAGGGTTAAGGCAGTGCCTTCCCCCTTGCCTTAGGAAGAGAGTCAGACTTCACAGGAAGCTGATTGTGAGACCCAGGAGGAAACTATCCTAGAAGAGCTTGAGCCTGATCAGGTTGAGTTTCTTGGGACAGGGGGACCCTCAGGGCAGATCTAAGGCAGGCGCTGTTAGACTGCCCTTCTCTTGAACCCCTCAGACAGCAAGCTGCTGCTGGGAATGCTAGTGGGACCCACAAAGTCTATTGGGATGATGGGCTCCTGTATTAAGAGGCTAGAGACCCCAAGCCTGGTGCTTCTAGGAGGTTGGTCATACCTTTGGATTTCAGGGGCTTCCTTCTCACACTGGCCCATGATATTCCCCTAGCAGGATATCTTGGCCAGAACAAGACTTGGGACAGGCTTGTCCCTCACTTTCACTGGCCCCACATGTCAGGAGACACCAAGGAGTTTTATCACTCCTGTTTCACCTGCCAAGCCAGTGGCAAATCAGGTGGTACCACAAAGCCCCCCCTAATACCACTACCTGTGGTGGGGGTTCCCTTTGAAAGAGTAGGGATTGACATTGTTGGACCAATGGATCCCCAAACAGCCTCTGGGCACAGGTTTATTCTGGTGGTAGTGGATCATGCCACCAGATACCCAGAAGCTATTCCCCTAAGGACCACAATAGCACCTGTTGTGGCAAGAGCCCTCCTGGGAGTTTTCTCAAGAGTGGGTTTTCCGAAGGAAGTGGTCTCAGACAGTGGTGCAAACTTTGTCTGGATATTTGACTGCTATGTGGAAGGAGTGTGGAGTGAACTACTAGTTCACCACACCCTATCATCCATAGTGCAATGGTCTGTTGGAGAGATTCAACAAGACCTTAAAGGGCATGATTAAGGGTTTACCTGAAAAGCTTAGGCGAAGATGGGACATCCTACTGCCCTTCCTTTTGTTTGCTTACAAAGAGGTCCCACAGAAGGGGGTTGGCTACAGCCCTTTTGAACTTCTGTTTGGGCATCCTGTGAGAGGACCCCTTTGTCTGGTGAAGGAGGGATGGGAGTTACCTCTCAAACCTAACAAACAAGACATTGTGGACTATGTTCTTGGTCTCTGCTCCAGGATGGCTGAGTATATGAAAAAGGCATCCAAAAACCTTGAGGCTAGCCAGGAATTGCAAAATGCCTGGCATGACCAAAAGGCTGTGCTGACGGTATACCAGCCAGGACAGAAAGTGTGGGTGTTGGAGCCAGTGGCCCCAGCAGCTCTCCAAGACAAATGGTCTGGACCCCACACTATTTTTTAACAAAAGGGAGAAGTAGCCTATTTGGTTGATCTTGGAACTCCCAGGAGCTCCCACAGGGTGCTTCATGTCAACAGATTGAAACCATATGTTGACAGGGCAGACATGGGCTTGTTCATGGCTACAGATGAGGGACAGTAGGAGGAGAGTGACCTTCTCCTTGTCCTGCTTTCTCAGAACCCTGATGATGGTTCAGTTGATGGTGTAGCCTTGGCAGGCAGCCTCACTGTCCAACAGCAACAGGACTGCAGACAAGTTCTACAGTCCTACAGACATATGTTTTCTCTGACTCCAAGTCAGACTACCTGGTGCACTCATGAAGTGGACACTGGGGACAGTCTGCCTGTAAAGAGTAAAATCTACAGGCAACCTGATTATGCCAGGGACTGTATCAGTACAGAGGTATAAAAGATGTTGGAGTTGGGAGTCATTGAGCCCTCAGAGAGCCCTTGGGCCAGTCCAGTAGTCCTGGTGCCTAAACCTCACACCCAAGTTGGTAAGAGAGAGATGAGGTTTTGCGTGGATTATAGAAGCCTCAATGCTGTCACTAGGACAGATGCCCACCCAATACCAAGGGCAGATGAACTCATTGACAGATTGGCATCTGCCAAGTTTTTCAGTACATTTGACTTGACAGCTGGCTACTGGCAGATAAGACTGGCTGATGATGCAAAATCCAAAACAGCATTTTCAACCCCAGGAGGACATTATCAATTTGTGGTAATGCCCTTTGGCTTGAAGAATGCACTTGCCACATTCCAAAGGTTGGCCAACAAAGTCCTCTCAGGTCTGGATGACTACTGTGCAGCTTATCTTGATGATATTGCTGTCTTTAGCTCCACTTGGGAAGATCACCTGATCCACCTGAAGAATGTTTTGGAGGCCCTGCAAAAGGCAGGCCTAACTATCAAGGCTACCAAGTGCCAGATAGGACAGAGCAAGGTTGTATACCTAGGCCACCTTGTAGGTGGAGGTCAGGTTCAACCATTGGAGAGCAAGATCCAGACCATAAAGGACTGGACTGCTCCCACCACCCAGACACAGGTCAGAGCTTTCTTGGGCCTGACTGGGTTCTACAGGAGATTTGTCAAGGGGTATGGTGCCATAGTGACACCCCTTAATGGCTTAACTTCCAAGAAAATGCCAAAGAAAGTTCAGTGGACAGTAAGCTGTCAAAAGGCATTTGTTTACCTGAAGCAGGCCATGTGCACTGCTCCTATTCTGCAAAGTCCAGACTACTCCAAATAATTCATTGTTCAAACAGATGCTTCTGAGTTGGGTGTAGGTGCTGTTCTTTCACAACTGAATAAAGATGGTCAAGACTAGTCTGTAGCTTTTATTAGCAGAAGGGTGACCCCTAGAGAGAAACGTTGGTCAGCTATTGAGAGGGAGGCCTTTGCTGTGGGCACTGAAGAAGCTGAGGCCATACTTGTTTTGTACTCACTTCAGGATTCAGACAGACCATAAGCCCCTCTTGTGGCTTTAGGAGAGTAGGGTCTGGTTTCCTATGGTCACCCCATTTTTTTGCTTTTTGCTTCACTGGTTTTCGACTTAGATGTGGCTGTGGGCCTGCTAATCAGACCCACAGCCCTGCTGTTCTCTCTCTAAATTCACACCATGTACTTTAGGTACATCACCAATTGGGATTTGGGTCACTCTTGTGAGTCCCTGTACAGTGTACTATAGGTACCCAGGGCATAGGTGCACCCAAGGCCTACCAGGGGCTGCAGCATATATTTTGCCACCCCTGGCTGGCCATCCAAACTGACACAACTGGCTGATCACTCATCTGGGGCAAGGTTGTGTATTCACCCCTTGCTTAGATATAGTATACCTATGTTTAAACTTATATCTAGACACATATGCACCTATAAGTCACTCGTATGGCAGGCCTTAACAATCCTGGAGGCAGAGTGCTTGGTTTTATGTGAGATGGTGCTCTAGCATGAGCTGAGCCTGTCTGCAGCTTTCGGAACCATGTGCTTATAGCTGTTCTAGGATATTGCCATACCATATACTCTTAAGTGCATTATGAACCTCACAGTTAAATGCTAACTCTGGTTTGGCTTTATCAAAACATGTCGTGTAAGGTGTCATACGCTTTGGAATACTACCCCCTTGCCAGTTCTGGCGACGGGGGTAGCATTCCACCCTTCTAGAGGGAGAAGACATGTTACTTCCATTAATCCCAGTTAAAGTTAACCAGAGCCTCAGCATCACAAAATGGATGCTGCTGCCACAGATAAAAGTCTGACCTCCTGCTGCTGGGAGTCCTTCCAGTGAGGGAGGCTTGGACAATAGGTTTCCTGTCACAGAGAGGTGCTAGCACCACCCCAAACAGGCTATAGTGTATTGGGGCAGGGAGGGCTGAATGAAATGAGACACTGCCTGGGGCACACAAGGTGTCCCATGCCTAGTCCAGTTCAAACCGGTGCTGGGGCACTCCAGCCCCAGCTCTGGCATGAAACTGGACAAAGGGAAAGGGGTGTAACCACCCCCATCCTGGGTCCCACCCATAGGAGGGACCTAGCAGGTAATCCAGCCCCTAAATTTGGTATATAGGTAGGAGCTGAGTCCCAAGACTTTAGATTTATCCTGACTGAAACTCTGATACGAAACTCTGGACCTTCGACATCCTACTCGACGTAGAAGACTGAAGAATCTCCCTTGTGGTCAAGGAGTGACCACCCTGCACAAGCAGGCACCATCAAGGGATCATCGGTTTGCTTTGTCGACGCTCCTGCCGGAGCCCCAGCACAGATCCTGACAAGACCCGGACTTCCAGATTTCCAACAGCCCGATCCACAGTCACAGCAGAGCTGAGACCCGTGGAGGCGACGAGAGACGTGGGACCGGCCATCTTGGAAAGCCAGCGAATTGCTTTCCGTGCAACTTCTGAGGCACCCTCGAAGTGGTGCATTGGGGATTGAGAAGCCCCAGCCCGAGCACCAACTGCAAAGAAGACCAGCCCTCCACACGCCACGAGATCTGCGTGGGGCCCTTCTGCATTTTCCTGCTCGACGCGTCTGTCCGGTCACTTGCCCGTTGGCTAGTGGCCTCTGTGACGACGAAACCTTCGATTTACAACGCTGGTCTGGTTGCTCCGGACTGGCCCTTGCTCCCCTGAAAAGGAGCAGCCCATCAGACCTTGCTGGTCTGATTAAGAAGCCATCTTCCTTTTCTGCGTGGGTTGCCTTTGCCAAGGCTTGTTGACTCCAATCCGGAAGCCGACACCACGACAGCGAGATCCTTCGTGGGACAGTCCGTATCCAGCTCCTGGTCGTCGTCGACACCTCCTGGTCCACGTGGCTGCAGAGACAAGCTTCACGACTTCACCTGATGGCTTCGCCTGGTTCATCCCTGGTTCCATCCTGGTCACTGGCTAGTGACCCAGACTCTGTCCCCTCTGCTTTCAGGTACTCATCATCCTCAATCCGCCCTTGGATCCACCCGGACACTTCTCTCCTGGTCACCTGCAGCATCTTTCTCCAAGGTTCCATAGGAATCGGCTACGAAACCCGACACACTTTGACACCTATGCACCCACTTCCTGTGGGTGAGGTAACGCGAGCATTTCGGTACTCCTGTGGGTATTGACTATCCTAGTGTCCTAGTTTCAAGTAGCTTTTCCCTAGTTCATCCGGAAGTGCCCTAAAAGAACTAGTTTCCATTTCTTTCGTTCCCATTCTAACTCTATGGTAACTTGCGTGCGTGTAAAGACACTGCACGCGCATCCCGTGGGCCTCCTGCTCTCTATCCATTGGTAGTACAGTGTAGCCCCAGCAATTCTCCAGGCCCTAGGCATTTCCTTTGTTCGTGACGTGGTTCTTATACCCCTATTTTAGTATATGGTTCGAAGTGCCCCTAGGGCATTACTGTATTTTGTGCAACTTATTGTATTTTGTTTAAGTATCTTGTATTGTGCTGGTGCCTTTGACCTCATAAAGAGTGCAGATGATTGTGTTAGAAATAAATACATATATATATTTTGATATACAACCTGTGTGGTGTCCTTTCACTTGGTATTAAATGGATTGCATATGGTGAAACAACTGGCTTCACATGTCCTCTTGAGTTTAGCCTAAGCCTAAGTTTATCTTTGTCCATGCTACCACTAGGATAGCTGGTCTATAAGGTTGACTTTACAACCATCACCATAAGGGTTGTTTGGACTGATACAAGGTGCCCACTAGAATAGTGGACATCACATACCAGGCCAACATTTCACAGTGGCTAAATCAGACGAAGGGTGAAAATCCCAAACTGCTTAGGTGGTCCATTTCCCTACAGGGGATGGACTTTACAGTGGAACATAGACCTGGAACTGACCGTGCCAATGCAGATGGACTCTCCAGATATTTCCACTTAGAACATGAAGACTCAACTGGTCATGGTTAGTTTAATGTCCCTGTGTTTGGGGGGGGGGGGGGGTTGTGTAGGAGAGTAGGGTCTGCTTCCTATGTTCAACTCCACTTTTTGCAGTGATTCTCTGATTTTTCGACTTTAATGTGGCTGTGGGCCTGCTAATCAGACCCACATCCCAGCTGTTCTCTCTCTAAATTGATACCATGTACTTTAGGTACATACCAGTTTGGGTATTGGATCACCTCTGTGAGTCCCTGTAAAGTGTACTATAGGTACTCAGGGCATAGGTGCATTCAAGGCCTATAAGGGGCTGCAGCATGTATTATGCCACCCCTGGCTGGCCCTCCAAACTGACACCACAGGCTGATCACTCAGCTTAAGTAAGGTGGTGTAATCACACCTTACTTAGATATAGTATACCACTATCTTCCATTATATATAGACACATATGCACCTATAAGTCACTCCTATGGTAGGCCTCGACAATCCTGGAGGAAAAGTGCTTAGTTTTATGTGAGAGGGTGCCCTAGCATGAGCTGAGCCCCTCTGCAGCTTTTGGAACCATCTCCTTATAGCTGTTCTATGATATAGCCATACCATATACTCTTAAGTGCATTATAATCCTTGTGGTTAATGCTAACTTTGGTTTGGCTTTATCAAAACATGTCGTGTAAGGTGTCAAACTCTTTGGAATACTACCCCCCCCCCCACCAATTCTGGCTGCGGGGGTAGCATTGAACGCTTCCAGAGGCAATAGACATGTATGTTACTGCTTTACCCGGTTAAAGTTAAACAGAGCCTCAGCATCACAAAATGGATGCTGCTGCCACAGACATGAGTCTGACCACCTGGTGCTGGGGGAAACTCCTGCAAGGGCGGCCTGGACAATAGGTTTCCTGTCCACCTCCCCAGACTGGGGTTATGTGTATTGGGGCAGGGAGGGCTGCTTTCAGTGAATGCATCTAGACATGGCCTGGGACACACAAGGTGCTCCATGCATAGCCCGGTACAAACCAGTTGCTAGGGCACTCTAGCTCCAGTTCTGGCGCAAAACTGGACAAAGGGAAAGGGGTGTAACCACCCCCTTCTCAGGTCCACCCATAGGAGGGACCTAGGCAGGTAATCCAGTCCCTTAGCTTAGTATAAGTATAGGAGCTGTGTCCCCAGGATTTTAGATTATCCTGGAAAGAAACTTTGATACAGAACTCTTGGACCTTAGACATTCTTTTCTGACTAGAAGACGCAAGACATCTCCCTTGTGGTCAAGGAGTGACCACCCTGTGCAAACAAGCACTACCAGTAACTTGCCGGTCTGCTTTGTCGACGCTCCCGCTGGAACCCGAAGACTCAGCGACACAGGAACTGGACTCTCAGACTTCTCCAACTCCGACCCATATCCACAGCAAAGCTGAGACCCGTGGCGGACACGAGAGACGGGGGACTGGACACCCTGGACATCCTGCATTTTGCTAACTGCTCGACTACCGAGGTACACTCGCAGGTGTGCATTGGAGTGTGAGACGCCCCAGACCCGAGCCCCATTTGCACCGAAGCTCAGCCCTCCACACTCCAGGAGTGCCGTGTGGGGCCTGCTCTTGTATTTCAGCTTGACGCGTCTTCCCGGCTCCTTGCCCGTTGGCTAGTGAGCCCCCTGAAGACTTTTCTATTGAACTAAACTGCTTTCCTGGTTGCCCCAGGGTTGCTCCAGGCTTGCTTCAGCTTCCCTTCAAAGGAGAAGCACCACAGACCTTGCTGTTCTGCAACAAAGCCAATCTCGTCATCCTGCGTGGGTTGCGGTTGCCAAGGATTGTTGGGTCCAATCCGGATACCGACACCGCAGTCAACTAGATCCATCGTGGGACAGCTCGTATCCAGCTCCTGGACCTCGTGGCTGAAGAGACAAACTCACCTTCTTCACCTTCAAGCACGCTACATCGCCTGGTTCCTTCCTGGTTTCTTCCTGGTCACTGGCTTGTGACCCAGACTCTGTCCCCTCTGCTTTCAGGTTCTTCACATCCCCGATCCATCCTTGGATCCACCCGGATACTTTTCCTCTGGTCGCCTGCAGCACGTCTTTGCAGATCTCCATAGAAAACGACGACGAAACCTGACACCAAAAGGCACCTATGCACCCGGCTTCCCTGGGTGAGGTAACACGAGTACTCTGGTGCTCCCATGGGTCTTGAGTCTCGAAGTGTCCTAGTTTAAAAGGGTTTCATCCTAGTCCATCCCGAAGGATCCTTAAACAGTAACTTTGTAACTTCTTTGTTTCCCATTATAAGTCAATGATAACTCGTCACTGTGTTTAGACACTGCATGCATCTCAAGTGGGTCTCCTACTTCCTAACCTTTGGTTGTTTAGTGTAGCCCCAGCGATTCTACAGGCCCTAGGCCTGCTGTCTAACTCTCACGTGGTTCTTATACCACTTCCTTAGTATATGGTTTGTGAGGCCTCTAGGGCATAACTGTATTTGTGCAACTTATAGTATGCTTAATGAGTAACTTGTAACGTATCTCGAACTCTGACCTCATAAAGAGTGCAGAGGGGTTGTGTTAGAAATAAATACATATATATTTGATATATACCTTGTGTGGTGTCCTTTCATTTGGTATTCAAGGGATTATAATTGGTAAAACAGCTTGCTTCACATGCTCTCTGAAGTCTTAGCTTAAGACTGCTGGTCCATGCTACCACTAGGATAGCTTGTCTATAAGGTTGACTTTACAACCACCATCAATAAGGGTCGATTAGACTGGTACAAGGTGCGCACTAGAATAGTGGACATCATATGCCAGGCTAACTTCTCACAATATGTATTGATTTTAAACACTCTCTGGTAATCCCTTTATGAGAAAAAAGAGCAAAGTGCACAATTTCAATGCAATAGAACTTCAGTAAATAGCACAATATATGTTGAGCCCTAGGGGCGTACCAAACCATATATTAAGAAAGTGGTATAAGAACCATGACTTGACTAGACACAAGGCCTAGTGCCTGTAGAAGTGCTGGGGCCACAAAAACCCACCCAAGGTAGTGACACAGGGCACCCACAAGGGACGCGTGCAGTGTGAGAACACAGCTGCGAATCGCCGTTAACTTAAATGGGGAAAGTCGCAGATGGAAATTTAAAGATTAGGGACACTTAGGAGAGGACTTTGAGCAAACCCCTTTAGACTTAAGGGGTTCTAGGGCCAAACACCCACGGGAGCACCAGAGTACTCGAGTTACCTCACCCAGGGAAGCCGGGTACATAGGTGTTTTTTGGTGTCGGGAGTCGTCGTTGATTTCAATGGCGATCTGCTGCAAATTGCTGCTGCCGTCGAAGTGGAAAGTGTCCGGTGTGATCAAAGCCTGTATTGAAGATGAGAAGAACTTGAAAGCAGAGGGGACAGAGTCTGGGTCACTTGCAAGTGACCAGGGGCACGATAGACGAATGCCCGCTGATGTCGGGTGATTCAGGTGTGAAGAGGTGAAGCTTGACTCTGCAGCCATGAGGACCAGGAGGCGTCGACGATGACCAGGAGCTGGATTCGAGCTGTCCCACGAAGGATGTCGAGTGCTGCGGCGTCGGTGACGGGATTGGAGCCAACAAGAATTGGCAACAGCAACCCATGCAGAAAGTGAAGAAATGCTTCGGTGTGAACCAGCTAGTTCTGGGGGACTCAGCAAGTGGTGGAGAGTCAGGGCACATCTGGAGCAACCAAGGAAGCCCAAGGAAAGTCAGAGTTGCCTTCTCAGGGACCCACCAGTCAACGGACCAGAGATCACGAATGTACATCGAGAGAAATCACAAGAAGTCGGCTCACAAAACACTTGTGGAGTGTAGGCCAACAATCTTCGGTGGGAATGGTGCTTGGGGGCTGGGCTACAAGTAACCCAAAGCACAGCCTCAAGTATCGCCAAGAAGCATATGCACTTTCAAATGTGCATGGTGTCCAGGGGTTCCGGTTCCACTGTACTCATGAGGGCTGCGGGTCTTAGCTTTGCTGGGGACTCGGGTCGGCCTCAGAAAAGTCTGGAAGTCCACCTCCTGGGCTGCAATTACTTCGGAGTCTGGCGGGAGCTTCGGAGATGCAGACCGGTCAGATGCGTCGTTGGTGCCTGCCAAGCAGGGGAGTAACTCCTTTACTCCAAGGGAGATTCTTCAGTCATCCAGCGACGTGCAGTAATCTAAAGTCCTGTAGTCGGGGGTTCCTTTCTTATACCTAAGGAATGGGACCCGAGGATTTACTCCGGCTCCAGCACACAGATCCTAAGGACACGTGCAGCTACTCGGCGAGCACTGAATCATTGGATTACTTCCGGCTCCAGTTGAAAAAAACTTAAGGACACGTCCAGATACTCGGCGGATCACAAAGAAACAAGTTGGATGGTGGAACCTTACTTTAAGAAGCACCTGACCAATATAGCCCAATTAATATTTCCCCTCTAAATATCAACTAGGGAGACGTGTGCACACTGACAACCACCCACCATCACAATGGTAGTTCTATATAGAACTTCGGGATACAAACATATTTTTAAGCAAAGGTGCACCACAACAGGAACATGTGAAAACTAAGGTCTTCTAGTTTGCACAAAAGACATATACAAAAGAAAATTCTCATATAAAACTGGACAATTATTTTCTCAAGAAAGGTTTTTCTTTATTTATTCCAAATGTTAAAGGACACAGCCGACGCGTTTCGTCCCTGCGGGGACTTCTTCAGGGCTAGATAAGTAGAGGAAACTCCTATAGCGCGACGATGTTGTGCTGGAGAGGTCAAAGTGTGACTTCCACGGTTAAGTTGTATCTAAATACTGGAATACTGGTTCAAGGATGTCCAGAGTTTCGTCTGATTCAATATATAGGGAAATATAATTATATTCTTATATTCTTTTATTCTTTTCCGAATTCGATAGGGGATCTACGGTTCCTGGAACTAATATTCATATGCAGTCTGGTGGAAAAAGGGATGTGTGTTGAAGCATAGAAAACATCCCATGGGGTCAATATTTTCAAAACTTGCAGCAAATCCCAAGGAGTGCTAAGCCATAGATTCAATGGCTTCAAGCGTGACCCCTTTGTAATAACTGTCGTATGATGGGTAGAAGTTCGTGCTTAATTGAGTTCAGCTACAGATCGTTAGAAATCATAGCGCTGTTCCAGATACATCCGTGGTAGTGTGTCGTCCCCTTCCCGTCTGAGCCAGTTCGTATAGGACCTGGCTCCAGCACACAGATCCTAAGGACACGTGCAGCTACTCGGCGAGCACTGAATCATTGGATTACTTCCGGCTCCAATTGAAAAAAACTTAAGGACACGTCCAGATACTCGGCGGATCACAGACGACCGCTTAGACCTCATGAGCCATGCCCCCGGGCAGGCCCCCAACCCTTTATTGACGATCGCCTCTGATCGCTTCTAAACAAAGTTCCTTCCCAGCACTCCCCGAGTTAGACAACCAAGTCCTGATGATGATCCTCACTAACGTGGATCGAAACACCGTCGACTTCACAGCTTATTAATTGGCGTACTTTACTAATGTGGTTCAAATAATGCAAAAATCTGTAATCTGTGATATCACCTTGTCACATGATATGAGCCACCCACTGTAGATAACTTGCACCTTGTTCACAGTGCGCCGTTCACGCTGTTTATTGCTTCACTTGCGTCGCCACCTTCACTTTCACGACAGTCACTTTTGTAGAGCACCAAGTCTTTATGGTTGTCATGTAATTGAGTTTACACAGTGCTGCTGAATAACTGTATACTCTCGACCATGTACGTATATTATAAATAAGATGATTTGACTATCTTGTCTTAAAATTCCAGAGTGTTCTCCTTCTTTCCTTTTAGCAATGCGATGTGCATGCTTGCCTAAATTGACTGTTTAATTTCACCTATTGGGACATTGTTTTTGATTGTACCAAGGAATGGGTTGGACATACTCTGGGGACCCACCTATGGGAGGGTTTGGAAAGAGGCGTGACAACACCTATTTCCTTTGTCCAGCTTCGCGCCAGATCGGGGGCTGGTAGCCCCTGCAATCGGTTAGAACTGGGCTATGAACAGGGACACTAAATGTGCTCCCAGTGCAGACTTCAAAACACTCACAGAGGGAAACCCACCCAGCCCCAATACACTAAAGCCTGTCTGGGAGGTGGTGAAGGAATGTAAAGCAGCTTGTTTTACTAGTATATAACCTCCTGAATTACCAAATGTAATAGGAATATATATAATATATGCATTTATTACTAAACACTCTCTACTAACCTCTTTATGAGATTAGAGAACAAAGTACACAATATTAAATCACTAGAACAACAGTAAATAGCACAATACTCAGCGGGCTCCAGGGGGGAGACCGAACCATATACTAAGAAAGTGTTATAACAACCACGACTTGACTAGCCACAGTGCCTAGAGCACATAGAATCGCTGGGACCCCAAGTAACCACCCAACGTAGTGACACAGGGGACCAACGGGGGACGTGTGTAGTGTGTGAACACAGGCGCGAGCCCAGCACAACTCTATGGAAAAGTCCCGGTTGGAATTTTAAAGATTAAGGACACTTCGGAGAGGACTTTAAGCAAACCCTTTCAAACATAGAAGGTTCTAAGGCCAGGACCCTTGTGAATACCGGTGTACCCGTGTTACCTAACCCAGGGGAGCCGGGTGCATAGGTATCATGTGATGTCGGGAATCTTCGTTGTTTTCAATGGCATGATGCTGAAAAGTGCTGCTGCCGTGAAGATGGAAAGTGTCCGTTGTGATCCAAGCCGGGATCGGAGATTAGAAGAACCTGAAAGCAGAGAGGACAGTGTCTGGGTCACTTCAGGGTGACCAGGAGCTCGTTAGATGAATGCCCACCAATGTCCGGTGCTTCAGGTGAGTTGACGCAATGCTTGACTCTGCAGCCACGGGGACCAGGAGACGTCGACGACGACCATAGTCCAAATGTGAGCTGTCCCACAAAGGATGTCGAGTGCTGGGGGTCAGTGTTCGGATGGAACACCAACAAGCCTTGGCAACTGCAACCCACGTGGTCAGAGGAAATCGGCTTCGGTGAGGACCAGCAAGGTGACTCTTCAAGCAATGGAGAGTCAGGGCACGTCTGGAGCAACCACGAAAGCCCACGGAAAGTCAAAGTTACCTTCACAGGAACCCACAGGCCAACCCACCAGGGATCGCGAGGGGACCTCGAGAGGAATCACAAAATACCTGCCCACGGAACACTCGTGGAGTGTAGGCTGGCAATCTTCGGTGGAAACACTGCTCGGGGTCAGGACTACAATTAGCCCAAAGCACAGCCTCAGAGGTAGCCAAAAAACATATGCTGCTGCACGTGTACCCGGTGCCCAGGGATTCGGGTTGCACGAGGGATGCAGATCTCAGAATTGCTGAGAGCACTGATCCACCTCAGAGACAAGGGAACCCACCTCCTGTGTTGCAGAAATCTTCGGAGTCCTTCAGGAGCTGCATAGATGCAAACCAGAGGGGCTCTGCTCATGCATTGGCACCCTCTCACACAAAACCGAGCACCCTGCCTTCAGGATTGATATGGCCTGCCATAGGGGTGACTGATAGGTTTATATGTGCAGTGATATAAGGTAGATATAGTGAACCTATATCTAAGTAAGAGGTGCATGCACCACCTTACACAGGCTGCAGTAGCAGACCTGTGGGGTCATTTTGAATGGTCTCCCAGGGGTGGCAAAATACATGCTGCAGTCCCTGGGAGGCCTCTGGGGTACGTATGCCCTGGTTACATAGTATACCATATACTAGGGACTTATAAGGGTACCCCAGAATCCCATCTGAAGTGTACCTAAAGTACATGAACAACCAATTTGTGGAGAAAGCAGATACACTGGGGTCCTGATTAGCAGGATCCCAGTCAGACGAAGTCGAAAACCAGCAAAACTCGAGGAAAACAGTGGGGGTAACCATGCAGTCAGATTCCTGCTTCCTACACTGGACACTCAGCGGATCAGAGGGGGCCTACCTCTTGAGCCTGGGCCTGCATGCTCCTGTGGACTGCGCGGGGTGCTATTCAGTGAGGTGAGATCGGTGCGCCCTGGGTGGTGTAGCGGCCATTACCAACTGCATCACTTGAACCTCTGGATCCCCTCGGGCCTGAGACGCCTCCGCTGTTGGCTCCTCGCGACTACCCTCCACAGCTCCGCTGCACAACTGGACACTATCCCTCCTGTTGGTGGCTTCGCCGGGTATAGCCGAGCATGGCCGCCATTAGAGTTAGACACCGAGAGGGGTCGCAGTGGCTCACAGAAGCGGCCCAGCTAGGACTGGGTGCGGTTTGTGGTCAGTTGCCGCCCCAGCTTGCCCTCCCCTACTCGGAGCAGCCTCTGGGCCCATCCCGCAGGCAGGCGACTCCCCGACTAACTCGGACCAGCGAGCGACAGCCCTCTGTGAGAGCTAAGAGATGACCCCGACGTTGGCAGGTACTGGGGTGTGGGGACCGGACGCAGGGAAAACGCCCGCTGACACCATATGAGCGTACCCCGCAGGACTATAGCACCAGCCGCAATGTGGCTCGCCGCCTATCTGAACACCATTGTCCGGCGGTGGGCTGGTTCTCCGGTTGCAGTACACCCAGGCTACGGGTTGGACACTCTACACCCCCATCACTTGTGATCCTGCCCCCACTTTGACATCCTCAGTTGCCCTGCTTCACGTTCTCACCTTCAGAGAGGCCACCCACGCCCTTCCGCAGCACCGCAGCACCGCAGGTGGCTGACCAGCAGTGGGCCGGGGCCGTACATGATATCTTGACACACTTTACTGCTCAGACCATCCATATACCGCCCAGAGCTCCTGTGCCGCATCAGTGTCGTTAACCTGGTGTTCCCATGTACTGCTTGCTGATTCCTGGGCCAAATACACTCGAACTACCGCTTACCTCGCCTCACAACCTTTGGGGACTACTGTGGTCCGGAATATGTCCACAACGAGGGAGAAGAAAGAAAAGTCACTCAGTCATCTTCGCGCGCCAACAGAACACGTCCACATTGGCCCACTCCGCCGGGGGGGGGTCGGGGGTGCTCGCCGCCTGTGACACCCGGAGGCTCGGTTGAGGAGCCTATAACCCGGGCGTTCCTGGAATCTCTTTTTAACCTTGCACCTCCGAAATCAAGGATATTCGCAGGGATGTGGATGGCATTGGGGAAAGTATTGCTGCCCTTGAGGACAGCGGGGACACCAGAGACACGGAGTGGTCCACGTTTCAGCAGGAGGTGATAAGACTCCAAGATCAGCACCTTGATTTGCAACTCCATCTGGAAGACTTGCTCCCGGAGACATAACATCCGTATCGGGGAGTGAATGTCACAGCAGATACCGATGATCTTTTTACTTTCTCCAGGGAGCTATTCAATCACATACTTGTCACCTGACCTGATGCTGCCATCAAATTGGACCACGCCCACAGAGTTGGTCCGCCACAAGCGAGCAATGTTCCGCCTGCAGACATCCTTGTCTGCGTACACAACTTCAGGACCAAGGAGGATTTCATTAACAAGGCCACTCCCTGACTGAAGCATGTCAGTTGTTGGGAATCTCACCACCCCCGGATGATGATGAGCTCCGTGACACAGCCTCCGATCCTGAGGTCTCCCCATCGGGCTTGCAGCGGCAGAGGCGCAAGCGGCGAATCCGGTGGCCTGACCAGTCTGAGATTGTTAAGGGCCAGCGGGCGGTCCTTGATTCCACGTCTGAGGCTTTCAAACAAAACACTCCAGAGGACCCTTGAGCTGGTCGGATGACCTTGCATCATTGCTTCTGAGGCGGGTGGCGAGTGGCGGGAGGGGCGGGAGCTCTGTCACCTGGCCACAACATGGACCCCACACTGATTCTCACCCGGTCATCCTGGAATGAGGGTCTTTTTGCTCTTGACTCTGTTTTGTTTCTGTAGTTTTGCATTTGATTCCTTATTTGGGGTGAATTTTTTGGGGTCCCTCGTCCACCTTTTCTGCCCACCGCTTAGATGCCCTTAGGAGGTTTTTTCGTTGGTATATGCGTTCATACACTACAACCATCAGTGGCGACCTCCGGGCCTAGCTATTTTGTTCTTCGTCCTTCCCACATATAGATGCAGTCTACCACTCTTAAGATCCTCACTTTGAATGTGACGGGTCTCAACAACCCTGTCAAACGCAGAGTGGTCCTCTCATATCTTGATTATGCTGACATCTGCCTCCTACAGGAGACACATCTTCTGTCGAAAGACGGCCACCGCCTAAAATCCCGCATCTTTCAACCCAAATGTTTTCATCCAGACCCACTAAATCTGCTGGCGCAGCCATCCTAGTTTCCCCCGCATTCCAGAGTAAAGTCCTTCAGAAAGAGGCCGAAATCAAAGGGAGGCTCCTCACCTATCAATTCATTTTGGGAGGCCTGACGTTCCCTCTCGGATCAGTGTATGCTCCCAACAAGGGGCAAGAGAAATTCCTACACACTGCGCTCACTGAAGTCACAGCGAAGGCTGATCACCGACTTTTGCTAGGGGCAGACTTGAATTTAGTCTTTTACAACATTCTGGATAGGTCATGCCAGCGCTGGTGCGCTCTCTGCGGCAGGACCAGCTCGCCTGCAGGACCTAGGCCTTACTGATCTTTGGCGCTGCTCCCACCCCCAAAGCCGAGAATATTCATTTTAATCAAATGCGCACAAAACGTATGCTAGGCTAGACTACCTCTTAAGTTCCACTCCTCTGCGTGCGCTCATGACAGACATTGAAATAGGGGTTGCCTCCCTGTCGGACCATGCCCCAGTACTGGCTTCCTTCATGATCCCTCCTTTGCAGCACCCCGTGCGCCTATGGCGCCTCCGCGAAGCTCTCCTACACTGCGCAGATGTCATAGAGCAGGTACAGCGCGCCATCAAGGATTACTTTTCACATAATGCTAATCACAACACTTCCTTCTCGACACAATGGGCGCTACTTAAAGCGGTCATCCGTGTGGAATATGTGGCTATCTCCACGGCAGACAACGTGGAGCGTAGGCACAAGAGGGACGATCTCACTCAAAAGACGAAAGAGCTAGAACAGATGCACCACCGAACCGGGGCACCCAGGGATTGGCGTCAACTACGAGCTATGTGACCACAACTTGCGGCGCTAGACCAGGATTGGGTGGAGTTTGCAGCCCTCCGACTATGCTGGGGACGACAGGTGCCGCGGCCTCCTTGCCCACAAACTTCGGGAAGCCAGGCAGAGATAAGGGGTTCAGGAAATTTGCCAGAGGGATGATAGGCGGGTATCGGACGACTCAGAGTTTGCCTAAGTCTTTCGCGACTTCTACGCTCAACTCCATACAAGCCTGCCATTGGACAACGCCGCTGGCACTGCTTACCTTGCGGAGGCTGATCTACCCACCTTAACTCAAGCACAGGCAGACAACTTAGAGAGGGAAATTATGCTAGAAGAGGTTATAGCAGCCATCTTGTGCCTTAAACCAGCTAAACCCCCTGGGCCCGACGTCTACTCGGCTGCCTTTTATAAAACTTTTGCACTCTGGTGGCTTCACTCTTGACTAATCTTTTTAATTCCTGTGCCCAACCACGGGCGATCCCTGAGGATATGCTCAAAGCAGCCATTGTGGTTATTCCAAAACCAAGGAGGGCAGGACTGCATGTGGAGCGTATCGTCCCATATTCCTCCTTAACATTGACATTAAATTGTACATCGGAATTTTAGCAGCCTGTCTAGTGCTCTACTTGCCGGGGCTAATAGACCAGGATCAAGCAGGCTTTATTCCCCAACGTCAAACGAGCGATAACACCAAACGGGCCGTTCACCTCATCGAAAAGTCTCCCGGATGTCAGGGGAGAACATGATGCTCACTATCAATGCCGAGAAAGCCTTCAATAGGGTCCGTTGGCCCTTCTTGGAACAAGTGCTCACACGTGTGGGGCTGGATGACAAATTTAGAACGCACATCTTAAATTGCTACCGATTCTCACAGCCATGGTCCGAGCAAACGGACATACATAGACCTGCTTCCCGATAGGTAGGGGCACCTGGCAGGAGTTTCACCTTTCGCCCCTCCTTTTTTACGCTCTATATGGAGCCTATGGCTCCGCAAATTAGACATAACCCACTTGTTAGAACTGGGGGTCTCTAGTTGGTAGTGGTAGGTACCTTTGACCAAATAGGGACCCTTGCTTTCAGTCCAGGAAAGGGGATTACACTCCTGGATAATCCCTGCTCACCCCCTTGGTAGCTTGGCACGAGCAGACAGGCTTATCTCAGAGTCAGTGTGTTACGCATTTGTGAACACATACAGTGACACAATGAAAACACTACAGATGGACACAACACAGATTTTATAAGTATTCTTTATATAGACTTAACACAAGACCACAAACGACAAAAATCCACAATACTGTATTCAAAATAGACTTGAAGATGGTAGAAGTAACTTAGTTCAAGTTGATGATAAATGCTACATGTTTCTCACAAAAGTACCTGGATGTGTAACGCAAAACAAACAAAAGGTTTGCAGGGAGGGTGATACGTCATTTCCTTGCTTTGTGGGAGGCAATGAGTCTCTCCTCAATGCTTGCGCAGAGTAGGGGATGCATCTTGTTCCTTACGGGAGAGGAGGTTATGCGTTGATTCTCGTACTGCGTTCCGGTTACGATGCGGCAAGATGGCGCCTTGATGCGATGCGACAATCCAGTTTGATGCGATAAGATGACGCCCTTGATGCGATGCGACAATCTGAAGACGATGCATGCATGCCCGGCGGTCGTGCGGCGAACTCTGTAACTTTGAAGCCATGACTGGCCCTGCGAGATGCTTCTCCGGTGAAGCGATGGTGACCCTCGTGGTGGCGACATGCTTCTCTGGTGATGCGTGGGTAAACAGCTTTGACAAAGGCACGCTTCTCTGGTGATGCGGCGGCAACACGCTTCTCCGGCGATGCGACGGCAACAGCTGCGACTACAACACGCTTCTTCTTGTCGCGCTTCCAGCGACACACAGGCTTCTGCAGACAGAATTCCCAGCAAGGATATTCAGAGAGGAGCTGGTGGTGAAGTATTTTGTCCCTGAGACTTCAGCAGGAGGCAAGCACAAGTTCAAGCCCTTGGAGAAATATTCTGCAAGATGATGAAAGTTTTCTGAAAGTTCCTTCTCCTTTCCTTGGCAATAAAGAAACCAGGGGGGCAGTCCAAACTCCTTCAGCTTCCTTGGTTCTTCTCCTTGGTAAAGGTTTGTATTGTTGTTCCAGAAGTGATCTAAAGTCTTGGGGTCTGGGTCCCCATATTTATACTGCAAAATCCTTTATCCTCTGAAGACATGTAGTGTAGTTCCTATATTCCCAATAGGCTCTGCTCATTGGAATAATATATCCTATAGATGTGACGCAGGACTTATGTCTACTAGGTCACTATCGAATATATTAGACTTAATTGTGAGTGCCAGCTAGCTCAGAGGTCACTAGAAACTTTCTCGAATGAACAAGAAGGGATTCGTTTCTGACAACCGCATAAACATGACAACTTTATTTCCCCAAGATAAAACGTATCTTCAGAGTCGTGGAAACAATAGATAGATATTTTACTCAGTCAATCGTGCATGCTTTGTTTCACCAGAGGTGCAGAGAAGTAGAGAGACGGGCGTTTGCAATAAAAAGTATTTATTGAACAGTCTTCTTTCTCATGCAGAAGAAATGAACTGCTAAAATCGTAATACTGGCTGTAAAGTATAATGCATACAGCAAGAAGAGTTTTATAAAATAATACTGTAAAAGCATGGTATGGTTTCTAAGCCATAAAATACATACATGAATACATAAAGACTAAAAAGTACTAAACTGGTGCTTCTAAAATACGCCTACCCTGATGTACCTAACCTAAGTCTAGTACGAGGGAAGAAGTAAGTAAGGGGTAGCATAAATCTAGTATTCTTTTGCCAAGAGTCTAACCAAGATTTCTCTTAGGGTCTAATCAGCTCCGTACCTTGGTTTAAAATGAAGGAGGTCTGGTATCTCTCTGTCTCCGGACTCGATTTCCCAACAACCCGCAAGGGTAGCTTGGAAACACTGGAGCTGGATATTGCGGCAAGAGAAAAGACAGCGTCTCTCTCAGTGCGTTTGCTGGAGGGTCGGCTTCCTTCGGCACTTGCTGTAGCGAGCTGCGTCGGGCAAGTAGATAGTCGAACTGCTTCAAACCACTGTGTTTGCTATGGCAGATGTGGGCATATTTATACCTGGAAGGTGCCGGGTTTGACATAAAGGTGGACATAATAACGTCATCAATGAGTCTCAGTTCTTTGAAAACTCCATGAGTTCTTGGACAAATCAATATTCAAGCAAGGGGAAGTCCCTAACTGCTGAAGCAGAGTTTTCTAAGAAATCTTTTTTCTGAACTAGTGGAAGTAGCCATGCCGTATTTGGACTGCATGAGCTATGTCTAAATATGGTTGTGATTTCTATGCCTATATAAGGATATGGTGATTTATACCTATATAAGGGCATGAATCAGGAAAATTACACTAGGGTCCTAAAATGCTATACAACACCCACTCCACTTTATTATGTTCGACATTAATAAATTTAAGCACTAAACATTTCTAAAGCATGTGTTTACAATCCCACCCAAAAATACATAACATGCATCTGAAAATGGTTGTACACATAAAATGAGCATTTGCACAGTACACATTTAAAAGCAATGATTTAATTGTAAGCATATAATATGACATTGGAAATGCTAACTGAATGAATCACAAAAATTACATTTATGAAATGGCTCTCAGTTACAGAAGAAAAATCGAGACCATCCCATACCAGAATATAAAAACTGTTTGGTTTGTAGATACGGTCAATATTGTTTCTAGGAAGTATTCAAAGAATTCTTGTTCTCTAAGAATAGGACTACTTTAAGCAGATTACTTTGTGCCAAAGTTCAGTTTTGGAAAAAAGTCAAATCAAATCGTAGAAAAATAGAGTCCCAAAGCTAGAAGTGTTTGTTTTGAAAAGTGAAGGTCGAATCAGAGTTCATAGAACGCTTTGTGCTAATTTTCAAGAGTTATTCTCGGGGTCAGGAGAAAACATTAAATCGTCTAGGCTGGCAAAGAAATAGTCTATCACAGTAGTTGAAAGTTGAACCACTTCATTAAGTAGATCAATCGCACACAGATGAGAAGCATCGCCGTCAGCGTCAGTCGCATTAGCAATGTTCGCGGTAGATGGTACCTGGGTGCCTGTTGGTCCACGTATCTCACCCTCAGCTGGAATTGGCGGTGAGACCTCGATGAATGCCGTTATCAGGATTGGTAGCCGTTGGGGGCAACACAATACATGAGCCGTTATCAGACCCAGTAAGGCGTCAACATCCGTTGGCATTGCTGATGGAAGTGTTAGACAGATATCCAACACGCATTCCGTTCCACAAAGCAGGCATCGTATAACAGGTAAGATGCAATCTTGCCAGATTGGTCTGAACGATAGGAACCATGTGGTATTCAGATCTCTCAAACGAGCCAAGCCAAGAATCTGTGATATGCGCTCACGATACTGCATTGCCAGAAGAGCATTCTCCATGGTAATCTGGGTGTCATTGGTGACTGGACTTGCCATAACAGAGCAGGAGGAATAAAAATAGTATCCCTGCTACGAGTCACAAAATGAGAGGCAGGCCGCCGAACACAGAGTGCAGGAAGTTTGGAAAAATGCCTAGGACTGCTTCAAAGGGTGCTAACAGTCCCGAAAAAATCGTCTTAAATACATGTACAATACCACTGGTACCAGACATGTTTAAGATACGACCTAACATTTCTGTGAAATGTACTGGGCAGTTTGTTGATAATAGGGCATGTATCTCTGCAGAGGACCTCGCAACTTGCAGATCATACGTCTCTCTGGACGAGGTCAGTGCCACAGTTTTTTGTAAAATAATGGGTTTCATTCTGCTTAAAGTATCAATTCGTATAGAAGAGATGTTGAGTGAAGGCCTTAGCGGCAACTCCCCGTCTGTCTTTGTTCTAGGAAACAATACTTGCATACAACAGGTGACCCTGGCTGACACACTAACGAGATAGGCTATTCCTGGCATTATTCCACAACAGCTGTGATCATTCAGCATTATGTAGCTCCCATTGGAAAGCTGCCTAAAAATTGGATCTATACCTGCTGCCGGGGAACCCTGCAGGTGGCATGATAAGTTGTTTGAAGAACCATCGCAGGCTCCATGCAAATTAATGCCTTGACATAGAAGAGTTCCGCTTAGTGCGATGTTGCAATCTTTCCCACTAAGAAACACCTCCTTTCCCCCATTCCAACATTTGTGTGTGTATGGTAAATCCCAGGTCGATTTTATGTACTCTTTACCCAACCTTTCATACAGGCCTGCTGGTATGTGTTTTAAGCAATACTGAAACTGGAAAATCGTCACTGGTATCGTGATGGTGCCATGTATTATCCACTCCATGGCTGGTTTCTCAGAAACAGTTAATGGTAATCGCTCCAGTTTTTCTATGCTCAGCACCGTATAGTCTGCTCCCCTCTGTGCCAAAGAGATTTGTATATCTGTAAGGTTAAATCCAGTAAACAATGACGTGGTGTTGATTAGACGCCAATGCACATAGCCTGAACGAAGGTTTTGTAACGTCCAATCTAGCAGCATTATAGAACACAATTGAGACTGTCCATGTTGTAAAATTTGCAAGTCCTGTTCTATTATGTCTATGGCAGAGGATACAATGCTGTCCACAGAATAAGTTCTGGATGACAGAGTTGTTAACCCATTGTCAACTACAGAGAGTGCTTTCTCTAAATTAATACGATCAATTTCTCGTATTCGTTCTGCAGTTTCCATTTGCGTGACTTTCCATGCTTCGTTTTAAGCAGCGTATATACCGGCGTATATGAAACGTTTATGACGTGGTTTACAAGCCCTTGTAAGAAGTCTCTCAAATCAACGCCATCTTTAAGTAAAGTTAAGTGTTGTTTTATTTCTGGGAGTGTGGATGTTTGTAGCCACTCAAGGCACAGTTTTGCTACACTGTAAGTTGTTATTATCCCTAGATGTTGTTGCTGGACATATCTTGGATCTGGCCTAGTTACTGTAAATCCTTGTGTCTTGTTCAGGAATCTATCTTGACAGTTATTTGTGTCTGTGGGCCAGATTAACCATTTTTTCCAATCAGGATTAGTCCTGTTCTGCTTAAAAATGTAGTTTACGTCTACCTCCTCATCTGTAGTGCTATTACTATCAGGTGTGGGCTTAGGTATGGACGGTTTGTTTAAATCTTTTATCTTAGCTAGGCCAAGACAAGGTGTCTGTTTAACAGTTTCATTTAAAAACATTATTTATTCTGGGATGATGCAGGCTCTGAACAAGGCTTCAAAACCTTGTACCTGCCAGTCTTTTTTGCCCCAGACAGTTTTTGTCTCAATGTTGTCTTTCCAAAAGTCAAAACTTAATGTGGACAATTGAGCCTAAAAGGCTGCAGAATAAATGTGCTTAGTATTAGTCAACATACTTTTCATGCCTGTCTTATTAACATTTTTAAAGTAAAATGTTTATGGATTTGTGACATTAAAACCTGAGAAGTATGGACATTTTTCATAAAATGTTTTTGAGCTACCTGTTGGTGGCGTTGGACAATGTACCCATTGATTGTAAGGTAAAACATTTCAAGGATTCGCAGATTTGTGCAAATAATGGTGACCAAAATGATTGAAACAATACATTTGTTCACAATCTGATGAATGTAGGAGAGTAGGGTCTGCTTCCTATGGTCACCCCCACTTTTTGCTGTGATTTACTGGTTTTTCGACTTTAGTGTGGCTGTGGGCCTGCTAATCAGCTGTTCTCTCTCTAAATTGATACCATGTACTTTAGGTACATACCTAATTGGGTCACCTTGTGAGCCCCTGTATAGTGTACCTTAGGTATCCAGGACATAGGTGCATCCAAGGCCTACCAGCATATATTATGCCACCCCTGTCTGGCCATCCAAACTGACACCACAGGCTGATCACTCAGCTTGGGTAAGGTGGTGTAAACACCCCTTACTTAGATATAATATATCTATATCTACCTTATATATAGACACATGGCGACCTTGACCCTCGGGTAGGTCGCTTCCCCGCCGCTACAGCGCCTCCTCAGCCTGCCAGCCAGCAGCCTCCTCAGCCTGCCAGCCTTCTCCTGCACCCCTGTATGCCAGCAGCCCCTGACCCCGCGCCACCGCTTTTCCCGCCGCTGCCCCCGCCGTTTTTTCCCGCCACTGACCCCCCTGTGGCCCCGCCCCCGTGCCCATTGGCAAACTGCCCTGAAGCCTGCCCTCCCGCCTCCCAGCTGACCCCTCCTCCCCCTCCCACTTATGGAGACCGCGCAGCGGACGCGCGCAGCGGGCGCGCCAAAGGCAAGCCCGTCTGCGCCCGTCCGCGCCCAGCGCCAGGACCCCTGGCCCCCGAAGATGCCAGCCAACACGATGGACGTACGACGCCGCCACCCTCAACGCACTCAAACCCGACCGGAACCCTGCCTGCTACCGAGCCACACCGAAACGCACCCACAGACCCTTCACCTGCCAAGCCTGCAAGTTCACCTGCCTCCGGACCATCACCGCACCCGAAAGGCCAGGCACCAGCAACAACCACCTCAAGTGCATCCTGCTCAACACCCGCTCCGTCCACAGACACGCCGTCGAACTCTGGAACCTGCTCGACTCAACATCTCCAGACGTCGCCTTCCTCACGGAAACATGGATGAACGCCTCCTCAGCACCGACATTGCCATCCCGGACGGATACAAGATCACCCGAAAGGACCGTGTCAACCAGACCGAAGGAGGCATCGCCATCGTCCACAGGAACACCATCCGCATCACGACCAACTCCGACGACACCCTCACTGCCGCCGAGCACCTCCACTTCCAGATACACACCGACCCCAAGACCACCCTCAGAGGCACTCTCATCTACAGACCCCCGGGACCACGCACACAATTCAGCGAAGCCATCGCAGACTTCATCAGCCCGCACGCCCTCGCCTCCTCTGACTACATCTTTCTAGGGGACCTCAACTTCCACTTGGAGAACAACAACGACAGCAACACCACTACCCTGCTGGACAACTTCGCCAACCTCGGACTCAAGCAACTGGTGAACACCCCCACCCACTACGCCAGCCACATGCTTGACCCCGTCTTCTCCTCCAGCAAGCCCATCGCCTTCAGCCACTCCACCGGACTTCACTGGACCGATCACAGCTGCGTCCACTTCAGCTTCAAGAGAGCCACGACCCACCACCACCCGCAATAGGTTCCCCACAGGAGCTAGAGCAAGATCACCGCCGACCAGCTGACCACTCTCGAAGTGTCCTAGTTTAACAGGGTTTTACCATAGTCCATCCGGAAGTGTCCTTAATCAACTACTTTGTAACTTTTACGTTCCCATTATAACTCTATGATAACTCGCGAATGTGTTTAGACACTGCACGTGTCTCCCGTGGGCCTCCTACTTCCAATCCCTTGGTTGTCCAGTGTAGCCCCAGCGATTCCCTAGGCTCTAGGCCTATTCACTATTCCTGAAGTGGTCCTTATACCACTTACTTATTATATGGTTCGTGAGGCCCCTAGGGCAGAATTGTATTTTTGCAACTTATAGTATGCTTAACGAGTAACTTGTGATGTATCTCGATCTCTGACCTCATAAAGAGTCCAGAGGGGTTGTGTTAGAAATAAATACATATATGTTTGATATATACCTTGTGTGGTGTCCTTTCATTTGGTATTAAAAGGATTGCATATGGTAAAACAGCTGGCTTCACATGCCCTCTTGAGTTTAACCTAAGACTGCTTTTGTCCAAGCTACCGCTAGGATAGCTGGTCTATAAGGTTGATTTACAACCAATCACCATAAGAGTTGTTTGGACTGGTACAAGGTGCTCACTAGAATAGTGAACATCATACACCAGGCCAACTTCTCACAAACGAGGAGTGCCTGATTAGTATGGAATGAGAAGTGATTCGCGAGATTATTCCTGTGACTACGGCACTTCGTGGCCTGGGGAGCAAGTAAGGTCCGGTAGTTAGATAATCGTGACCCATATAGAAACCACGGTAGGGGAAATTAAGGGGCTGAGTGATCTTACCGGAATTCTGGTCGATTCATTTATAACGATTGATGGGATGGTCCGCAGTCCCATCAAAATCCTGCATGTAGTCAGGAAGGCAGGGTCGCCATGACTTCCTAAATATACTGCTGCCAATTGACATTGCCGCGAGGACGCGTGCACGTACACTACCTATTGCGGTTGCCTAGAGTCGACGTGGCATCCTCTAGTGTAACACACAATGCGCGTGAGCTTGGGAGCGTGACTGAGTGTTGGTCTACGAAGGCGCATGGGCACGTTTGACAAGGACGAATGTTTGGACACATAGTAAATACCATATAAATGGAGCACAAGAGTGCGTGGAACAATTACAACGATGTGTGACTCAGCAAGGGCAAGGACGATTACCAATATTTTAATCATAAACATTAGCACAGAATAAACCAATTATGAATTGTGAATTACTAAACATTGGTAAAGCCGCATGTTATGTATGACACTAATGTTTGGTGGTGTAGCATGATTAAAAATACAGTGTTGGACTGGTAAAGGTCAAGAATGAACGTGTTACAGCCTACACACGTGTTATTCAAATTCTCTGAGCTTGAACTCATATACAGTGCGTGATCATAAACATTCGCACAGAATACAACAATTATGAATTGTGGATTACTAAACAATGGTAAAGACGCATGTATTGTATCACACTAATGTCTGGTGGTGTAGCATAATTATACTGTGTTACACTGACAAAGATCAAGAGTGAACATGTGACAGCCTACACGCGTGTTATTCAAATGCTCTAGGCTTGAACTCATTTACAGTACGTGATCTTACTAATGCTCATTTACAGCCGTGACAAATAGGTCTTTCGGACACTTATGAGGACGCAAATGTCCCAGATATCACTGTCTTAAAAGTGGCAAATGTATGCTGCCCTGTTACAAACAATAATAAAAATATATATAATAACAGCACTTTGGAAAGACCTGGTGTCAGGTGTATGTTTCAAACAAAACACTGATGAACAATGTACTATCAGCCCCAGGATGCATCACAACATGTTGGATGATGAACTTCATCGTAAACCAAATTTAATCCACAATCCACTGTTTTCGGGTCATATTTTTTGTTTTTATTGTTTGTTTGTTGAATTGTTCAAAGCAAGGTGATTCCAATTTTAAAGTGCGTGAATAATGCCGAATTGTCTTTAATACAGCATGTAAAATCCCTTGTTCCAAAAGTAAATACAAATGTTTAACCCAATGCATTTCAAGCCGTTATGGCCCTTTGTCAGGGGTTCATATCTGTAAAGTTAAAATCAAATGTATTGCCATTAACATATTGAGCTTATTACCACACAACAATATAAATCACTAGGTTGTTTACAGCGCCCCATTCCACACCATACTATTCCTCCCGTAACCAGCGTTTTCCCTCTGTAAGCGTATAAAAACGCCATCAACCTTAGTTGCTGAAACGGTTAAACGAGTTATGCCATTCTTACTTATTACGCTTAAAGTAACAATCTGTGCTATCAGCATACAGCATTCTTAATAAACAGTAACCCTAGAGATTACGTGTGCTTAACCGTTTACTGCAGGACACTCGTTTTGACCTTCAGAGTGGTCTGACCAACATATGGTATGTTGCACGGGCACAGAGTGATGTATATGACATTCGCAGTGTTGCAGTTCGTCAATGAGGGCAATTTGTATGTTTTGCTGTGGTTCATGAATGCCTGGCCTTCCATGCACAGGGGGCAAGCTTTACATGTGCCACACTTAAAATGCCCCAGTATAGGCGGGAGCCCAAGTTGGTCCGGTAGATCCGGCTGCTTCTGAGGTTCAAGGTACGCTTTGACAATGCTCTCATTCACATTCCTTCCTCTCTTGAAAGCAAACAAGGGATTTTCTTTGGTGTTAAGTTCAGCTGCGACCAGACTCCAGTACTTCGTGACGATTTTCTTTATGTTGTTGCTTTTCGAGTGCAATGTGGTGGCGCACACTATGTTGTCAGTGCCAGGTTTCTTTCCTTTGGGTATTAGAAGTTGCTCTCTGGGGCAATGCCAAGCCCCTTTCCTTGCACGTTTCAGTAGTCCTAATGGGTAACCACGTTCACGTAGACGTTTAGTAAGTACATCCGTCTATCGAAATAAATCATCTCTCTTGGTACAATTTCTCCTCATTCTTAGATAATGTCTGTAGGACAGATTGTCTCGCAGATTGCGCGGATGGTGTGATTCGTACTTCAACAACGTGTTCCTCTCCGTTGGTTTTCTGTAGAGGTCACAGTAAAGCAGACCGTTGTCCACTTTAAAGGTTATCTCTAGAAAGTCTATGGTCAGGTGATTGTAATTTATTGTAAATTGGATATCACTGCTTCTTTCATTTAGCCATTTGAAGAAATCCTGAAGCTGGGACTCGGTACCAGACCAGATCATGATCACATCATCTATGTATCTTTTCCAGACCGCAATGCAGTCGATAAATGGGTTCTGGTCTGTGTACAGGTGTTCTTCTTCATAGCTGTCCATAAAGATATTAGCCAGGCTTGGTGCGTAGGTTACACCCATGGCTACTCCTTTGCATTGCAAATAGAATTGTTGCTTGAACACAAAATAATTCTGCTTCATGGCAATTTCAAGTAGATCAACTAAGAAGCTGGTGGGTATCCATTGTGGTGCTGGACGTCTGTACAACCTCTATCGCCTTGCCCTGGGGTATAGAGGTGTAGAGTGATGATACATCCAATGTTAAAAGGAATTGTGTAGTGCTATCGATGGCTGATCCTCCAGCAGTTGTATAAAGTGCATAGAGTCACGCACATAGGACATAGTTTCCGGGACCAAGGGCTGTAGAAAATGGTCAATAAAATGGTTGGCCGGTTCCAGTATTAATCCACACCCGGAAATGATCGGCCTCCCGGGCTGTTTTTCCAAGCGTTTGTGCACTTTCGGCAGGGTGTATATGGTAGGTATTATAGGCTCCTTGTTATTCAGGAACTCCTTCTCAGGAATACGCAAGAATCCTTCACAAACCCCTTCTTCTGTAAGTACTTCTATGAGTGACCTGATACCCATCGTGGGATCCCTCGGTGTTGTACGGTAACTCTCTTGTACTTTAAGTTGTTGTTCAATCTCCTCAGTGTAGTCTCTAGTGTTTTGTACCACCACTGCTCCACCCTTGTCAGCGGCCTTCACGACAATGGAGTGGTTCTAACGCAGGTCCTTGAGTGCAAGTTTTTCTTCTGTGGTGACGTTGTGGTTGATATACTGTCTTTCTTCCAGTGAGGCCATCACTTCTTGCATGACAACCTGTTCAAATGCTAGTATGCATTGACTCATACAATAGGCTCCTGGCGTGAAAGTGGAGGGTGGTTTGAATGGCGTTGCCGTAGATTTGGGTTCATACGTATTCCTCCCAAAGTAATGCAGGGTGTTGGGTTCTGCCAAATTCGCCATGACGTATCCCACAGCTCCTCGGTTCTCTCATAAAATGTTTGAGCAACGAAACACAAAAGGCTTCCACATCAGTGTTCTCCAGAACCTTTTTCACATTTCTTATTCAAAAATTGTCCTTCTGCGTCCTATCCTCCAAGCCATCACATTCATCCCTCTGGTCGTGCTAATCATCAGCATTGGCCATGCCCCTTCTTTATGAATTTAAAGTGGCGCCAAGAAAATTCTTTAAGGCCATATTATAATAATCTTTATATGGTATCAGTGGTCTATATAATGCAGTCACAAATGTCTGTAAGTGTCTCTCGGACAAAAATACAGATCACCTAACAACTCATCAGGTTGTCTCACTATCTACCCTCACCCCTATTCTGTTGTCACACACGCTGCTCAGTGCCATACGCAGAATCCCAATTCCCTTTGTACAGCTACTCCAGGTCAGGATGGAAGAAAGATAAATAATTGATTAAAGCGAATATCTTCTTTGACATCTTCAGATGTAGGGAGAATTGCTCCCTATTTGGCGTTACTTCCAGAAGACCACAAACCGAGGCAAAGCCATTTAACATGAGACTTAGAAGGCTTGTGCAACAATGACAGATTGCTACATGGACATATTGTTTACAGAGTTCTGTCAAATGAGTAGCTCAGCAGTCTTAAGGTGACAAGTTTGGCAGTGATCTACTGCATTTAGACCCAAAGAACAGAGTCGCATTGTGGACATGCTTTCAAAGGAAATAACTTGTTTGGAAGATATGATGATGCCCTACAGGTGATTTAATGCAACAGCAGTCCTCTTTCCAGCAACTCTTCTAACCATCTCATCGGCTTTATACCTTTGTTTTAACTTATCCGAAGCAGCAGTTGCACAAGAAAGGCACAGGATCATCAGAGCATCAGCCTCAAATGTGGTTGAAACATTGTGGGCACATAATACTTAGTCCTTCACATGCTCCAATGCAGACCCATTAGGGAGCAATATTTTGCGTTTCTATCTAAAGAGGTATACATTCTTATGGAGAAGAGGAGTTAGATACAGTTTGCGATGGCCATGCCCTTAATATTTATTCAAAAACACTATTTGTTCCATCAATTAAAATGTCAGATCAACTTCAACTTTTTGCCAACAAAAATACTCTGCATGCTTCCAGAAGGGTCTCTAGATGCTATTTCCAAATCCCAGCAACATTGAGCTTTTTACTCCAGATTTTTACTGTTACCCAACGAATCTAGAAAAAGAGGCCCTAGTTTGGTTTTGAGACAGTTCAACAAGTACTTGAGAAAGTAGTCCTTCAGAATGGTTAAAATAAGACACAAACTCCAGCTACTGGAACATGGGGATACAATATTTCATTTGATTTTCAGAAGATTTTCTTCATTCATTCATTCATCCCAAATATTGCAAATACCCGTGATTCAAAGTATCTGGGAGCCACTATCAGTTAATGTGCCCCCATTCGTTCTCAAGTTAGTACCAAGGAAATTCACTAAATGTATGGCTCTTTTAGAAACATTAAGAAGACAAGGATATAAATGCTTTCTTTTCTGCACAACTGTTTTTCCTAGGGCAAAGCATTTCATTCATTCATTCAAGAAATCTTTATTTAGGTAATGTACCATAAAAGATTAGTAAAAGACATATAAAACATATAAAAACAATGCATATAGATGGCAATATAAATCAGTTATAGCAAAGAATGAATTCCAGATCATATTTACAAATGGACAAAATTGGACAAAATTCATACATATATAAGCCTCGTTAAAATGCAAGAAATAAATGCGTTTCTAAAAACACGCTCAGATAGTTAAAATTCTGCGCTTGTACTACATAGGTGCCAGAAATTGCGAGACAGCAAATACAATAGGTCCAGTTGTGTCTGACTTTAACACTCTGAGTGCCTGCATGCAATGCCGAAAGCCCAAATTTTTACAAAGGGGAACGAGCCAGTACTTCCTAGGTTTATAGTACGCCGGGCAAAAAAAGAAGACATGAAGCTCAGTTTCGCTATCACAATTGCACGCAGGACAATTTTTCAGGGCAGTAGATGACCAGTTGCTGGTAAAGGCACAAAGGGGTAAACCTCCGTGCCTCAATTGTACATACAATTTGTTTGCTAATAGAGGTTATATGTCATCTAAAAAACGCTCAAACAGATCAGAATCTTTAACCAAAAGAAAGGAAGCAGTTACAGAACCAATTTCGGGATTGCATATTGCCACATTGAGTTTATCAGCACGGAATACTTTCGTAAGCAAAGTGCGTGATATCGTTTTACAGCCCCTCTCTGGGTCAGCCCATAGAGCGGGAGCTCCTAACCTTGTAAATTCATTCTTTATAAAAGTAAGCCAAGGAATTTTCCAGGCACTCCTCAAGGTCAGTATTTCCTTCAGTTCCTGTCTGTAGTTTGACAGCTCTGGTGTTACCCAGAGCCTGAGCCAGAACCTGAGAGGTTTTAGAGCTAGCAGTTCATCAATCGGTCTAATCCCCAGGTCAAGCCTTAAAGGAAAGAGCGGGGTGCTAGATAGAAGTGCTAACAACTGTCTTAAAAATTTATTTTCGGTCCTAGTGATTTCGGTCCTGTTACAGTGTCCCCATAGTTCGCCCCCATACATGATAGCAGCCCTTGCTTGTGATTTATAAACCTCCAGTAGGGGGCCAACAGGTTTGATGGTGGACTTATTGGATAGTTTGAGAATTCCGCCCGAAAGTTGGGCCAGTTTTAGTTGCGATTTAGTTTGCTGGGGGCCCCACGTCAGGTTCTCATTGATGGTGACCCCCAGATAATCAAAGGTGGTTACCCTTTCAAGTCTCGTTGTCCCTAGACTTGGATTTGGTCGTGTTGTTCTGGTGGGGTTGAAGATCATAAATTTAGTTTTAAGAGAATTGATCTCCAGTCCCCGAGCAGTACAGAATTCTTCAAAACCATCCAATGTTCGCTGTATACCCATTGGAGATTTAGAGAGCAAGAGAGTATCGTCGGCGAACATAATCGCTGGGACCCTGTTACCAGCTAACTTGGGAGCATCATTGTTCTGTAGTCCGTTAAGATGCACGATTACCCCATTGACATAGAGGCAAAACAGGGTCGGTGCGAGCACGCAGCCCTGCCTTACCCCCCTGCACACAGGACATCGAGATGACAATGTGCCGTCTTTCCCGCATCTAACTTGAGCAAAGTTAGCCTCGTGTAGCCTTATCAGGACAGACAGGAGATGGATAGGGATGCCCAGCTCAACACTCCAGAGTTTCCCCCGAGGAACGAGATCAAAGGCAGAGCGAAGGTCCATGAATACCATATAGAGGCTGCCACCCTCTATTCTCAAGGTTTTTGAGTACAGGAGCAGTAGACGGAAAATGTGGTCCACGGTGGAGGTATTCGTCCTAAACCCTGCCTGATAGGGGCTAAGAATAGTAAACTCCTCTATCCAGTCCTGTAACCGGTCCAGAATGAGTCTCGCAAAGATCTTCTGCGGGACATCAATGAGGCTGATGGGTCTGTAGTTGATTGGGAGCAGGGGAGAGCCCTTTTTATAGATGGGGACAATCTCTGCACCCAGCCAAGTACAGGGAACCACCATGCCTCTCATGCCTCTCAGGACCGTATTAAAAAGGATCTGGAAATATGGACCCCAGATTTTCGGCTCATGCTTAAAAAGGTCGCCCCCGCGGTACAAAAGGGGGTGGTGATGGACGGAGCATCTGAATCAATCAAACACTCACACCCAGTCAAAAGATCTGGGTTTAATCCATCACCGTTCTTTAGCCCACTCTGCCACCCCAGTTCAGGCATGGCTATATGCAAATCAGTCTGACCCTGTGCCTCATGGGAACAGTCCAACCCGAACTGCCAAGCCATGTCTTCCCTGGACCGGAAACAAGCTTCCGAGGACCGGTTTCTGGCTCGGCAGTTTGTCCAGGCCTGGTGCTTTGTTTGAGGCGAGTTTAGTAATTGCATTGCAGTTTTCTGCCACTGTGTACTCGATCACCTCTGACTGTGTGGTAAGTGCAGGATGAATTAATAAATTTCCAGAGTTGTCAGAGAGGCCCTCAATTGAGTACAGAGCCCGATAGTGGCCTTCACAGACTTCTGCCGCTATATTGGATTCAATAGCGGCTTTCGGCTCACTGCAGCCAGTATTAATTATCAACCAAAACTTCCGGGAGTCTTTATTTGCTAGTGCAAGAGATAGATTAGACCACTTATCATAGTCCCACTCTTCCTTCGCACACTTAGTTAACCGTTTATAATGTGCCCTCCTTTCTTTAGTTGCAGTTTGTGAGAAGTTGGCCTGATATATGATGTCTCCAATTCTGGGGGCACCTTGTATCAGTCCAAACAATCCCTTATGGTGTCTGGTTGTAAGTCAACCTTATAGACAAGCTATCCTAAGGGTAGCATGGACTAAGCAGCCTTAAAGGCTTAACTCAAGAGGTCGTGTTGAGCATGCTGTTTTACCAATCACAATCCTGTAATATCAAATGAAAGGACACCACACAAGTTATATATTATAAAAATATATGTATTTATTACTAGAATAATCCTCTGTACTCTTTATGAGTGCAGAGGCACAAGCGTTTAAACAAAAGTACAGTTACACATATAAAAGTTGCACAATTATGGATGAGGGCGGGTGGCCACTCAAACCATATACTAAAATAGTGGTGTAAGAACCACCAATCGAACAGTGGTTAGGCCTAGGGCCTAGGGCATCGCTGGGACCAATCGGGACTAGCAATGCTGAAGTCGGGAAAAGCCTGCGGGAATCGGGTGCAGCGCTTAAAGCACACACATGCACCAATGCAAAGTCAATGGTGCGTAAAAGTTACTGTTTTAGGAACCTTCCGACTGACCTAGAAGGACGAAACTTTAGACATATACACTAGAGGTGCGTACCAGTGCAGGAACACCGGCGTTGCTGAGTTACCTCACCCACAGGAAGCGGGTGCACAGGTGCAAAGTAGTGTTGGGTTTCGTCACGCAGGTTGATGGTGCTTGGAGCTGAAGATGCTGCAGGCGTCGTGACGGGAAGTGTCCGGTGTGATCCAAGGGTGGATCGAAGATGTAGATGACCTGAAAGCAGAGGGGACAGAGTCTGGGTCACTCAGCAGTGACCAGGGTGGAACCAGGAAGGAACCAGGCAATGTCGGGCGCAATCAGGTCGATGTCGAGTAGCTTCTCTCCGCTGCCATGTGGACTCTGGGGCACCGAGGATGTCCAGGAGTGGATCACGAGCTGTCCCACGAAGGCTCTCGCTGTCGGCGGTGTCGGCTTCCGGATTGGAGCAAACAAACCTTGGCAAGCACAACCCACTCAGGATTCGAAGATCGCTTAGTACTCCGACCAGGAAGGTCCGAGCGGGTGCTCCTTTTCAGGGGAGCGAGGGTCAGTCCAGAGCAACCGGACTGGCGAGTCAAATTCAAAAGTTCATCAGTACTGGGGCCACAAGCCAATGGGCAAGTGACCGGAGCAACGCGTTGAGCCAAAAAGTGCAGAAGGGCCCCACGCAGCACTCGGTGAGTGTAGAGGGGTGAGCTTCGGTGCAGGAGTGGCTCAGGGCTGGGGCTTCTCAAACCCCAATGCACAGCTTCGAGGGAGCCTCGGAAGCTGCACGGTCAGCGCCTCGTGGTCTTTCCAAGATGGCCGGCCCCACGCTTCAGGTCGCCTCCACGGGTCTCAGCTCTGCAGGGACTGTGGATCGGGCTGTTAGAAGGCAGGAACGCTGGCTCTTGTCGAACTCTGTCGCTCGAGTTCCGGCAGGAACTGCAACAAAGCAAACGGTGAGGTGCTGGATGGTGCCTGTTTGCACAGGATGGTCACTCCTTGACCACAAGGGAGATTCTTCAGTCTTCTACGTCGAGTAGGATGTCGAAGGGTCCAGAGTTTCGTTTCATAAATTTCAGTCAGGATTATCTGATGTGCGTTGGCACTGCTCCCACATATATACCAATCTAGTGGGCTGGATTACCTGCTAGGTCCCTCCTATGGGTGGGACCCAGGAAGGGGGTGGATACACCCCTTTCCCTTTGTTCAGGGTCACGCTGGGACTGGTTTTGGTGTGCTCAAGAACCGGTTTGACCGGATTATGCAAGGGGAAGCCTTGTGCTCCCCAGGCAGTGTCTGTTTCTTTCAAACCTCCCTGATACAATCCACTTTCTCCTGTCTGGGGTGGTGTGACACCTCCCTGTGACAGGAAACCCTTTGTCCAGACCTCCTCTGCCAAGTTTCGGTCAGCAGCAGGAGGCCGGACTCGTGTCTGTGGCAGAAGCGTCCATTTTGTGATGCTGAGGCTCTTTTAAAGTCAACCGCGTTTTAGTAAAGTAACCTGTTTTCTCCCTCTAGAGGGGTGGAATGCTATACCCGTTGACAGGACTGTCGAGGGGATAGTATTCCAAATCGTATGACACCTTACACGACATGTTTTGATAAAGCCAAACCAAAGTTAACATATAACCGCAATGGATTATAATGCACTTAAGAGTATATGGTATGGCATTATCCCGGAACAGCTAAGGGAATTGGTCCCGACAGCTGCAGACAGGCTCAGCTCATGCTAGAGCACCATTTCACATAAAACCAAGCACTCTGCCTCCAGGATTGTTAAGGCCTGCCATAGGAGTATATATGTGTCCAGATAGGTTTAGATATGTGTATACTATATCTAAGCAAGGGGTGATTACACCACCTTGCCCCAGCTGAGTGATCAGCCAGTTGTGTCAATTTTGGATAGCCAGCCAGGGGTGGCAAAAGATATGCTGCAGCCCCTGGTAGGCCTTGGATGCACCTATGCCCTGGACACCTATAGTGCTCTGTACAGGGGCTGATAAGGTGACCCAAGCCAATTTAGTTATGCACCTAGGGTACATGGAATCCATTTTAAAGAGAGAGCAGATAGCCTGGGGCCCTGATTAGCAGGGAACCAGGCCAACTAAGTCGAAAACCAGCTAAACACAAGGCAAAAAATCTGGGGTAACCATAGTCAGGTATCCATCTTCCTACACAGTTATATTGTTATCTTTTATGGCCTGCAATCGTTCTGTTTTAGCCTTCCTACATGTTGAATTGTACCAGGAGCATTGGGCGGCCCTATTTCCCTTCTTGGAAACCCGAGGATTGAGTACCTCTGCCAAATTAAATACTAAGCCCACATGAAGAGCCTCCAGCTTGTTAAAGTAATCAGAAGGCGGTGGTTGGTTAACTAGCGTTGCAACCTCTATAAAAGATGGAATTGCCAAGCTATATAGTTTTTCTAGTTGTTCCGGGTGTTCCATTAATTTATGCCATCTTACTCTGCGCCTGTCATTGGTAGGGTAAGATCGCCATCTGTATCCCCGGAAACTGAGGCACTACTCCTACTGATATTAGGCAAGCCCAGTTCTAGAATTAGGGCATTGTGATCAATGTCCACTCTTGTGGCAACATTGAGGTCTAATACCTTTGGCCATAATATTGTTTCATCCAAAATGTAATCAAGATGTGACGTTTGTCCTGGTTTGTTAAAAGTACATTTGGCTGGGGTGTCAGAGGGAGTGCGGCCATTGCATGCTCGTATGAAGGGAGTTAAGGTTAGTGCCATGATCTGTATAGCTAACGGGGACCACTCCCTGGGAGATGGAGCCTGGATGAAGGGGATAGACCAATGATCATCATCTGCCGACAAGACGTCTTCGTTTATACCCTCCAGAGGCTCGAAGTGGCAATTCAGGTCGCCCCCCACCAGGAGGTAGGTGGCACTCGTTGAAATAAAGAGGGACAGGTCCTCAATAGTACTAGACTCTTTGGCTACCCTGACAAGGCGTGAATAGACATTAATCTGTGCTAGCTTAAGAGCATTGGGCCAAGCAAGGACTACCCATTGAATATCTTTGGAGTAGGTGTTTAATGTCTTTGCAGTACAACCCAAATGGGATCCAACCCAGATAATAGGTCCCACTGATGGGCGACCTCTCCCTCCCCATACTGCCGGGACAAAGAATGAAGCAAATCCTGCCCGATATTGCTCCGTTCGGGCCCATGTCTCTTGGAAGAGCCACAGATCGCTTTCATCCACAAAGGAACCCCATTCGGGACAAGTCAGTTTGTTAGGCAGACCTGCCAGATTCCAGGATCAAATTTTGAGTGACTCTGTCCTAGGACCCATAACCATACTCCTCGGTGGCTCAGCATTTCCCTCCTCAGTTAAACCCACTTTGCATGATAATGGGGGCAATAGGTTACCTTCCACAACTGAGTCAGGTACAGGCTCCTTAATTCTATCAGTCTGGAGTGGGCTGCTACTTAGGGTGGCTGAGGTCATTATATTCACCCTGCATCTATCAGCACTCCTGGCCCATGTGGTGCTAGAAATGTCTTTCCGCCATCATCCAACTCTCCACACTCTGTCTCGCGGGTTGTCCCTATTGTGTCCCTAGAAGTGGGCCGCAAGTTAGACGGATTCAGTCAATCCACCATGTCCAGGCAGCTATATCTGTTTTGTAAGCGGACGGCCACAGGGACTAAAGGTTCTCTGAGCCTTCCCTGGCTAGAACCACCCGCTATTGGACATTCTACAGTGTTCCAAGCTTGTTCGATGCCAGGCCTGGTGCACAGTGGACCGGGGGAGTAGAAGTGCGACAAGGGAAGCGACTGGATGGCTGACACGGGTCTGGACTGGCTCCACTCACAGATGTGAGACACCGTCCGTGTGTCTCTAAAATTTATCAGGATACAGTCTCCCCTTGTATCCTTTACTCTGTGACCCACCCATGACACCCTGCGGACAAGCAAAATTTCCCTAGTTACATGTGGCGGGAGTGGTCTGTTTTTGTTAAGCCAATCCGTAACTCTGTTTTTTAGTGACATGTGTGATTCCTCACTTTCGTTCCTCAGCTCCGGTACCCCAGCTAGAACCACTACATACGAACTGGATTCGGGGGGTAGATCAATTCTTATGGGCGGTATTTTGCTGTTGCACTGATATGACGTGGATACACTGTGGTCATATCTCGAAATAAATTTATTTTGGGGATGCTGTTCCAGTCCACGGTTAACAACATTCGCTACTGGCCCTGTTTTAACCAATTCCGAACTCCCAGCCCCCTGTACACTTTGATCGTCTGCCACAGACCTCGCTACACCCATGATATTTAGATCAGGTGGAGTTAAAGATGTACGTTTGTTGGTAACATTACTTAGTCTGGCTAGGACCCCAGAATTCTGATCGGAAGCATTAGTGAGAGATAGTACGTTTTCTTCGATTGCAGCCAATCTGTTCCTGAGAGGTAATTGACTAGCAGCTATTATAGCCCCCACTTTGTCCCAAAAAGCATTGTGCAGAGTGGGCACAGAGACCTCTGGTGTATTGGGACGAGTCGGAGCCACTGGAGGTGTCTCTAGTTCCGTATCATCGTAATGTCCCAAGGCATTCCGTCCTTCCTCCCCCAACCTTGTTAGCTTTGATTTACTGGGACAGTTTTTCTTCGGATGGCCACCCTCCAGCTTCTTTTTATTAGCTCCTTGTGTCACCTTTAAGGGTTCCTTTCTTCTCATGGCTGGGGCAGTCTTTGACCTGGTTATGGCACATGATGGCTGATCCTGTGCACTGTTCTCTGATACATAATCTACTGAGACAGTTGCCGTTATGGTGTCCACCATGGGGGGATGGTCATTGCTGGTGATTGGACCTTGACCAGGAGAGTGAGCCAGCAAAAGCCCGCCCACAGACGGGCACTTAGTTGGAAGTGGATCGAGTGATAACCGTTGTTCCGTTACTGCTATCTCTTGTGCAAGCACATTCGAAGCTTTCGTAATGAAGTAATCCAATGTTCCCATCATGCTCCCCCCCTTCGTGCCCAACTTGACCTTATTGGCACCCCTCGCCATCGCAGACATTTATACAGTGTGCACATTTTAAACACCCCCAGTTGGCAAGACTTGGGCCAAGATTTTAGATCTTACCGCACTATGATGAGCACCAGTGTCCCGAACCAGGTGTTAGAGGATGGGCCCAGCCCAGCCTGCTCCGCCCTCGAACGGGCTCAAACGGGCCCGCCATTGGCCCGAGCTTCGCCCGGCGCGCGTCCCGCGAGTCCAAAGATATAGGCTGTGGGCAGCAGTGGGAGGAGCACAGGTGATGGTGGTTGCGGGGCTCCTGGTCGTTGGAGTCCCGCTTGGCTCCCTCTCTCCCTCAATATCCAGCAAAGTTCAGAGTGGGCAGAAATCTCGGTCAGGCAAGCACTGCTGCGAGCGGCACCCGAATACAAAATGCCAAGGAGCCTCTCAGGCTCTGATGCCTGCAATGTGCGTGGGAGCCTCATAGGCTCGAGACAAAATAGCTGGCACTAGCGTTGGAGCCACGGGGCTCTTAACAACAATGCCCCCGGGAGCCTTGTGGGCTCTAAATCAGCAAGGATTGCTGGCCAATGTGGGGGCGGCCCGCTGCCATCCGGAGCCGCTCTACCGCAAAAGAAATGCCGCAGACGTTGGAGCCTTTCAGGCTCTATCTGCCAGGAATGCCCCCGTGAGCCTTCGTGGGCTCTGATTACAACTGGGCCCCTCTCAGGAACCACGAGCACCCTTCGGAGCTTCTTCCCCGGCCCGTCGGCACTCACCGGCTGCTTCCTCTCGGTGCCGGTGCTCTTCGTGCCGGTCCTCTGTTGCGGCTGGCAGGAGAAGCTTTCTCTCCCCTCGGCTTTCCGAAGGGACTCTGGCTGTGCGCGAGGCTCTCCTTTCCGCACAGGAGCCCCGCCGGCCACTCCAGCACGCCTCCTCTCTCGCCTTTCTCATGTCTAGGTTATCAATAAAGAGATGTCTTCCTTTTTTCCAAACTCTGGATCTGTTTTTCCTTGCAACTAAGTGACAACCACATTCCTCCAGTTGCATTCAGTTTATGGGAGCAGTCCTGGACACGAGAGTAGTGAAACAGTCCTTTGAAAGAGGAGTTAGGCACTCAGTAGGTTCATATATCCAGATCCTTCGAAGACCTTTGAACAGTGACATGGTGAAAAAAGTTCAACCACAAGACAGGCTTATTTTCTACTGTATTCACTACAGTTCATAAAGACTATAGATACTGTAAGGATCAGTTGTTGGAAGCAACGTCTCTGGCAAAGAAGAAGTTCCATATCAACATACTAGAACTAAAGGCAGCAAAGATGGATCTACAGGCATTCATCACAAGGTTAGCTGGCTCAGCTGTATTCATGCAAACAGAATACCGGTCACTCCCGGCAAATTATAGACCAATAAGTTTGCTGGCTACTATGCAAAAAGTAGTGGGGAAGATGCTGGTCGACAAACTTATGGCCTGGGTAGATGACAACAATGCCTTATCCCCCTTTCAGGCAGGATTCAGACGTGCAACCAGTACGGTCGATCAAATTTTTCGTTTCACCATGCTACGGTGGGGGACTGTACTCCTGGGTAAAGGCAGCCTTTATGTAGCATTTGTAGATCTAAGGGCTGCCTTTGACCTGGTGCCCAGGTGCACGCTGTGGGAGGTTCTGTCCAAAATAGGGGTCCCACTTGACTTGCTCACACTGATAATGCGTCTTCACGAATGCAACTTCGCCAAGGTTCAGTGGGGGAGGAATGGGGAATCCACTACTAATTTTCCAGTTGAGCGGGGGGTACGGCAGGGATGTGCAATGGCACCACTGCTGTTCTCCCTGTTCATTAATGGCATTGTAGACAGGATATTGGACGCAGTGGTTGACGCACCTTCGTTAGCGGGCATCAGAGTCCCAATTCTGATGTTCGCCGACGACACCTTGATTGTGTCCAAGACCCCGTCGGGTCTCCAGCGAGCCCTGAACATATTTGACGCATTCTGTAAAGAACGGGGTTTAGAGGTTAATGTAAATAAAACCAAGCTGATGGCCTTTGGGCAAAAGTGCCAATCCAAACCCAAGGTATTCTTGAACAATATCAAATTAGAGTTAGTAGATGTTTTTACTTACCTTGGGGTGGAAATATCCAGTAAACTAGGTTGGTCAAGACACATTGAGAAGGCGGTGTTGAAACACCAGCAAATTTCAGGAGCCCTCAGGGTCGAGCAAGTTAAATCTAAAACCAGGCCTATAAAACCTGTTCTCATGGTTTATGACGCAAAAGCCTTGGGCGCAACCCTTTATGGGGCTGAAGTCTGGGGCTTTGAGAGTCTTACCACCCTTCAAAGATCTGAGAACAGGTTTGTGAGAGGGATAACTAGTCTTCCCCAAAGTACCCCATTAATACCGCTTGGCTTTGATCTAGGCAGAAGATCGCTTAGTGACCGAGCCCGACTGAGGCCTATCCTCTATTGGAGACGGCTATGGACAACCATGGAAATAAGACACTACGCTGAGGGGTTCCTAGCACTAGCCAAATCAGATGTTTTTCACAAAATTAAATGGCTAAAAATGCTAAGGGACGTCCTTGATGAGCTTGGGCTCTCCAAACTATGGGAAAACCCCCTCGGGGAAGTATTCCCCAGTAAATCTAGTATTAAAGAAATATATTGGGACTACATCGACCAGAAACTTTGGAGGAGCGTAACCTCGGAATCCATGGGGGGTAGATTCATGGAAATTAAACAAAGACCATCCCTAGAAAAGTATTGGGACTGTATAACTGTCCCATTAGACAGGAAATTATTTTTCCAGTTAAGGGCAGGTTCTCTCCCCCTGAGGTGTTTGACGTCCAGTTGGAGAACTAGTAGTGGTTTGTGCTGCCCGTCATGTGGGGCCCCCAACGAAAGTATTGCACATTTTCTATTTGTATGCGAGGCCTATGTAAATCCAAGAAAATCTTGGTTGGCTCCAGTATGTAGGAACCTTGGTGTCCGTAGCGGTGTTGAGGGGTTGAGAATCATTTGTTCCTCCACTGAAATGTCCATCGCAGTTGGAACAGCAAAATATTTGGGGTGGGCATGGTCCATAAGGAGGAGGGCTCTATCCCTTAATGTGTTTTGAATTTTACATTCTCCTTTGTTTGACTTACCCCTGCAGACATCTACTGGGAGATATATATGAATTTTAACTACAAAATGCGGCTAATATGTATGGTATGAGTTTTTATTTAAACTTTGGGAATGGTCCGTAATGCGGAGGTTTCTATACCTCAGCCTGCATCTAGTTTTCGCATATTATGAAAAAGCTTATTTTACTTTAATTGGTAACAATTTTTATGCTAATATATTATGTATCTCTAATTACAAATCTTTGTAACAGAATGTTTGAAGTTTTAAAAATGTATGAATTTATATGTTTGTGCTTTTATGAGTGTATAACTCGAATAAAGCTTTTTCACTCACTCGCAAACAGAATAGACAATGACTTAGTTATATATAACCAAGCAGGGAAGAATAAAGTTGTAAGCACTCTTGTAGGAGCGGCAGTATCAATGCAACTGGGCAGTTAACTTGCTTCACTTTGCTAACCCCTGATTATCTCCCGGAAATCAACAATACGTAGAAAGATACTTTCAGCAGGACTGCCTGTGTCAGTCAAAAGTGGGCGTTTCTTCAAGATATACAGACATAATTGTCCAAAAATGGGGTAATTAAGTGTTAAATCTCTTGCAAGACCGCAGAACAAGAGATGGCGTTTTTTGTAAGCTAGCCGTGGCAATGTGTTTTCAATGATATTGTCCAAGACGTTTGCTGTGCTTTTCCACCACTTCGCATTGTTCGGCTGGTGATCAGTAAGCCCAATAAGGAACTGTGCAGGCTTAGTCTCCTAGCCCTGCATGGCCTCCTCAATACTGTTATGCCATTCTTCTTCACCTATTAGAAGGCCACACATTTCATTGGGAGTCGGAAGGATCATCTATACATGGAAAAGGGTCAAATTCATCACCACGATCTGAGCTCTGTTTTCGGTTATGGTTCTAAATACTTGGTGTTCTCACATTAGGCTAATCTTCCACACTGTTCAGAAATTTTGAATGAAGCACAAGTACCTTCAACAGTGAAGGCACCCCTCCATTGGTTACTTTGCTGCTTTATCAGCTTCTTCCTTATCTTTTGTAACTAGCCCATGTGCGACTTAAACACACTTCCCTTAAAGTATCCCTGGAAGTGATATCAAGATGCCAGACATTCGGTTCCGTTTCTCTTCTGGCTACTAAAATAACCAAGCAGTTTGTTAAAGGACCCTTCAGTGCATATCCGCCAGTGCGGCATCCTCCCACCAGATGGAAGCTTCACCCTCTACTTACCCAAAATTCAAAGGGGCTTTTGAACCACTGCATAGAACATACATATGAAGTACATGCTTGGAAGATTGCTGTGTTGTTGGCTTTGACATCAGCCAGAACAGAGAGTGAAATTCAGGCTTTCAAGGTAAAAGAACTGTTCCTGACGTTTCAAATTGACAGAGTAATTAATTGAACGATCTCCAAATGTATACCAACAGTCCTGTTAGACTTTGAATGACCTGTAATACTCGAAGTCTTTTTTTCATCTTTTGATGTCTCTAGCTGAAAGATGTTTACATTCTCTAAATACATGTAACAAACAAGGGTCCCCTGTAGTGAGGATAGTAGTCACCCCTAGGTCAGGGAAAAAGCACTGTGAAGGTATCAACCCAGGCGGTAATGAACAGGACTTGCCCACGTAATAGTGATAGGACACAACAACCCACTTCCGTAGCAAAGACAGTTTTTTTATTTACCAAAATTCATAAAAAACCACAATAGCAATAATTTTTAAAAAAGCATGTAAAAACATGCGATACAATTGAGCAGTTAAATAAAATACAATGAGAAAAATAATACACAACAATCACAAATTCATAAAAACATAATATTAATTCCTGAGTCAAACATAAATAAATATGTTGTCGACGCGCGTTTCGGCGACCAGCGCCTTCAAGAAAAACAAACTCTCAGGTTCCTAAATGTAAAAACATAATTACTAATCCAGAAGTACATTAATTTATCTCATAAAAAAGGACAACAACTCATATTGTCAGTCAATACAATAATCAAAAGACACCATAATGTAACATCTTATATTAACTGTCAAAACGACACTAACGGAAGTGGGTGAAAAGTTTGTGCGGCCCTAAGTAATAGGCAAGTGGCACCCAAAATGGGAGAAAAATAATAAGTGCAGACTTCGGTGCTCATTTGAAAGATATATCATAAAGTATGAATGCCATAATAAGTTATTACTACTAGGCTAAAAGTGAGCATTTGATAGTGGTCAGGTCAGAAAGGATGCAAGTAAGTTATTAAAGATAAGGAGAGTACAGGGAGAGTGCAACAGTCACTATTCACTTGTCTCTCAATGTATTCTAGCTAATCAATTTCAATCGATTATTTCTGCTGATATATATGGGTCTCTGCTCTCTTTTTTCTTGGAAGGAGTGTTTCCTGCATATATATATATATATATATATATATATATATATATATATATGGCATAAATTCATATTCATAATCATGATTGCTTGTTGAAGGACTGTGCTGACTGCTACATACAGTATATCGATCTAATAACCTACCTATAAATTCAAATGATAACGGACAAGTACAGATATACTTACTTGCAAAATGGTACATGCACACAATATGTATTGTTGGCACAGCTTCTCATACTAGGGGAAATGCTCTAAAAAATGAGAAAACGCTATTAGGTTTAAGTAACATAAGGTGTTAACGCAGAGGGCGGCAATTTATTGCGGCAAGGGGGGAGAAAACAATGTCTCCTAGCTTATTCATATATGTTTGCAGTTTTTTTTATTGATACAATAAAAACGTCCAGGAAATCTAACCAACGATTCACAGCCTTCGAGCCTCTACAAAAACTTCAGCCACCCTCCAAACAAAGTATAACTAGATTGATTATGTTGGCTATTACTTTCTGTTGTTTTAAAGCTGGTCATCCTCCACAAACTTCAGTGTCCGCTAATTTTACAAAGAGCATAAGAACTATGGCAGCATTATACGCTGGAGTCCACCCCCACTGACATCTGCAGAGCAGCAGCTTAGAAAAGTCGACATCGTTTTCTGAAATATTACTGTCTTAGATTCAGAAGCATCCAGTGATATTGCAGTGTTTCAATATATTTTCCATTAAGGTGACTGGATCTCTTCTCCCTAGAACGTGTACATTGAAATTGTCATAGTAACATTTAATTGTTTTGCTTTAATATGTAACAGATGTGGTTTTTTATTAAGTACTGCTTGATAAGCTGATTCAAACTAAGGAATAAATGAAAAATGTAATGCTGAAGAAGAAAAAAGTTACTTATATTGAATTATGCTGCTCTTATATTTCCTCTTTACACACTTGTGCTACCTGAATATCTGAGGCATTGTGGCTTTTGAGGAAATTGAGTTCAGTATGTTTTGATCTCATTGATTGGACCCTAGGGCCTTTTCTAATGAGGTGAATGGGATACTAAGGCAAATGTTGTTTTATGTATTTCTATTATGTTTTGACCTTACTGGTGAGGTAATGTGAATGTTGGACTCTCACTAAGTCAGCCATAAATGATTCAAGCATGTACTTCTATGAAAATATAAACACTGGATCACTGAAGTTCCGGGCAGAAAGAGGGAGGCCGGGAAAAAGGGGATTGGGGGGGTGTGTGTGAAGTGTTAATAATAAAAAAAAATACCTGAAGCTGCCGGCTGCCTCACACCTCACTGTTCCTCTTCTTCCTGGTCCCAGCAGACACTAGGACAGCATCAGAGACTCCCTGTGCTGCATTCATGCTGAGAGCAGCGTGGGGATTGGCCTAAGTGGGCTTGTTGAACGTTTGCTCAGGCACAGGGAGTCTGTGCTGTTTCTCCAACCCGGCTGTGCAATACAGCTGGTTAGAAAAACCTAACTGCCCATGTCTGTTTGGCTGCCATGGAAGAGTCCTGCTCGTGCAAGAGATGGGAACTTGATTTAGTATATTAAATGATCGAGAAACATTGTGAAATTGTCTATAGACAAACTAAAGATTGCCCTCTCTGGAACAAACATAAATTGTATACTTTAAATGCTTAACCCAGGTGTGTTATACAGCGTTGCAGTTTACCAAGATGAAAGTTACACGAGATGAGTGTGAACATCCTTGCCTACATTTAATGCTGTCTTTTTTAATTGAGCCTACGCCTTCCTTCCGATTAACTAATTCTGGGGTTCAAACAGTAACGTGTGACATGCTGGGATTTTGTTGCTTAGTGTCATCCTAAGGATTTGTTGCAAGCACTTTTGTTTGGAAAGGCCACAAATTGGGAGAAAATGTTAGCTCTCTGATAGACAATCCACATATTGCTATGATGTGAGAAGTTAGCCTGGCATATGATGTCCACTATTCTAGTGGGCACCTTGCACCAGTCTAAACGACCCTTATTGATGGTGGTTGTAAAATCAACCTTATAGACAAGCTCTCCTAGTGGTATCATGGACCAACAGTCATAGGCTAAGACTTCAGAGAGCATGTGAAGCAAGCTGTTTTACCAATTATAATCCCTTGAATACCAAATGAAAGGACACCACACAAGGTATATATCAAATATATATGTATTTCTTTCTAACACAACCCCTCTGCACTCATTATGAGGTCAGAGATCGAAGTACATCACAAGTTACTCAATTAGCATACGATAAGTTGCACAAATACAGTTATGCCCTAGGGGCCTCACAAACCATATACTAAGTAAGTGGTATAAGAACCACTTCAGAAATAGTGAATAGGCCTAGGGAATCGCTGGGGCTACACTAAACAACCAAAGGTTAGGAAGTAGGAGACCCACGGGAGACACGTGCAGTGTCTAAACACAGTCGCGAGTTACCCTTGACTTATAATGGAGAACGAAGAAGTTACAAAGTTACTGTTTTAGGGCACTTCCGGATGGACTACGACAAAACCCCTTTAGACTAGGACACTTCGAGAGTCAAGACCCACGGGAGCACAGGAGTACTCGTGTTACCTCACCCAGGGAAGCCGGGTGCATAGGTGCCTTTTGGTGACGGGTTTCGTCGATGCTTGCAATGGAGATCTGCAAAAGAAGTGCTGCAGGCGGCCAGAGGAAGAGTGTCCGAGTGGATCGAAGAACTGAAGAACCTGAAAGCAGAGGGGACAGAGTCTGGGTCACTAGCCAGTGACCAGGAAGGAACCAGGCGATGTCGTGATGATCTCAGGTGAAGAGTTGAAGCTTGTCTCTGCAGCCACGAAGACCAGGAGGTGTCGGCGACAACCATGAGTTGTCCCACGAAGGATCTTGTTGACTGCGGTGTCGGTATCCGGACTGGACCCAACAAGCCTTGGCAAACGCAATCCACGCAGGAAGTGAAGATGGGCTTCAGGTCAGACCAGCAAGGTCTGGGGAGCTTCTCCTTTGCAGGGAAGCTGGAGCAAGCCTGGAGCAACCAGGCAAGCAGTTTAGTTTCAAAGGTTTTTCTTCAGGGGGCTCACTAGCCAGCGGGCTAGCAACCAGGAAGACGCGTTGAGCTGAAATGCAAGAGCGGGCCCCACGCGGCACTCGTGGAGGGTTGAGCTTCGGTGCAAATGGCACTCGGGTCTGGGGCTTCTCGTACCCCAATGCACAACTGCGAGTTACCTCAGGAGTCGATGCAGTTAGCAAAATGCAGGATGTCCATGGTGTCCGGTCCCACGTCTCTCGTGTCTGCCACGGGTCTCAGCTTTGCTGTGGATGTGGGTCGGAGTCAGAGAAGTCTGAGAGTCCAGTTCCTGAGTCGCTGAGTCTTCGGGTTCCGTCGGGAGCGTCGACAAAGTAGACCGGCAAGTTACTGGTGGTGCCTGTTTGCACAGGGTGGTCACTCCTTGACCACAAGGGAGATGTCTTCAATCTTCTAGTCGAAATAGAACGTTGAAGGTCCAAGAGTTTCGTATCAGAGTTTCGTTCCAGGATAATCTAAATTCCTGGGGACACAGCACCTATCTTTATACTAAGAAAATGGGCTGGATTACCTGCTAGGTCCCTCCTATGGGTGGACCTGGGAAGGGGGTGGTTACACCCCTTTCCCTTTTTCCAGTTTCGCGCCAGAGCGGAGCTAGAGTGCCCCAGAAACTGGTTTGAACCGGGCTATGCATGGAGCACCTTGTGTGCCCCAGGCAGTGTCTGGAAAAGTATCTTTCCATTCAACCCACCCTGCCCCAATACACTACAGGCTGTCTGGGGAGGTGCTGGCACCTCCCTCGACAGGAAACCTATTGTCCAGGCCTCCCTTGCTGGAGTTTCCCCCAGCAGCAGGAGGTCAGACTCATGTTTGTGGCAGCAGCATCCATTTTGTGATGCTGAAGCTCTGTTTATCTTTAACTGGGTAAAGCAGTAGATGTATTTTCCCTCTAGAAGGGTGGAATGCTACCCCCGCCGCCAGAATTGGCGGGGGGTAGTATTCCAAAAGTGTTTGACACCTTACACGACATGTTTTGATAAAGCCAAACCAAAGTTATCATTAACCGCGAGGATTATAATGCACTTAAGAGTATATGGTATGGCTATATCATAGAACAGCTATAAGGAGATGGTTCCAAAAGCTGCAGAGGGGCTCCGCTTATGCTAGGGCACCCTCTCACATAAAACCAAGCACTCTGCCTCCAGGATTGTCGAGGCCTACCATAGGAGTGACTTATAGGTGCCTAGGTGCCTATGTGTCTATATGTATTGGTAGATATAGGTATACTATATCTAAGTAAGGGGTGATTACACCACCTTACCCAAGCTGAGTGATCGGCCTGTGGTGTCTGTTTGGATGGCCAGCCAGGGGTAGCATAATACATGCTGCAGCCCCTGGTAGGCCTTGGATGCACCTATGCCCTGGGTACCTAAGGTACACTATACAGGGGCTCACAAAGGTGACCCAATATCCAATTTGGTATGTTCCTAAAGTACATGGAGTCCATTTTATAGAGAGAGCAGATAGCCTGGGGCCCTGAATAGCAGGATCCCAGGCCAACTAAGTCGAAAACCAGCAAAACACTAGGCAAAAAGTTGGGGTAACCATATAGTCAGATATCCACCTTCCTACATTTGACATGACTCTTGTTTCCTTTTGCACACTGAATTAGTGGAAACATACCGCAGCTTTATTGTACATTCTGCTAGTCCTAAAGATATCTGGCCTGAGTGGATCGCAGCTACTTCAGATGTTTCACTTGAATTTTCATAATGTATTGAGTTTATCTGATGGAATAGCAATATGTATTCATTTGTTATGCCAATGTACTCAGTTATGCACTGATTTAACCGTCATCACTGTATCGCTTTCTATCTATGCATAGGCATTATAATTCATGAATATAAATTATAACTAATGTCTCCCCATAGAAGAAATGTGCTGTTTGCTTCTCTTCATGAGCTTTAACATGCCTTCTCTTTCTTCAGGAGTTTACGCCTTTGGATTCTTGTTTATGCTACCACAGCTGTTTGTAAATTTCAAGGTAGGACACTAAGGATTGTATTGGTTATATTAGTTATATTTTCTCATTAATGTTTCATTTATATTGTAATCTGTAATGTGTAAACATCAGTAACATGTCTATTTACTAAATCAGTAGTGGTGGTAAACCACATACATATGCAGCCTCTGATTCAGATACAGATTTCACTCTCCTGACATGTTGGAGAAGCCCGGATATGTAAGAATCTTTGATCTTTAGTGGGTTACCTTGACTCTTAAGGAAGTTTTTGCTACTTCTGCAACTAGCATTCTTATTCTGATGCCAATTAATGTTTGTGTATTACTTCGTGCTACATTTGAGCCTGTAATAATTTCCTGTAACTATTCTCTTCTTTACCCCCTATTGCAATATTGATAGATAGGCTACCTCCTAAAAATGGGGCTGAAAACTGCTTTGGCATAAGTTGTAATTTGTTTTCAAAATAAAATGCCAAGGTTGCCCAGTTTACTTATCTTCATTATACTGTGTCGAAATCTTCCTGATCACACTCTTCAGTTAGTCAGGGTGGGCCACTATTGGAGACGGGTACTTCTTATTAAATACCCAAATATTGTTTTGTTTTTAAACCCCCCCCCCATCTTATTTACTAGACTCCACTCCCTACACAACATTTTGTCATAGCAAGGTGTGTGAAGTGAATCAGAAGTGGCAACCATCCCACCATGACAGGTGCATTGAATGAGGGCCTCAAGGAAGAGTAGGACATGGCTCAATGAAGATTATCTATAGGTAATTGAGTATTAACACTTTTTACTTCTTCGCTCAGTCTGCCGTCCTCATCTTAGTCTCAGTTAGTATATTATTCAAGTGTCCCTTAAGAACACAAACTATCGTCTGAGATTGCCACACATAAAGTTTAATACATTCTAAAAAGAAAATCAACTAGAGAACAACAAAGTCAAACCTCAGCAGGTGAAACCATCTACAACACGGCTGCCCCTAAGTAGCCAATGAAGTAGTTACCACATTCAGCCTGTGTCGCAGGGATTCTGCTCATATGTAAATGTAAATGTATTTGAGCTTATATAGCGCACAGCTACCCACAAAGGGTTTCCCGGCGCTTGCTTAGGGAACCCGTCCTGGTATTCCCCTGTGAGATAACCCCGGCAAGGTATCCACAAGGTGAAAGCCAGGCATCCCGCCGCGAGGGGCCGTTGTGGAGATTAAGCAAGCTATTGCCCAGAGTCGCAGAGTGTGAACCCGTGAGTCGAGAAGGCACCGGAGCGGGAATTATCGAGTCCGTGGAATTTTTGAGCCCAAGACCCGCCGAGGCGGGGAATTGAACCCTCGTCCAGGGCCGATCTCAGCTTCCGGGTCTGCCGCCTCTAACCCCTGAGCCACACTTCTCCACTCATTTTTTTTTTTTTTTTTTTAAATATATTTTTATTGCAGGAATTAGAAGATCATTACAAGTACGACCAGCATTGTATCATAAGCAATATTAACAGAATAAAGCCCTCTGGCCCCCCACCATACAGTCCGTACACAGCCATCCGGCCCACAACCCTGGGGTCGGGCGGCAAAATGCAATGGGGGGTCAGTAGGATGCTGGAGCTGGTCCGGATAATGCACTGTCCGTCATCTGCTTTTCCAAACAAACCTAAAAACCCCCAAAAGAACCCCCCCCCCCTTAAATGTCTACTAACTAAGAAAACCCCCCCCCCTCCCCACCACCAGCGCCAGGGAGCTATCAGCATAGGATCTGCTATTGGACCCACGGGGAAAGCAATAGGATTGTCAGTACTAACGTTCACCGGGACTCGGGGCGAGTCGCTGCTTCACTGTCAGAGTCGCTGGGGGCACAATAATCCCTGAGGGCCTGCACCAACATTTCCCACTCCAACGCGGCCTCCTGCGCCTTCTCATTACCCTGCCTCCAAGCCAGTTGATAACGCAGCGCGCTCTCTCCCGCCGCCCACTTCAAAAGCTCACTGTGCCATCTGCTGCCCACCGGACCAGCTCGTGCCTTCCAGTTCCTGGTCACCTCTCGTTTAGCAAGTAGGAGCCCTAGGTCGATAAATTTACTAGAAATTTTATTCCTGGGGGTATGGGGGAACCAGTGTAGGAGCCCCACCGCCGCATCTAACGATAAGAGTCTCCCTGTCACCTCCTCCAGGGTCGTTGCTACCTCCTGCCAGTAGGACGTCAGTCCTGGACAGGCCCATAACATGTGTAGGAGGTCTGCCTCCTGAGCCGGACATCTAGGGCATTCCGCCGAAGCCGTGGCAAAATATCGCCTAATTTTCACCGGGGTCAGGTACGCTCTATGGAGAACATAATAGTGGACCAGCTGAAAACGGGCGTTACGTGTGCCCTTCCAGGCTCGTCTCACCAACTGGGACCAGGTCGTCTACGGAATCTCCCTACTAATGTCCTCCTCCCAGCGGTTCCTCAAAGTGGTGAGAGGAGCCAATCCCTCGCTAATCAACCTACCATAGAGGCATGTGACCGCCTTCACCGTACCCGCCGACATCATTACGTACTGGCACACCTGGGACAAGTGGGGTTCCTCCTGCCCGTTCTTCCAGTGTGCCTGGATCGCCCGCACAATGGCCGAGTGCAGCAGAAAGTCACCCCGGGGGATCCCGAAGCGGTCAATGAGATCCTGAAAGGACAAGAGCGCCCCGTCTTCGTACAGATCACCAACGAGCTGTAAACCGGAGTCCTCCCAGGCCGCCAAACGTGACCAATCCCCTCCGTGGGGGAGGGCCGTCAGCATCCCCAACGGTATTTCAGGCGCATATGGTGTTCTCAGTTGGCCTCGGGCGTGGGCCCGATTCCAACACAGGCGGACTGTCCGCTCCTCCATCGACAAGTCCCGCAGGACTAAACGTTGTCGCAGCGCTATAAAGGAGAGAACATGCCTGGCCATACCCGTCCCCCTTCCGTCTTCCGGGCCCCGGAATTCCTTAGCGATCTCCTGGGTGAAGGTCTGGAGCTGCGCCGCCAGATAATACTTTTCAAAGTCCGGCACAGCGAGCCCCCCTTCGTCTTTCGGCCTCATCAAGGTATTGAGGGCCACCCGCCGTCGGCCCGATCCCCAGAGGAATCCGATCACCATAGAGCGCAACTGACGAAACGTGGCCGGTGGGACCCAGATCGGCAGAGTCCGGAAGTAGTACAATAACCGGGGAAGCGCCACCATTTTGAGCAGGGCGATACGTCCCGCCACCGAAAGCGGCAGCGTGGCCCAAAAGTCCATGCAACCTCGGAGTGCTCGAATGCAGCGGGCAATGTTCCCATCTAGGAGGTCGGGTTGGTCGTGGTAAACAAATACCCCAAGGTACTTAAAGCAGTCGGGCTCCCATCTAATCTCCCTACTTAACGTAGGGGCGGGGGTACCCCTGCGTACCGGAAAAAGACAGGTCTTGGACCAATTCACTCGGAGGCCCGAAACCTCTCCGAACTCCGTGAGCGCCAACTCCGCTCCGCGTAAAGCGTCAATCGGGTCCTCTAGGAAGAGCAACAGGTCGTCTGCATATAGCGAGACGTAATGCGGGCCCGTAGACGACCACAAGCCCGAATAGTGGGCTCCCGATCGAAGGTGCAGCGCCAGCGGCTCGACCGCCAGCGCAAAAGGAAGTGGGGACAATGAGCACCCTTGCCGCGTGCCTCGTTCTACCTGATACCGCGATGAAATCAATGGGCCCGCTCGGACCCTGGCCGAAGCAGAGGCATAAAGAACCGCGGTCCATCTGACAAATCCCTCCCCGAGGCCGAATCTCCGTAACACCGTGCAGAGGTAGTCCCACTCCAGGCTATCAAAAGCCTTCTCTAGGTCCACCGACAAGACAGCCGGGGACGGGGCATCCACAAATGGTTCCCCTAGCAATCGGAACAACCTACGAATATTCATAGTCGTGTTCCGCCGTGGGATGAAACTGGCCTGATCCTCATGCACCAGGGAACTCATGTGTCCCATCAACCTCGATGCCAAGATGCTGCTCAGAATTTTGTAGTCCACTGTCAACATCGACAGGGGACGGTAGGATCCCGGGTCTGATGAGTCCCGGCCCGGCTTGAGGAGAGGAACCACCAACGCCTCACACATCGAGCTCGGGAGTCGCCCCAGCCTCTTCGCCTCCTTGTAGACCACCAATAATCGAGGGGCCAGGAGGTCAGCGTAAGCTGCATAAAACTCCACTGGTAAGCCATCCAGGCCCGGGGTCTTGTTTCTCGCCATCCGTTTAATGGCCCCGCGGATCTCCCCTAATTCAATGTCAGATCCCAGGGTTTTCGCCACTTCCTGCTCTACTGTGCGGAGCTCCAGTGGGCGAAGATAATTATCAAGTCGGTCAGGGTCGCGTGCGGAGCGACTGCGGTATAAACATTCATAGTAATGCCTGAAGCAACTAAGAATCTCCGGTTGGGTGCATACCTCGGTTCCTTCTGTCCCACGCATATTTGTCGTCGTTTGGGACTGGCGCGTAGGGTTGGCCAACCACGCCAACAACGCACTCGACCTGTCGCCCTCCGCGATGGACCGGACCGTATAGGCTTTATAATCAAAACAGCGGAGCCGTTCGACCTCTGCCGCTACTTTTTCCCTCGCCTCCGCCGTTTGTGCTTGCAATTCCGGGTGTCCGGGGCGGCGCAGTTCAAGCTCGCGGAGTTCCCGGTCCGCTGTGTCTAATTCAGCCAGGATGACTCGCCTCATGCCCACCTTCTTAGAGATACAGTAACCCCTCACCACTACCTTAAAAGCATCCCATTCTAATGCCCTAGTACTCGCGGAGCCGCCGTTGGATGCAAAGTAATCCGATATTCTCTCTCCCAGATCCGCTTTGAAGACACTGTCCTCGAGGATCTCGGGTCGCAATTTCCAGGTGGGCACCGCCGGTGCCCCGGGAAACCAGCGAAGGTCCAGCAGGAGGGGGTTATGGTCCGAGATGGTCCTAGAGAAATACTCCGATCGGACCGCTGCCGAAACCAGTTCGGGCGATCCGAGAAAGCCATCTAGTCTGACATGCAACTCATGGAGTCTCGAGAAATATGAATAATCCCTAGACGCGGGGTGATGCGCCCTCCAAATGTCCGTCAAACCCCAGCGGGTTTGCCAATCCTGACGACCCTTAGCCGTGCGACGGACCGGGGAATCGGGAAGCGGGGGATGCGAGCGATCTATGTCCACATCCACTACGGAGTTAAAGTCACCCCCAAGCAGGAGGGGCCCGGAGAAGAAGTGGGCCAACGAGCCCGATAACCTGGCAAGGAAGGCAGTCTGGTCCACATTGGGAGCGTACACACAGCAAACGTTCAGGTCCCTCCCCCCTAGAGTGCCCGAGATGGCCACGAAACGCCCCTCCGGATCTAACACTGTCCTCGTGACTTGGAAGGGGACCCCTGCCCTGATCCATATTAGCGCCCCCCTGGCATAAGCGGAGTACGACGTGGAAAAGACCTGCCCCCGCCATCTACGCTGAAGCGCCGCCCCTTCCGCCTTGTTCAGATGAGTTTCCTGCAGCAGCGCCATTTGCACTCCCCTACGCACTAAATAAGCGTGGACCTTGTGGCGCCTGGACATAGTGTGAAGCCCCCTTACGTTCCAAGTAACACATTTCAAGTTAGCAACATCAGCCATTGTCCCAGATTGTTCTTGCACAGTCCCCCCATCCGGGTCCCCACAAAGAAAAGACATCAATCCTCCCAGCGCTGATGGCGGCCATTTTCCCCAACCAAAACCAACCGACCCAAAATCCAGCCAAACCCCCACCCACCCACCCCAGGACAGGACCCAAACTGCACCACCTAGATCCCATCCAAACCTCGTCTTTCAACAACCCCAGAACCCCCACTAATCCTACGGTCGCCACCGTAGGAAGGCCTTATGGGCCAGGTGCGGGCTGGGCGGAGGCAGTGGGCCCTCGTCGCTCAGGCCACCAGGACTATAACAAGCCCCAAACAGAGCCAAAAACTTCTCGGGGCAAAAGCAGAGGCCCCCCAACCCTCTTTCCCTTTTGTCAGCCTTAAAGGACGGCAACCGCCTCCCCCCTGCCGGGCCCCCACCCAAAACAAGTCAGCATACCCCGTTACCCTTGTCCATCCAAAAGGTCCTCCACCGATTTCGGTGTGATCACCGGAGTATGGGTACTATCGGCCACTGAGTCCTCCGAGTCCGATGGTGCTCCTTCTGCACCTGGGTTTTCTTCCTCCTCGATGGCTTCATCCCGTGCCCCCGACAACTCCGACAGTACTTCCAGCACTCCCCTCCGCTCCGATGATGTCTCCGCAGTTGAGGGCCCTCCCGTGCGGCCGCGGCGATTTCTGACCCTCTTGGATCGCCGCCTTTGTTCCGGTTCATCTGCCTGTTGGTACGAGGAGCCAAAGCCATCTTTCCCTGTCCTGTAGAGCTCGAGCCAGACACAGACATCCTCCGGGGTGTCGAAGAACTGGGTTTTGTCATCGACAATGATGCGGAGCCTTGCAGGGTAGAGGAGTGAATACTGAATGCCCTCGCTCCGGAGCTCGCGCTTAACCGCTAGGAAGGAGAACCGCTTGCGTTGAGTCTCGTAGGTGTAATCTGGGAAGATGTTCACCTGACTGTTCGCTACTTTGAACGGGCCATTGTGTCTGGCTGCATTGAGGATTAAGTCTCTGTCTCGAAAATGCAGCAACCGCGCTACCACCGGTCTCGGGGTGCGTCCCTGTTGTGGGGGCCGTGCTGGGACTCTGTGGGCACGCTCCAAAGTGTAGAAGGAGGACAGTCCCTCCGGGACCACCGTGTCCCGGAGCCAGGTCTCCAAGTATGTCACCATGTCGCCATCCTCGATCTTTTCCGGCAGGCCCACCACTCGGATGTTGTTCCTCCTGTTGCGGCCTTCCGCATCCTCCGCCCTCTGTTCCAGGGTCGCAATTCGGGATAGAGCGTCCTTCATCGTCGCAGCCAAGGTTCGCTGCGCCGGCTCCAAAGTTTTCACCGTGCTCTCCACCTCCTTGACCCGGTCTGAAAGTTTGCCATGGTCCGCTCTGAGGAGGCCCAGGCTCGTCGCCACCTGAGCAATGTCCTGTTGGAGGGCCGATCTCGTGGACTCTATCGCCTCTAGGACACGGTCGAACTGGTGTTGCATCGGCGCGCCACCAGAACTTTTTGGGTCCCCATGCTCCTCTTTGTCCTGGGCTTCAGAGTCCGAGGCGGTCTGGGTGGATCCCTTGGCTCCTCTAGGTTTCCCCATGCCTCCAGGGGCACTCTGCGAGGGTCCCGGAGTAGGCGTCTCCGCGTGCAGGTGTCGACCGCGACCTTCCCGGGTACTTGTCCTCAATTCGGGTACGGGCGACCTCCTTCTCCAGGGCCTGAGGAGACTCCGCCGCTTCGGCTCACGCCAACGCCATGGCGTCCGAGGGCACCGATGAAGGGGCGGAGACAACCGTCGTCGGGTCGGGCAGGCCCGCTCACCCACTATGGCCCCGGGGTGAGGGCCACCAACTCCCTCGGATGATTTGTGGCGCCAGAGTGTCGTGCCTCCCATGGAAGTGAACTGACCAGGAAGACGTAGCTAGTCGCGGAGTCGCGAGGCGGGCCACCGCTTGAAACACTTGGCGTCCGCTCCCGGTGCCCTCTATAGCGTGGGCATCCGCCCGGCCATCCAACCGAGTGCAAATCCGTTGCAAAAAGTCCAATCCAGTGAATGTCCAGTGCCCGGGACAGCCGGGGATGGCGAAGCCGGGCGCCAGTCACTGCCCGCGCCACTTCCCCAAGTCAGTGGGTTCGACCCGGGGGACAAAGGGGTCCGGGCGCCATGTTGGGTCTCACTCCGCAACTCCGCAAACTTCGGTTTTACTCCGGAGCAACCCTCGTCCGAGCTCCACTAGGGGTCCCGGCAGGTCATTGTCAGCACGCTCAGCAGTATGCGGGGTCTGGGGAGCCCCGCAGCCTCCGATTTTCAGGATAATCCCGGGCTTAGTCCCTGAGCCGAGCTCTCAGGCGACCATCGCCATCGGCGCCCAAGCCACGCCACACACTTCTCCACTCATACACAGAACTGTGCATAGAGACCTAGAACCTCAGTGAATTAGGGTGTACCAAAACTCAACTCAGTATCCAAAATCCCCTACCAGACTAGCAATCAGTGTCTCATTGGTTCTTCCATACCCCCAATGATTTAGACAACCCAGAACATGGACTTGGAACACCTCAGGTAACGTGGAACACATGAACACTCTTTCGTTATACCAACATATCAATCCAGAACGAGGAGTAAATGAAGACACGTGCAAGTTTGAAATGTTTATTTCTAATGCCATGTTCTCAAGCGCAGTATCTTAGCTAATACAAGCAAACATATTATAAGCAACAAGGTTATCAGCATAGTTACTAGTCCATAAAATACAAAGGGAGAAAGCATGTTAAAATGCTAAAGGGAAGAAGCCATCGCACCCCAACTACGGAAGATCATCAACATCTCCTTCGAAACAGCGACATTCCCGGAAAGCTGGAAGCACGCCGAAATCAACGCCCTCCTCAAAAAGCCCAAGGCGGACCCCAAGGACCTCAAGAACTTCCGGCCCATCTCCCTGCTCCCAATCCCAGCGAAGGTCATCGAGAAAATCGTCAACATGCAACTGACCCGCCACCTCGAAGACAACAACATCCTGGACCCGTCCCAATTTGGTTTCAGACGAAACCACAGCACCTAGACAGCCCTCATCGCCGCCACAGACGACATCAGGCGCCAATTAGACAACGGCGAAACATCTACCCTCATCCTCCTGGACCTCTCGGCTGCCTTTGACAAGGTCTGCCATCGCACTCTAAAAACACGCTTCCAAGAAGCCGGTATCCAAGAGAAGGCCCTCGACTGGACCACATCCTTCCTCTCCAACAGATCCCAGAGCGTCCGCCTCCCACCTTTCCGATCCGAAGCCAACGACATCATCTGCGGCGTCCCCCAGGGCTCCTCCCTCAGCCCGACGCTGTTCAACATCTACATGGCCCCCCTCGCACAAGTGGCCCGTCACCACAACCTCAACATCATCTCCTACGCTTCTATAAGGATCCAGTAGCAGTTTCCGCAGGAGTGCCAGGAGCCGACGAGAAACCCAAACCTTCCCCCCTACACCTCCTGTGTCTATCAAGCACTAGAACACAAGGGTGATATGGAGGGAAAGGAGGGAACAAAACAAGGAAAGTTGGGGGAGACAAAACACTGGACTCTTCGGACACTTCTTCTTCAAGTGGAAGATGAAGCTAAAAGGAATAGTAGGTTAATACAACAACAGTCAACTCACAAGCCTATAATGTAGATACATAAACCACCTTTACCTGATAGCACAATGGCTTGACAATGAAAGCAACTAGGATATCCTCTGGAAATATAAGTGTGATCGTGGAGTGTATCGGTACCCAGTATGGCCTAGTTTGGGGGGTATGAAATGTTACCTCTGAGTATATCACACATAAGTACATAAAGTGAGGGTATATCGTATCGTTTCTTACCCAGCCAGAACCACAGCCACGCTAAGGTGTCTTGTGTAATAAAAGGTCTGGATCACAGAAGTAGCTGCATGGAAGGCAAGGACTGCATACATAAACATGAAACAATCCTAACAAGAACACAATGCAAATGTAGTGCGCTACAAGCGCTTTACCGGTTCTTCTTGTCCCTGTACTGTGACGAATACCAGCATCTGGGAAGTCCAGTGAACGAAAACAAAGAAAGGAAAATAAAGGGAAGGAGGATGAAACTCGCCAGGCGGACCACAAATCCCACAATGTCACGAAAAACCCCCGCACCACTGCCCCAGCAATTATCGGCCGTTCGACGGGACAGTAGTCCGGCCAAATGACGGGTCCGCTAGAAGAAGGGCGCCGAAAGAGTCTCTACGGCACAGAGGTAAGACAGCCGGCACTGAGCGAGGGTAGGTAGGTATTGTAGAACCCACGTGAAATAAGATAAGTGGATATGCGGGGCTAAAGGAGAGCTCTTCAGTAATACCGTTGCGAACCACCAGAGAAACAATGACTCGTTGAGAGGTATTCTGAAACCAGAAATCCACGACTGGTGGGGAGGAGCCAAGCAGGCATCCGAAATGGCCGCATAGTCGCTCGGCTCCATGAGCCCTTTCGCCCCACACATACATCCTGGCACTTATCCTGAGCCACGAAGGTGTATTTAAATGGGAGAAGGAGAACGATCACTTACCATCTGCTCCTGAGGCTCCTACGTGCGGCAGACCCGGAGAACTGTCCCCGATTGCTCTGCGGCCCCCGTGGTGATGAGACCGGGGCGTTGACTTAGACGTGCAGCCGGCCGCGACTGCAACAACAACGGCCGCTGGTGACGGTGAGGAATCGGTTGGAGGGTGCCGTTGACTTGCAGGGCCGCCGATGGCAGTGCCGGCCCGGTCCACTTGGCGGCGAGCCTTGAGGTGCTGCGTGGCGAAGCAGGGTCGGAGGGGGTGCATGACTCCTGGCCCCCTCCCCAATCTCTCTGCCCGGGCATAACAATCAATCATAGACATTTATAGAGCGCTCTACTTACCCGGAGGGTCTCAAGGCGCTAGGGGGGGGGGTGCTGCTACTGCCCGAACAGCCAGGTCTTGAGCTTCTTCCTGAAGGCGAGGTGGTCTTGGGTCAGGCGCAGGTCGGTCGGGAGGGAGTTCCAGGTCTTGGCGGCCAGGTAGGAGAAGGACCTTCCTCCTGTCGTCGCTCTTCGGATGCGGGGGACGGCGGCGAGGGCGTGACTGGCTGATCGGAGGTGTCGTTTGGGAGCGTAGAAGTTGATGCGGTTGTTGAGGTAGCTCGGGCCTTGATCGTGAAGGGCTTTGTGTGCGTGGGTGAGGAGACGGAAGGTGATTCTCTTGTTGACCGGGAGCCAGTGCAGGTCTCTTAGGTGTCCGGAGATGTGGCTGTGTCGTGGGACGTCGAGGATGAGTCTGGCTGAGGCGTTCTGGATCCCTTGGAGTCTCTTCTGGAGCTTGGCGGTGGTTCCGGTGTAGAGGGCGTTGCCGTAGTCCAGTCGGCTGGTGACGAGGGCCTGGGTGACAGTCTTTCTGGTCTCGGTGGGGATCCACCGGAAGATCTTCCGTAGCATGCGCAGGATGTTGAAGCACGACGAGGAGACGGCGTTGACTTGCTTGGTCATGGAGAGGGAGGAGTCCAGGATGAAGCCCAGGTTGCGTGCGTGGTCTGTCGGTTTGGGTGCGGTTCCCAGGGCGGGGGGCCACCAGGAGTCGTCCCAGGCGGAGGGCGAGGATCCCAGGATGAGGACTTCCGTCTTGTCCGAGTTCAGCTTCAGGCGGCTGGTCGACATCCACTCGGCTACCTCTTTCATTCCTTCGTGAAGGTTGGCTCTGGCGGCGGCGGGGTCGTTGGTGAGGGAGAGGATCAGCTGGGTATCGTCGGCGTAGGAGATGATGTTCAGGTTGTGTTGGCGTGCGATGGCCGCGAGGGGGCTCATGTAGACGTTGAAGAGGGTTGGGCTCAGCGAGGATCCTTGGGGTACGCCGCAGATGACTTCGTGGCCTTTGACTTGTACGGTGGTAGGCGGACTCTCTGGGTCCTTCCGTCGAGGAAGGAGATGATCCATTCCAGTGCCTTCTCCTGGATTCCGACGTTGTAGAGGCGCTGCACTAGTGTGCGGTGGCAGACGGTGTTGAAGGCCGCGGAGAGGTCTAGGAGGATGAGGGCCGCTGTTTCTCCGTTGTCCATCAGGGCTCGAGTGTCATCGGTGGCAGCGATGAGGGCGGTCTCGGTGCTGTGGTTGGCCCGGAAGCCAGACTGCGAGGGGTCGAGGGATCCGTTCGTCTCGAGGAAGGCGGCCAGCTGCTTGTTGACGGTCTTCTCGATGACTTTGGCCGGAAACGGGAGCAGCGAGATGGGGCGGTAATTCTTGAGTTCGGTGGGGTCCGCTGTTGGTTTCTTGAGTAGAGCGCTGAGTTCGGCGTGCTTCCAGCTCTCAGGGAAGGTGGCGGTGGTGAAGGAGGTGTTGATGATGTCCCGCAGGTGGGGTGCGATGACAGCGTCGGCCTTGTTGAAGATGTGGTGAGGGCAGGGGTCGGTCGGAGATCCGGAGTGGATGGAGTTCATCATGCGGATGGTGTCTTCGGTGCTGATCGGGGTCCAGGTGCGGAGGGTGGTGGTGGGGGGCGTTGGTTCGGTCGTGTCGGACGTGGCGTTCGTCGGTTGGGTGCTGAAGCTGTTGTGTATGTCCGCGATCTTGTTGTGGAAGTAGGAGGCGAGGGAGTTGCAGAGTTCTTGCGATGGGGTGATGTCGTTGTTTCCGGCGTTGGGGTTGGAGAGCTCTTTCACGATGTTGAAGAGTTCCTTGCTGTTGTGTGCGTTGTTGTCCAGGCGGTCCTTGAATGCAGTTTTCTTGGTGGCGCGGATCAGTTGGTGGTGCTTCCGGGTGGCAAGCTTGAGGGTGGTCATGTTGTCCTGTGTTGGCTCCCTTCTCCAGGCTTTCTCGAGGGCTCGGCAGTTCTTCTTGGAGCTCATGAGTTCGTCGGTGAACCATGGGGCCTTCTTGCTGCCGGGTCTGCTGGGCGGGGTCCTCAGTGGGGCGAGTTCGTCCGCGCAGTTGCTGATCCACTTCGTGAGGTTGTCGGCGGCCTGGCTGGGGTTCGCTGAGCTGGCGGGAGGGTGCTGGCTCAGGGAAGCGGCGAGCTGGTCGGCTGTGATCTTGCTCCAGCTTCTGCGGGCAACCTGTTGCTGGTGGTGGTGGATCGTCGTTCTTCTGAAGGTGAAGTGGACGCAGCTGTGGTCCGTCCAGTGGAGTCCAGTGGCGTGGCTGAAGACGATGTCTTTGCTGGATGAGAAGACGGCGTCGAGTGTGTGTCCGGCGAGGTGGGTGGGGGTGGTCACCAGCTGCTTGAGTCCGAGGTTGGCGAGGTTGTCGAGCAGGGTGCTGGTGTTGCGGTCGTTGTTGTTCTCCAGGTGGAAGTTGATGTCCCCCAGGAGGATGTAGTCAGCGGAGGGGAGGGCATGCGGGCTGACGAAGTCGGCGATGTCCTCGCTGAATTGTGTGCGTGGTCCCGGGGGTCGGTAGATCAGGGTGCCTCTGAGGGTGGTCTTCGGGTCGGTGTGGATCTGGAAGTGTAGGTGTTCGGCGGTGGTCAGGATGTCGTCGGTGTAGGTTGTGATGCGGATGGTGTCCCTGTGGATAATGGCGATGCCTCCTCCTATCTGGTTGGCGGTGCGGTCCCTCCGGGTGATCTTGTAGCCCTCTGGGATGGCGATGGCGATGTCGGGCGCTGAAGAGGCGTTCATCCAGGTCTCTGTGAGGAAGGCAACGTCAGGAGCTGTGGTGTCGAGGAGGTTCCAGAGTTCGATTGCGTGTCTGTGGACGGAGCGGGTGTTGAGCCAAGGATTGCCCCCGAAACAGGCGGGCGGCTCCCGGGGAGCGGCAGGGATTTTGTTTAGCCTTTTGGTGACTCTCCCCCGGGGAGCCCGCCTCATAGTTTTGGGTCCCGGTTGTTCATCCCGTAGCGCCCTGAATTGGGGCCTGGTCCCTGAGGCGAGGTGAAGAGGTACGAGGTCGAACTGACTAAGATGGCGGCTGGTGCGCTCCTCTACGGACCATGTCCAGGTCGGACGGCTGTCATACGGATGGGGTCGGGATGCTGGCGGCGTACAGAAGAGCCCACATCCAAGGACGTGTTGACTGCCCTAACGATTTTGCACAAGACTCTGATCTGTAATGCTCGGGACCTGGGTAGAAGAATGGCCGCCATTACTGTCTCGCCGTCCCTAACGGCCACAGTTCGATCCCAAGGGAGTGCCGACGTGCCCGCAATTATGTCCACGGGGAGAGTCCCAGCTCTGCCTAGGTACCGGGAGCCGCCGAAAGACCCGGTTCCTGTGACCGCTCTGGCCGACATGGTTGTACACGTGAGTGTCTCTTCGGGGCACATGTTCAATTGGCGGCTGGGGAAACAACACTGTTTTCCTTATTGGGCTGTCCCGGCGATGTCGTGGTGCTTGCCGGACTGTGTGACTCTCCTTTCTTGGATGGTACTACTGTGTATGGACTTTGGGCAGCTTCCGGGGTCAACACCGGCACTACCGGATCTCCGCTGTATATACTCGGATGGGGTTGGATTGCTGTACTTTTCTGTGGCTGCGCTTCGGCATGGCCCGCCCGGATCGTTTGGACCCTCCAGGCTGCTCTGTATACCGATTGACAAGTGGACATCTGGCGGTGCCATTGCTAGACAAGGCCAGGGATGATATGGTTCAGAGTTTAATGGCCTTATTGTTGACGGACGGTGCATTGGGTGTGTTTGACCGGGAGTCCATTGCTGTTGTGGCCGGGGCTTGATGTTCTCCATTGATATTTTACTTTGCTTCTGGGATTTTCCTGGGTGTAGGGGTGAAGGGCGGGGTCGGGCGGCGAGACCGAGGGCCCTCCTCCTCTTATATGTTTTCTTTTTCTCTCTCTCTTTCTATATTTCGGGTCTCCAATAGGGCGACAGGCATGCTGCGGGGGGGGGGGGGGGGGGGTAGGCCATGGCCTTCTGCGGGAGTGCAGGGTGGGGGGTAGGGGGGATGGTGTTTGTTCGGTATTTGTTTCTATGGCCCTTTAGTCTTTTCTCTCTTTTTAGTGTCGTCGTCGTTCATGATCCCTGCAGTATGTTTTGTTTTGAGGGGTGGGGTTTGGATTTGCTACGTACCGGGTTTGTGCCTGCATTTCTCCTGCTTTGTGTATCTTACCCCCGATACTACATTCGTATTTGTATTATTTGTGGATATCCTGATTTGCGCGCAGTATTGTGGGACCTTGTATGACTGTACGGCACTCTTTTTCAGTTCCCTATTTGAAAATGAACCTTTCACATCCTGATTTCAAACCTGTACGTCTGACCACAAGTTTTGTCCTGGTATTTCTATGACCCCGGCTTTCGAACTGCTATAACTTTCCATATTGCTTGCTGTACTCCTGCTCTGATTAGCGGCCAGCCGGGATGGTTGTAGGCCCATATTTGTAAATGCTTGTAATATTATAAAGGTTCGCAAAAAAAAAAAAATAAATAAATAAATCCACGACTGGAACAAAGAAACTGGCGGCACTTGAAATATAAATGCCGTAACACAGATTGCCATAACACAGATCACGGCAAGAATTCAAAGAACAAACATGGTCGAGAAAACAGGAAAAGGCCAAGCGAAAGTGACTAGCTGAAAGAGCGAGAAACTAGAGCGCAAAGCGCTGAGAGCCGGGGAGATCAAGCTTAAGTTCCGGCTCGAACCCCTCGCGCATGCGCATTACCGCGAGGCGATCTTGGATTGGTCTCGTCAGTTCGGCGTTCTGTTCCACGGATGATTGGCAGGCGTGACAGCTGATGACACTCAGCTCATCCTCTCCCTCACCAAGGAACCACGCACCGCCAAAACCAACATCCACGACGGAATGAAGGACATCGCCTACTGGATGAGGAGCAGCCATCTGAAACTGAACTCGGACAAGACGGAGGTCCTCATCCTCGGACCCAACCCCTCAGCCTAGGACGATTCCTGCTGGCCAACCACTCTGGGAACAGCACCGACACCCACCGACCACACACGCAATCTTGGATTCATCCTCGACTCCTCCCTCTCCATGTCCAAACAGGTCAACGCCGTCTCCTCCTCCTGCTACAACACCCTCAGCATGTTCCGCAGGATCTACAAGTGGATCCCGACCGAAAAACAGTGACACAGGTCCTCGTCAGCAGCAGGCTGGACTATGGCAACGCACTCTACGGCCGGAATCCCAGCCAAACACCTACGACGACTACAGCGCATCCAAAATGCCTCCGCCCAACTGATCATCAACGTCCCCCGCCGCAGCCACATCACCCCCCACCTGAGAAACCTACACTGGCTCCAGGTCGACAAGAGGATCACCTTCAAACTCCTCACCCACGCACACAAAGCACTCCACAACGCCGGACCAGCCAACTTGAACAGCAGACTCAGCTTCCACACCCCTCGCTGCCAGCCTCGCCCTCGCCGCCGTCCCCCGCATCCAAAGAACAACCTCAGGTGGCAGATCCTTCTCCTACCTCGCCGCCAAGGCCTGGAAGAACACTCCTACCCACCTACGGCAGACCGAAGACCTACTCGCCTTCAGAAGACTCCTCAAGATCTGGCTCTTCGAACAGTAGCGGAGAAAAAACCCCCTCCCCCTCAGCGCCTTGAGACCCTCACGGGTAAATAGCGCGCTCTACAAATAGATTGATTGATTGATTGATAAATGGCTCCTCAGTCTTACCCTTCCTTGCTAGTATATTATATTATATCTAAAGAAGGGCTCCTTGGGGTTTAGAAGGGTGGCCCCATACCTCTGATCTTAGTGGAAAGGGATCACATCATCTTCCACCAGCTCTCTGTATGCGAATATTCATCAAGTGTGTGTGTGTGCATGCTCTGCGCAGTGCATTGTTAAATGCGCCTAAAGCCAGAGTTGGCCGCAGCTGCATATGTGTTATGTCTAGAACGTGCGCAGATCAGACTTCACAACAACCACTGTGTTGAAATAACCTTGAAGGCCTCGGCACTCACTGTTCAGACATAGCTTACCAAGCAAAGTTGATACACTAGCAAAACATATTATTCTCGTGTGAAGCAAAATATTCTACTAGGCTCAAAGCTCTAATAACAATATGTGCTGTGTGCAGAAGCAGCAGAAAGGTAAAATGGCGTTTAAACTTCTAATAAGCTTATGCTAACTTAACACAGTGTGAAGGCAAAGCATATCTATATGACACCTTGAGGTATCAGAGGATCATTTGTGAGTATCTCCTTGCAGCAGCTTGACAGATTTTGATCATGGCGACCCTTTTGCATTCAGTCCTGAGACCATCAAGTTGATTACCCACTCACTTGCAAGGAAAGCAACATGTACCACCTCATAAGACATAGAATTGGAGGTTCACATAAACATTTCCGCAAATTATTTACCTGTCTGTGCAGCAGTGTAAGGTCTCTGGTCACTGAAGCCAAGGGTACATGCACCAGGAGGAGACTGACTCTCCATGGGAGCGAAGCACTGTGTGAAATGTTAATTCCCAAGCCATACATGAAATGTGGAAAGGGGCGGGGAGTTCAGACAAGTCAAATGCCGACATTAGATGCGTGACATGTTTGCATCTCTTGCCAGACCATGCCATTCTTCCAGGTCTGATAAACTTGATCAAGGTTAAGTTTCCAATTCCAGAGGTAGGCCTTTGTCCTCATCAGCATATTTAGGTGCCTGTCATCTAGCCTGTTTCTCACTGTGAACTTGATTGAATTCATGAGGATGAATCCTTGTTCACAGTCTGTACTTGTCACCTGAAAAGTTGTGCCGACATCAACAAATTCACCATGTCTTCAAATGTCATAAACAATCAAACATTTCACTGTTCTTCCATCACATACTCATATTATCTGTACTGCCAAAATAACATGATAGATGTTTCTCAACCGCCCAGGACCTTCTAACACTTCATCAAATCCTTGTACATTCCCAGTCCCAGGGTCATATTGTTTTTTTATTGTTACTGACTGGAAATCAAGGCTTGTCCATTCCTTCAATTCAACTTCAGAGAACCTTTTCTGCTGGTGCTGACAAAGCAGTTAAATGAAAGACAAAATCAGCTTGCTGCCATACTCTTGGTCATATCTGTATGAAGGAAAGAAAGACAGGTCCCTAGTCTAATGTGCGGATCATATGTTGCACTCTAATCCTGTACAATACTAAATGGAGTTGAGACATATACAGTATTTAAACATAAACATCAATTACATAATAAAATAATAAAAATATATTGTAACAATGGATTGTTTTTAATATATATTGTTAATATTTTATAATGGATGTGTATCTTTGATTGTAGTAATAAAAATCAATTTGTACTTTTTTATGAAAAAATCTTTTGTTTAGTGCATCATTTTCTCTACCGAATCTACAAGTCACATGTATTGTACATGATTACAGTGCAGCATATGATCCTCACATTAGACTAGGGACCTGTCCTTCTTTGCTTGTTTTATATTACCCTGTGCTTATTTTGTATTATAGGGTAACTCCTTGTATTTTGGTACATGCTTGTACGAATCCATCAGATCCCTTACTGTGCTGCTTCAAAAGACAGGGCTGCCAAAGTATTGTTCCTTAACGCCTTAACCGCGGCGGCAATTCCGCTGTGGTGCGGGTGTGCTAATGAGTGGGCGGGGCTGTGTTGGCCGTTGGCCATTCGCAGCACTGGGGAGGGAGTGCTCCCGTCGGCCAATGGCCGAACGGAAGGGGTTAATTTGGCCAGTCTTTGCCCTTGAATACTGTAGTGGTACAAAAGGGGGTGGTGATGGACGGAGCATGTGAACCAATCAAACACTCACACCCAGTCAACAGATCTGGGTTTAATCCATCACCGTTCTTTAGCCCACTCTGCCACCCCAGTTCAGACATGGCCATATGCAAATCAGTCTGACCCTGTGCCTCATGGGAACAATCCAGCCCGAACTGCCAACCCATGCCTTCCCTGAACCGGAAACAAGCTTCCGAGGACCGGTTTCTGGCATTTCAGCCGTCTTCAGCCCGGCTTGCTTGAATCCGGTGGCAAAGTGAGCAAGGGACTCACGTCTGAGCCTACCCTGCCAACTAATGGCGAACAAAGTGGTACAAAAGGGGGTGGTGATGGACGGAGCATCTGTACCAATCAAACACTCACACCCAGTCAACAGATCTGGGTTTAATCCATCACCGTTCTTTAGCCCACTCTGCCACCCCAGTTCAGACATGGCCATATGCAAATCAGTCTGACCCTGTGCCTCATGGGAACAGTCCAGCCCGAACTGCCAAGCCATGCCTTCCCTGGACCGGAAACAAGCTTCTGAGGACCGGTTTCTGGCATTTCAGCCGTCTTCAGCCCGGCTTGCTTGAATCCAGTGGCAAAGTGAGCAAGGGACTCACGTCTGAGCATACCCTGCCAACTTATGGCGAACAAAGTGGTACAAAAGGGGGTGGTGATGGACGGAGCATCTGAACCAATCAAACACTCACACCCAGTCAACAGATCTGGGTTTAATCCATCACCGTTCTTTAGCCCACTCTGCCACCCCAGTTCAGACATGGTCCTAAGTGTGGCAGGGTATGCTCAGACGTGAGTCCCTTGCTCACTTGGCCACTGGATTCAAGATAGCCTGGCTGAAGAGGATTATGAATCCGAAACCAGTCCCAGGATGCTTGTTTCCGGTCCAGGGAAGACATGGCTTGGCAGTTCGGGCTGGACTGTTCCCATGAGGCACAGGGTCAGACTGATTTGCATATGGCCATGTCTGAACTGGGGTGGCTGAGTGGGCTAAAGAATGGTGATGGATTAAACCCAGATCAGTTGACTGGGGGTGAGTGTTTGATTTGCTCAAAAGCTCCGTCCATCATCCCCTTTTGTATCGCTTTGTTCGCCCTAAGTGTGGCAGGGTATGCTCAGACGTGAGTCCCTTGCTCACTTGGCCACTGGATTCAAGATAGCCTGGCTGATGAGGATTATGAATCCGAAACCGGTCCTAGGATGCTTGTTTCCGGTCCAGGGAAGACATGGCTTGGCAGTTCGGGCTGGACTGTTCCCATGAGGCACAGGGTCAGACTGTTTTGCATATGGCCATGTCTGAACTGGGGTGGCTGAGTGGGCTAAAGAATGGTGATGGATTAAACCCAGATCAGTTGACTGGGGGTGAGTGTTTGATTTGCTCAAATACTCTGTCCACCATCCCCTTTTGTATCGCTTGAATACTGTAAGCTTCAACAGTGGTCAGAGAGATTTTCTGGAACAGCTTGCACAAAGGTGCAAGTTCCCACAGAATGTCATTCAGTGCTCGAAGGAAAATATTGTAGAATGAGTTAGATAGCCTTTTGTAGCAATATTGATCAATGTGGTAGTTTTCCTGAACTTTCTAATGCCTGAAATATTTAAGAGTAACCTCATAACTACGCATTAGCGTATCAAGTGCCTTGAAAGCCTCCGCACATTTATTTAGTGGCCGAAAAGAGACCACTTTTTAATCAGTGACCTTTGCAATCTGACAGAGACATCTAGTCCCAGATTCCTTACCTTAAAGCACGGATACTCATGGTATGGCCCGAGGGCCGCCAGCGGCCTGTCAAGCGTTCCTTGGTGGCCCGCGGACCTAGCAGACATCGTACCTGTGTTTTTTTTTTAAAGAGTGTCAGCAAACACCACGGGTTGCAGCAGCGAGAACTCCGAGAGACTCTCCTCTAAGGGGGCCAGGTGATTCCAGCGATAGTCAGAGTGGAGATGCAGAGGCGCAAAGAAGAGGTGAAATAGAACAAAGCCTCATTAACAAGTAAATGGTCTTTTAAAGACCTGTGAAGTACTCGGGTGCGGCTGTGTGTGTGCCCGGGAAGCTGTCTCAGCCCGGGCTGCCGCATGCGTGGGGTGGGGTGACAGAGGGTGATGGAGGACTGCAGGGTGTGAGAGCCTAGTGAGGTGACGGAGGGCAGCAGGGAGTGAGAGCCGGGTGAGGTGACAGAGGTCAACAGGGAGTGAGAGCCGGGTGAGATGGCAGGGGGCAGAAGGGTGTGAGAGCGGGGTGAAGTGACAGAGGGCAGCAGGGAATGGGAGCCGGGTGAGATGGCAGAGGCTGACAAAGGGCAGCAGGGAGTGAGAGCCGGATGAGGTGACAGAGGGCAGCAGGGACTGTGAGCAGGGTGAGGTGACGGAGGGCAGCAGGGAGTGAGAGCCGGGTGAGGTATCAGAGGGCAGCAGGGAGTGAGAGCTGGGTGAGGTGACGAAGGGCAGCTGGGAGTGAGAGCCAGGTGAGGTGACAGAGGGCAGCAGGGAGTGAGAGCCGGTTGAGGTGACAGAGGGCAGCAGGGACTGAGAGCCGGGTGAGATGGCAAGGGGCAGAAGGGTGTGAGAGCGGGGTGAAGTGACAGAGGGATGCAGGGAGTGGGAGTTGGGTGAGGTAACAGAGGGCAGTAGGGACTGAGGTGTGCGTTAAGAGCCTGTGATGTGATGTTTTCCGCCAGCCTGTAGTCAGAGGGTTGAGCCAAGGCCTGGTCTCCGCTCTCGCAGCACAGTGCACAAATGCTCGCCGCCAGTTTGGCACTGTATATAATGGATGCATGCATACCTACAGACGGGTGACTGGCACCAAAGGGGGGCTTTGATCTGACAGCTAGGGGGTGAGAGTCCGAATTAAAGCCAGTGACAGATGTGACCCTAGGCCCTCTGGTGGGACACAAACCCTGCAAAGCAGCAAATTCAGAGAGAAAACAAGCTGGCTTTTATATTACACAGGGAGAGGGGGAATGGGGGGGGCTGGTGACGGGGACGTGTAGACACAGTATGTGTGCATTGCCCGAGAGACAGAAACCAACAGAGACAGATAAAGATAGAGACAGACAGAGACAGGGACAGACTGACGGATAGAGACAGAGACAGAGCTAGATAGAGGCAAAGCTAGATAGAGGCAGAGCTAGATAGAGGCAGAGCTAGATAGAGGCAGAGCTAGATAGAGGCAGAGCTAGATAGAGGCAGAGCTAGATAGAGGCAGAGCTAGATAGAGGCAGAGCTAGATAGAGGCAGAAGCAGATAGAGGCAGAGACAGACAGCGACAGAGAGAGAGAGATAGAGACAGGGACAGATAGAGGGGGAGGTAGATAGAGGCAGAGACAGATAGAGGCAGAGACATACAGAGATAGAGACAGAGACAGACAGGGACAGAGACAGAGGCAGGGACAGGGGCAGACAGGTAGAGGCAGAGACAGAGAGATGGAGAGGGAGACAGAGAGGGAGAGAGGGAGGCCGGGAAAGGGAGGGAGAGGGATGGAGAGAGAGGAGACAGAGAGTGACAGGGGGAGGGAGAGATAGAGGGAGACAGACAGAGGGAGACAGACAGAGGGAGACAGACAGAGGGAGACAGACAGAGGGAGACAGACAGAGGGAGACAGACAGAGGGAGACAGCAGACAGAGGGAGACAGCAGACAGAGGGAGACAGCAGACAGAGGGAGACAGCAGACAGAGGGAGACAGCAGACAGAGGGAGACAGCAGACAGAGGGAGACAGCAGACAGGGGGAGACAGCAGACAGAGGGAGACAGCAGACAGAGGGAGACAGCAGACAGAGGGAGACAGACAGAGGGAGACAGACAGAGGGAGACAGACAGAGGGAGACAGACAGAGGGAGACAGACAGAGGGAGAGAGAGAGAGAGAGAGAGAGGGAGACAGACGGAGGGAGACAGACGGAGGGAGACAGACGGAGGGTGAAAGACGGAGGGTGACAGACAGAGGGTGACAGACAGAGGGAGGGAGATAGAGGGAGGGAGACAGAGGGTGACAGACAGCGGGAGGGAGACATAGGGAGACAGATAGAGGGAAAGAGAGAGGGAGACAGTGAGAGAGGGAAAGAAATAGAGAGAGAGAGAGAGACAGAGTGAGGGAGACAGAATGAGAGAGAGAGAGAGGTAGAGAGATAGAGAGAGGGAGAGAGAGTGAGAGAGAGAGGGAGATTTGTGTATGCCGGGTCTGGTGGCTCAGTGGATGAAGGCATCCGATGTAGGGGCCTGTGTTCAACCTCATGGTCACACTTTTTTTGTTGCTCTAGCCTCTCCCCCCATCCCCCACTGACCCCGCCCCCAACGGTGTGGCCCTCTGCGACAAACCACACTGTAAATTTGGCCCCCGGAGAAAGTTTGGGAGTACCTATTCCTTAAAGGAACCCAGGCGTCAACACTTTTGCTTGAGCAACACCCTTGAGCGCCAGTTGATGGGGTTGGTTGGGTCTGCGCGGCGTCCCCAGTGTGATCCACACCAGAAGTGAATTCGGAGTCACCAATATAGGCCCCACCTCAGCCATCTGACATCAGTTCTTTTGTTTCTGTGCCAGCTTGCTCCGATACATGAAGAGAGCGACTCTTATCACTTTTTGACAGGCCTTTTTCAACATTTTGGTGTGTAGTTTTTTTCTTGATGTCGAAGAAGATTCTGGATTCAAACCGTGGGGCGCCTGCCATCATGCCTTGTCGGTGACAGATCCACACTTAGTTTATCTCTGGTGCCTGTAGAGTGACCACGGCTTTAAGTCAAGCTCCGACTTCTGGGCCACGGCTCCAAAGGCTTTGAGGAAGCAGTCCCTAAAGCTGCTTGCGGCCAGACTTTCGCCCTGAAGGTCTTGTTCCTGATCGAGGATGAGGAAAAGTGTCCTTCTTGTCGGCATTTATTTTGTGTCAGGACTCCATTATTTTTGCATTGCCATTTTGTGTCAAACACCTGTGCACGACCCTCCTGGTCGTTTCTGCTGATGTCTGATGAAACTCTAACTGTCACGACTACCCTGCCCTTCCTGCTCCTTGTGGTTGAGCCAATTTCGAAAAAGGGAACAAAGAATTGGTCTCACCACCCTCGGACTGAACTCTTGCACACACCCACCTTGTTTAGCAAAACTTGGTCACACCACCGTCCCAACCGTCCCAGAACTTGTTTCTTTCACATATCCTGCTGTTCAAGATCTGTCTGTTCTCTCACGTACATATCCTGTTTTGCAAGACCTGTCCATAATCTTTTGCACCATCTGTTGCAGCACCGTCCTGCCTGAACAAAGAATGGCGTAACTGCATTCTGACTCGGGGGCGCCAGGCCCCATCCAAACTGGTTTCTTATGGTGGGAAATGTGTATATAAGGCCTGTAAGCTGCGGAGTGAAGCAGCAGCCTCCTCTGTCTTGTCTCCGACGAGCTTGGGACTCTGTTCCATAGCCCGGGCTATTCGAATAAAACTTGGTTCCTCCTGCAGACGAAGGCTCCTGTGTCTCCTTTTTTCTATATAAGGAGGGTATGGAAGACTTGGGCAGTTCCCCCCCGCCGAGACCCAGTAAGTGGGTAAAAACGTTTCTTCAAGGGGTAGGTCCCCGCTCTGCTCCAGGATTCCTACGTTCCCCCCACTCGAGGTCATCGAGTCATTCAGTTAAGATGCTTAGAGAATGACTCTGAGGCTGCTGGGCCGCATAACCTCCTGCAACCTGCTAGTGTTGTATGCTAGATGACATATGCAGGCTCTGCAGAGGGCCCTTAAGTTCCAGTGGCCCAGCATCAGGGGTACCTATCTGACATGGACCACATCTCGGAGGGAACTGCACATGACCTGCAGTGGTGGCTGAGAACCTTGATTGGGTTAGAGACAGGCCACTCTCCCTTCCCCAGCCGGATCACACAGTAGTGACACCTGCTTCACTCCTGGGAGATGGAGCGGCCATCTGGGAGAGGTGGAGATCAGAGGATTCTGGTCTAAGGTGGAATCTGGACTCCACATCAACTTGCTGGAGCTCTGAGCGATTTGCTTGGCATTGAAAGCTTTTCTCCCTTCCATCAAGAGAAAGCTGGTTCAGGTGTTCACGGACTGCACCACAGCTATGTGGCATTGCAACAGACAGGGCGGGGTGCGGTCCTGGACCCTTTGTAAGGAGGACCTGCGTCCCCCGACATGGCTGGAACAGCAAGGTATATCCCTGGTGGTTCAACCCCTGGCAGGTTCTCTGAACATCAGGGCGAATGAACTCGGTCTGCGATGCCTAGCAAATCACGAATGGTGTCTCCATTGGAGGCAGGCTTAGTATATTGTGCACACTTATTCAAGTAATGCACCTTGCACTAATCCAGACAACCCTTATGATGATTTTAGTGGTTTTTGAAAACCATTGCGAGCTCTCAAAGTGGTAGCTCTGGAGTGCAGCCTTCAGGCTTATCTTGAAGGAGTGTAAAGCAGCTTGTTTTACCACAATTAATCAACAGTGTAAATTAGATGAAAAAGAACCACACAGTGTTTTATAAAAAATAAGTCTATTTATTACACAACACAATCACTAACACACTGATATATCTCCTACACGGATATATCCAATATTATTATTATTATTAGTGTGTTTTGTAAAGCGCGCAGCGGCCTCAACGGGGCATCCCGGCGCTAGGAGACTCTGATAACTAGAGGGACAGGTCAGGGGTACCAAACTAGGAGGAAAAGAGAAGGGTTTTAAGGGATTTACGAAATGCTGGTTCTGTCTGGCATGTGCGTAGAGCTAACGGGAGCTTGTTCCAGTGCTTGGTGGCGCAGACTTCAAAGGTTTTTCCACCAGCACAGGAACGCTTAAATCGGGGAGTTTCTAGGAAAAATAAGAAGTTGGAGCATAGTGCCCTGGCTTTGACGTATGGGCGAAGGGTATTTTTCAGATGGGCCGACCCATTGCCTTTAGAGGCACGGAAAGCCAGCGTCATTGCTTTAAAGACGCATCTTTTCGTAATGGGTAGCCAATGCAGTTTACGGAGGTGAGGGGAGAAATGATGTCTGGCAGGGATTCTCTCCACCAGCCGGGCGGTGGCGTTTTGAACCGTCTGTAGTTTGTAACACAGGCCTGCTGTGATACCAAGGTAAAGGGCATTGGCATAATCAAGATGGGATATGTTTAATGCCTGGATCACAGTCTTGCGGCACTCCTCCGGCAGATAGTTAATGAGCCGTTTGATTGTTCTGATTTTGGCAAAGCATGAGGCTGCGACTGTTTGTACCTGGGTGTTAAAGCTGAGATGGGTGTCCCAGCGTACTCCTAGGTTTTTCACCGAGTTTTTAGGCGTGGGGGCCTGGCACAAGTCTTCAGGCCACCACAGGCTGGCATCCAGGGGAGAAGGAGAGCTAAAAAACAGAATCTCCGTTTTACCTGCGTTGAGACGGAGGGAATTGGCATCCATCCAGTTGGAAATGTCTCTTAGGCAGGATTTCAGCAGGTCGAAAGCAGATGCAGAGGGGGTATCAAACGTGAAAAGTAGCTGGATGTCATCAGCATAGGATGTGGATTTGATCCCAGTCTGGGAAATCAGCTTAGCCAAAGGGGTGAAATAAACATTAAACAAAAGCGGGCTAAGGGAAGAACCCTGTGGGACTCCCCATTTAAGTGGTCTGGCAGAGGAAGTGAAGGGAGGGGTGAAAACTTGTTGGGTGCGATTAGATAGGTAAGATGACAGCCACTTCAGAACAGAGCCGCCCAGCCCTAAGTCCTCCAGCCTTCCCAGCAAGATCTTATGAGAGACGGTGTCAAATGCTGCTGAGAGATCCAGCAGCACTAACACCGCCCTCGACCCTCGGTCGAGCGTCCATCTCACAGAGTCGGCCATTTCAATAAGGGCCGACTCCGTGCTATGCCCCGACCTGAAGCCATGCTGGGAGGCGTGGAGGAGCCCATTGGATTCGATGAAACTAGCCAATTGGGAGTGAACCAGCTTTTCCAAGATCTTAGCTGGGGCAGGCAGGAGGGAAATGGGCCTGTAATTGCTGGGAAGGTCTGGGTCCAAATTGGGTTTCTTCAGAATGGGGACTAGGGAGGCATGCTTCCATTTGGTAGGGAAGCATCCTGTACGGAGTGAGTCATTCCAGATGTGATTTAAATAGGGGTTAAGTAGGGGTGCCAGTTTTTTGTATTCCTTGGCTGGCCAAGGGTCGTTTGGGGAACCTGATTTGCATTTAAGGAGCTCAGTCATAGAATCTGCTTCCGATATTACTGCGAATTCCGTCAGGGAGAGTGGCGATGGTGTGAGAGGAGTGGATCGCTCGTCGTCTCCTTCTGTATTGGAAGGGGGAAAGGATGTTTGGATGGTCTCAATTTTGTCCTCAAAAAATTGAGAAAGCTTGTTACATAGTGCCTGTGAGGCGGGCTGAGATCTGGTCAACGCGACGGGGTCTGTGAAGGATCTAACAATGTTGAAGATCTCCCTGGCTCCATTGCTGGCAAGTTTGATTCTAGAAGGCAGGAAGTCCCTTTTATGCTCCTCTATCATTCTCCGGTAGTCTTTGAGGGCAGTTTTATAGATGGCTTTACTATCCGGAGAGTAGTTCTGTCTCCAGTGGCGTTCAAGAGATTTACAGAAGGTCTTTTTCTGCCGAAGTTCGTTGGAGTACCAGGGGGCTGAAGGTGCCGTCCTGTGAGATTTGATGGGTTTTATGGGGGCCAGGGCATCTAAGGCCTGACTGATTCATATATCCAGGTTGTTAATAGATTGGTCGGGGTCGGTTGATAGGCAGGGTTGGGAGCTGTTGAGATGTTTCTGGAGCGCATCCAAAGTGATGCGGCTCCAGTTTCTGCCTGAAGATTTAGGCGTGATAAAAGATCTGGAGGGGCGGGGAATATCAATCTCAAAAGAGATAAAGAAATGGTCAGACCAGATAACCGGGGTGGGGGGAGCCACCCGGATGGAGGAGAGATTGGAGCAGATTAGGTCCAGTGTGTGACCCACTTTATGCGTGGGTAAGGTTATTAGTTGGACTAGGTTACAGGCCGCTAGCATGGAAATAAATTGACTACTGTGCGGACATTATTCATTGTCGACGTGGAGGTTGAAGTCTCCTAATGCGGTGAAGTTGGAATATCGTGTACTGAGCTGGATGATATAGTCCGTCAAAACCGGTAGGTGCACTAGATTGGAATGAGGGGGACAGTAAATAAGTATTCCCGAACAGGAGGAGGACGGTGAGGTTTGGATGCTAAAAGGCAGACCTTCTATACAGTTGATGGGGTCGAATGGGGGAAAGGTAGCCGTCCAGGTGGATTTATGGATTAGGGCAATACCACCTCCCGGTTTGCCATTAGATCTATTGGCACAGCTAATACTGTAACCCTCCGGTAAGGCAAGGGAAATGGCGGGGTTCGTAGTGTCATTGAGCCATGTTTCCGTTAGGAAAAGCAGATCCCACTTGTTATCTCGGAGGGACTGCCAGATGTCAAAGGCATGTTTGGTCAAAGATCTGCAATTAATAAGTGCAGATCTAAGGGTCAGCGGGGGGCGAGCGCTAGAAATAGAAGCTGAGGTAGGGGCGTGGATTGGGCGGGATGATAAGCCAGCAGATGACAAGGAGAAGTGACAAATTGTGCAGACAAAGTCCCGGCTTTGGGCGTCCAGGAGAGAGCAAGAGTGGGTCGTGCAGCGGGGGGGTCTAAAAGACAGCAGATCGGTCCGAGTATATGGCGCGATGTTATGGCTGGTGGGGTGGGCATATACACACACAAATACTTCAAAATAATCAGGTAAGTAGCACAAATATAGGGTTTGGTCTCCTCTAGAGACTAGTGTATATTAAGAAAGTGTAATGCGATCTCCAAAGGAGAACGGGACTTGGACCAGAAGACTCAGAGGAGCTGAGGAAACAAGGAACCACCCAAGAAAAGTACCCAGGAACCACACGGAGGCTGTGTGCAGAGTGGAAACACTGCAACATGCCCAATAGAAGTCAATGGAGAAGTCATGGTTGCAGTTTTAAAGAACAAGGACCCTTCCTGGAGGACCCTGAAGAAACCCTTTGGAAGACAGAAGGTTGTAGAGCCACCCAACCTGTGAATGCCTGAGGAACCAGGTTACCAAGGAACTGGGTGCATAGAGGTGAAGTGACGTCGGAATCTGCTGTAGACTACAATGGGATACTTTGAAGGAGAAGTCACTCCACTGTCTGGACCCAAAAAGAGTGTTGTCATTCTATCTTGACCGCACTAAAAAGTTCCGGGTGGACGACCAACTCTTTGTGGGGTACATTGGATCAAACAAAGGTTGTGCGTTGCAGAAGAGGACTATCTCGTAATGGATTGTCCTCTGCATCAAAATTTGCTACGCTCTGGCCAAGTAACAGCCTCCTGAAGGCTTGAGAGCTCATTCCACCAGAGCTAAGGCTGCGACCACCGCGTTGCAAAGTAGTGTTCTAGTCCATTGATCAGGCAGCAGCATGGGTGTCACTGCACATGTTCAATGAGCACTACTGCCTGGACAGTCAGGTTCGCAAGGATGGCCTTTTTGGCCGGCTCTGTCCTGCAGGACTTACTGGTCTAAACTTATCCACAGTACATCCTGGGATGGTATTGCTTGGGTATCTATTCTAAGGTAAGGAATCTGCAGCTAGATGTCTCTATCAGATGGATAAGTTACTTAAAGTCAGTAGGTCCTTATCTGATGGAGATATAATCTAGCCGCTGTTTCTTTACTGCCCACCCATCCTCCCTGCACTGTGGACAGGTTTTTAGGGCCAGGGCTGTTCCCTTTCAGGGCCCTAGTTGTTCTAAACACACCACTGTTGGTGCACGTAATGGCTCGGTGCTGCTGACGTGAAAAGTAACTGACGTCAGCGTGCTGAGATGGCGCATATATAGGTCACTTTCCGTCGCAGACGCCAAGTGGAGCTGACCGACTCCACCTAACTGTGCGCAAGGGTATTTCTCAAGCAAATGTCTTAAGGATCCAGCCTTACGCCTGGGATATTCTAAGGTAAGGAATCTGCTGCTAGATTATTTCTCTACCAGATAAGGTATTACCGAAGGTAAGTACCTTAGTAACTTTCCCATTTTGTCCCGATTGAACTTCCTTGCTGGAGTTTAGGAGAACGACACGTAGACTGTCCTCAATAATGTCTCTATTTTCTTGATCATCTGCATCTTCTTCCAGGCATCACAAACTCTCAAATCTTTTTGGTCTGCAACACAGTGCTCCTCACGTTTTGCCCCATTTGAACTTCTAGATGCTGGTTTTCGACTCTGACAGTGCACTGAAGCCTGCTAACCAGGCTCTAGTGCCAGTGTTCTTTTCCTAAAACAAGGCACATGTTAATTGTAACCCAATTGGCCAACACTTTAGCACCCCTTGTAAGTCTCTGGTAAATGGTAACTCTGGTGCCCAGGGTAAGGGTACTAAAGATGGTTCCTATGTCCTCCAGCAGGTATTATGCCACCCAAAGGGACCCACACAAAAACTGCATGGAGATGCCACTGCAGGATGTGTGAAAGCGCACAAGCCCTTCTGGAAACGTGACATTGCCCACTCCCTTTGGACAATGCCTACACTCTGAATGTATTATTTAGAGCAGGCCTTAAGAACCCTAAAGCAGGGTGCATTAAAATGCATGTGAGGGCATATATGTAATTGCAGTTATGCACCTGTGATGCCTAGTTCCATTACTAGAGCATTGCAATTGGTCAGACAGCCGTATTAAAGGTATGCACTGGGCACTGGTCATTACGAGTTACCCAGCTATGTAATGATTGAACTATTAAACACCTGTAGGAAGGTGGCTACCTGACTATGGTTACCCCAGATTTTTTGCCTTGTGTTTAGCTGGTTTTCGACTTAGTTGGCCTGGTTCCCTGCTAATCAGGGCCCCAGGCTATCTGCTCTATCTGTAAAATGGATTCCATGTACCCTAGGTGCATAACTAGATTGGCTTGGGTCACCTTATCAGCCCCTGTACAGAGCACTATAGATACCCAGGGCATAGGTGCATCCAAGGCCTACCAGGGGCTGCAGCATATCTTTTGCCACCCCTGGCTGGCTATCTAAAATTGACACAACTGGCTGATCACTCAGCTGGGGCAAGGTGGTGTAATCACCCCTTGCTTAGATATAGTATACCTATATCTAAACCTAACTGGACACATATAAACCTATAAGCCACTCCTATGGCAGGCCTTAACAATCCTGGAGGCAGAGTGCGTGGTTTAATGTGAGATGGGACTCTAGCATGAGCTGAGCCTGTCTGCAGCTGTCGGGACCAATTCCCTTAGCTGTTCCGGGATAATGCCAAACCATATACTATTAAGTGCATTATAATCCTCGCGGTTATATGTTAACTTTGGTTTGGCTTTATCAAAACATGTCGTGTAAGGTGTCATACGATTTGGAATACTACCCCCTCGCCAGTCCTGGCGACGGGGGTAGCATTCCACCCCTCTAGAGGGAGACGACATGTTACTTTGCTAAAACGCGGTTGATTTTTAAAAGAGTCTCAGATCCACAAAATGGATGCTTCTGCCACAGACACATGTCTGACCTCCTGCTGCTGACCGAAACTCAGCAGAGGAGGCCTGGACAAAGGCTTTCCTGTCACAGGGAGCTGTTACACCACCCCAGACAGGAGATAGTGGATTGTAGCAGGGAGGTTTGAAAGAAACCAGACACTGCCTGGGAAGCACAAGGCTGCCCCTTGCATAATCCGGCCAAACCGGTTCTGGGGCACACCAGCCCCAGTCCCAGCACGGCCTGGATCAAAGGAAAGGGGTGTATCCACCCCCTTCCTGGGTCCCACCCATAGGAGGGGACCTAGCGGGTAATCCAGCCCACCAGATTCGAATAAGAGTGGGGGCAGTGCCAATGCAACTCAGATTATCCTGACGAAACATAAGAAACGAAACTCTGGACCCTTCGACATCCTACTCAACGTAGAAGACTGAAGAATCTCCCTTGTGGTCAAGGAGTGACCACCCTGTGCAAACAGGCACCATCCAGCACCTCGACCCTTGCTTTGTTGCAGTTCCCGCCGGAACTCGAGCGACAGAGATCGACGAGATCAAGCTTGCCTGCCTTCCTACAGCCCGATCCACAGTCCCTGCAGAGCTGAGACCCGTGGAGGCGACCGGAAGCGTGGGGCACGCCATCTTGAAAAGGCCACGAGACGCTGACCGTGCAGCCCACGAGTGACCCTCGAAGCTGTACACCGGGGTTTGAGAAGCCCCAACCCTGAGCCACTCTTGCACCGAAGCTCACCCCTCTACACTCGATGAGTGCTGCGTGGGGCCCTTCTGCTTGTCTTGGCTCGACACGTTGGCCCGGTCACTTTCCAGCTGGCTTGTGGCCCCTGTGCCGACGAAAACCTAAAACCGACTTGCTATTCTGGTTGCTCCAGATTTGCACCAGCTCCTCTGAAAAGGAGCACCCGCTCTGACCCTCCTGGTCCGAGTGAGAAGCAATCTCCCAGTCCTGCGTGGATTGCTTTTGCCAAGTGTTGTTTGCTCCAATCTTGAAGCCGACTGCGCCGACGGCGAGAGCCTGCGTGGGACAGATCGTGACCTGCTCCTGGACGTCGCAGATGCCCCAGAGCCCACGTGACAGCGGAGAGAAGCTCCTCGACAACCACCTGATTGCGCCCGACATTGCCTGGTTCCGTCCTGGTTCCACCCTGGTCTCTGCTGAGTGACCCAGACTCTGTCCCCTCTGCTTTCAGGTACTTTTCTACTCTGATCCAACCTTGGATCCCACCGGACACTTCATCTTCTCAGCGCCTGCAGCATCTTCAGCTTCAAGCACCAAGAGCCTGCGTGTCAAAACCCAACGCCACTTCGACCCTATGCACCCGCTTCCTGTGGGTGAGGTAACATTGCAACGCCGGTGTTCCCACACTGGTATACACCTCTAGGACCTGTGTCTTAAGTTTTGTTCCTCTAGGTTCAGCGGAAGTGTCCTTAAACTCTCTTTGTGTAACTTTTACGCACCATTGACATTGCATTGGTGCAAGCCGCACTTTACGCGCTGCACCCGAATCCCGCGGGCTTTTCCCGACTTCAGCATTGCTAGTCCCGACTGCTCCCAGCGATTCCCTAGGCCCTAGGCCTAACCACTGTTCGATTGGTATCTCTTATACCACTTTCTTAATATATGGTTTGAGTGGCCACCCGCCCTCATCCATAATTGTGCAACTTTGTATGTTATACTGTGCTTTTGATTTAACGCTTGTGCCCCTTTGCTCATAAAGAGTACTGGGGATTATTTTAGAAATAAATACATATATTTTTATAATATATACTTGTGTGGTGTCCTTTCATTTGATATTACAGGATTGTATTTGGTAAAACAGCTCGCTTAACACGACCTCTTAAGTTAAGCCTTTAAGGCTGTTTAGTCCATGCTACCCCTAGGATAGCTTGTCTAATAAGGTTGACTTACAACCAGACACCATACGGGATTGTTTGGACTGATACAAGGTGGTTCCAGAATTGGAAATATCATATATCAGGCCAACTTCTCACAACACCTCATCTCAATAAATCTATATTGATGCCAGTATCAGATTTATCATGACATGCAACCGGAGGGCACCTTAGAGGTCCTCTCTGAAAACCTACTAGTCCTCTAGTCTGCTGGATTACTGGTATCGTCCAGCCTGCAAACACGGATACGTTTCTGACCCTCTGTATTTATTTTTATTTATTTATTTATTTATAAAGTTTTATATAGCGCTAGTTTGACACGTGGGTATCAGAGCACTTTACATACACAAAGGAAAAGAGAAATTGCATTACATCGCAGGACATGAGGATGCATAAAGATATAAGCAAACACGTAATACTTATGCATACAGTGAAGGTGAGAAAAACGCAGGTGGTTGAAACCGTCAGATAACCACCCATCCTTGAAGGTCAAGTGAGAGGGGAATCCACTAGGTTATTGAAGCCTAGATTAGTTGGCTTGGTCCGTAAAGTATTTGTTGAGGAAAATGAGTTTCAGGTCCCTTTTGAAGCAGGAGAAGGAGGGGTTACATCTGAGGTCTATTGGGAGTGTGTTCCACACCCTGGGTACGTTACCAGAAAAGGCTCGGCACTGGGTCGTTTTCCTTTTCAATTTTGGAAGGATTAGAAGAAGTGAGTTGGTGCTTCTAAGAGTTCTCGATTTTCCTGTTTTTACCAGTTTTACCAGTCTTTACCACACCCTTCCTTGTGGCTGTTACATCTGTCAGTAGAGTAAGTGAGCTGCAGGGCTTATCATCTAAGCTGCCTTACCTATCAGTCTATCCTGAGAAGCGGGTGCTTCACAGAAGGGCCTCCTTTCTACCAAAAGTGGTCACTCCATTTAATGTAGGCTCCTCCACATCCCTCTAAAGAAGAGGAGCAACTTCCCCGTCAAGACCCAAAAAGAGCGCTATCATTATATCTTGATCACACATGAGAGTTCCGGGTAGTTGACCAACTCTTTGTTGGGTATCTTGGTATGAAGAAAGGTTGGCGGTGCAGAAGCGGACCATCTCCACTCTGCATCAGAATTTGCTACGCTCTGGCCAAGAAGTAACATTCTGAAGGTTTGCAAGCTCACTCCACCAGAGCTAAAGATGTGACGACAGCATTAGCATGCAGAGTTCCTGTCCTGGATATCTGCCAGGCAGCAATGCAGGCGTCACTTCACACGTTCACCAAACATTACTGTCTGGACAGTCAGGTCTTCAGGGATGGGCACTTTTCCCGTTCTGTCCTGCAGGACTTTCTCATTTAAAATTAAGTCACAGACACTCTTCTGGGGATAGTATTGCTTGGGTATCTATTGAAAGGTAAGGAATCTATGGCTAGAAGTCTCTATCTGATGAACAAGTTATGTTCGCAGGCATGTGGGCTGCTGAATTCATATCTGTGCATAGATCTCCGCCTAGTGTTGGGTCCGGATGATTGCACATTGTTGTCCTGGAAGAGTCGTCGAAGTATCACGAGATAGGTGGCTCCTCCTCCGGACTACAGTGCGCATGGCATCCCCTCCATCCTCAGACTGTTTTTTTCCACCATTGGGTTTGGATCTTACTATCTTAGCTCAAGTTAGGAAACTTTCTACAAAGCCAAAAGGCTTTCGACAGCGTCGGTATAGTTTCGTTCGGTACCGATAACTTTGCTTCGAGAGGACATCGAGGAATCAGACGGTTTTTCTTTCCACGCTCGACCCGATCTTCGACCTACGATGTAAAGAAGCCCATTCAAAAGGTGTCCACTTTGTAATGCAAAATACCCGCACATCGATGTCCACCCGGTGTGCAACAAGTGCCTGTCACCGGATCACAACGAAGCCAACTGTATGGCCTGTGCCCGGTTCAGGTCGAAGAAAACTCTTCAGATTCGACGCGCGGCTCGGTTAGAGTCGCAAAAATCAGCGCCTCGTCCAGAAAATATCTTCGGACCGAAGATGAGGAGGTTGTTGATCTAGAGGATCGGGAAGAACTCTCGGATCCGGTTTCGGACCACGACTCCGAGTATGACGCCAAAGACGAAGAAATATTAGACGACGAAGACAACGTCGTCGATGAGGTAGGAGACGACTCAGAGGCCTTTGGGGCCGTAGAAGATAGCTCCGGCGAAGAGCTAGGCCCAACCGGTTATACGGGGGCCGACGATGAAACACTCGATAAGGCTCAGGTCGAGGGATCGCCACAAGGCCTTACCCGAGATCTACAGACTCGTTCTACAGCCCCGCATGAAAGCCCGGCTTCGAACATACATAAAGAGCCATTGGTATCAAAACCGCCATCGGTCGATCCACAAAAAACGAAACCGAAACCAAAAGCGTCGCTGCCGAAACAGAAACCAAAAGTGCAGCTGGCTCTGGTCGGCTCCAAGGCCTCAAGCCCCTCGGAGCCGAAGAAGCAGAAAATGGCCGTCGATACCGAGAAGCTCAAAAAGGTCGTTGAGCCGAAGGTTGTGGCGCCGAAGACCAAGGTCAAGGCGGTCGAACCGACAAAGTCGGCACCGAAGAGAGTCGACACAGACAAACGGCTCGAACCAAAAGAGGGGGTCGATCCTCGGACAAGGCCTACGGACAAGACGAAGACTGGCTCCAGAAACCCTGTCGAGTCGACGCAGCCGAGCCAATTCGTAACCAAAGAGGTGTCACAGTCACTCCAACGCATCAGAGAAAAAGCTGCAACGGTCGGGCCAAAAAAGCCCCCAACACCAAAGTTGGTCGGGAACGTTCAGACCGCGTCGATGCCACTTAAATTCGGGTTGCCACCACCAGGGCGACCGAAGATGTTCGAACCTAAAAAAGGTATCGGAGCCAATAAAAAAGTGTCGGCGGACATGGGGGCTACAGAGGAGCCTAAAGAACAGGAGTCAAGGCAGTTCATTGACTCAGAGACTGGTAGACTGTCCATATACAAAAGGAAAATAGTGCCAGAAACACCCATGGAGTCGTATAAGATTACATTAAAAAAGAAGAAGGATTCAACCACATCGCCAATCCTTGTGGAACCTCTCCAATCTTCTGGACAAGAACCTAGGTCCTTTTCACCCACATACTCAGATGTGGATGCAGGGGATGACGAATATGAGGAAGACACTTATCATGTGGACACTGATCCCGATGATCAAACACAACCATGGGCAGACCCAGCTGACCCAAGGGATCCACAAACTGCCCCTGACACGCATATGTATTGTGTGAAAACATCGCCTACTGAGGACACTACTGCCTTTAACGCCCTTATTTAAAGAGCAGCAAGTAACCATGACGTGCAGCTACATGCTGACCCGGTTGAGGAGGACTTTCTGGTCGACACCTTTTCCACTTCGGAAAAATCCGTCAAAACTCTGCCCATGCTAAAAGGGGTCCTCAAGCATGCTGGTGACATTTTTAAGACCACCAGGGCAAGGGTATTAAACCCTAGAATTGAAAAAAAATATAGACCTGCACCTGTGGGCCCTACCTATATAAAAGGACAGTTGCCACTAGACTCATTAGTTGTTTCAAATGCACGTAAGAGGCGAACTCCCAAACTACAGGTGACGCTCCCCCTCCTGACAAAGAGTCAAAAGTACTGGAAACTTCAGGAAAAAGAGTGGCAGCGCAGGCAGCTAACATCTGGCGCATTGCCAACACTCAGGCACTCTTAGCCAGATATGACCGGTCCCATTACGATACCCTTGAGACACTGTTGCAACACCTACCAGATCAGTACAAGGAGGGAGCAGAGCTACTAATCCAGGAAGGCAAGCTTATCACTAATGCTTCCATTAAGTGCGCGCTAGACGCAGCTGACACTGCAGCCAGGGCCATTAACACTAGCGTCATGCGAAGACGACATGCCTGGTTGAGAATCTCTGGATTCAAACCAGAAATACAAACTACTATTCTCAATCAGCCGGTTAACCCGGACTACTTATTTGGACTTGAGGTTGACACCACCCTTGAGAAAATTAAAAAGGACAACGAGACTGCAAAGTCTATGGGGGCTCTGCAGTCACAGCAGTTTCGGGGTGGCTCCTTTCGTCGCTCCAATACTAGAGGACCTTCAAGAGGCCAAAACACACAGCAAACACAGTACAATAAAGGAGGTACACAAACCACCTACAATAAACAGAACAGGGGTGGATACCGTGGAAACAACATCAAAGGCAGAGGAATAGGAAACAACAATTCCAGATCCTCTGCCAGTAACAAACAGTGACGCCCTGTCACTGCCCCCCAACCATATAACACCTGTCGGGGGGAGACTCCAACAGTTCCTGCCGGTCTGGAAATCCATCACCACAGACAGGTGGGTAAGAGACATTGTCCAGTACGGGTACTGTCTAGAGCTAATATCCACTCCACCCAACATACCACCAAGACACCGTCCTATGTCTGCAGAGCACTTACACTTATTGCAGCAGGAGGTCGTAAGCATGCTGCAAAAAGGGGCCATAGAGCTCGTGCCTGTAGAAGACCAAGGCTCAGGGGTGTACTCTCTGTATTTCTTAATACCCAAAAAGGACGGGTCTCTCAGACCCATACTGGACCTCAGGCCTCTAAACAGCTACATTCTGTCAGAGCATTTTCTTATGCTCACTTTGCAGCAGGTTCTACCGTTACTCAGTCAGGGAGACTTCCTGGCAACACTAGATCTAAAAGATGCGTATTTCCATATACCCATACACCCATCACACAGACAGTATCTCAGGTTCACTATTCAAAATCAACATTATCAGTTCAAAGTCCTCCCTTTCGGAGTAACAACGGCACCCAGAGTGTTCACAAAGTGCCTGGCGACAGTAGCAGCACACCTAAGGAGACAGCACATACATGTCTACCCTTATCTGGACGACTGGCTTATTCAAGCAAAGACGGCCCAGCAGTGTGCCAGCCACATGTCCCACACCATTCATCTTCTTCACAGTCTGGGATTCTCGCTGAATTATCCAAAATCACATCTTCAGCCCGCCCACGTGAGACAGTACCTGGGCGCGACAATAAACACTCTGGCAGCCAAAGCTCAGCCAAATTCAGCGAGGATAAACAGCATGCAATTGCTGATACAGAAGTTCAGACCCCCAACACTTACTTCCAGCAAGAGTGTTCATGCAGTTGATAGGCATGATGGCCACGCGAGACTACACATGCGCCCGCTTCAGGAGTGCTTGGCACGTCAGTGGAATCAGGCTCAAGGACAATTGAAAGACCTAGTGTTGGTGGGCGGTCGGGCCACAAAACCTTTGCAAGGGCCGACCGTTCCAGGAGCCTGTGCCACAGATTATACTGACAACGGACGCATCTCTCCAGGGATGGGGAGCTCATGTACTCCACTACACAGTGCAGGGGCTATGGACAGCACAGCAAAAAATGATGCACATCAACCTTCTGGAATTGATGGCAATCTTCATGGAGATGAAAGCTTTCAAAGTACACTTGTGCAACAAGGTCGTGTTGATCCGGACGGACAACATGACTGCCATGTACTACATACAGAAGCAGTGAGGAACACACTCTCCACAGTTGTCTCATCTGGCTCAGAGCATGTGGAAGTGGGCCATTCAAAGGAGCATCTTCCTCATGGCGGAACACCTCCCGGGCAAGGACAACCAGATGGCGGATCTGCTCAGCAGACACAGCCACCAGATGCACGAGTGGGAGATACACCCATCAGTACTCCAACCGTACTTCCAGCAGTGGGGTCATCCACAGATAGACCTGTTCGCCACAAGGGAAAACGCAAAATGCCAAAGCTTCGCAAGCAGGTTCCCACATCCACATCCACAGTCACAGGGCAATGCGATATGGATAAACTGGTCAGGCAAATTTGCGTACGCTTTTCCCCCAGCACCTCTAATACCGCTAGTGGCACGCAAACTGAGGCAACACTCGATGACACTCATCCTGGTTGCTCCAATGTGGGCACGCCAACCATGGTACACCACGTTTCTAGAACTATCCGTGGTACTGCATCAAAGGCTGCACCTCACACCCAGACTTTTGACGCCGAGCCATGCTCAACCTGGCGATCTGGCTCCTGAAGTCTTAGAATTTGGCTACCTCAACTTGCCGCCAGAATGTATGAATATCATCAAGGAGGCAAGACGGCCCACAACCAGAGCATGCTATGCAGCTAAATGGAAAAGGTTTGTCATATATTGTAACAACAATAACATTAACCCTCTGGATGCATCTATTAAAAACATTATCTGTTATTTGTTGCACTTATACTGATGCAATCTGGCATACAGTTCCATTCGTATACACTTATCCGCAATAGCAGCTTATCTTCAAAACAGGCAGCACCTCTCACTATTCAAAGTGCCTGCCATTAAGGCTTTTCTGGAAGGACTCAAAAGGGTGATCCCGCCCAGACACCCACCTTCATCAGTCTGGAACCTCAATGTGGTCCTCACCAGACTATGGGACCACCTTTTGAACCTCTACACTCTTGTGAGATTCAGTTTCTAACCTGGAAAGTGGCTTTCCTAGTAGCCATTACCTCACTACGAAGAGTTAGTGAACTCCAGGCACTAACCATTCAACAGCCGTTCATACAAGTCCACGCAAATAGAGTTGTACTACGCACCAACCCTACATTCATTCCTAAGGTGATTTCGCAGTCCACATGAACCAAACCATAGAACTGCCAGTTTTCTTTCCTAATCCAGAAAATGTCGCAGAGAGATCCCTACACACATTAGATGTCAAAAGGGCTCTTATGTACTATATAGACAGAACAAAGGATTTCAGAAAAACAAAACAGCTTTTTGTTGCCTTTTCTCCACAACACAAAGGCAACCCCATTTCCAAAGCAGGGATAGCCAGCTGGATCGTTAAGTGTATACAGATTTGCTATGCTAAGGCTAAACGCACACTAACCGTTCCACCAAGGTCACACTCCACACGTAAATTAGGAGCGTCCATGGCTTTCCTAGGGAATATTCCTTTAGAAGAGATATGTAAGGCAGCCACATGGTCCACCACACATACATTTACGAAACACTACTGCGTAGATGTACATTCTAAACAGCAGGCAGCTGTAGGACAGGCTGTTCTCAAAACTCTTTTTCAGACTGCTGCAGCTGGCACGGGCAGCCACCGCTAACAGGAGGGACTGCTATGTAATCTATGCACAGATATGAATTCAGCAGCCCACATGCCTCGAACCGAATATGCTACTTACCAGTATGCATCTGTTCTTGGCATGTAGGGCTGCTGACATTCATATCGCCCGCCCTCCTCCCCGGCGCCTGTAGCAGCTGTAGCATTCAGAATTACTATGTAGCATGGACATCACTCACTCTATTACGCTCCATCTCTGCCACAATGGCAAAAAACTATCTGAGGATGGAGGGGATGCCCATGCGCACTGTAGTCCGGAGGAGGAGCCACCTATCTCGTGATACTTCGAAGACTCTTCCAGGACAACAATGTGCAATCATCCGGACCCAACACTAGGCGGCGATCTATGCACAGATATGAATGTCAGCAGCCCTTCATGCCAAGAACAGATGCATACTGGTAAGTAGCATATTCGTTACCTTCGGTAATGCCTTATCTGGTAGGGACTAGATCTAGCTGCAGATTAATTACCACCCCCCCCCCATTCTCCCTGCTCTGCGGACGGATTTCTAGGGACAGGGCTGACCCCTTTCAGGACCCTTGTTTGACACACCAGTGGTCCGTGATCTTCATAGCTCTTCACTTTTGGCGTGGAAAGTTGTGAAAAGTAACAGCATGTCTGGGATGTGCCTATATAGGCAGAGCGACATCACTTCCAGCATGGACGATGCCAACAACAGACGCAGAGCCTATCAACTCTGCCTACCGGCGCACAGGGGTACTGCTCACGATAAATCTTCCTGATTCAGTCTGATGCCTTGGGAAAATCCAAAGGTAAGGTATATGCAGCTAGATATAGTCTCTACCAGATAAGTAGTTACTGAAGGTAAGTAACTTTTCTCTTAACTCCCACCCTGACATATCACCTCACACACTATTGGAGGCTTTTGAAGCACCTTTAAGAGCATTATTGTTTCATTTGAAATAGGCAGAAATTGAGATGCTCACCCCCTAAAGCAAAATCTTACTTCGGAAGAGAAGCCCTTGGTACGACTAGATAAGCAGTCTCCCCCCCCCCCCCCCCCCCCCAAAAAAAACAACTAAGTTGGCAGTTTTAAGAGGGCAGCTTAAAACCCATGGAATAAAACGGAGACATGGTGGGTACCATCCTTGCATGCTAAACTGCATGCTCTGAACTAAAATAAATATTGCCTAGATGTAAACACCATCAAGTAGTTGTCTAATGAAGGGATGGTAGACAAAGGAGGCTTTCCATGAATTTTACAAGTGAGTATATGCCCAAGCGAACAAATGCATAGCTGATATCCAGGCATACTTATAGAGTTGTGACGTCTATCCCGCTTTCCCACTTGTGACACCTATAGCCCCTGTCAAGTTGCTTAAATCCAAGCCGTTGCGGAAGACTCCAGGATCAAACTGCTTCCTGCTGGAATTTTTATTGAATGTTTTTGCCACTCCTGTAAGAGTATTTGAGTACCCAGTTCAACTCCTTCGCCAAAACTTCAAGCCTTACCCAGCAATGTGCAAGGCAGAAATCACCTTATTATCCAAGCCGGGTAAAGAACCAATGAACTGCGCATACCCATTAGTATGTCTGAACACGACACGAAACGATGGGGAACAGCCATTTCAATGCGTTTTTTACCATGTGTTGCAATTATATTGCATGCGTTACTACGCATGCGAGGTTACAACGCATGGTAAAAACCACGCATACCATTACATCGCATGCGCTTTTACAATGCATGCGATGAATGGCTATCCACGTCGTTGTGAGGAAACTGAGGCTGTTTCCTCACAACGACGCGGACCTCTGATGACGCAGGAAGCAGGAACCGGGAGCAGAGACTGCGATGCTGGAACCACAAGGAAAGAGGTATGGCTTATTGTGCTTAGGGTGGGGGTAGTGGTTTAGGGTAGGGTAGTGTAGTATAGGGGTGTGGGTAGGGTTGTAGTGTAGTAGTGTTTTAGGGTTAGGGGTAGTGTAGGGTGGGAGTAGTGTGGGTTGTGTTGTAGTGTAGTAGTGTTTTAGTGTGGGTATTGTAGTAGTGTTTTAGGGTTTAGTGTAGTGGTGGGAGTAGTGGGGGTAGTGTTGTAGTGTAGTAGTGTTTTAGGGTTTAGGGTAGTGTAGGGGTGGGAGTAGTGTGGGTAGTGTTTTAGGGTTTAGGGTAGTGTAGGGATGGGAGTAGTGTGGGTAGTGTTGTAGTGTAGTAGTGTTTTAGGGTTTAGGGGTGGGAGTAGTGTGGGTAGTGTTGTAGTGTTTTAGGGTTTAGGGTAGTGTAGGCGTGGGAGTAGTGTTGTAATGTTTTAGGGTTTAGGATAGTGTAGGAGTGGTAGTAGGTTGGGTAGTGTAGTGTTTTAGGGTAGTGTAGGGGTGGGAGTAGTGTGGGTAGTGTTTTAGGGTTTAAGGTAGTGTAGGGGGGACAAGTTCTAATGTGTGTAATGTATAGAGTATAGAGTATAATGCACAAAGTTTTTGAAAGAGTATGGAGTGAAATGCTTGACGAAACCACTAAATATACATGACCTTTGAAGATCTACGATGTTATTGCAATGTAACAGTCTGATCACTGCACATTGTATGTCTGTGGCTGCTGTTTTGGTGAATAATAAATACAATTTTTTTTTTAAAAGGTAGTATAGGGGGGAGTAGTGTGGGTAGTGTTGTAGTGTAGTAGTGTTTTAGGGTTTAGGGTAGTGTGGGGTGGGAGTAGTGTTGTAGTGTAATAGTATTTTAGGGTAGTGTAGAGGTGGGAGTAGTGTTGGTAGTGTAGTAGTGTGGGTAGTGTAGTCGTTTTTTAGGGTTAGGGGTAGTGTAGGGTGGGAGTAGTGTGGGTAGTGTTGTAGTGTAGTAGTGTTTTAGTGTTAGGGGAAGTGTAGGGCGGGAGTAGTGTGGGTAGTGTTGTAGTGTAGTAGTGTTTTAGGGTTTAGGGTAGTGTAGAGGTGGGAGTAGTGTCGGTAGTGTAGTAGTGTTTTAGGGTTTAGGGTAGTGTAGTGGTGGGAGTAGTGTGGGCAGTGTTGTAGTGTAGTAATATTTTAGGGTTTAGGGTAGTGTAGAGGTGGGAGTAGTGTCGGTAGTGTAGTAGTGTTTTAGGGTTTAGTGTAGTGGTGGGAGTAGTGTGGGTAGTGTTGTAGTGTAGTAGTGTTTTGGGGTTTAGGGTAGTGTAGGGGTGGGAGTAGTGTGGGTAGTGTTTTAGGGTTTAGGGTAGTGTAGTGGTGGGAGTAGTGTGGGTAGTGTTGTAGTGTAGTAGTGTTTTAGGGTTTAGGGATGGGAGTAGTGTGGGTAGTGTTGTAATGTAGTAGTGTTTTGGGGTTTAGGGTAGTGTAGGGGTGGTAGTAGGTTGGGTAGTGTAGTAGTGCTTTAGGGTAGTGTAGGGGTGGGAGTAGTGTGGGTAGTGTTTTAGGGTTTAGGGTAGTGTAGGGGTGGGAGTAGTGTGGGTAGTGTTGTTGTGTTTTAGGGTTTAGGGTAGTGTAGGGGTGGGAGTATTGTGGGTAGTTTTGTAGTGTAGTATTTTAGGGTTTAGGGTAGTGTAGGGGTGGGAATATTGTGGGTAGTGTTGTAGTGTAGTAGTACTATAGGGTTTAGGGTAGTGTAGAGGTGGGGGTAGTGTAGTGTCGTAGTGTTTTAGGGTTAGGGGTAGTGTAGGGGTGGGAGTAGTGTGGGTAGTGTAGTGTTTTAGGGTTAGGGGTAGTGTATGGATGGGAGTAGTGTGGGTAGTGTAGTGTAGTAGTGTTTTAGCGTTTAGGGTAGTGTAGGGGTGGGAGTTGTGTGGGTACTGTTGTAGTGTAGTAGTGTTTTAGGGTTTAGGGTAGTGTAGAGGTGGGAGTACTGTGGGTAGTGTTTTAGTGTAGTAGTGTTTTAGGGTTTAGGGCAGTGTTAGGGGTGGGAGTAGTGTTGTAGTGTTTTAGGGTTAGGGGTAGTGTAGGGGTGTGAGTAGTGTGTTGTGTAGGGTTGTCACTTACCTTGCATAATTTTACCACGAGTATAGTTTTACAACGTGTATAGTTTTACCACGCATGCCTTTGCGATGTAATGGCATGCGTGGTAAAGGCATACTCGTGGTAAAAGTATGCAATGTAATGGCATGCGATGTCTTTGACATCGCATAGTAATACCCGCATTGTAATGGCACGCGTGGTATTAGTATGCGATGTAATGACATACATCCCAAAACTATGCTCTTAAATCCCAGCTCTGCGATTTCACCCCCTCCTCTCCAGCCTGATGGACCCAGACCAGTTTGGGTTTATTCTCAACTGACATGGGGCAGACAACAATAGAATAATTGCCCATCTGGTTGAAAAAGCTCACAGGTAGGTGCGGAGTCCAAGATGGCGGAGTGAGGGCTCTGCTGCGGCGGACTAGGAGCTTTCTCCCTCCTCTAGGCAAACTTCGGCTGTGCTAATGGATTCACCAAACCATTCCCGACCCTGGTAGTCGGACCCAGCGAAACTTAGCGGAGCTGCGAGCTGCGAGTTGTGAAAACTAGTACGGAGTAAACGGAGTGTAATTTCAACTGAGCCGGGGTGAGACGGAGCAGGGCGGCGAAAGTAAAGCAGATACAATGTTGCAGTCTGACTCACCCGTGCTGGCTGTCCGCTTAACGTGAAGCGTCAGATGCTCGCTTAGAGCCCGTTTTCCGGATTGAATACTTCGATTGTCTTGGCCCCTGACGCTCTCTGTAGCGTCCTCGACAGAGCTCTCTCAGCGGGTTCAGCAGCATCGGCGGTATCAGCCGGGCGGGGCTTTACTGGCCGGCTGCCCCAACTACTGCAGGTCTGTCTGTCAGCTCGACTGACAGGGAGAAAAAACGCGAGAGAACTACGCTGCAACTTTGTTTTAACGGCTGCAATCATCTTTCTTCACAGCTAAAGGCTGACGGATGCCTTGGCAAACCTCGAGGATTTGGAGAGCCTTGAAGATCTGGCTCGAAAGAAGGTTCACACGCTCTGGGATCATTACGTCTGGTCTAACCAAACCAAGGCTACAATTCACAATTGTAACTGCAGTGACAGAAGGTATGTCACCCAAACACCCTCCGCGAACCACGCGAACTACCAAAAACTCAATAATAGCTGCGGCGGCGGCAGCGGCAATTACCGTACCTGTGCCTGTATTTCTGCCCATGGCAGGAAACTTAACGACAGTCCTGGCTTCGGCCCCTCTCACTGCCCCAGACCCAGCCCCAGCCCTAAAGACTGCAGAGACGGCAGAGACTCTAGCAAACAAAACGCTGGGGGGTTCTGAGAAATTGGTAGCAAGTCTGGAGGCGAGCGAAAAGGAAGCAGCCCAAGGAGTGAAAGACAACTCCGACAAAACCTTTACTGTCAAGGGGAGCGATAAGAAGATGGCAGGTAAGACTGTCCCCCGCTCTCCTTTACTTGATTGTGGAACAATTCCTAAAAAAAATATGTCAAAGAAAAATACAGACATTAATGAAAGTGCTAAAGTTGGGACAAATGCAGGGGAAGATGGAGGTACAATCAACAAAAACGATAATAATGATAATACTCCCACTATGACTGAAGGCAATAAGTCTCAAGAGATAATAGAGTTGGAAAGTCCCGAGACAACTATTGAGCCAGAAGTGGCAATGGAGGTGTTAAAAGAGAAAATTCTACCATCAAACACCGCTAAATCATTATTATTGGCAAGGACGGAAACTGCCTTAGGTAATGGCAAAAATGCAATGGAAGAGTTTGACTGTCTCACCACTGAACTTGTGAGTAATCACAGGACAGAACAATTTCTGGAATTTAATGATGATCATCTCTCTTCTGAGGACTGTGATTATGACACAGAGGAGGAATTAGACAAACCTGCGAATAAAACCCTGAATAAATTACCTCCACGGAAACGTAGAGGCAAGGCCAAGACGATCCACAAAAAAAAAGGTAGAACTTTGACCAACATAGTAGCAGGAGTAATACCCTTGAGTACAAGAAAAACTGCTATCGACAAAAGCCCTTTAAGAAAGTGGATGGAGGCTAAAGGATTAGTTAAAAATATGACCTTAAGGCTCTCAGGGGGGAGCCCTACAGACATTGACAATGGTATACATCAGCCTCAGGAAAATCGGCCTTACCCAATGACGCAAACTCCTAATTTTACCACTAACGAACAGGCTAGCGAACAAATCAAAGGGGGAAATGAAGCCCTCGTAGTAGCAACCTTATTGGATCCAGAAGTTTCAGTGGACTTGGGCTCGGACTCTGAACTAAACCAACCCTATGCTGAAAGTAAGCAGGGAAAACCAAAGGAAGAGCCCAAGCTGGGCAATACCGACCACCCCCAGCTAGATGCCATCTTAAATCTTCTTGTGAATCAAAGGGCAGAGTCGGAGGCACACTACCAGCATTTAAAAAATGACAATATAAGACTGCAAACCGCAATAACTGATATAGCCTCCATATTAAAGGGTGTCACACAGGAGATAACAGAGCTCCAACAACGCACAGTATCGGTTGAAGAAAGAACGCAAAGGGTTGATGCCACTGTGGAGCGACATGACTCAGCACTAACCCAGCTACAGGGGAAAGTGGAGGACCTGGAAAACCGCTTAAGAAGATCAAATCTCAAACTGTATGGAATACCGGAAGGGGCAGAGGGGTCCGACCCTAGGGCCTTCTTGGTGAAACTGATGCCCCGAGCTTTCCCCGAACTTTCTGATTGGGACTGGGATTCACAAATCCAAAGAGCACATCGGCTCCCACTTGGTCAAAAACGCCTTAATAGTAAATTTCCGCGCCCGTTTTTGATCTATTTTGGCAACTTTTTACTACGACAAGCGGTGTGGCAAAAAGCTAGACCCAATACTCCAATAACTATTGATAACTTTACCATCTTTGCACGCTCAGATTTAAGCAAAGCGACGATGGATAAGAGATGGGAAATGCGCAAACTAATTGACCCAATTAATAAACTGGGGGGATCAGCATATCTGCAGGAACCAGCTCGACTCAAAGTGACCTTGAAAGGGCATACTAACTTCTTTTATGAAGTACACGAAGCGCAGGCATTTTTAACCAGCCTTAATAAGCGTTAATAAGAGCAAATAACCATAAAGCTGAAATGGGGGGGAAGGAAAAGGAAAGGGGGGGAAAAAAAACATAAAGGGGGAAAAAAAAAATGGGGGTGGGAATGAATCAACACTATTAGCAGATATAAAGTCATCAAAGGTGGAGGGGGGGGACGGTCCTAGGACCCTAGCCGCAAGTGCTGCCTCATCAACGGCAGCGGTAGGTAAGGGGGGGAGGGGGGAGGTAGGTCTTCGCAGTTTGGGGGGGTTGTGTGTGGGGTGGATGGGCGGAGGAAGGGCTGGGGGTAAAGGGGGGAAGGGAAAAAAAATAAATATTTTCAACCTGGTAGAAAGACTCGAGAAGAGATTTATGTTTACAAAGTACTTTTTTTCATATATGGAAGAATATCAAACTATGTTGCTAATAGGCGCTATTAACTATACTCATTACTTTAAAGATGCAAAGTATTAGATGTTTGGCATGGAACGTTTCAGGGCTAAACAATAAACGTAAAAGACATTTAGTCGCCGAAGAACTAAACTTATATAACCCCCAGCTAGTATTTTTGTCAGAAACTCATATCATAGATAGTGATAAGAAGCTGCTGAATCAATTGGGCTTTGAGATGATAACATATTCAGCAGCTGCCTCTCATGTTAGAGGGGTGGCCATATTAAAAGACAAAAGATTCAAGGTAGAAATAATTAGGACGCAATCTGACAAACGTGGGAGGTGGGCAATTACTCAACTATGCTATAACAGTGTGAAACTTGTGGCCTGTGTTGTATATGGACCAAATAGAGAAGATCCAAGAATATATGAACAATTGAATATAGCTTTATTAGACTGGGAAGGAGAAGTTATAATTATGGGTGATTTCAATTGTATTATGAACTGTCAGACGGATACAACACGCCCTGGTAATCATATCCGAATGCCTAGAACTAGAACGTCTATCTTAAATTTGTGTAAGCTTCATAATGTTAGAGATGTTTGGAGTTCATTATATTCAAATACCCCAGGCTATACATATTACTCTGCCCCTCACAAACTATGTTCACGTATAGACATGGCTTTAATATCAGACTCGCTGATGAGCTCTATCACAACAATGGTCATATACCCGCGCATTACATCTGACCACAACCCCATCATGGTGGAACTAACTACCTCTCAAAAACGCAACCCTCTTAGAGCCTTTACGTTTCCAAGGAATTTAATATCGAATACGATGTTCATTACGCAACTGAAACAACATATTATAGAATTTCTGATCTTCAATAGAAATACTGCTTCCTGTCTAACAGTTTGGGACACATGTAAAGCTAGTATTAGAGGGTTCGCACAGACGTATGTCCTAAAACAAAACAAAGAAAGACGTATATGTAACTCAACCCTGACTTCGGATATTGCCTCGGAAGAGGCGAAACTAGTAGAGGCTCTAAGAGGAAATCTCCCAACTTTGGCCATTAACACAAATCTTAGCCGGTTAAAATGTAAGACTAAAGAAACTTTGTTCAAAAAAAGAAGTGCACAGATTCACAAATATAAATTTACGCAATATGAAGGGGGAGACAAAATTGGCAAAATTTTAGCATTTAAGGTAGCAGAGGATAGAGCTGAATCCACGATTTCACAAATCATAGGTGTTGACAATAAGAGACATAACCAGACAGACAACATAATACAACAGTTTGCCAAATACTATGAAATTTTATATACACCGGAAAACACTTCTAATGGCGATACAATTGATAACTACTTAAAAGAAAATCCTACGAATAAAATAACAATTAATGAAGCAGAAAATTTGGCCTTAGAAATAACTGGAGAGGAACTAAAAGAAGCTATTAATTCATTACCATCAGGCAAAGCTGCAGGGGAAGATACTATTCCTTTGGAATTGTATAAATCATGTATGGAAGAATTAACGCCCCTTCTCCTAGAAGTAGCTAATTATATAAGTAGAACAGGGTCCGCCCCGCACTCCTGGAATAAGGCGAAAATTATTTTTTTTCATAAAAAGGGTAAACCCAAAGAGGAGATGGGCTCATATAGACCTATCTCCTTAATCAACGCTGACGCAAAGATTTTTGCAAAATGCTTAGCAAGAAGACTCGCACCGTTACTGCCTAAAATAGTAAGTACACAACAACACGGGTTTGTGATGGGGAGGGACACATCAGCCCATGTAAACACGGCAATAACTGCTTTTGACATAGCAGAGGTAGAGTCCACTCCCTTAGCAATGATTATGCTTGATGCTGAAAAAGCATTTGATCGGGTGGGGTGGGACTATTTATGGCATATAATGGGACACATGGGGTTCGGCGGGAACTTTTTAAATGGGATTCGGGCACTTTATGATAATCCTACCGCTTATATTAGTTACTGCGGCCTCACATCAAATTATTTTGCAATCAGGAGAGGCACACGTCAAGGGTGTCCCTTATCACCTTTATTATTTGCCTTATCTTTAGAGCCGTTTTTAAAGGCACTGGATAACCAATCAGGAATAATACCCTTTAAAACCAATAGGCAGAGCCTAAAAATAACCGCATACGCGGACGACATCGCCATTTATTCAACCGAGGTTACCGACTCTCTGAAAACAATTAATTTAGAAGCAATTAAATTTGGTAAAGTATCGGGCTATAAATTAAACACTCACAAAACTCAAATAATAGCGAACTTCGTTCCCCCCCAACCAATGCCTGAAATTTGTAAGATTGCGACATATCTAGGAGTACAAATCACTTCAAATATTAAAGAGCTAAACAAGATTAATTATAATAAACTAATGAAATCTACGACCTCGAATCTAAAAAAATGGCATCGACTCCCACTAAATCTAATCGGCAGAATAAATCTAATAAAAATGAAAATTATACCCAAATACTTATACCTATTCAGATCAATTCCTTTGGCACAAAACAGGCTTTTTTTCAAACAACTGGACAGCGTTCTCTGTAATTTTATCTGGGGTTATAAGAGAGCTAGGAGATCGCTAAAGATGTTAAAAAATCAAATTGGATCAGGCGGTCTTAATTTTCCTGATCTGAAACTTTACTTTTGGGCCTCTTTTATAAGGCGTATTAGATCCTTATTAGATTCAGAGAATCTGCTTTTCTACCACCATTTACTTCTAAAAGGAGATTCCAAACAATTTTTTCTTCGCATTACAGACCCCAATTTCTACAAGAGGGTTAAATTTAAGACCGCACGGGATTTAGTAAAGATATGGAAAGATATACTAACCTACTGCAAAAGTACTATATTTCATACCCAACTAACCTTATGGGACAATCCTGGACTACCTAACATATTTAGCGACGGGGAATCTCGAAGGTGGCAATCGAAAGGAATTGAGGTACTAGGGGACTTATATACCTCTCAAGGCATAATGGAGTTCCGCATCTTAAAACAAATATATGGATTGTCCGACACACACGAGTTTAAATATAGGCAAATATACGACTTTTTAGTACGTAAGAATAAAATCAAAGTCTTATCGAGCGGGGGTATCTGGGACATCCTAAACTCAAAAAAGGAGAAATCAATAATCAGCTTGGCATATAAGATCTTTATAGATTTAAGAACGAATGATAACGAAATAATAGCTAATAAATGGAATGTAAAACTGGGAACTAATATAACAGGAAAACAAATAAGCAATTCGTACACTAATATTCATCACTATGTAAGATCCTCTAGCCTTCGTCTACAGCAATATAGAACTATATATATGTTATACTATACCCCAGAAAAGATTTCAAAATGGGCTTCAAATAATAATGTGGGAGAAAAAACCAAATGTCCAAAATGTGACGAATATGCAGCTGATCTCATACACATGCTGTTCACATGTCCAAAACTTGGGAAGTTTTGGGAAGAAGTGGGGAAAATCTTAGCTATAAAAAACGTTACCAGTACACCAATAACAGCCCCTATGGTAATATTAGGTTTATATACTATAAATCAACCACACACCATATTGTTATCTATCTTACTTTCCTGTGGTAAACTAACTCTAGCTAGAGCTTGGGTCAGTCCTAACCCACCTAACGCTTTGGAATGGTGGTATGTGGTTAATGAAATCAAAACTATGGAATGTACGCTAGCAGAACTTAGAGGCGTCAAATCGTTACGGAAATATGAGAAAATATGGGGGAAATTAGAACTGAATTGAATTGACATTTAGTAATGATTTATATTATGTACTAATATTTTATAAGCCGAGAACAGATTATGTATGTATATGACGAACTTGTCTAATTTGAAATAATATCTGAATGTTTTTGCAACTTTATACCAGGTGAAAATAATAAAGTATTTAAAAAAAAAAAAGAAAAAGCTCACAGGTGTAACATCTCAACTCCGGTCCTATCCCTAAAAGCTGAGAATTGACTGGGTCAGTTGGACAAAATACAATTGGGGCCCATGTTTACCAAGACGATTATGGTGACTTATACATCCCCAACTGCAGCAAACCGACTTAATGGGCAGTACGTTAACTCAATCGTGCTTGTGAGAGGATCCAGGCAGGGATGCACCCTATCTCCACTTCTTTTTGCCCTAGTCATAGAACCCCTGGCTATCAAAATTAGGCATTCACAAATGGTGTTGGGTATCCTTTTTGGGGGTCAAAACTACCAAGTGAATCTCTTCAATGATGACCTGTTGCTTAAGCTGACAGAACACATGGAATCACTTCCAGAATTAGTTCAACTGCTTGATAACTTCAATGCCCCCTATATCTCATGGCTGAGGCACATTAATGCGATCAAGTTAAAGTCTTCCCCAGAGTATTCTACCTATTCTAATGACTCTCAACCTCTCATTCTCACCTCTGATATCCACACCTTCCAGAATAGTTTGTGAACGTTTATTTGAGAAGGGAAAAAATCCTGCATCTTAGCTCAACTCCTCATGTTGCCCTGGTAAGCGAGATGACCTTGCCTGCCCGAATTTACTAGACTTCTATCAGGTGGTGCACCTGCATGATCTTTCGGAGTGGGGAGTGCAGGAGAGCGAAAAGGCCTGACTTTATATGGACAGAGAAGTCACATGCTGGCCATTTTAGGACTTGTCTCCCAACATCAAAGACAAAAGACATAACCCCCGGGATATTGTTGCGTGGATTAGCAAATTTTGCGGCACAAATATGGGAATGTTGCTGCCAATATGTGGCATTTTGTTTTACTCATAATCATTCATTTACAGCCTTAAATCAAGGGAAACTATTTTATCATAGTATTCCACTTTGAAATAGGCATAGTTAAAGTGTCTGTAGCTCTACAGAAGCACAGCTCCAATCTTGTCAGAGGGGGCCCTATTCCTCCCTGGAGATGTTGTAGCACCGAAGTACGCACCCTACCGGGGCACCGCTGCCTCCTGAACCCATGAGGCAGGAAACCTCTTCCTCAGGCGCCCTAGGGCACATGATCGTAGTGCGTGGAGATGAAATGCCATGGCTAAAATAAGCATGTTAAATGTTGCTCTACGCAGATCAGTGGCATGTGGGTGGGTGTAAGCCCTTTCACAGTAGAGCCCCCACTTCAGTGTGACTTACAGGTGCTGTGTGTGCAGTCTACACCCCAAATACAAGACTATTCCCACCACAACTCCTTTGCGAGCAATTCCCTCCTCAGGCATTGGAGTTCTCCGACTCCCACAGAATCAAGATCTGATGGGTTCATTACTATGTGTGCACTTATTGTCATTACATTTGAATACATAACACTCAGACTAAAAAGTGTGCTGGATATTTTGCAGAGTTTAATTATAGTTGACTTTAAAAAACTCCTATAGCCCCGTCCCCTTCATGCAAAGTTTTTGTTTTTGCGATTTTAACAAATGGAGCACCACGTGCTGGGGTTGCCACATTAACAGGGCTAATAGAGCCATAGCACACGGAGGCCCTATTATGCAGGTAGCTCACATTTCTGTGTTAAATAATGACGCACACATTAAATTAAATGCAGTTACCCCAGCCCTCCACTAATAGAGTTTGGCAGGCCAAGTTAGTAAAGAAAAAAACATTTTACAGTTAATGTACACACACAAACCCACACATATGATAATTTATACCAGCTTCTCCATTGTCCAATCTCTCATCACACATCCTTTATATTGAGGTATTTGTGGTTATGTACAGAGTTCTCCTGGGACAATACCACACCCCACTCCTCTACTTTTCCAAACAGCAACCACCCGTCTATCGACAAGTTACTGCGTCAGCCTCTCTTCCTGCATGTTCTCTGGAGATAGTATTTCATTCTGTCAACTCTCAGCAACATGCTCAAATCTGATAGAAGGCTTGGAGTGGCCACCAAAACACTGCTCAGCTCCAACCAGGGGTTGAATTACAACCCATAGGGGCTTGGGGGATGGCCAGTTAGAAATGATTGAGGGGTAGGTGGACTGCCAGCCAAGACAGCAGACATATACAGGGAGAGAGCAGACACACATCACCAGAAACAGCCTAACTCCACTGCAGCAGCTTTATCAGACTTCAGCAGCTAAAGATTGGATACGCTACTTTTAGAGCCTGAGCTCTGCTCACCACGCCCACCCCTCCTGCACCCTGTGGAACCCGTGGTGTGCACTTTCAGATCACTATCAGGTGATCATACCTTCCAAATAGCTGCTGATTGTGGCAACTGAAATAACAAAGAAGTCTCTTAGAATTTACATCAAAAGCTGTGGATGGGTGATACAGCTATTTGCAAATCACACATGTATTTTATGTACATAAGTAAGGTGCTACTGCTTTTGGCACAGAAATCTTTTTTTTACTTGCAGCTCTTATTTTGCAATCTAATACAGCCTAATGCCTTCCAGTATGGACGATAGGGCACACCTTGTAACCCTTTTTAGGTCTCGCCTAGCGAATGCAGCGCATGCACTGCTTAGCCTTGGCGAGACTATTGTTGTGGGTTTGGTGCACGAAGGGAGACAAACCATGTGTGTGCACGGACAGGCGATGTGCACACGCATGGCGTCTCCTCTCTGCCTCACCGCGCGCTTGTTTTCTCATGATAGAGTGGTATTAATATTAATAAAATGTGGCGTCTCCTCTTTGCCTCACCACGCGCTTGTTTTCTCATGTAACAGAGTGATAATAATAATAATATTAAAATGCTAATAAAAACAGCAATAAAACACGGGGATAATTATCCAATGGATGCACATCAAATGCACTTATTTGGCTTCCAGTACCCCCAGCATCAATTTCAGGGCGCTAGCAGCACCATCAGGAGCATTTTCAAGGCACTGGCTGTTATCCATTCATATTCATTTCTCAACAGCGCTTGACTGCTTCACTTTGCATTTTAAGGCAGAAATAGTACATCTACGTGACTGCAAGGTCACACGGTTCTACTGGGCATAAAGTGAAATAAAAATGTAATGAGTCTTATGGCTCCCAACTAAATGGCACTTATTTTACTTACTTGACAGACTTCCCAACTACCTGTTAAATTTAGATACAGATTTATGGAGAGTGCTCTGAACCCACTGTACTATCCTACGCATTCCAGATTGAATCTATCTGTATCTCTGTCTGTATCTTCTGAGTCCTTAGCATTTGATCAAAACTAGGGGACGACAGAAATAGAACTGGAACAGACAATTTAGTGCTTTTTTGAAAAATAAGCAAATAAGTGTCAGGACCTTCGTCAGGAGGCAAATGCAACATATTACCCCTGCCAGCGCTGGCAATGACAGTATCAACACAAGTACTAACCATCACATTCCTACAAGAGTGACATTTCACAGGTCCTCAATGCTGCGAGAAATACTTGGGTGGCAGATATTAGTAATTTTAAGTTACATTGAATTAACAAACAACTGCTCTTGAGCGTGTCTCTTAAGTGGACAATCAGCAACACCATGCCGGTATTGTAAATAAAGCAAGCATTTGCAATGCAATAGGTCTCGCATTTACGTGAGTTCAAGCTGTTGGTATTGTAAATGACAATGCCTTTTATATATGTTTTAAAAACAAAAACACAAATAAAAGGCACTGTTATTTGCAATGTCAATAGCTCAAACTTGCGTAAATGCAAGACCTTTTGCATTACAAATGATTGTTCTAATATGTATCGTCATATACATTTGAGTCAAACATGTGTATGATTTATTGTCTATGTTTAATATGTTGGTGTGATGCAAATCACTCTGACATCCTGTATTAGAAAGCATAGCGCTATAAAAGAATTTAAAAAAAATGTAAGTGCTTTATAAATTGTTGTGTAATTAGTCATACAGATCCCCCACATTTCGTGTACTGAGATAACTAGTGCATTACTACATATGACGGTACTCAAGTTCATATGTTAGTAACCGGCAGCCCGACCTACTGGAACATAGTGGGGCACACATGCCTATTGGCTTTAATATTCTTTCTATTCAGACCCGCCAAGCATTTTGCGATTCACAAAAAAAATCACGAAATCAGCTAACTAGCACAATGGCCACGAAAATCGCGAAATGCTGGATGGTCTGTATAGTGTATTAAAAAAAACACAAGAGGTATTTGTACAACGCACGGATATGAAGGAGGCCCATTGAAATAATATACTTACCTAGGAGCACACAATTTGGTTAAATCGAAAAGCTCATATTTCTGGTTTTACAGTGTGTAATTCAGCCATAGATGGGTTTCTCGCCCGTTTTACATGAAAGAACACTGCTTTGTCTTTAATTAATTTGTTGGCCATAAGGTTACAGCCTTAGTGTCAGGCAGAAAACACAAGGAAGTTTGCCGCGTTTCAGGCTTGAGGGTTCAGGAGGACCACGAGCTGGGTCAAAGCCAGGTCTAAGCTTGAGTTTTCAATGGCTGTCACACTTCTAACATCCAGAGTATTGTTAGGGGTGGAGAAAATAGTGCCCAGTAAAATTATCAGAGAATTGGTAAATTCGGGTTTGATTCCCCTGATATTGACCATACTTTCACCCAAAGATTTCAAGTGTTTTCAGCAGCCAACATAAACCAATCTGTAGTGTTCCATTGGATCTCCTAATCCTGTTTGGGCTGGTAGCTGCTCTTACCGGCTCCCTGGAAAATAAGTGGCAACCTTCAAAAACTTGGAGAAAGACTTAGTCTTCAGAGAATATAGTAGGTGAAGCTCTCTTTAACAAGCAAATGACAAGACCAGCTATTTTTACTTTTTATTTTTACATCAGTAGTTCTGTGAACTCAGCTGAAAGTCTTCCATTCCAGGGTATCATATTAGTCCCGGTATAGCCCACCCCTGCTGCGAGAAAAGGCCTACATCTGGTCTGACCTATAATTTTGAATAGTTGCCTAGGCCAACAGAATGTATGTCTTTAATATTTCAGGGTCTAGGTATGGGTGAAAATATTTTTTATTACAAAAGAAACCTAAACTTTTCCATCGGAGCTCGTGACTGCACGCACATTTGAAAGGCCCAGAGGGACTATGTACCTGTAGAGCAGACTTTGACTCTCATGCACAGCAGAAGAAAGAGACTGCAGGGACTGCCATGCTTTCATGCCCCTCCTCAGAAAGGGATTACAGCAAACAAATAATGGAGGACCTGGCCTGGCAGTTCTGTCTGGACTGTTCCCAGGAGGCACAGCGTCAAGACGGATTTGCATATGGCTGGGTCCAAACTGGGGTGGTGTAGTGGGCAAAAGAACAATGGATTTAACCCAGATCTTTTGACTGGGAGAGAATGTTTGCATTGTTAGCATTCCGTCTATCATTTGTTTGTTGTAACACTTTTCCCCCTAAGTGGGATGGGTATGCCCAGCCGTGGGTCCCTTGCTCACTGTGCCACTGGATTCAATCTAGACTGGCTGAAGTAGGGTGACATACCCTGAAACTGGTCCCAGGATCCTTGTTTCCGGTCCAGGGAGGACCTGGCCTGGCAGTTTGGTCTGGACTGTTCCCATGAGGCACAGGGTCAAAACTGATTTCCATATGGCTGGGTCCAAACGGGGTGGCTTAGTGGGCAAAAGAATAACGGATTTAACCCAGATCTTTTGACTGGGGGAGAATGTTTGCATTGTCAGCATTCCGTCCATCATTTGTTTGCTGTAACACTTTTCGCCCTAAGTGAGATGGGTATGCCCAGACGTGGGTCCCTTGCTCACTGTGCCACTGGATTCAATCTAGCCTGGCTGAAGTAGGGTGACATACCCTGAAACTGGTCCCAGGATCCCAGCTTTCGGTCCAGGGAGGACCTGGCCTGGCAGTTTGGTCTGGACTGTTCCCATGAGGCACAGGGTCAAAACTGATTTCCATATGGCTGGGTCCAAACGGGGGTGGCTTAGTGGGCAAAAGAATAACTGATTTAACCCAGATCTTTTGACTGGGGGAGAATGTTTGCATTGTCAGCATTCCGTCCATCATTTGTTTGCTGTAACACTTTTCCCCCCAAGTGGGATGGGTATGCCCAGACATGGGTCCCTTGCTCACTGTGCCACTGGATTCAAGCTAGCCTGGCTGAAGAAGGGTGACATACCCTGAAACTGGTCCCAGGATGCTTGTTTCCAGTCGATGGAGGACCTGGCCTGGCAGTTCGGTCTAGACTGTTCCCATGAGGCACAGGGTCAAGACTGATTTGCATATGGCTGGGTCCAAAAGGGGGTGGCTTAGTGGGCAAAAGAACAATGGATTTAACCCAGATCTTTTGACTGGGGGAGAATGTTTGCATTGTCAGCATTCCGTCCATCATTTGTTTGCTGTAGCACTTTTCGCCCTAAGTGCGATGGGAATGCCCAGACCTGGGTCCCTTGCTCACTGTGCCACTGGATTCAAGCTAGCCTGGCTGAAGTAGGGTGACATACCATGAAACTGGTCCTAGGATGCTTGTTTCCGGTCCAGGGAGGACCTGACCTGGCAGTTCGGTCTGGCCTGTTCCCAGGAGGCACAGGGTCAAGACTGATTTGCATATGGCTGGGTCCAAACTGGGGTGGCGTAGTGGGCAAAAGAACGATGATTTAACCCAGATCTTTTGACTGGGGGAGAATGTTTGCATTGTCAGCATTCCATCCATCATTTGTTTGCTGTAACACCTCCTCAGAAAGGGAACAGAGGATGAGAGGGGGCCTGAGATTATACATGCCACTTTAGCTAATGCCAAATTGACGTGCCTAAACACATAACCTGACTGATAATTGATGAGCAGTCTTGCCACACGCTAAGCCAGAGACTGGTTGCCGTTGACTCTGCTTGTCACAGTGGGGCAGGAGGAAGCAGCTATTTTATAGCAGTACGAAGGCACATAGTGACACGTTTGCTTATAGGCAATAAGAAGGCACCATTTTTTATACCTACCGGAAGACCTTTTTTTTTTTGCAGCCAAAATAGTAAATATTGAGCTAGTCTGCTGATTTCGCGATATGCTGGACGATCTGCAAAGAGCTCGTACAATACTTCCTCCACCAAAGCGGTGCTAGATAACTGGGACCAGCCAGGTAGCAACTAAAAATGAGCTCAGTACATTCTCCTCACGTAATGATCCAAAATCTTAGAGCCCAGACTTTACCCTGGCCATCATACTCAGAGGGAGAATGCAGTATACTGAGCTAACTGTTTTAGGGCATGAACATAAAATCATTTGAACAATGCAACCTGGGATTTCACATATTGGAAAACATATACTTTCAATATTTCCAACTCCGATTCTGCTCATTACACCCACTTAATGCACAAGTAGCCATGAGACCCCTTACGCTATTTCAAAAAAGAGGCTGTACATTTTAGCGGAAGAAGGGCATTCTCACCAAAACCTACAGCATACTCCAGGAATACAGGCCAATCACTCGATACTCCATCTCTGACTCAAGGAGAGGATCTGGGACTTTTGATTTAATATATTAAACAACCAAAGAGTGACTAAGTGAATAAATAAGATTTGTAAGTTTTTAGACAGATTTGGACAGACCACCAAAGGTAAGCTATTCCTTACTGTCACAAATAAAGATTATACACCCAAAACAAGGCAAAACACTCCCATTAAGGGCATACCATGCCCTGATGATAAGAAAAAAGAAAAAGAAAAACTTTTTTCTTTTTAGAAGAACCCTCATTCGCCACTAATTGGTGACATGCTTCATCATTGGGTTCCCGCTGGGGGGACCGAATGTCCACCCCAGCGTGCTACTACGCCTGGTTACAGCGGAGCTGGTTCGTGGTGTGTGAAAACAGTGCAAAAAACTAATGAGTGATTTTAAACTGTGTGTGACGTTAAAAAATGCAAGGTTGTAACCTAGATACATTTTTAAAAAGGTCAACCAGCATTAGGTTAAAAACAGTGTAAAACGGACTATACAGGGTTCTGTATTATGAAACCCGTGTCCTTAGTCAGAATTGGTCAACATGTTTCTGCTGTAAATTAGCAATTTCGCTCAGCATTCGTCAGGACCTAAAAAACTTATCCTCCGGTGGTATGCACTCGCTACGGTGTACCCTCCCGTGGGGTTTTTAATGTGAAAAATTAATTCTGTGATTTACTCACTGACATTACCCGTAGAGGCTCACCAGACTTCGCTGGAGCCAAATACTTTATCAGAAGCGAGTACCCTCTTCCTGGGCTCAAGCGGCTCGGGTAACCTTCACGCCGTGTTTACATTGTACACAAGCGACTCCCCGTCGACTACCTAAATGTAGCGTTGCCGATGGCCCGAACGGTCCTTAGCCTTTTTTTTTCCAATGTAAATCACAACCATGCCTTGTATTCTTTAGACAGTAGGCCTTTTTAACTCTTTTTGTTGAAGCCTTCAGACTTCTACTCTGTACAACTAAGATGCTTTGACCCACTACCTTCCCCTTTTGGGGGTTCAAGAACATTACGAGCCACAACATCTCTCTCACCCCATAATTTCTTTCTTGACATTTTGATTGATGGGGAAGATGAGTCTGTGGTTGCTTATTGGTTGTTTGTTTTCTTTTTTCTCGACCTCTGAAAGATGCTCCAACCCATCCTCTTAGTTAATGCACCTGACCTCTTCATCATTAAATGCTTCATTGATCTGATAGCGCATTGTGCTATTATGCGTTTTTCAAAAATGTTCAATAAAATGTTTTGAAGTAAAACTGTGTATTCTTCTGTAATTTGAAAGAAACAGAACCTGAATATACTGTCAGTCCATGAAACATCACTTGGTTTATAAGAGGCCTAGTTTCCAAGCACCAGTAGGTAGCATGAGAAAGATTAGCCTTCTCCGTCTCTGCCAAACCTGTTGCTTGTTATTGGGAGCTGAAAGGTTATCGCACTCCTCATCCAAGCACAATGCCAGCTAGGCCCAGTGGCCAAACTCTTGTCATGCACGGCCAAAAGCCCTGTACAGCATGGGGTTGGCTGCCATGGTGCCTTGGAGGCGGTGGGGTTGCGTTGGCCACAGGGGCTTGGCCAGCCACACCATATACGGTTAAAGGCTGTGCACAGCAATGGGTATGGCTTTTGCAAGAGATTGGCCTCAAGGCCGAGCCCTGCAGCCAATGGGAATGGCCTTTTGGACAAAAGCCAGAATCACGGCGTGCCAATGCATCACCAGACATAGCTCAAACGTGGCATTAGCAAGCATTCATTCAGCACGCAAGTCAGAACAACGACTTGCTTTTAAGTGGGGGCCCTTTGATGGAATGGTGTTGGATTTAAAGCCCAACACCTTCCCTACTGTTGCGCATACTGGTTTGAATAGTAAATTAAACTATTCCAACATCCGGCACCCCCGTAAGGCAAGTCATCAAAAACGACTTGCACACTGAACAAATGCGTCCTAAAGACATGTTCGTACAAAAGACGGCATTCAGAATGCATGCATCCTAAATGCATGCAGAGTACCGTCATACATTCACAGCCAACGCCCTGCTGCACAAGGCCAAAGGCAGTGCATGGTGGGGAGTTGAATTTACGCATGGTAATAACACATTAATTTACGTTAAAGTAAACTTAGAAATTCTTCTAATTACCCTACATATAGTAGCACTCAGGTACCTCTTCTATCACCTAATAATAACAAACTCCAACATTTGCAATTAAATTATTGATGAGAAAGCTGTGCATGGCAGGGGCACGAGTCATAATTTCCTTAGGACAGGAGTTATAGTTACTTGAGATAACTTTAGCTGGTGAAGTTCTGTGTTTTTTGGGAGTTTAAAACGTTACATGTTACTGAACATTTCTCCTAACTATAACAATACTGAAACATATAGTCACAAAAAAATCAAAGATTACAGGGATGTTATAGTTGGGTTCAGATTTTACATTCACACTATAGAAATTCAGCTGTTATAGTTAATTATCTCAAGTAACTATAACACGTGCCCTAAGGTAAATAGAACTCGCACCCCTGCCATGCACCGTTTTCTAATCAATAATTTTACAGCAAATGTTAACTGATATCAATGATGTCATAGAAGATGTCATAAGTGATATAATATATGGGGTTATTAGCAGTACATGGCGAGGGCACAAGTTATAGTTACTTGACATAACAAACTATAACTGCTGAATTTCTATGGTTACGTGAGTGTAAAATCTGAACCTAGCTATATCGTCCCTGTAACTTTTTGGTGTGCTAGTGAATTTCTAAGGTTTTTTTAAACTCCTATTTCCTAACTATAACGCGGAAAAAACAAAGAGTGGCTGGGTAACTTTTGCGCAACACCAACTAATTCAGTGTTCTCCTAGTAGGATGGCTCAAGGGAACAGGGGAAAGCGGCCACCTGCGTCCCCAAAAAGACTCCTCTGTAAAACAGAGAATTCAATGAAAGAAAATAGGTTGTTCCCGAGCACATGTAAGCAACTTATTATATTATCTCAAGAGAAAAGATAACCACAGTCAAGTTAATGTTCTTTCAAAGTCCGTTAAATAAATTCCTTTTATTTTCCTTTCTTTTCTTATAACGAAACCAGAATCCATTTGACGGTGTAGGGAGCACTCTCCTTGATTTAATCATAATATTATTCTACAAGAAGAACTCTGAGATAAGAAAATGAATAGAGTTCTGATTAATATCTAAGAAATGACTGATTTCTGGAATTGGCTCGTATGATTTCGAAACAGATTACTCTTATGCCCTTAAGAAGTCATTTGGGTGACTGTACCCCATGACGAAACACGTGTTGGCATTGGTTTTTTGATCTATTGGCTACATTCTGTATGAATCTGATGAATATGAAGACTGAGACTATGATGAAGAATATTCTGATGTATGAAGAGAAAAGAAAGGAAAATAAAAGGAATTGATTTAACGGACTTTGAAAGAACATTAACTTGACTGTGGTTATCTTTTCACTTGAGATAATATAATAAGTTGCTTATATGTGCTCGGGGACAACCTATTTTCATTCTAACTATAACGTCCTTGTAACTTTTTTTTCCCCAGTGAATTCAAAGTTTTTTAACTCAAAACTCCTCCTGAATGTTGTGAAATGCTTTGGTTTCCTCAGTCACCTTCCCACTGTTTGCTGTATTTCCACTTTTGTGTCTGGATCAGAAGTTTGACTTGTTCCATGTCTCTATCTTTCTTTGTAGAAGCAGCTATCTGGATGATTGATTGTGCTGGGGGCATGCTTTTGTTGGTGATGAATTAGAGGTATTCCTTTGCACCGGACTGGTTTAGTCATGTTGACTGTAGGAAGTGTCTTGAGAAGCAGGATTTTGTTCTTTCCCCGGCTTGTTGACAATGATGTTGTCCTATTTCAATATGCTTATTTCCCATCTTTCAATCATTGGGGGCATTTTTTTCTTTGGGGTTGCTAAATATAGTTAGTAGGGCCTGATGGTTTGTTATGATGGTGAATAGTTTGCCGAATAGTAATATGTGGAAGTGTTTGGAGGCCCAGATGACTGCCAGGCTCTCATTTTCAGGATGGGAGTATGCTCTTTCTGATTTCTTGGAGACTTTTGCTGGTGTGCGCCACTATGGGTCGCTGGGCTTCTGGGTTGCCTGTGTGTTGTGCTAGTATGGCCCCACCAACTACCATCTACTGTTACCCCTGTGTGTAGTTTTAGGTCGAAATATGCCATTACAGTTAACTTTTTTATTGCTGTCTTAATCCTTTGAAAGCTTTTCTAGCACTTGGATGACCATTTGAAGCCCACGTTTTGTTTTTTCAGGTTGTGGAGGGGTGCACTAATGGTGCCATAGTCTCCGAAGTACCTTCGCGCAGTAACTCGCCCAGGAAAGATTGTAGCATGCTCCCGTTATGTGACGGGCTGGTGACAGTGGGGGCCTTGACGTTTCAGGGTCTGTTGTCATGCTTTAATGCTAAAATGTTTGGCCAAATAAGTGTTGTGGCACTCACATTTCCCTGTGTTATGGGCGAGTCCTGGATCTACGAGTAGCTGACATACATTGTGGAGTGCTGCATTTTGTGCTTCATGCATGGCTTTAAACACTAGTATGTCATCATTGTAGTTGAATGCATTTTGTAATTTCTGGATGACTTGGTGAACTACCTTTTGGAAGATCTTGGCTGCCGAAGCTTAGTCATGTGTATCGGAAAAGTCTGAGGTGTGTGGAGAAGGTTGTGATGTATAGGCATCTTTCATGGAGTTCTATTTGGTGGTACACTTTGTTCAAGTGAAGCTTGGAAGAGGTTTTTGCTCCATTCAATTGTGTGACTGTCCACAATGTGCGGGCCAGGGTGTTGCTCTCGCTCTATTGCTTTGTTTGGTTGCAGCATGTCAACACAGATCCCTACATCATCTTTTTTTTGTCTTAATTTGGTATCACTATAATTGGCGAGACCTATGGCGTGGGGCCTTTGGAGGTTTTGATGATGTCTAACTTAAACAGGTTTTTGTTTATTTCTTTCTGAAGATGTCTGTCTTCGTGCAACAGGCTGATGTTCTCTTTGATCTGTAGTTGGACACGGACTTCCTTTAGTTTTTCTAGCCTGCTGAATAGCATGTGACATTTTTGGGTTATCTCTTAGTTGTCCTGTATGTGGTAGTTGATTGAGATGAGTCCCATTTCTTCTGAGGTGGCAAAGCTGAGGAGGCAAGCGCCTGTTGTTTTCCCTTGTAGCACATGTAGGGTACTTTCAGTGCATTGTCTTGTGTATTATGGTTACTTCAAATGATCCTCGACTATGCAGTGGATTGGAGACGGCCTAGGTGTATTCTTTGACATCTGATTGTTTTAGGTTTGGTATTGGTGTGAGTTCTCTGAATCTGGTAAAAGGCATCATATTAATGAAATTTCCAGTGTCAGTGATGAATAGTATTGAGTGGTTATTCACTCTCAGATAGACTACTGGACATTTGCTTGCTGATCCCTTTGACTTCATTTGCTATATCTCCTCTCCCTTTCCAAGTTTACTATTGTTTCTAGGCACAAGACGCTGGGCGCTGCTGTTTGCCTTTCTAGTACGTAGACTTTAGCAATGTTTCTCATCCCTGGTGCTTGAGGATTGTTTTGAATTTTCCCTTAAATATCAGGGATTTCCTTTCTGCCAATGAGTAAGCTGTCCTTCAGGTCTCGACTATTTACGACTTGTATGGCAGGAGTGCTTTCTCAGGTTCCTAGTATGCTTACCAATGCACTGCTGTCCACCACAAATTCTACTGTTTGGTCTCACATATTCAGTTTAGCAATGGCCAGGTGAGTCTCTGGTTCTTCTGTGGACATTATCAGGTGGTATCCATCATCCTCAATGTCTCTGGAAACTGACACAGTTGACTGGCTGAATGACTAAGTGGAAGGTCGCTGTCTGCACTAGATAGCCTGCATGTGGTGCATCCCCTTGTCGATTGACCAGCGACTGTGTCTGCATGTGTCTTCTGGTTTCTCTTTCATCATGTGACGGTCAGATTTCCGTCTCTTGTCCAGTGCATGACAGACAGACTTTAAAATATTATTTTTCCTGCATCATTTGCATTTCTGTCCTTGTGCTGGGCACTTTTCCTTTGTGAGGGTATGACAGCCCACATCTGTAGCACACTTGCATTGGTTCGTTGGATGCGGACCTGCGCTTGTCTTTGCTTGTGTTGTGAGGCTCTTAATGGCGAGTGCTGTCTCTTTGTGGTTGGTTCCTGCTTCAATTGCTGTTTGTCCTTCAACCCTCTTTCCGCTGCTAGCATTTTCTCTAGGGTGTGCTTTTCTCTGGGCCACGAATGGCCACTGTGGCTAGTGCGGCTTTCTGCAAGGGCGGTTCGAAGGGCTACGAACGTTTTGCAACTGCAGCCTCACTCACTCTCTCTGTCCTCTGATCCCTTGCTGGACTTACTCCACCAGGGCACTGTGGAAGTGGAGCCTTTATTGCCTTTTGGCGAGTCGTTGTACGATGTTCTTCAGGGGACTTGGGGGAGGCCCTCTTCGGGGGACCCGGTGGGTCGTGCTATTGCACATCGCCATCGCCCGGCTCCTGACAACCCCGTCTGTTTGTCCCTCCACCCCAGGGCTCAGGGACTGGTGATTCAGGTGGCTTCCGGTTTGCTGCCTTCTGCACCTTCTCCATTAGTCCCTCCCACTTTGGAGTCTTGGTGTTTGGAGTCGTGGGCTGCCAGATTTTTGCATCCACCAGTGCTGGACTTCGTTCCCTGAACACATCTTGCGTGTTTGCCCGGCCTACTTCTGCCCTTTGGAACTCAGTCGAGCTCCTTCTTCCCTCTCTTCCGGAGGGTCCTCGGACTGACCTGGCGCGGTTGGTCCTTGCTTTTATGGGATGTGCCAACCCTATGTAGGGTACTTGTTGGCTAGTGTGTAGTCGCTCTTTCCAGCACTGGAAGTTTCACCGGCTCCAGTGTAGGGCATCCTCTCTAGTGAGAACCACGGAGTTGGTGGGGTTCTGTCCTGGGAGTTTTGTCTTGTAGGTTACGGTTGGTCCGTAATTCTTTATGGTCTCTGTGGAGACACTCTGTGTGTACACACAGGATATGGTCGCTGTCATATGGGGCCTTCAACCCCTGTTTTGGCTGCCTTCTTTCTCACTTGGGGAAGCGCTTATGCCCTTTTTCTCAGGGCTCAGGTCCCGTGGGGCTTTTATGCCCCGGGGCTGTGGTGTATCCGCACGCTATGTTTCTGCTGTTGTGAGAAGTTGGCCTGATGTATGATGTTCACTATTCTAGTGAGCACCTTGTATCAGTCCAAACAACCCTTGTGGTGGTGGTTGTAAGTCAACCTTATAGACAAGTTATCCTAGGGGTAGCATGGACCTAAGCAGTCTTAGGCTTAACTCAAGAGGGCATGTGAAGCCAGCTGTTTTACCATATGCAATCATGTAATATCAAATGAAAGGACACCACAAAAGTTATATATTATACAAATATATGTATTTATTACTAGAATAATCCTCTGTACTCTTTGAGTCCAGAGGCACAAGCGTTTAAACAAAAGCACAGTTAAACATACAAAGTTGCACAATTTTGGATAGGCCCGGTGGCCACTTAAACCATATACTAAAATAGTGGTATAAGTACCACCTCTCGAACAATGGTAGAGCCTAGAGCCTTGTGAATCGCTGGGACTACACTGGACTAACTGTAGTTAGGACGGGAGTAGCCCGCGAGATTCGGGTGCAGTGCCTAAAGCACACGCATGCACCAATGCAAAGTCAATGGCGCGCAAAAGTTACAAAGTTACTGTTTTGGAAGTCTTCCGACTGGATTAGAATTTAGCCACTTAAAACTAAGACACTAGAGGTGTAAACACTACAGGAGCACCGGTGTTTGATCGTTACCTCACCCACAGGAAGCGGGTGCATAGGTGCCAAAGTGTCGGGTTTCGTCGGGGAGTTCTATGGAGCCTGGAGATGAAGATGCTGCAGGCGGCCAGGAGAGAAGAGTCCGTTTGGATCGAAGGGTGGATCGAAGATGTAGAGTACCTGAAAGCAGAGGGGACAGAGTCTGGGTCACTAGCCAGTGACCAGGATGGAACCAGGAAGGAACCAGGCGATGTTGGGCGCAATCAGGTGGTTGTCGAGAAGCTTGTCTCCGCTGCCACGTGGACTCGGGGGCATCGACAATGACCAGGAGTGGAACACGGACTCACCCACGAAGGCTCTCGCTGTCGGCGGTGTCGGCTTCCGGATTGGAGTCAACAGGCCTTGGCAAAGGCAACCCACGCAGGATTTGAAGATCGCTTCTTACTCGGACCAGCAAGGTCAGAGCGGTTGCTCCTTTTTAGGGGAGCGAGGGCCAGTCTGGAGCAACCAGACTAGCAGAGTAAATTCAAAGATTCGTCGTCGTAGAGGCCACTAGCCAACGGGCAAGTGACCGGACAGACGCGTCGAGCAGGAAAATGCAAAAGAGCCCCACGCAGCACTCGGTGAGTGTGGAGGGGTGATCTTCGGTGCACAAGCTGCTCGGGGCTGGGGCTTCAGTCCCCAATGCACAGCTTCGAGGGTGCCTCGGGAGCTGCATGGGAAGCACTTCCCAGTCTTTTCAAGCTGGCCGGTCCCACGTCTCACGTCGCCTCCACGGGTCTCAGCTTTGCTGTGGCTGTGGATCGAGCTGTTGGATGTCTGGGAATCCGGTTCTTGTCCATCTCTGTTGCTCGAGCTCCGGCGGGAGCTGCAACAAAGCAAACCGTTGGGCGCTGGATGGTGCCTGTTTGCACAGGGTGGTCACTCCTTGACCACAAGGGAGATTCTTCAGTCTTCCACGTCGAGTGGGATGTCGAAGGGTTTTGTTTAAAAGTTTCAGTCAGGATATCTAAAGTCTATGGACACAGCTCCTACCTTTATTCCAAATCAAGGGGCTGGATTACCTGCTAGGTCCCTCCTATGGGTGGGACCCAGGAAGGGGGTGGTTACACCCCTTTCCCTTTGTCCAGTTTCGCGCCAGAGCTGGGGCTGGAGTGCCCCAGCACCGGTTTGAACTGGGCTATGCATGGGGAGCCTTGTGCGCCCCAGGCAGTGTCTAGTTTCACTCGCCCTGCCTGCCTTAATCCACTATCTCCTGTTTGGGGTGGTGTAACACCTCCCTGTGACACGATACCATTTGTCCAGGCCTCCCCTGCCGGAGTTTCGGTCAGCAGCAGGAGGCCAGACTCGTTTCTGTTGCAGCAGCATCCATTTTGTGATGCTGAGGCTCTGATTAGTTGTAACCGCGTTTAAGTAAAGTAACATGTCTTCTCCCTCTAGAAGGGTGGAATGCTACCCCCGACATGTTTTGATAAAGCCAAACCAAAGTTAGCAATAACCGCGAGGATTATAATCCACTTAAGAGTATATCGTACGGCAATACCCTGGAACAGCTTTAAGGACATGGTTCCGAAAGCTGCAGACAGGCTCAGCTCATGCTAGAGCATCATCTCACATAAAACCAAGCACTCTGCCTCCAGGATTGTTAAGGCCAACAGCAGCGATTTCTGGGGGATTATTAACACGTTAACAACGGGTCCAACACTTCAGCAACAGGCAGGAATCGGTGCAGAAATCTGGACAGACCATGTAAAGACCTTGTTCAACCAACCCAGGAGGGATCTAGAACAACAACCGCAAGGGCAACACCATGACCAAAAGGAGGCACAAGCCGGACCGAGTCATGCAACACCAACAGCTAATTCAGCCCATTTAAACTCCTCTTTCGAAGAGCAAACTCCTCTGACAAATGAGAAAGAACTAAAAATCCTAATAAAGAAATAAAGTCCGAGGGAGCGGCTGGGCCAAACGGCATTCCAAACGCAATTTTCAGGAATAACCCAGAGCTATGGTCGGAAATCCTAACACCAGTCTTCAACGAGATCTATGTAAATTCTAATATCCCAGCTTCCTGGAGGGGGACTGTCATTCACCCCATATATAACAAGCATTTGCAATGCAATAGGTCTCGCACTAGGAAAGTTTGAGCTGTTGGTATTGTAAATGACAAATTTTATATTTATCTGTTGGTTTTGAAAATACCAAAATTAATAGCTTTGTCATTTACAATGCCAATAGTTTTAACTTTCGCAAATGTGACACCTATAGCATTTGTAATGCAATATGTGTTGTATTTACGTGACTTAGATGTTGAGTGCAGTGTAATTATGTGGCGTGTAATTATGTGGCACTGAGTTGTATTTGGAGTGTATGTTGCATTGAGTGCAGTGTAATTATGTGGTGTGTAATTATGTGGCACTGAGTTGTATTTGGAGTGTATGTTGCATTGAGTGCAGTGTAATTATGTGGTGTGTAATTATGTGGCACTGAACTGTATTTGGAGTGTATGTTGCATTGAGCGCAGTCTAATCAGTAGAGTGTAATTATGTGGCGTGTAATTATGTGGCACTGAGTGGTATTTGGAGTGTATGTTGCATTGAGCGCAGTCTAATCAGTAGAGTGTAATTATGTGGCGTGTAATTATGTGGCACTGAGTGGTATTTGGAGTGTATTGTATGTTGCATTGAGCGCAGTCTAATCAGTAGAGTGTAATTATGTGGCGTGTAATTATGTGGCACTGAGTGGTATTTGGAGTGTATGTTGCATTGAGCGCAGTCTAATCAGTAGAGTATAATTATGTGGCGGGTAATTATGTGGCACTGAGTGGTATTTGGAGTGTATTTTGCATTGAGTGCAATGTAACTATGTGGCATGTAATTATGTGGCACTGAGTGGTATTTGGAGTGTATGTTGCATTGAGTGCAGTGTAATTATGTGGCACTGAGTGGTATTTGGAGTGTATGTTGCGTTGAGTGCAATGTAGTTATGAAGCATAATTATGTGGCACTGAGTGGTATTGTGTGGAGTGTGTTGCATTCAGTAGAGTATAATTATGTGGCGTGTAATTATGTGACACAGTGGTATTTGGAGTGTATGTTGCGTTGAGTGCAGTGTAATTATGTGGCGTGTAATTATGTGGAGTGTATGATGTATTCAGTAGAGTGTAATTGTGTGGCGTGCAATTATGTGGCACTGAGTGGTATTGTTTGGAGTGTATGTTGCATTGAGTGCAGTGTAATTATGTGTGTGTTGCATAGGGTCCAAACCATGAGGCGAGCCCTCACCCCCCCCTAGACACTTGCTTGTTGTTTATCAACTTCATGTTACGCAATCACAATCCGGCCCTTGAGCCCAGGCTCCTTCCTGCCAGTGAGATAGATCAAAAGAGACTTCTTGACCATGCACAGACAGGCAAAGGGAAAAGAACACAACCCTTCTGAGATGCAGGTAGGTTACGTTTTAAATAAATACTATTATTGTGGCGACTCGTTACACATTTTTGCCAAAACTAATATTGCATTGCGAATTTGAGGGTGCCTACCGCTGTTGCCCCCAAAAGAAATCACCGCCGCAGCCCTGCTCCGTGAAAACCGGAAGTCGGGCACTTTTGGCCGAGACGGGGGCGGGGCCTGCAATACAGCAGGAAGTTCCGCCCGCCGCCGCCGAGGAAGCAGTGAAGCCGGCCGACTCCGACCAGCGCTGCAGAGGAGACACGGAACACGCCGAAAGAGCCCGGTGAGTGGGAGGGGAGGGGGTGTACGTGTGTGTGTCTGTTCGAATGTGTCTGTGTGTGTGCGCGTGGGTCTGCGTGTGTGTATGCAGTGTGTGTATGCATTGTGTGTGGCTGGGTATGTGCGCATGCGTGACTGTGGAGTGTGTTTGCGCAAGGGAATGAGACACGAGAGGGGCAAGGCGTCGTGCGCGCCCACGAGGTGAAATCCGCGTCTGCGCTCGTGCCCCTCTCGTGTCCACTCTCCCAAATACGGGCAACATTAGTTGTCTTCGCTGACAGCTTGCAATGCTTCGCATTGCAAGCTACGTCAGCTCGCCCTAAAAAAGGTCTAGAGGAAAAGCAAAAAGTTTAGGGATCTTTAGTCAACAAAAAGGGCCAAGTCCCACAGAAGGCTTACCATGTGGATGCATTCCCAGATTTCCTGTTCTTAATAAATCTGGGAATGTGCCAAAAAACCATGGGAGGATGCTGGAGACCACCCACACTCCACCCATAACACGCCTTCCAATGTAGAGTAACACAAGAAAGCTACTTGTGTTGCCTTGCCTTACTCTAGATTGGCTAAGTCACACAGAGTCATACAAGGAGGCTTTGTGGCTTAGTAAATTTCACTGAAGCCCTTGCCATGCACTGCGCCACCTTGCGGGACCCAATGGCAAAGCAAGGGCTTTGTAAATCTGGATCTGGGCCAAGTTTTTAAAGTACCGCAATTGAATGTGTCCTTGTGTAATGTACCTGGTGGTCATGTAAGGCGCTCCAATACCTCCAGGCCACGTTTGCTCTATATAAATCTGCAAATAAAAAAAAAACTGATGTAGTAGAAATAAACGTGAGCTTGTAATTTATGTTTAGACCTATGTTGAATATGTGTTATCTCAGGATATGCATTCTTTTACTTTGTTCTGAAGTTGCAACTGAAATGTAGAGGTGTCACATGGCACCATAGGATGATGGAGGATGGAAGCCGCAGCTTTCAGCGTGTCTTGTTCTCTCAGGGAACAGCGTTAAGCATAGTACAGGAGGTAGCTCTTACTTATAATGGGAAAAAAGGTTAACTACACGTCCAAATAAGCTTTGTGCAGTTAGGTGAACGAGTCAGTTGCATTCCAGGACTAAAAAGATGAGTCAGATTCAATCACAGTTTGGAAGTTTTAAGTTCCTGCTTGATAAAAAACAGAATCGTGTTTAGCACCGTGAATATTGCTTTGGTTTAGATCAAAACTCCTCCCCAAAATGTCAAAAGACGCGCATTTGATGTGTTGTAAACAAGTATTTACTAAGCTGCATACATATAAATGTGAACGTTTCTGCAGGACGGCCTCCCTATCGCCGGAGCAATAGGAAGAAACCAAGAGTATTTATTTTATTATGTTATTTGCCGTTGTGGCATTTGAGCGCTTTACGTGAGCACCAGATTACATTACACGAGGTCAGATTCATGTTTTTTTTAAGCACGGAGATATGAAGCGATTTGCCCAGAATCACAGGATGTTGAGCCAGCGCCGGGACTGAACCAATATATACTTCTTTTTTTGCAGTTTTAATATAAGGCGAACTCGACCCGGAGGTACTGGAGCGCTTTACATGAGCACCAGTTACGTTACACAAGGACACATTAATTTTTGGTAGGCACGGGGAGATTTAGTGATTTGCCCAAAATTACATAATGCTGAGCCGACACCGAGGCTCGAGCCTGGTTGACAGCTCCGGCCTTTAGACCACATCGCACATATTAAGTGTTTGATGGCTACTCAGTTAAGTACTGTATCTCTGTGTGTGCCAGGACGTCTGGCAGCCGCATATGTTGACTTAATCTAACTTTCCATTACGAGACCTGCCCTGGCGGAGACTCCATTCCCAGAGTTGCTGGGAACAAGGGGCGCCCTCCTTTTCGAAAAGTAAGTGACCCTATCTGCAGAGATGGGAGATTAGATAACTGGTACAGACCGAGGGGCGGGAAGGTTGAGTGATAACAGCAGAGCAGACAAACTGCAATCAGTGGCCTTCTGAGACCCCTGTCAAGTGACAACACTGCCGGAGACAAATGAACTGTCGCTAATTTGCTAGAAACACAAACCCGCAGAGGCAGCCTTATGTTGATGGTGCCGATGTCTCTGTCCGGATTTTTTAAACCCTTTGTTTACTCGCGCTGATTTGCATGTTAATCTGTTTTCTTCTGGGATTAAGTGGACGGCGCTCGGGCAAGGGGAGCTGTGAGTCCTGACCCGACATTGACAAATCGCCGTGCACACTAGTCCAATTAAGAAAAAGGGAAGTCAGGCATCCTTGCCCGTGACATGGGCGGGGCCTGTGACGCGGCCGGAAGAGGCCGGTGTTGCGCGTTGATGCGGGCTCCCATCATGGAGGGAGAGCGCCGAGGTAGCGTGAAGAACCACAGAAGTGCCCCGCGTGTGGAGAAAAGGAGCTCAGCGAGGCGATTCAGCGAGGCGACTCGAGCACTGTGAGTGGAGGGGGGATATGTGTTAATGTGTGTGTGCGCGTGCGTGTGTGTGAGCCCCGTGAGGAGTGGTGGTGGTGGTGGGGGAGGGGGGTGCGTGTGTGTGTGTGTGTGTGCGCGTGCGTGCCTGCCTGCCTGCCTGCCTGCCTGTGTGTATGCCTGAGGGAGAGGGGGGTGAGTGTGTGCGTGTGGGAATGTGTGAGCGCATGCGTGACTGTGTGTGATTGAGTCTGTGTATGCGCATGCGTGTGTGTGGTGCCGTGCGCGCCCTCGCGGAGGAATCTGAGACGGCGACGCTCGTGCGTGAGCTCCGTCTCAGATTCCTTCTAAAACGCCAACAAAAGATGTCTCGCAGACAGCAGGCTTACGCCTGCTTTTTACGTCTGCGAGACCTAAAAAGGGAGATCACGGTAAGCCAGGGAATTACAGATGAATCTCTTTGATTGACGTGGAAGCCAAACTATACGCCTCGTGCCTATTGAACCAACTGCAATGTTGGATGGAGGAACAAAACATCATCCCCAACTTCCAAACAGGATTCAGGCAAGGCATGGGAACCGAACCTTGCAACCCTAGCTCTCTTGACGGAACAGGTGCAAAGAAGGCAAGTCCGCCTCTTAGCCTGTTTCGTGGATATCAAATCAGCATTTGATAGAGTGAGCAGGAATCATTTATGGAGCAAACTTAAAAGATGGGGCATACCAAATGCACTCCTCACCGCCATCGTAACCTTGCACACTGACACCTGGACAAGAGACAAGCTGGGAAACGGGTCGAGTACCACCGGAAGTACTCCTACACAAAGTGGCCTGAAGCAAGGCTGTGTCTTGGCCCCAAGCCTTTTTAATCTGTATTTATCGGACATTGCCCGACACTTTGAAAACCCAGACTGCCACCCCCCGAAACTGGCCAACAAGCCAGTCTCAATCCTCCAATATGCAGACAACATAGTCTTGTTAAGCCAAACCCCAGTGGGACTACAAAGATCAATAAACAACCTGGCATCCTACCTGGATTCAGAACAGCTAGAGATAAACAAAGATAAAACAAAAATCGTGCGTCTGGTTGACAGTAGGAAATTAAAGTTCAAATGGAGGGTTAAAGGGGCCCATGTGGAAGAAAAAAGTTCATACAAATATCTGGGCGTAATAATCGGGCAGGGCACAAGTCACAAAGAACACAAAATCTCCCTAAAAGCAAAGACCCAGTCCCTGATCTTTGCCTACAGATCCTTGCGCAGAAAATTGGACTGCCATAACCATTCGCATTTGTTAAAAGTTATGGCTGCTCAAATCCAGCCAAGTTTGTCATACGGTCTTGTCCCCTGGTGTGGCAAAGATTCGCATTTCCAGAACGAATTGCAATCAAAAATCTATAAAGCAGTTTTTGATTTGCCAAAATGTGCCTCGCCCGCCCAGGTAAGACTGGAATTTGGGCTTCAGGATCTTAAATACAGGGCAATGAGCAACTTTATTAAATTCTGCCACACCCTCCGGTTATCCGAAGTGGACACTCTAAACAGACTCTGCTGGGACGAAGTAAGGTCACAGAACGAGCAAGAAACCCCAAACTCTTGGGGGAGTTACCCGAGTACATCTTTGGCCACTTTGGATCTCCAACCAGGATGGGACAACAAGATGGATCGAGCGTCCTTTAACAAAACTGTGAATGTCGCAAGCAAATAGAAATCTTTATTGGAAGATAAATTTGCGCTCACAAAGAGACGGCATGGATGGACAGTCATGAATTCATATAGGTCTTCAAAGCCACAAGCCTACTTATCTGCTCATTTTAGTTCCTATTTAAAGATGTGCTTTCTAAAGTTCAGGATGGGGGTGCATGTCTCCAAGGATTTATCCCCTTCTTGGTTGACAGATTTTAACTCAGAACGTTGTCGCTTATGCGGATTCCAAAAGGAAACCTTGGCCCATTTGCTGTGCGCATGTCCAGCCATGTTAACCCAAAGGAGACAATACCTAAAGGTGATTTTTATCAACCTGAACATTCGCTCTAGCAGACAAGCAGTGATAAGCTGGCTGGAGGGCTCGTCATGCATCTTGTCTTGCCGAGGAGTCTGATGGGATCAATTCTTTTTATTATGGATTTCGTACACCTTGTCGCAATTACTAGTATATATAAACTTTATTGTTTAGTTAATTAAAACCATAACAAAACAAAGATGGAAGAGAATTTAACATTACAATAAAATCAATAAAATTCTACATAGTACAATTTATAGTGCAAAATTTAAGATGATGCTGGTAGGAGCTTTATCAGATTGCTTGTCGTTAAAATAGTTAATAATACTGAAAATCTTATTTTAAAATTTCAAGAGCTTTCAGCCGCTTTTCAAAGGCTATCAAGAACTTTATAAATTTGCAATTAATTATTGGGTCTGTTGAGTCTAAGGCACCAATAATGGCCGTAGACCTTTGGCCTTAAAAATGTTCTTTAGAAAGAGTGATCGCTCCCTGGTCAGTGTTTTGCAGTGGCATATAATGTGGATTATATCTTTTTTTGTGATGCCACATAGTCGACATTTGTTTGCATCTGAGCCTTTCCAGACAGGTTCATCAGCCAGAGTTGGTAGTTTGCCGAATCTCACTGCCATCAACCTTTTTTTTATAAACACGGAGTACGTTGATGCAAGGTAGGTAGCCGAGATAAGATTGTTATAACTGTTAATCAAGGTCCATGAATGGGAGCGGGCGGCAAAGGTGGCTTTATCCGTAATTAATGAGTGAAATTTGGCGGCTTTTTTAATACCTGTTTAAAGGATGTGAATGGTAGGTTTTTTTCCCACAAGGTTACCGTGCATGTTTGCTCCAGAGCGCCAGTCAGATATTTTTTTGCAACAGAATTTTGTTGATTTTCTAATTCCTACCATAACAAGCTGTCCAAGGTGTTATTTGTAGAGTTCGTTTTAATTCTATACCATACTCTAATGCTTGTATAGAGTCTTCCCAGTGACTCATTCATCAGGCCAAATTCTAAACGCATCTGGGCGGGTGAATCTGAGCGTGGGAGTTGTAAGACCTTCTTGTACATTTTTGTGATAAGGCTGTTTAAGGTAATATCATCCTTGCCCTGCATGGCTATACTGGCATAGGATAGTGTTGGAAGTACTTTGGTTGCCATCACTGTTAGTAGAGGTTTCAACGAGGGGCCTTGCAACTTTTTTGCCAGTGAGCTAAGTGCGAATGTTAATGCTCCGGCTCTCTGCTTCATATATTTTTTTGGGGCGTTTAGAGTGAGCTTGTCATCGAGGTAGTATCCTAAGTATTTATAGTTTGTTACTCTTTCCAGTGATTTTCCCTGAAGTGAGATGTTAAGTTGCACTGTACGACGGTTGGTTATTGACATAGTTTTTGTCTTTGATAAATTCAGAGTAAGGTTATTTGCCGTAAAAAATTCTGATGTTACTGCCAGTAGTCTGGACAGGCCCACTTTAGTTAGGCTCATAAGCACAATGTCATCGTCGTAAGCCAAATAGGTAAGATGAAAATTACCAAATTTCGGTGCGTGCGCATTACAGATGTTTAAATTTCCCGAGAGGTCTGATATGAATAGGTTAAAAAGCTGTGGTGCTAAAACGCAACCCTGTTTTAATCCGATCGATGTGTATACTTTTCTTGATAGGTGTGATCCGTCCCCTAACTTGATTTGTGTCCAAGTATCTGTGTAGAATAGGAGTAGCCCCTTCAGTATTTTCTCGGGTATGGCCCAAGCTTTCAGCTTCGCCTATAATAGCTTGCGGTCAACGCTATCGAAGGCCGCCTTCAGGTCGACAAAACAGAGGTTCAGCTCCTGCTTCAAACGCTGGCATTTTTCCGCTATCATGGTTATTGTTAATATATTAGACGTAGTTCCGATGCCGGCTCTAAAGCCGGTTTGGTTTATTGGGATTATTGCTTTATCGTCTGCCCAATTTACCAGGTCTTTTAAAAGGAGAGAGGCAAAGTATTTAGCTTCGATGTCCTGGAGTGTTATTAGGCGGTAATTTAAAGGGTTGGCTCTGTCTCCTCCTTTGTGTATTGGGGTGATGATAGAGCCTTTCCAGCTTTCTGGGATGCGGTTATAACTTTGAACTTCGGCAAAAAGCTCTTCGAGATGTTGTGCCCAAAAGTCTGGTGCTTCCTTAAAGGCAATTTGAGGGATGCCATTCGGGCCCGGCGCTCCATTACTTTTTCCCTTTCTGATGATGGTGATAATCTCATCAGCCGTGTACCAGCCATCTGTGGCTTCAGTACGCATAGTTGTACTTTGTGCCGTTGTCGTGCGGTTGGTGTGGTGATGTTCTCCGCAGAAGTTTAAATGTGGATCCGCTGGTCCCAATATCTGTTCAGCAGCTTTCCATCGGTTTTCTTCAAATTTTGTCGACAGGAAAGTTGACCATACCGTTTCTTGAATATTTGAGGACAGAACGTTTCGTGGCCTTGTCAGCTGGTTTATTATGGTCCAAAATGTATTCGAATCCTGTAACTTAGAGCTGGCCAGTAAATTAATCCAAAAGTCGTCGTTCGCCTTCTTTTTCAGCTCCCAGATCCCTTTTTTATATAATTGTCTGTGGAAAGAAACGTATTCAAACAGCTCGGATCTTTAGCTTTTAATTGCAGATTTTTTGCCTTCTCCGTAAGGCCCTTCTTTGTTAATTTAATGCCCAGGGCAGTTTCTTGGTCGGGTGCTTATTTTTAGCCGATGTTTTTGTTGGTTTCATTTTTAACTTTAATTTCGCAAGAAAAAGAGACCAGGCTTGTATCATGTCTGTTGTAGCTCTGTTTGCCTCTTGGAGAGCGTCCTTTATTATTAAAGTCCATTTCAGTTTATTCGAACTGTTCCAGTGTATTCGTTTCTGGTTAATTGTTCCTAATTGGCCCTCCAGGGAATACACCGGTTGCAGTGTGTCTGTAAAAAAGTTGAGTTTCAGATGTTGCATGCTGTGATCGCTCATTGTTGTATATTCTATATAAAAAGTGAGTACTGGAGGAATCAATGGGAGACTTATTATCGTAAAGTCCAATGTGGATTGACTATAAGGATCGTAGAACGTTTTCTTTGGTGGGTTGTCTTTCTCTGTCCTGCCATTCAGTACTCGCATACCTAGGTACTCTAGGTCTGTTACTAAGTGAGTGGCTAGGCTGTCCTTTCGGCTTTTTGTTGCGCCTGTTGCCTGCTGGGGGACGTTCCAGTGTATGTTATCTGAGCTTAGTATCTCGTCTTCCTCTGGTGTATAAATGAGATTGGAGTTAAAATCTCCCGTTAGAATAATGTTCCAAGTTGGTTCAGAGCTTCGAAGTTTTAATATTTCCTTGCATAATAAAATATATTTTGTCTTTTTTACCTGAAGATTCGGTTGGGTGTAATAATTGATCAGTATTGTTGTTTTATGACCGTACTTTTTCTGGCCTGACAATTTAATTAGCTGTAAACTTGGATCCGGCGATTGGAGTTGTTCTGTCTTGATTTTAAGAGCAGTAGACACATATACCGATAGGCCTCCGATTGCTCTCCCGTAGGTTTTACATTTTTTCGCTGGCACCGTGTAGTGGATGTAGCCCGCCTATGCAATTTCTTCCTGCAGCCATGTCTCTTGCAGGGCAATTATGTCGGCGTTGTCCCATTCATCTAAGGCGAGACCGTCGTCCAGCAGTCATTTTGCGCCCGCTATGTTCCATGAAATAATATGTATGTTATTATTTACTGTTTTATTTCTTTTGTGGCCGATCGGTCGGTTAGGTCGTTTATTGTTTAGTATGCTGGGAAGCCATTTCCAGGAATCAGTTGTGGTTAACTGTTCCCCTGCTTTAACTAAGTCCGTCTCTTTGCATGTAGGTTCTGCCTCGCTTCTGCCTTTGGCGTTATGTAATATAGAATAGACTGTTTTTTTCGGGACAAGGTCCGCCAGTCTTCTTGTAAGTTGCGTGCCACTATTTGTCTGTAGAGGAAGCGGGTTTCTTGGGGCGGTTGGCTGTGACAATTGAATGCCCCATGCTTGGAAAATCTCCGTTTGCCCTAGAATATCTTGCGCTATAGCAGCGGAGGTCCATGTTGTCATTGTTTGTTCATGCTTTGTTGCATTAGTACTGGTTAGAAATGCAACCCGGTCTAAGTCGGACGATTTGATGGCGCTTAATTCCTTAATTTCTTTAGTCAGTTTTAGGATGTTATTCCTGTTTAGGATATCGTGTCCGCCTTGGGTCACGTACTCGGGGGTAAAAATAATTTGGCAGCCGACGTTGTCTGCATTAATCGTGTCTAATATTGGCTTTTTGCTGCCTCTTTGCTTAGCCGTGACGTCTGGATCAGATTACGCTGGATATTGGATGATGAATTGATGGTATCTGATTTCGGTTTTGTTGCTGCCTCGTCACTTGGTCGTGGCATTTCATTGTTGGTAACAACGAAGCTCAGCTTCGTCTGAGTCAACTTGCGCTGGCTATCTGATGTTGAAATGTGGGGGATTGGCCCGGGATGTTGGGTGGTGCTATGTAATCCCTCTCGGTAGACTGTTTCTGTGTTGTTAGCTTTTGAAGCAGTGTTTTTCAACTTCGCTCTCTCTATCCTTCTGTGGTTGGTTGCTCGCGCATTCTTGGACAACTTTATTTCCATTGTGATGCCAAGGAGTCAAGTTTATGAGATTAGTCAACAGCTGCTTATTGCAAGCGGATGATCTTTAATCATAATTGCATGTAACATATCCCCATACTTTTAATTTGGTTGGTACATAATTTTAATTTTTTGCTGTAACTTGATCTAAACATAGTTTTAGAATGATTTTATAATAACAGAATTTTACACATTTGAAATGTATGGGAGACAGAGCACAGATGTACATTTGCATAAATGACACTTCTAGCTGTTTGAGTAGATGAAACTCACTTATTTTATGTAGGGGGGGTATTGTGATGATTTTAATTAATCAAGCAATAAACATTAAACTTGAAACTTGATTGTTAAGGCCTGCCATAGGAGTGACTTATAGGTGTATATGTGTCCAGATATAGGTTTAGACAATGATATACTATATCTAAGCAATGGGTGATTACACGACCTTGCTCCAGCTGAGTGATCAGCCAGTTGTGTCTGTTTGGATGGCCAGCCAGGGGTGGCAAAAGATATGCTGCAGCCCCTTGTAGGCCTTGGATGCACCTATGCCCTGGGTACCTATAGTACACTGTAAAGGGGCTGATAAGGTGACCCAATCCAAATTGGTGATGTACCTATAGTACATGGATGTGAATTTAGAGAGAGAACAGCAGGCTGTGGGTCTGATTAGCAGGCCCACAGCCACATTGTGTCGAAAACCAGTGAAGCAAAAAGCAAAAATTGGGGTGACCATAGGAAAGCAGACCCTACTCTCCTACAGCTGTGTGTTGCCTTGTAACATATTTCTCGCTGCCCTGCCCTGGCAGGGGCTTCGGTCCCATTTCTTATTACACTCAGGGATTCAGGTCCTTCCATTCCTGCTCTCTGCACAGCTTTTCTGGTTCACTATGGTGGTCCAGGGCTGTCGCTCTTCTTCCACGGTTCTGTATTCCACTTCAGGTGTTTCCCTGGTTGTGGGTTCCAAATCATCACTTCAGGCACTGTTGCCTTTGTTTATGATCCGGTGCAGGTGTTCTTTTTCAGGATGCTTCTTCTTCTTCTTCTTCTTCTTCTTCTTCTTCTTCTTCTTCTTCTTCTTCTTCTTCTTCTTCTTCTCGTCTTCCTCCTCCTCCGTCTCCTCCTCCTCCTCAGTCTCCTCCTCCTCCTCAGTCTCCTCCTCCTTCTTCTCAGTTTCAGTCTACTCCTTCTTCTCAGTCTCCTCCTCCTCTTCTTCTCAGTCTCTGTCTCCTCCTCAGTCTCTGTCTCCATCTCAGTCTCCATCTCCTTCTCCTCCGTCTCTGTCTCCTCCTTAGTCTCTGTCTCCGTCTCCTCCTTAGTCTCTGTCTCCTCCTCCTCCTCAGTTTCCGTCTCCTCCTCAGTCTCCGTCTCCTCCTCAGTCTCCGTCTCCTCCTCCTCAGTCTCCGACTCCTCCTCAGTCACCTCCTCCTCCTCCTTCTCAGTCTCCTCCTCCTCCTTCTCAGTCTCCTCCTCCTCCTTCTTCTCAGTCTCCTCCTCCTCTCCTTCTAAGTCTCCTTCCCTGTCTCCTCTTCTTCTCCGTCTCCTCCTCCTCTTTTCTCAGTCTCCTCTTTTTCTCCGTCTCCTCTTGTCAGTCTCCTCTTCTTCTTCTCCGTCTCTGTCTCCATCTTCTCTTCTTCTCCATCTCCTACTCCTCTTCCTCTTCTTTCTTGTATTTTGGCACTGCTGTGTCTTCACACTGGTGCCGTTGGCACCCATTGTGTGACTTTCCTTTTCTCTGGGGCGTGTTCTTCGACCCACCCCCTTTCTTTTTAGTTTTTCCTCCATATTGTTATGTATTGCAGTAGGTGCGTTCTTGTTTAACATATGTGTAATGCTTTCTACACACAGTGAGAGAGTATGCATACTCTGTTTTTCCTCGCCCTGGTATCTGGGTTTTTCGCCCCGGGGTTTCTCTCTCTCTATCTCTCTTTCGTACAACGGTGCACTGTGAAAAGGGGCACTTGTTGTGTCCCCGGCTTTTGCCGGTTTCCCGTTGCAACTTGTACCTCTGGGACCGGTTGGCCGGTTAACTGCCTGGTGATGCGCCTGTCTCGCTTTGCCGCCTCATGGTGATCCACATTCCTTGAGCTTTGTTTGACTGTGGTGTAGTTCTCACGGTACACCTTGTCTCCTTGTGTATTTCTTGTCATCCACATGCCTGTATCTCCTGGTGGTCATGACTCTGTGTGTTTCTACATGGTGGCATCTGCCCCTTCCGTTTCACTTTTTGGCATTGTCTGGGTTGTATGCTCCATGGGCATGCTCTGGCAATGGCATGCTCTCTTGTCCTCCATTACTGGCGGATCCATATCATACGGTGCTCAGTTACTGTCTTTTTGCAGACGATCTGAGTTTTCTTCCGTTCTGCACTGCCCTTTCTGGTTCTGTGTCTCCTTTCGTTCCTGTCTGAACGAGGGAGATCTTGTTCCGTCCACTGGCAGATTGTGGTGCCTTTGCCTTCCTTGCTCATGCCCCCTTATGGGGCTTCATGGGTCTGGTGTAAGTCACACTGGCGCTGCGAACCCACCGTGATTCGTCAATGTTGTTGACGAAGATGTTCGTTTGGAACTTGGTGGGTTTCAGTCCCAGACTGTCCTCCACTGCGGTATGGCTTTGGTATCTATTCTAAGTTAAGGAATCTGCGGCTAGATGTCTCTATCAGATGAACGAGTTACTTACCTTTGGTAACGATGTATCTGGTAGAGACACAGTCTAGCCGCAGATTCCCTAAGGCCCACCCATCCTCCCTGCTCTGAAAGGCCTTTTTCAGGTGGGGTTCTTCCACCTCGTCTCCTTACAGGTGGCCTTGGTCTTCCTGGAGGGTGCTCTCGCAGCTTACTCCGGGGCAGGGTGTGTCATTCTGTTTTGGGGCTCCTTGCCCCCCCCCTCCCATTCTCGTTTTTGGGTGGCTGGGTTCTGTGCTTTTCAATGCTGCTTCACCTGGGTTCCTCCAGCATGGAGATTCTCCTGTTTTCCTACTCTCCCTCCGCCCAGTCTGTCCCTCTTTGTTTATGCTGCAGTCTGGTGGGGGGGGGGGGGGGTGAAGGAGAGTAGGATCTGCTTCTAATGGTTACCCCCCCTTTTTTGCTGATGTATCACTGTTTTCGACTTGGACTAACTTGGATCCTACTATTCAGGACCCTGGTCTATCTGCTTTCTCATCTAAATTGATTGCATGTACTTTAGGTACACTCCAGATTGGATACTGGGGTACCCTTATATGTCCATAGTATATGGTATACTATATGCCTAGGTCATAGGTACCCCAGAGGCCTCCCAGGGGCTGCAGCATGCATTATGCCACCCCTGAGAGACCATTCAAAATGGAACCACAGTTCCGCTACTGCACTTTACTTAGATATAGATTACCTATATCTATTCTAAATCACTGCACATATAAACCTGTCATTCACCCCTATGGCAGGCCTCATCAATCCTGAAGGCAGGGTGCTGGGTTTTATGTGATACGGTGCCCCTGCATCAGCAGAGCCCCTCTGCAGCCTTCGGAACCTATTTTCCGGGGTTGTCTGTGACGCAGCCAACCATATATATTTAAATGCATTATAACCTCGCAGTAAATGCTAACTTTAAAACGGCTGCTTGGAAACATGTTGTGTTTGGTGTCAAACACCTTGGAATAATACCTCCCCGTCAGTAACTGGCGGGGGAGGTATGATTCCACCCTTCCAGCGGGACTTATGTGAAACACCGGTACACCCGGTACCAGTTTTCTCGACCTGGGCTTCACAAAATGGATGCTGCCAGCCACAGACACAAGTCTGCCCTCCTGCTACTGAGCCAAGCTCAAGCAGAGGAAGGCCAGACAATAGGTTTCCTGTCACAGGGAGGTGTGACCGGCTTTAGTGTATTGGGGCTGGGTGGGTGCACTTTGAGAGTGCCAGAAAGTCTGCACTGGGGGCACATTTGGTGTCCCAGTGCATAGTCCAGTTCAAATCGGTTGCAGGAGCCAATTGCTCCTGCTCTGGCACGAAACTGGACATAGGACATGGGTGTAGCCACCCATCTGTCCTGACCCTCCCATAGGTGGGTCCCCAGAGTTGGTCCAACCCCTTCCTTGGGTATAAAGTAGGACCCTGACTACAGGACTTCAGATTTTACCTGGACTAAACTCTCCAAGCTGAAACCACGCACTTTGATGGTCTACACTTCTCTGGACGACAGAAGAATCTCCCTTGGAGTAAAGGAGTTACTCCCCTGCAGCAGCAGGCACCTTAACGCATCTGACCGGTTTGCATCTCCCGAGCTCCTGAGGAATCCGAAGATTTCTGCAAACAGGAGGTGGGTTCCCAAGCGTCTCTGAGGTCGATCTGCGCTCTCAGCAATTCTGAGACTATTATCCCTCGCAGGGACCGTGCAACCCGAAACCCTATGCACAGTGTACTTTTGCAGCAGCATATGCTTTTTGGCGATCCCTGAGGCTGTGCTTTGGGCTATGTGTAGTCCTGACCCCGAGCAGTATTTCCACAGAAGATTTCCGGCCTACACTCCACGAGTGTTCCGTGGGCTGGTATTTCATGATTCATCTCGAGGTCCTTTCGAGATTCCTGGTCTGTTGAACTGTGGGTCCCTGTGAAGGTAACTTTGACCTTCCTTGGGCTTCCCTGGTTGCTCCAGACGTGCCCTGACTCTACATTGCTTGGAGAGTCCCCAGGACCTTGCTGGTCCTCACCGTAACTTGTTTCCTTTGCCCGCGTGGGGTTGCCGTTGTTTAGGCTTGTTGGTGTTCAGTCCGGACACTGACCCCCCATCAACTCGACATCCTTCATGGGACAGCTCACCTCCGGACTTTGGTCGTCGGCGACGTCTCCTGGTCCCCGTGGCTGCAGAGTCAAGCATCCTGTCTTCTCACCTGAAGCACCCGACATCGGTGGGCATTCGTCTACCGAGCCCCTGGTCACCCTAAAGTGACCCAAACTCTGTCCCCTCTGCTTTCAGGTTCTATTCACCTCGGATCCAGGCTTGGATTCCACCGTACACTTTTCATCTTCCCGGCAACAGCACTTCTTCACATCACGCCATTGTAAAAGACAAGGGTTTCCGACACTACCTATGCACCAGGCTCCTCTTGGATAGGTAACACGGGTATCTCAGTACTCACAAGGGTGCTGGCCTTAGAACCTTCTATGTTCCAAAGGGTTTGCTTGAAGTCCTCTCCGAAGTGTCCTTAAACTGTAATTTTCCAACCGCGACTTTCCCATAGAGTTGTACGGAGTTTGCTTCGGTGTTCTCACACTGCACCCGTCCTCCGTGGGTTTCCTGTGTCACTCCTTTGGGTGGTTCCTTGAGGTCCCAACGATTCTACGTGCTCTAGTGACTGTGTCTAGTGAAGTTGTTGTTGTTATACAATTTTTTTAGTATATGGTTTGGTATCCCCCTGGAGCCCGTTGTGTACTGTGCTATTTACTGTTGTTCTATTGATAAAGTATTGTGTGCCTTGAGCTCTAATCTCATAAAGAGGTTAGTAGTGAGTGTGTAGTAATAAATACATATATTTTATATAACACTAGTGTGGTTCTCCTTTCGTTTGGTTATTCAGGAGGTTAAACAAGCTGCTTTCTTATGTCTTCTAAAGGAGAAGCCAGTGGCTCTCTGCCCACTAGATATGATAATCTCTCATTTCAGGAATTGAGAATCATGTGTACATCTAGGAAGCTGAGGACAGGGAGAAGTGCAAGCACCCAACGTCTCATAGAGCTGTTGCCCTTAGATGACCTCAGAAAGACCCCAGGGTCTGATGAAGTAGAGAGAGTGGATGGGGCAGGAGGTGAGGACAGACCAGGAAGGGAACACTTCTTTGACATGGACTCTAACCCTGGCCAGGATGATCAAACTGATTCCAACCTGGAGAAGGCCCCCGTGTCCCTCTCTTTACTCCCCCAGGGAGAGTACAAAGTTTACCTAGAAGATCAAGATCTCCTTCTGAGGAACCTAATCATTCAGGTACTCCTGTAGGGACCTCTGCTTCTCATAAAAGAGACTCCTCTTATGATAAAAAGTGCCAATTACTAGAGTATGAGAGAATCAAACTCAGGCTCAAAAGGAAGCAATTGGTCTAAGACGGGGAATCCCTAGAGCTCCAGGGAGCTTCCAGAAGGTTGGAGCTAGAGCCCCCTGGTGGCAGCTAAAGCGTCCCTAGAACTAGAGTTTCTCCAGTATTAGGGTGTCTTTCATAGATTCACATGCTTGAATATTCCCCGTCGTCTAAGTGGGAGTCCCACGGTAAATAAAATAGCAATAACATACTAATAACATATGTATGTAAATACATAACACATAAAATATATACTCAAAAAACATAGCAAATAGTCAAAAAACAATTCCTACATAGGAATACATGGAGAGAGAGAAAACACTTGTAACATATTCCTGCCATTATGTTAGTCCAAAATACAGCCAATCAGGCGCCAGCACCCTTCCAGAACCTTCTCCTCAGAGCTCAGTCCCTCAGATTTTCTACCACACGTCGTGTGAAGGGAGTCTCCCTGAGCTCTGCTCAGTTTTCTCAACTTCTTCGAGTTTTCTTGTCTTCTCAGCATGTCTTCAAGTAAGAAGTCTTTATTTAGACCTTGTTCTTCTTGTGGGAAATTGCGTTTTTACTCTGAGGACCCCCACTAGAAGTGCATTTATTGTCTTTATCCCGACCATGAGATTGGTAAATGCAAGTTTTGTAGAACTTTCTCTACTAAGACCCTTAAGGACAGAGAAGGCTGTCTCCTCCTTTGGCTTCAGAGACTTAAAGATAAGGATTTGACACTGTCGGATGCAGAAAGCCTACAATCTGGACCTTCAAAAGCAGCCTTGAAGCGAAGTAGTGTGCAGGATATGCCTTCTCCTTTTCTAAAAAGGAAGCAACTCTCACTATCTGTGGCTCCTGCGGTGTCCTCACCACCTCCTACTGCGCCTACGCCTGCGAGACCTGGCTCTCAGGCGTCTTCTGCTGCCTCCCATCATGTTTCTGCTCCGAAACATGTTTCTCCGGCAAAACATGTTTCTCCGGCGACGGGAGCGTCGAGGATCGTCCCGACGACGAGATCTGCCGCCTTCGGATCGGCGACAGTGACGAGGACATCAGCCTCCGGATCGTCATCGACGGCAAAGTCGGCGTCTTCCATGTCGACAAAGGTATCGATTAGCTTAAAGACTGTCCCGTCGACGATACCTATTGCCTCGTCGTCGACGAAGAAATCTGCTTCGTCGTCAGCAAAATCATCGTTGACGAAAGCTCACAAGAAATCTTCTTCTTTGTCGGTCCCGTCGACGACAATTCCGTCGATGGCGGCTTCATCAACGACGATGACTTTGTCGATGAGCTTACCGTCTACGATGGTTCCGTCGACGGTGGATCCTTCTACAGTGACTCAGTCGACGCCTGAACCATCATCGTCGTCTGCACCATCGACGACACTGTCAACATTGGTTCCATCTTCTTTTGCTTCCATGCCTTTGGTGCCTTTTTCAACCACCGGGTCTGGCTCCTCCGCCGTCGACCCCTTGCACTATCGTCGTAAGCGGCAAGTTGACCAGCTGTCCATCCCAGATCCACAGCCTCCCTCGCCCATGTTTGCCACGGGCTCTGAGCAGGACTCTGACTCTGACAATGATGTGGATGATTCCTTCAGAGTGGCACGAAGTCCTTCGGATTTAATTATCTGAAAGAGACACGTTAGTGATAGATTCCTTACCTTAGAATATCCCCAGGCGTCAGACTGGATCCGGAAAATTTTGCATAGCAATACCCCTGCGCGCCTGTAGGCGTCGTCCGCGGCTCCGCGTCCTCCGTCGGCGTCGTTAGCGCCGGAATGACGTCGTCGGAGTACTTAGACGCCGCCCATGCGCGCTGACGTCCGTTCTTCTTTTTTCCGCGCCAGCTAGCGCAGATCCGGAGAAGCTCTACCCCTTAGTCATTTTTTGACTAAACTTTTTGATCTTTTTGATCATTTCTCTACTCGAGTCTTCGACTCCGACGGTGCCGGTAGGGATGCCCGGGTTCAAACCCTGTTCCAAGTGCGACCGACTGATGTCGGTTACCGACCCCCATCCCCGGTGCCTGAAGTGTTTAGGCCTCGACCACGACCGCACCTGCTCCGACAAGCGACTTGAGCTCCGGCAGTCGGCCCTGCGCCACTACAGGTCCCGGTTCCACGAGAGGAAGAGGGACCGGTAGCGGGGTCGGAGTCCTCGCAGCTCCGGGAGTGGACATCGGTCATCAGGATCCATGTCCTCAGGTAAGAGGCATGAGAGGTCAGAGAGACGTCATCGTTCCTCCGACCCACCCCGACGCTCGCACGATGCGGCCGGGGGTTCGGGTGACACCACCCACGCGGCTCCGACGGAGTCGCAGGCGTCGCCGCCTGCCCCACACCTTCGGGTCCCTGGGCATGGCGCGTCGCCAGAGGAGGTCGAGCGGTACCTCATGGCCATGAGGTCCCACCCTTCTCAGCCGGGTCCCGTGGCTCCTCCGGGCCCAGCGCCCCCGGCTGGAGGGCCTAGAGGGTCGAGTGTTTCGGCTCCGACGCCGTCGGGTGCTTCGGCCCCGGCGCCGCCTTCGGTCCCGGCGCCGCAGACCCTCACTGGATCCGCTTCCGGATCCGGATCATCGCCGGTCAACCTCACCGGCGCCGGCCCTGCGGGTGTCGCCCCCGGCGCCCATTGTGGATGCCGTCCCCAATCCTCCCTTCGGTCCGGATCTGGCCCAAAGCGGCGCTGCTGGGCGCCGCTTCCGACGGCCTTTGGAGATTTCTATTTCCACGAGACGGCCCCGTCTGATGCCCCTGCTCTGCAGGAGATGGGTGACGAAGGTGATTGGGAGGGGTCTGTTGACCCTCTGGCACAAGACTGCCAGTCTCAACAGGACTGGACACATGAGCTTGGCGAGGTCAGTGGAATTGACACTACGCCAGACACTGGATTTGTCTCCCCTCCCAACGTGGCTACGGAGGAAGGGGCTGCTTACAGTGTAGTGTTGATGAGGGCGGCCAAGGCCTTAAACCTTGAGCTCCCCGTCGCGGCCGTGAGGACTAACCTCCTCACTAAGGTCCTTAAACCGCAGGCAAGCTCCAATGAGCCTCTGCTGCCGTTTAATGAGGCCTTGTGTGACGTTCTTGTGGGCACTTGGTCCAAGCCCACCACAGGTCCGCCCGTGGATAGGAACGTGGCCAGACGCTACCGCCCGGCCCCGGGCGACCCTTGCTTTTTGTCCACCCATCCCACCCCGAGAGCCTGGTCATCCAGGCCTCCACTTCCCAGACCGCATTCCTGACTGCTCCGCCCGATTGGGAATCCAAGAGATATGAACAATTCGGGAAGAAAGTGTTCTCGTCCCTGAGTTTGGGGCTGCGGTCTGTCAATACCGCATGTCTCTTTCGCTGCTACACCCACACCCTGTGGGACACGGTCGCGGACGTGCTGCCACAATGTCCGGAGGAGGTCCGGGCTAAACTCGCCCAAGCCCTTGTGGAGGGCCGAGATGCAGCACGATATTCCATCCGGTGTGGGCTGGATACCACGGACTCACTGGGCAGGGCTATGGCAACGACGGTGGTGGTTTGACGCCACGCCTGGTTGAGGTCCGCCAACTTTTCGGCCGATGTCCAGGCCACTCTTCTGGACATGCCGTTCGATGGCCATCGCCTCTTTGGCGACAAGGCAGACCATGCGCTTGAGCGTTTTAAGGACTCCAGGGCTACGGTCCTTGGGCCTCGCGGCCCCACGCCAGCGATCGGGTGCCTTTTGCTCCTTTCGTGGCCACGGAAGGGGGTCCCCCACACGTGCTGCCAGCCACGCCCCGCAGAATGTTCAACAGCGCGGTGGCGGCCGTGGGAACCGCCGTGGCGGCAGTCGGGGACAGCGGCGAGGCCAGTCCACACCTCCCTCCGCAGCACCTGCCTCAAAACCTTCCTAGTCCGTGTTTTCAGGCCCATGTGACGCCAGTGGGGGGCAGGGTTCGCCATCACCTCTTCCACTGGCGCACTGTCACGTCGGACAGGTGGGTGCTGCAAATCGTCCGAAGGGGCTACTCCCTCCCCTTCGAGAAGACCCCTCCAGCCATGCCACCGCAATTCCACTGCGTGTCGGGGGATCACTTACAACTTCTGCAAGAGGAAGTCACGGCCCTCTTGGCCAAGGGGGCCATCAAGCGCGTTCCTGGGCCAGAAGTAGGGTGTGGTTGTTACTCCCACTACTTTCTGGTACCCAAGAAGGGCAAAGGGGGCCTACGCCCTATCTTGGACCTACGGAACGTCAACGGCTTCCTCCGGAAGGAGAAGTTCAAGATGCTGACTTTGACTCAGGTCTTAGCTGCCCTGGACCCTGGAGACTGGATGGTAGCGTTGGACTTGCAGGACGCTTATTTTCACATCCCCGTCCTGCTGGCCCACCGGCGTTACCTGCGGTTCATGGTAGGCCACAAGCAGTTTACCGTGCTCCCCTTGGCCTTACCAGCGCCCCACGGGTGTTCACGAAGGTGATGGCGGTGGTCGCAGCTCATCTGCGCAGGTTAGGGGTGTCAGTCTTCCCCAACCTCGACGACTGGTTGTTGAAGGCGGGCTCGCCCCAGACAGTCGTCAGCCACCTCCAGACTACGGCCGATCTCCTGCACTTGCTGGGGTTCTCCAGCAACGTGCCGAAGTCGCACCTGTGTCCCTCTCAGAAGCTCCTCTTCATCGGAGCGGTTCTAGACTCGGCGCAGTTTCGGGTTTATCCTCCCGAACAGCGGGTTCGGGATATTCAGGCTCTGATTCCGATCTTTCAGCCTTTATCCCGAGTCTCGGTCAGGTTGACGCTGGGGCTTCTGGGGCTGATGGCCTCCTGCATCCTTCTGGTGCATCACGCCCTGTGGCGGATGCGGGCTCTGCAGTGGGATCTGAAGTTTCAGTGGGCCCAGCATCAGGGCAACTTGTCCGATCATGTCTTGATCTCAGAGGGCACTGCAAGATAGTTACAGTGGTGGCTCTGTGGCAGATCCTCTCCCTACCCCACCCGGAGCACGTGGTTGTGACGGACGCGTCCCTCCAGGGCTGGGGAGGCCACATGGGAGAGGCAGAGATCAGAGGCCTCTGGTCTCCGGCCTGGTCTCCGGCAGAGTCCCGGCTCCATATCAACCTTTTGGAGCTGCGGGCGATCCGACTAGCACTGAAGGCATTCCTCCCCTCTGTCCGGGGGAGTGTAGTGCAGGTGTTCATGGACAACACCACCGCCATGTGGTACTGCAACAAACAGGGCAGGGTGGGGTCGTGGACGCTATGCCAGGAGGATCTACGCCTCTGGCAGTGGCTGGAACATCAGGGCCTGACCCTGGTGGTTCAACACCTGGCAGGTTCTCTGAATGCCAGGGCGGACGAACTCAGCCGTCGGTGCTTGATGGATCACGAATGGCGTCTGAACTCAGACGTGGCGCAAGGCCACTTTCAGCAATGGGGAGAGCCTTGGTTAGATCTATTCGCCACAGAAGAGAACGCGCAATGTCATCAGTTCTACGCGTTGGAATTTCCAAGGCGGCACTCGCTCGGAGACGCTTTTCGTTGCGAGTGGAGTTGCGGTCTATTGTACGCCTTTCCGCCTATACCACTTCTGCCCAGAGTGCTGAAGAAGATCAGGAGCGACCGGGCCCAGGTTATCCTTGTGGCTCCGGACTGGGCACGAAGATACTGGTATCCCTAGCTACTCAGCATGTCAGTCCATCCCCCGATTCGTCTGCCTCTTCGGGAGGACCTTCTGTCGCAGCAGCAGGGGACGGTTCTCCACCCGAACCTGTCGAGTCTCCACCTACAAGCTTGGCGATTGAGCCGCGGCAGTTGAGGCCATTTGACTTGCCTCCCGAAGTCTGTAATGTAATTCTGGCAGCCAGGCATCCCTCCACAAAGTCGGTATACGCCTGCAGGTGGAACAGATTTGTGGCATGGTGCACAGCAAAGGCTGTGGACCCACTCTCTGCACCCCTTTATGAGGTTCTCCTCTTTCGTCTTTCTCTTGCCCAGCAGGGCTCTGCTCTGGGCACTATCAAAGGGTACCTTTCTGCCCTTTCCGCCTTCTTAAGGCTACCTGATCAGCCTTCCTTGTTCAAGTCCCCCATTGTAAATAGGCTTTTGAAGGGCATCACACACATGTACCCTCCTGTTCCTTTCGTGATGCCCCAGTGGTACTTGAATCTTGTGCTTACGTACCTAATGTGTGCTCCTTTTGAGCCGCTACATAACTGTTCTCTCCGTCTTCTTACTTTAAAGACTGCTTTCCCGGTTGCCATCACCTCTGCCACGAGAATGAGTGAGCTCCAGGCTCTTTCTTCTACACCTCCTTTCCTCTCTGTCCATCCGGACAAGGTTGTGTTGCGGACGAGACCCTCTTTCCTGCCCAAGGTTGTCACTGCCTTCCACATCGGGCAGTCCATTACCTTGCCCACCTTCTTTCCGCCTCCGCATCCCTCGAAAGAGGAAGAGAGGCTCCACCGTCTGGACCCAAAACGTACGCTCTCTTACTATCTGGATCGCACACGCCAGTTCCGGGTGGATGACCAACTCTTTGTTGGTGACGTGGGCGCTAAGAAGGGAAAGGCGGTGCACAAGCGGACCATCTCTCGGTGGATCATCTTGTGTATCCAGGCATGTTACTCCTTGGCTAAGAAGGAGCCCCCTGTTGGATTGCGGGCTCATTCCACTCGGGCCACGGCGACTACCACTGCCCTGGGCCGAGGAGTGCCCTTGCAGGACATTTGCCAGGCAGCTACGTGGGCCTCGCTGCACACGTTTGCACGACACTACTGCCTGGACAGCCAAGTCCGGAGGGATGGCTTCTTTGGCCGTTCCGTCCTCCAGGACTTTCTGGTGTGATTATTGGTTCGCAGACCCACCACCGGGGTTGGTATTGCTGGGGTATCTATTCTAAGGTAAGGAACCTATCACTAACGTGTCTCTTTCAGATGCACAAGTTACTACTTGTGTAACGATATATCTGTAAGAGACATTAGTTAGTGATAGATTCCTTACCGACCCACCCATACTCCCCGTTCTGCGAACCGATATCTAGGGTTAAGGTCATCCCCTTTCAGGGCCCTAGTTTCATGGCACCAGTGTTGGTTCTATCATGGCTCTGCGTATCTGGCGTGGAAAAGCGGTGTATCAGAACTGACGAAAGCGCGCATGGGCGGCGTCTAAGTACTCCGACGACGTCATTCCGGTGCTAACGACGCCGACGACGGACGCGGAGCCGCGGACGACGCCTACCGGCGCGCAGGGGTATTGCTACGCAAAATTTTCCGGATCCAGTCTGACGCCTGGGGATATTCTAAGGTAAGGAATCTATCACTAACTAATGTCTCTTACAGATATATCGTTACACAAGTAGTAACTTGTGCATCAAGTGCCAGGATTATGGTGATGATGATGATGACAACCAATTTTCTCAGGCAGAAGAACATTCTGTGCAGGTTCCAACTGCGACACTGCCTTTGTCGCTCATCTCAAATCTCCAACATATGTTGGATGACTACAACCGACGTTTTCCGCCTTCTCAACAGGGCTCGCCTGTGCCTCACGCGCCTGCGGCGGCTCCTGTCGCTGTTCCACAACCACAGCCACCAACGCCTTCTCCTCAAGTTCAGACGTCGGTTAAAATACACACTACTGTGTACCCTGTTGATGATGACGACGTCATTCCAGAACGGGAAGATGGAGAACTTCAAGATAACGATGATGACGACACCACCCACATGGCTGAGTGGGACGACTATCAAATTCAGACGCCTTCCCCTCCTCCGGTGGAGCCCGAGGATTCGCCTCCGGTGGACATTGCAAGTTTCCATCAGCTGATGGATAGAGCTGCCCAGCGTTTTAAGCTGCCCAGAGTCCAGAGGGAGGAGGACTGTTTCCTCTATGATTTAAAAAATCAACCGTTAAAACAAGTCCACACTATACCCATCATAGATTTCATATGGACTGAAGGGGTGCAATTGATGCAAACTCCGAATTCACTAACAGCACAACTGCCTCGCCTTGAGAAAAAATATAAGGCGCCCATCGGATCTCCAGCGTGCCTTGTTGCTCATCCAAAACCAGACTCAGTGGTCACTCAAGCTGCGCAACGTCGTTCAGGTAATCCGTCTTCTCTAATTACGGCTCCTCCGGATCAGGAGGGTCGTCGCCTGGACGCTATTGGTCTCAAGTTCTCCATAATGGCATCCACTACGGTGAGAGCAGCTAATGCCTTAGCCATCTTAGGCCGCTACGACCACCAGATGTGGTCGGACTTGTCTGCCCTGGTGGCCCTCATCCCATACGCTTCCAAGGCAGAAGCCTTGAAGATTCTGCAGGACGGAGAGAGAACATCGGAGGAAATTATCGACTGCGCAGTTGACATTGCGTGCACTGGCTTTCGTCAGCTTGCTGGGGCAGCGGTCTTGCGGAGGCATGGCTGGTTATGGTCCACCTCTTTCCGCCAGGAGGTACAGGCAAAAATCCTAGATATGGCGTATGACGGCGAGTCGCTTTTTGGGGCACATGTAGATGAGGCATTACAGTCCATTAAGAAGGACACTGATACTGCTCGCTCATTGGGGACTTAACAATTTCGGAAGCAGCCTTTTCGTGGTGCACGCGGACGCGGCACCTCCTCATCTTTTCATGGAGGAAACACTCAATATCGCTCCTACCACCAAGGTAATCAACGTTACTCCTCCAGCCAACAGCAGTCCACCCGACAGCAGTCGTCCAAATCCTACAGGGGATAATCCTCATATAGAGGATCCACTCCCAAACGGCAATGACTTGTGTATCCCCCCCCAATGTTGGAGGTCGGATCTCCCTGTTCTTTTCTCACTGGTCCTCCATCACCTCGGACCGCTGGGTTCTGGACATTGTGGCTAAGGGCCATGCTCTAGAGTTCATCCAGATTCCTACTCCCACTCCACCGTCTAGCCCGCCTCCTCCCCACCTCAAGGAGCTTTTCCATCAAGTTTGTCTTCTAATTCAAAAAGGGGGCATCGAAGTGGTTCCCAAGTCTCAGAGGGGAAAGGGATTCTATTCCCGTTTTTTCCTAATACTGAAGGAAGACGGGAGACTGGCGACCGATCCTGGATTTGCAAGCACTCAACAGGTATCCCAAGAGCCAATCCTTCCGCATGCTTACACTACTGGAGATCTTGCGTCTTCTCTCCATGGGCGACTTCATGACCACCATCGACCTCCAGGATGCTTACTTCCATGTTCCAATTCTTCCACGGCATCGGAAGTACTTGCGCTTCCGGGTGTGGCGGAGAGATTTCCAGTTCAAGGTGTTGCCTTTCGGCCTCCGATCCGCCCCTCGTGTTTCACAAAAGTATTGGCTCCAGTGGTTGCTTACCTGCGTCTCCAAGGCGTCCAAATCTTTCCATATCTGGACGACTGCCTCCTCAAGTCACAGTCTCGCACACAGCTGCTTCAAGACACTCGCCATTGTCAGGACGTGTTTCGATCTCTCGGCCTCGCCATCAATGCCGACAAGACCCAGGTCGACCCGGCTCCACGCAGGAACTTTCTGGGAGCCACTTTAGACACGACGCATGCAAAGGCATTCGTATCCCAAGAGCGTCAACAAAAAATCCTCCGCTTGGTGTCTCTGATTCGGGCAAAACAGTCAGTTTCAGTCCGGATCTTAAAGTCATTTCTGGGGATGGCATCATCTTGTATTGCACTGATCCCAAATTGCAGGCTGCGGACTTGCCCCATTCAGGAGGAATTGGACTTACAGTGGCGTCAGGTCACTGGTTCTTTCAACGACCTCGTCGGTGTCACCGCTCGCATGAGAGCAGCTCTCCGGTGGTGGGCGCAGCCATCCAACCTTGCAACGGGAACTTCTTTCCTCTCCACCACTCTGGAACTCACGCTAACAACGGGCGCCTCCTTAGAAGGCTGGGGTGCTCACCTTCAAAGCCTCTCCATCAAGGGCAAATGGTCTCTGCTTCAGCGTTCTTGGCACATTAACAGGCTGGAGTTGATGGCCATTTTTCTGGCACTCAAGTTGTTTCATCCTGTGATTCAAGGGGAGTCGGTGCTCATTCAGACGGACAATGCCATTAGTATGCACTATGTCAACAAGCAGGGTGGAACCAAGTCTCCACTCTTGTCTCGGCTGGCTCAGTCGATCTGGGATTGAGCAATCCGTCATCAAGTTACCCTGTTGGCGGTGCATCTATCAGGCGTCTCCAACATCCTAGCGGATTCCCTCAGTAGATCCACGTCGTCGACCCATGAGTGGGAGTTGCATCAACCAACTCTCGACCTCATTTTTCAACGGTGGGGCCGTCCGTCTCTGGATCTCTTTGCAACCCTGAAGAACCGGAAATGCCCATTTTACGCAAGTTGGCATCCCCACCACGGGTCGTGCGGGAATGCCCTTTTGATGAATTGGTGCGATCTATTCGCCTACGCTTTTCCTCCGATTCCGCTGGTGCCTCGTGCGCTGTGGAAGATGCAGAGGCAGCCGTGCCACATTCACCTGATCGCCCCCAGATGGCCCCGACAGGTGTGGTTCCCGGAGTTGCTCCTTCTGTCCCAGTGCGAGCCCATCCTCCTCCATCCTCGAGCGGACATTCTCACGATGGACAAGGGTCAGATTTGCCATCTGAACCCCTCCTCTCTACAATTGTCGGCCTGGAACCTGAGCAACTTGAATTTGCGCATTTAAATATTTCGCCGGAATGCAGAGACATCCTCGCTCAGGCCAGAGCTCCGTCTACCATTAAGACCTACAAGCGCAAATGGAAGAGGTTCTGTCATTGGTGCGCGGCTGCTCATATCCATCCTATCCATTCCACTCCGGAGTAGCTACTTCCGTTCTTTCTTCACTTTGCTCAATCTAGGCTTTCCCATGCTACTTTGAGAGTTTTCTTGGCGGCAATCTCTCGTTTCTGGCAGGGCGGCTCCTCCTCTCTCTGCTCTTCCAGAGTGATTAGTCAGTATTTTAAAGGACTGTTCCGGACGTCCCCACCTCTTCGGCATCCTCCTCCCACTTGGCATCTCAATGTCGTCTTGGCTCAACTAATGAAGGCGCCATTCGAGCCTATCCATAGGGCGGACTAAAAGTTTCTGTCCTGGAAGGTAGCCCTTCTCCTTGCTCTGACATCATCTCGTCGCCTGAGTGATCTTCACGCTTTCACTATTAAACCTCCTTTTCTCCAATTCAAATCTGACTGTGTGGTGCTACGCACCAACCCAACTTTTTTGCCAAAGGTGCCTACGGATTTCCATCTAAATGAACCTGTTTTCTTGAAAACCTTCTTTGCCGGTCCTCAATCTCAGGCAGAGCAACGACCGCACTCTTTGGACATCAAGAGGTGCCTTAAATTTTACATCAACAGGACAGCCCCCTTTCGCAGGTCCGATCAACTGTTCATTGCCTATGGACGCATGCGTAAAGGGTGCCCTGTTACCAAACCAACTATTGCACGTTGGATTTCTTCAACCATTGTCTTCTGCCTTCAGCAAGCCGGCAAGCCTCTACAGTCTTCAGTGAGGGCTCATTCCACCAGGGCGATGTCATCCTCTACCGCCCTGTTTGCTGGTGTGCCGCTTCATCAGATCTGCCGAGCAGCCACGTGGTCCAACAGGCACAGGTTCACGAAATACTACGGCCTGGATGCCATCAACGAGGCGGATACAGCAGTGGGACAGGCAGTACTTCGTCATCTTTTTAACTAAGGTGAACCTCTGTCTTCCCTCCTCCATTATGGTTTTATATGATTGCTATCAGTTCTTGCATGACTGTATTATTGTCTCATCAACTTTCTCCATGCTGTTACATGGCAATTCGGGCCTCTTCGGCTGTTACTGCTCTCTATTCAAGCATGTGAATCTATGAAAGACACCCTAATACTGGAGAAGAACAATTGTTACTTACCTGTAAACAGGTGGTTCTCCAGTATTGGTGTCTTTCATAGATTCACATGCGACCCACCCACCTCCCCTCAGAGGCTCGCTTCTCCTCATCGACTCTTTTGTCACTCTTGTGCTACGAAAATCTGAGGGACTGAGCTCTGAGGAGAAGGTTCTGGAAGGGTGCTGCGCCTGATTGGCTGTAGTTTGGTCTAACATAATGACAGGAATATGTAACAAGTGTTTTCTCTTTCTCCATGTATTCCTATGTAGGAATTGTATTTTGAGTATTTGCTATGTTTTTCAAGTATTTTATGTGTTATGTATTTACATACATATGTTATTAGTAGAGCTGTTGTTGTAGTACTTTATTCGATAAAAAATTTATCATAAAAGTAGAAACCTGCTCCAAGTACAAACAACCAATAAAATTCATAAAAACAAGAATACAGATCATAAATACAATAAAAAAGACTTATATACAATTAAAAGAGAAAAAGACCCCGAGGCACATAAAGATAGTATGGCAATAGGGTTAGGAACAATTAATCTGGATTATGTTTTATTTATCTCGCTCAAAATCTTCTTTATCTGCTCTGTGCGTATCTGCCAGGCTTTTCCCAAAAATTTTGCAACCCCACATACAATAGTCAGAGATGTTACATCTGTTGTGAGGATGCGCAGGGCCTTGTGATGTTGTCTAAAGCCCAACTCTCTACATATCGGCTTTAGCCATCGACTTCTGGCCCCCCTATAGGCTTTACAAGCGAACAAAAAGTGGGATAAAGACTCTTTAGGGCATGGGCATATAGCATGATCATGCCGTAAAGTTTTCCAATTCCCAGTAAATGAGTTTAATGGTAATGTTCCATGCCTGAACTTTAAAAAAAGAGTTCTGTCCCTGGGGGATTGGATAAAGTCCAAAAACGGTTCGAGCTTTCTAACGGACTTATGATCCAAAAATTGGTTGGTTAGAGACTCCCACTTTGGCCCCTGTAATTTCTCCTTCTGCACCCAATCCCAGTATATTTTATTGAATATCTCTTTCGGTGGGGGGGATTGGGACCGCCAAGACTCACCCAACCCCATGTGTATGACCAACTCCCTCAACTTGCTCAGCCACCGGATCTTTTTGCAGCTGTTCAAGTTGATAAGTTCGTCAAGCACCGCTGCATAGTTAGCCAGTTCTGGTGACCTTCTTAGACGCACCCAGAACAGTAGTGGACGAAGGCGAACTATGTCCTTCATTGAACGTCTACCCATATCAAAAAGAAGGGGCTTTAAAGGGGTTGAGAGTGGAAGGGAGACTAAATCTCTAAAGAACTTGTTCTCAGCTTTAACCAGGTCCGAGGTGTTCTCAAACCCCCACAGTTCCGAACCATAGACTGCTGAGACCAGTGCCTTCCCTTCATATACTGCGAGGGACGGGGCTATAGGTCTACTAATGGAGCCTCGCTGGTCTCTTAGAATGGCTCCCGAACCTCTCTTGTGGTTTAAAAGTATTTTCGAAACATGGGAATTCCAGTTCATTTTGTTATTAACTCTTATTCCCAGGTAATCGAATGCCTCCACTACCTCCAAGGGCGACCCATTAAGGGAAATATTAAGCCTTTTTGATTTTTTGGATGAAGACCATGCCATCAGCTTTGTTTTGGAGGTTATTAGTAGGTTATTGCTATTTTATTTACCGTGGGACTCCCACTTCAACGACAGGGAATATTCAAGCATGTGAATCTATGAAAGACACCAATACTGGAGAACCACCTGTTTACAGGTAAGTAACAATTGTTCATACTCATGATCATAGAAACCTGAGCAAGATAGTCCCACCCTGCCAGAGTGGGGATGACATCCACAAATGGATAAATGCACTAGAGAGGGCCTGTAAAGTACAGAGGGTCCCTCAGGAACAGTGGGCAGCTATCTTGTGGCTCTGTTTTGCTGACAAAGGTAGAAATAAGCTCCTCACTGTAAGAGAAGAGGATGCTAATAATTACACAGTCTTGAAGAGTGCTCTCATTGATGGGTTTGGCATAACCACTGAGCAATACAAGATTAAGTTCAGAAACACCCAAAAGACACAGACTCAGGACTTGGTTGACTTTGTTGATTGTGCTACTAAGGCTCTGGAAGGCTGGTTACTTGGCAGTAAAGTGTGTGATTGTAAAGGATTGGAAAATGTAATTATGAGGGAGCAGGTCCTTAATAATTGTCAAAATCACTTGTTGCATGAGTACTTGGTGGACTCTGATCTGTCCTCTCCTCAACAATTGGGAAAGAAGGCAGACAAATGGGTCAGAACCAGGGTGAAGCAGAAAGCTCAGAACCAAGGTGGTGACTCTAAGAAGCAGGATTCTAAAACCTCAGTTAAGGGTGGGGAGAAAGGTAAAGACCAGAAGTCTTTACAAGGGCCCCAACAATTTTCATCTGGGGGGGGGGGGGTACAATCAAGGATAAAGGCAAAAAGAAACTGTGGTGTTATATCTGTAAACTGAAACAAATGATGCTGATTGTCCAAGGGCCAAGGAATCTACTCCAGCCGCCACTGCCCCGAAGGCAACTGTTCCCCCTAGTTCAGCTCAAAGTGGTGGTACACAGAATAAGGGTGCTGTGGGGTTAACCCTGGGATCTGAGATAGACTCTGGCTTAGTCAGAGTTCCAACTCAGCTGTGTTAGTCTGTGATGGAGGCATGGATATGTCCTCCTTTGTCAGTCCCAGTAATCTGGGCAAGTACAGACAGCCTTTGATCAATGGTACGGAGGCCTTGGCATTCAGGGACACAGGTGCAAGTGTCACAATGGTGACTAAAGATCTTGTGGCCCCTGAACAAATCATACTTGGTGAGTTGTACCAAGTGAACAATGCGAGCAATATCAGGACAGGCCATTCCTTGGCTGTTGTGAATTTCACCTGAGCTGGGGTAACTGTCCCTAAGAATGTTGTGGTAAGTGCAGACCTCCCTGTTGAATGCTTATTAGGCAATGATTTGGAAACGTCAGCTTGGGCTGAAGTAGAACTCAGCACACATGCAGAAATGCTGGGCAACCCTGCAGATGTGTTTGCCATGACTAGGTCACAGGCAAAAATGTCTTTCACTGAACAGGCCCTGGATCCTGGAATAATTGACCAAGTGCCTTCCAAGAGAAAGAGCTGTAGGGGAAAGGCTGTGACTTCTCCCCTAACTCAGAGTACAGATCAGTCTCTTGAGGGAGATGATCTTACTCCTGAAGAAGGAAATGTCTCAGAGGAACTTGAACCTGATCCGGTTGAGTTCTTGGGGACAGGGAGGCCTTCCAGGGCAGATCTGAGCCAGGAGCAGCTGAGCTGCCCCTCTCTTGAACCCCTCAGACAGCAAGCTGTGGCTGAGACTGCCAGTGGGTCCCACAGGATTTTCTGGGATGATGGACTCTTATACTCACGACACCCATGGGCATCCCTCTACTTCTCCCTCTCTCCTTATGAACTTTTGTATATCACCTCTTACTCTCTACCTCTTTACCTCAACCACTCTCTAGCTTTGTTTCACCTTCAGCTCTCTTTCACTACCTCACCTCTGTCTTCTTGTTTCACCCCTTTTTTCTCAACATCTCCTCTTTCTGCCCTTCATTAATCTTGCTCTACCTTTCTTTCTACCTCTCTTCTATCGAGGGCCACTCTTCTACATGTTCCCTATAAGCATACAGGCAACCTATGAAACCTACAGCATTTAATGCAGAGCATTCATGATTTAATTTTGAAGCCTCCTGCGATCACTGCTTGGGAGCTCTCCATGCAGGCCTGGGCCCGAGCCGAAGGAGCGGCCTTACAAAGAGAAGATGCACGGGGCCTGCAGAAATACCTGCTGGCAGCTAGCTGGGATGCCAATCTGACTGATTTCCAAACTGCTTTGAAACCTGCTAACGAAACACCCGGGCGGCCTAGACTCCAGCAACTGCAGACAACCCCCACCACCCTATTACTAGGATTGCCTGATGCTCTCCCCTGAACACGTTCCCTCCCTATATAACACCTGTTGCTTGTTTTTCCATTCACACTGTTTCTCTGTAATGGTGCTCACTTACCCTCACCTGCTGATTTTAATGATGTGGTGCCGGCCTGATGCTTTAACTCCTAGTTTGGTTTAAAATGTTGTTATTTCTATTTCATATATTGTTTATTGAGTCTTCTGGCTATTGCACTGATACTTTCTGCTGTTAACACTGGATATAAGATTCAAACAAAAAATTCATGATTTGGTTGAAATCAGAAAGGGCGTAGAGGCAGCTGCCTGCATCCATATATAGATCTCACATTTTGATTCATCCACCTGGCATAGTCATGTAAAATTTGCCAGAAATGATGCATGCCAGCTTGGAACTAGTATGCTATTTATATTCACTTTATTCTGATAATTTGGGAGCTGTCTGAATGGAAGCAGGTATGTTTATGATTTAATGCTTTGGAAAAATGAGTCCAATAATATTCAAGATGGTAGCTACATAACTCCACCTAGAACAAGCTTGGGCCATACATGTAGACCAGGTTGACTAATAAGAAAAACAAACCCAGTTTGATTATTTGATCTATTTTTAGTGTGAGTCGGTTGCTAGGATATCTGCAAGACCCATTGTTACTGATTACTTTTATAAATGCTTAGGGCTTTGGCTATTGCCTGTGGGTATATCTCATCTCATTCTACTTGCCATTTGTTGGCTCATTCTACCTACTATGGACTACTTGAACAGCAATGGATAGAGGACAATTCATTGTGCATCTCAAAAATACATCCAATCTTCAATTTTCATTGCATTGATTCCTTTATCTACATATGCATTTTATAAATAAAACCAACTTTTCTTTGCTGTAGCAGCCACTTTTACAGTCTTTTGCCAGCACTCTAGTCTGAGCCAGACCTTAACATGGGCCCCCTAAAGATATGCCTTTTTGCACATGTGACAGCTGATGCTGATCTCATGTACGTCACCTGGAGTCTTGTGAGATCAGCAACACAAAAAGATAGTTTCTTGGCATTAGCGTAGCGCAATGTTGCTGGGCCCCTGCAAGGTAGGTTGAGAAGCTCACCTCAGATTCTCATCCTACCCCCATCATGTGCCAGTTTCTTATTGAGTAGGGCTGGTGGTGCTGAGTGTTGAACACCATATCTATTTTAAACAACAAGGGGACCCCAATTGGTATCAGCGAGGGACCTCTGGGAGCTTATCATATAAACACAACATTGGTCCCTGGCAAGAAAATGAATAAGTGCCAATAAATATCGACTCAATCAGTACTATATTAGTGAAAACGTACCCAGCCGGGCAGAGGTCTTCAAGGTTTATATTTCAGTCAAGAAAATGCAAAACAAAATAACACCTTCAACAAATCACGTCGGTGGGGCACAAGCCTGTACCCAACCACGAATATTCATTTTCTTGCCAGAGTGTTGAACACCAGACTCGATTTTACTGGGTGGCAATTCTGACCGGTAAAATCCGCAAGGCTTTGGCTGCATAAGGTGAATTTTAAAAACTCTCTTCCGTTCCACCCATGAACGAATTGGCCTAGTGGCTTTGGGCACGTGATATTTCCCAAAGCTTGGATGCTCTTGAATCCTTCCATTTAAAAGACAATGACTGACCACAACAGCATAGAATTTATATGTGTCTGTCAGTTCGTTAAATGGAAAATAGTGGGACTAACCCATGAGGAATATTTAAATCTATATTTTGGAGCAAAAAATAAATGCCATATTTAGGTTCCATTTTTAACAATGGAATGATGATTGATGAAATGATTCCGCACTTGTATAGCACACGACTACCCGTAGGCATCTAGGCGCTTGTACGAATACCTCCGAGGAACCCTTCCTGGCCTTTCCCTGTGAGGAGCCCACTCCTGGGCACCCCCAAGGTGAAGTCAGGCATCCTCAGCGTTGTTGGGGCCGTTGTAGAGATTAGGCAAGCTATTGCCCAGAGGTGCAGAGTGGGACTCATGATTAGAATAGGCACCGAAGCGAGAATTATCAGGTCCGAGGAAATTGAGCCCGAGACCCGCCGAGGCGGGAATTGAACCCTGGTCCTGGTCAGACTACTGCATCAGGGTCTGCCACTCTAACCATTGAGCCACACTTCTCTACTCAATATTGTGTTTTCCATTACAGCTCAAGAGAAGAGATTAGCATGTTACTGTAGGTACTGACAAGCCTTTGGTCTGTAGATTGGATGTCATGTGCGTTCTACTACTTATTTCCGAAGAACGTCCCATACCATATTTCTATCGGAGAACAGAATGCTAAGAGCCCACCTAAGGTCATTTATTTTTAATCTTGTGATAGGAAGATAGTTAATAAAAATGAAAATGCCTTCCTCCACTGCACGATTTTAACTGACCCTTACAGTGTGGAACAGTCCCAAACTTTACATTTGCTCTAAAACGTGATATAGGAGCTTGCCAGGGAAAAGGATTCCTAGGCTAGGAGAAGAAAGCATGCCACAAATGTGGGTGAGGGTCCAGAGTCTTAAACATAAAACTTTTTACTTCGAATGATAACAGGTCTATTAAAAAATATGCATCAATAAAAATATGGCCTCATTTATCAATCTTCAATATAAACAAAAAACAAATCAATGCCATTAAGGGCATTGCACTTATACACAGTGCTCGGTGCTGGAGGCATGATTGCTCAGGGCAGGCCTTGGACTTTTGACTCCGTGGTTCAGTTCACAGTTCGCTTCATGCAAAATGAAATGTGAAATGAACCACGAAGTGGCGAATACAAGGCCTGCCCTGAGCAATCATTCCTCGGGCGCCGGGCACCCTGCGCAAGTACAATGCCACTGCCCATGTGCAAGTACAATGCCACTGCCCGGGACAGGAGAAGGCTGGCTGGAAGATAGGCACAGGCCCGGCCTTTAAATTAACCCCGGCTAGGTCCTATCTACTAGGGCTATTTCTTTTTTTACAGTTTTGTGCACATTTTCATTACATTGAACCCTCGCCCGGCTAGGCTGTGGTTCACCGCACTTGGGCAATTTAACCCTGTGCTGACACAGGCCGCTCCCAACCACCATGAGTTAATGTAAATGAGCCCTTACTCGTGTATTCAGCCATAGCTTTGTCTGTGCTGCACTCACACACACTTTACTCTGCCACACTTGTCAGTGGCAAAGTTAGGTCAGCGCCTGCCTGCTCTACTGCACATATCAGAGGCCTGGGCCCACAGGGCATCTTTGATTCTTTACGTGGAGCGGGAGCCGGAGCTACCACTTTGACCATAGCATCACGTCACGCCACCCAACTCGCAAAATAAAAGAAAAAAGCAGTGTTAGTTTGGCAATTGCTGCTACACTTAGTTACTGCTGCTGCCTGCACTCAAGGTCGTTGGGCTACCCCCTACCCAGCTGAACCGGCGATGACTCGTGACGGGGTGCCGATGTGCCTGGGGCAGGGCATGGCATTTGTTTTCAAAAAGAAACACACACTGCTGGCCACCGCATAGCTCTAGCCCCTCAAAATCAAATATACCCCAACCAGTGTCACGCCCACCGGCAATACTGAACTAAGGGGAGCTGTCTAACCAAGGCAATTCGCAATGCACAGCCTCACGACTGAATGCGTATTCTATTGGAATAAATACATTATGGTTGTTGGAGTTGGACGGTCTGGAGTCTGGATCCAGTAATGAATCTCAAGTGATGTGAATATATTTTATAGCCTCTCGCTGTCTTACAGCCACAACATGGGACTCGGGAGACGAACAGAACACTGTTTGCGCGAGTCAGTGGGGAAATTTTATATACTACCTACGCCAAAATATCGTATGACGTGCAGAGTTTCAGACGCTTGGTAGACCCGGCCATGATCAGTAAGTGCCGGTGCTAAGCACCGGAAAGCACCGGCACAAATTAAGCACTGTTGGGTATACCTCTGAAGTTTAGAGGTTTCCTATTGACACCGGCACATGATATCCCATTAGCATGACACTTAGGCCAAAACAAGACCTGGGATAGACTTGTTCATCACTTTCATTGGCCTCATATGTCAGAAGACACAAAGGAGTTTTGTTGCTCCTGTATCACTTGTCAAGCCAGTGGTAAGGCAGGTGGTACTACAAAGGCCCCCCCCCCGATACCACTACCTATGGTTTGGGTTCCCTTTGAGAGGGTAGGGATTGACATTGTTGTTCCTATGGATCCTCAAACTGCACCTGGGCACAGATTCATACTAGTGGTGGTGGACCAGGCCACTAGGTATCTAGAAGCAATTCCACTTAGGAATACCACAGCTCCTGTTGTGGTTGGATCCCTCCTGGGAATATTTTTCAGAGTGGGGATTCCTAAGGAGTAGTATCAGACAGAGGTGCACATTTTGTGTCTGGTTACTTGACTGCTGTGTGGAAGGAGTGTGGAGTAACTTACAAATTTACCACCCCTTTTCACCCACAATGCAATCGGTTAGTTGAAAGATTCAACAAAACCCCCAAGGGCATGATTAAAGGTCTCCCTGAAAAGCTCAGGCGTAGGTGGGATATCCTTTGCCCTGCCTTTGCTTTGCCTACAGAGAAGTTCCTCAGTAGGGGGTTGGTTACAGTCATTTTGAACTACTGTTTGGACATCCAGTTAGGAGTCCTTTATGTATAGTGAAAGAGGGATGGGAGTTACCTCTCAAACCCCCTAAACAGGATATTGTGGACTATGTACTTGGTCTCCGCTCCCGGATGGCTGGGTACATGAGGCAGGCATCCAAAAACCTTGAGGCTAGCCAGGAATTGCAAAAGGCCTAGCATGACCAAAAGGTTGTGTTGACTGTTTATCAGCCAGGACAGAACGTATGGGTGTTGGAGCCTATGGGCCCAGCTAACCTCCAAGACAAGTGGAGTGGCCCTCATACAATCATTGAGCAAAAGGGAGAGATTACCTACCTGGTGGACCTTGGAACTACCAGGAGCCCCCATAGGGTGCTCCATGTGAACAGGCTCAAACCATATGTTGACAGGGCAGACATGGACTTGCTCTTGGCTACTGATGAGGGACAGGAGGAAGAGAGTCATCCAGTCCCTGACCTCCTCTCACAGAACCCTGATGATGGGTCAGTTGATGGTGTAGCCTTTGCAGGCAGCCTCACTGACAAGCAGCAAACTGATTGCAGGAGAGTCCTTAATCAGAACAGACATATGTTTTCTTTGACTCCAAGTCAGACTACCTGGTGCACTCATGAAGGGGACACAGGTGACAGTCTGCCTGTTAAAAATAAAATTTACAGGCAACCTGACTGTTATATTCTCCTCATGCATTTCTATGTCATCTTTGTATTTCTATATCATGCCTTTGGTATGCCTTCTGCTCGCTGGCAACCTGTCCTCTCTGATGCTGTTCTAGAATGTAAGGCCAGAGAGAGATCAGCAGTTGCTGTGGAGAGTGGCTAGTGCTTTCAGAGACCATTCCTGTTAACTTAATAACCTCTCTCAAATCCATCCCAAATGTGTTGTATGTCTTCAAAACTGGCGACAAGGATGGGATACCCTTTGTAGGAGGCTACTAGCTGTGGAGGACGTTTGTGTCATCACTGCTGGAAAAGGACCATTTTTGGACTGTAAGCGACACCTTAAAAGTCTTTTTATAAGACATTGCTCAGCACTATAAGATCGTCTAGTGTCCATTTAGCCTCCGAAGACAGGTACAACTTTCCGCAATTTTTAAAAATTTTAAATAAGCTTAAAAGTTACCCTGTGGAAGCAACCTTCGGAAGGGCCACGCGACTTTTGCTTTCCTCGCCTTGTGGACATTTGAATCTTGCTCCCCAAGAATTCTTCCTCTGACTCGCTGTGTAGAAGGGCTGCCATCATGGAGTCAGGCGGACGTCCTGATGTTCTTGCATCATGCAGGTTGCGTGCATAAGAAATGTGCCGCCATATTGGAGGTGTGAAACTCCGGTGACACGCACACCAGGAATTTGTGTGTTAATCTCTGCAGTCGAGTGCTTCAACATTCGCGTTTTCATCATTTAAAGCGTGTCTGTGGCGCTATTCACATGCTTTGCATCGGTGACACACACACCTTTCACGAATGGACATGGTTTCCAGTTTTCAACTATAGTGTTGAAGAATCGATCCTGCATTGTCATTTGGGTACTGTATCCTGATCTTTTTACATTAAACGTTCAGACAGTGATATTGCCGAGAGTCAATTTGATACAGTGCTGTGGACAGTGACACCAATTTATCTGTGAACTTGTGGCTATTTGGAAACATCAGCTGTACGCAGAGGAACCAATATCTCTTAATGATGACAGCACTGTGAGAAGTTGGCCTGGTATATGATGTTCACTATTCTAGTGAGCACCTTGCACCAGTCCAAACGACCCTTATGGTGATTGGTTGTAAGTCAACCTTATAGACCAGCTATCCTAGGGGTAGCATGGACAAAAGCAGTCTTAGGCTAAACTCATGAGGGCATGTGAAGCCAGCTGTTTTACCATATGCAATTCTTTCAATACCAAATGAAAGGACACCACACAAGTTATATATTATAAAATATATGTATTTATTACTAGAATAATCCCCTGTACTCTTTATGAGAACAGAAGCACAAGCGTTAAACAAAGAACTTCATATAACATACAAAAGTTGCACAAATATGGATAGGCCCTGGTGGCCCCTAAAACCATATATTTTTTTTTTTTTTGTATGTTCTTATATAGCGCTCGACTACCCGGAGGCATCTCGGCGCTTGCCTTGGGAACCCGTCCTGGCTTTTCCCTGTGAGATAGCCCCTAACAGGCATCCCCAAGGTGAAAGCCAGGCATCCCTCCGCGGGGGGCCGTTGTGGAGATTAAGCAAGCTTAATGCCCAGAGTTGCAGAGTGTGAACCCATGATTAGGTCAGGCACCGAAGCGAGAATTATCGAGTCTGTGGACATTTGAGCTCAAGACCCTGCCGCGTTGGGAATTGAACCCTGGTCCCGGGTCTGACCTCTGCTTCAGGGTCTGCCTGCTCTAACCAGTGAGCCACTCTAACCAGTGAGCCACACTATACTAAAATAGTGGTATAAGAACCAAGTCACGAACGATGGTAAGGCCTAGGGCGTTGAGAATCGCTGGGGCTACACTGGACTAACAGAAGTTAGGACGGGGGCGGCCCACAGGATGCGGGTGCAGTGTCTAAATGCACACGCGTGCACCAATAGAGGTCAATGGTGCGTAAAAGTTAGAAAGTTGCAGTTTTGGAAGTCTTCCGACTGGACTAGAACTTAACCACTTACGTGATTACGTGATACTCGCGTTACCTCACCCACAGGAAGCGGGTGCATAGGTGTCAAAGTGTGTCGGGTTTCGTCATGGAGTTCTATGGAGCCTTGGAGAAAAGATGCTGCAGGCGACCAGGAGAGAAGAGTCCGGTTGGATCCAAGGGTGGATCGAAGATGTAGAGTACCTGAAAGCAGAGGGGACAGAGTCTGGTCACTAGCCAGTGACCAGGAAGGCACCAGGAAGGAACCAGGCGATGTCGGGCACAATCAAGTGGTTGTCGTGAAGTTTGTCTCCTCTGGCACGTGGACCAGGAGGTATCGACGATGACCAGGATCTGGGCACGGACTGTCCCACGAAGGCTCTCGCTGTTGGCGGTGTTGGCTTCCGGATTGGAGTCAACAGGCCTTGGCAAATGCAACCCACGCAGGAATCGAAGATGGCTTCTGGGTCAGACCAGCAAGGTCTGATGGGCTGCTCCTTTTCAGGGGAGCAAGGGCCAGTCTGGAGCAACCAGACCAGCGTTGTAAATTCGAAGGTTCGTCGTCACAGAGGCCGCTAGCCAATGGGCAAGTGACCAGACAGACGCGTCGAGCAGGAAAATTCAAAAGGGCCCCACGCAGCACTCAGTGAGTGTGGAGAGGTGATCTTCGGTGCAAAAGGTGCTCGAGGCTGGGGCTTCTCAATCCCCAATGCAGAGCTTCGAGGGTGCTTAGGGAGCTGCACGGAAAGCAATTCACTGGCTTTCCAAGATGGCCGGTCCCACGTCTCGCGTCGCCTCCACGGGTCTCAACTTTGCTGTGGCTGTGGATCGGGCTGTTGGATGTCTGGGAATCCGGTTCTTGTCGATCTCTGTCGCTCGAGCTCCGGCAGGAGCAGCAACAAAGCAAACCGTTGAGTGCTTGATGGTGCCTGCTTGCACAGGGTGGTCACTCCTTGACCAATAGGGGGATGCTTCAGTCTTCTACGTCGAGTAGGATGTCGAAGGGTCCAGAGTTCTGTATCAAAGTTTCAGTCAGGATTATCTAAAGTCTATGGACACAGCTCCTACCTTTATTCCAAATCAAGGGGCTGGAGTACCTGCTAGGTCCCTTCTATGGGTGGGACCCAGGAAGGGGGTGGTTACACCCCTTTCCCTTTGTCCAGTTTCGCGCCAGAGCTGGGGCTGGAGTGCCCCAGCACCGGTTTGAACCGGGCTATGCATGGGACACCTTGTGTGCCCCAGGCAGTGTCTAGTTTCATTCAGCCCTCCCTGCCCCAATCCACTATCTCCTGTCTGGGGTGGTGCTAGCACCTCCCTGTGACAGGAAACCTTTTGTCCAGGCCTCCCCTGCCGGAGTTTCGGTCAGCAGCAGGAGGCCAGACTTGTGTCTGTGACAGCAGCATCCATTTTGTGATGCTGAGGCTCTGGTTAGTTTTAACCGCGTTTAAAGAAAGTAACATGTGTTCTTCCTCTAGAAGGGTGGAATGCTACCCCCGTCGCCAGAATTGGCGAGGGGGTACTATTCCAAAACGTATGACACCTTACACAACATGTTTTGATAAAGCCAAACCAAAGATAGCATCTAAACGCGAGGATTATAATGCACTTAAGAGTATATGGTATGGCAATACCCTGGAACAGCTATAAGGACATGGTTCCGAAAGCTGCAGACAGGCTCAGCTCATGCTAGAGCACCATCTCACATAAAACCAAGCACTCTGCCTCCAGGATTGTTAAGGCCTGCCAAAGGAGTGACTTATAGGTGTATATGTGTCCAGATATAGGTTTAGACATAGGTATACTATGTCTAAGCAAGGGGTGATTACACGACCTTGCCCCAGCTGAGTGATCAGCCAGTTATGTCAGTTTGGATGGCCAGCCAGGGCTGGCAAAAGATATGCTGCAGCCCCAGGTAGGCCTTGGATGCACCTATGCCCTGGGTACCTGTAGTACTCTGTACAGGGGCTCATAAGGAGACCCAATCCCAATTGGTGATGTACCTAAAGTACATGGTTGTGAATTTAGAGAGAGAACAGCTGGGCTGTGTGTCTAATCAGCAGGCCCACAGCCACATTAAGTCGAAAAGCAGTGAAGCAAAAAGCAAAAAGTGGGGTGACCATAGGAAAGCAGACCCTACTCTCCTACATAAAGTCATTCCTGCGCCACTCTTTTTTCTACAAAGTCCAGGCCAACCTTGTATGGCTTGGGAAGACTGGAAGGAGACATTCGAAATTTATTTAGATGCCATAGGTGGAGATGTATATGTGTCAAAGAGGAAATTCGCGATTCTTAAACAATTTTTAGGATTAGAGGGCAGGAATGTTTTAAAAACCTTACCCATGATGGAGGCTATCAGTGTTGAGGAGAATACTGAAGATGAGGCTGGCAGAGCAGGTGAAAGCAATATTGATGTGAATGAAATTGCTTTGAAGGCCTTAGAGGAAAATTTTGGAAACCAAGTCCGTGTAGTGGTAGAAAGACATAAATTATTTTCACCCACACAGTCACCAAGAGAGTCTATTTAGCAATATGTGGCAAATTTAAGGATGTTGGCTGTCACGTGCGTTTAGAGACATGAGAGATGAAATAATTAGGGATCAACTAATCAACAGATTATCTAATGTTAAAATTGAAGAGAAATTACTTGGCATTAAACATCCTTCTCTAGAAAAAACTTTGTTAGTGGCTAAGAGAATGGAGAATACCTCCAGATATGTGAAGGAGTTGAGTAAAGTTTCTAAAAAAGTTAGTCAAGAAAAAGCAGTTCATAACACCAAGAAAGGTGTTAAGAAAATTGACGAGGAAGTAACATCTGAAAAGAAACTAGAGTAGTAAAATTCAAGTCCAAGTCATGTTTCAGGTGTGGTAGTTCAAGACACACCGCGGATGCCAATCACTGTTCTGCTGTTAAAAGTAGATGTTACAAATGTAGAAGGTTTGGTCATTTTACGAGATTGTGTAAAAGCTCTGAATCTCCTGCTCCTTAAAAAATCTGGTAAAGGAGATGGAAAGGGAAAATGTTTCATGTGAGAGTGATGACGGCAATGTGGATGTGATGGTGATAGAGACCAACCAAGTTCTTAAGTGTGAAGGGGGAAAGTATGATAGTTATCGTCCTCCCAAATGTGTAATTAAAATTAAGGGCAAGGATGTACAGGTCTGGGCGGATTCTTGTTCTGCATTCACCATCATCGATAAACCCATTTGGGAAGGTTTGGGTGGCAAGCTAGATGATTTACATCCCACTGATGTAATTCCTGAAAGATATTGCGGAGACAAATTACCTGTTCTGGGTTATGTTGAAACAGGAATGTGTTTTTTGGACCGAAAAACTACAGCCAAACTCTATATTGTAAACAAAGGAAGGTCTCTTTTGGGTTGGAAGGAAGAGCGGGCTCTTGACATTGTGTTGGACCTTAATCATCCGCAACAGGTACTTTTGACATCATCTGTGGACACTAGAGATTGGGTTACAACATTTCCTGAACTGTTTAGGAAAAAATTGGGATGTTTAAAAAATTTCAAACACCATATTATATTGAAGGAGAATGCACTACCCAATGTACACAAAGTTAGAAATGTCCCGTTGATGTTAAGAGACACATTTAGGGATGAATTGCAGAGGCTTTGCAAGGAGGGGGTGATCCAGCCCATTCAGGCATCTGAATGGTTGAGTCCAATTGTTTTAGCCAAGAAACCCAATGGTAATATCGGGACATGCATAGACTTGAATGACAACATCTGGATTGACCGACATCCTCTTCCCCGTATTAGTGAGATGTTAGTGATGGCGCGCGCGGGATTACCAGCTCAGCTTACCATACTCACCTGGGCACATAAACATTCACACTTAGAACCGGTAATCCTGCTTAGCTTCCTGCCAATCAGAATTGTATGAGCTTTTTAGGACTTATACCTGTACATCATAACTTACCAATCCTTGTCACCTGTACTCTAAGTCGTAAGGATCAAAGAGGGAGTTAGAATAATAGGTAGAATATAACATTTACCTTTCATGAAAATAACCACAGACTTGGGAAAAGTTTTAAATACTTTATCTATGCAATATTTTATGAGTCAACAGCCACAATAGTGAAACCAATGATTTTCCGAGTAAGAAAATAATTATTAAAGCAATAATCCTGCAATGCTTTAAAGTTATAGTTTTAGACATTGGTACCTGGGAAGGGTGAGAAAGGGAAACGATACAAGGACATACTACACAGATTATATTTACCTGCAATGGTGCGAGGACCAACCCTAGCCACGGGCTGGGACAAAGAGAAAAGGCTCCCGACTAATCAGGTGCCAACAGGGCAGGACAGGTGCAAGTCAGGACAGGTATCCTCAGCTAAGTGCAATGTCAGCGTCGCATCCCTCTCCGTGGCTAACACTCGGACCCCGACTGGGTCATCGAATGTTCTCTCTCAGTAAACTCCAGATTCTTCTGACAGAGTGCTCGACTAGCACTCTGCTCTCCATTCTCCTTCAGCATACGTTGGGTCAGTGACAGGTCTGTGACAAGTCGGACAATCTAACTGACTAAGCCTACCTTAGTTATTCCATTTTTCCAGGGCAATGTACTCCCCCCCCCCCCCCCCCCCCCCCCCCAATGTTGCAAATTTGTGTATTCCCTTCATTTGATTGGTCAGAAAGGCAAGGAGAGGTCATCACACCATACCAGTATGAAGTAATTTCTATTCAATAAAGTTGATCAATGTTCCAGCCTATAATTTACTTTCCCACCGATTTTATTCTACCCAGCAATATTATTTAATTTAATATACAATGTTAATACAAATTTGCAAGTTGTCTTCCTTTTTTTTAGTTCATAGGGTGAATTTCCCAGGCTCATCGCAGGCACAATGTACTTTTGGCAGTCTGTCAATGCCAGGACTTCAAGGTTCTCTGGGTTTAAGTGTGCATGTACAGCTGATTCAAAATGGAGTTTTCAGACAAATACTAGCTAATAATAAAGTCAAGGAGAAACACGTTAGAATGTGAAAATAAATGAATGCACTGTATACCACTTATTTCTACTCTAACCCCATTACTTTATTTTAACTATAGCATTAATAGTTAAGCAGGACACTCAAGTTTTAGTTCGAGCAGGAGCAGGTGCATACATGTGTAAGACATGAAGCGGCCATTTTGGCACTAGTGTGCAGCTGCAAGAAGTTCCCGCCAAAAGCGAAAGATACGTCACACCATGTAGATGTGGCAGACGCATGCGCAAAAGAGTTCCCGCGTTTTCGCTGGCCATTTTAATACATTTGGGTTATTGTTAGTAAAAGCACATAGAAAAGCTTCCCCTAGATACTAGAAATGTCATGTGATGCAGTTATTAGTAAAGACAGACATGTTGGTTAATATGTTACATGTTATTTTCGAGAGGGCTGAATCCAAGCAAGTTTCTTTACGTATGAAACCTTGCTCCGTCATTAGCAAGCGTAAAAGGGGGTGCATATTTCACCACGTTGGATTTATCCAATGCTTACCACCAAGTGTTGTTGCATGAGAATTCAAGACATGTTACGTCTTTCATCACTCCTGAAGGCGCATTTCAGTTTATTCGAATGCCATTTGGTTTGGCCTCGGCTTCTGCCGTCTTCCAAAGAGTTATGCAAGCTGTTTTTGTCTGATTAGAAAAAAGTTATGGTGTTTCAAGATGACGTTTTGGTGTGGTGTATAATAAGGCCATGCATGATGAGATTTTGGAAGTGGTGTTGAAGTAGCTATTAGATGCAGGTGTCACTATAGCTTTGGAAAAGTGTAAGTTTGGTTTGAGTGAAGTCGAATACTTAGGTCATACTTTGACCTGTGACGGGGTTAAGCCCAAGCGGAGTTTGGTGGAAGCCATAGAAAAAGCACCTGCTCCATGTCACAAAGATCAACTCGGGTCATTCGTCGGTCTTGCAGAGTACTATTCAAAATTTGTGCGCCACTTTTCCTCAGAAAGTACATGATTTAAGAAATTGAATGAAAAAGGGATCAAATTTGAGTGGTCTAAAAATTGTCAACTTAATTTTGAGGCGATAAAGAAAAACATTGCTAGCGCGGTCACTCTGAAGTAATTTGATCTTGAAGATGAAACCATCATTTCTATGACGCAAGCAACCATGGTCTTGGTGCGGTGCCCATGCAGGTACACAAGGGCAATGAGAGAATGGTAGCCTACGCTTCCCGCACATTAAGGGTGCAGAGCATACTTATTCCACCATTGAGAAGGAGGCCCTGGCATGTTGGTGGGATGTGCAAAATTTCTGTATTTTTGTGTGGGGAACCAGGTTCCAGTTACTTAGTGACCACAAGCCCTTAGTGGATCTTTTGTCCACAAGAGGTGCGGCCAAAGCAACACCTAGGATTGCCAAGTGGTTGTACCGCCTTCAGGAGTACCTCTTTGAGGTGAAATATGTTCCGGTGCCAAAAATGTTAATGCTGATTGTATATCCAGATTACCATTGGATAACGTACAAGATGAGGATGATGACAAATGAATGGTGGCGCAGGTGAAAGATGTATGTTGTGCCATCAGTGAAGAGGATTGGAGAAAAGCGGTTACTGAAGATGCAGTGTTTACCAAAATCAAAGGAGTTTTAGGATGTGAACAAGGTTGGAGGTTGCACAAGGAATTGGAGTCTTTTAAGCTAATTTGGTCTGAGTTAAATGTTGTAGATGGTTTGCTGAGGAGAGGAATAAGGTTAGTGGTTCCTTAGGTGTTGAGGGAAAGATTATTAAATAGTATGCTGAAGGACATGGTGGTATGTCTGCTATGAAAAGGAGAATTAGGGAGGATTTCTGGTGGCCTGGAAAGGATATCCAAATTGAGAGATATGTTTGTGACTGCATAGTGTGTGCTTAGTCAAGACTCACTCTTCTCAGGAAGCTACCATTGTTTCTTCACCTTTACCCAAGGATCCTTGGGATAAACTTACTATTGAAATTTGTGGACCGTTTGATACCTTGAATGTGAGTGAAAGGTTTGCCATAGTCATGGTCGACTATTTTTCTAAGTGGCCAGAGGTAGCTTTTGTGAGGGAGGTCAAATCCAGTGGAGTCATTTCTTTTTGTGAGGACATTTTCAGGAGAGAAGGTTGTCCTGCTGAGATTGTTACGGATAATGGTCCCCAATTTGTTTCAGAGGAATTTGAAAGGTTTTTAGCCAGATGGGGTATCAAACATACTAGAACCCCTGTCTATCATACCAGGGGAAACAGCCTAATTGTTATGGGTATATTGCACCACCCCTCATTCTGTGACTAAGGAGACACCTTTTTCTTTACTCAAGGGCAGAACACCATGCTCTGTAGCGGTACCAGCTTGGATGAACAGAGCATGGAAATGTGACATTGATTTAAAGGGTGTACAATGTAGAGTAGATACATACCAGAAAGCTTATTGTCAAAGGCACAATAAGAATGTTATGAAACCCAAGTGTCTTTTCACTGAGGGCATGTTTGTTAGAGTGTTTTTGGGTGACAAGGCAAGGAAGGGTTGTTCGACATGGTTGTGCCCCAAAAGAGTTGTTCTTGGGAAGGGTAATTGTTTGAAAGTGTCATTGAAGGTCCAGCGGGATGCTGATGCACATGAAGCTGATTCTTGCTCGGGGGATGTTCCCTCACCTGGAGTCAGAGATGGTTCTGGACGTGTCAGAGTGTTTCCTATTTCTGTTTGGGAATTTTTTTAAGAGGGGAGATGTGTTATATTCTTCCAATGCATTTCTATGTCCTCTTTGTATTTCTATGTCATGCCTTTGGAATGCCTTCTGCTCCCTGGTAACCTGTCCTCTCTGATGCTGTTCTAGAATGTAAGGCCAGAGAGAGATAAGCAGTTGCTGTGGAGAGTGGCTGGTGCTTTCAGGGGTCATTTCTGTTAATGTTGTAATGTGCTTGTTGCCATTTCAGTCTCTCCTTTGTGGTTCTCTCTCTGCCTGCTCAGCCTGCGATGATGTCACGTGGAATGTTGGGGTTGCTTTGTATGTGGGGAAATTCAGTTGGTGTGATGGGCTGAGCAGAGTGGACCTTGCTCCTGGTGGGGCTTTACCAGAGACTACATGATTTACTAAGGATCTTCTTGTAACTGTATACCTGCTGATTACTACGTGAATAAATCTACTTATACCTTCTACAAGAGATGTCTACGCTACTACTTCGTTTTAACACTGGCGACGTTTGAAAAAGAACCTACTTGAGCTACCTTGGTTGGTCTTGACTTTTAAAACTGAAGTAAGTGAAGCTGTTTAAGTAGATGAAGAAGCGTTTTTAAAGTTTTGGAATTTAATGACTTCAAATAAGCTGAATGGAGGAAACTAGGCACCCAATAGGCCCCACCAGTGACCCTACCAACGGTCGCCCTTTGGATTAGATTGTGCCAGTTTTAGTGTGTCAGCAGCTGGATGAAAGTATATTTTTGTTCAACTTGGATTTTAAAGTCTATCTATAACCTGGATGTTCAGTGAACTGGCAGTGTGTGAATCTGCTAAAAAAAAATCGAGCCTCGGAGATAGTAGTACTTGTTTCCAGCCACTGGGTGGTGCTGATGTCATGTCTACTTTAATTTTGGGAGAAACTGACTGCATTCGAGCAGTTGAGTCAAGATTTTAACAACATTAGCACCGTGACGGAAGGAGGGAAGTAATGAATCAGTTTGAGTTGTCAGATCGTGAGCCTAAGAAGTATAATGAACTACACCCAGCGCATCTGTTTTAAATCTGATCGGTGTGGAAAATAAGTGTCAGCACCTCAGATACATTAACTGTCTTTGACCATTTTTAGAATCACAGACAACGTGATGGTTCTTACATCGTCATTATTGTAAACTAATTGTTTGCAACTACGCAATCTCGACTGTGTGAGAAATGTATAACTGTTTTGACTTTTGAAATTACCTTAGCAGCTGCACTAGTGCTGTACTCGCACTGTGATTCCTTCGGTCTGGGCTCTCGGCGAAAGTTCGTTGGAGCAGGAGCTCTTCACTCTGGGCCTGTCTGTTTTGAGTGATGACGCACTGGAATCCTGCAGTGGGATTCGGTGATTAGTCAGCGTCATAACGTCATCCGTTTACAACGCTGCGTGTGAGTGCCTTTCAAGATTGCCTGACATAATGGTTCATCATTTTTCTTCACATCGGAGTGGCTCTGAGAAGGGAGTATTTACACAGATCAGCTCAGCTGAGCTGCATTTCAACACAGTTTTCCAGCGATTTTGGATATTAGTTTCTGCCCTCAATTCGAAGACTGTGTTTAACTTGCCAGCGACATATTTATCTTGGGATTACATGGATTTTTGACAACGTGTTATGTGGAGGCTGTTGCAGTTGTTTGCAGTGAATTCGGAGAACATCTCCCTCCTTACAAATATGATCGACGGTGACTACTTTATTTATTTTAGTCTATTTTGTTATTGTTCGGGGGGGGGCTAAAATCGAGCTTTGGAACTTAATTGAAACTGGATGAGATCTAATGTATATTGTATGCTTGTTGTGTTGTATCTTTTGTGAGTGGTGTATCCATTCCTTTATGTTTTCGTAATTTTGGAAGCTCACTTATTGCTTTGTTTGTTTCGCGTGTTGCTTTTGGGTGACTGTTTGGTTTGCATGAATGTTTCTTTGTTGTCTGTTTGGGATGCCAGAGCAGTCTGTCTTTGGTGTGTCATGGATTGAAGAATTCTAGGTTTTTGATTTATAGACTGTGTGTGATGTGAGTATTGCACTTGTGGGGTAAAGGATACCCTAAGTTTTTTTTTTTTGACTTGCTTTATGTTAGGTGTCCATGCTACACACGTGGGGTTAAGGGATACCCTAGGTTTTGATTTGTGTGTGCATGCTGTGTGTGATGGCTACACACATGGGGTTAAGGGATACCCTAGGTTTTTGGTTGTCTGGTGTTACTCAGTCTGTGTGTGACGGGTACACACGTGGAGAGTTACCTCAAGTGTAGTTTAACTCCCCTCATCACACTTGTTACCCTTTGTTTTGGGATTTGTGCAGTTAGGGTTGTAGATCCCTGTCTTGCCCCAGTTTATGCTAGTTTAGTATTTTGCTTGATTTGTTTTACTGCAGTTTTTGGTGTATGGCACATTAGGTATTGTGTGCGATTTTGGATTTACTGGTTTTTAGGATGGTTTTTTCTTGTTTTGCATTTCTTTTGTTTATGATCATTTTCAGGGAGAAGGAGGTATTATATTGTGTTGATACTGTGTCTTCTTCTTTCTGTCCAAAGTGCGTTTTCCATCTATGCATCGAAAGTGTGTTTTCCATCTATGCATTTCCTTTTTGTGCTTATGATCATAAACTAAGGGGAGGGTTGAGTTTGTTGAATTTATTAATACTTTCTCATCTCCTTTTCTTTTGAATGTTTAGGGGATGTTTTTTGTTTTATATATTATACATTCTCTTTGTCTTCCATTCCTTTGTTTGTTTAATTATTAAGAAGGAGGATGTGTTGTAATGTGCTTGTTGCCATTTCAGTCTCTCCTTTGTGGTTCTCTCTCTGCCTGCTCAGCCTGCGATGATGTCACGTGGAATGTTGGGGTTGCTTTGTATGTGGGGAAATTCAGTTGGTGTGATGGGCTGAGCAGAGTGGACCTTGCTCCTGGTGGGGCTTTACCAGAGACTACATGATTTACTAAGGATCTTCTTGTAACTGTATACCTGCTGATTACTACGTGAATAAATCTACTTATACATTCTACAAGAGATGTCTACGCTACTACTTCGTTTTAACAGTTAACTTAATAAACTCTCTCTAATCCATCCTAAATGTGTTGTGCCTCTTCAAAACTGACCATGTCAGGTAACTGCATCAGGACTGAAGTCCTGAAAATGTTGGAATTGGGAGTAATTGAGCCCTAAGAAAGCCCTTGGGCTAGCCCAGTAGTCTTGGTACCAAAACCTCACACCCAGAATGGTAAGAGAGAGATGAGGTTTTGTGTTGACTACAGGGGTCTCAATGCAGTCACTAGTACTGATGCCCATCCAATACCCAGGGCAATTAGTCAATTATTTGTAAAGCCCTCTACATACCCGCGAGGGTCTCAAGGCGGTGGTGGGGGGCCCCTACTGATCGAACAGCCAGGTCTTGAGCATCCTCCTGAAGGTCAGCAGGTCTTGGGTCTGTCGTAGGCTCAGTGGGAGGGTGTTCCATTTCTTGGCGGCGAGGTGGGAGAAGGATTTCCCACCGGTGGTTGTTCTTTGGATGCGCTGGACGGTGGCGAGTGAGAGGTCGGCGGAGTGTAGCTGGCGGTTGGGGATGTAGAAGGAGAGCCGTCTGTTGAGGTAGGCTGGGCCGGTCTTGTGGAGAGCCTTGTGTGCGTGGATGAGGAGCTTGAAGGATATCCTCTTGCTGACGGGGAGCCAGTGCAGGTCCCTCAGGTGGGGGGAGATGTGGCCGTGGCGTGGTACGTCGAGGATCAGTCGTGCAGAGGCGTTTTGGATGCGCTGTAGTCGTTTGATGAGCTTGTTCGGAGCTCCCGCATAGAGAGCGTTTCCGTAGTCAAGTCTGCTGCTGACGAGGGCCTGGGTGACTGTCTTTCTTGTGTCTGTCGGGATCCATCTGTAGATCTTGCGGAGCATGCGGAGGGTGTTGAAGCCGGAGGAGGAGACGGCGCTGACCTGCTTGGTCATTGAGAGCGTTGAGTCGAGGATGATTCCCAGGTTGCGTGCGTGGTCGGTGGGTGTCGGGGCTGCTCCCAGTGCCGTCGGCCACCAGGAGTCGTCCCATGCTGAAGGGTTGGAGCCGAGGATGAGGACCTCTGTCTTGTCTGAGTTCAGCTTCAGACGGCTGGTCTTCATCCAGTCTGCGACGGCTTTAATTCCTTCGTGGAGGTTGGCTTTGGTGGTGATGGGGTCCTTGGTGAGGGAGAGGATCAGTTGAGTGTCGTCGGCGTAGGAGATTATGTTGAGGTCGTGCTGTCAGGCGACGTGTGCGAGCAGGGCCATGTAAATGTTGAACAGTGTCGGGCTGATGGAGGATCCCTGGGGTACGCCGCATATGATCTCGGAGGCTTGGGAGGCTTTGGGCAGATGAACTCCTAGATACTTTGACCTCAGCCAAGTTTCTGAGCACATTTGACCTGACAGCTGGCTACTGGCAAATCAGATTAGCTGAGGAGGCAAAGCCCAAAACAGCATTCTCAACCCCTAGTGGGCACTACCAATTTGTGGTGGTGCCCTTTGGCTTGAAGAAGGCACCTGCCACTTTTCAAAGGTTGGTGAAAAAAAGTCCTTATAGGCCTGGAAGCCTATAGGGCAGCTTATCTAGTTGATATTGCTGTCTTTAGCTCCACCTGGGAGGATCACCTCGTCCACCTGAGAAATGTTTTGGAGGACCTGCAGAAAGCAGGCCTCACTATCAAGGACACCAAGTGCCAGGTAGGGCAGAGTAATGTACACCTAGGCCACCTTGTGGGTGGAGCTCAGGTTCAACAATTGGAGAGCAAAATCCAGACCATCAAGCAGTGGGTTGCTCCCGCTACCCAGACTCATGTCAGAGCTTTCTTGGGCCTGACAGGGTACTACAGGAGGTTTGTCGAGTGATATGGATCCATAGTGACTCCTTTGAATGATTTAACTTCCAAGAAAAGGCCTAAGAACGTTTTTTTTCTTTTTTTCAAAAACCTTTATTGAAAGTTATGCACAGTAAGTTACAAATAATTCAAGCATTACTTCCACAAATGAAAAGGCCTAAGAAAGTTCAGTGGACAGCATGACGTGTAAAGCGCACGTCGTGCTTTCAAACTTGCTTCATTTCTTTTCTAAATACAGCGCTGCTGGGTGCTGATTGTGGGCCTTTGTGAAAGGATTCCTGTTAATTGCAGCGTATAACGGGCGCTGTGATTATCAGGAATATTTTCCCAAAGGCCTCAGGGGAAACAAGATGGACCTTGGAGGTGTGGATCTTGACAGCTGTTGCTGCTTGTGGACAGCCCCCAGAAGCTCGGTTCCTGACACAATGCAACATGAGTGGGTGAGTGGGAAGCTAGAGTATTACTCACCACTCCAAAAAAACACAATTTAAACCTAAGTTTCCTGTATATAAGCACTGGAATGGCAAAGTATAAAATTAGATTTTCTGCATTCCTAAATGGACTTTACGAACGCAAAATTCTACACATTGGATGTAAATTTTAGGATTGTGTATGGTAAGCAACACGTTTGCAAATGCAGACCTCTGTTTTTGTTCGCAAGTCAAAAAGTCATTGAATCATGTTTTTTACATGATCAAGCATCACAATATTTTGCCTAGATTTGAAAAAAATATATTTTCATGTATGTTTTGGTTTAACTATTTCGGACATGAGTAAACAGTAAAAGAACATTTTTCATTCTCTGAAGATGAGGTCGATGCTCAACAGTTGCAATTATCTATTTGTCCATTGAATCAAAAATGTATGCTTTTATTGATTGATTAGAAATGATACATAAGATTTCTTTTAAAGGACTGAATGTTTCCAACTGGAACTATGTCCGTGAAGCATAGGTAATCCTTAAAGAGCTGGACAGCAGAATCCGGCTATGTGGTAGTGAAAAGGATCGGCTAGTGACTGTTACAACTTTTATAACATTATACATGTCCAGAGCACTTTGCATTAAAACTCGTCTGGTGAACGTACCACTGTACATTTTGGTCCTTGTTTACTAAATGTTACGGCTACATGATGAAATTCAATTTAGCACTTGCACATGCTAAATAGCATTACTTAAATATCTCTAATGTAGCTTCTGTGATACCTGTGTTTTACCAGATCATCACGATCATTCATCCATGTGTAATACAGCATCCCTAGCGTGCAGTCTAGCAGCAGGTAACTGTCTTTATTTAACTCTTAGTAGAGTTTGTTCTTTCAGAGTGTCTTGTAGAGTTGGCATTAATTGGCTAATGAGTCCCACAGTACACAATTGTAGATGGAGTGTATTCAATTATTATTTTCTGATTGGCTCTAACTTGAATCTAGGGGTTTATGCTATTTTTTCACGTATTGCTGTTGTCTTTTGCACAGGCATGGCCCAGGGGCATAATAGCACTTTCCAAGAAAAACAGATCTTACACATTATTTTTTTTCGTACCAGGAGATTAAGTGATTTGCCCAGTATCACAGGATGGTGAGCCAAGGTTGGGATTCGAACCTGTTTCCCTGGTGCTAAAGTCAGCAGCTTTAGCCTTTAGGCCACATTCCTAGACAGACCTTTCCAAGTCTCGCCTATAGACAGCCTTTAGCTGTTGTCGAAGACGTAGTGTGGGCAAATAGCAAACTAAACCCCCTCCCAATTCGGCCGGTACCTCAAATTCCATCAGGAGAGTGAAGCGAGTAAGGTCTATCCTCCCTAAAAGAGGTCCTTTCATCCCTACTATCTATTAACCTCTCCACCCTTTAAGCCTTTCATCCAGCGTCCATATCATCTGTCTATTCATGCTCCCATCCGTCTGTCTTTTCATCTAATCCATCCATCCTTCCTTTACCATGGCATCCATCCATCTATCCATCCATCCAACCATCCATCATTTCACCCACCTTTTATCAATCACCCATCCTTTCACCCTTCCATCCAGGTTTCCATCCATCTATCCAAACATTCATCCTTCAATCCATTCCTACGTGCACCCACCAATGCAAATATAACTTTACTCTTCCATCTCTCAAACCTTTCACCTTTGTATCCATCCTTTTATTGACCTCTCCTTCTTGTCGCAGTTTCTTCCTTCTTTTTATATTTCCTATTTTTCATTCTTCCTTTCTGCCCTCCCTTTCTCTTTCACTCTATTTTCCTCATGTTTCTCCATCTGTTATGGTTTCTACCCCGCATTTAGAAAAGAAAAGCAGCAAGTTTTTATATAGTGCGAACTCAACCCAAAAGTTTTGGAGCACTTTACATGATTTATTGTTATATATCGTTTTGTATGCATGGGGAGATTAATTAATTTGCCCAGAATGACCCGAGACTAAAAACCCATCTCCTAAATCGACAGCTCGAGTATTAAGCCACAACTCCAACCACAAGAGCGGAAGCATTTTCAATATTATACACAACTTGATGAATGAAACAACCATGTAGGTGTAATGTTACTTGTATTATATATCTGGATGCAATGACAGAAGCAGCAAAATATCAGTAGAGTGGCACACTCTGCAATGCACATATTTTTATGTTAATTGCTTTTAAGCCACACCCTTAATTGCATCGGTTACGCCCCTTTGAAAGATCCCCGAGTATTTTCATCCCACTCAAAGCCCTGGTCTACACGCGCGGTCAAGTTCTTGGTGCACATAGCCTTGGCTGCAGCGCACAGAGACCTTACTCTGCCGCACACAGAGGAAAATAATTAGAGGGAACATTGTCCAGGACCCCAGTCTAGCTGCTTTCTCCTCTAAATTGATTTCATGTACTTTAGGTACACTCCAGATTGGATTCTGGGGTACCCTTATAAGTCCCTAGTATATGGTATACTATGTACCCAGCGCATAGGTACCGCAGACTCCTCTCAGGGGCTGCAGCATGTATTGTGCCACCCCTGGGAGAGCCATTCAAAATGGCACTACAGGTCTGCTACTGCAGCCTGTGTAAGGTGGTGCATGCACCCTTTACTTAGCTATAGGTTACCTACATCTATTCTAAATCACTGCACATATAAACCTGTCAGTTATCACTATGGCAGGCCTTATCAATCCTGAAGGCAGGGTGCTGGGTTTTATGTGAGAGGGTGCCCCTGCTTGAGCAGAGCCCCTCTGCAGCCTTCGGGACCTATTTTCCGGGGTTGTCTGTGATTTCTGTCTTTGCCTGTGGCTGGTACAGTTTAAAAATTATAGTTTTAACCTGCCTGTGATTGGATATTTTATCACTTGTTTTGTGTTTTAAACTTGTGTTTTTTCCTGCCCATGATTGCTTCCATTTAAAGTGTTGAATTGTGGGATTTGCAGTCCAAACGCTGTAGTTTTTCCCTCTCATTGCTGATGACTTTCAGTTTTCCCTCCAAATTTCTCCTTTGCTCTGTGCTAAGACCTGTATGTTGAAACAGTGTACCCCCAGCCACCATTTTGTGTTCACAAGCCAGTGAAACCAGCCCCCCTGCACACACCTCTCCCGTCCCCCGCCCCCCCCCACCCCGGCAACAGCGATATTCTACATCAGAGGGTGCTTCTGTGAGCTGTTTAAACTGTGTGTTCGAGGCATATGGGCTGCAGATGGTACATTATGAATAGATCGCCATCTGGTGTTGGGCTCGGATGATTGCACTTGTTTTTCTCTTGGAGAGTCTTTTGTATCTTGGTGACTCCTCCTTTGGTTGCTAGTGCGCATGGGCATCGGCTCCATCCTTAGATTGTTTTTTTCCGCCATCGGGTTCGGATGAGGATTGAAACGCTCCAGATCAACTTCGAAAGAAGTGAATTTTCGGCGCGTATTCCCTTTCCAATTCGACGGTATTGTTATCGAACGCGGTTTTCATTTCCATTCCGACGCGTTTCGACTCCAACATCGAAGAAAAACTTTGATCTACGTCGACGAACAGGAGGCCTTTCTCGACGTGGTCAAGCCCGGAGTCCATGGAAAGGACTCCATTTAAGAAATGTCCAACGTGTGGTGCTAAGTTCCCACACAAGGACCTACACGAGGTGTGCAACCTCTGCCTATCGCCTGAACACGAATCCAGGGACTGCGAAGCCTGCGCAGCATTCTCCTCCAAGTCGACGATTAGAAACCGTCGAGCTCGAAGACACGAGGTTTCCAGAATGCAGTCTGAGGCGATCCCGGAGCTGTTCGAAGACCAGCACCTCGATGAAGAAGAGGATCATGAAGATCGGGGTCGGAAGGGGACGAGTCGGATGTCGAGGAACTCGACGTGCAACAAACCGTGAGTGACGACGTCCCCTTACCAAAAAACCGACCCCGTGTGGTAACGACCCCGCCTTCGAGCCCGGTCAAACCGCACAAGAAAGTTTCCGACGCCCCGCCTTCGGGTCCGACAACGAAACCGAAAATGAAACCGAAACTCTCGGTCTCCCACCATGTCGGATCCGAGAAGCGGTCGACATCGACTTCGACGCCGAAGCTCCATGCAAGGGAAAGCTCGGCATCGAAACATTCCATGTCGAAACCGAAACATGATTCGACGTCGAAGACTCACTCGACACCGAAAAAATCGGAATCGAGCAAACACTCTGTGCCGAAAACACCGAACATTGACGATCGAAGGCAAAAGCACCTTTCGGAACCAAAAGCTTCGGTACCGACACAGGAGCAGCAAACAGATCCCAAACAAAAGATTTTGTTTATCGATCCACAAACTGGCAAAGTAGTGACGAAGAAGAGGAAGAATGAACAGCTAGAAGACAAACCTCTTCCTTCTAAAAAGAGAACACTGGGGACAAATACAACTCCTCCTACTTCTCCTCGACCTAGAGTCACACCCTCTTCTCCTATTCCTCACACTATGCCAAATATTCCTCCACCTTCTACACCAAGACCATCTACACCTCAGTCAGATGTAGACAGTGATACAGGGGAGGGAGAACCTCAGGGGGATGATGACACTATCCCAGATGAGGAGGACCCATGGGAAAATTATGACGCAGGGTCAGATGATGACAATGACCCAGAGTTATATCCCTCAAAGCCTTCACCACCTGATGATAACACAGGGTTTGTACAGCTCATTAATAGGGCAGCAAAATATCATAAGGTAGATCTACATACAGAACCTCAGATAGAGGATTTCCTATTAGAGACACTACCTACTGCACAAAGAACATCAGGTACTCTACCTATGCTAAAGGGTCTTCTCAGTCACACAGCAGACATATTCAAAGATCCAGTGAGGGCTAAGGTGTTAAATCCAAGAATTGATAAAAAATATAAGGCAGCTCCAAAGGATCCAATATTTATCAAAGGACAGGTACCTCTGGACTCGCTTGTAGTTTCAAACGCTTGCAAAAGAGCGAACTCATTATCTACAGGAGAGGCTCCTCCACCTGATAAAGAGTCAAAATTAATAGATGCATCAGGCAAAAGAGTAGCATCACAAGCGGCAAATAGCTGGCGTATAGCCAATACACAAGCGCTACTTGCACGTTATGACAGGGCACATTATGATGAGTTAGAAAAACTCATCACACATCTCCCCAAAGAACATCAGAAGAGAGCAGATCAGCTAATAGAGGAAGGAAAGATAATAACTAACACTTCCATTAAGTGCGCCCTAGACACGGCAGACACTGCAGCAAGATCCATCAACACCAGTGTCATGTTAAGGAGACATGCATGGCTTAGAGTCTTAGGGTTCAAACAAGAAGTACAAACATCTTTATTGAACCAACCCTTTGATCAGAAGACACTTTTCGGCTCAAGCACAGATGAGACTTTAGAAAAGATGAAAAAGGACACAGAAACGGCTAGGTCAATGGGAGCATTACAACAGCCAACACAAAGAGGTTCCTTTCGTAGATCCACCTATAGAGGGGGCTCTAAAAGTACAGGAACAAGTCAGCAATCCACCCCTTTTACGCCAACGTCACCCAGAGGTAATTCAAGAGGTAGTTACAGAGGTAACAACAACAAGGGTAGAGGTCGCGGAAATAATAACAACCGCAACTCCACAACCCCAAAACAGTGACTTAATACAACTTCCCCCAGACCACATAACACCGGTCAGGGGACGTCTAGCACAGTTCCTACCTGTCTGGGAAAACATCACATCAAACAAGTGGGTGAGACAAATTATCCAACAAGGCATTAGGCAGACCCAGGCAAGTGAGGTACCATTTTTTTCGGGAGACCCGGGGGAACGCATTTTTGTGTGGGAAAGCGTGGCATCACTGGGCTCACACAAATTTCCTCCCACCCAGCGTTCCCCCAGGTCTCCCGATAAAAATGGTACCTCACTTGCGTGGGTTGGCATAGTGGCTGCAAAAGGAAAAGGGCCAAATCGTATGGTGGAGACTTAAAAAATACCTTTAGCAAAACAATTTTCTTTTTGTGGGGGGGGGACCTGAGTTTTTAACCCAGGGCTCGGTGGCCATCTTTGGAAACTACCAAACCCAAACAGTTCTGAAAACTAGACACCCGGGGGAGTCCAGGGAGGTATGGCATGCGTGGGTCCCCCAACGTTTTCCTACCCAGAATTCCATGCGAACCTTAAAATTATGTTAAAAAACCCACTTTTCCATACATTTGTTCGTGGGATCTCCGTGCCGGCACAAATTACCTACCACCCAGAGTTCCCCTTGTTCCCCCGAGTAAAATTATACCTCACTTGTGTGGGTGGGCCAAAGGCCTGTGACTAGGATGACCCTAAAACAGTAGAGTTCTATGTGCTTAATTTGACATCCCCAAAAACTACAATTTCTTAAAACTACATTTTTGGCCTGTTCCGCTTTGGCCCACCCACACAAGTGAGGTATCATTTTACTCGGGGGAACAAGGGGAACGCATGGTGGTAGGATATTTGTGTCGGCACGGAGATCCCACGAAAAAATATATGGAAAACTGTTTTTTTTGCCTAATTTTAAAGTTTGCAAGGAATTCTGGGTAGTAAAACGTTGGGGGACCCACGCATGCCATACCTCCCTGGACTCCCCCCGGGTGTCTACTTTGCAAAACTGTTTGGGTTTGGTAGTTTCCAAAGATGGCCGCCGAGCCCCGGGCCAAAAACTCAGGTGCCCCCCCCCCCAAAACAAGGTACTTTTGCTAAAGGTAATATTTAAGTCTCCACCATACCATTTGGACCTTTTCCTCTTGCAGCTACTATGCCTACCCACGCAAATGAGGTACCATTTTTTTCAGAACACCTGGGGGAACGCTTGGTGGGCGGAAATTTGTTGATCCACGCAGATTCCAGAACTTTCCACCACAGAAATTTGAGGAAAATGCGTTCTTTTTGTCAATTTTTTAGCTTTGCAAGGGATTCTGGGTAACAGAACCAGGTGGGAGGCAGTCGAGTCACCCCATCCTGAATTCCCCTAGGTGTCTAGTTTTCAAAAATGTATAGGTTTGCTAGGTTTCCCTAGGTGCCGGCAGAGCTAAGGTTCAAAAACGAAAGGTAGGCTCTTTGCCAAAAAAGGGCACGTTTTCACTGCAAAATTGAGGTGCGACCACGTTGCGTTTTGCGCTGTTTCCTGTCGCAGGCACTAGGCAGACCCAGGAAAGTGAGCTACCATTTTTTTCAGGTGACCTGGGGGAACGCTGGGTGGGTGGAAAATTAATGATCCATCCAGATTCCAGAAATTTCAAACACAGAAATGTGAGGAAAATGCATTTTTCTAATCAATTTTTTAGCTTTGCAAGGGCTTCTGGGTAACAGAACCTGGTGGGAGGCAGTCGAGTCACCCCATCCTGAATTCCCCTGGGTGTGTAGTTTTCAAAAATGTATAGGTTTGCTAGGTTTCACTAGGTGCCGGCAGAGCTAGGGTTCAAAAACAAAAGGTAGGCTATTTGCCAAAAAAGGGCACGTTTTCACTGCAAAATTGAGGTGCGACCACATTGCCTTTAGTGCTGTTTCCTGCGCAAGGCACTAGGCAGACCCAGGCAAGTGAGGTACCATTTTTTTCAGGAGACCTGAGGGAACGGTGGGTGGGTGCAAATTTGTGTGAGCCCAGTGATGCCACAGTTTTACACACAAAAATGTTAAAAAAATATTTTTTATCAGCAACATTAAAAGTTTGCTAGGGATTCTGAGATAAGGAACGTTGGAGGATCCACACAAGCCATACCCCCTTGAAAGCCCCCGGGTGTCTACTTTCCAAAAATGTGTGGGTTTGCTAGGTTTCCCTAGATGGCAACCGATGAAGGAGAGAAAAACCCATGTGACCCCCCTAGCTAAACCAATTATTTTAGACAGAATTAGCTGTTTACTTGTGCAGCATGTCAAATTTGGGCACAACATTGCAAGGAAAATATAACGGACATTGTGAGTTTTGCAGGATATTGGGGATAAAAGTAATTGTTAGATTTCACCAGAGAGACATCACCATGTAGTGCCATGGGTTTAACAATATCTACAATTGGCATGTTATCCATAGGCTGAATATACATCTTGGCAGAGACACTAAAAAAAACAAAACCCTGCACAGCCATCTATTCCACAAACACACACATACTGGTTGGATTTGGCATGAGAGCGAGTGATGGTTCAGTATATATAATTTAAATAACAAAAGATTTCACAAAAATCAAATGCACTGTCAATTACATAGACAAAAAAAATTAACCAATGACTCGCAGCTCGTGAGCTGTAAAGCCACTTCAAGGCACCAACCGCTTTACAGGCCATTCACACATCTTTCATACCAGACACACAGAAGACCATTCACACCACCAGGCACTAAATCTACACATCACAACATTTACAAAAAAAAAGACAAGGTGCATCCTGCTTCAAAAAAAACAAAAACACAGACATCAAGTTTTCAAACACACAGACATACATACTGGTTTGATTTGGCACGAGGGTGAGTGATGGTTCAGTATATACAATTGTATTAGCAAGTGATTTCACAAAAAATGAAATACACTGTTAATAATGGAAAGGACAAGAAACAGAACCAATGACTCACAGCTCGTGAGCTGTAAAGCCACGACAAGGCACCAACCTCTTTACAGCCCATTCATACACCTTTCATACATGTGACACATACAAAACATTCACACCGCCAGCCGCGGACCCATCACATTACTACACTTCCACCAGCAGACAACGCCAATCAAGGGCCCATCACTTTCACACGCACACATTCCTGACACAGCAACTACACAAAGTCATGGATTACATGGAGTGGCGCTCAGCTAACACTGTGTGAGGTAACCAGCATTAAGTCACTGCCCACACACCGGCTGCCAAGCACCAGTCCACACACAACACCAGCCAAGCAACAGACCACACACACCGCCAGCCAAGCACCAGACCACGCACACCGCCAGCCAAGCACCAGACCACGGACACCGCCAGCCAAGCACCAGTCCACACACTCACCGCCAGGAAAGCACCAGCCCACAGACACCGCCAGCCAAGCACCAGTCCAGGCACACCACCAGCCAAGCACCAATCCAAACACAACACCAGGCAAGCGCAAGACCACACACACAGCCAGCCAAGCACCAGTCCAGGCACACCACCAGGCAAGCACAAGACCACGCACACCACCAGCCAAACAGCAGTCCACACACAACACCAGGCAAGCGCCACTCCACACACACCGCCAGCCAAGCTCCAGCCCAGGCACACCACCAGCCAAGCACCAATCCCAACACACCACCAGGCAAGCGCAAGACCACGCACACCGCCAACCAAGCACCAGACCACGCACACCGCCAGCCAAGCACCAGTTCACAGACACCGCCAGCCAAGCACCAGTCCACAGACACCGCCAGCCAAGCGCCAAACCATGCACACCGTCAGAGAAAGGACACTACCCGCAAACCAACATCATACTTTAGTTTTTTTTCAATACAAATAAAAAACAAAAACAAATTGGAAATTGATACAAATCTACTAACACAACAACTAAATCTAAATACACTGCACAAATGCCAACTTTGAAACTGAACAATAACTTTTAAAGAATAGAGACCAGCCTGTTCACTTTACCACTCATGGATGCTCCCAAAAATTCTTTTGTGTATGGTACATTCTAAAACAAGCAGGTACACACAGCCCAGGGTTAGAAGGACAGTCGGGGCAGTACATAAGAACCTCCTTCCGCAAACCTCTTCGCCAACAGACTCTACATCTCCGACTGGGGAAGTCTTTTGAGGTTGTAGGAGGAATTTGATCAGGAATGTGGCGATCTTTCAATCTGGCAACATCCTCCACCACTCCAACTCTAGGAACACCTGGTCCACTAAAACAAGGCTGCCTATTACAGACTCCTGAAACTTTTCAAAAGGACAAGATTGCTGGAACACAACAAAAGCATTAAAGGTTGCCAAGTGGAAAAGATGGATAGCCAACTTCTTGTACCAAATGTAAGACTTACGAAGAGCAGCATACAGTTCCAACCTCTGATCTACTCTGTCAACACCACCCATGTGCCTATTATAGTCCATAATGCACACAGGTTTGCGCGCTTCTGCAACCTGACCCCAAACAGTCACCGCTTCAGTGCTTTCATCATGTATGGAGGTCAACATGTAGACATCTCTCCTGTCTGAAAACTTCACAGCCAAAAGCTCATCACAACGCAATGCACTGCACTGTCCCCGAGCAAGCTTTTGACAAACAAGTTCTTTTGGGAAACCTTTACGGTTAGAGCGGATTGTGCCACAAGCAACAGTGTCCACTTTGGCCAATTCCCTAAATAACCGCACACCAGTGTAGAAGTTATCTACATATAAATGATGGCCTTTGTTAAAAAATTCTCTACCAAGTTCCCACACAATTTTCTCAGTCACTCCAAAAGTCGACGGACAACCAGGGGGGTTAATGTGGGATTCCTTACCGGTGTACACCCTGAAATTAGAGACATATCCAGTCCGACTGTCACACAGCATATAAAGCTTAATTCCATAGCGTGCCCTCTTACTAGGAATGTATTGCCTAAATACCAAGCGGCCCTTGAACAACACCAAAGACTCATCCACTGCAATTTCTTTCCCAGGAGCAAAGATCTCAGGAAATCGATCAACAAAATGATCAATGACAGACCGGTCACAATCAGGGTGATCTCGTGGCAAAGCAAAACCATTGTCAACAAAATGCATCATCCGAAGCAGAAGCAAATACCTATCACGACTCATGACTGCCAGAAATATAGTTGTTGCCATCAAGGGACTAGTAGACCAATATGAAGCCATTGATGGTTTCCTAAGCAAGCCCATCAAAAAAGTAAAACCCAAAAACATTTTCATCTCCTCCAAATTTGTGGGAGTCCACTGGGTAGCTCTAGCGTGGGGCTTAAGGCTGGCACTGTTCTCCCTCAAAAACTGTTCTGCATACAAATTAGTCTGCTCTACAATCTCTGCCAAAAACACATCATCCATAAACAACTTGAAAAAATCAATTGGCAAAAAGTTTTCAGTGTTCACCCTACACCCTGGAACACCAGTAAATTCAGGCAATGCCGGCTGCACCATGCCTGGGGCAACCCAGAGGTCAGAACTTTCATCGACAAGTCTTGCAGACTCAGGCTGCCGCCCAGCTGCCTCTTGTCTCACTACACCAACTGGAAGTCTAGCAGCCCCAGGCTGCCTCTCGCCGCACTGTACCAACGTGAAGTCTAGCAGCCCCACGCTGCACCCCAGATGCCTCTTGCCGCACTATCGGCACATCAATGTCCTCCTCTACCACAGGCACTTCATCCACACCAAAAATAGCTTCATCAGCACTCAGGGTGTCTTCATCATCAGACAATGCCATGCTCAGAGAAAACTCACTACCAGAATCTTCACCTCCCACCTCTGCCTCAGAATCAGAGTCACTCTCAGCACCATGGTCAGAGGAAGAATCAAAAAGTATTCCAACAACTTGCTGAGCGGTAATCCGGCGGCTAGCCATTATGCTCACTAAGAAAGGAGACTGCACAAACAACTCAACAACCAAGATTGTGCAAAGTAGGTAAAAAAATTTAAGCCTTTACCACAAAGATCTATAAACTGAACAACTATACAATTCACTTACAAAATATAGCCACACTCACCAGCACCTACTCTGCAAAGACACAGCAATTAGTCAACGATATCCCACTAGAAAGAAGGGAAAAAAACTTAAATCTACAAAAAGCAAAATACACATCAAGCACAAATGCAAAACATGTTTCACAATCACAAAAAACAGAAACCAAACAAACTCGTATTACTACAGACTTTTCAAAACAAAAACATTTACATTAAAATTGTACAAAAAAAGGTCTCTTACCCCACACATGCAACTACACAAACAGCAGAACCACCAGTAATGAAAACGCACACTGCAACAGTCTAAAAAAAAAGAAAACATTACACTTTAGAAAACAAAAAATACACATTACAACAAGCTATGTCTCAGGTTATGTCACAAATGGGGTGTCTGTCCCAATGGTGGACAGAATATAAAACTTTTTAACATTTGAACCCCCTGGAAGCAACCCTTGCCCAAGGGGTCGCTTCCATTGCTAAAGAAAAGACAATCCCTGGTGTCTAGTGGGCTTTTCTACCCCCCCTGGGTCCACATTCAACCACAAAAAAGGGCGATCTGCCCCCAGGGGGGGAAGAAAAGTCTAAAAAAAAAAGATTTTAGCCCAAGGGGTCGCTTCCTTCTCAGAAAAAAACAATAATCCCTGGTGTCTAGTGAGCTTTTATGCCCCCCCTGGGTCCAGAATCGGTAAACAAAACGCCCAATCTGCCCCCAGGTGGGGCAGAAAAGTCTAAAAAAAATTGTTTAGCCCCCAGGAAGCGACCCTTGCCCAAGGGGTCGCTTCCTTTCCATCAGAAAAAATAATCCCTGGTGTCTAGTGGGCTTTTCTACCCCACCTGGGTCCAGATTCGGCCAGAAAAATGGGCGATCTGCCCCCACGGGGGGCAGAAAAGTCTAAAATAATAATTTTGCCCCCAGGAAGCGACCCTTGCCCAAGGGGTCACTTCCTTTTCATAAAATAAACAATCCCTGGTGTCTAGTGGGCTTTTCTGCCCCCCCCCCTGTGTCCAGATTCGGCCAAAAAACGCCCAATCGGCCCCCAGGGGGGGCAGAAAAGTCTAAAATAATAATTTTGCCCCCAGGAAACGACCCTTGCCCAAGGGGTCGCTTCCTTTGCTAATGGAAAGACACTCCCTGGTGTCTAGTGGGCTTTTCTGCCCCCCTGGGTCCAGATTCTGCAAAAAAACGGGCGATCTGCCCCCAGGGGCGGCAGAAAAGTCTAAACGTAAAAATGATGCCCCTGGAAGCGACCCTTGCCCAAGGGGTCGCTTCCTTTTTCAAAAATAAACATCCCTGGTGTCTAGTGGGGGCATTCCTGGTGCAGGATCGTGACGCTGTGCGCGATCCTGAACCAGGAATGCCCTGCATTGGGACATCAGGGGAGAGGAAACAGTGTTTCCTCCCCCCCCGATGCCTCAAGGCACCGAGAAACGGCCCCCCCGCCCCACCGGAGTGCAGGAAACTCACCTTCTTGCTGGACGCGCTGGAAAGAAATGGCTTCCAGCGCATCCAGCACTTCCTGATGACGTCGGCGCGCGCTGAGCGCGCTGACGTCACCAGGAAACGTGGGGGGGCCCGGGGGTGGCAGCGGAAAGTCTTCCGCTGCCACCCCTGCTACAAGCACCACAATCGATGCCCCGGGGGGGGAGCGCCAGTGCTCCCCCCGGGGGAGCGGTTCCATCATCAGCACAGCCCAACCGATGCGGATGACGGAACCGCTCCGTCATCAGCATCGAAGGGGTTAAGTCATATCTTATGTACTATGTCAGCCGAGACCACTATTTAGGCCTGTGTTCAATTAAAAGGGGGCTTATCAGCTGCCTGTAATACCTCCGAATTAAAGTTGGGTAACGCATCACACACAACCATTGTAGTATGAATAATAGACGTTTCAGGTTTTTAACGCGGTATACAAGAAACATGAGTTATATTGTAATGACTAGGCCGAGACCATTAGCAAAAAACCCGAAGCTCGTTATTACTTTAAAACATAGCGTATAATGACTCTGCTGTGACCATTAGCAAAAAATGTTTTTATTTATCGGAGCTCAGTATTCTTTTAAGTAATAGTGTATATAATGACTCAGCCGAGACCATTATCACAATACTGCACTCTGTGTATATATCTCGCACCATGTCATCTTTTTAAACCAAACATAGGTCGAAATTCTAACCCAAAATCTGTTTTACATAGTCATAGCATGTTTCACAAAAACTATGTAGTAATGGATTCAACATTAGGATGAGTGAAACACAGGAAACCATATCAGGCTACCTGAAAATATTTACATCATGTTACATCTTGTGATCACGTTCCAAACCAGGATTAGGAAAACCCAAACATATCCCTTAATTCATATAGAGAAAATGCTCTTTGTGAACCTTATAAAATGCAATTACTGCCATATACATCAAATGTGACTTTCTATCATCATATACTGTTCACATAAACCAAGTCAAGATTCAGTTTCAAACAACGTTTGCGAGATGCCCCATTCCCGAGCAAATTCCAAAACATTGCACAGGTTGGTGATCGTACCCTGAAATTACACCTTTTGGAAATTCGCCCACAAACAGTATCACTAGTATTTTACAAATCGAACTCATCATAAAATACATTCGACAAAAAAAGTCACCCCTGAATGTTGAACACATTACACCACACAAAGAGTGTAATGCCGGTGGCTTTTGTGCAAGTCACTTATACACCAAATTGGGTACCACAACGCTATTGTCAGAAATTTTTTAAGCAAAATTATGTTTATGGTTTATAAATATACACCCATTCAGACCATGCATTTAGCCAGTATTCAGTAATGATATCTGCCTCGAGATTTCCTCCTGTTCATTAAGACCCAGGAGTGCTGAATGAAGAAGATGTATCCATTTACATTCAAGCAGACACATTGTGGCTGATATAGAGTCATCTCTTGCATTGGGCACAATTGTTTCTAAAACCCATCATCTTAAGCTGTCATAAGGATGGTTCTTTTCCCCAAAGTGGTCCACTATTAGAGACCCTTGTGTTTTGCATCGAATCCTCGAACAGTGCTGGAGTATTCTGACCTTTACTTCTTGCCTCGTCTGCCCTACATATACCATCTCGCAGGGGCACTTGATGATATATATATAACATCAGTTGAATTGCAGTTCGTGTGATGTTTCAGATGATAACTTCTCTGTCGGTAAGTGAATTGCTTTTGTTCAATTGCCAATTCATAGGCTTTGCAAGTACTACACTTATAGTGTCCCTGTAGAGGTGGCAACATCAGTTGTGTATGTAGGTCAGGTGGTGTAGGTGTCTAAAAACAAACTTACGACTTGGTCCTTTATGTTACGGCCCCTTTTGAAAGCAAAAAGAGGCGGATCTTTAGTTCCTAAGTCATCAGTTATCAAAGGCCAGATCTTTGTAATTATCTTCTTTATATCATTATTCTTGTCACTAAAAGTTGAGACACAGACAATCCTTTCGTTCATTTTACTTTTGTTAGGATTGATCTCCAAAAGTATCTCCCTGTGGCAATACCACGCTCTTTTCCTAGATCTCCTTAAGAGACCGATACCCCCCGTTCTCTAAGTCTCACAATGAGTGCATCAGATTCACGAAAAAAATCAGATCTGCGGGAACAGTTCCTACGCAATCTGAGAAACTGCCCATAGGGAAGATTATCTCTCCGATTGTGTGGATGATGACTTGTATATCCCAAAAGTGTGTTCTGTTCAAGAGGTTTTCTGTATAATGTTGTATACAGTTTTCCTTCATCATGTTTAATTGTTAGATCTAAAAAATCAATTTCCAGTTTCAGAGTCTCCCTTCCAGACCATGAGAACATCATCAATATACCGTTTCCAATGTTGGTTGTGAAAGGGTTATCGGCACTGTAAATGAATCTAGCTTCATATTTATCCATAAACAGATTAGCTATGTCCGGGGCAAACCCGGCCCCCATAGCTACTCCCTTGGTCTGATAATAAAATTGTTTTTGGAACACAGACATTTTTTTCTTCATAGCTATTTCTAGTAGATCTATAATAAAGTCAGTTGGCACAAAGTGTGGTCTTTCTCTATATTCTAAGACTTTTCTAGCTACATCTAGTGCTTCTCTCTGTGGAATGCTCGAATATAGAGAAGATATATCCATAGTTACTAAGAAATGTGTACTTTTGATGTAAGCAAGCCTCAGCTAGGCCTACCAGTGCAAGGGGTTCGCCCTTCTCTGCACAGAGTCCTCCGACCATAGGAAGAAGTTGGCACAGAAACTGGAAAATACAAAAGCATAGTTTATTAAACCTTTAAAGGTGGAACTACAGTCCACACAGCACCCTTCAGTATTGCATAGAGTAGCACACCGAACTAAAGCACATGGCCCCTTTTATACACAATGAGGGGGCTCAAAAGAAGGCGGTACAAAATACAAGAGCAAGTTTTATGTACATATAAGGGCATATTGGAAGGCACAATCGATGAGTGGGCGGAGTTACCAGTTTTCAGAAACTAGTAAACACATTCCTATCTGGAACTAATTAGTAACAGCTGCAGACCCTACTGGGCATGCCTGGGCATGCTGAAAGTGGGGGATGCTAAATATAGCCTGTTGCTGGGCAGATTTCAGGCGCAGTTAACAAGGAGGTAGGACAAAGCACATGATGAGCACATGGCAACATGTGGCAGACAAAATAGCTGCCACAAATCCAAAATGGAGTCGGTTCAATTGCTACGACAATGGTCAAATACAGCATGTCTTCTGCTAATGCTTAACCTAATCGCCGTTGATTTACAACAGACGACCCTTTCAGCATTAGCTGAAGGCATTAGACTTCCTAGGATAAGTTAGATACTCATCCCTTATATCAATGACCATCATCTCAGCTATCTCCTTGTTCAAATTATTCTGCATTTTGACTTCTGCAACATTTCTTTTGATCGGTATGCAAGCAGTAATGCACTTAGAACATATCATCGGACTACACTGGATACACACACAACATGTGAAGACTATTGCAATTATTATACATAGAGCAGTCAATACTTTCCAGCCCCAGGCAGAAATTAGAGTCCAGAACCATCCTGCAAGGGTCCACGTACCATTCTCTGTGTGGAGGTCTGCAGCGATCTTATGGAGTTTATTGATCGCTTTATACACTGATGGTGTGTGATCTGGGATGAACACACAGCAACTACTACCTATAATGCGACATGCACCACCTCTATCTGCTAACATAACATCTAGAACCATTCGGTTCTGTAAAGCAACAATTCTAGCAATTTGCAATTCTTCAGTGAGGGCTACAGCTGCTTGATCCTGAACAGCTTTTACAACTCTAGTTAATCGTCACACTTTTCTACTATTTAATGCAGTACCCACAAAAAAGAACAATCCTAAATTAAAGTCAATATACTGTTGCAGGCTAGTGTCTGTTTGATCTAAATCATCAATATTCAAGGTCCTCTTATAACGATTTACAGTAATATTGTTGAATAGTTTAAGATCTCGATGATACAATGGAGGTGCCAGAAACACAGGAGGCAACAAAAATGACACATAACATACACCTGTCCACCCAGCTGACAATCGATAATATCCACGATTTCCACACACAAAGTAGGTGTTATGTGAAGCTAAAAAGGTACTATTATTCAATCCATCTATTTTCTAAACCGTAATACAGTCACTAATTCCAACAGGAATATGTCCAATGCTCTGTACACATAATTCTGCTTGTCCCTGAGTGACAGAGATAACAAAATGTTCACTTTCAATAGAGTCTCTTGTGTTGGTGAAGATATATGGCGTTGACATAACATTGAGGACATCACATGTATATATTCCAGCCTCTTGGAAAGTTCTAATCTAGAAACACTGAGTATAAAGGCCTGGGAGTCCTTCATCCATGTCATAAATAACAAATTTTCGAAGCATGTCCATGGCCATAAAGCAGGAAATTCAAAGGGGGCAGTCTGGAATACCAAACGACTGAGCCGACAAAAACGACAACTAAATAAGTACCTTAGACAATTACGATCACGTGGACCAGAAAACCACCAGGGAATCCTGCTTTTAATTGCAAAAGCAAGAAAGGAGCACAAAAGGGACATAATATCGGCCAAAAAAGAGTACAATGAACATATCTGGGCAAAACTTCTCTATGCAAGTAAACTAAGGGACTCCAAGCGTTTCTGGGATCAAATCAATCAGTTAACTAACAGCAGGTTTCGACATCATAACTCGGATGTAACGGAAGCAACATGGAGAGCCCATATCGAACACCTATACAACGAAATTCAACCTTCAATTGCCCTGAATAACGGACCAATAACAGCAAATGGGGCCGGCGGCGGAGGACAAGCCAACAATACCCTGACCCATGAATCGTCTGCAGTTTTAGAGTTATTTTCTGCTGAACAAGTACTAAAAATAATAAAAAAATTTAAACCTGAGGGAGTTCCAGGTCCCAATGGACTACCAAACGCCCTGTTTCGGCATGACCCTCCATTTTGGTCTTGTCTCCTGACTCCCCTTTTTACCAAAGCCATTACATGCGGTTTGATCCCTGAGTCTTGGAGAGGAAGCTTAATCGCATTGATAGATGTGGAGGCGAAATTATACGCATCTAATCTTTTGGTCGAGTTAGAGGCTTGGGTCAGCCGGTCAAACTTAATACCCTATACACAAACTGGATTCCGGGCAGGGATGGGTACCCTCACCAATATTTCAGCTGTCACTCTCATAGCCAATCAAGCATTTGCAAAATCTAGGCCTTTGTATGCCTGTTTTATCGACCTAAAAGCAGCTTTCCATAAAGTTTCAAGAGCTAACCTTTGGGCAAAAATGCAAGACTGGGGACTCCCGCCACGACTTCTGACGGCCATCATCAATCTGTATTCACACACGTGGGTCCAAATCAAGAAAGGAGATGGGTCCAGTTTAACTGTAAAAATTCCAACATTCAATGAGCTAAAACAGGGCTGCGTGTTAGCACCCTGCCTATTTAACATTTACACCTCCGACCTTGATAAGTGCCTTCGGTTAATCCAAGCCGACCCTCCTAAATTGGGGAAAAAAACGATACTGTGCGTCCAATATGCCGACGACATTGTCCTGCTAGCACAAACTCCTATAGGCCTGCAGAAACTGATTACAGAATTAGGAGACTATGCTACCTTGAACCAACTCACGATTAACCATCAAAAAACAAAAGTTTTGTGTTTCTCGAATTCTATTAAAACATCGAAAAGGCAAACTTTTTCCTGGAAATTGGGGGAGCTTCCATTGGCTAGGGTAATGTGCTATAAATACCTAGGCTTTCAGCTAGATTGTAAGCTTAACTTCAAACCACACCTGGATCAAGGCCGCATGAAAGCCAAACAATTGTTGTTTGCTTTTAAAACCCTAAAGAAAAAACTTATAGGATGCTCCACCGCCCATCTGCTTAAAGTGATTGCTGCAAAATTTTTACCTTCCATCTCATACGGCTCGGAAATTCTGAATACTAAAGATGCCGCAGTCCTAAATACAGCACAATCTACACTATTTAAGAGACTGTTTTCAATACCGCTACATACCTCACAGGCACAAATCCGCCTAGAATATGGATTAAAAAATCAGATCATGGCCAGACAAGGCGCCCTAGTAAAATACTACTGGAGGATGAGGGAGGCAGAAGACAACACCCTTGCCCTTTGTTGTTGGGTCGAGATTGAAAATCAAATGAGCCTAGCTAATTCAACCACAGCAGCTCAGAAGGAATCCTTGTCTGCATTACATTTAGAGGACGCTTGGCACACCCCCGCAACATACTCTGGATTTAAAAGCGTAGTCAATAACGCCATTAAACGGATTTCTTTACTAACGGATAAAACGTCCTTTGCAAAAAAATATCATGCCTGGGCTGTGATAAAGGACTACCAGAGGCTGAAGCCACAACAATACCTGTTGGAACAATTCTCCCACCAGAAAAAACATTATCTGACTTTGCTACGCATGGGGTCTTTCCCCTCAAAGGATTTGACCCCAAAATGGAAACAAACATGGCCATCCAAGGAATGTCGCCTCTGCGGTCAAGGGGAAGAGTCATTACTACATTTACTATGTACTTGTTCTTCTTGATTGGAAACTCGAAAATCCATCCTCCAGGAGGCTTTAAGAAAGGAACAAATAGGAATATATTTCCCAAATGTATTGTCATATTCGTCATTATTTTAAAATAATAAGTGTCCTTCTATCGTGATATTGACCTTAAGTTCTTTTATGCTTTTAAAATGTATACTTTAAAGCATTGCGTTTTATGATGATTGTCCATCCTTTTATGATTTTTAAGGAATCAAATAAAAGTAAATTTTTGATTGATTGATATATGGCATTGAAGTGTTGTCCGGTCGATATTCCCCCCACTCCCATTTAGTTCCATTCGCTTGGGGATACCCATCTTTGTCTTGATGACATTCTTTATTCAACCGGAAAAGCAGTCTGCCCACAGTAGGCTTCCTAGTTGCAAAAAGCAGGGTATACCAGGCTCGACAGGAGCCATTATGCGAAAAAGGGAGAGGTATAAATGGTGTTCCTCCCTTCTTTTGATGTGCAGGCATCATCCCACAAAATCCAACAGTTCGTGGCATTTGTAGCAATGTTGGTATGGTGTAGCATCTGAATAAAAGTGTTAAGGTAGGATTGTCGGTGCTTCAATTCTTGATATGGGAGCGTGAAAAAATAATGCTCCTCAGGTGTCGGTGTAGTAACAACAAACAACTCACGAGCAGGAGTTGTCTCCTCAACAGACCATGTTATTGTTGCCACAATCACCAAGACAACAATAAGCCCTACAGCACAAAAAATCTTCTTCTTTTCCATTTTTGACAAAAGCACAAAATAATTCTTCCTGAAACTCAAGTAGTTGTCAGAGCTCTTACCCCTGGGCAGCCGTTGATTTCTTCACCACGGGCCAAGACGGGTGTCACTACCCTAATGCAGGGCTGATCCCCCCCCCCCCCCTTGCCACATCGGCTCTCCGTTTCACTAACCCAGGGAATGCTCAGACAACTGTCACAAGCACTGCAGACTCCTTTCTCGGTCTCAAATTATATCTTGTTGCTCCAGGGATTGTCTGGTCCGGAAAGAACTCCTCAGATCTGTCAGGTGTCACAGCACGGCCTTTCTCCACAGTCAGAACCTCTCGATGTTCAGTCAATACAGCAGGCTCCACCAAGGTAGGAAGTACTCTCCGACAATGGGTGCTGTGGATCCAATTTTTCCGGGTCGTGACTCAAACTGCTGTCCTCGTGGCAAGTAGCACTTGCTCTGGTCCACGCCACCTTGGCTCCAAACTGCTCGACCTCTCGAAGACCTTAATCATCACATGGTCGCCAGGTCGGAGTTCATGGCCTTCAACTGTAGATCTGTCAGGAAGTGCTTCCCGAACTTGTTGATGAATAGAAACCAAGTTATTAGTTAATTGTGCCAAATAGTCATTCATTTAGACACAAGGTACATCATACACAGAACTTGGTTTAGGAATTCCCCAGATATTCATGGGCCTACCAAACAGAATCTCATAGGGGGTGAGACCTGTTCGAGAATGAGGCACTGATCTAATAGACAACAATACCAGTGGCAACGCATCTGGCCAAGTCAGAGAAGTAGAAGCCTGTATCTTGGCTAATTTCAATTTCAGAGTAGCATTGTATTTTTCCACCAATCCTGCTGATTGTGGGTGGAACACTGCATGAAACTTCTGTTTGATCCCTAATCCTTTCAGGACATACTTAATAACATTCCCTATAAAATGAGGTCCGTTAACACTCCACAAAAGTCTACAAACACCATAACGAGGAAAAAATTCCTTTAAAAGCACCTTTGCCGTAGTAATCGCAGTATTGTCCTTTGTAGGGTACACCTCAATCCATTTACTGAAGGCACATACCACCACCAAGACATACTTCAGATTATTGCAGCTTTCAAGCTGAATGTAATCCATCTGCAAAACTTCAAAAGGTGCAGTTGGTGTAGCAAACTCTCCTGCTGGAGTTCGTGTCCCTTTTCCGGGATTGAATTGCAAGCAAATCATGCAGGACTGTACTACTCTCTTAGCTGTGCTAGCAATTTCTGGATGTTCCCAAACTTGCGTAAGCAATTTCACTACTGCTGAAGCTCCAACATGTGCTAGCCCATGTGCCATCTGAACCATAGGTTGTACAAAAGCTAAAGGCAACTTCCATCTATCCATCTGTTTGTTTTGCCAACAACCTTCATCATCCAACTCCCTATCCTTCGACCATTGCTCCCGTTCTTTGTCAGAAGCAGTCCTCTGTATCTCTAATACTTCTTTCCTAGCATCGTGCCACCGCTCAGCTTGTGATTTTACTACATACATAGAAGCAGTGTCAGGCTGCATTGCAGTCTCACGTGCCACTCGATCTACAAAAGCATTTCCTTGTCCCACCTTATCATTCCCTTTCTTGTGCGCACTGCATTTCACTATAGCTATTTTCTTTGGATATGTTAATGCAGTCAAAAGATTATGCACTAGTTCTCCATGCATTATCTGCATCCCGTGTGATGTCAGAAAACCTCTTTCCTTCCAGAGCAGACCAAAATCATGCGCCACTCCAAAAGCATAGCGGCTATCTGTATAAATGTTCACACGCAAACCTGTACTAAGCTCACATGCTCGTGTCAAAGCTATTAGTTCTGCTGCTTGAGCTGACTTCTGTGGTATGCGAGCTGTCTCCACTATTGTGTGAAGCGTAGTAATTGCATATGCGGCTGAAGTTGTACCATCCGGTAACTTCACACAAGACCCATCAACCCACAATTCTCCATCTACATCTGGAAGGGGCGTATCTTGCAAATAAATACGACCCTTTGTCTTTTCCTCAGTCAGGAAAATACAATCATGTGTTTCTTGGGCCTCAGGCTGAGTCACCGGAAATGGCAACAACGTGGCTGGGTTTAGTGTTGCACATCTCTTCAGTGTAATATGAGGAGCTACCAGCATCAGCTCATATCCTGTCAGCCGAGCACTAGTTAAATGCTGCGTCTTTGTTTGATTCAAAAGGGCATCAACAGCATGGGGTACCAGCACCAGCAGCTTATGTGATAAGACTATCCCTTCACTCTGGCGTATTGACACAGCTGTTGCTGCAACCGAGCTAAAACATCCAGGCAACGCTCGAGCAACAGGATCAAGTACTGCTGAAAAATATGCACAAGGGCGTTGCTTATTACCATGTGTCTGTACTAAAACTGACACTGCACATCCATCTCTCTCGTGTACATACAATGTAAAGGGCTTCGTGTAATCTGGAGTACCTAACACTGGTGCTGAACAAAGGGCTTGTCGTAACTGTCGAAAAGCATTCTCACATTCATCTGTCCATGGAAGGGGTATTGGAGTGTCTTTTGTCAAAAGTGCTAACAAAGGCTTAACAATGTATGAAAATCCCAATATCCATTGCCTACAAAAGGAAGTAAGACCTAAGAATGCTCGAACTTCTTTCTGTGTAGAAGGTACTGGTGTGTCTAGAATTGCCTGAATGCGATCTGATGTAAGTGCACCCCCTCCTTAGACAAAAGGTGACCTAAATAGGTTACCTTTGGTCTACAATACTGCAATTTCTTTTTCGATACTTTGTGATGATGTGAAGCAAGGAAAGAAAGCAAGGACAAAGTGCATTTTTCACATTGTTCAGGGGTATCGGCTGCCAACGAGATATCGACATATTGTATGAGCGCCACACCTTCAGGCAGAACAAAAGAATCAAGTTGTCTCTTTAATGCCTAGCTGTAAATACTAGGACTGTCAGTATAGCCTTGAGGAACTCTACCAAATCTATACGATCGATTATTCAAAGTGAAACCGAACAGATATTGGCTATCAGGATGAATAGGGATCGAAAAGAAGGCGTTCTTCAAGTCTATAACAGAGAACGTGGTTGCAGTAGGTGGAACTAAAATAAGAAGTGTCGTGATGTCAGAAACCACTGGGTATTGTGGCACCACTATCTCTTATTCACCTCCCGTAGGTCAATTATAAATCGATAAATCCTAGTATCAGTGTCTTTCTTCAAAATAAGGAGAATCGGGCTGTTACAAACATTAAATGGAACTTCTTCAACCACCCCCACTTCAATGAGATCTTGTACAATTCGTGTGAGTGCTTCCTCACCCTCCTGTGAAATTCTATATTGAGGCAAACGTGGTAACACAGCTCCCTCCTTTACAGTAATATGCACCGGGGGAATAACCATCTGTCCCACATCAGTATCTGAAGTAGCCCACAAAGTTTTAGGTAGGGAGGCTAATGCAGTATCCTCTTTAGCAATGCAAACTCTGTCCATCACTGGGTAATTATCATTCAAAATCACTCGTACTCCTTCAGGGGAACATCTTATTGTAGCTCTGAAATACTTAAGCATATCAAGACCCACAATATTATCTGGTGTATTTGGGGAGAGCAAAAACTGGCATGGAGCAGCAAATTTATCAACATGAAATGCAAGTGGTTGTGATAATGGGCTAAGGGAGGGTGTTCCATTGAACCCTATCGATGTGATCGTTAAGCCAGACAGGGGAGCCCTCGGAACCAATTGTTTAGACAGAGCGCTACGAGTAGCTCCTGTATCAACCAGAAACTGATCAGTAGAACCCAAAACATGTGCTGTAACATAAGGACCCCTCTGATTTACTGGAACTTCAACTGATTCCTTACCCCATCCTACGCAATCCTATGCATAAGCAGAATCATGTAAATCAGGTTGCACATAATCAGACACCTGGTATTGGTTGCGCCTGTTAAAAGTATTGAACACATTTTGTACCCGCACATTAGAATCAAACCTAGCGCGATCGTTCGTGTTGCCCCTAGGACCTGAATATCCCGCGCAATTTCTCATTGGTCCTCGACCACGGACATAGCGTTGTGAGCGCAACAATGGACACTCATCAGCCCAATGGCCAAATTTCCTACAATACGCGCATTGATCAACAGCCAAATTCGAACGAGTGTAAGAAGAGCCATAAAATCCTCGTCCGCCTCTATCATTACCTCTAGGAGGTGGACCATAAACCTGAGATAACATAACCTTCGTTTTTAGTTCCTTAGACTTCTTATCCTCACTACCCTTCGCTTCTAATTCCTGACGCTCATAATATTGAGCCCTCGTCAGGAGAGATGCCGGAGAAGAGGTAGTCCAAGAGCTTTCACTAGCTTTTAGGTTTAAATCTTTTTATTATTGGAAGACCGTGCAATGTGGTACAAAAAACAGAGTGGTTACACCAAGTATGAGTGGTAGTGCTCAACGGATGCATGATGTGCAAGGCTACATTGGTAATAACAGCAATGTCCAACCTGTCGGGGACAAAAATGCACTGAACCAAGAAAATATTAGAACCGAAATAAGCCAAGAAAACCTTCCCTCCGCCCTTAACCCAACCTCCCCTTCCAAACCCCCCTTTCCCTCCCTCCCCCACCCAGTCCAGAGCTCCCAACAGTCTCTCTACTGCTCATTCGCACAACTTCTGAGCGTCTCATGCCTCGAGTACCTAAGGGTCTGTAACTATAGGCGCTGTCAGGCGCAACAATCTGAGATATCTAGGACACGTTAGCTCTGTGAATTCAGTCAGCAGTAGGGCCCTAAAAGGTTGCCAGAGTTCCTCAAATTGGTCCCCCTTCCCTGCTGCGGTGAGTGACAGCTTCTCCATTCCCAACACGTGCCACATCCGGTGAACGATTCAGAAAAGTGGGTGGTGATGAACAGAGTGTCTGAATTAAGCAGACCACTCTTACCCAGTCCAAAGATCAGGGCTTGATCCATCACCGTTATTTATCTCACTGCACCATCCCAGCTCAGAACCTGGCTATATGCAAATCAGTCTGTCCCTGGCCCAGTGCATCATGGGAACAGGGCAGACTAAACTACCAAGCCAATTCTTCACCAGAAAGGAGACAAGCTACCGGGGACCGGTTTCTGGCATTTCAGCCGTCTTCGGCCCGGCTTGCTTGAATCCTGATGGTGCAGTGAGAAAGGGACTCATGTCTGAGTATTCTCAGATGTGAGACCCTTGCTCATTGCACCATCAGGATTCAAGCAAACCGGGCCGAAGACGGCTGTAATGCCAGAAACCGGTCCCCGGGAGCTTGTTTCCTTCCCAGTGTAAGAATTGGCTTTTGTAGTTTGGTTTGCCCTGTTCCCATCATGCACTGGGACAGGAACAGACTAATTTGCATACAGCCAGGTTCTGAAACTGGGATGGTGCAGTGAGCTAAAAAACGGTGTTGGATCTAGCCCTGATCTCTTGACTGGGTGAGAGCTTTCTGCTTAATTCAGAGACTCTGTCCCTCACCACCCCTTGTTGTAAATACATCCGGTGAAGCCAGCCCGTGGTGGTAGGGACATTGGTGGTACACCCGTGTGTTAGGATATTCTGCAGAGCCGATCCGAGGTCTATGGCCATTTGACGGCCCCTGCGAGAGCACAGCGGGAAGGCCCAGCAGAATATAAGCAGGAAATCTGGGTATTTCTGTCTGGAAGTGTGCATCTACCTCATCTAAGATGTATGTCCAGTATGATTGGATGAGCGGGCATTCCCACAAAATGTGTGTCAAAGTTCCGGTGTGCCCACAACCTCTCCAGCAGAGCTTATCTTTTGAAGGATCCATTTCGGATAGCCTCTCAGGGGTGTAGTACCAGTATAGAGTTATTTTAGTGAGTGTCTCGGTGAGTCCCATGTGGTACGCTGAGTGCCTAGCCCTATATGCAATGTTCCCCCATTCCTTATGACTCAGGGATCTACCCAGTTCCTTTTCCCATCGTACCCTGCCCGGATTGTAGATGTGCGTGGTTGGCGTCTGAATCAATTTATAAAGGTCTGAGATGAGCTTGGTGTTGTAGGTGCGTGAGAAAAGCCAGCGTTCGTATGGGGTGAATTTCCTGTCAGCTGATTCTCGGACTTGCGGCTTCAACGCCCAATGACGCACCTGTAAATATCTCATACGCTCTGTTTCGGGGAGGTTATACTCCTGCTTAAAGTGCTGGAAAGGAAGTACCCCTTCCGAGCTGTATATATGATACAGGAAGCGACAACCCGCCGGTCTCCAATGTGCAAAGGCCCCTTTAGCCGTTCCGGGGGTGAAGTTGGGGTTGTCCACCAGGAGCGTGAGCGGAGAGGGAAACGTCGTCAAGCCATGGAGTATGTTAGTCGCATCCCAGATTTCTACTGGAACCCGGGTTATAGAGGACGCATAGAGGTTGGCCGGCCTGTAAGGTCGCGGCAGAAACGGTATCTCCTGCAGCGGGCGTCCCGCCACCGCCTGGTCCTGAAAGAGCCAGTGTTTGTCGGACTCCCACTTGCTCCATTCCACCAGATAGCGCAATTGCGCCGCCTGGTAGTATTTGTACAGGTCAGGAACACCCAAACCTCCTTCCTCCGGAGCTAAAGTGGCGAGTGTTCTCTTCAGCCGGGGCTTCCGACCTTGCCAAATAAATTGGGCTAGGTCCGATTGGGTTTGTCGTATCCAGCCTGCTGGAGGCCTAAGGGGTAAGGCACGAAAGAGATACAAGATTTGCGGCAGGATAGTCATCTTAACTGCCGCAATGCGGCCCAGTCAGGATAGGGGAAGATGTCTCCACCGATCTACCTCTCCTCGAATGCGTGTGCGCAGAGTAGCTTAATTGGCCGTGACCATTCTGGTCAGGGTCGGGGCGAGTTGGGTTCCTAAGTATGGGACCGTATTTGTGGCCCATTAAGCGGGTAGGAGGGTCTGTAGCTACTCTCGGGTTGAGGCTGTAAGGGACAGGTCTAACGCTATAGATTTGTCCGTGTTCATCTTAAATCCGGACACTGTAGCAAACGCCTCAAGCTCAGCAATGCACGCCGGCAGCGCCGGCCGTGGATGATCCAAGGTGAGTAGGACATCATCCGCATCAAGGCTAATGGTGTGAAGATCGCCGCCGAATTTAATGCCCAGAGCATCCTGCTGTTGCCGGATCCGATAAGCGAGGGGTTCCATATAGAGGGCGAAGAGGAGTGGTGATAGTGGGCACCCTTGTCTCGTCCCTCTCTCGATGGGGAACGCGGTCGATGTGTAGCCATTGACTCTCACTACTGCGGAGGGAGCACCGTAGCAGTTGAAGATTAGGGTTCGAAATTTCTCCCCCACTCTGAACTTGGCTAGTACCAATTCCAGGTAGGGCCAGTGGACACGGTCAAACGCTTTCTCAGCGTCGACCGCCAATATCATGTGCTCCCCAGGTATTCGGGAAGCTTTTTCAATCAGGTGGGTGACTCTCTTTGTATTGTTGACAGTCTGCCGGTCAGGGACAAAGCCCGCTTGGTCGGGGTCTACTAAGCCTGGCAGGTTGGCGGCCATACGTGCGGCTAGGATGCTAGTGTATAATTTGAGGTCAACATTAAGGAGGGAGATTGGTCGATATGCCCCGCACTTGGTTCTGTCTTTCCCAGGCTTTGGGATGACCGAGATTGAGGCACGCAGGAGGTCCGATGGGATGGCTCCCGGTTCTGCAAACAAATTAAAGAGACGAGTGAGCAACGGCGCTAGTGTGGTGCAGAAGGTCTTGTAAAAGGAGGAGGAATAGCCCAGGCGCCTTCCCCACCTTGAGACGTGCGATTGCAGCGACCACTTCCTCGATGCGTATGTCTCTCTCTAGCCATTCCGACTGTTCCGGGGCCAGGGATGGGAGCGTGACCGAGTCCAGGTACCTAGATGCGTGCCCTCGTAAAGTTTAGCATAAAAGTCTCTGAACGTCTCTGCTATTTGCGCATCCTCCAACACCATAGAACCGTCAGTGCGCGCGACTTCCTTCACCCTCTGATGTTGTCGGGCTATTCTGAGCCGATTGGCCAGTAATCGCCCACATCGGTCCCCACCGGTGTAATAGGTGTGTTTTAACCGCAGTGCCGCATATTCTGCCCGGTCTGTGTCATGAGCCGTAAGGTGACCCCGCGCCACCTTGAGCTGTTTCCAGAATCTCGGAGCACCCGTCCGCTGGTGCATGCGTTCGAGTTCCTGCACTTTTAGAGTGTGTTCCTCCCTTTTTTTTCTTTCCGCATTCGCTTATCGGCTGAGGAGATCGCAATAAATACCCCCCGAAGGACAGCCTTCAATGCGGCCCATTGGGTTGCTAGCGTGGTGTCTGAATTCGCGTTGCGCCGTAGGAAGTCTTGCACGGATTCCTTAATCTGTTTCACTACTTCCTGTCTATGCAGGAGCGTATCTCGGAGTCGCCACACTCTAGGAGACGTTAGAGGCGGTGGGGTGGTAACAGTCATGGAGACCGGGGCATGATCCGACAAGGATATGACTCCCATATCAACCGATGAGGTGAGAGAACTCACCGGGCTCGTCACTAAGAGGTGATCTATGCGTGCGTACGATTTATACGCCGCAGACTAGTGGGAGTATTCTCTTTCCCCGGGATGCCGTTGTCGCCACAGATCATGTAGATCAAGGTCCCGCAGCCTGTCAGTGCAAACGGTCGAGAGGCTTCTCGCGTGGAAGGTGCATGGGGAAGACCGGTCTAAGGTTGTGTCAAACACGACATTCAAATCTCCGCCTATTATGATGTGTCTATCCGAAGTCGACGCTATTTCTGTGAGGGCAGTGTGTAGGAATTTCTCTTGACCTTCGTTGGGACTGTACAAAGAGCCTATTGTGAAAGTCACCCCTCCCAGGGCCACGCGGTACACCAGGAGTCTGCCCTTGAGCTCTGCTATTTTGTGGAGGACCTCCCCTTTGAAATGCCTCGCCACTAGGAGTGCTACCCCGGCAGTTTTAGCGGTCCCACAGGAGAAGTATTGTCCCGGGAACGCTCGTGAGCGAAGCCTGTGACAGTCCCGAGGTAACAGGTGCGTCTCCTGGAGGAGGCAGATATCTGCATGCGTACTTTCCAAAGAGGAGAGGATCGCTCGCCTTTTAACCGGGTTGTTGAGTCCCCGCACATTGAGTGTCAATATTTTAAAGGTGTTAGGCATCGTGGTGTGTGAGGTGGTGAGCTGAGGCTATGGCATCTGGCAGGCGATCCATAGCGATGAGTGAGAAGGAGGCTCTCTAAACTGTAAGTACCGAGCAGTGTGGAGGTGCAACCAGTGCACCTGTACAAGAACTGATCTCTGGACTCCCCCCCCCCCCCCCCCTTTCCCCCCACATCCCATCTGATTCCCTCCCTAACCCCAACTGGCAGGTCCCCAAAGTGCAAAATTGTCTTCTTACAGCAAGTTTCAACCAACTCCCCCTCAACCCCCTCACCCACCCGCCAATCCCCCCCCCCCCAACAACCCCGCAGAACACTACTCATAGTCTTGGGCCTATCGGGACAAAGTTCAGGTCCGTAGAGTGTCAATGTAGAGGGTAACGTGGCAGCGGCTGACTCAGCGGATCCCCTGCCCTTCCTCCCCCAACAGAGCTATATCATGAAAGCATACCCCTTGATAATAACACCTTACAGTTTGGTCGCTGTATTGTCGACCACCTCCTGTACTGCTGCCTCTCGCTCCTGGGCAGCTGTGATGGGATCAGGCTTCGAAAGAGACCTGGGGGACCGCCGCCTCCGCACAGTCTGCCACCCGTCCCCGGTGCGTCGCTGGGCCCCGTCCTGTGATCTATGCGGGGAGGCCTCCCTAGACCCAGCTTCCTCTGGCAAATCAGTGTCCAGCAACGCACATGTGTCTCGGAGTGATCTGAGTTGGTGTAGTGTCCCTTTCCACTTGAAAATGAGTCGAAACGGGTGACTCCAAGAATATGGCACTCCATTGTCTCTTAGGAAGTTCGTGGCAACTCTGAAGGCCTTCCGCTTCTGCATGGTAATGGTGGAGATATCTTGGAAGAGGGCCACAGGGTCTCCCCGGAAGTGGATAGGCTGTTTTGATCGGGCCTCTCTCAAAAAGCGTTCCTTCAGTGGAAAATCGGGGAGGAAAGCTAGGATGTCCGGAGGGGGGGCCGGCGAGCGCCGCGCCAATCCGACTCTATGTGCGCGGTCGATACGAATGTCAAACCAGATTCCCCGAGGATCTCCCGGAACAACTCCTGCAAGTAGTTGACAACGCTGTTTCCTTCTGACTTCAACGGCACACCCCGGACCCTTTTGTTGTTTCTCCGGGAGCGGTTCTCAAGATCCTCTGAGTGCGCTTGAAGGTCCACCTGTTGTTCCTGAAGACGGAGGATCTCCTGCTGCAGCCGTTCCACTTCCATGCTGCGGGTCTGGTCCGCTTCCTCCACTGCTGCCACACGCTCCCCCAGGCCATCTACATCACGGCAGAGCTCTCGCTGCTCCCCCGCTAGTTCCTGCTTCAGGGCCTGAAAGTCGTCCCTCAGAGTATTGAAGAGGGAGGCCAGGAAAGCTTTTGTGATATGAGCCGTGTCTTCGAATTGGCCTGGGAGGCTGACAGGCGCCTTAGGGGATGACGACACCTGGGCTTTCTCTCCTTTCGGAGCGTTTTTGTGGAGCATATCAATGATTTTGCGGGACCCCTTGCGCCCTGCGGTAGCCATGATGCCGGTGGTCTGCAGTCGCCACGTGTCCAGGGAAGGCTCTGCAGGAGGCTGCGGGTGTCACCATGGCGGTGTCGTGGGCAGGACCCGCAAGGCCTGTGAGTTCGAGCCGGCACCCGGGAACGTGCACCGTCCGCTCCACCGGGGGACCCCGGGTATCTCTGGGAGCCGGGCAGTGCAGGTCCAGGTCTGTTACACTCCCGTGATGGTCAAGAGCAGATGCCCCAGTGTCACCAGTGTCAGAGGCGAGGTCCAAATGGTAGAGTTGTGTGTTCTTCCCATTCGGGTCAGCTGTGCTCCCCCTGTATATCTCAGCCACTCTTGCGGTCAGTAAGCTGGGGCAGGTGCCGGGACCGAAGGGCCTCCGCTGTTCTCAGAGGGGTTCCGGTCTCCCCTGGAGGTCCCCAGCGCAAAGGGCGGAGCACCGGGGGGCCAACCGCAGGAAGAGGGTCCAATGGGACACGAATTGGGCCCGGGAGCGGGCTCCAATGCCCTCGGCGGCTGCTTGATGTCCCTCAGGATGAGCGCTTGGTATGCGGGCAGTGATCCCGCCTGTGCGGATATGGATCTGCGCAAGTGGCCGCCGGCGCTCTCCCGTAGCAGGCCCCAAGCCCGGATCTCAATTTTCAGGGCCTCACCTGGGCGGTTGAGCAAGTCGGGGGTGCGAGCGTCACTCTTGGCGGCTCCAAGGTTAGGTGCCAGGCTCACGGTGCATAGGGCCGTGCGGGTACCGATACTCAGCAGCTCCGTTTCTCCTGGGCCCCCGGTCGGTGAACGGGGTCTCCACCGGGCCGCGGCCCGCGTCTCCGCCTCCGCCAATCTCCTCTGCCCCAGCACCGGCCACTCTCCAGGCGACGGAGCTAGCTGCAGCACTCTAGACCGGAGAGCCGAGTGTTCCTCAGAAGGGGTCGCACCCACACCGGGCGCCAAGGTTGTAGCTCCGCGTCGTTCTCTTCGGGTGCTAGGCCCCGAGCCGGGGGCTCGAGTAAGTCAGTAGCCCGCCCGGCTGCCCCCGGGCGTGTTCTCGGTCGGCTTCAGTGGCTCGGGCCGTCCGTCTGCTGTTCCGAGGGTGGCGGCAGCTGCGTGCGACCCTCCGCTCGCTCTATTTCGCGACCCAGGGCGCAGAAGTTACTCCAGGCGCCGAGCACACCCGGCCGCCATTTTGCTGTCTCACACCGGCAGGGGCTCTCGTCGCACGCCCCACAGCTCCGGCGGGCGTCTCAGCTCAAATCATCGAGCGGAAAGCACCAGAGCAAGGTACGGTGCTTCGGAGCCGTGGAATATATGAATTAAGGGGCAGATCACGCTATTATAAGGGCGATATGGGGTTCAGGGCCGGGGAGCCTCTCAGGACATGTCTGGTCAGCTTTCACTAGCTTTTAAACGGCTAGCCACTCCTGGTAATAGATTCGTAACATATTTATCTACAAACAAATGTCGGCCCGTATCATCCGTTAGCGACTGACCACTAAAATCATGAAAGGGTTCCTCAAAACGCGTAAAGAAATCTGAAACCGATTCATCTGCCTTTTGTTTACATGATGCTAAAATTGTCCAATCAATCTTTTTAGGGAGAATAATCGTTTTTACCTTAGTTAATATTGCAACAGGAAGGTCTAAAATCAACTGACATGGCTTTTTTCGCTGGTTCCCTATCCTCATCTTCCGTCTCTACCTCCTTCCATAATGCCCCATACGCTGCACGATCATCAACTTTACGCACGGATCTCCACATATCAGGCGGTAATATTAGCCCAAAAAATAAATCGATATCAGCTAATGTCATGGTACAAGAATTTATGGCTCCATCAACTTCCCCAAAGAAAGCGGCTGGATTTTTCCGCGGGTCAGGCAATGCAGCTTTAAGTGCCATTACATCTGCCCTATTCCAGGGAGTGTACACCCAATTATAAATAAAATAACCTTTAGCATCTACAGAGGACTTATCATCACTTGTACCCGCTCCCTTAGGAGGAACATATAAAGGCACAGCCTCTCGCATAGGCTTTGCATGCACTATTGCGGTCTTATCTGTTCCAAAGATAGATGATTGTTTCCCACCGAGCCAATCCGTCCGTGCATCTGCATCTGTTCTCTGTTTCTCCTCTCGCATACGAAGCGCCTCAGTTCGTAGTTTGAACAACCGTCTTATCGTATCAGCCACCTGGGGGAGAGTAAAAAGCCCATTACGTATTTGCTTACAATCAGCTGCTACATCATCAGGTTCTAAAACACCAGAGACTTTCCGAAACATGTCAACAACTTCTTCAGCAAAGTGCTCAGTAAATTATAATCGCTCTCTGTCCTGCCACCCCTGTTAACTATCTAAGATGTTAGAAACAGTAACAGAATCACGAAGTGCTTGACGAGCAGTCTTTCTAAGTTCTGCCGCGCGCTCGACCGACAGCATAGAGCGAGTATCTGGTTTTGTTCGATCTGCCCTGGAATCGACATCTTCGTCTGATGGAGCGGATGGAACGGCATGCGGAGGCGGAGGGCGATCTAGCAATGAGAAATCATCTTGTGATTTATTAAGGACAGGATAAAGAGGTTGCCGAACAACATATTGGCCGGATATCTGTAATTTGCGCTCCTTCTCCTGTCTCTCTTCCAATTCTTTAACTTCCTTCTTCCTTAATTCTTGCGCTTTTTCATACACATTCTTCGGTTGCTCTTTTTCAATCAGCGCTTGCTCACGTTTCTCACGCTCACGTACTTCTTTCACCCATATTCGCACACATTCAAACATGTCTTGTCTGGATTTCCGCTCGAACATACACTGTTCAACATACTCAATCTTTCGCATATCAAATGACCCATACATTGGCCAGCATAACTCAGGATCTTTTTGCGTGTATTTCCTCCATAATGTGCTGTACATTATAGAAGAAAGACCATATTTTATGTACATATCTCTATTAGGCGTCCCCTCTGGGAGCGCCGGCTGCGATTCCTCAAGTCTTAACCGGTTATTTCCAGAAAAGCAGCACATCCTACGAAGTGCGCTAAAAGCAGGCATGCCAAAAATAGTGCAAAATATGCAGTATTATAATCAAAGTAGCACTTAAAGTATCTGTAATACGTTGTGCCGTTCAAATCAAAATCACAATTTTAGACAAAAATCTCCTCACCTGCCTATATGTGTTGCAACGCATATATTTCACTTTCACTTTCACATCATGACTAGTCATACCAAACCAAAATTGCCACAGCAAGCGTATCCTAAAACTGCCTTGCCAATCCCAGGCTTCCAAAACCCACAGCAAGTACCATACAACGGTTCTTACCAATCACAGGGCGTCCAGATTCCAACTGCCAAGTTCTAAATTCTACCAAACGGCCACTGCACAGCAAGCCAACAGAAGAGATCTCAGTCAAGGACCGGCACCACCAGGATGGTCAGATCGGAAAGAAAGGAACAACGCCTTGGATGCCAAGACTCGGGTCTCTTCTGGCAGTGATCACGTCCGCGGCGAGATTCCAATCCTTTGTCACAACCACTCCTTCGGGCATCCGAGTCGCCGATGAGCCCAACGTGTCGGGCGCCAATTGATGTAAGTAAGCCTCAGCTAGGCCTACCAGTGCAAGGGGTTCGCCCTTCTCTGCACAGAGTCCTCAGACCATAGGAAGAAGTTGGCACAGAAACTGGAAAATACAAAAGCATAGTTTATTAAACATTTAAAGATGATACTACAGTCCACACAACACCCTGCATAGAGTAGCACACCGAACTAAAGCACATGGCCCCTTTTATACACAATGAGGGTGCTCAAAAGAAGGCGGTACAAAATACAAGAGCAAGTTTTATGTACATATAAGGGCATATTGGAAGGCACAATCGATGAGTGGGCGGAGTTAACAGTTTTCAGAAACTAGTAAACACATTCCTATCTGGAACTAATTAGTAACAGCTGCAGACCCTACTGGGCATGCCTGGGCATGCTGAAAGTGGGGGATGCTAAATATAGCCTGTTGCTGGGCAGATTTCAGGCGCAGTTAACAAGGAGGTAGGACAAAGCACATGATGAGCACATGGCAACACGTGGCAGACAAAATGGCTGCCACAAATCCAAAATGGAGTCGGTTCAATTGCTATGATAATGGTCAAATACGGCATGTCTTCTGCTAATGCTTAACCTAATAGCCGTTGATTTACAACACTTTTATCAAATAGAAAATCCTCCACCTAATGAATCAATTCCATCGTGTCTCTTATGAATGACCTAGTCTTCGGAACCCAAGGCTGTAGGAAAATGTCTATATACCAACATAATGGTTCAAGAATCAAAACACACCCGGACACGATGGGCCTGCCGGGGGGTTTATCTCGATTCTTGTGCACTTTAGGTAAAGTGTATGTGGTGGGGATATGTGGTTCTCTTTGGTTCAAGTATCTAAATTCATGGTCACTTAAATAGCCTTCCTCTAAACCTTTCTTAGTCAGTTGGTAAATGAGTAGATATTGGTTTCGTTGGATCGCCTGAGATTTTTTGATAGTTCTCAACAACATCAAAATCTCAGATACATAATCACCCTTGTTCTGGATCACAATCGAACCGCCTTTATCGGCTGGCTTGATCACGACTCCATCGTTCAGTTTTAAGGCCAAAAGACTGGTCCTTTCCTCTTTGGATATATTGTGCTTTATGTATTTAGAGGTTTCGAACAACTGTAACACATCTCTAAGCAAAACTTGTTCAAAGGCAATAATCTTATGAGACATCTGGTGCGTTGGTGGGATCAATGTGGAGGGCAGCCTCAGTGGTGTAGCTGGACTTCTCCTCTCATAAGAAGGGTTAGGATTCTTGAAGAAAAAGTATCTCAATCATACTTTTCTAAAGAATCGATGAAGTTAAATTTTGGTATCAAAACTACTGCAAGGAGCAGTAGGTACAAAACTTAGCCCCTTTGAAAGGACCGATATTTCACTAGATGTAAGTTCGTAATTGGAAAGATTAATAATGGGGTTACTGGTTTCACAAACTCCATTATTCGCTACTGTTATAGTCTGTATCTGAGGCCAGGCAATAGGGTTGATGGGTTCAGCTACCACCTGTGTGTTTGTCTCCTGATGGATATCTCCCTGTCTGTCTGGGGGTAGAATTTCACCCCTCTCAGCCCCCTGTTCCAATCCCTGTTGTGTCCTCTGTCCTCTACCCATCCCTGGGGAGGTCCACCCCCTCTAGGAGCTTGCCATCTGTTGTCTCCTAAAAAAGGCCCAGTAGTTAGATTGGAAGAATGCGATCCTTGAAACGTATCGCCTTGATAACCTGGACCAGAATATGTTGGTTGTCTACTTGTGCCGGGGTGGTTCTGTTCGTGATCACATTCACCACTGCTGTATGATGAGTCTGAAAAAGTCTGATATTTACGACCCCACCGTCTCCCTCTATTTATGAAGTGACCCTGATTATCCTGTTTGTAATAATCAGTCATGGTGTAAGGATATGTAGCTTTCTTATCATACAGTCTGATATCACGGGCAAGTTTCTCAATTTTACAATTCAAATTAGTCGTATTAAATTCAACTAGAGATTTGTCTAATCTTTCAAATGCTTCTTTGGCATTAGCCAAAAGCACCATCACCCAAAATCTTGAAACCGGTCCTAAGGATGCTTGTTTCCGGTCCAGGGAGGACCTGGCTTGACAGTTCGGGCTGGACCGTTCATATGAGGCACAGGGTCAAGACTGATTTGCATGTGGCCTGGTATAAACTGGGGTGGCATGGTGAGAAAAAAAGAATGATGGATTCAACCCAGATCTCTTGACTGGGGGTGAATGTTTTGATTTGTTCTGCATTCCATTCATCAATTGTGTGTCTTTAGCACTTGGTTGATTGCAAGCTTCCTGGGGTCCGTCAGCTTACTATGGAGGTGGACTGCTGGGTGAGTACCCAGATCCACAGGAAAACGTTTGGGGTAGACTCAGCCAAAGGTGGGTAGGGTCTCCAGCAGAAAAGTGGGGAGGACAAGGGTAATGCTTAGGAGTTCTCTAAAGGGCCCCAAACTAACACCCAGGGTAAAGGTTCCCATCTCCCAGGAGAGAAGATAGCAGTGGTCTCTTCAGGAAAGCCTGCTGACACCGGCACCGCAAGTGTTTTGCATGTGATCAGAGGGTCAGTTGAAGGGGGACCCCAAGTGTATCCCAAGAGGGTACAGCCACCCACCGGTGGGCAGTCCAAGGTGTTGGCTAGTATAGTGCTTGGGGAGGAGGGGTGCCCAAAGGAGGGTGGGGATCCCGAAGAAATGGCCCTGGTCTCACTAGGGGACAGTGAGATGGTCCCAGGAAACCATGTGCCCCTAGCACAAAGAAATACAGCACCTGGGTGACCATCAATGGGAAAAGGGTAGAGGCTCTCAGAGATACTGGAGCCAGTGTGACCTCAGTCCGGTGTCACCTGGTCTCTGAGGAGCAAGTAGTCCCCGGGACATTCCACTAAGTAGTTGCTGTAGACAACTCGGAGCGCCAGTGTATGGTGGTGCAGGTTCCCTTTGAATGGGGGGGGGTCTCAGGTACCTTGGGGGTAGTTGTGAGCCCTACCATGTCTGTAGATTGTCTGCTAGGTAACGACCAGGAGAGGTCCATGTGGAAGGATGTTAAACTCAGGTCTCACTTGGAGATGCTTGGATTGCCAGAGTGGGTATGCGTGTCCACTCAGTCAGTGGCAGTTAGAAAGGGTTGCCACAGTGGGCATGTGTGTCCACTCGGTCAATGGCGGCCAGAAAGGGTGATCAGAAGGACCTGGAGCCTGAAACAGTGGCCCTGGTCCCTGCCAAGAGAAAGGGCAGGGGGCGTGGGAAACCGGTCCCTGAAGTTCCCATGGACCAGGAAGAGGCTGATCTTGATGGGGACGCCCCGATGCCTACAGGGTAACAGGTAGCTGAACTGGGGGACATCTCTGAGTTGACCCATTGGCAGCAAGAAGGGGGTCCCACCAGGGTAGAATTATGCAGCGAGCAGATAGAGTGCCCTTCTCTGGAGGGTCTGCGGCGGCAGGCTGCAGACCAAGCAGCTGGTGATCAGTCTAGATCACATAGGATCTACTTGTAAAATGGTCCCCTGTATTGTGAGCCTAAGGTTGCTGAGCCTGGGTCTGCCTGTGTGCTGGAGGTACCCCAGCGCTTCAGGACCTTCCTACTGGGTCTGGCTCATGAGGTGCTTTTGGCAGGACATTTGTGGAGGGGCAAGACCGTTGCCAGGCTTTTCACCCACTTCTTCTGGCCCCAAATACGAAGGCAGTCGGATGGACATTGTAGGTCTTGCCAAACTTGCCAGGCAAGTGGTAAGAGTGGGAGGAAGGTCAAAGCTCCTTTTCTAGTTGTTAGAACACCCTATGAAAGGGTAGACATTGACATTGTGGGGCCCCTGGATCCCAAGACAGCCATGGGCAACAGGGACATCCTGGTCGACCATGTCACCCTGTACCCGGAGGCAATCCCTCTCAGGACAACGACGGCGCCAGTGGTGGGCCAGGCGTTAATGGGGATCTTGTCCGGCATGGGGTTCCCCAGAGAGGTGGCTTCTGACAGGGGGACCAATTTCATATCCAAGTATTTGACATCCCTGTGTAAGGAGTGTGGTGTAACCTATTAGTTCACCACTCCTTACCACCCACAAGGTAACAGTCTGGTGTTGAGGTTCAACCAGACCTTGAAGGGCATGATTAAGGGTCTAACAGAACCCATGAGGTGTAAGTGGGAAGTCCTCTTGCCATGCCTTCTCTTTGCATACAGGAAGGTGCCACAGAAGTCTCTTGGGTTCAGTCCCTTTGAGCTTCTGTATGGTCACCCTGTGAGAGGACCTCTGAGTTTGGTGAAGCAAGGCTTGGCGGCAGCCCCCAGGAAAACTCCCCAGTATGTGTTTAGTTACATGCTGGCCTTCAGAAACCAAACTGCCCGCTTCAGGAAACTCACCCAGGCGAACCTAGAAGCAAGCCAGGAAGAAATGAAGAAGTGGTATGACCAGAATGTCACTCTGGTCGCATTTCAACCTGCGCAAAAAAGTATGGGTCATGGTCCCAGTGGAACCTTGTACCTTGCAGGACAAATGGAATGGGCCGTTTGAGGTTTGGAGCGCAAAAGTGATGTCACCTATCTGGTGAATTTGCGGTACCCCAGGAACCCTTTGAGGGTCCTGCACGTGAACCACCTCAAGCCCCACTTTAAGAGGTCTGAAGTGAGCATGCTCTTGGCGACAGATGATGGGGTAGAAGAGGAGAGTAAACCTCTCCCTGACCTCCTTTCCACCAAGGAGCAAGCCCTCTACGCCGGAACCACAGCCAAGATACAGAAAAGACTCCAACGCATCCAGAACTCCTCCGCCCGTCTCATCCTGAACATCCCCCGACGCAGCCACATCTCCGGCCACCTGAAGGACCTGCACTGGCTCCCCGTCAGCAAGAGGATCACGTTCAGGCTCCTCACCCACGCACACAAATCCCTCCACAACCTGGGACCCAAGTACCTCAACGACCGCCTGACCTTCTACATGCCCACCCGCCAGCTACGTTCGACAGGCCTCGCCTTCGCCGCCATACCACGCATCCGAAGAGCCAGCACTGGTGGCAGATCCTTCTCCTACCTGGCGGCCAAGACATGGAACTCCCTCCCCATCCATCTTCGACTGGCCCAGGACCATCTCGCCTTCAGGAGACAACTCAAGACCTGGCTGTTCGAGCAATAGCAGACCCCTTCCCCCAAGCGCCTTGAGACCCTACTGGGTGAGTAGCGCGCTATACAAGTGTTATGATTGATTGATTGATTGGGTCAGTGGAAGGTGTTATCCTCTCCCCTACACTGACTCCAGAGCAGCGGAGCGACTGTGACCAGTTGTTGGGACAATTTGCCCCACTGTTCTCTCTGACCCCAGGTGTTACTCACTGGTATACCCATGACATGGACACTGGTGACAGCCCTCCTCTAAAGCACAAGGTTTACAGTTTGACTGACCAGGTCAGGGCCAGCATCAAAGAGGAGGTCTCTAAGATGTTGGCTTTAGGGGTGACCAAGCCCTCCAACAGTCCTTGGGCCAGCCCAGTGGTCTTGGTCCCATAGGCTGCTGCACCTGGTGCCACTCCAAAACTGCGGTTTTGTGTGGACTACAGTGGGCTCAATGCCGTTACCAGTACTGACGTGCAACCCAACCCCAGTGCTGATGAGCTCATTGATCGGTTGGGAGCTGCCAGGTTCCTCAGCACATTTGATTTAATCTCTGGGTACTGGCAGATTGCCTTAACCGATGAGGCCAAGGAGAGGTCAGCATTCTCAACCAAAGAAGGACATTACCAGTTCCGAGTGATGCCCTTTGGGTTTACGACTGCTCCTACCATCTTTCAGAGGTTGGTCAACCAGGTATTGGCTGGACTGGAGTATTTCAGTGCTCCATACCTGGATGACTATGCAATGTTCAGTTCCAGCTGGGAAGAACACTTGTAGTACCTCAGTGAAGTGTTGAGGGCACTGCAGAGGGCAGGCCTCACAATCAAGGCCAGTAAGTGCCAGATCTGGCAGGGTTCTGTGGTATACTTGGGACACCAGTTAGGAAACGGCCAGGTGGTGCCCCTACAACCCAAGATTGACACCATTCTGACTTGGAACACCCCCAAGACTCAGACAGAGGTGAGAGCCTTTTTAGGTCTCACTGGTTACTACAGGAGGTTTGTTAAGGGCTATGGTACCACTGTTGCCCCCTAACAGAGCTGACTTCCAGGAAGTAGCCCAAGAAGGTGATCTGGAGTGAGTCCTGCCAGAAAGCTTTTGATGCCCTGAGGGCTGCCTTGTGCACGGCGCCCGTGCTCATGGCACCCGACTTCTCCAAGGAACTCATCGTGCAGATCAACGTTTCAGAGCCTGGTGTGTGAGTGGTGCTCTTACAACTGAACGAAGAGAGCCTAGACCAGCCTGTAGTCTTCCTTAGCAGGAGTCTACTCCCCAGGGAACAGAGGTGGAGTGCCATAGAAAGGGATTTTTTTGCTGTGATCTGGGCACTGAAGAAGCTGAGGCCCTACCTGTTTTGGACTCACTTCCAGGTTCAGACAGACCACAGGCCCCTCAAATGGTTGATGCAAATGAGGTGTGAGAATCCAAGACTGTTGAGGTGGTCCATCTCCCTACAAGGAATGGACTTTACGTGGAACATCGCCCTTGCGCAGAACACGTCAATGCAGATGGTCTGCCCAGGTTCTTCCCCCTTAGTGAAGAGAATTCCCAGGAGGCCGGGTAGATCTCCTGACTTTCAGCTGGAGGGGACATGTGTTAGACTTGGCATCTTTTGGTGTGTTTTCCCTGAGTTCTTGCTTTCTGACCTCCCGACTCTGTTTTTGCTGACTTAGTGTCTCTGCACACTTTCTCACTGCTGATTAGTTTTAAAGTGCAAGTGCGCCTGTGGTACACTGTGTTAAGGATTGGTGTTTCAATGATTGGCGTATTTGACTTGCTTGCCAGTCCCTAGTAAAGTGCACTGAGTGTGCCAGGGCCTGTAAATCAAATGCTGTTAGTGGGCTGCAGCACTGGATTGTGCACCCCAAATAAACAGCCTGTAAATGTAACTCAGGCCTGCCATTGCAGAGCATGTCAACTAGGCAAGTGTGCCCACTTGCCAGGCCCTAACCTTCCCTTTTCTTACATGTCAGTCACCCCTGAGGTAGGCCAAATGTACCCCTGTGGGCAGGGTGCAGTGTATGTGAAAGGTTGGACATGCCCTAGTGTGTGTGGCATGTCCTGATAGTGAATTACTGCCAATTTCGTTTCCACTATTGCAAGGCTACCTGTTCCCATAAGACAGAATTGGGAGTTTGTTTATAACATCTTATAAACAGAACTGGCCCTGGGAACTAGGTAGAAAAATAAAGTTTAGTATGCCTCAACTCAGAATCTAAAGATGCATCTTTTAGTAAAGGTGATTTTTACATTCTGTGTTTCAAAATACCACTTTTAGAAAGTAGGTATTTTCTTGCTCAGCCATCCAGTAGGCCTCTCCTGGGTTTGTGGATTGACTGTTTGGGTTTTGGATGACAGGGGCTGGGAAGGAGCAGTGGCTCCAGATAGTCTAGGTGGGTCAGGAAAGGTCTGAATATACCTGGGCTGCATTTAGAGTAGGTAGAGGAGATTTCCTTTCACCTGAATTGGCCTGGTCTGCCTCTGACAATGCCGTCTCTATCTCCTGCCAGGAAGCTACACCAGAGAGGACAGAACAGGTTCTGGCTGGGCACAGACACTCTCTGCCTGAGAGGACAAAGAATTTTGTGCTTTAAAAAGTGGGGCCCAAACCCCTGAACTTTAGAACTATTTTGGACCAAGAAGACTGCCAAGAATAAGAGCTGGAGAAACTGTGAGGAGGAACTACCACTTTACTGAGTGCTCTGCTGTGTTGGCCTGCAGTGGCTGCTTCTGTCTTGGGCAGTGAAAGGACTGGACTTTCTGCAATCTATTCTTGTGAGTTTCTCCAAGGGCTTGAGGTAAAGCTCGCCCCCTGTTCAAGAAGTCTCAGGAGCAGCAAAGACTTCAAGTTCTTCTGCTCTCATCACTGGGAACTTTGTGTTTTGTGCTGCAACATAAAAAAAGCAATCCGATGCCGTCTACCACGCCGCTGCCGACTCTGTGTCCTGAAGGCACCGTAGAGGGAAACGCTGCACCGCAACTCTGGTCTCACTGACGAAGCCTGCTGACGACGCCACCGAGCCGCTGCTCGCACCCCCTACCTTTTGGCACCCCACTCCGTTCCAACTCGCTTCACAACGCCGCCTTGGTATCCCCGACGACGACGCTACGCGCCAAAAGCAACACCGCTGCTTGCACAGTAGTTCGAGGGCACAGCTCATAAGGTTACACGACGCACCGCCGTCATCCTGCACCGCAGTCTTGGCCCCATTTGACTCCAGTTCGTCAGCCTACAACAGTGCTACAATAACGCTGCTGCTGCTGCTTGCACCTGGTCTGTGAACTTCCAGCACCGCGACGAGCACTGCCCCACTTCGCATCGCAACCCTGGTCTCACTGACACCGCTATTTGATGCTGCTACTGAGCCGCTGCTCACCCTGAGACCTGAGGGCACCTCACGCCGCACCGCTGCACTTTGCACTGCAGCACCCGATGCCTTCTGATGCCAGCGCTCCTGACTTCAACCATGAGAAATTCGATCTGCAACGCGTCTGACTTCAAGGGTCCGACGACTCCTGCACCGACCTCCGCAACAGACGCCTGCGGACGCCGTGCTTTTGGAAGCTCAACAACAGTTCGCCGACGCCCTGCATTTCTAAAAGGTACTGTTTTGCGGGTTTTCCCGCCACCATAGCTGGCCCGCGTCGCCGCGGTCAGCCAGAACTGTTTTGATTTGTTTGTTCACGACGCCGTGATAGCCCCAGAAGGAGCTATCGACTTCAAGGAACTGTTTTTCAAGGTTAATTTGATAACTGAAGATTTTTAAGTATTGTGGTCTTGTTTTGAGTATATAAAATATTGGATATTTTTCTAAACTGGTGTGGTGTCCTTTTGTAGTGCTTACACTGTATTACTGTTGGTTATGTGCAAATGCTTTACACACTGCCTCTAAGATAAGCCTGACTGCCCGTGCCAAGCTACCAAGGGGGTGAGCAGGGGTTGTTTTAGGAGTATAACTCCCTTATCCTGACTAGGAAGAAGGGCCGGTACTTGGAGAAAGGTGCAAATCCTTTCCAACAAGAGACCCCCTTTTCTAACAGAGTTCCCAGAAGTATCTTAAATCTCTTTCTAGAGACCCCTATCAAAATACACAAGAAAAATGCAATCAAATAAATCTAATTGTGATTCCACTTTTTCAGAGTAAATTGGGAAGATATAATCTCAGCACAACATTTTTAAAAAAAGTTTTATATAGCGCTAACTCGACCCGTAGGCATCAGAGCGCTCTACATACACACTGTAAAAACAGAAGGAAATTGCATTATATAGTAGGAAGGCAGTAAAAAAGCAAAACAAAGATTAAAAAAAATACAGCATGAAAAATAAATAAACAGTGCAGCGGAGGGAGAGAAAGACTAACAAAGGTGGTTAACACAGTCCGGTCACCAACTATCCTTGAATGTCAAGAGAGAGAGGAGTCAACTCGGGGATTGAAGTCTAGGTTAGTTGACGTTGGTCAGGAAAGTATTTGTTAAGGAGATGGAGTTTCAGGTCCCTTTTGAAACAGAAGGAGGGGTTGCATCTGAGGACTCTAGGGAGAGCGTTCCACATCCTGGGAGCGTTGCCAGAAAATGACCGGTATTGGGTGGTTTTCTTTTTCAGTTTCGGAGGGATAGGAAGGTGTGAGTTGGAGCTTCTCAGCGTTCTGGATTGACCTGCTCTTGCCAGTTTGTTGTTCAGGTAGTTGGGTGCCGGAGAGCGAAGGGTTTTGTGTGTGATGCAGGCCAGCTTGCTAATACACCACCCTTCCAAGGGAAGCCAGTTGAGAGCTGGAGTGATGTGTTCAAATCTTTTTACTCCAGATATAAGTCGAGCGGCCATGTTCAGCACTGCCCTTAGTGGGGCTAGGTGAGCTTTTGGAGTCCTTGTTAGGATGGCGTTCCCGAAGTCAATTTTAGAGAGAACTAGGGATTGAACTACTGTCTTGAGGTCATCATGGGGAAGAAAAGGTTTCAATTTCTTGAGGTGTTTTTGAGAGAAAAGAGCACTTTTTGCAGAGTTTTTGATATGGGCCTCCATTGATAGGTTCTTGTCAAGGGTGATGCCTAGAGACTTAACTGAGTTGGATAGTACGAGGGGGCAGTTTAGGGCAACCAGATTCTTGAGCCACTCTTGGATTGGTCGATGGTTGCTTTTTGGAGGGAATAGGATTAGTTCCGATTTATCTGGGTTGATCTTTAAGTGGTTAGCGTTGAAGCAAGTTTGGATCTCGGTTAGAGTGACAATTGAGGTGTCGGATGTCGCTGGGAGACTTGATTTTGAAATTGATTTGGTTGTCATCAGCGTAAAGGTGGTAATTCATTCCAGCTTTTTCCAAGATGATTGTGAGGGGCTCCATGAAGAGAATGAAGAGGTACGGGGTGAGTATTGAGCATTGCGTGACCCCAAGTGTGACTTTTGTTGGCTTCGAGAGACATTGTCTTGAGAAAAGTAACTCTGGACTTCTTTTCCCAATTGATGTGTGACTCATTGAATAATCACAATCTATTTTCAGACTGCTCTTTCCTCCTGAATATTTAATAATCTTCCTGGATTCTGTTGGCAAGATTGAGGGGGATAGGTAGAGCTGAAATGAAAGTGTGAGTGTAACTTTTATTCACAAAACCTTAATTAGCTGTCCATGCAAGCAGTCTGAATTCTTCTTTATTTTTCGGCGCTTATTACTTCAACAGACATTAGTTGCTTTAATGCCGTCTGTATTCATCATGCTCTATCACCTGCTGGGTGCTAAAATAGTTTGTTGAGCAATGCTTGGAGCATTACACCGCCCAACTGTTGTGCTTCTTAAAAAAAAAAAAGATAATGGGTGAGCTCAGTTCACATTACGGCAATCCCAACATTATTGTTCTCCAGTATGTTTCTCTATGACTAAATAATAATAACTTTGCACTGCATTTACCAAAACGACTCAATCAATTTCTCTTTATTCGGATATTGAGCATAAATATCCATGAAAGCACAATTTAAAATTACAAATAAATATATTTCATAAGAAAAACATCATACATATACACTTCAGATTAATATCATACATTATTGGAAATTGATTTACGAGATCTAAAAACATTTTTATTTAAAGTTGATACACATGCAATGGTTAAAACATTATCTAGTTTTTGTATAGCCAGAAAAGCTGGGCGACATTGGTTAAATCCCATCGTTCTCAAAAGAGGCACAATCCATTTTTTCCTTTGAGGAATATAAAATTTACAAAATAATAAGATGTGCATATCCGACTGTCGACAATTCATCACATGGACATTTTATTAATTCTTTAGTCCAGTCATTCATTTTTGGGTAGCTAATTAATCTATGTAAAATGTTCATTCTAAAACGAGTTAATAAAAACTTGTCAAATGCTTTCATATCCAGTTTTAAGTATAGTTGGATTTCACATGAGATAATGGTTAGTTGATGCAGTATTACTGTATTTTTCTTCATTTCTACATCATATCTTTTCTCCTCTAAATATGTCATGCATTGTCGTTTAAGTTCTTTTCTGGTAGTGGACGACATTACGTTAGGATCATCAAAGTAGTCCCTATGACCAATCTCCCTAAGAAAGAATTCAATATAGGCCAACCATTTTATTGTTCTACTTTTTTCAACCAGCAAAGCATCTTTCAAAATTACACGGTTAAAAACGCACTCCTCCGTTGTCCACACCCGATGCCAGAGGAGGACAGGTTGGCATTTAATTATATCCTCAATATAGGATTGACCTAGTTCCATATGGCAATTAAGTGTAGCAACGCTATCAGGGGCTGCAAGGAGGTAACGCATAAATGAATTTTCTACAAGTTGTAAAGACTTGACGTTGGCATAGCCCCAAATGCCAGCGCCATACGTTGCTATAGCTACACTCGTTGCTCTATATATTTTTAAAAGTTCCACAATCGGTTTCTTTCCAATCTTCCTCGCAAAATTTTCAACAGCCATAATTGATTTGGCGAACAAGAGTTTGTGAGATTTAATTGTTGTGCTCCATTCACCATTCTGTGTAAACAATATACCCAGGTAAGGAAAGGCTGAAGTAAATTCCAGGGGTTTAAGATTTATGAACATACGTTTCTTATTCTTTAAACCCCCGGGCCCACAATTCATGCAAAACGTTTTTGAGGAATTTACCATCAAATCTAAACTAGCCATGAAGGTAGTGAAAGAATTAATCATCTGCTGCATGGCTATTGGGGTTCGAGCCATCAGAACTGCGTCATCCGCATATAAAAGGCCGGGTATAAATCTTTTACCATTAACTGTTGAGAATGGGTTCTTTAAATATCTGTTATCAGTACCACAAAGTGCGCACTACTTTGCCTGCCACATCGAACTGGGAACGGACTATATTTTAGATATTAAGTCCCAACCCATCCTCCTGTGGCACCGCATTTGGACAAAGACCCAGTGCCATTTGACACGCTCACTAATAATGGACTGTTTGGGCCTAGATAGTTTGGATAAAATACTGTGGCTCACATATGTGAAAAATTTCTTTCAAGATTTGGGTCGGAATTCCTTCTTCCAAGATCCTACCAATCTGGTGGATATTACCAGGAAGGATTTAAAAAAGATGTGCCTTAGCCACCTAAGAGAATTGTGTCTTTCCCAAGAAATAATAAAGCCCACAAACAGTCACATTTTATTACTTCAGCAACATCACGGAATTCAACCATACCTAACTTACCAGCTGAGTTCTTATGAAAAGTATTTACTGACTAGGTTTCGCTTTAATTCTTTCTTCCACTTAGTTTCATTTCCTAAAATACAGGACTGGTCATCAAACATCATGAAGTGTCCCTGTGATGATCTATCTGAACAATCTACAATGCACATTATTTTGTTTTGAAGATTTTATGATTTTCCCTGCAAAAGATGGATCGTTCCACTTTTGCGTGTAATGGGTCTGAGACTTTGCCGCCCTGCGTACCTGGCACTGCAATTTTTGGACTCGGATTATAATGCAAAGTGTATAGCTAATTTTTTAAGGTCTTTTGTAAAATATCGCTGTAATTTGAATTGATTCACTTTTTCTTTTAAACTGTTGCTATGTTCTAATGAATTTGCTCCTTTTTTTTTCTCTTTTCGCTGTTTTTAAATGTACTGTACATTATTTTATATAATTTGTTATATGTACTTTTTATGGTTGCAAAAACATGGTAACCGAATAAAAGTTTTATGACTGACTGACTGACCTATAAGGGGCATATCCCGACATTCTCCAAGTTAGACCTTTTCCAAATTGTTTATATAGATTAGAAATAGAAAGGGGGCTAGTACGCACCCTTGTCGTACGCCTCTTTCAATTTTGAAGAGTGTGGTGCGTTCCCCCTCCCTACCATATCTTACTGTGGCCTGAGCACCCCTATATAATTCTCTCTAGAAGTTAATTATATTTGAATCCACCTTCAAATTTTCTAGAATCTGCCACAGCTTATTATGCGAAACGCAGTCGAAGGCAGATGACAAATCGACAAAAGTTAAGTACAGGGGGTTTTCCCTTGCTTTTGTATACTTGTCTAAAATAATGTGTAAATTAAGTCCCTGTTCTATGGTCCCTAAATGTTGCCTGAACCCATATTGTAGATCACTCAATATAGCCTGATCCTCAGCCCAGACCTGCAGTCTGTTCAGAATGACCCTCCCAAAAATCTTAATTGTGGAGTCAAGCAGGGATATCGGGCGATAACATGCACAATTTAATCTATCCCCTTTTTTAAAGATTGGAATTATGGTTGACTCGTACCAGGAGGATAATATTCCTTCAGTACATACTGCGTTAAAAAGTTTGGTGAGGATTGGGGCCCATAGAGGCAATTAGTGCTTATATAAGTCAACAGGAACCCCGTCGGGGCCTGGGGCTTTTCCCCCCATGCTGACATCTATTCCAGCAATTACCTCATTTAATGTTACTTTGAGGTTAAACATATTGCTACTTACAATCATCTCATCCTGGGTTCCTATTAATCCAGTTTCATCATCCCTTTCTTCATTACTATATAAACTTTCATAATGCTTTACCCATTCTGGGCCTGTGATGGCGATCTCTATACTTGCCTTGCCTTGCTCCACAAAAGGAGGTGCGTTGACTACCTTCCAAAATGCCGCTGTGTCCTTGCTCTCAGATGCTTCACAGAGTAATTCCCATGCCTCCCTCTTTATGGCTTCCTTCCTTTCCTTTAATGCATTTTTATAAGCCTTACGACAATATTTAATTAGCTCACAATCACGCGGGTGGTTTTTTAGGGACTGCTTTAAGCTAGTGTGTGCAATAATACAGGGTTTATCAAACCACCTAATCTCCTGTTTTTTCCGAGTTTTACAGTCAACCCATAAACTCTTTTTGATCTCGCAATTTATTTTTTGAAAAAATGTTCAATCACTGCGGTATTCTGGGAGTCTATGTCAAAACTTGTTTTACACTGCTTAATTATTTTTCCTATGAAGTCATCCGGGATTATTTTTATCCATTTCAAAGCATAACCGTTGTCCCTCTGAAGTACTATATTATCTACCGGATCCCTCTCTAAGTTGCCCTTATCATACCTGAAGTCAGAATTTACAACTTCTATAGATTGGGGATAGTGATCACTCAGTGCTGTTTCTAGAGTTCTAAAGTTAGCCACATCATTACCATGTCTGGCTGATATTAAGATGAAATCTATAATAGACATTGAGCCTCTACCAAAAAATGTTGGGCAAAAGTTCACCTCAGGTTGGCATACCATGTTAGCAAACGACAGATCACATGAGAAAACGGCTTCATTTAGCAAATTCCCACAGTTACTATGGTCAAAATGAGATAAAGGTATTTCCTTTTCAAGGTTTGTACCACATATTCCAAGTTCACCCAGCTTACATAACAAGCAATTAAAATCCCCACCCCACACTGCAAAAATATCCTTGTTTTTCCAGTGGATCATGTTTTTCAGATCTATGATAAACTGCTAATGACCCCCTCCCGAGCCTCTGCAGCAATATTATTGTAAAAATTTACAATCAGTAGGGATTTATTCTTATTAATACAGATTTGCAGTATTTGATAATATGTATTGTTGATTGGAACATCTATACTCTCGCACTTCAGACTATTTGAGACATAGGTACTCAAGCCTCCCTTCGCTCTTCCTGCTACTGATGCTATCGCAGGTACAAAAAAAGTTTTATAGCCGGGGAGATAAGCCTCCTTAGACCATGTCTCCTAAAAATTGACTATATCATGATCCTTTACCAGTTTCAACCATGTTCCGTCTGTCAGTTTAGATTTTATGCCAGCAATATTCCAGAACATGATCACCCATCTTCCATTAGTTCGCTTATCTTTACTAGGGACTTCACTTTCTGGTATTATAATTAAATTATCCAGCTCGTCGACTGGGCCACTTCGTATGTGTGGTCCATAATCTACTCTAGGATGCCCTTCAGAATTATCCGCCCCAGTCCTAATCAATTTTGTAGTAGTTTCAGGGGATTCTAAATTAATTTCACGGATGACTGTTCTATTGTTTATGGAAAAAACTATATCCACATTTGTAGGGGCACTTGAAACCATACTTCGTAGCACAGGATAAGGGGTGGTCATGATTTGAGTTTTATTGCACCGTCCATCCACTCCATCCAGTCCCCCTAGTTCGTGAAATATATCAAAGCTATTTTGAATTGGTACCCTGTAGTGATTTTTATAGGAATCCATATATGTCCTTCCCTGGGAGCTTTCTGTGTAGTTATTACGTTGCTCTACCAGCGGTGGTGGGTAGAAGTACCTAAGGTCTACTGTGAGTATTCTGCTCTCCAAGCTTTCCGCCCTCCACTGGTGTGCCTGAATTCTTATCTAGTGAAGCTATAAGTCCAGAATCAAGTTGGTTAGCCGGTTCAATGGATGGTTGTAAATGCCTATCATCACTAGGTTCAGACCCCAGGATCTCTATATTGCCCACAGGGTTGATTATTGTCAATCTGTTTACAGGAGGTGTAGTTAAGTCCACAAATTTCACCAACATCTCGTTATTTAGGTGAACTGTTTCCTCCATTTTTATTAGTTTCTCCTCCCCAATGCCTTTAACCCTTTCAAGAAGTGGTAGCATAAGCGACTTCACCATATGTTCCATTTTTACTGGGAGTTCCTCTGTGCTATCTGGGTTTTCTAATACATTATTTCCACTGTTTGCCTTAGTGAGGTCGATGGCTATAGGTTTATCAGTGACCATCGGCAAGGTAAGATCAGGGGTAGATAATGTCTGCACTGTAATACTCTTCATTGTTTTATTCTTCCTTCCCCCTCTCTTTGCTGTTGTATTTGTTGTGTATTTATAGGGATTTTTTTTATTACTTTTGGTTTGCTCCTAGCATTAGAAATATATTTAGCTTAAGATCTAGTCCTACGGGGAGATGTACCATTACTAATTTCATCGGAATCCTTAGTTTCGCAAAGCTCAGGTGTATCTTCGTTACTGCTATCCCTCTGCAAAGGTGATGAATCTCTCGTAGCTGGGGTGGATTCTTCATCATCGTTTAGTGGGTTAGTTAGCCCGGCTTGTAACCTTACATGTTGGGGTGTGCTGGAGTTAGCTAAAGCCCCCAGGGATGAACACCTCGAAGAGTAATACTTCAGATGACAGGCGTTTCTCAGTTATAGCAATTTCCTTTTCGAGCACAGAGGCAGCTCGAATCAGGAAATTATCAAGCGTACCCACAATACCACCCCCTGATCCCAACTTTCTCCAAGTGTCATTTTTGGTGGTCATTTTCTCAAGACTGTTAACAATAACAGTAGTAGGTGGTCCAAAGTATATGAATATATGGATACAGTATCTAAATGCTTACGATTTGACCAATGTTAGTAACATGACCCAGCCGGCCTCGTACGGTCACGAACGGTCAAATACGGTCCCGCCCTTGTCCCAGGCTTAGCCCGGCGCGTCCCGCGACACGGAGGAAGCGCCGTTGATTTAATTGCCTCCGGGCGCGGAAGTGGGTGGGCGGGTGAAGGACCCACACAGGCTACTGGGAGCTGTGGTCCCCCCGCTCGGCGGCCGATGATGGTCTTGAGGGTGGCAGCGGGGGGGACGAGCCAAGGAAGACGAGGGTCCTGCAAGGGCAACTGGGCTCAAGATCGTGGGCTCCTGTAGCAAGTATTACGGCAAGTATTACCAATGACACCCGCTCCCCCGAGGAAGCGCCGTTGATTTGAGCGCCTCCGGGCGCGGAAGTGGGTGGGCGGGTGAAGGACCCGCACAGGCTGCTGGGGGCTGTGGTCCCCCAGCTCGGCGGCCGCTGATGGTCTTGAGGGCGGCAGCGGGGGGGACGAGCCAAGGAAGACGAGGGTCCCGCAAGGGCAACTGGGCAGCTGGGCTCAAGATCGTGGGCTCCTGTAGCAAGTATTACCAATGACACCCCAAAACGTCTCACATGAAAGCCCCCTTTCTTGACCTCATAATCCTTAAAGTTTTCCCTTATGTGCTAATGAAAACCTCAATTGATTAGAGATTGTAAACCCACTGACCTCTTGTCATGTGTTAGCAAGTCTTAACTCCTACTGCCTCCACCCAAGGTTATATTTTTCCTCAGCTCCATGAACAATGAGACCTTAATTGAAGCTCTAAATGATCTGCCTTCTAGAAGTAAACAAATAATTAAATCAAAGAAATCCCCTTCCTGGTACTGGAATGGAAAAAAGTCTCTGAGAATGTTTGAAAGCAGGTGGTATCAAACTCTGTAACCATCTAACTTAGGCGACAAACTCAGTGAGAGAATGATCTACAAGAAGAACATTGTTGCTATTAAGGCCTCCTACTTTAAGGTACCATTAGACACAGCCAAAAACAGTCAACAAAAACTTTTTAACATCCTAAAAAACGTGATAAATCCTTTCCCCACCATTTGTAGTCACAAAGTCAGGCAAATAATATGAGGACTTATAGTATTCTTCAACTAAAAAGTAAAAAACATCCAGCTCTTCTTTGACCTGCCTTATAATAAGCTTCTATTTCCTCTGTCAGTGGAAAAATCCCCAAAGTGGTCCAACTTAAAATGGTAGACATATGGAGCTGATCAAAACAGCTTTTGTGAAGGAACCGCCTACTATTTCTCTGATTCTATTCTAACCACCCTTGCAAAGATACTGTATTGTAATGTAGCTCCATTCTGGACATACCCAGCCAAATCTCACCTCTTTTAAAAACACAATCTACTGATCCTGAAGCTGTAAATAGTTTTCAGGTTGTCTTGTGCTTCAACTTCTAACTTAGGTCAGTACCCAGGGGTGGTGCGTATATGCTGCTCCTCTCCATAACCTCTGGGGTGGTAAGGAGCCAACATAGATCTGACATAGGCATCGCCACTGCTCTTCTTACAGGCCCATTTCATTGTTAAATACAGACACCAAGATCAATACCAAGATGCTGGCCATTCATTTGGGGCCTCTCCTGCCTGGCCTGATTGATCCTGATCAGGTGGGCTTTATCCAACACCGGCAGGGCCCATACAACACAGACTTTTTGCCCACCTGGTAGAAAAAGCCCATATGCATAATATTCCTGCCATTCTGCTGCCTTTAAACACTGAGTAGGTGTTTAACAGGGTCAGGTGGGGCTACCTGCTGGCACTTTTCTTCAAGGTAGGGCTCTGCCCTGTTATGGTCAGCAAAATCATGGCTTCATACACCATGCCAACTGCCACCATGGTGAATGGCCAACTTACCATTGAACTCCAGTGAGGCACCTGGCAGGTCTGCCCCATGTCCTCTCTACTTTTCACTCTGGTTGTAAAACCGCTGGTGATCCACTTTCGCCAGGCTCTGGACATGGTTGGCATACTGTTCGGAGGGCAGTAACACATGGTTCTGAACTATCACAATGAGCTTCTGTTGACTCTGAAGGAACCAATAACAACCCTTCAGGAAATGGTGCAGAATCTGCAGGCACTCGAAATAGCCTCTAGATACAAAATCAACATGGTCAAATCAAAGGCATTTAATCTTACCATACTGCCAAAACAACTACCCCAGCTGGCTCCATTTCAATGGGTAACCCACTCTATCAATATTTGGGCTTTACCATCACTGTTTCCTTGCAGACTTGGACCCAGGTCAATTGGCTATGCTGCCACATGGCATATTGGAGGACTTGCGCTGGTGGAAGTAGTTGCATGTCTCCTGGCTGGGCCGAGCAAATGTGGTCAAAATGAACATCCTGCCTCGATTACTCTACCTCTTTCAGGCCATCCTGACTCCCATGCTGGCAGAGGACATTCAACATATGCAAGGAGATCGCCAATATTTTTCTGGAAAGGTAAGCAGCCACGCATCTCTGATACCTTGCTCATGCTCCCCAGAAATTGTGGCTGCATGATCTACCCTAACCTTCTAGACTACGACCGGGCAGCCCATCTGCTCTTTATCCTGGAGTGGGTGGTCAGAGAGAGCGAGAAACAGTGTTTCCATATGGACAAAGTAGTGGACTGTAGACCACTTTGGGACCTTGCCTGGCTGCCGAAGTGCCATCCTCCTCTTAGAGTATATCTGGCGACCCCTACTGGGACAGTACTAGAGCTATGGGACTGGGTGGCAATCGAGGATGGCTTGACTACATTTCCTTCCCCTGAATACCCCCATTGCCTGCAACTCTGATTTCACGCCTGTACTCCACTCGGAGTCCTTACCTGATTGGGACAAGGGTGAATGTCGGATGCAGCAAGATCTCTTTCAAGGGCAGACAATAAAATCATTTGAGCAATACAAGACAAACTTCCGAACACCTGAAAAACTCTGACACCAATACTTTCAATTACCCCACTGGGCACCCCCCCACCCGGATGTACGTCACTACCACGCACACTTTTACAACGCGTACCATTACAACGCGGTTGTAACAACGCAAGTCGTTACAACGACTTGCGTTGGGGGGGGGGGCGCAAATTTAAAAAATGTAATTTACTATTCCAACACCAGTCCCCGTGGATAGTAGGGAAGGTGTTGGGATAGTAAATTAAATGATTTACTATCCTTGAGCGCCACCCAGCGCAATTCGTTGTAACAACTTTCGTTGTTATAACCGCGTGGTAATGGTACGTCGTTGTAACGCTCGCGTTGTAAACGTTGTATACCCCCCCACCCTCCCCAACCCCCTGACCCCCAGCCCCCTGCCCTAGGAGCAACCCAGTCACTCTCAACCTTTGGGATGTTGGTTCATCATTTGGAAGGCTCAGTAGGTCTGATATCCAAGACCTACAGGGTCATAAAACAGTCCAGTCTCCTTTGTAGACATCCATATCAGGCAAAATGGGAGAAATGTGTTATACACCCTGTTTGCAGTTATGTTCTGTTGCAAGCTGTTATCGAAAAGAGAAAACAATTTCTTGTTTTTATGGACAAATATTGATATGTAGAACGCTCAGAATGTTGATTGCTTTAAAGCACATAAGTACAACCGGAAGAGGGGCCAAAAAACCCCTGCACAGTAATGTAATACCTGAACGGATGTGTACTATATATAAAATGTGAAAAGCAATAAACAAAAGAAATCAGGCAAAATGGGAACTGGACATCATGTCAGGCATTGCACTGAAACAGTGGGAACTTCTGTGGTGCGGGATCCCCAAAACACACAGGAGCATATTGCAGCAAGAATTGGCTTACAAACGTATTTGACAGTGGTACTATACTGCAGTCCGATTAGACACTATGTTCCCCGCGGTCTTGGCTGCCTTTTGGACGTATGGGGCACCAGAGGGAGATTTCCAGCACATCTGGTGGTCATGCCCTCACCTCACTGTTTTCTGGAAGGAAGTCCTGGGCTTATGAAAAACACCCTGGAGTTCCTAATCCCAGTAGACAATTGTACAATCATTTTAGGTATTTGTCCAGCTGCACTAGAGGCATTGAAACATGTGGATTGGTATGTAGTCCGGCATATAACTGGTGCATCAAAACAGTATAAAACCCTGGCCTGGAAGGTCCCTGCTGCCCCGTTCCATCTTGGTTCACAAGGTTATGACACACTCTAGCCATGGAACACCTATCACTCAAACTTTCCCACACAGACAAGAAATTCACACAGCTGTGACAGCCTCTATTTGATCTCACACACAATTGTACGTCTGGTAACCCGAGTGTCAAACTAAACCACCTTCTTGTGGTAATCAAAGACAAAAAGGAGCAGTTAGGACGAGAACCCACACTCACCCAAAGGTGGCATGCTTCATCATTGGGTTCCCTCCTCACACAAGGACCACTAGGTAACTTGTGTGGGCTGTTTGGGCTTCAACTCCTGAGCGTAAGAAAGGGAGGAGCGGAGGCGATTTAATGAAAGATGAGCAAAGCTAGTGTTCTTAAGTGAGGGGCAGAGTGTAAAAGGAATATGAGGTGTCATTAAAACTATCTTAGGTTGACTGTAAATGATCTTTATTCTGGTGCCCCCATTGAACAGGATGAAAGAGTGCGAGGACGGGGTAATGAACTACCCTTATCTCAATCGGTCAACATGTTTCTGCCAATAAATGACTCTATAAAGTTTGCAGGCATTCATCAGAACCAAAAAAGTGTCTGTTACTCTGCTAATATGAGTAAAAATCAAATACCAGCCATAAATTCCACTTCTTAGATATCTCGGTGGCTCAACACAGGCATCAGGTCCACCTCAGACGCTGAAAAAATAAATGAAAGCAATTACTCACATTTATACTGGTAGAATACCCCTTCAAAATTTCCTTATGTTAATGTGACAAATTGTGAAGTGTACAAGTGCCAAAAGATATCCATCACCACAATCCACACTCGTGTAAAAGTGTAATTTTAAAAGGAACATGTGGGTAATCTTACCCAAAGCGTATGTATAAACTCAGCTCTCTAGCATCAGTCCCCTCCTTTGTAACAGAGCTAGTTGTGTTCAAAATAGAAACAACGGTTAAGACACTAGTTAAGACACTCATTGTTTAATGTTCATGTTGGCCTATCAAGTATGACTCATTTTTAGAGAAGGGTTGTTAACATTTTCTTTTTAAAATGCCACATATCATCAACCTGAGGTCGAAGCACAGTCTGTCACAAATAAATCTATATGTTGTGGGTATTTGGCACTATGCCTTTATACAATTCTCACATGAGTCAACTTAATGAAAGTCGTGTGGAATCAGCTAGACTCTAAATGTGAATCAATCTGACAAGACCGTGATATCAGTAGTGGAGTTTTATTACAGGCATTACGTACTCCATTCTTCACTTGGCGCGGGTATTCAAATAGACTATCACATAGTTGTAGTAAGGTGGAATCTGACTGCATGGTTACCCCCACTTTTATCCTGGTGTTTTGCTGGTTTTTGACTAGTCTGACTGGGATCCTGCTAATCAGGACCCCAGTTTATCTGCTTTCTCCCTAAAATTGGTTGTGCATGTACTTTAGGTACACTACAGATTGGATTCTGGGGTACCATTATCAGTCCCTAGTATATGGTACACAGAGCATACGTACTCCAGAGGCCGCAGCATGTATTATGCCACCCCTGAGAGACCATTCAAACTGACACCACAGGTCTGCTACTGCAGCCTGTGTAAGGTGGTGCATGTACCCCTTACTTAGATATAGGTTCACTATATCTATTCTTAAATCACTGCACCTATAAACCTATCAGTCACCCCTATGGCAGGCCCTATCAATCCTGAAGGCAGGGTACTGGGTTTTATGTGAGAGGGTGCCCCTGCATGAGCAAAGCCCCTTTGCAGCCTTCGGAACCTATTTTCCGGGTTGTTTGTGATGCAGCCAACCATATATATTTAAGTGCATTATAATCTCGCTGTAGATTCTAACTTTAAAACGACTGCTTAGAAACATGTCATGTTTTGTGTCAAACACTTTGGAATCATACCTTCACACCAGTAACTGGTGTGGGAGGTATGATCCCACCCTTCTAGAGGGACTTATGTGATACACCGGTACACTCGGTACCAGCTTTCTCGACCTGGGCATGACAAAATGGATGCTGCCAGCTGAATACACGTGTTTGCCCTCCTGCTGCTGAGCCAAGTTCGAGCAGGGGCATGCCTGACAATCGGTTTCCTGTCACAGGGAGATGTGACCACCTCCCAGACAGGCTTTAGTGTATGGTGGCTGGGTGGGTGTACTCTGAGAGTGCCAGAAAGTGTGCACTGGGGGCACATTTGGTGTCCCAGTGCATAGTCCAGCTCAAACCAGTTGCAGGAGCCATTTACTCCTACTCTGGTGCGAAACTGGGCAAAGGACATGGGTGTAGGCACCTTAACGCATCTGACCGGTTTGCATCTCCCAAGCTCCTGAGGACTCCGAAGATTTCTGCAACACAGGAGGTGGGTTCCTGAGCGTCCCTGAGGTCGATCTGTTCTCTCAGCAATCTTGAGACCTGTATCCCTGGTGGGGACCCTGCAACCCGAACCCCTGTGCACAGTGTACTTTTGCAGCAGCATATGCTTTTTGGCATTCCCTGAGGCTGTGCTTTGGGCTACGTTTAGTCCTGACCCCGAGCATTATTTCCACCAAAGATTTTTGGCCTACCCTCCATGAGTGTTCCGTGGGTGGGTATTTCGTGATTCAGCTCGAGGTCCCTTCGCGATCCCTGGTCCGTTGGCCTGTGGATCCCTGTGAAGGTAACTTTGACTTTCCTTGGGCTTTCCTGGTTGCTCCAGATGTGCTCTAACTCTCCATTGCTTGGAGAGTCCCCAGGACCATGCTGGTCCTCATCGTAACCTGTTTCCTCTGCCCGCGTGGGTTGCAGTTGCCAAGGCTTGTTGGTTTTTGATCCGGACACTGATCCCCCAGCACTCAACATCCTTCGTGGGACAGCTCACCTCCGGACTTTGGTAGTTGTTGACGTCTCCTGGTCCCTGTGGCTGCAGAGTCAAGCATCCCATCATCACACCTGAAGCACCCGACATCGGTGGGCAATTATCTATCATGCCCCTGATCACCCTGAAGTAACCCAGACTCTGTCCCCTCTGCTTTCAGGTTCTTCTCGTCTTGGATCCCACTGGACACTTTTTATCTTCCCGGCAGCAGCACTTCTTCGTATCACACAATTGAAAACGACAAGGGTTTCCAACACCACTTGACTCCTATGCACCCGGCTCCTCTGGGATAGGTAACACGGGTACCTCGGTACTCACAAGGGTGCTGGCCTTAGAACCTTCAATGTTTCTAAGGGTTTGCTTGAAGTCCTCTCGGAAGTGTCCTTAAACTGTAAATTTCCAACTGTGACTTTCCCATAGGAATTCAATGGCGTGATGCTGCAAAGTGCTGCTGCCGTGAAGAAGAAAAGTGTCCGGTGGGATCCAAGCCTGGATCGGAGATGAGAAGAAACTGAAAGCAGAGGGGACAGAGTCTGGGTCACTTCAGGGTGATCAAAAATATCAAAGGGGGGGAGTGAAGAGGGAAAAAGTAGAATCGTCCTCCTCTTGGTATCGTAATTCAACAAAGGGATTCTCCCATTATCTACATAAACATATATATGTGTATAAGTGTGTGCTTAATCTTACTTGGGGTGTTTTTAATGATGGTGTCTGAAAAAAACAAAATACCTTCTCTTATTTGTAGGAAGGGCAATGTTCAAAAATAGTAAAATACCCCTCACACACTGAAACCTGATTCAGTGTCATGCTTCATCATTGGGGTCTTCCCCGCCCCTCTACGGGACGGGGTGTGCTACTACCTACGTAGACTCTGGAGCACTTAATTTAGTGGTTGGTGTATATGTGTAGTGCGTGGGATCGTGAAATATGTGTGATGATTTTAAAAATCCCCTGGCTAGTGGAAAGAATACACTTTATTAACTTCCCTAGCTGAGAATATTAAAAACGGGGAGGTTTAGATGGTGTACTTTAATGGGTCACTTTCTACAAGGTCGATATGTTTCAGAAGCCATCCCCTTGGCTTTCTTCCTCAGGACCAGGACGATCCCTGATTCACCTCACTCAGTGATTTTGTAAATGTACAGGGCACTCCCTTTATAAACCGGGCTCGTAAAAACCTCTTTCAGTTCCTGGAGAGCCACCAGAAGGTAAACCCTGGTGATCGAGCAGGTGGCAGCATGTAAGACAGACATGGGCATGTCTTTAAAAATCCCAAGAGACCGCGCCTAGCACGGAGAAAATATCCACTCCGGTGTAAAAACCTGGCTTTTCCATCTATGTTCCCCATACCTTTAGTGTCTGTGTGAAGGGGCCCTTACACCCCTCATGGCATCTCATGGAGCGAATACATTAATATACGTGTGTATGTATGTATTTATAACAATCTTTAACGGCACCTCTCTCTGAGAGCATGAATATTAACCTCTTTTTTAAAACAGCACGCCATGGGAGCACTTATTTTAAAGAGAGTAAATGCACATACATTTTGAATAATTACCATCTTTCAAAAAACCCAGCATGAAAAGAGCGAGTGCGCATCTGAAATTTCGAAAAGTCTGGACAATTCGAAACAATTTTGGTTTCACATGAGTATGAATGTATGAAAGTTTAGCAACTAAGTATGTATTTAACCACCAAAATGGATGTATGAAAGTTCTGGGTGTATGAGAAACTGGGTACTAACACCACGAGGAGTGTTTTAAAAGCTGATATATGAGTGAAGGTCATTGTAAATTACCCACATGTCCACGTGGGGTGATAGCGGGCCGGAAAATCAGGCAAGGAGGCCGAATATATTGGGCAATGTCCGATTCTTTATTCCAACACTAGTAGTTGCCAAATCAAGGGACAGCGGGGAAACACAAAAGTAACAAGGCTCCAGAGGGTGGTGATTCGTCTTCTTCCTGGGTCGCTCCGGGGTTGCTGGGTCTTCGAGGAGGTCCGGAGCTGGGACGGTCCTCGGAGGTATGGGGGAGAGAGAAAACAAGGGAGCCGTTAGTCCGACCGGACTTATAATATACGCGAACCGCAACCAATACCCGGGTTAAGTGAGAGGGTCAAAAACGACTGTGAAGGAGGGGAAGGGAGGGTAGGAGGTAGGGAAGGACGGGACAGGGTATAAAGATAGAAAGGGTGTCTCGTGAGGGGTCCGTGAGGGAAGGGGCTATCGCTAAGGTGCTATACAAGTGGAGAAGTGCTATACAGAATATATACAGTGTTGGGCCAGTCCAGGTGATACTAAAGAGGTATAGATATATACAGAGCACCTAGTGTGCTATAGAGGTTGTTCTGGGGTACTCACACGCTCCGCCGCAACTCTCCGGTGAGTTGCGGCCGCTCTCCAGCTTCCTCCTGTGGACTCCACCATTCCTCGCTCCACACGTCTTCGGCTTCTTCGGTCTCCTTTTCCGCTTCCAATCCGGTCCGAGTCTCCTGCCACGAGATCGCTGCTCCGACGCTGCTTCTGTCTCTGCTTCCGCTTTTTCCAGTGTCCGGGGCTGGAGGGGAGGAGGAACTTCCGGGGTCACAATGGTGTGTTTCCTGTGAGGCGATGTTCCTGATTGGATCCTGTAAGAAAGGATAGAGGGGTGGGGTGTAGGTTGCCATGTCCGTATCTAGGGACGCCTCGGGCCGGAATCCCGGTATGGAGTACATCTGAGCAGAGAAGGCTCGGTCGAGGCATGAGGAGACGCCGCATCACACCACATTAGGGTGAGACAAAAGAAACATATATCACAGTGACAAATAGCATTTTCCTTTCCACATGATGGTGATGTGAATATAAGGGGATACATGATATAAGTCATTGTTTATCCACTATGTTTTTCTTTTCAGGTTGTTTTACAGGATATACTAGTGGTATATTGTTTCAACTGCCCTATTAAGGTACAGAGAAGAGTACTTGTGACCAGTGGGCATATGTACATTTACAATATCACCCAGTGAGGTGAAACAGGGATCGTCCCGGTCTTGAGGAAGAAAGCCAAGGGGATGGCCTCTGAAACATGTTGACCTTTTAGAAAGTGACCTATTGAAGTACACCATCTACAGCTCCCCATTTTTACTATTCTCAGCTAGGGAAGTTAATAGAGTGTATTCTTTCCACTAGCCAGGGAATTTTTAAAATCATCACACATATTTCACGATCCCACGCACTACACATATACACCAATGACTAAATGAAGTGCTCCCTCGTCTACGTAGGTAGTAGCACGCCCCGTCCCGTAGAGGGGCGGGAAGACCCCAATGATGAAGCATGACACTGAATCAGGTTTCAGTGTGTGAGGGGTATTTTACCATTTTTTGAACATTGCCGTTCCTACAAATAGGAGAAGGTCATTTGTTTTTTTCAGACACCATCATTAAAAACATCCTAAGTAAGATTAGGCACACACTTATACACATATATATGTTTATGTAGATAATGGTAGAATCACTTCAGGGTGACCAGGGGCTCGGTGTACAAATGCCCACTGATGTCGGGTGCTTCAGGTGAGTTGACGCGATGCTTGACTCTGCAGCCACAGGGACCAGGATATGTCGACGTCGACCAAAGTCCGGAGGTGGGCTGTCCCACGAAGGATGTCGAGCACTGGGGAGTCAATGTTCGGATGGATGGAACACCAACAAGCCTTGGCACTGCAACCCACGCAGTCAGAGGAAATCTGCTTCGGTGAGGACCAGCAAGGTCCTGGGGACTCTCCAAGCAATGGAGAGTCAGGGCACGTCTGAAGCAACCAGGAAAGCCCACGGAAAGTCAAAGTTATCTTCACAGGGACCCACAGGCCAATGGCCCAGGGATCGCGAAGGGACCTCGAGAAGAATCACAAAATACCAGCCCACGGAACACTCATGGAGTGTAGGCCTGTAATCTTCGGTGGAAACTCTGCTCCGGTCAGGACTACAAGTAGCCTAAAGCACAGCCTCAGGGGTCGCCGGAAAGCATATGCTGCTGCAAAAGAGCACAGGGGTTCCGGTTGCACGGTCCCCACTAGGGATACGGGTCTCAGAATTGATGAGAGCACAGATCAACCTCTGGGACCTTGGGTACCCATCTCCTGTGTTGCAGAAATCTTCGGAGTCCTCAGGAGCTTCAGAGATGCAAACCGGTCAGATGCGTTGTGGTGCCTGCTTAGCAGGGGCGTAACCCCTTTACTCCAAGGGAGATTATTTAGTCGTCCAGCGTCATGCAGATCGTCGAAGTACTTGGTTTCTGTAGCAGAGTGTAGTCCAGGTAAAATCGAAAGTCCTGTAGTCAGGGGTTCCTACTTTATACCCAATTAAGAGGTAGTACAAACTCTGAGGACCCACCAATGGGAGGGTCAGGACAGAGGAGTGGCTAAACTCATATCCTTTGTCCAGTTTCGTGCCAGAGCAGGGGCTGGTAACCCCTGCATCCGGTTTGAGCTGGATTATGCACAGGGACACCAAATGTGCCCCCAGTGCAGACATCAAAGCACTTTTGGAGTGCACCCACCCAGTCCCAATACACTAAAGCCTGTCTGGGAGGTGGTCACACCTCCCTGTAACAGGAAAACCTATTGTCAAGCCATTCCCTGCAGGTGTTTCGTCCAGCAGCAGGAGGGCAGACTCGTGTCTGTGGTTGGCAGCATCCATCTTGTGATACCAGGGTTGAGAACGCTGTTACCGGGTGTACCGGTGTTGTCATATTTCTCACTCTAGGAGGGTGGAATCATACCTCCCCCGCCAGTTACTATCAAGGAGGTATGATTCCAAGGTGTTTGACACCAAACACAACATGTTTCCTTGCAGCCGTTTTAAAGTTAGCATTTACCATGAGGTTATAATGCACTTAGGAGTATATGGTTGGCTGCATCATAGAACAACCCTGGAGAATAGATTCTGAATGCTGCAGCGGGGCTCTGCTCATGCATGGGCACCCTCTCACACAAAACCCAGCACCCTGCCTTCAGGATTGAAAAGGCCTGCCATAGGGGTGACTTATAGGTTTATAGCTGCAGTGATATAAGGTTGATAAAGTGAACCTATATCTAAGTAAGGGGTGCATGCACCACCTTATACAGGGTGCAGTATCAGATCTGTGGTGTTATTTTGAATGGTCTCCAAGGGGTGGCATAATACATGCTGCAGCCTCTGGGGTACCTATGCCCTGGGTAAATAGTATACCATATACTAGGGACTTATAGGGGTACCCCAGAATCCATTCTGGAGTATACCTAAAGTACATGCCATCAATTTAGAGGAGAAAGCAGCTAGGCTGGGTATCCTGGATAGCAGGATCCCAGCCAGACTAAGTCTAAAACAGTGAAACATCAGCAAAAAGTGGGGGTAACTATAATAAGCAGATCCTACTGACCTACATCATGGGCTTGTTTTGTCGATTTCCTTGTTATCCACGGTTGGGCCCATTGGCACCTTAGCCTTACTCTAAGAGAATGTGGCCAGAGCTCCACCATTGCGCTGCCTCCACTCCACTGCTCTTCCAGAGCTGTCTTTATGGAAGTTCAGTCTAGTAATGTAGTACTGAAGAACCTATCTGGTCACTTGTGTGTTAATGATATGAGAGTGGTCCAGGCCAGGTAGTGATAGGATCCGAGCCTCTTTTTGGTTTAGCTGTTAGTAGAGCAGACTGAAGTCCGCAAGGCTTTTTACTGGGAGTATATTTACTTCACATATTCAGTGTTCCTTGGGCCTTCCCTTAGTACCCAGGGTAGTCAGTATGTCTGAGAAAGACACACTTTCTTTCAGTAAAGATCACATACAAAAATGTATATCAGATCCCTTGTTGTTTTCATCAGTCACACTCAGTAGCACTGCAAGCAACAGAATGTTATGTTAAAAAAAAAATGTTATGCTATGTTATGTTAAAATGGGACTTTTATAGCGCAACGGCTACTCCAAAGGAGTGTCCCGGCGCTTTGAGCTCCAGACCATGGGAAAGAGCAGAAACATAACAATAACAGAAAAGGGGCAGAACGGAGGGTAAAAATTATCCAGCAAACAACCAAGTTTTCAAGTCTTTCCTGAAGACCAGCAGATTAGAGGTGTTTCGCAGGGACAACGGTAGCGAGTTCCAGAGCTGAGGAGCAAGGAAGCTAAAAGACCGGCCGCCTAGCCTAGCCTTTTTAATGCGTGGTACCCGAGCCAGGGCCAAGGTTTCTGACCTGAGGGATCGTGCAGGTCGATAGAAATCCAGCCTCCTCTGAAGATACTTGGCACCATTGCCATGTAAGGCCTTATGGGCAAGAGTCATGGTCTTAAACAGTATCCTCTTCCGCACCGGAAGCCAGTGGAGGGATACAAGAAGATTAGAGGCGCTAGTGCGACGATGAAGGCCAAAAATGGCACGCGCAGCAGCGTTCTGGGTGATCTGCAGACGTTGGAGGAGATATTCAGGCAGGCCCAGATATAGAACATTGGCATAGTCCAATCTGGACCCTATAAGGGCCTGAACAGTGATCCTCCGATGTTGCTCCGAGAGAAGGGGAAAAAACTTGTGCAGCATTCTGAGTATCCCAAAACAAGTTCCCGTAAGAGTAGAAACCTGGGATTTGAGCGAAAGCTCGTTGTCGATTTTAACTCCCAGGTTCTTAGCCCACTTAGAGGACTGTGTGGGAGGGAACATGTCGGCAGGCCACCATCCTCGCCAATCTGGTTCTGAAGGGCATCCGAAGAATAGTATTTCGGACTTGTCCGAGTTGCACTTGAGGCTGTTTTGTGAAAACCAGCTGAAAACAGCCCCAAGGCACTCGCGGATCCCTTCGCCATCAAACTCTTCACCCTTGCGACAGGTGAAGAGGAGCTGAGTGTCGTCAGCATAAGAGACGATCCGGGCCCCATAGGACTCCGCCAATGTCGCCAGAGGGGTCATCAAGATGTTAAAAAGAGTGGGGCTCAAAATAGAGCCCTGAGGCACTCCGACTCCCAATGGCGGCATCTCGGCGGATCCGGGTGGGACCCAGACAAGTTAATCAGACTACAGAAGAAACACGGGACAATGGGGCTTCACAGACACTTCTTGGTGGAGAATTTAACAGCTGGCACGATCCCTCGGGGACTCCAAGTTAAGAACATTACAGTCATTTTTATCGAAGACCCAGTATACTAGAAGGGGTTCAGCTTCATCAGCACCAAGTGCAGTAGGGATTTAATGGTCCACACTATCGAGACGGCCCAGCGAATTTGCAAGAAGGAAGCTGAAGAAATAGAGGAACAATTGCAAGTAATAAAATACAGCCACACCGACTCGGAAGCCAAGACATTACTTGAAAAAATTGCCAAGGAGATAGCAACTTTTAAAGACCATACCATCAACTTCAAAATCAATAAATTTGAAAAGGACAGAAAGGCTTTCAACATCGACAGTCTATCCGTACCTGAAAGAAGACTTTTATACGAGACCAGAATCTACTAGGTTTCTGACAAATTTCCAAGGAAAATCAAAGAGGAAGTTTTTAACTTTTTCGGATACATCGTCATCTGAATCCATGGGCGATTCTGATCCAGGGGGAAGGGTCCACCAATAGAAATCAACAGACAAGACCTTTTTTAGGACAAGGCCAACAAAAACCCCGCAGCAGGTTCAAACCCCAACAATGGGAAATTAAAACCCGGAGACAACATTACAAATCATAAACAAATCACCTATTATTAACTTGACAAACAGATCTCTTTCAAAGGAAGAAACTGAGGTGTTAGATCTCGGGCTCTCCTTTGTCCCTGGAGTGAAAATGGACTTTAAAAAGGTCAAAATGGAAGTGATAGAATTATTCCGCAAAATCCGTCTTAGATCATTCTTTAAAGACAAAGAAAGTCAATCTAACCTGGATGTGTCTGAACTACGGAACAAATCCACATTTTGTCCTCCTCACAGCATTCCCAGAGATATTATCTCCTTTGAACATACTGTATTATCCTTGCTTAATGTGTTTGAAAAGAAGCAACCTTTTATTACCAAAAATATGTCGCAAGCTCACAGAGAAGCAATAAAATCATTAGGAAATCAACAAACTGGAGTCACCAGGCAGGCCAACAAAGGTGGGGTAGTGGTTATATGGTCCAAAGAAGCGTACCAGATGGAAGGCAGAAGCCATATGTACAATCAACAATGGTATTGAAAGATCCCACAAGACCACTCCAAAGGGATCATGCAAGTACTAACCAGAATTGTCACAGAAGCCAAAGAACAAGGCATCCTGGGGCCAAAAGAATCAGGATATTTGATGAAGAGACACACTCGCATACCACATTTGTACTTTCCACCCAAGGTGCACAAAGACCCATCCACACCACCGGGTCGCCCCATCGTATCCGGGTGTGATTCGATTTTAGAACCGGTGTCCAAGTTTGTGGACGTCTTCCTGAAACAATTCCTGTCAGTAATTCCTTTGTATCTGTGTGGCTTCCCCTTTGATCCTCAGATCCATGTTCTTGTGCCAATGGATGTCACATCTTTATATACGCAAATTCCCCAACAAGATGGGTTGGATGCAATGGAAATATACTTAGAAACGAGACTCCGTCCACATCGGATCCCTACGGAATGCATTCTAAAATTGGCCTATGTGGCACTTCGGCACAATTTTTTTCAAATTTGAGGACACATTTTTCCTGCAAATCAAAGGGACAGCGATGGGCTTTGCGCCAGAAATGGCCGTGTTGTATACGGCCCAATGTGAAGAGAAATTTGTATACCAAATTCGTCCATACAAGGTCCATAACAAGCAATGGCTGAGATATATCGATGACGTGTGGTGCATTTGGGAAGGCCCAATATCATTGCTGAAGGAGTTTCACAAGTGGCTGAACAACAGGAGCCCAGACATTAAATTCAGTCTGTCTCGCAGTTCTAAGAGCTTAGCTTTCCTGGACGTGGGGATGAAATTCACACCTGAGGGATTAAAATCTACCAAATCTACCCTGCACATAAAATCAACAGACAAGAAAAAATGTGCTGCACTTTCGCAGCTACCACCCTCGCAGTCTTAAAAACAATCTCCTTTATGGACAATTTCTAAGAGTGAGGCGCAATTGTTCCAATACAGAGGACTTTGAATTACACGCGGAGGCCCTGTTTAACAAAATACTGGAGAGGGACTACCCTCGCAAATTGTTGAGAAACTCGTACAAAAGAGCACGCTGGACACCTACGAATCATCTGTTGACTAAAAAATCAAAATCACCCACACAGCGCATAGTGTGCATTACCACGTTTGGTCTTCACACGCAGCCAGTCAAAAAGATCATCCGTAACAATTGCCATTTGGGGGAGGAGGCCATTCTAGATGTTGGCCCTCCTCTGTTTGCCCTGAAAAAGAACCGCAGTATTGGCCAACAGATCATCAGTACTGCCACACCTCCCAAAAAGAAAGATAACCAACGTACCTTGTTTGATCTCCAACCTGTACAGGGTCATCACAAGTGCGGGACATGTTCAGCATGTGGCTCCACAATTGAAGGAACCCTCTTTTCGGATAGCAATACATTTTGGTGACATAATGATTTTACAAACTGTAAATCGAAAAATGTGGTGTATAGAATTATCTGTCCATGCGATAAAGTGTATATTGGCAAGATTAGTCAAGAGCTTCGCCACAGGATAGTACAACACCGGTCCAGACTAAAGAACAAGACTGCCTTTGCACCATTGGTTGACTATTTCACGGAGATGAATAACACGCAACAAAATTTCAAATGGACATTATTGACAGTGATTAAACCTTCTGCCTGTGGCTGGGACCCGGCCATACATTTGCCCTAAAAGGAGGCGTTTCTCATAAAGAAATTCAATACCGCCATCCGCTGTTTGAACGAACTCTCTGAAAGAGGCAATTTATAAAAAGATTGTGAGCACCGAGGACATAATCCAGTCCACAGTCAGGAATCGAAGGTACATCTTTCTTAAAAAACTGCAATACCCAGAATACACTCAGGCCATTAATCCAGTCCGCAGTTTGTGACTCGAGACGTTCGAATCCAAAAAGGAGTGAAGTGTTTAATCACTCGTAGCCGTTGTTCGCGGACGCCAGGCTGCCTGCTAGGTGCCGAGCAACAAGTTGAATTCCACTTCAATCACAGAAGCCAAGTGAGTACGCTGCACAGGTTTAACTAGATGGAGCCAACGAGAGGCCAATGGGTCTTGAATGCGTGTTTGTAGAGTGAGACATTAAGGAGTTAAAGAACAGCGAGTGCTGATAACTGTTCAACTCGCCTCTGGAGTTCTATTGTTAAAAAAGCTCTTGTCTTTGTCCCAACAGGATATTAATACACACAAAATCAACTTTGCAAGTTAAAGACACCATTTGTGATAAAAGCAGGGGATTTCCTTGCACGCCCACCGATTAAGGTATGAGCGATTTTGTGCAGGAACACAACATAGTGACTGCCACTACAATGCTACTGTGTCTGCGACATTCCCTGATAGCTACATTCTCTTTTTTCTGACACTGTTGACCAATAAAAAAGATCGCACTATGGATCACAACACATCGCATGAAAACTCCATATAACAGCAGGTACCAAAAAATCGGGGTGAATGCTACATGACTAATGATAGTATGAACACGAGGTTTCTATTTTTAACTTCACTGACACCACATATTCTTCGCATTTCCTCTTACAGCCATAGTCCTTCCAGTCCATGTCCTGAGGAGAACCCTAGGACAAGGGAGGGTTCGAAACGCGTTGGCAATTGGGCTGAAGCCAATCTCAGTTGGGGTGCACACGGGAATTGGTCAAAAGAGTTTACTCACCATTGGATACACGACCCCTTGTACTAATTTGGTGCTTCTAGCCCAGGACTCAGGCAGGGCATGTTGAATTGTGATAAGTCCGCCTGACCCCTTATTTGTTTAAGATAAGGACTAAGTGAAAGCATTGTGTTTTTTAGTAAAAAATTCCAAACTGTTTTGTATGATTACAATGTTAGATACTTTGTTTGTTTTTTATTGTTAATTTGTTGCACTGACAAATCTGTGTATCTTTTTCATGACATGTATAATGCTTCTTTGAATATGTGCAGAACTTTTAAGATTTATGTGAAATAAATCACTTGCACTTGGAATTGATGGTCCAAGTTCAGTCTAGTAATTAAGTACTGAAGAACCTATCTGGGCACTTGTGTGTTAATGATATGAAAGTGGTCCAGGCCAGGTAGTGATAGCACCCGAGCCTCTTTTTGGTTTAGCTGTTTATGGAAGGCCGGGCAGGGCACACATGAGGCACATTCACCTTTTGATTCTCGAGATACCAAACAGGAATGTAGGGCCTACCCTGCTCACAGCTCTTGAATGTACCATGAGACCTTTACAGAATTGTAGCTGATGCACCCTATTGGTTTTGTATTGATACTTTTCAACGGTTGTACTACATCGTAATTGTTGGTTCTCTCTACTTACATCTTGTTTGCCAATGCATTGTACTTGTAAATCTATTTAAATGTACCCTTATTATTCTGAGATATGCTCCTTGCTATGACATGCAGTATAAATACCAGTTGGGTAAAAGAAAAGTTTTCCCTTGGTTTCAATCTATATGAAGGCCAATAGCGCCTCAAAATTACATTCACATCCAACACACCTCTCGTGCCATTCAGAGCATGTTAAAGCACTTAAAAAGATAAAACTCTGTTATTTTTATACAAAACACTGTATTTATTATTAATTAAAAACAATTATCATAGCACAATATTTCATTGTAATCTCTAAAATAATAGCATTTAAATCCATACACAAAGAAAAGTCATATCATCTGGCTACAACAGTCCTCCAGGAGAAAAGACATAGACAATAAATTTAGTCTTGTAGATGTTAATTTGGATTTTCTTTGAACAACAGAGGGCATAGATCTTTATTCCCTGTCACCAGAACACCGTTGAACCTTCCAAATTTAACAAAAAGTGAAGCGTTGACGTGTTTCAGTGGTATCTTTTCAATAAAACCACCTTCATCAGGACAAAAGAAATTTGTTTCTCCTTAAAAACGGTTTTAGTCTCACCTAATGCAAGATAAAAGCAAGATGTTCTTTTTAATTACTGTCTTTTCTGCAAAATCTTTTTGTGCAAAGCTGCATACCAATTTATGTGATGTGGATGTAATTTGGAGGCGCTATTGGCTTTCATATAGATTGAAACCAAAGGGAAAACTTTTTCTTTTATCTATGGTATTTGGGTGCTCCATTCCTTTGGTTTAAAGAGCCCCCTCTCTTTGTTTTAAGGTAAATAACAGTTGGGCCTGACGTATCTTATTTACTATCCTTGAGGCCGAGGACTCAAAGGTTCCATCGGGGAAGTCATATAAACATTCTAAAGCAGCTGAAACATTTTATGAATTGTACCAGAAAGAAAGACGTACAACAGCTGGGTTTATGAACAAATCTTTTTATATATATTACTTATTAATAAGCATAATCAATGATTCATTCGTATAGTAAATGGTTGTCCGAGGAGAGGGTGCAGAAAAAGTGCTCATGTGCAAATGTGGGTGAAGGAAGAAAAAGAAAAATCAGAATTTTCAAAATACAGATGTCTTAATTTATACAGAAGAACAACACTGGTAGGGTAGTTTTTTTAAGTAACTTAGCCAGTGTTAGGCCTGTTTACAATACTAATATGATATATTCTTATATAGCATTACTACAGAATGATGCAACTTATTTTACAATACATCATCCAATTTACAACAAAGCCAGCATCATGTATTCCAGGCCGTGAAAACATGGAGTGTCGACGTTTCGACCCTAGGGCTGTGAGGGTTAATTAAGGCCTCAGCATGTGGGTCTTCATCAGGATATAAAACAAAAACCTAAACATAGTGAGAATGTACTTGGAGCCTGTCTCTCTGGTGAGAAAAGTATATAACGGAGTGGGGGGGGGGTTCGTTAAAATCACTGACCGAGGATGCTGCCTGTGCAGCTAGGACAATCCAGTAGAGGTGTAGTCAATAATATCCGTGCTAAATCCAAATCTTGAAGGTGATCTGCAAAATTAATGATGTGAAAAGTTATATAAGGATTATTGCTTAAATCCGTTCTATGCCTGAAACCCAATCTATGATCTCCCAACATATCTATATACTTTTTTATTTTTTATTTTTAGAAACAAAACAATATAGTGACATCACAATACATCCAGAACAAACATAAAAATAATCACGTAGCATATTGATACTATGCATGAAGAATCATAATCATAAATTTCCCCACATATCCAACAAAAATATAAAGACTCTAAATTATTAAAATCAAGACAAAAATCCTTCCTGAGCATTAATGGAATAATAGAGCATCTCCTATCCATTTACTCATAGCACACATAACCAGACCCCAAATCACTTCCCCTTGTGACACCTAGTTAGCATCACTCTGCTCAGTTTCAGATGCCTTGTTCAGAAGAAAGAGTCGCAGGGGTTACCAAATGTCCTTTGGTCTCGAAATTGTTGGTAATTCTTCTGCATAAGTTTCCATTTGATCTTTGCAATAAACCAAATCCTTTATCCAGTGTTCCACTTTCGGGGTACATCTTCCACCCCACGTAATTGGCACTCTCCGTGTAGCCATAAGTAGGGCCAATCTTACAAATCTACCATTCACTCCCCTGACGTGGGGCACACAGCACAGGATACAAACAAGTGGGGTGCACTGTAACTCCACAGCTGCCATGATCTTTGTCTCTCACCACAGACTCCCAGAACTCAGTCACCCTCCTACATCCCCAAGCTAGATGCAGAAAATCAGCGTTCTCCTGTCCGCATTGTGCGCAACAGTCTGACTCACGCATCCCAAAGCTAAGCAAACGTGCAGGGGTATAATACACCTGGTGTATATATTTAAAATGTATGATACGTAAGTTGCCGTTCATTATAAGTGTACCTGTTAACTTCCACACATACTTCCAATCTTTCTCCGATATCAGATCAGATAAACAGGCATTCCATCTCTCCCAACTTCTGTCCGGCTTACTTATGCTTTCTTCCTTGATCAACCTATACAGCCTGGATAGCAGTTTTTTATTAGTAGGAGTGGTAAGCACGAACTGTAGGGACAGCCATGTGGGAGGTTCCAGAGGGTAAGTAACGTAGTGAGCCCTGACCACATGTCTCAGTCTGTGCATCGTGAATCGAAACAACAACGTTGGGTTACTGATGTATTATAGTGCGTTCGGTGTGATAAACGACCCTTCTGGGTATACATCCTGCATCAGTTGAAAGCCTGCCTCTTTAAGCAACGGCATCGATGGCGCTTCATGAGTCATCGACAGTGCAGCATGATGTTCTATGCACATGGCTGGTGCGTACAACGGTAGTTTGCGCACCAGACGTCCTATCTCCTGCCATGCGGCTACGGTGGCGTCCACTGCATTTATCTCCGTTTTCGGAGTTGCGCGCACTCGGTATGTGATCATGCTGTGCAATGGCACCGGATATACATCCCCTTCTTCTACTGCGACATGTGCAGTAAACGCATGTGGTTTCATCCAATAAAACGCATATTGAGCTTGCGCACTCAAATAACAGGCATATAAGTCCGGCACCCCAAATCCACCCCTGTCATAATCACTTGTGAGAACCATCCATTTTACTCGGGCACTCTTACCTCCCCAGACCAGTCGTAACAGGGCCCCTCTGAGAGTGCTAAAAAAACCTTTGACAGCACAATCGGGATGTTAGCAAACAAATACAGAAACCGCGGTAAGATTACCATCTTAATTAGCGCAGTACGATCCGCCAAAGAGAACAGCAAAGATACCCACACATCCACCTGCTGCTCCAGTTTGGTGTACGCTCTCCCGTAGTTCTCACGTATCACCGTATCGTATCCAGGTCTCTGTGGATCCAGACGCCGAGATATTTTATTGGGTCCCCAGACCACACCAGCGGGAAATACATGTCCGGCTGTTTAGTGGACTCTGTCAGAGGAATAACAATGGACTTATCCCAATTGACTGAAAGGCCCGAAAACCGTCCAAACCTCACATACTCCCTCAGCAGCTGCGCCAGATACTGGGAGGGTTCACGAACAAAAAGCACCATATCATCCGCATATAGCGAAATTGCAACTGGGCGATAGTTAACATTTAGTGCCGTTTCCCTATGTCTCTGCCTAATGACGCACGCTAGTGGTTCCAATATAATCGCACAAAGTAGCGGGGACAGTGGGCAACTCTGCTGAGTGCCTCTCATTATGTCAAACGGGTTGGTTGTCAAACCTCCAACACAAACCCTGGCTGATGGGTCCGCATATAGCACTCTTATCCACTGTATAAATAGAGGCGGGAATCCCTTACGCTGTAGGATAAAAAACATATATTTCCACATTTCCACTCGACCGAATTGAATGCCTTAGCTGCGTCCAGCAGTACCGCCGCGGCCGACATATTTGGCTCTAATATATGAAGCATGGAAAATATAGTCCGAAGATTGTGTGATGTCGATCTGTCAGGTATAAAACCCGACTGGTCAGGCAGCACCAGGCACGGCATCAGATGTTGCAATTTAACTGCTAAAATCTTGGCATCGATATTAATCAGTGACAGGGGACGATAAGAGTCACACCTATCTGGGGGCTTGTCTTTCTTGAGCAAAGTTATTATCAGTGCCTGCCGCAGCGATAGTGGTAGTTTCCCCGACTCATGTGCCTCAGCATACACCTCTAGTAGATATGGAGCAATCAAATCAGCATATGTTTTATAAACTACGACCATGAGGCCATCTGGCCCTGGTGCTTTCCCATTGGGGAGGGTTAGTATAGCAGCCTTGACCTCCTCAACATCGATAGGTAAGCTTAAATATTCTCAATGGGCATCTGACAGCCATGCACACGCCACGGCCTCCAGGTACCCTTCTAACTCGACCGTTGTCGCCTCCCCTTTGGACGTATATACATCAGCGTAAAAGGCGCGAAACTGCTTGGTGATGGCGAGAGGGTGATAATGTTCCTTCCCAATCAGGTCCGTGATCCTATCTATATGAGGTTGCTCCTTGCGATCCCTAATCTTGCTTGCTAATGTACGCCCTGGTCTCCCTCTCTCACCGTATCGTTGTGCCGTGTGTCTACGTGAAATATATCGTATTTCAGTTTCAGCTAAAGCATCATAGTCTAAAATCACCTCGTGAATGCGGGCCAGAGTATCAGCCGACAGGGTCACTGTGTAGTTATGCTCCATTCCTGAAGCGTGGTCTCAGCTTTTTGAAGTTGTGCTCCAATGTCTTTCAGGATGCCTGCTGCAATGCCAATGCACACACCCCTGATCGTCGCCTTAAAAGCTTCCCACAACGTGGAGGCCTCCTTGGAATCTTAAGTCAGGCTCCCCTGCGGATGTTGCACCCCCGTCGATTTTAAAGTTGGCTTCTGCAACTGTTTCCCTAGTCATTAGGGATGTCATTAACTCTTCTCTTGTTGCTGGGTTGGTTCCGCCATTGTGGAAGCAGGCTAGAGTGAAGTCACTTAAAAATAAACCTAACTTAGACCCTGAGGATTGGGCAAACTATCGCCCCATCTCGTTGCTGCCTGGGTTATGTAAAATCGCTGAGAAGCATGTTAACTCCGCATTATCATTGTTTGTGGAGTATAACGAAGCCCTGCATCCCACTCACACGGGTTTCAGAAGCAGGCAGGGCACAGAGACTGCCTTGGTTGCCGTGGTCGAGGATGCCAGGACAATTGTCGATGCAGGAGGCTGCGCTGCTGTGGTCCTTTTGGACCTCAGCGCAGCCTTCGACACGGTTAATCATCTGCTTATGATTCAGCGTTTGAGGGAGATAGGAGTTTCAGGGACTGCCCTTAAGTGGTTGCAGTCCTTTCCTGCCGATAGAACCTTCGCGGTGTTTGAAGATGAAGCAACCTCCAAACAGCTCTCTCTGCAGTATGGCATTCCCCAGAGATCCTCCCTGAGCCCTACCGTGTTTAATATCTACATGAGGCCTTTGGCTGATGTGGTTCTTAACTGGGGAGTTCATTTGGTCACCTACGCCGATGATACGCAGTTGGTGGTTTCTCTCTCACAGGCTGATACAGCCGAGACAAGGGAAAATAATCTTTCCCCCTGTCTTAGTAAGGTTCTTGCATGGATGGACACCTCTTGCCTCAAACTTAATGGTTCAAAAACCGAAATTATGATGTTAGGGTACAAGGCCCCTATTAACCTAGACCCTTGGTGGCCTGGGTGCCTCGGCCCCCCTCCCTCACCCAAAAAAAAAATTAAGAGTTTGGGTGTATGGCTAGATCCTAGTCTGGGTTTTCTAGTGCAAGCTCGCAAGGTCGCGGCTACGTGTTATGGTCTGCTCAGACTCCTAAGGAAGGTCCTGGCTCTTCTTCCTCCCGAGGCCAGACGCCTTCTAGTCCAGGCACTTAATTTATCACGTTTTGACTATGCGAATGCGGTCTATCTGGGTGCACCACAGGGAACGATCAAAATCTTACAGACTGTTCAGAACTGCGCTGCCCAACTTCTTATGGATGTCCCTAGACGTAGCTCTGCTAAGGCGGCGCTGCAACAACTACACTGGCTGCCGGTGCAGGAAAGGGTCTCGGTATCGCTCACCTATAGCAGAACTCAAGGACTCCTGACCACTCATTAATTAACACGAGTGACAGCAGTAGGGCAATATCAATGCAGCACCCAGCCAGCTCCTCATACTGTTCAGCTCTTACTCCAACCAACATCAATACAACAGTCACAGAAATAAAATACAAAATGTACCACGCTCTCTCCACCCACTGCTCCCTGCCCACTCCAACCTCCCAATTAGGTCGAAACCAACACCTACCCCCCACCCATACATCTACCCCATCTTCAATACAACTCAATAAATGGGGAACAGCCGCTAGGGGGGGAACGGCAGTGAACACTCACTCCGTGGTGAGATTTGCCAGATTTTAACTGTGTGGCGCACCTGTGCTCTTACAACCAGGATTGTGGTCAATGTCTAATATGCTGACCCAGCACAAATTAACATAACTACATGCAAACATATGACCCATGTATAGGGGACATAGCCCCCGTCTGTAACTGGTAAAACATGCAAGATCGGAACAACAATCCACTGCAGCCCTACTATAAATCCACCCAGTCTTGTCAAAGTGAGAACAATGTCACCAACATGAATCTGTGTCTTCCAAATCGGGTGAAGCTCATGGGCTCCCTGTCCCACCCTTTCGGGGCCTAGATTTACAAATATGTTTTGAAAATTTCAGGGCTGACTTAGAGTCCGTGAAGAAGTGCGCCTGTCCCTCATGAGATATTTTCAGTTTGGCGGGGTACAGCATTGCATATGGTACAGAGGCAGTCTGGAGCAATTTATCCACCGGCACAAACTCTCTCCACGCCGCCTGCACCGCCGGGGTGTAGTCAGGGAAAAAAGGACAGGTTGTCACCTTTATAGTTAATGGGGGCCTTGGCCCTGGCCTCCCTCAGAATGGCGTCCCTGTCGGCATAGTTCAGTAGGTGCCTGCAATCGCCACCACCCAGGCCGCCGCCAGACAGGCCTCCGGTTTCGCTCCCTCAAAGGATAAGTCTATGCTGATATCGGGCTGCCCCCTGCAGTGTCACAGCAAAGTCTGATAGCCGCCGCTGCCACTCCTCGCCGTTTCCAGCAGGAGTATGGCCGCCCTGCTATGTACCACCACCACTGCCAATAACTCAGACCATGCCTCCCAGGATGCTCTCAGGCCGCGCTGGAACCCTCACGCGCTCTCAGGGTTTAATCAAGACCCTCCCCCCTGCAGCCCAAAGGCACCAGCTGTGCCCTTTATGCCCCAGCTTGCAGGAGCAAGCCAGGTCCCACAGCAAGGCATACAAACCGGCACCTCTGCACCACAGGGTGTTAGGTCCGTAAAGCCACCCACCAGTCAGTAGTAGCGGTACCGCCCCTCTGTGCCCCGAACAGTCAGCATACTCTGGCCCTCGCTGACACCACCATGCATTTAATCAGGGGCATCTAAACAAGGCCACACAGTCCAACCAGCATGGCCGCTGTCCTGGATATTGACTTTAACTGCCTGATGCCTGATCTTAGGATGGCCACCTGAGTACCAGTGTACCGTACTGTCTCCTGCCTGATCCCAAGGTGGCTTTCCATAGTGGACCCCTACACGTTGTTTTACTTCCCTGGGACAACAATTGGACATTGACCAGACCTTGAACCTATCCCCTAACCTGCCTACACATCAGGACTTGGAACCTGCGGAAATTACCGCAGACTGTGGAGACCTAGTGATTTGGCTGATGCCCGGTGGACCTACCATATAGCTAAAGAGGAGATGGGTTGTGGACTCCCCCTCCCTGCCGTCACCTACCCAGCCGGACCTTGGGCAAATTTTCCCCTTGTCTCTACGTCCTATCTTCCTCCTGCCCCTTTACCCTATCCCCTTACCCTTCCTTGCTCCACTCACCTTGTCCCCTATGTTCTTTAAATGCTTTTCCTAATACCTATGTAACTTTTAACTGTTGTAAATTGCAACACTATTGTCCCTCATGTAAAGCGCTCTGATTCCATCTGGTCTAGCCAGCGCTATATAATAACTCATTAATTAATTTTGTTCCCATTTAGTACTCTTCCTCTCTTTGTCTTCCTCCCTAGCTCCTAGCTCCTATCCACTCTCCCCTGAATCTCTCACCTTGCCTGCTAGTCTGCCTAGCCCCCTGTCCTTTGTGCCCTTTGACTAAGCACTCCTTCTCCCCTTGTTGGGGAACGATCCAATATTTATACTCTGGAGTCTCAACGTACCACTGAGAGAGTCCACTGCGCCAAGGGGGCCGCTCACAGCTGAGGTATGGTATGTCACCCCTTGCCAAAGCACTCCCTCTCCCCTTTTTGGGGAAGGATCCAGTATGTAGGCCTTGGAGTCCCCTCTGAGAGAGTGCACTGCGTAAAGGGAGCCTCCCGCAACAGAGCTAGGGAAGTGATACCACTTCCCCTGGGATCACAGCTTACTGGACTTTGGACGTTGCTTTGACTCGTCTACCAGTTTGTGTCCCAGTCACCCTTCCCCTCCTCTTTCCTTGCGGTGTCCGTCACCCTCCCCTCCTCTTTCCCGCCTTCATTACCTGTCTACTTCCCCAGCTCTTTCCCCGCTCCCCTGAATATTTCCCCTTGCCTGTTTTTCCCCTTACGTATTTGTGCTTATTGTTTATCCTGACCTTACAAGAATTATGTTGCCATGCTCTAATAACTGTGTAACCTTTGTAACGATGTAACCTGTAACTATGATCTGATGCCTCCGGGTCTAGCCAGCGCAATATAAAACCTTTAAAATAAAAAAATAAAAGCATGCGGCCCCCACCCCACTCACCGCGCCTCCTCCGGGTCACCAGGCACGCCAGTCTCCAACTAGGTTGGGTCCGCCAGCAGTTCACTGCAGGGCTCCTCGCGTCGCATCCTGGCAGCCTCAGGTCTCCGGGACTCCCTCAGCTCCGGCCTCGGCTCATATAGCGCTGGGTGCAGTCGCAGCGCAACCGTGGTCCACAGTTTGCCAAAGCTGGCTTGCATAGTGAAATGAGCCGCCTCTCATGAAGCAGCGCAGCGGTGATACGTCTCGCACCACTTTCTCGTACAGCATTACTCTCCGGCAGCGGGGCCGCGGGCGGGCACCATTTTCCCCGCAGCCGGACCGGAGAGACAAACACCAATTCCAGTGGCTCTACAGTAGCTGCGGACTCAACAACCTCCCCGATCCTGCCCAGGGGTTGGAGTCAGCGCCTCATGTAGTTTTCAGAGCACTGGTGCCTTTACAGCATGGTATTCGCCAGATAGATGAGTCTGGCGCACAGAGCTCCCTCAAGAGGTAGCCACACCCCTACATATCTATATTCTTGACTTACCACCGTGTCGTGGTGGTGTAGCTCACTCAGCGGCTTCAGGGGGTATGTGACATAGTTCTTCTAGTGGGTCACTATCCATGCAAATTGAATAATGCATGATCTGTGTTACCACTTTTTTTACTAGGAGCAATGAGATGAGGAAGATCATTAATCGTCATTGCCACCTGGTGGCAGATGATGTGGGTATCCTAGATCCCCCTATGCATCCCTTCAAGAAGGGCAAAGGTTTAATGGACCACTTGGTAAAATCTTTACTCCCCATTGTCCTTAGTGCCTTCCACCCTATTGCAGATACCACCGGTCTAAGGACACTTCAAATGTGGTAGGTGCAAACCGTATCCCTTAACCTAAAAGATCAAGAGTTCACCCACAACAACTATACACATACCCTTCGGGAACATACTAAGTGTAACACCATGGGGGTGTTGCATGCCATAACTTGTGCTTGCGATTTCATGTATATCAGCCAAATGACATAGAAGACAAACACTTGCATACTACAGCATTGCAGTAGATTAAGATGCAAGGTCCAGGGTGCACCATTCGTTGAACATTTCTCTACATTCAACCATCCAGCAGAAAGGCTGAAATGGTGGGTTGTGGAGAAAGTGAGTATCAATCCGAAGGGTGGCAGTTTTGCCAATACCATTAATCTAAGAGAATGCATTTGGATCCATGTTTTCAACCCTAAATCAAGGGGGATAAATGAATATAAAGAAATTGCATGCCAAGTGGCAACCTACTACAATAGTTGAGCGCATTCTTCCAATTTATAATTTGTACATGTACTGCCTCCTTCAAATATGATGAACATTACATCATCATCATTCCTGAACTGTACAAATTGTCCACTATTCCTTGTGTATATATGTATAATACACCTTGATTTATATTTTTTGATAGAGGCATACAAAGGAGATAACATTGTTTTTCCTTTTAACCCCTTCGCTGCCAGGCCTCCCCCCGTGCTAATCCTTTTTTATGGCTATTTGGGGTAGTTTGCGCTTAGGCCCCTGGAACTTTTTGACCACTTAAGGTATTCTGCGTCAAATTGCCGTCCTTCCAACATTATGGGGATTCTAAAGGTATCCATGGTTTGTGGATTCCCTTGGAGGGGACCCAGAAATTATCCAAAATACAGCTACATTTTTTTTTTTTTTGGAAAAATGGGAAAAAAGTACTGCAAATTAAAGCATTTGGTTTTTTCCCTGCAAATGGTGTCATCAAAGGGTTTGCGGTACTCACATCACCATCTTCCTAGCTTTCAGGGACTGACAGCCTTTTCTCAGAAAACCCCAACATTTTACACAGTTTTGGCATTTTACTGGGACATAGCCTATTTTTGCTATTCTTTTGTGCTTTCAACCTTTTTACAGTTAATGGTAGAAATTGTTATGAAAGCAATATGGATCCTGGAAAGCTATACATTTGTGGAAAGTAGACACAAGTCTGAATTTAGCAAGGGGTCATTTGTGTAGATCCTTCAAGGTTTCATTATAGAAACTAACAGTTGAAAATAGGAAAAATTGAAAATGAGTTGAAAAAAACTGCCATTTGTGCCAACGTTTTCACCTGTAACTTCTTCTAAGTATTGAAATAAATTGAAGGCCCCCTGAACTATAATTGTTCAATTCCTAGGACAGGGAAAAACAAGTGTAATAAACAATTCCTAGGCAACCATTAATTCATACATATAATAATGTGCAGAGGGTATAACAGAAACAATAAACTAAATGTCTAAAAAATAATGTTTTTTATTCAGTTATAAGAGTACATGTCTTATTAAAAGCAATTTTTTGTGTTCCTCAGAACATAAAGTCTAAAAACAATCAATATACAAATAATATATACAATACTAATTTGCAAAAATAAACAAATTATTTTTCCTATATAAAAATGTCATTCACTTAGTAATTGTCGACGCGCGTTTCGGCGTATCAAACGCCTTCTTCAGGAAATTACCATGCAACCTACACGGAAATTTATTTATACAGTATTAAAAACCATTATAATGGATTATTTTACTCTTTCTATTTTCCTATAATTATCTTAGTCCATGATAATCCACTTTTTTCAGACCATGTCTCTAAATTGTTTTACATATAAAGCCTGTTTTTCTAAAAAGAAACATGTACATCTAATCGTTTATTTAGACATCAAACAAAAAAATCTATGTTTCTGATACCTCTCCTTTAGTTAAAAACAATTCTTCCAATATTTGACTTGACAATGTCTAATTTGAGTACTCATAATCCAATGGAAAAAATGTGTGTCCAGAACCCTATGATGGATGATAATCCATTAGCTTCCAATAGTATGAACAAACATGTAAAAATTAATAAACACACTTACTTAGTGACTCGTGGAATAGCGCAAAATTTTGATAATGTCGCTATTTTCAGTATATGTTAAAAATGTCTGTAATATAAAAAATATACGTTTACACCATAAATATTTCATTTATTTCTATATTCATGGTATACCGATCCCTTTGGGGTGTGTAATAAAAGATGATAACTTAGTAAAAATTCCCTTTATAATGATGTAGGGATAGTGATTAGATTGATACTCTAAATTGACGTTCTATTTCATTCAAACGGACCTCCTCCTTCTTTCTGAACCAAAGAATTAATGATGGGACTATATCTCTACCAGTATATAATTAATGTCACATATACTGTTATTCAAGTACAAGTCCTTTAATTATTGGCGTGTTATTTGATTAAATACAATAGTTAATTATGATCAACAGTCATTATTTTTAAAAGCAGAGTCCTATGACCATGTCAATATTATAAAATAAGCATCATCTTGCATATCATATTGTAAGTCATTATTTTAGTAAATTAATGTGACATTCTATTAACCTAACATCAGTATCAACTAAGAAGGCTTAATGTGATCTATACAATAGACCAAGTATTCTTAATACAGTGTACTAGGCAGTTAAAAACTTGTACCTACATGAAAGAGAATGTTGATAGGTGGATAACGATGTCTTTTAGGGCAAATCGATATGCTGCTAATATTGAAAACCTCAATGTCGGTATTGGTAAGACTAAAAAATGTAAACGAAAAAGATCATAAACAGCATACCATGGTTGGCTGTTTTTCTAAATTCAAAACCCCCAAACCCATAGATATGGACAGAATGTTGAGACGCTATTATGGTGAATACCTACATCAGAGAAGGATGTTTGGTAATTACGATGTCTTTTAAAGCAGATCAAAATGCTGTTGATATTGGAACCCGCGGTCTCGATACTGATCAGGCTAGAAAATGTAAGAAAAAGAGATCATAAACAGCATAACATGATAAGCTGTTTTCTAAACTAAAAATCATCCAACCCCATTGAAATAGACAGATTATTCCAGCGATAGGCTATTACGGTGAATACCTACATCTAAAAAGAATGTCAGGTTCCAACCATATGGGCGCGACCGATTCTGGCGTCTGACGTCACCGGATGAGGAGGTCCGAATACAGGATCTTTCGTATGGGAAGTTTAAATACTATCTGCTCGTTCCCTGTGAAGGGCATTGTGATCAAGGGAAGATCACGTGACAATACATATTTTCGGAGATACCCGATCTCGGAGATTAATAATGAGATCAAAAAACTTAAGAAATTGAAATAAAAAGTGAATTCCATATATTGGAAGGTATATTAAAATGTTAATACAATAATAATGGCAGCATAACAATGTGAAAAATGCTTTATACGTGCTTTCGTCTTCTCTTTCGTTGTTTGAACACGTGATTGAGGGCATAATCACGTGACTCCGTCTAGCGCTGCAAATACTTACGCGCACCGATAAATGATGTGCTCAGCTTACTGATATTCATGAATAGAGATAAAACATATAATAATAAAAGAAATTACATAATAATACAAACATATAATTGTTTATCCGATGAAGATCGCGCCCAGGTAAACGGTTCTTTCTTTATGTCTACAAACATAAACGTAGACATCAAGGACAAGCTGATCCATCAGGTATAAATAAAGCTAATACTATAAAGAAATATAATTGTTTATCTGATAAAGATCGCTATCGGATATGCAATACTTCCTTTATGTCTACAAACATAAACCTAGACAATTCTGAATTTAGCAAGGGGTCATTTGTGTAGATTCTTCAAGGTTTCATTATAGAAACTAACAGTTGAAAATAGGAAAAATTGAGAATGAGTTGAAAAAAAAAGCCATTTGTGCCAACGTTTTCACCTGTAACTTCTTCTAAGTATGACGGATTCTTTCAAGCAATATACCGTTACATCCATTGGACCTTTCTGGTTGTGGGGATATATAGGACTTGTAGGTTCACCAAGAACCCAACGAACCCAGAGCCAATACCTGAGCAGCGTTGTGCAATGGTTTTTTATTGTGTACCGAGTATATAGCAATTCATTTGGGGAAATATATACAGGGGAAAATCTGGGTGAAAGATAGATATGTATTTCTGAAATTGGAACAAAATATAGTGTTTAGAAACAGAAGCTATTTGCATATTTCCGAAATTATGAGCATGAGAGTTATAAGACATCTTTCAAAGTGATTTCTTTTTTACACATTGCCTTTCAATTGGAAGGCAGAAATGCTTCGAAAGTCAACAGGTAATAACAGTTGCTTTATAATTATGTGTTACCGAAAGTCTCCTGATAAAAATGATACCTCACTTGTGTGGGTAGGCCTAGTGCCCGCGACAGGAAACGGCTCAAAACGCAACGTGGACATACCACATTTTTACTGTGAAAACGGACCCTTTTTTTGCAGTGCCTAGCTGTGCATTTTGAACCCTAGCTCTGCTGGCACATTGGGAAACCCAGCAAACCTGTACATTTTTTAAAACTAAACTCCCAGGGAAATCCAGGATGCAGTGACTTGTCTAGCTCTCACTAGGTTCTGTTACCCAGAATCTTTTGCAAATCTCAAACTTTGCAAGAAAAACCAACACAATTTCCTCACATTTCTGTTGTGGAAAGTTCTGAAACTTTTACTCATATTTCTGTGATCGAAAGTTCTGGAATCTGCGTGGAGCCATAAAATTTAACTCACCCCGCATTCCCCAAAGTCTTCCGATAAAAATGGTACCTCACTTGTATGGGTAGGCCTAGTGCCCAAAACAGGAAACGGCCCAAAAAGCTAGATTTGAGGTTTGCAGGGGATTCTGGGTAGGAAAACGTTGGGTGATCCACGCAAGCCATGCCGAGCCCGGAGCCAAAAACCAAGGTGAGCCCACTTTGAAAAACCAGGTTGTTTTGTGATAGGTAATTTTGTCTTTTGGGCCCTTGCCTGTCACGTGTTTTTGACCCATCCACGCGAGTGAGGTACCATTTTTATCGAGAGACCTGGGAGAAGGCTGGGTGATAGGAAATTTGTGGATCCACGCATATTCCAGAACTTTCCCACCAAAAAAAATGAAAAATTTGATTTTTTTTCAGCTAAATTTGAGGCTTGCAGGGGATTCTGGGTAGGAAAACGTTTGGGGGCCACGCAAGCCATACCTCGCTGGACTCCCCCGGATGTCTAGTTTTAAGAAATGTGTGGGTTTGGTAGGTTTCCCAAGATGGCCACTGATCCCGTGGCCCAAAACGCAGCTGACCCCCCTTGCAAAACCAGGTGATAGGTAAATTTGATGTGTCCTCAATACGTTTTGGGCCCTTGCCTGTCGCAGGTGCTTGCCCCAACCCACCCACGTGAGATAGGTACCATTTTTATTGGGAGACCTGGGGGAACAGTTGGTGGTAGGAAATTTGTGGATCCAAGCCGCGGGCCCATCACATTACAACACTCACATCAGCAGACAGCGCCATTCAAGGGCCCATCACTTTCACACGCCCACATAACTTTCACAGCAACCACACCAGCTGACGGATTTAATGGACTGGTGTTTGGCTATTAGTGTGTGTAGTGACCAGCCGCAAGTCACTACTCACACACCTGATGTATTGTGTTTGCTTTTTTACAAATATAAAAACTTTCTTTCTAGGTTCTTGTTTTCAGAGAGGTTATTTCAATGTGTATTGAGCTTATCTAGCCTTTTTTCGAAGTAATTTCTCATTACCCAACAGAACCACCTTTGTATTTAACCACTACTCACACACCGCCAGCCAAGCGACAGTCCACACACACCGCCAGCCAAGCACCAGTCCACGCACACCGCCAGCCAAGCGCCAGTCCACGCACACAGCCAGCCAAGCGCCAGTCCACGCACACCGCCAGCCAAGTGCCTGTCCATGCACACTGCCAGCCGAGCGCCAGTTCACGCACACTGCCAGTCAAGCACCAGTCCACGCACACTGCCAGCCAAGCACCAGCCTACACACACCGCCATCACATTTAGTTTTTTTTTTAATACAAAAAAGAAAACACCAACAAATTGTAAATAGATACTAATCAACTATCACAAAATCTTAAACTAAATACATTGCACAAATGCTAACCTTGATACTGAATAAAAAAATATGAAAAGATTCAGACCAGGCACACTTTACCACTCATGGATGCTCCCAAAAATGATTTTGCGTATGGTACATTCTAAAACAAGCAGGCACACACACAGTGCAGGATTAGAAGGACACTCGGGCGGTACATAAGAGTCTACTTTCGCATACCTATTCGCCAGCGGACTCTACATCTCCTACTGGGAAAGTCTTTTGAGGGTGTGGGAGGAATGTGATCAGGAAAGTGGCGATCTTTCAATCTATTTACAACAAGGGGTGGTGAGGGACAGAGTCTCTGAATTAAACAGAATACTCTCACCCAGTCAAGAGATCAGGGCTAGATCCAACACCGTTTTTTAGCTCACTGCACCATCCCAGTTTCAGAACCTGGCTGTATGCAAATTAGTCTGTTCCTGTCCCAGTGCATGATGGGAACAGGGCAAACCAAACTACAAAAGCCAATTCTTACACTGGGAAGGAAACAAGCTACCGGGGACCGGTTTCTGGCATTTCAGCCTCTTCGGCCCGGCTTGCTTGAATCCTGATGGTGCAATGAGCAAGGGACTCACATCTGAGTATACCCTTCCACGCTTAGGGTGGACAAAAATATTTACAACAAGGGGTGGTGAGGGACAGAGTCTCTGAATTAAACAGAATACTCTCACCCAGTCAAGAGATCAGGGCTAGATCCAACACCGTTTTTTAGCTCACTGCACCATCCCAGTTTCAGAACCTGGCTGTATGCAAATTAGTCTGTTCCTGTCCCAGTGCATGATGGGAACAGGGCAAACCAAACTACAAAAGCCAATTCTTACACTGGGAAGGAAACAAGCTACCGGGGACCGGTTTCTGGCATTTCAGCCTCTTCGGCCCGGCTTGCTTGAATCCTGATGGTGCAATGAGCAAGGGACTCACATCTGAGTATACCCTTCCACGCTTAGGGTGGACAAAAATATTTACAACAAGGGGTGGTGAGGGACAGAGTCTCTGAATTAAACAGAATACTCTCACCCAGTCAAGAGATCAGGGCTAGATCCAACACCGTTTTTTAGCTCACTGCACCATCCCAGTTTCAGAACCTGGCTGTATGCAAATTAGTCTGTTCCTGTCCCAGTGCATGATGGGAACAGGGCAAACCAAACTACAAAAGCCAATTCTTACACTGGGAAGGAAACAAGCTACCGGGGACCGGTTTCTGGCATTTCAGCCTCTTCGGCCCGGCTTGCTTGAATCCTGATGGTGCAATGAGCAAGGGACTCACATCTGAGTATACCCTTCCACGCTTAGGGTGGACAAAAATATTTACAACAAGGGGTGGTGAGGGACAGAGTCTCTGAATTAAACAGAATACTCTCACCCAGTCAAGAGATCAGGGCTAGATCCAACACCGTTTTTTAGCTCACTGCACCATCCCAGTTTCAGAACCTGGCTGTATGCAAATTAGTCTGTTCCTGTCCCAGTGCATGATGGGAACAGGGCAAACCAAACTACAAAAGCCAATTCTTACACTGGGAAGGAAACAAGCTACCGGGGACCGGTTTCTGGCATTTCAGCCTCTTCGGCCCGGCTTGCTTGAATCCTGATGGTGCAATGAGCAAGGGACTCACATCTGAGTATACCCTTCCACGCTTAGGGTGGACAAAAATATTTACAACAAGGGGTGGTGAGGGACAGAGTCTCTGAATTAAACAGAATACTCTCACCCAGTCAAGAGATCAGGGCTAGATCCAACACCGTTTTTTAGCTCACTGCACCATCCCAGTTTCAGAACCTGGCTGTATGCAAATTAGTCTGTTCCTGTCCCAGTGCATGATGGGAACAGGGCAAACCAAACTACAAAAGCCAATTCTTACACTGGGAAGGAAACAAGCTACCGGGGACCGGTTTCTGGCATTTCAGCCTCTTCGGCCCGGCTTGCTTGAATCCTGATGGTGCAATGAGCAAGGGACTCACATCTGAGTATACCCTTCCACGCTTAGGGTGGACAAAAATATTTACAACAAGGGGTGGTGAGGGACAGAGTCTCTGAATTAAACAGAATACTCTCACCCAGTCAAGAGATCAGGGCTAGATCCAACACCGTTTTTTAGCTCACTGCACCATCCCAGTTTCAGAACCTGGCTGTATGCAAATTAGTCTGTTCCTGTCCCAGTGCATGATGGGAACAGGGCAAACCAAACTACAAAAGCCAATTCTTACACTGGGAAGGAAACAAGCTACCGGGGACCGGTTTCTGGCATTTCAGCCTCTTCGGCCCGGCTTGCTTGAATCCTGATGGTGCAATGAGCAAGGGACTCACATCTGAGTATACCCTTCCACGCTTAGGGTGGACAAAAATATTTACAACAAGGGGTGGTGAGGGACAGAGTCTCTGAATTAAACAGAATACTCTCACCCAGTCAAGAGATCAGGGCTAGATCCAACACCGTTTTTTAGCTCACTGCACCATCCCAGTTTCAGAACCTGGCTGTATGCAAATTAGTCTGTTCCTGTCCCAGTGCATGATGGGAACAGGGCAAACCAAACTACAAAAGCCAATTCTTACACTGGGAAGGAAACAAGCTACCGGGGACCGGTTTCTGGCATTTCAGCCTCTTCGGCCCGGCTTGCTTGAATCCTGATGGTGCAATGAGCAAGGGACTCACATCTGAGTATACCCTTCCACGCTTAGGGTGGACAAAAATATTTACAACAAGGGGTGGTGAGGGACAGAGTCTCTGAATTAAACAGAATACTCTCACCCAGTCAAGAGATCAGGGCTAGATCCAACACCGTTTTTTAGCTCACTGCACCATCCCAGTTTCAGAACCTGGCTGTATGCAAATTAGTCTGTTCCTGTCCCAGTGCATGATGGGAACAGGGCAAACCAAACTACAAAAGCCAATTCTTACACTGGGAAGGAAACAAGCTACCGGGGACCGGTTTCTGGCATTTCAGCCTCTTCGGCCCGGCTTGCTTGAATCCTGATGGTGCAATGAGCAAGGGACTCACATCTGAGTATACCCTTCCACGCTTAGGGTGGACAAAAATATTTACAACAAGGGGTGGTGAGGGACAGAGTCTCTGAATTAAACAGAATACTCTCACCCAGTCAAGAGATCAGGGCTAGATCCAACACCGTTTTTTAGCTCACTGCACCATCCCAGTTTCAGAACCTGGCTGTATGCAAATTAGTCTGTTCCTGTCCCAGTGCATGATGGGAACAGGGCAAACCAAACTACAAAAGCCAATTCTTACACTGGGAAGGAAACAAGCTACCGGGGACCGGTTTCTGGCATTTCAGCCTCTTCGGCCCGGCTTGCTTGAATCCTGATGGTGCAATGAGCAAGGGACTCACATCTGAGTATACCCTTCCACGCTTAGGGTGGACAAAAATATTTACAACAAGGGGTGGTGAGGGACAGAGTCTCTGAATTAAACAGAATACTCTCACCCAGTCAAGAGATCAGGGCTAGATCCAACACCGTTTTTTAGCTCACTGCACCATCCCAGTTTCAGAACCTGGCTGTATGCAAATTAGTCTGTTCCTGTCCCAGTGCATGATGGGAACAGGGCAAACCAAACTACAAAAGCCAATTCTTACACTGGGAAGGAAACAAGCTACCGGGGACCGGTTTCTGGCATTTCAGCCTCTTCGGCCCGGCTTGCTTGAATCCTGATGGTGCAATGAGCAAGGGACTCACATCTGAGTATACCCTTCCACGCTTAGGGTGGACAAAAATATTTACAACAAGGGGTGGTGAGGGACAGAGTCTCTGAATTAAACAGAATACTCTCACCCAGTCAAGAGATCAGGGCTAGATCCAACACCGTTTTTTAGCTCACTGCACCATCCCAGTTTCAGAACCTGGCTGTATGCAAATTAGTCTGTTCCTGTCCCAGTGCATGATGGGAACAGGGCAAACCAAACTACAAAAGCCAATTCTTACACTGGGAAGGAAACAAGCTACCGGGGACCGGTTTCTGGCATTTCAGCCTCTTCGGCCCGGCTTGCTTGAATCCTGATGGTGCAATGAGCAAGGGACTCACATCTGAGTATACCCTTCCACGCTTAGGGTGGACAAAAATATTTACAACAAGGGGTGGTGAGGGACAGAGTCTCTGAATTAAACAGAATACTCTCACCCAGTCAAGAGATCAGGGCTAGATCCAACACCGTTTTTTAGCTCACTGCACCATCCCAGTTTCAGAACCTGGCTGTATGCAAATTAGTCTGTTCCTGTCCCAGTGCATGATGGGAACAGGGCAAACCAAACTACAAAAGCCAATTCTTACACTGGGAAGGAAACAAGCTACCGGGGACCGGTTTCTGGCATTTCAGCCTCTTCGGCCCGGCTTGCTTGAATCCTGATGGTGCAATGAGCAAGGGACTCACATCTGAGTATACCCTTCCACGCTTAGGGTGGACAAAAATATTTACAACAAGGGGTGGTGAGGGACAGAGTCTCTGAATTAAACAGAATACTCTCACCCAGTCAAGAGATCAGGGCTAGATCCAACACCGTTTTTTAGCTCACTGCACCATCCCAGTTTCAGAACCTGGCTGTATGCAGGTTCTGGTAGCTTGTCTCCTTTCTGGTAAAGAATTGGCTTGGTAGTTTAGTCTGCCCTGTTCCCATGATGCACTGGGCCAGGGACAGACTGATTTCCATATAGCCAGGTTCTGAGCTGGGATGGGGCAGTGAGATAAATAACGGTGATGGATCAAGCCCTGATCTTTGGACTGGGTAAGAGTGGTCTGCTCAATTCAGACACTCTGTTCATCACCACCCCCTTTTGTAAATCGATTTTGGCCACTATAGGTGTGGCAGGGTATACTCAGACATGAGTCCCTTTCTCACTGCTCCATCAGGATTCAAGCAAGCCGGGGCGAAGAGGCTGAAATGCCAGAAACCGGTCCCCGGTAGCTTGTCTCCTTTCTGGTAAAGAATTGGCTTGGTAGTTTAGTCTGCCCTGTTCCCATGATGCACTGGGCCAGGGACAGACTGATTTGCATATAGCCAGGTTCTGAGCTGGGATGGGGCAGTGAGATAAATAACGGTGATGGATCAAGCCCTGATCTTTGGACTGGGTAAGAGTGGTCTGCTCAATTCAGACACTCTGTTCATCACCACCCCCTTTTGTAAATCGATTTTGGCCACTATAGGTGTGGCAGGGTATACTCAGACATGAGTCCCTTTCTCACTGCTCCATCAGGATTCAAGCAAGCCGGGCCGAAGAGGCTGAAATGCCAGAAACCGGTCCCCGGTAGCTTGTCTCCTTTCTGGTAAAGAATTGGCTTGGTAGTTTAGTCTGCCCTGTTCCCATGATGCACTGGGCCAGGGACAGACTGATTTGCATATAGCCAGGTTCTGAGCTGGGATGGGGCAGTGAGATAAATAACGGTGATGGATCAAGCCCTGATCTTTGGACTGGGTAAGAGTGGTCTGCTCAATTCAGACACTCTGTTCATCACCACCCCCTTTTGTAAATCGATTTTGGCCACTATAGGTGTGGCAGGGTATACTCAGACATGAGTCCCTTTCTCACTGCTCCATCAGGATTCAAGCAAGCCGGGCCGAAGAGGCTGAAATGCCAGAAACCGGTCCCCGGTAGTTTGTCTCCTTTCTGGTAAAGAATTGGCTTGGTAGTTTAGTCTGCCCTGTTCCCATGATGCACTGGGCCAGGGACAGACTGATTTGCATATAGCCAGGTTCTGAGCTGGGATGGGGCAGTGAGATAAATAACGGTGATGGATCAAGCCCTGATCTTTGGACTGGGTAAGAGTGGTCTGCTCAATTCAGACACTCTGTTCATCACCACCCCCTTTTGTAAATCGATTTTGGCCACTATAGGTGTGGCAGGGTATACTCAGACATGAGTCCCTTTCTCACTGCTCCATCAGGATTCAAGCAAGCCGGGCCGAAGAGGCTGAAATGCCAGAAACCGGTCCCCGGTAGCTTGTCTCCTTTCTGGTAAAGAATTGGCTTGGTAGTTTAGTCTGCCCTGTTCCCATGATGCACTGGGCCAGGGACAGACTGATTTGCATATAGCCAGGTTCTGAGCTGGGATGGGGCAGTGAGATAAATAACGGTGATGGATCAAGCCCTGATCTTTGGACTGGGTAAGAGTGGTCTGCTCAATTCAGACACTCTGTTCATCACCACCCCCTTTTGTAAATCGATTTTGGCCACTATAGGTGTGGCAGGGTATACTCAGACATGAGTCCCTTTCTCACTGCTCCATCAGGATTCAAGCAAGCCGGGCCGAAGAGGCTGAAATGCCAGAAACCGGTCCCCGGTAGCTTGTCTCCTTTCTGGTAAAGAATTGGCTTGGTAGTTTAGTCTGCCCTGTTCCCATGATGCACTGGGCCAGGGACAGACTGATTTGCATATAGCCAGGTTCTAAGCTGGGATGGGGCAGTGAGATAAATAACGGTGATGGATCAAGCCCTGATCTTTGGACTGGGTAAGAGTGGTCTGCTCAATTCAGACACTCTGTTCATCACCACCCCCTTTTGTAAATCGATTTTGGCCACTATAGGTGTGGCAGGGTATACTCAGACATGAGTCCCTTTCTCACTGCTCCATCAGGATTCAAGCAAGCCGGGCCGAAGAGGCTGAAATGCCAGAAACCGGTCCCCGGTAGCTTGTCTCCTTTCTGGTAAAGAATTGGCTTGGTAGTTTAGTCTGCCCTGTTCCCATGATGCACTGGGCCAGGGACAGACTGATTTGCATATAGCCAGGTTCTGAGCTGGGATGGGGCAGTGAGATAAATAACGGTGATGGATCAAGCCCTGATCTTTGGACTGGGTAAGAGTGGTCTGCTCAATTCAGACACTCTGTTCATCACCACCCCCTTTTGTAAATCGATCTTTCAATCTAGCCACATCCTCCACCACCCCAACTCTAGGAACACTTGCCTGTTCCACTACAACAAGGCTGCCTATTACAGATTCCTGAAAGTCGCAAAAGTCACGCCGCCATCGTGAGACAGCATGGGCTCAGTATTGTATCCTACGCCAACGACACCCAGCTCATCCTCTCACTCACGAAGAACCCCGAAGACACCAGACTCTGCTTTCAGGAAGGAACGAAGAACGTGGCAGCCTGGATGAGAGACAGCTGCTTGAAGCTCAACTCAGAGATGGCCGAGGTCCTCATCCTCGGACCCTGCACCTCCGCCTTGGCATCATCCTCGACTCGTACCTCTCCATGAACTGCCAGATCAACACCATCACCTCCACCAGTTTCAACTGCATGCGCATCCTCCACAAGACCATCAATGGATCCCCCCCAACTGCAGAAAAACCGTCACCCACGCACTCATAACCAGCAGACTGGACTACAGCCTATACGTCAGAATCAACAGAGCACTGCTACACAAACTCCAGACCATCCAGAACGCCGCTGCCAGACTCGTTCTCGGAATGCCGATACGCGAACACATGACCCAGTACCTACGAGACCTCCACTGGCTCCACATCAAGAAGAGGGTCACCTTCAAACTCCTCACCTACGCCTAAAAATCTCTCAACAACATCCGCCTAAAATACCTCAACAAAAGAATATCCTTCCACATATCCAAGAGGAACCTCCGCCGACCTCACCCTGGCAGAGGTCCCCCGCATCTGCAGAAACAGAAAAAGTGGGAGGGCCTTCTCCTACATCGCAGCCAAGACCTAGAATGAGCTCCCTGTGAACATCAGACGCTCCCCAACCCTGCACATGTTAGGGAAGGACCTCAAGACCTGGCTCTTCGACTGACCCGGAGCTGCCCCCTCCCCTCTAGTGCCTTGAGACCCTCGCGGGTGAGCAGTACGCTTTATAAACTGATTGATTGCAGCCTTGAGCCCTCTTTTTCCATCGCCTCTATTGACTCATGTGAAGCTCTGTCCATCAGCGTGCGTCTTTCTCCCCACAACACCTTTAAAGGGATTCTGGTTTATCGGCCCCCAGGGCCCAGAGGTCTGTTTCTGGACTCATTGGGTACCATGTTGAAGGCTGGGTTATGCCCGAACACCTTCACGATTATGGGAGACTTTAACTTTCATCTAGAGAATGCCCTAGACTCGGATACTGACAGACTAATTGGCCTTTTGGGGGATGGAGGACTAGAGCAAAGGGTTGTGGGTCCCACGCACTCAGCTGGGCACACGCTAGAAGGCATTTTTTCCAACAATGCCGCTTTGGATTTGCGGGAAATGCTACCTCTCTCATGGTCCGATCATGCGGCCATTCTTTTTTCGCTCCGCCTAGGGTCTGGGAAGTTAGCTACGGTTGAATCAAGGAATAAAATTGCTGTCAGGGTCTGGAAAAATATAAAGGGTGAGGAGATGGGAAAGTTCTTAACATCTAGTGTGCCTACATTTCCAGCAAATGTTAATATTGCAGAGGAATTGTATACAAGGTGGGTTGAGAATGCCTGCGTTAAATTTGTGCCGATAAAATCTTTTACACCCAGGAGAGCGCAGCCATCTGCACCTTGGTATTCAGACCTCCTGAAAAAACACAAAACAGAGTGCAAGAGGCGTGAGAGGATCTGGAGAAGGGATTACTGTCCGACAAATAAAGCAAAATACAAAGAAAGTTGATTTTTTATAAACAACTGATTGTGGAGGCAAAAAGGTCTATTTTGCTGAGCAAATTGAGGGGGCTAGCTCCTCTTCTAGAGAACTCTTCAGGACCATCACCAGACTGACCACTCCAACTAAGCCATGCATGCAGAGCAGTGCAGCTTTGTGTGAGTCTCTAGCTTTATCCTCTAGGAATAAGGTTGAAGGGATCTTTTCCTCCTTTTCCAAAACCCAAGGAAAGGCGGGGGCTGTGGCAACCAATACTGGTAAAAAAACTGGGAAGGGCCAGGGTAGATTAGACTGGTTCAATCCTTTACAATATTCAGAGGTTTTAAACCCAGTGCGGACGGTTCGATCTGGCTCTCCCAAAGATCCGTGTCTGCCCGCAGTTCTTAAAACCTGTCCGAGGTCATTGCTTCCACTCTCACTCCCATGCTTAATAAGATCATGGACTTGAGTGAATATCCCAGGAAGTGGAAATCCGCATCTATACTTCCCCTTTTAACCACATCGCTGCTGTGGTTATTTTTCCCCTGTGCTGAATATTATTGAGATCCATTGTTCATGACGAGCTCAGCTCGTCATCAGCACAGCTCAACTGTGCCTCATGACGAGCTGAGCTCGTCATGAGCATGGAAGGGGTTAAAGAAACCCAGCCTGGATGTTAAGGAGCCCAACAATTATAGACCAATATCCCGCCTTCCTTTTCCGGCTAAGATTTTAGAGAAGGCCATCAATCAACAACTTAGCTCGTTCCTTCAGAAGACCAATGCCCTAGACCCAACACAATTTGGGTTCTGTGCAGGCCACAGCACAGAACTTGCCCTTATCAAGGCCATGGAAGAGGTGAGAGCGGCGGTGGATCAGGGAGGGGCTGCTGTGCTGATTCTGTTGGATCTGTCAGCAGCCTTCGACACAGTCCATCATGGAGTATTGATGGACCGGCTGGCGGGGGCAGGGCTGGACGGCCCGGCGTGGAATAATAATAATAATACTGATATTTGTAAAGCGCGAACAGCTACCTCACGAGGAGGTGTCCCGGCGCTAAATGAGCAATTTTAGGCAGAGCGAAAGGGAGTCTCCTTAAGTCCTTTTTGACCGACAGAATTCAGACAGTTGACCTGGGGGTGAATAAATCTAAATCTTTTGCCCTTCCCTGTGGTGTGCGGCAGGGGTCCTCCTTGAGCCCCACGCTCTTTAATATTTATGTCAGCCCGCTGGCGGACTTGATAAGGTCTTTCAGTCTGCAACTCACATCTTACGCAGACGATACCCAAATTGTGTTATCATTATAACGAGGGTCTCAAGTGGATATGACCGCGAGATGTCATGACTGTTTGAAGAGCGTGGCAGCATGGATGGCCTCTAATTGTCTCAAATTGAACGCCGGGAAGACTGAGGTTATTTTGTTTGGAAATAACCCCAATATCTAGACTCCGGATATGTGGCAAGAGGCATTGGGAAATCCACCTATCCCCACTGGGAAGGCCAGAAACCTGGGTGTGATTATTGATCAAAACCTGGATTATGGGGATCATGTTAGCGGAGTAGTATCATCCTGTTTTCATATCCTTAGGATATTAAGGAAAATAAAATGCTTTCTACCAGTGGAGGGTTTCAGGACAGCTGTCACTGCCCTCACACTGTCGCGTTTGGACTACTGCAATAGCCTGTATCTCAATTTGAGAAAGAAGCATGAATACAGACTGCAGTTGGTTCAAAACGCGGTGGCTAGACTTCTTTTTGGGATCCCTAAATGTGTGTCAGTATGTGGGGGGCTCAGACAACTCCACTGGCTGCCAGTACCAAGGCGTGCTCAGTTTAAGGCTCTATGCACAGTTTTTAAAGCACTGAAGGGCATAGGTCCAGAGTTTTTGAGCAGTCGGATAAAAAGGTATATGCCGGGCAGAGCGCTTCGATCAGCCGACAGCAGACTGGTGGTGGTGCCACAGGCAAAAAAGTCCAGATGGGGAGGAAGCAGCTTCCTCGTCTGTGCGGCAAAAGCCTGGAACAACCTGCCTGGGCATCTTAGAAATACATCAGAGCTTCTTTCATTCCGAAAGGGGCTCAAGACCTGGCTATTCATGGATTAGTCCCCCGTCTAGCTCTCGAGTCAGTATGTAGCGCCAGGACGCCCTTGGGCATAAGTGCACTTTATAAGCTCATAAATAAATAAATAAATTGATTGATTGATTGATCTTTGACTCGGGAGAGCAATCCTTAAATACAAAAAAAGCATTAGAGGTAACCAAGTGGAAAAGATGGATAGCCAACTTCTTATACCAAGTGTAAGGTTCCAACCTCTAATCTACTCTATCAACACCACCCATGTGCCTATTCTAGTCTAAAATGCACAGAGGTTTGTGCGCTCCAGCAACCTTACCCCAAACAGTCACACATGAAGTGCTTTCATCATGTATGGTAGTCAGCATGTAGACAGCTCTCCTGTCTGCAAGCTTCACAGCTAGAAGTTCCTCACTACGCAACGCACTGCACTGTCCCCGCACAAGCTTTTGACAAACAAGTTATTTTGGGAAACCTTTACGATTAGAGCAGATTGTGCCACAAGCAACAGTGTCCACTTTGGCCAATTCCCTCAACAACTGCACACCTGTGTGGAAGTTATCTACATATAAATGCTGACCTTTGTTGAACAGTCCTCTATCAAGTCCCCACACAATTTTCTCAGTCTCTCCAAAAGTGGAAGGACAACCAGGGGGGGTCATTGCCGAAAAACCAAGCGGCCATTTAACAAGACCAACGACTCAGCCACTGCTATTTTTTTCCCTGGAGCAGAGATCTCAGAAAATCGTTCTACAAAGTGATCAATGACAGGCCGAATCTTATAAAGACGTCACAATCCGGGTGATCTTGAGGCAACGCTAAACCATCATCGGCAAAATGCAGCATTCGAAGCGGAAGCAAATACCTATCATGACTGCTGGAAATATAGCCGTTGCCATCAAGGGACTAGTAGACCAATATGTAGACATTGATGGCTTCCTTAGCAAGCCCATCCAAAACGTTAAACCCAAGAACTTCTTCAACTCATCCAGATTTGTGGGAGTCCACCGGGTAACTCTAGAGTGGGTCCTAAGGCGGCGCTGTTGTCTCTCAAATACTGTTCAGCGTACAAATTAGTCTGCTCAGCGATCTCTACATCGTCCATAAACAGAAAAAAACGTATCGGCAAAAGGTTTTCAGCATTCACTCTACACCCTGGAACACCAGTTAAGTCTGGCAATGCCGGCTTCACTATGCCTAAGGAACCCAGAGGTCAGCATTTCCAGCAGGAAGCCTTGCAGCCCAGATGGCTCTTGCTGCACTATCCCCACATTAATGTCTTCCTCTAAAACAAGCACTTCATCCGCACTAAGAGTAGCTTCATCCGCACTGAGAGTAGCTTTATCATCTGATGATTCCTCATGGACAGAAAACTCATTGCCTGAATCTTCCACTCCCTCCTCTACCTCAGATGCAGAGTCAGTCTCTGAACCATGGTCAGAGGAAAACTCAAAAACACCAACAACCTGCTGAGCAGTAGTCCTATGGCTAGCCATAATCCTTACTAAGAAAGTAGACTTCACAAACAAGTCAACAACAACCAACACTGTGTAAAATAAGTAAGTAAACAAAGTGTGGCATTATCACAAAGATCTATATACTCAAAAACTATATGATTCACTTACAAGAGACAGCTACACTCACCATCACCTACTCTGCAGAGACACAGCAAAAACCAACGATATCGCAATAGAAAGAACAAACAAAACCAATTACTCACAAGACAAAATACACATCAAGCACAAATGCAAAAAGTTTTTCACACTCAATAAAACAGAAGCTAACCATTTAGCTATTATTACACCATTTACAAAAAGATATTAATGCAGGGAAATGAAACTCATTTAGAGTAAATGGTACAAAAAACATTTTCTTACCAAACACATGCAACTACACAAACTGCAGAACCACAAGTGACAAAACCGCAATCTGATACATCAGTCAAAAGCCATGAACTAAAATAAAAAGGAGAAGTAAAACATTATAATCACAATTCCCAAGAAATAAAACAATTAACATTATAATACGCTATGTCACTACTCAAATGGCCAATCTGCCACCAAGGGTGACAGAAAAACAACCAAAAGTAAATAACCGATGCCCTATCCCATTGGGGCAACTCTTACCCAAGGGGCCACTTCGAAACATAAATATATCCCTGTTGCTAGTGGGTTTTATACCCCATCTCCTCCCCCCGGGCAGATGGGACATCAAGTAGGGTGGACCCGCCCCCAGTGGGGGTGGGGGGCCAGAAACTGGCCACAAGTATAAAAAAAATTTGGGGCGATCCTTCCCTAAGGGATCGCCTCCATGCATTATAAAAACAAATCCCTGGCTTTAGTGGGGTTTTCTGCCCCCCCACCCCCACCCCTGGGGACAAAAAGGCCAAAAAAATAGGCTGATCTGTTCCCGGGGGGAGGGGCGGCAGAAAAAACATACACATAAAATATGTCCATAGGAAGCGACCCTTGCCCAAAGATTTGCTTCCATTCACAAAAACAAAAATCACTGGATCCAGTGATTGTGGCTGTTTTCTGCCCCTCCCCTGGGGGCAGATTGGCCTAAAAACCAGGTGAAACTGCCCCCAAGGGGAGCAGAAAACAGCCAGAAGTGCCCAGAAAAAATGGGGTGCCATCCTTTCCTAAGAGATCGCCCCATGCCTAATAATAATAAATCCCAGGCTCTAGTAGGGTTTTCTGTCACCCTGAGGGCAGAAAGGCCAAAATACCAGACCGATGTATCCCAAGGGTGACAGAAAAACAGCCAAAAGTAAATAATAATTGATGCCCTATCCCATTGGGGCAACTCTTACCCAAGGGGCCACGCTGAAACATAAATATATACATATCCCTTGTGCTAATGGATTTTCTACACCCTTCCCCTCCCCCGGGCAGATGGGTCTTCAAATAGGGCTGACCCGCCCCCGGTGGGGGTGGGGGGCCAGAAACTGCCCACAAGTATAGAAAAAAAAATTAGGGGGCAATCCTTTCCTAAGGGATCGCCTCCATGCATTATAAAAACAAATCACTTTAGTGGTTTTTTTCTGCCCCCCCCCCCTCCCCGGTGCCAGACAGGCCACAAAATAGGCTGATCTGTTTGGGGGGTGGGCAGAAAAAACATTCACATAAAATAGTAAGCAACCCTTGCCCAAGTGGTCGCTTCCATTCACAAAAACAAAAATCCCTGGATCCAGTGATTGTGTCTGTTTGTTGCCCCCTACCCTGGGGCAGATTGGCCTAAAAAACGTGCCAAACTGTCCCCAGGGGGAGCAGAAAACTGCTGCAAGTGCCCCAAGAAATGGGGGGCGAACCTTGCTCAAGGGATCACCCCCATCTATGCCCAATATAAACAAATCCCTGGCTTTAGTGTGGTTTTCTGTCCCCCTCCCCGCGGGACAGAAAGCCCAAAAAATTGGGCTCATCTGTCCCCAAAAGGGGCAGAAAATACATAGACAAAAAGTACCCCCCTTGGAAGAGGCCCTTGCCCAAGGGGTCGCTTCCATTCACAAAAAACAAAAAAAAATCACTGGATTCAGTGATTGTTGTTGTTTTCTGCCTCCATTTGGGGCAGATTGGCCTAAAAAAAGGGGCGAAACTGCCCCCCAGGGGGAGCAGAAAACAGCCACAAGTGCCAAAAAAAATGGGGTGCCATCCTTGCCTAAGGGATTGCCCCCACACCTAATAATAATAAATTCCTGACTTTAGTGGGGTTTTCTGCCCCCCAGGGGGCAGAAAGGCCAAAATACCAGACCAATGTATCCCCAGGTGGACAGAAAAGTCAAACCAATATTGTGCCCCAAAAGGAAGCGACCCTTGCCCAAGGGGTCGCTTCCATTTCCGAAAAAACTAATCCCTGGTGCCTAGTGGGGGCATTCCTGCAGCACGATTGCGACGCTATGCGCGATCGTGAAGCAGGAATGCCCTGCACAGAGACCTCATGGGAGAACAAAAACAGTTTTCCTCTCCTCCGATGCCTCAATGCACCGAGATCCGCCCTCCCATCCTCCCGGAACGAGGAAACTCACATTTTTCCTTTCAGGACGCC